>NC_138824.1:13229025-14564495 GCF_965183815.1 Platalea leucorodia
AGTATGGGTCCCCTCATTGGGCCACAGCTCCTGCCAGAAAACCTGCTCCACTGTGGGCTCCTCTCCGTGGCCTGCAGCTCCTGCCAGGAGCCTGCTCCAGTGCGGGTTCTCCACAGACTGCAGCTTCCTTCAGGACACATCCACCTGCTCCGGCATGGTGTCCTCCATGGGCTGCAGGTGGATGTCTGCTCCACCGTGAACCTCCATGAGCTACAGGGGGACAGCCTGCCTCACCATGGTCTTTACCACAGGCTGCAGGGGAATCTCTGCTCCAGTACCTGGAGCACCTCCTCCCTCTCCTTCTTCACCAACCTTGGTGTCTGTAGGGCTTTTTCTCTCACATTTTCTCACTCCTCTCTCACACTTGCAGTGCAGTGGTTTTTATCCCTTCTTAAATATACTATCACAAGGCACTACCAGCATTGCTGATGGGCTCAGCTTTGGCCAGCAGTGGGTCTGTTTCCTTTTTCAGCATCCTGTTTTGCTTTTACATTTAAAATGACAGACCTTATGTTCTGTTTTATTTTCCTTGTCTGGATAAAAATTCTACTTTTCAAGGATGCTTTCTTCTTTAGTGAGGTGCTCTATATTGACTGTTTATCATTCAGGAATGGGATCTTAGACTTAGGATGAATAGCTCCATGAAAATATCAGCTCACTGCTCAGCAGTGTCAAAAAAGTAAATCAATTCTTAGGAATTATTAAGACAAGAGTAGAAAAGAAAACAGATAACATAATCATATCAGTGTAAAAGGCTGTTATCCCAAAATCTAAAAAAAGAATGTAACGGAACTGGAAGAGGTTCACAGAAAGGCACCAAGAATAATCAAAAATACAGAATGGCAGTCAAAGGAATTCATAAATAGACTGGGACTATTCAGTCTGAAAAGTGACAATTGAGGGAAGGCTTTGACAGAAATCTGTACAATCATAAGGGAAAAGGAAAAGATAAAAAGAGACAGATGGTTCATTTTCTCTTCCAAAGCAAGAATGAGAGTATCACATGCTGTTAGCAGGTGGTAGGTTCAAAGCCAAAAAAAAAAAAAGAGATAGTTCTCTACATAATGTGTAGATAACCCTCCCTTACCAGGTCACTTTTCTTCCAGCATTCTTTACTGTACACAAAAAGACACTGCAAGCAGTGTACGAACCAGTTACAAGCACACTGCAATTATTTAGCAGCTAGTGCACCCAACAGGGAGCAACGATTGCCATAAATATGCCTGTGGGCCTGTGAGACGTGTGAGGGGTCTCTGGATCAGCAGTCGAATGGTGGTAGGAAGGTGTCAGCCCTGTTGTGCTCCAGCATGGGTTGCTCTTTGGTGCTGCCAAAAAGCAGATTCTATGCTTTTTACATAGGTCTTAGTAGTTTCATGTCAGTATTTATCTTTTGAATCCCTGAGCTGCTAATTGTCACCTTCTCACTTCAGTTTGTGTATTTCACTTTCCTTATCTTGTAAGGCATTAACTTATATACCCCCTTACAGTTGAAAAACAGGTTACTCAGTAAAACTGAGCCAAACCTGGGTGTAAAATTGAAGGCAGCTGCATTTCCATGGGTTACACTTTGGAATAAATTTGCTCAGGATATTGTGGATGCTAAAGGTCTGCATGCATTGAAAAAGCAACTCTACTAGTTTATAGACAAAAATATCCCTTTGAGATGTTAGATTGAAATACCAGAGACCTGATTCTACTAAAAGGCTGTTTCTGTTTCAAGAAGCTCCTGAGTAGTAAATCGCTGGGGACTTCAGAGAGTATTCACTGCATGCCTCATCATTTTGGTCTTCCTTCAAAATCTGCTTGTCGTCATTGATGGAAGTGGGACATGGGGTTTGGCCAACCTTTGGTCTGGATCAGCACAGCTGCTCTTATGCTCTAAAAGCTGCCTTCACTCTGCTGCATAACTGTGCAGTCTGGTTTTAGTTCTTTGATTTTTTTAAATACCTTTTTGCCAGAGGTCGTATGTTTCTTCTGGCATGATGCTTTTAAGCAGTGTGGTCCATGTACTTTCAGACATTTTTTTCATTTTAATTACTCCTTCTAATTTGCTTTTACCGGCTTTCTTGTTTGTTTTTTTTTTTTTTTTTTTTTTTTTTTCCAGGAGTTTTCTCTTATATGAAGCTGATGTGGTTTGGGGAGGTAGGAGAACTTTTCAATCATGCCAGTATTTTGAATAAGGGAAGTCTGAGAGAGCACAGTATTTAAAGAGTATGCTGCTGCAGCTTCAGCTACTGCGTTTTGAACCATACATTTTCTCCTCTTGGTTATTTCACAAAGCAGTCATTTTGGTATCTCACTGTTTAACTCTTTGTCATAATTCATTGTTGCATTTTCCCAGATAATCTGAGGGTTAATTAAAGTGTTCAGTTATTATTCTGTTTTCTTTCCTTGTAGTCACCTTAATGCTAGCATTTCTGAGCCACTATCATGGACACATGATAATATAATGTGACCCAAATAATATATTCCTTTAATCTAAGCATGACATTTTGGTTCACTTAAATTTTGATAATTGTTGCGGTTCATGTATTTACTATATTTAACTCTAAGCTTTCTTTAACTTATGAAACTTTTGCTAGCAGCCTGATCTACTTTGTCAGTCATATGTTATGTACTTGTTTCTCAAGGCATGCAAGTGATCTGTTTCTCAGTCCAAGTTTTTCTGTGCTTATTATGTCCATATCCGTACTTCAAATCAGTTCCTTCGGTTCATTCGTCTTACTTCATAGATTTTCAGTATTTATAGACTTTTAGTATGATAGAAACACGTTTTCCTTTGATCTAGTTGTCTATTTTTAGGTCCATATTTATATGGTGAGATTATTCTTTGATGTTTCCTATCCAAGGTCTATTGAACTCTATCTTTTTTCGAGGATGAAGATTTTACTCTTAGAGGATGAATCATCTCAGAGTGTTTTCTCTTATTCCCTTGTTAGATTCCCCCTAATCTTAATTAAAACAAAAACAAAACCAAAACCAACAACCTCAACTCTTTTATAACTTTTAAGTCAGATACCAATGTGTTTTCCCATATTAGCATAGACAGAAATTATCCTTTATTCATAGAATCAACATATTTTGAAGGTTTCTAAAAATCATCCCTTCACTTCCTCACATTACTTCTGCAACTGTGTTTTAACATGGTTCCTTGTTAGCTTGTGTACCAAACCCTGGAAGCCTTCCAGAGACTACTATTGTCAAGACTCTATCTTTATGTTGACATTGAGAGATTAAATTTTTTGTCCTTTCCTCTCCCCTGCTATGTCATGGGTACTTCACTGACAATGTAAAACAAGTAGAAACCTTGTGAGGTCCATAGCTTTTAAACGCAACAAGCAGGTTATGTGCTTTTAGAGCTGGCTGTGCTCAAGTGTTAAAAGTCATCTTAACTGTGTATACCAAAGAGCTTCTAGAGAAAGTCTGCCCCTGGTCGTCTGTCCACACTGCCCTAGGACAGACTTCCAAAGAGCGATTGATTATTTCTTTCCTTTGCCTCCTAAACTCATGAAATAAAGGGTAAAACACAGTCAGTTCCCACTAAAATCTCAAGGCCTCTCCCCTCTTGCCTTCCCTTTTCAGCACGGTGTTCAGAAAGTAGGAAGCACCCGCAAGGACCACGAGGGCTAGGCATGGAATAGCCTCCTGCTTGGGTAGCTTAGTCTAGAATGACATGAACTTGGCCTCAAATTAACCTGAAAGTACGGGCTGGAGGGAACGGTTGTATAACTGTCATATATCTGCCATGTTACAAACCTTGCTAATCATGTTGATTTAGTAGTTTAAGGGCCAAAGGGGAACACTGCTGACAGAAAAGAACAGACCCAACTAAACAAATGGGAGATAAAAGCTCAAAAAAGAACCAAAAAAATGTCATCGGAAAGCTCCAACAAAGCAAATCTATTCTTCTTATTAAATGAACATTTTCATTCCACCTTTTATGGCTGTCATGCTGCATTATTCTTCATGTTTGGCAACAGATTTTATCATATTGCCTACGTAATACTTATTCCCCTCTGAAAGGTTTTTCATTTCAAAATGTGCTGTGCTGTTCTGTGAGAGCTTTGATTAGGTGACTAATGCAACTGCCTTTTATCACAGGTCAGCTGGTATGAATCCCATCACCAGTAATGGAAAGAACTACATTAAGATAAAGCTGATTGGAAGGAATCGTTACTGTTTATTAGCATAAAGATATTTCATTTCCCAAAGCTTACACTAGGTAAACGTGCATGTGTATCTAGTAGAAATCATGTCAGTTAAAATAATTTTAAGTAATTACACTTTTCCTTAGCAATTTTTTGTTAGACAAATAAAAATTGAGCTTGAGATGAAACACACTTGAGAGATTTAAATATCTTAAATTCTGTATTTGCACTGTTTTTTTTTTCAGTTGCAATGCCAATACTTTTACTTTAGAAATTATATTTGCATGACAAAATTAATACTCAGTATGAATCATGATTAAACTTTGGTTTTAATCAGAACCATATGTATTTGTAGCATTGCTCAGAAGCTGAAATTTTGACCCATGGGAACATTTACTTTATTTCTAAAACCCACGTTTTAGATTGTGTGGAAGATAATAACATGTCAAAATATGTTTTCATGTTGAACTGAAAACATCATTGAAAAATACCCATTTCTCCCATGAACAAGTTTTATAACAAATAGTTTATTCCAGTTAACTAGAAATTTTGTTTGATAAATATTAAAAAAAATCTGAATCAATAGATTTTGTTCTAGTTTTGTTTCCTTTATTTGCTATTTTTTTTATATGATTCTTATAAATATAAATGCATAATATCTTTTTCAGGATAATACAACTTACTGCTGAGTAGATTAAAAAAACCCATGGAGACCAAAGTGAAGAGAAACTACTTCCAATAATGGATGTGTGGTCACTTCACACTATTACAGATTCCAACATTTCACCACATCACGTTGTACATCAGTCATCTCTTCAGGGCTTTGGAGGTTCATCGGAATGCCAATTACTGTAATCTCTTACTGAGCTCACAGATATGAACATCAGATTTACTCTTTTAGCAGTTCTTTTTTTTTGTGGGGCGGAGTTTCTTTCAGTACAGACAATTGGAACAGAAAACACTTCTGTTTCTATTTGGATATGTCTTTTGCTCATTTGATACCATTTTGTAGCAAAACCACTTTGTCCTAGCCATTTCTGTGGAAATTAAAAAAAAAAAATTACACCCAACTAATGACTACATATAGGCTAAAATAATGTCTACATACAGGTTAAACTAGTTGTTCAGGATCTCTTTATAGAGTCAAAGGTATAGGTACTTCCAGAAGGTGACTAAACTCCCCTAAGGATTAAACTTATCATAAATCCAAATGATCCAGTACAATGAAAATGGTATTGAGGCTTCCATTAAGTAGAATATCTAAAAACTTCTGTGAAAATTGTCCAAAATATGAATTTAAAAGATTGTCTCATATTTTCATTTATTTCACTGCAAAATTTCAAGTACTCAGAAAAAGGGAAAAAAAAAAAAGAAAAAGAAAACTCTATTGACATTCAGTGATGCTTATTTTGATAATTAAACCTAAGTCAATATCTGAAATGGGAAACTAATTTCACAGCTGATTTTTTTGTAAAGGTGCTTGGTCCTTGTGGTCACCTCCTTTTCTTTTTTCTTTTTCTTTACATATATGTTTATCCTGAGCTGAAATTTCTTTTCATATTTTACAGAAACATTTTTTTATTTTCTACCACATTTTTTTGTATTTAATAGTGATAATTCACGTATATATATTAAGAATGTGATGGTTTTATGGTTCACCTCGGACATTTGACACATTCAGAGGTTTACTGATGGTGATGTTAAAAAGACAGACTTTCTAAATAAGTTGTACTGTCCTGAAAATGGTGGTGTGTAGCTATGATACTTAGTTGATCAGATGGTTTGTAGCAGAACTTCTGAAATGCACCCCAGAAATAGCATGTTCTTTAGAGAACGCATGTCATGTGTCACATTTTCATATGGTGTTTGTAACAAAATGAACATTCACTATAGTCAAATGATATTTTAAAATCATGCCTCATAAAAAAGTGATGATCAGGTTTAGCACAAGATCTGTTACTAATACATTAAACCCACAAACAAAATTGGACATAAAATTTCTAAATTCTAATCCCGTTTTTTTAAACAGATAAAACAAGTTATCACTCTGAGTTTTATGCCATGTTATGAAATCAACAGAGGCTGCATAAAGCTGAAGCTATACAGTGTTGAAACAATTCTATTATGTGCACTATATGACAAATATACAATTTTTTTTCAATGCATTCAACACCAAAATAATAAAAACAAAGCTCTGTGAACTGAAGAAAATGGGGCCAAACTTTCCTTGACTAGACCTATAGAGATCTTTTTTATGAAAATGTGAACTTCTGTGTGCATGCATGGGTAATATACTGTAGTTTTTTGTTTTTTTTTTATAAACCCCACTGTGGGGTTCAATGCCTCTCCTTTGTAGTCAAAGGATCAAGAACAATATATACCAGCTTCAGGTTTGGTACTAAATGTCCTATATCAAAATTAAAATGAAGGCTTATGTCCTCCAGTGTCCTATCAGAAAACAACCTGTCCTTTAAGCCAGATTCAATGTTGTTGCGCGTGTATTCTCCATAAGTAGTTTTATTGAGCTGAAATAATTCTTATGCTAAGGGTAGGCAAGATAGAGCAGCGACTCAAAGAGAAATATTATATTTGGGGATTCAGATAACTTGTATCTGGAAAAACTTCTGTTTATTGATGTTGCTGTTGGAAATATGCTATTGTTTTTTAAAACCTGGTCCCCTAGGGTCCCTCATGTTTTACGTATTAGGGAAGAAATATTCAAGTGAATGTTTGTTTCTCCACTATATCACTCCATGAAATTACATAAATAAATGCAGAAGTGAGAGAAAAGCCTTTTTGCCACCAAAGGAAAACAAATGACAAAATAAACGGCAATTGAATGAAATTTTTCATTCTGCGTTTGTCAGTGGTCCCTACAACAAAATTTGGACACAACTATAGACAGTGGCTTCATAAAGCATATACGAGACTTAACAATTTAATTATTTGCTCAAATTATTTTCTGGAATTAAAATTCATAAGACTTTGGAGGATCTAATTAAAGGCTTTACCTCAAAGTCATCATGAAAAGGAAACTCCGGCAACACTCGAAGGAGCAACTTACATAGCTAATTGCTACTTATGAGGCTGGTGCTCAGCAGAGGCTGGTTTTACTCTATTACTCTCCAGGTCCAGCTTTAGATATGTGAGCATGGATGTTAGGGTCTGTTCACAGCTAAATGAAGCAATGGTCATATCTCAGTAAATCAATGCTTGAAGGAGAGCTAATTTCAAAACCTGATTAACAGATATATAAAAAAGGGAAGCAGATTAATGAAAACATAACTGAAGTATGTGGATTTATCAGCAAATATCACACAATCCAGAAGTAGACTTTTATATCTGGTCTTGGTCAATGAACTTCTTCCTTCAGTGATGCTAGGGTAGCCCTGTGCTTTAGTCATATGTCACTCAATCCTTCTGTCAAGTCTGCCCTCCCTTCGGAGTGGGCCAGCATGTGAAACATGCATCCCAAACTCACTGGATTTATTAACTGTGCTCAGCTCAACTTTACTGCACCTGAAGCATACTTTCACCTGCTCTGGGAGCTCAGCTTTTCTGTACTCCTCTCAGTACATAAAGACGCCTCGCAGAGAAAGTATTGGTCCACCTGACATCTGCCCTTAAGGTGTCAATCTCTGTTCTCTCTCTTTGTCCATAGCTGAGGAGCTCCAGGAAGAGGAGGTCTGGCAGTTTGGAGCAGTCATAGGAACTAGAGGATACCTACAATGTAACTGGGAACATATGAACACACACAATTACGGGTTTACAAGGTCATTTTAATCCCCAAAATGTGTTATAGTAGTAACAATTCCTAGGCAACCCCAGGTTTCATGTCTTCTCCCTGATTTCTTGCATGAGAAGCCCTGCATAACACTTCACAAAGGAATCTTCTGACCATGGCATTGGCATGCTTATAGCACAGGGAGAAACATCCTCACTTAGACATACACCTTCATAACAAAAGCACTCGTGCAGTAGAGAGGAAAAGATTTCTTGTGGAGGGACTGTGAAGGAAAAGGAATGAGATAAACATGAGCAGGCCCAGAAATTGCTCTAAAGAAGGTGTTTAATGAATGGTGAAAGTTGTCTCCCTGCACATCCAGCACTAGTGTTTATGCACTATTTAACGTTTTCAATTTACTGCACAAGGGCAGCCTGATTTGAAATTGCTAAGCAATGAATTACAGCAAGCAGGAATCTAAGCCAAATTCTTGGATGATATAAAGTAGCGCCACTCTGTTGATTTCAGTGGAGTTACCTTGGTTTACAACATCAAAAAAATTAAAAAGATGTCTACATAATTTAACAAAGAAGCTGAGTGGGATTTACATTTTATTAACTGTTTTACAGAAGTCTGCTAATCCCTAACTGAAACATAATGGCCATTATGTAGGTAATACACAGCTTCATAAAGACACTGTCCTGCCCCAAAGATATAGCACCTAATAAATAAAACAGTCAAAGTATGTGAGGAAAAAGGTCCCTGCACAAAAGTTTTGGATAGCAGATGAAATGTGTAAGACAATTAATGTCTCTTCTTTTAAATTGTTCATGCAAGTTTATAATTCATATTGACATGTTCCATTTAGGAATGGATTAGGACAATATGACTTACGATAAATTGGTTATTCAGTTTAAGGTAATAACAGGTTACATGCATCAATTTGATTGTATATGAGTTCTTGTGCAACCACTGGAAAATATTTTCCCCTCTGCTTATAGATGGTGTCCAATCGCCTGGTTTTCCACTTGATTAAATCACTTACCTTTGAATGGGTTTCTTCATTTAATAATAGTAAATATTCTATCAATTAAAGTATTTATTTTGCTAGATTCTTGTAATAAGCAGTGGTCTTTCTGTGCAATGATTTTCTTTCACTACTCAAGGCAGGACAGATCTGCCTAGCACCCATCACCACTCAGTATTGTACTTTATAAAAAAGGCTATTTCAGAGAAACAGAAGGTCAAGTGTTGGTCTTCCTCAAGCAAAACATATTGTTTGGAGAAGGATAATAGTAACTAAATTAAGAATCCCTGAGGCATTAGGTGCTTTTGATAATACTCTATCAAAAACAAAATTTGGCAATTTATGCAATATTTTTAAAAATCCTGGCAATGCAACTCATTGCTGCTATTTCAGCATATAATTCAAACCTGATTGACACTGCTCAATTAATAGTTAAACATGCATAGTATAAATAAATCAAATGGAGGAAAAAAGAAAAAGAAAGCCTGTTAGTAAAATCCAGCATGGATGAATGCATATCTTTTTGGTTGTTGTAAGAGAAGAGTGATGGTATTTGTTGAATTATAAACCAGTGACTTTCATATTTACTAAATAAGCCAGAAAACTGCAAAAAACCCCCAACTCTTGACATTAATAACATGGACCATATTCACTGCTTAAATTAAAATATGTATTTATATGAATAGGTTGCTCTGGTCTTCAAAGCTTTCAATTTAGCTGGGAAAATGTAGAGTTGAGTTTTAAGTATTCTTTGGTTTACTAGGAGAGGATTTAAAAATCCGTTTCACACACACACATACACACGCTTTGTGTTTGGAGTGAAGATAAGACAGGAACAAGATACAGAATGACGGATCCCAGGTATGTTGACTCTTGGTTGCTTTCCAGTCTGCTACACGGTTCTTAGTTATTACTTTTTAAAAAGTGTTGGATTGAAATGCCACTGTATTAAGTGATTTATAAACACAGCTGCATAAAATATAGATTCATAAAAAAAGACGTTCCTTTCTCTCCCTGAGCCTCTTAGCCTAAGGGAATGTAATACAAACTAACTTAACACTGCTCTTACGCTAGTTGAAACAAAAGGTAAAATAATTCCATGAGTTCTTATTGCTTTATCAATTGGCGCCAAGCACTTCAGTTTTAGCAACGACAGTTTTTTATTTTTTTGGTGAGGGGTAGGCTAGAAATTTGAAACTATGTTTTGAATGTTTATAAATGCATGTATGTGATTGTATTTAAGCATGGCTAATTATTTGCAGAATGGGGTTTGTATTATTATTGAATACTTTCTACTTGAGACACTCCTTCACCCATACTATAAACTGAATAGTTGAATGCTTTACTATTACCTGAAGATGAATAAGAAGTGATAACTGTTCTCACAGATCAGTGAAAACCCAAAGCTGAAATTCCTTTGCAGTGAGGCCGTTGTTTATGATTTTTTCCCTGAACTTTTAAATAATAATAATAAAAAATTAATTTGAAAATTAATTTGAAATTCCACTTTGATGCTCAGACACACAAATATACATGTGAGCATAATGAAAGAAAACTATACAGATATTTGAATATCTTATATTGGGAAAATATAATTATTAAGGTTTTTAATTTAAGGATCTCAGCTGTGAAATGTCAGAAAAAAGGCTTGCTATACTATTATTCTTTAGCTTCAGGGGACAGAGTATTTAATCACAAGGCAACATGCAGTTTGTATTGTCTCTTCATTTACCCCTTTGAAATCACAGTTCCATGTAGGTCCTCAGTATTTAGAAAAGCAGAAGCAAAATCTTAGATACAGACATTGAAGCATTTGAGGTTTATCCAGATTTTGATCTGAAATCTATTTGTCATAATTTATGTTAGTAACATAGTACATTGTATGTACAGGACATTAGCTGCATACACTTTGTTTTTTTGTCATTCAAGAATCAGTCTTGCAACTGTGCTCCAAGGCTGCTAATTGTTGCACTCAGAGTGCTATTTTGAGTCCTAAGATAATTTCTGCAATCTGAAAAAAATAATAAAACCGCAGTGGTGAGATGGAATCACCCTCCCTCTGTCCTGTCACTTTGGAGTCTTAAGATTCAGATATTATTCCTATCCACATGGACCACTCTTGGATCCTTTGTCTGAGGGTAACGTTTTGTCAGAGTAATGATATGGGCTGCAGGCATTAGGTACAGCAAGTGGTTTTATCTTGTGTACAACAGAAGGGTTATATACCAGAGCCGAATGTAAGACGGATTTAATTAGAAGCCGGGGGGGACTGAAGGCTTGTGACAGGAATAAATCAATGTTTTTGATCATTAGACCTTGTGCAGATTCTGCTGCTGTAATGGAAAACTAGTACATGCTATTATTTCCTTCAAAACCCTTGACATGACTGTGATACACTTCTCTGGTGTACTGTTACACAGATTTCTTTGACTTTCACCATTGCCATTTTGATCTTACTTTGGATTATTACTAAGGTAAGAAAAAAAAAGCGTATTCTTCTGGTTGCTACAGTAACATGTCCTATAACCCCCAGCGACGTGTGAGCTCTTCATCAAATGTTTATGACAACAGCTAAATGTAAATCCACAACAAGAAAAGAAAATGATAGTTGTACTGCACTTAGATTACGAGGCCTTCTATGTGCCATAGAGGTGATGGACCATGTCCTCAGTTGGAGCTAGACTAATTTATTTCAGGTGAAGGTCTATTCCAATCATTTTAATTTGCCTCAACATAAACCCATGCTGCTTTTGAATGGCAGCTTCTGCCATTAATGACAGTGATGACATTGACATTGAGTTCATTTGGGGCTAGGGCTGACATTTTGTCCATTATTTGCAAACGGTAGTGTGCCATATTCTTCTGTGGGATGTGTGTGTTAGGCTGGGGGGCAATAAGTTATGGCTTTTTTCTCTCTCTTACAGGTAGCTGTATCCAAATGGAACTGAGCACATGTAAAAAAACTTCCTGTCTTCAATCTCTAATGCTAGCTATGTAAAACCAGCTGCACTTTGAGAAATGAAGTGGTTGTGCGTCTCAAACTGTGTAAGTATAAATATATAGCCATGTGTTGAAAACAGCATGTGCAGTTCTGCGTCTGCGCCTGTGTGCATTTCTCTGTGAGAGGAGTCTGTTCTCCCACCTGGCACAAACAGCAGATAATACAATTATAGAAACAGCTAACTCCTCATTACCATGGGTGGAATATTCGTGTTGTTTATGATTTAGGCCAAGCTTAGAAATCAAAGCTTTTTTCCTTTCATAAGTACAGCCTTGATTCAAGTGTAACGTTCATATTCTTAAAGACCTATTTCAATAAATACACTCTGTTTGTAAAAGCTAATTTACACACATTTTGTATTGCCTATATTCTTCACTGAATTTATCTTCATCCAGAATTTTTGTGGTTAAATTGAAAGTTGGTGGTAGTTTTCTTTTAGTGTAGTTTTGTCCTAGTGTAATGAGGAGTGTGAAAACCTCCAGTCACACTGGTTCAGGCCTGAACAGTCAATACAAATAATGTTTTATTTCTGACAGATACTGTCTTTTGTGCTCAAGTGCATGCCTAGTAGGCTAGAAGTGAATGAAGAAGAAGCTACAGAAAGCAGCAAAACAGTATATCATGAAGGTAGTCAGTGGAAACAGGTTTCCCTTGCTTCTCAGTAGCGTTCACTATATGCTTACTACAGTATTCAACTCTTTTATGGAACAGACTGTTATGATTTACCCATAAATAGTTTTTCCTGTATGCTCCACTCTGTCTTGGCTGCCAGTGGGCTTTGGAGTTTGTGCTGGAGGTGAAAGGTCCAGCTACGTTCACAGAAATGCACACCCGCTACTTCCCAATAAATATGATTATGGTTTTATAAATTGCTTAATAGTATCAGTCTATCTTCTGGATTCATGGAGTAAAGAGTATATGACTGTTTTAAAGGAAACAGCTTGCAACTGGCATACAGAATCTTTTCAAATTAAATGGTGGTGGCTTTTTCATAGTTTCAGTTTGACACAGACTTAGAGGAACAGATGAAATTACTCCTTCATAGTGTCTACAAGGCAGAAAAAAGTGAAGATGAAACCAATACTACATGTGTATGTAAACCACTAAGTTACATGTACCTAAATACATGCAACTATTCCTCAGCTATTAGGAATAACTCCTATTTTGTTTTTATGGAAATACTTATAGTAAAGTAGTTAAAGAACCTGGGGAATTAATTTTGTCCATAGATTAAGCTCATCTTATTCCAAGGGCTTCTAAAATACAGCCATTTTCTGCCAATGATTTTTAGTTGAGCTATGGCATTTCTTTAGATAGAGATGACATCATTCAGAACCTACCTCTGTCTCTGGAAGCAGATTAGAAACTACTAGACCACAGCTATTTTAGCACAGTGCTTAAAAATCCATTCATTTTCTCCACTTTTTACTGAGATAAATATATTTTCTTAGTTTTGGTGTTTTGTGGGTTTTGTGTTTGTTTGTTTGTTTGTTTTATTTATTTATTTCTTCTATCCAGTTGACTTCTTTAAATTCAGTATCTGGTTACTGTACGTACCTTTTTTATTTTAGTCTTTGTGAGAATATCCTCTCACTCACCTTCACTTTAACAATACGTTGGATCAAGAAACAACACAAAAGTTTTTGGCTTTGTGCCAGCTCTCTCCCAGCCACTCACCTACTTTCTGTTGAGATAATGGAAGTGTCCATAATGAGATCATTTCATGTCATTGAACTGTTTGATGCATTAGAAAAACAGGAACACCTATAATCATGTAAGATTGACTCGAAATGTAAGGAGACATGAACTTTAACCACCTTTCTTATCCCATAGCTTTCCATTTGGGTTTTCTTGCACTTAACTCTGGGGTTGTGGTTTTGGGCTACTATGGGAGACATAATATTGGACCTGAGTAATACGATCAGTATGGTACTTCTAATGTTTCTGTGAAATCAAAGAAGTTCTGCTAGATATATACAGCCACTCAGAAAATCAATACACAAAATTGCTAAAAAGTTTGATTCAGATCATTTTAATAAAATCTTTAATTCAAAAATATGTAACACTTTACAAATTTAGCCCAGAAGGTTTATTGCGAATTAAAAAAAATATATAGCCTAATGTGTATTTATCACAAATCCAAAAAAAGCTGATATTAAGAGAAAAGTGAAGTAAACCATCTGATTCTCAACCCCTAGGGCTAATAAAATCTTAAGGAGCAAAGAAGAATGCTCTGGAAGTGAAAGAGAGTCACACATTTAAAATAGAAAGGAAATGTAGCTCAGTAATTAGGAGGCCTCAAATAAACTTTATGTTTTCCTTAAATTACATTTTTGTAGCTCCTTTCTTGTCCAACAACAGTTTTATGTCATAGTAAATCCTCTGACTTTGATAGTGTGATTCCAGGTTACAGCCTCTCTGTAGTCTTGCACTGAATCATTTGACTATTGATTTAAAGACATGCTGGAGTGCCTGAATGGAGCCAATCATTGTGCGGAGGAAGGGGAACAGAGATCTGTTCTCCAGTTATCAGCAGTGGTCTCAAATGAAAGAGCACTAAGCAAGTCTTCTCAGACACTAAGATCATCATACACACAGTTACTATGGTTCAGCAGGAATATTTTAAAAATATCGTCTTTGTCAAGTGCTTAAGTCCTTATAGTTCATATTCATTCCTTTTAACCTTCTGTTCTTTTTTTTTCTTGAATACATATACCTCTCCTGTATTTAAAGGGCCCTGAAGTGATGCAAAAAAACCCGTACAGATCTACTGAGAACAGCACAGCAGCTTGTAGTGAGAATGGGATCATAACTGGTTCTGAAGTACCGCCCTCCACTTTATGAACACTGCTCTTCATCTGCCAGCAATTGCTATCAATTAGACTCAGTTAATACTCTTAACTTTAGCACAATTAGACAACTAACTGAAGTTAACGATGGATAAGAAAGTGGAATGGAACCCTAAAATAGGTTTAGTATTTGCACAGCCAATGCAATCGTAAAAGCCCTGGGGGCAACAAGCCTTCAAACAATTCCTCAGCTATGTGTAACTCTAAGGAAATATTCGTGGAGTCTTTATGTTGGCCTGTTTTTCCTTCTTTAAATCGGTTGATTCAAACGAAATAATTCAGCTGACACCTTGGCATTTTAAAAGGTCATTTCTGCACCTACTAAATCTATGATGCCATCTCGTTTGACTTTTATACAAGCCCCTTTATGTTTTTCCTTCTGCTGCCTGTTGGGAGGATATCTCTGTAAACAACTGAAAAATGTTTCTTTTATCCTTTTCCAAATTCCTCCTTCACTTTCTTACTCCATGGAGTTCTTTGAAAACAAAACAAAGTAAAAACTTAAGACTCCTGGTATGCCAAGATCAGCCAGGTCTCATTGCTTTTTCTTTGTTCCTTGTCTGTCCACATTCATCTTTTGTTTCAGGTCTTATGTTTAGATTGTGAGCTCTCTGAGACAGGGGCTGTCTTTTTTTGATCCATGTTCAGTGCCGAGTGTTAAAGTAGTGCAAATAAATAACACTAATGATGTACTGCTAAAGTACATCACGATATTGTACTGCTGTACTCAGCTAATCTGACTAGTGAGTCGGGAGATGTAGTCATCATTGCCTGTCACTGTGTGTTGCATCTCAGCAGCCATAGAATCTGTGAAGTTTCATATCAATTCACTAGCTTGTAAAGCCTATTCTGAGTTAAAAAATTTTAGTTCTTCTTAATGCACCGTGGAGGTAAAAGCAGGTTGTAAACAGCTGTATAAAATGCCAAAGCTGGTAATTTTTTTTTCGACTGAACACAAGGAAAAAAATGTTCACGGTGAGGGTGGTAAAACACTGGAAAGGGTTGCCCAGAGAGGTGGTAGATGCCTCATCCTTGGAAACATTCAAGGCCAGGCTGGATGGGGCTCTGAGCAACCTGATCTGGTTGTAGATGTCCCTGCCCATTGCAGGGGGGATTGGACTAGATGGCCTTTAAAGGTCCCTTCCATCTCAAAGCATTCTATGACTCCATGATTCTATGATATTTAGCAGTGTCAAATTTTCAAAAATAAATTCAACTTTTGATTTTTTTTTTTAATGAGAAAAAATCTACATTGAGAGAAACTTTTGGAAAAAAAGTAATTGGAACTTATTTAACAATGTAATTTTGATCTTTTTCAAAGTAAGTTCTAACATGATTTTGAAATACTCTTTAATTTTAAAATTATGAAATTATAGCAACACCCTTTGAATGAAAGGCAAAGAGATGCAGATTGTACCTGCTAATTTTTTTAATTTTACTAAACTGATTTTTTATGAAAATGATTCAGGTGCTGGTATTTGGCTCTAGTTTGGAAGCTTAAACATAATCATGTGATGAAGAGATAATTTCCTACTTGGGTTTAGGAATATTAATCTTGAAAGCATCATTCTCAACTCAAAACTTTGGTTTCATTCTGTCTGCTACATCAGTGGCTATTTCCATATTATGCTCTGTATGATTTTTTAAAAAACAAAACCTAAATACAGAAATATTGTATTGTTTGTTCTGTGATTATAATTTGATGTATCACTTTTTTACTTCATTAGTTATATTCTTTATAAATTGATTCTCAAGATATATAGAGATTTTTATACCCTTATCACTTGCTATGTTTCTGTTAATAATATATATAAGCTTTATTTACAGTTATCACTTGCTATGTTCCTGTTGATAATATATATAAGCTTTGTTTACAGTTCTTAGCATTAATATTCTCCTTACCATTTTAGAAAAGAAATATTTTTTCCAACAATATTCTCATATTTCCCTAGTTGTTTCTCAGTATATAAAAAAATATTTTCAGTTGCTGTTAGCTAGTATCTATAGGGTCTTGCAGTCAATACCAAATTTTCTGTTGCTTTTAAAGGGCATTATTATGGACTTTTACCTGAGAAAAATGCAGATCACCTGGCCTACAAGGATTTTAGAAATAATGATTGCTTTCCAATGTATTTTTCCCCATTTTTTCATTATTAACCCATTTTACTGTATCCATATCTTTTTCATAACTGCTCAAAGTTCTTTTCTGTTTTTTTTTGGATTTTTTTTTTGAAGAGGAATAGAATAGATAATTCAATATTTTAAACATTCTGTATAATTGCTTCCCCTTACTTCATTCATTAAAAGACCCATTTTCTTCTTAACACCTCTTTTTACACTGATATCTCCATAAATGTCTTTCCTATATTAGATAGATGTAAGACTGCCATAGAGAAGTATCAAGAGATGTGGGGGTACTACAGATGAGACAACTGAAATGAACTGTTCAGTGATTACAAGAAGGTTAGCTGTCAGTCCCTTACACTATTATTTTTAATCTCTATCTGGCTGAGAACTCAGTGAGAAATGGATATTTGCCAAATTTCAGACCTGCTTCTTTGTGGATAACCTCCAAAATAGAGCATCTTCATTCTTTGACGTTTAACTTCTGAACTCTGTTGAATACAGAATTTTAAAAGAAACACTCAAAATATTACAGTTTATAAAACCAATACAAGTTTTGGTTCCTGTCTAATTACAGCAATAGATCTTCACAGGATTTCTAAATAGTTTAACAAGAAGCATTTACCAGCAACTTTTTACAATTCATATCATGTCCACTATTCTGCAGTCCCACATTGTCAGTAAATTTCTGATCTACTTAGTTAGCAAGTCACTTTAAACCATAACTGATCCTACGCTGTAGAATATCACATAACAAAGAGGGATTTTCAAACAGAGGCTTATTACTACAGAAAATATTTTTTTTGTACAGAATTTAAAATTGTTGAAGGAAAAAGGGGAGATTGCTTTTTTTATTATTATTTGCTGTCTGGGAAATATTATACTTACTAATCCTCGATCAAACCTGACCTTTCAGATGAAGCAGACGGCTCTCATACTTCCATGCATGTCAGATACCAGGCAAATGGTCTGAAAGGGAAGAAACAATTGAGTGTTGATGCCTGTCTGGATGACATTTCTAATTAATCCTGATCAGATGTGTGTTCCCAGTCTTTGTGAGCCAGAGCTTATTTTCCTCTGGTTTGTTTTCGCTAACCTACCATACAAACATTTCTTGGTCCCAAGCTTAGATGTTTCTCATTCCTCTTCTATCTCAGTGGAGATACCACTTACCACCTTGTGTTGACAATGTTTCCTTGACAAATTGCCGGCAAGTTGCACAGTGCGACGCTGATCTTAAAATCACCTTGTGAATCTAGCACAAGCAGATTTGCCTCTTTTTACTAGGATGAATCCTGAGAGTACCAGTGGATCTGAGACTCTTGCTTCATTGTCTGTTGGAAGTCAAATGCATTCTGGCAATAAGAGGCTTTGAGAGCACTCTTGCAGCTCCATTGAGGAGCATTCTGCAAACCTTTGATGACTTTGTCTTATTTGTGAGGTGTCACTGCTTGGCAATGGATGAGCCTTGAAAAGTCGTGTCGCACTCTTGGGATACTTATTGTTTGGTGGTTCTCCTCAAATCATTCTTAACAGTAGGCAAACATTAAAGTAAAGGTGAAATTGAATTTACTTATTGAAATGCAAACTTTATGAAGTCCATTCCTTTACTTGGAAACGTAATAAGAAATGAAATAATAACACACTGTAATGTAACTTATTCTGGTTTAGCTTACAGATGATTTTCACATTCTGGTCAGACTGAAGGCTCTGAAGCCTGGGTAATTCTTCAGGTGATTTCTACAGATCACACATCTGTGACCCTATCCTTCTAAAGGCCAATCCTTAAGCTTTGCTTTCCTCAAATAGGATCATAACTTGTAGTAAAGCTGCTGATCTTTTTCAACTAAAAGTAAATTCACTTATATCCACCTCCTATAAACCCTCCATCCTTATAATTGAGTCAATCAATCAGGGCATCTCTTCTGTGGTAGCAGAATCCTGCTTGACACTGGATTTATCTTCATTAGAAAAAAGATTTCCTTGGCTGTCTCCCTGGGATCTGACTGCTGGGTGGACTCAACTACACTCAATGTCTAGTCAACTACAAGCAGATATGACGTCCAATGAGAGCAGAAAATGTTACTTGACCAGAGTATAAAAAGATTGCTTACTACCATAGAAGAAATTCATCCTACTGAATGATTTGAGCTTTGTTAATTGCTGACTTAAGTTCATAGCATATGGTAGAGTGTACAACGACAAAAATGTTTTGTACAAACATATAGTGAAGACAATGTACAATACATATGAGGAAAGTGCAACGAAACCAAAAATGCAGAGTCGCTCTAGATTTCAGTCCAGATACCCTCGGCCATTTAAACATCAGTGGTCTGTCCCAAGTTCATGACCTGTATTTACTCAAGGAGAAGAGCGAGCTATTTCCAAAGGGAATTTCCTGAAATCCTTTAGCAGATATTAAGCTGGACAGAATGGCTCTTCACCTGGCAGGGCCATTTACTAAGTACAGTTGGTCCTAGATATTTGCTTCCATAAAACCCTTGATTCTTTAACAGATGAACACAGATGCAGTGAATCCCATTCCCATTGTCCAGGCCCTAAGCCTTATTAAGGAGAATATTTGACAAATATAGACAAAATCATGATTAAGAAATATTTTAACTACAAGTATAATAAATAACTCCTCTCCCAAAATTGTTATCCTGTTGGCTGCTTTCTGCCTATTTACAAATCGTATCATAGATACAAATTTCAATATAATACTCATTTTATAATTGGCTAAAAGAACAAAGCTTTGAATGAAAAAGTTGTATGTTATATGTATAAAGTATCTGGAAGGAGGAATCATTGATTGTCATAATTTGTGAGAGTTAAGAGCATGAAACTATAGATCAGCTGGTATACAAGATGGTATTTTGGAAAGAAGTTATGAACATGGTCCTTGTTTATGATCAGCTGATTTTGTGGGCTCCAACAAGGTGTTGTAACAGATGATGCAAATTTCTATTGTTTTCCTCTCTTTTGATGGATCATAATAGTGTCACGCTATTTTGTCTTGGCTTTGCTGTGTGGTAAGCATTCCTCTACTTATATTTTCTCTCTTGTTGGCATGATGAATTAACTTAGTGTTAACTCTATTATAGACCTGGTCTATAGCTGAACCCTACCAAACCAAAGTAATCTGGCTGAATGATCAGGCCCAGAGGGTTGTGTTCAGTGGCTCTAAGTCCAGTTGGAGATGAGTCAGTCATTAGTGGTGTGTTCCAGGGGATGATCCTGGGGCTAATACTGACCAAAATCTTCAGTAATGTCCTGGACAATGGGATGGACTGCACCCTCAGCATATTTGCAGGTGATACAGAACTGGGAGGAGTGGATGATACACCAGATGGGTACACCACCATACAAAGGCACCTTGAAAGGCTAGAGAAATGGGCTAATGGAAACCTCCTGAAATTCAAATGGGGAGAAATGCAAAGTCCTGCGGTTACAGAGGAATAATCCCAGGCAACTGTACACACTGGGATTCACATGACTCTGTGAAACCCTCTTTTGATAGAGTGAGAGAATTTAACAGATAATTAACTAACTTGTTCACTATAAAATAGAGATGAGGTCATCAGGTCATTATAAATCATGAAGGAAGTCCAGATACAAGCACTATTAAGTTTATTTGGGAGTGATAACATGTTTGCAATACATGTTGATGGAAGCGATGGAGGGTAATGTTTCAGAAGTTACTAAATGGGAAATAAATAGTATCCAGAATTTGGACTGTGGGGTTTTTTTTAAATGTTCTTTTATTATTATTATTTTTGTTATAATCCTCTGTCAAGTAGTGCAGCCTGCAGACCTTCCCCTCCACCCCATGTTTTGTTGAAAACCAATGTCTAGGCACTAGTCATTGATGGATAAAACACTACAAAGCTTCTCTGCACCAAAAGGACATTACAAAATACAAGAAAATGAATGAGTTATATTCCTCCTTTTTCTGCCTTTATAGCAGTTTTTAATCATTGTAATGTTTTTGCCGCCCCCAAGGCAAGACAGGGCAAACAAACTTTCTGTGAAATAGTCTGTGGGGTAGATGTGATTCAGCTGGGCAAAGTCCGTCCTGACAGAGGGTCATGTCTGGCTAATGTACCCTGAGATAATGTTAACCGAACCTTAACCACTTTTCTAGCACTAATATAAAGAATGAGTTTTACTGCACAAACAAAAAAGATATTAGCATGGTTCAAAGAAATTACAATCTGGTGTTTCACATGATAAGAAAAATGACAGGAATAAAACCCATAAGAGAGAACACGTCTGTCACACCATGTAGCTGTGTAAGCCCCATCACAGCTGTGCTCTGAGGGTAGAAGAGGGCAGACGCACTGGCATAAACTAACTAATGTTTCTGTAGCTTGTGGGCATGGCTGGCTGTAAGACATGGAATCTCTATAAAATGCTGAGTTTTCCTGAAGAGAAGTGCAACATTCCTGGACTTTGTGCTCTTGGCTAGTCTAGAAAACAATAATTCTTTCTGAGGAAGTGTCATTTATGAGAACCTAATGTAACATTTTATCCTCAGCTTGAGACAGTAGCTATCTACCCTCTATTGCCCCTCATTTGAGGCATTAGATAAAGCCTTTTCTTGAACATCAATAGATAACCAAAGGGTTTTAGAATTCAAGATTCGACACCTTTCATACACCATTGTGTCATCTATTTCTAAAAAAAGGAAATATCATGTGGAGCTTGCTTTAAAAAAATAGAACAAAGTTAATAGGACAAATCCAGTGATGAGAAGTCAATATATAAGCCAAGATAAAAGGGTGAGATAATAGTAGTAAACATCTGTGTGGAAAATGGAGGGATTGGTGATTAAAGGTTAAGGCATGCACACAGCAGGCACATGCTATAGGGGTTTAAAGGGTAAAAAAACTAATTAGTGGAATGGATTAAGTTGCCAAGTGCCAAAGCAAAATAGTAGTGTTGACTACATGAGCAAAGATTAAAACAAGAAGGTAGTTACGCTGTCTATTCCAGTACTTTTAAATATGTGTGTCTGAAACAGATTTGGCACATACAGGAGAGTGTTGTGGGAAGTAAAAAAAACTTTTTCAATGTATAAGATGTTGAGCCAGGGCCTCAACCTGCATAAACATTACCCAGGGAAGACAAAATAAGGATATAGGCCTTCTCTAGATAAGGATATTTTATGTTTTCAGTTACAAAAAAAAAGAGATATAAGAGGTCTGAAAAAAATATTTGGATATCTTTTATTTGTTGTAAGGCTCAAGACTGACTGAAGTTTTGAAAGATCTGTTTAGTTCCTACTGTATTCAACTATACTCCTACGTGATTACACATGTGCACTTTTCCTGCTTCTCTGGTGTGGCAGGATGTGGTAGAAGTATATGATTATTTATGAGAAGTTGCAGCAAGGCAGAAATTCTTAACACTAACAGCTGTACAAAACCAGTGCTATTGAGTATGGCTAAAAACCTGGACGTGGTATTCACAGATGCACTCAGGAAAGCTATCAAATAACTTTACCCTTGTTATCTCTGTCATTATTCTTTTCAAATGTAAGAATACAGGAATTGTGACGTTTGAAAAGAAAGACAGAAAAAAAAATCTTTGACTTTACGATATTGACACCCTCTACTGTAAAATATTTATATCTATTCACATATACTCTAAGCATTTACTAAAGTACTATACTAGTTCATTGTCTTCATTCAGAAATAGTTATGGGCAATGCTCTTTTCAAAGACCTGAAAAAATTGCAAGCTAAATGCAATTGTGTGCTGAAGGCAAAAGTTGGAAGAAAGAAATATAAGCAAGAAAAATATGAGAGAGAACGAGGAGCTGTTTAAGAATACTTTGGTGGGTACCAGAAAAGCTATGGTCACTCTTGGGAAAGAAGGACACACTGGTTACAAATGACTGTGATTTAGAATGTAAAAGAGAGCATTTACCTGTGACAAATAAAACAAAAACAAGGTAATAAATATTTCTCATAAGCTAGGAGTTATAAAAAACTGGTATGGAATGGCAAGGGATACAGGACTAACTTCTGTCTATTAAAAACAGGAATGACATAAGGAGCTACTTTTATATAGATCTCAGTAGAAAAAAGTTTACTTAAAGAAAAAAAGATCTTTATCTTGATATTGTGTGGGTTTTGGAGAAAAATGATAGAATTATCAGTAAATGACTGGATGTTCAATAAAAATATTGGTTCTGTTTGGGGAATAAACATGTATCTGAATCATGTCACATGAAGATTTGATGAAAGCAATGAATAAGGTGATTAGCTTTTCTAAAGCTACACACTTAAAAGCATTGTCACGTAATTTATGACTGAGAGGTTTAAAGGATATGGCTAAGGAGCTCTCTGGGCTGTTAATGTTGATTTTTCAATAAGCCTTGAAATGCTGGAAAAGCTCCAACATTCTGGAAGAAGCTAATGTTTCACAATTTATTTTAAAGAGGGTAAATTGCTCAACTTTTCACAGTTACAGGCTCATCATCGTAACGTCAGTCCTGGCCAAAATAGTGATACGGCTGATATGCAAATGAACAACTAAAAAGTTAAAGGAACCAATTAATGCCAATCTGGAAAAACTTAAAGAAAATTCTTTGGAGTGGTATGCTTAGTAGATACAGCAGGTGCAATTGATTTCTTCTGCATAGATTTCTCTAAGGCATTTGACTTGATACTGAAGTACATGTTTATGAAGAAATTAGAATGATATAAGAACAGCCTGCACAAGTTCAGCAAAACAGAAACTAGCTAATTCTGGGCTTTCACTGTAGGAGTTACTGTCTATCTAGTGACCTCTTTTAAGATTCAATTCCTGGCATGTGCTTCTTACTGTAATCAATGACTTTCAAGAATACATTAAATAATTACTAGTAACATTTGCAGTGAATCTCACTGGTCAAATTAGTAAATCTTCTCTTCATTACCATAAAAAGAAAGAATAAAATAACAAAAAAAAGTCTTTCAGTTTGATTTTCAAGACTGACAAGAAATTTCAAGATAAATGCAATGCTTGCAGAAAACTATATTTTTTTACATCATTTTGGTAAAAGTTATTGTGAAGAGTTAAAGACAGCTTAACCTAAGTAAAGATTGGATATGTGCTCCCAGGTTTTGATTGAAATGTGAAGAATACATGTATTCCTCATTCAGTTTGTAATGTATGACTCAAACAAGACCTTTAAAAGGTGCTGTTATTCACACAGTTCCAAATCTTCAAATTATTTTAGGAACATTTAGGCCAACTGGCTTTTTTCACATCAACTAAGTTATTTCCTATTATGTGGTAGTGAGGCAAAAAACCAAAACAACCCGAGCAAAAAGTTATATTCAGCATGCTTGGTTTTCTGAGATAGATTTTTATATACCTGAACCCAAAATGTTTTTGTAGTGTAGTGGCAATTCCTCATTCAACTGTAAATGTGTTTTCTTGTGCTCTAATGAAGCAGTTAATCAAGTCTGTTTACTCATCAACAAAATATATATTCCTTATATCAACAAGTAGTTTTGTATACATCATTGCCTGTATTCCACATTCACTGGATAGTTACTAATATAAACAAAGATATTATGGTGCGGTTTTTTTGTACTACAGGCAATTCAAATGCCTAAGACTAGGACCTGAGTGCTAAGGAGAGTTCACATATCTAAAAAAGAGTGTGTAGGTTCTTTGTTCTCAGTATGCAAATTTGAAAACAACCTCTCCATTCACTATAGCTGGATTTTTGAAAATGTAGGCATCGTTTGACTTTTTTTTTTTTTTAAATTTCACAGAATCAGTTACTGGTAATTTTAAACTGAGAAGTTGAGGTGGGATGACAAGTGGAGAGTCAAGAAATTTTTCCTATGAATATAGTCCCATCCCCAGTACTGCTCATTTTAATGCCCTTCACCCCCTGTAATATTTCCTTTGGGTCAAAGACAACCTTATAGGTTTTGCATGGGAAAAGTTAACATACAAAGAACTGCCTTTCAAAGTTCGACTCCATGTGAATCTAGTCTAATCCTGTGTTCTATCAGGGAGGACTAGCAAAAGCTTAGGGAAGATCACAAACACAACAAAACATGGGTAGGGTCCTCCTTGTCCTGATATGCTCTTGTAAACACCAATAATCCACATTCATAACATTTACAGTCACTTTAAATGGGTCAGTTTTGACAGCAGTGTACTAAGCAGGAAAGATTCTTGTGACAAAGAGACACAACCATGTAGGCAAGAGTATGGGTAAAAGACAAATTGAATCCAGTGTATGAAGGACACAACAAAATCAAAATACGAATACTTGGGCTGGCAGTGACATAGCAAAGAAAGTTGGTGGAAATTTCATTTATCTTAGATCTAACTTGATGAATAAAACAGAGAATCTGATTGATTTGAATGTGAACTAAATTAGGGACAAACTGACATCTAAACAGCAATGTGAAACAAATGCAATGCAAGGATGAATATGCCAAGGTAGGATGCTCAAGACAGTACTTCTGTAAGCCTTGTTACCTGTCATGATCTGAAATACCAGCTAAAGTTATAGAACATGCTATTTACGCACAGTCAAGTCTCTACTTGCATAAATGGGAGTGCAGACTAGCTGTCATTAGCAACAGACATCAGCTAAATAGGATCTGATTCAAAGCCCATTTTAGTATAGATAATGGACCAATTCATAAAAAGAGAGTTCTGGTAAAATATTTTTACAGTAAAGATACACAGAAAGCAAAAATAGGTTGAAATTAAGCTATTTCAAGAATCAAAAGTACTATATATGTTTTATAACATTTCTTTCTCTAAAGATGCATTTCTTTACTACAGATTAGTGCTGAGCAGAATGGGAATGTGATATGTGCTATAATATATCATATTTGTAGTGGAATGGTATTTGAAGTCTGTAATACCATTTTGTGTGAGAACTGGTTTTCAAATTGTATTCCTTGGATATTGGTAGTTCACAAGTTACTTTAAGGTTCCCGGAAGACACCTTGCAGATTTTACCTTTCTCACTCTGAAGAGTAAGCCTGTTAGTGTAAATGCTCTGCAGATGTATCTGTTATATCCTAGAAAATATTCAGTGTCTTGTAAATAAACAAATACTGAAAACTACTGTGGAAAAAATGTGCTGGTTTTGGCTGGGATAGTGTTAATTTTCTTCATAGTAGCTAGTATGGGGCTATGTTTTGGATTTGTGCTGAAAACAGTGTTGATGACACAGGGATTCTTTAGTTATTGCTTCAGCAGTGACTTACACAGAATCAAGGCCTTTTCTGCTTCTCACACCACCCCACCAGTGAGTAGGCTGGGGATGCACAAGAAGTTGGGAGGGGACACAGCCAGGACAGCTGATCCCAACTGACCAAGGGACATGCCGTACCATATGACATCATGCTCAGAAATAAAATCTGGGCAAGGAAGAAGGAAGGTGGGGGGACGTTTGGAGTGATGGCGTTTGCCTTCCCAAGTAACCGCTATGCATGATGGAGCCCTGCTTTCCTGGAGATGGTTGAACACCTGCCTGCTGATGGGAAGTGGTGAATGAATTCCTTGTTTTGCTTTGCTTGCATGAATGGCTTTTGCTTTCCCTATTAAACTGTCTTTATTTCAACCCACAAGTTTTCTCACTTTTACTCTTCTGATTGTCTCCCCCATCCCATAGGTGGGGGTAGTGAGTGAGCAGCTGGGTGGTGCTCAGTTGCAGCTTGGTTAAACCATGAGAGAAAATGCATAATCAAAATTAGAATTTCTGCTCTAAAGATGGTACACTCAAATGCACACATGAGCACATCTACAGATACTTTGGAAGGTAATGACAGAGGGTAAATGGAGGTATTGACAGTAGTGCCTGTTGAAACTGTATAAAGGCTTTTTGGGTGCTGGAAGGCACTATTTGGTATAGAATCATAGAATCATAGTCTCATTTAGATTGGAAAAGACCTTTAAGATCATCGAGTCCAACTGTTAACCTAACACTGCCAAGTCCACCACTAAATCATGTCCCTAAGCACCACATCTACACATCTTTTAAATACCTCCAGGGATGGAGACTCAACCACTTCCCTGGGCAGCCTGTTCCAATGCTTGATAACCCTCTCAGTGAAGAAATTTTTCCTAATATCTAATCTAAAAGTTTAATTTAACAGACTTACAAAAGACGTTCGTAGGAAAATGGTAGTGGTCAATGGCTCGATGTCCAGATGGAGAACAGTGATGAGTGGTGTCCCTCAGGTGTCCATTCTGGAGCCAGTGGTGCTCAATATCTTCATCAATGACAGACAGCAGGATTGATTGCACCCTCAGCAAGTTTGCAGATGACACCAAGCTGAGTGGTGCACTTGACATGCCTGAGGGACAGGATGCCATCCAGAGAGACCTGGACAGGCTGGAGAAATGGGCCTGTGTGAACCTCTTGAGGTTCAACAAGGACAGGTGCAGGGTCCTGCACTTGGGTCGGGGTAATCCACGGTATCAGTACAGGCTGGGGGATGAAGAGATTGAGTGCAGCCCTGAGGAGAAGGACTTGGGGGTACTGGTGGATGAAAAGCTGGACATGAGCCGGCAATGTGCTCTCACAGCCCAGAAAGCCAACTGTATCCTGGGCTGCATCAAAAGAAGTGTGGCCAGCAGGTCGAGGGAGGTGATTCTGCCCCTCTACTCTGCTCTGGTGAGACCCCACCTGGAGCACTGCATCCAGCTCTGGGGTCCTCAGTACAAGAAGGACATGGACCTGTTGGAGAGGGTCCAGAGGAGGGCCATAAAAATGATCAGAGGGATGGGACAACTCTCCTATGACGAAAGGCTGAAAGAGCTGGGGTTGTTCAGCCTGGAGAAGAGAAGGCTGAGGGGAGACCTTATTGTGGCTTTTCAGTACTTAAAAGGAGCTTATAAGAAAGAAGGGAATGGACTTTTTAGCAGGGCCAGTAGCGATAAGACAAGGGGTAATGGTTTTAAACTGAAAGAGGGTAGATTCAGACTGGATCTAAGGAAGAAATTTTTTACAATCGGGGTGGTGAAATACTGGAACAGGTTGCCCAGAGAGGTGGTAGATGCCCCATCCTTGGAAACATTCAAGGCCAGTCTGGATGGTGCTCTGAGCAACCTGATCTAGTTGGAGATGTCTCTGCCCATTGCAGGGGGGTTGGACTAGATGACCTTTAAAGGTCCCTTCCATCTCAAAGCATTCTATGATTCTATGAAAATGTGTTCCACAAAAACAAATCTCTGTAAATATATCACCTCTATATTACGCACCCAGCCTAACCATATAATATGCTTAGGCATTGCTATTGTGTTACCAGTGGGCTCTTCATCTGATTTGAGACAGAGCAGCTAAATTTGAGACAGAACCATTTCTATCACACTCTCTGACTTGAGGAGCAGGGGGCTCCAGATTTATCTGGACTTGATGTTTTTACCCTACCATACTCCAGGTCACTCTTGCTGACAGAATGCTCACATGGTAACAGTGGAGAAAGTGTGATTGAAAATTGGCTCATTTATCATAATTTTCATTCACTGGAGCGTGTAAAACGTTAATGCTTAACTATTCCCCATATATATATCTAGTTGACCACCTGTACAGTATTATCTAAGAGGACATGGAAAAAAAAAGATATGTTCCTTTTTTGTTTTCAGACCGAATTGGTAGTGTAAAATTTGGCTGCAAGTTCTTTTCCTGGAACTTCATCAAATGTTACTACAAAACATTTTGACACTGGTATAAACTACTCACAGGATGCACAGTCTGTGTTCTCATGATGTCTGTCACCTCATGGTGACAGGGGAAGGGAGGAAGGGTAGAGTCTTCAGCTGTAGATGAGAGCAGTCCTCTCCCTTCCTCTGTCCATTTGGTAAAACATATAGATTGTCTGGCTCTGAGGGGAAAATGGCAAAGGATTCATAAATGGGAAAGAAAGACCTTGAGAGTATGATACAGGCCCTGACACTGAAGGAAAAGTACATACAGGCATGAAAAAAAATATATATTTTGAAAGGCTTTTGAAAATAATTCATTTTTCTTTTACATATGTGCTTATATATTAGAAAAAACTAATTTTGCTGCTACTAGCACTTTGCCGGAAAGGTATCTAGCAACGTTTCTCCTTTTTGTTTAAGATAAATTCAAGAAAAAAATTAAAAGGCAAGCGGATATTTTTCTCTCAGCTTCCTTTACAGAGAATCAGGGAGACTAGAGTCCCCTGACTGAAGCTATTACAATTATTATTCTTTGAAAGTAATAGCCACTGCAGAGTTACAGCTTGATTACCATTTAGAAATATCACTAGAGTAAAGCTAGTTTGGCTAAACCAAGCAAAGCAGAGGCCTGTATTAACAGTTTGCCATTTTTTCTACCTTGTCCCAAGGCAGAGGTAATTTTCCACTAGCTTGGTGGGACTGTTGCAAGTAAGAAATGGGTGATGGTTTTGGGCATTGAATAAAGCTTGGTTTGTGTTTATTTCATACTATCTAAATCATTTGTGAAACTTCCCAAAGCTAAAGAATAGCAAGCGCTTTTCCAAAATGATTCTCAGCTTCTCTGGGTCACAGTGTCAGAGAGGCCAAACCACTCAAGAAATTTTTAAGTCCCAGCTTATTTCTAATAGACAGCAAAATCATTCTTGACTTGCTCCTGGGAGCTGCAGGAGCAACACCATCATTTATACCTCATTTTCTTGAGTATCACAGTGTTACTCACAATACAAGGATCCACTCCTAAGCCACAGAAATAACTTTCTCTTCAATTTCAACAATGGTATGAAGACGGTGTTTCAAGTTTTTGATCTCTATAGGACTTTATCTCATGTTGTGAATGCAATCTCTGATTTATGTCTGTGTTCTCTGCTAATCATTCTGAATAATTTTCTTAGTGATCAATCCCCTGAAGAATAAGGCACCAGAGAGATCAAACATGGATGTGGCTCTGTCATTACTTACACTATGATGGCATCTGATGCCTAAATGAAAATGTGCTACCTTTTAAAAAACCAATGTTGTTTTTTCCCAAAACTTTTGTGATTATTTCTGCTCCTTTCTTTTCTGTGGCTGATAGACGTTAAAGGACAATCAGTTCACCGCAGGCATCTACTAACACTATTATCTCATCAAAAAAGACCAACAAACCCAAAGCTGACCCAAAACCAAAAATCAAATAGAGAAATCCTAAAAGTTTTTGTTGTATATTTTCGCGCTTGCTTCTACATGAGTAACTGCTTGAGGCCTAGATAGCTTAACATCTAAATGGCCACAGTAAGAGTTACTCAAGAAAATTGTTTACATTTAGATCTCTTGTTTGGTGAGAGTTAATCTAAAAGGACCAGATGCTCAAGTAATGTTAATCAGTATAACTTCCAGCTTCACTGATGAAGTCCTGTAACAATCTACAGGGACGAGTGTTTGGTTGGGTTTTGCTGTTGATGTTGATAGAGGTCTTTTTGCCAAACAAGGACGACAACACATTTAAATGGTAGTAAGTACCAGAGACCCATAATATATCCAATCCAGATCTTGCAAATCAAGACAGGGAAAGAACTGATGAGACCATCTTCTATTTATCACTAAAGGTGGCCTCCATATCACCTAATATTAATAATATACCTGTCTAACTTTAGCTGTCTAAAAGCTGTCAAGTCTAAACTAGTCATCAAAGCTCCCTCTGTACAGAACAGAAAGGACTGGCTTCATCTATAGGGTGATCCATCTCAGCCTAAGATAAATGTTTAAGGTAGAACCATGGAATAATGTAAGGTGGAAGATAGGTGAGATCCATCATTCTCTGAACAAAAATGTCTTCTTTTTAGCAATAAAGGTCGTGGAGACAATCTGGCTAAACTTGACCCATAGGCAGATAATATTGGATGAGAGAAATCTTGCCTGGCTCTGTGGCACTTGGGAAATCATATTACTTTCCTGTGGCTATTTGCACATCCATAAAATGGGGCATATAATGTATCTTTATATCAAAAATATGCTGCAAAATTTGATTCATGGCAACTGTTTATGACCCTTGAGTAAAAGGCAGCAGAGGAATTGTACAACATATTTGTCTAAGGGCAAAAAGTGCAAATTCAATAAATTTATATTATCACCTTATTGTAAATACCCAGGCCTTGCATGCAGCATCCGACCTTGAGCCTTGTAAACAGGTCTCAGAAAGCTGAAAAGATACATGGAAAATGTGCACAGTTAAATGAATTTGGTGATTGTCAAGCTATTTCTATTAGACTGTAATAGGCTTGGCATCTAGGTCATGCTTTGCTCAGAAAAGAATGAGAAAGAGCTTTAAATGCACTTTTCATCTCAGCAGAATGACCCCATATGAATGCCAAATAGAGCCAAAGAGAGCTGTTAATCAGAGATTAAGCTCCAACAAACAAGTTTCTTGCCAATAAATTCTGTGGTCATCTATTGTGATGTGTTCAATAGGATCAGGTTTTGAATTAAAAACCAGTTCTTTCCTATTCTGTCTCTTTTAGCAGAATGCTGATGTACCCAGGGCTAGAAACTGTTCTAGGCATTAAGAATAAAAATGGGTAAACTCAGAACTCCAGGTATCACAGTTTGTTCTCTTCTCCTGAAGTAGCTAAGGATCAGTGGGATTATGGAGACTGTAGAGTGAGGAAGGGTCCATAGGCAAAAAAGGAGCAAAGTAAAGGAGAAATTTGGATTCCTGCTTGAAGTCTCACTTCCTACCTAAATATTTGCCTGTTTACTCCAAAAGGCAGAGAAAACAGACTTCAGTCTTTCCTAACTTTTATTACCCTATATCATTACTACTATGGACACAGAGAATATAGCAACCGAAGCTCAAGAAAGGAAGAGAGGTTTTCTGCTCACTAGAAAGTAGGTGAGATAAAGACAAGATGTGGCTGGATGTGTTGATCCAGCAAAGACTGGACCAGTTGCAGCAGTGAAGCCTCTTGGTAATCCTTCCTCTCTGGGTCACGAAGTTCAGGCAACGTTTGCTGAATGCTGAGAGACTCTGCAGCAAGCTGTACAAAAAACACATGTAGATTTTTAACTTACTGGTTAATACAGATAATAGACAGCCAGGTCTAACAAGCCAGAAGGCTAATCTTTACACTCACACTCCTGGACAGACACTGTGAATCAGGCAGGAGGAAGGATTGGTCTTTGTTATTCCTTGGAAGGAGCTGATCTTTGATGTTGTGGAGCTGCCATCCTAGAATCTCTTTAGTCTCTCTCTGTGCCCCCCCCCCCCCCCGAAAATTATATCTTTCCTTATCAGCTTTTTTCCTCCAAAATCCTCAAGTTGTTAACTGTTAGTGTCTCAAGAATTACATATCTATCTGTGTTTTTGCTTTTCTTATCTTGCATGGATTTAGCTCGCATACTTTGTCACATCTTGTCACAATTTTCTTAACAAAACTGAGTCAAGATCACACAGCTGCACCAAGCTGGTGCTTGATCATGGTAGCCAAACCTCTGGGTTGAGAATTATATGTTATACGATCCTGATTAAAACTGTAAATGGTTGATTCTTAAATATTTCTTTACACCCATCATGGGTTTTAGAAGAAAATATATGTCGTGTATACCCCATATGTGAGTCATCACTCTTGAGAATAAATTAATCTCTTTTTGTGTTTCATTGTAATGATTGGTTTGAGATCCTGAAAAGAGTTCCTAATGATGCATGAGGAGAGATCCCCAGTATTCATTTACCAACCTGACGAGAAATTTCACGGGATACACGAGACTAAACTGAATCCCTGCAAAGAAAGATAATCAATAACATACAATTTGAGCATGCTTTGTATATGTGCACTGGAGATTTGGGCTGGAGGAATCTAGATATTCTGGAATAGCCTTCCAGTAAGAAAGCTTTTTTTTTTTTTTTTAAATATGGATCTTAATCAATATATGCTGTGCCTGTCTGTAAGAGCATAGATCTGCACTGATGTCCTAGGAGAATACTTTCCAGTCCTCCATGATATCTAAAAAAACATAACAAAATGAACAAAGAAATAACTCACTGAGGAATACATGCAAACATACATGAAAATGAATATTAAAGTGCCCTATATGTATCGACCATGACATGCTTTTTACTTGTTTTTGGAAGTCTCCATTTAAAAGAGCACATTGATTCAGAATACCATTTAAACATGTTTTATTTCAAGCACATGCCTAAGTGAGCCAGCAGCTCAGTGCTGAAGGCTACACTGTGTGTTTCAGTTAAGATTTTTAGCTTTCTTAGTACTTCCATAGATTTCCTTATGAAATGCAGACATGAGAACATGTCACAATAAAATTCATTGTTTAATTTCAATGCTCCAGAAAACCTGAGTACAAACTTGTGCTTACTAAGTCAGTCAGCGTTATTTTATAGCTAAATTTGCCCTGTCCCTTCAGTCCTTCTAGAATATCTTTTTAGCAGTCACCTGAATGACAGAGATCTGTTCTGATTTGGCTTGAGGGATTCCTTGAGTTACTATAACGTCAGATATTAGACAGGCAGATGTTTAGTCTTAACCTGTGTCATCTGTGCCAGAGTTGAAATTGTACCTGTTCTGATGTCATTATATTAAGACTCCAAAAACATTTTATTTTCTGTTTCTACTGACTAAAATAGTGTTTACTTCATGCAACATGATTCTCAGCATTTATGAAGTGGTCAGATAATGCATATTCTTTGGAAGAATATGAAATTCTCAAAGAATAAATTTAATGCACACATACACATATGATGAGTGGTCTGGCACAACTCTAGTTGCCAGCCTATGGTGCTTTGTAGTCTTCTAGCATCGATCAGTCTGTTTACCTCTATATCCTCCTTCTTGACTGAGTACTGTGTCTTCTCGTTTAAAAACTAAATGCAAGGAGTGCCAATGCATTCATTATTACCTGTTTCTGGTGCCAGCATCAGCTGACTAGTTCTAGCACTGAGGCATCTACTGGACCTTGCCTGGCACACTTGACAGGGGCAAGGCAGAGGTCTGGATTGTCATTGCTCCTTGTCCCTGGTCCTTGTCTCTTAGGGGAAGAGTACTTTACTGGCTGCTTATTATGTTAAGATGGTTTTTGAACATATACCTTCAATTTACCAGTGAAAGTTTGCTCTTCTAATGTAATTCTAATGTTGAGAGGCCTTTAATCTCGTAATGTTGAGAGGCAAGTCTTTTTTTTATTTTCCCAGCGGCATATCTACTCTCATAAAGTAGCTTTTTTTTTCAGTTAATGTTAAATAACTCCATTCTATCATCTACCAGATTTTTCATCAGACTGAATAACAAGGGTAAACTGGAGTTCACAGAGTTGCAGGTCGAATGTTCCTTAAAGAATTATATTGATGGGTGCAGAAACAAAAGGGGCTATTCAAACTTTCTAATGATAGAAAGTTTGTGTCATGTCATAACTTTTTTTTTTGAGAAGCTACCCAAGCACAGGCCATTCCTTTTTGTCTCTCTCCTTCTATTTTATGGTTCCCATGCAAACACAATTTGAGAATGTGAGCAGGAAGAAAGAGTGGGCGTCTTAAATAACAGTTAGGGTATTTCCTAGAGTACAATTTCCTCCCCAAAAAAGCCATAGTTTCTGACATCAAAGTTAAGTTCCTTCACTGAATCACACTCATTAGGAATCTAAAAAGGCTAAATTAGGTACCCATACCAGGTGCCTACAGTGAGGTAGCATAAATATCCCTTTTAATCCTCCCAAGCATTAAAATGGACAATCCCCTGACATGTCATGCAAGTTTTGGAGTAAATTTCCTTTATTATTTATGAACTCAGAGGTCTGATAGAGGAGGAGGCCAATAAGAATTTGTGTCTCATCCAGCACCACAATACAATTCAGTGGCTCAACTCATGCAGAATTGTCAATGATGATATTAAACGTTAGCTTTCTAATAGCAGACCAGCTACTTTTGAAGTTAGAGCATTCAGTGATATATCAAATACCACTCTAGCAGGTGATTAGTATGAATCGTCAGCATTTGAAATGACATTTCAGAGTACCATTTGATCCAACCTAGCTAGAAATAGAAGGAAAATGGTAAATGGCTGATCCTAAAAGACTTCAGTACAGTGAACGAGGAACCCTGAAGAAACTTTGACACAAAGTTTCAGAGCTGGAATTGTTTCTTGCTGGTTTCCACTGTATATGCCACATACTTTCAGAGGGAAAATTTGATGAGACAGAGAGCTGCAAAATGTTCTGATGGGTAGAGAAAATGCTTTCCAGTGATAGTTCAGTATGCATAACTTATCAAAAGAAGACTGAGCAGTGACTTGATTAAGGTGTATAAAGATCTTCAGGGGAGAAAAATAACAGGTGCTAATGGGCTCTCCAATCTTTTGGAAAAAGATATTACAAGAATGAAAACCATTGAAATTTAAAGCTAGAACAATTCAAATGAGAAATACAACACATTTTTAGCTATGGGATAATCAAGCATTGGCAGGCATGGAGAAGATGAAAAACTGCAAGCAGTGATGGGTTTCTTTGTTTCTTTTGTCTTCAGATCAAACTGGATACCTGTCTAGTGAACATGCTTTAGATAAACTCACACAACCGGACTCAGAACAATGTGACTTAGTGAAATGTTACAATCTGTGTGAAATTTAGGAGATTAAAGCAGGTAATCTAAGGTTTCCTTCTGGTTTTTAACTTATGACTGATCAATATCTCAGCAAGGGCTGGACAACTTCTGTGTGTTTACATTTCCTTGCAGAAACCTGGGGCTCAGACCAATATAAGTACATTTGCACAGCTGTAGCTGGCGTAATAAATCCTTTCAGTCCTGATCGGAGTCTGCCCTTTCCCATTTTCCAGCACCCACATTACCCAATTTGGTTGGCTTATCAATCAAACTGCACACCTAGAGAAGAGATAAAACTGTTCTCTAGTCCAGACCTAGCCTGCTCTGGTGCACATCCCTCCTCCAGACTGCAGTGCACAGATTCCTTCTGTGTGCTTTTTTCCCAGATTGTTTTTGCAAAGGGCAGACAGTCCCTTCTATTCTTCATCTCAGTCTAGGACTGCAAATGGCTTCAGAGATGAGTTTCTTCAGCAACGTGAAGTTTGCTTTTATAGTCTGTTGTATGCCTTCAGACATAAATCCACCTGGTCATCATTTATTAACATCTCTCACTACTTTGTTTTGTCTGTTTATAATTATCTTAAAGAATATTTCTCAGTCTTAATTTCAAAAGTGAGATTCTTCTGTAAAACCCTGGGTTTCTGTATGCATGGCCACTTTAACAGTAAGATTTACAAAAAAGAGCTGGGGCCCAGTGTGCTAGGTAGGATTAAGATTCAAAGTGAGATTCAAAACTTTAAATGCAGGGCAAATGAAAAATATAAATTGGGAACTGGGAACAAGAAAATATTGCTACTTCAATCTGGTATTCATTTTTTTGTTCTATCTATCTATCTATCTGTCTGTCTGTCTGTCTGTCTATCTATCTATTTTAGATTTTCAGTGGCATTTCCAGAGGATCTAAATAGTAACATAAGGATCTTCCCTCAAGTGGAGTTTTGTATAATGTATTCACTAAGGAGGGTCTAACACTGTAGTGTGAGAATTAATTCTTCTAGGCTGTCAGTATGAAAATAGTAAGATTTGGTGTGTTTTCAGCATGTATTGCAGAAGGCACTAGAAACATTTTATATGAATAATTTACAGCATCAAGCCCTTGGTGTATTACTTTTTGTTTGTCCCTAATCCTTTTCACCCTGAGATCATCAGGACTGTTGTCACCAACTACAGTGGGAATTAGGGACACCAGACCTTTTTCTGTTTGTGTTTCTCAGATTCCTGGTGATTGTTAAGATGTAAGTCAGGGAAAACTTGCTGTTAAACCTGAAAAGTGTCCCTTTTCAATGTAATATCCCCTGGACATTCCTAAACATTACAAGTGGTAATTACGTGTTGTACTATCTGTCTCACAGACCCACACAGACCCAAAGTAAGTGAAGGTCATCTACTCTATCCCTGTGTCCCAAAGCAGGATCAACAATATGTGTATCATTCTTTGCAGATGTGCATCTAAACAGCCCTTAGAGAGCTCCAGTGATGTGGACTGCATAGCTGCCCATGGCAGTCTGTTTCTGTACTTCACTGTCCTCGCTGTTATAGAATCTCTTCATATGTCTGTTCCAATCTTCCTCACTGCAGTTTAAACCCATTAATTTGTGTCCTATCCTCCCTGGACATGGAAAACAGATTGTTCTCCATGCGGTAGTTCTCCTCTGCAGTAGGTTTTCTAGTAGGTGAAGGCTATACCATGTCTCCCTCAGTGTTCTTTACTACCAGCTAAACAAATCCAGTTATTTTATTTTCCAGATATCCAGTTCTCATCATTCTTTGTCCCCCCCTTCTAAATTTAAGTGCCAATACAAAGAAATAGATACCACATTTCCCACTGCATAGTGCAAAATATATGTTCCTCCTCGCTGCTTGGGTTATCCACCTTGTCAGTGTTTCCCTTGGCCTGAGTTTCCATTATTAGCTTCTGTGTACTAATTTCTCCATTAATCTTGATTTTCTCCAAATTATTTTGACTTAAATGAATTTTTGTCTCACAAAATAATTTGAAGCATCATCATTAGGTGGACAGATGTTCTGAATTGACTTTGAACAATAAATTTCCTTTATTGAGTTGCCTTGGCAATATTTTTTCTAGTTTTATTTTCTGGCTGAACACCTTGCTATTGAAAGTTAAGCAGCATGTTTCTCTTTTCTTCTTTGTTTTAAAGATCAAAGTAATTCACTGTAGATAAATCTCACCTCCAGTGTGTGAGCTTCAGTTTTCTTCTAGAGAATATTGATTGATATTACATACCCTTAAAACAGTCTGTATGTTAAACCTTTTATTTCTAAGGTTTCTCTCCTCTCTTTTAAGTTGTTGGCTGAAGTCTTTAAGACTTGGCCTGAAGGTTTTGAGTAGCTCCTTCACAGCTGGAAGAATAGATCTAGAAATTTATAGTGTTTAGCATCTCATGGATGGAGAAAATCCATAGGTGGAATAGATCCCATTGATTCAGTGAAACAGCACTAATTTTAGATATTTAGGTTGTGGCCCAAGAAGTCCAAAGTTTGTTATGGGATCAAGACTTTAAAGTTGCATTCTTGTGAGAAAGTGTTTTGGATTCAATTCTACAGGGAAATTAGAAATGAATTGTAGGAAAACAGCACAGACACTCTGTTTGGGCTATGAAGCACAATGGTTTTTTACACACAGTCCATTCACGTGAAAAGAGGAAGGGACTGCAATCCAACAAGAAAGGTGTTCCAAGCGTACATCAAAAGGTTTTTAACACCTTGTAGGGAGACTGGTTCATGGTGAGGCATTTATGAGAAGCATTCCAGTTAGCAAATAGACCCAGTAAACTTTCTCTGTTTTTCTTTTTTTTTTTTCTAAGTACTGTTCAAAAGAAAACTCAGGAAAGCTATTATTTTTGCTCAGCTGTGGGAATAATCTAGCCTTTGATGTTTATCAGCCAGAGTATGAACTCAGGACACCTAAAGATTAAACTTTTGCAATGTAAATCCTTTTTGTGAATATAGGCCTTAGTGTTGTTATGCTTGTTCTCAATTCGTCCTTTCAACAGCAATCAAGCTCTCTCATGGAGAGAGCTGGGCTTGTTCCTCACAATTTACTCTACTGAACCATAAACAAGAACCATCTTCTTTGAAGACCTTGTTATGCTTACCACTTTCCTCAGATTTGACCAGCATATTACAACACACAAAGGTTCAGTAAAAAACCCACAGAATTAGATGGTTAGTGCCCATTGCTATAATGCATGAATAGTTAAAACACTGTGATTCTTGCTGTAGTATGTAGTTTTTGTATGCTGTATGTAGTTTCTGCAGAAAAAATTGCTAGAATGAGCTCATAACTGTATTTATTGAAAATTTGAAGATAAAGCAAATTAAATTGTTGTGGTGATGAATTATTTAGATTGTTATAATGTTATTACTGTATGGTTTTTATCTGAAAAAAAGAGAACATTTTGAATGTTAGCATTTATGACATTTTGTTATGATAGTTTCTACTCCAGCAGATGAACTTGTTTTTAAATTTCCATTAAAAGCATGAGTCAGGCTTCCATGGTACTACCCTTTCTTGAGTATTTACTGCAACTCAGGTTTGTATTCACCCACAGTCTTAAATAACTAAGAAGTTATTTTCCTAGTGACTCATCATCCATGTCCTTCTACTTTCATTCTCTTACATGATGATTTCACATACATTCAAACAGACTCCTCAAAAACTACAAAATGTGCTGTGGAAAACATTAATTTAATAACCAGTCAAGAGTCTTCAGTGGGAAAGATTTATCTACAATAACTTGATATGTCATTATAACCGAGGATGTGATGAATGGGAATTGTTAAGTTTTCTTTGAAGAAGGATTCATTTTCAATTAGAGTCACTTGCAGTCTCTGGAAGGGTTTTATGACACCAATCTTTCATTCAACATGAAGTTTTCTCTAAACAGATCTAGAAGGTGACATTTGTATGGTGACACCCAGCTCAGAAACTCTTGGTTAGATCTGAAGAGCTGGTAGTCCTAAGCCTTATAGCAGTTATTAGTGATCTGCTGTTTGCACCAGAAGCTTTTGCCTGTCTATATAAGAAATGCAATGTCTTTGTCAGGATGTTTTTAGAAAGATGCTGATGCCACCAGGCCTGGAAAGCACACTGGCATGGTGATACTAGCATGCTCAATCCATCTGTCCTAAGAGCTCTCCTGCTATCAGGGAAAGGTGCTCCTATTCCTGTCCCTGTCCTCCTGACAACAGAAACAGGTTGGACACAATTGGTATGGGCAGAACAAGAAGTGAGTTTATTGTCCTGCTTTATGCTGTGGTGATCAAGCACAGGGCTCCTGGCAGGCACACCCAGAGAACACCAGTCATACGGCTTGCCTACCTTATCATGGTAGGATGGGGGAAGGGGATACCAACAGTATTGCAGTAGGTAAACCAAGGGTTGGCATGGCGTCACCTGAGGGTGGCAATGCTAGTGGGAACATTTACATTGCTCCTGGGAGCACAGAGGGCTCAGAAATGTATCTGCAATGCTTGTACACCAACACACACAGTATCAGAAACAAACAGGATGAACCTGAAGTGTTGGTCAGCTCCCAGAGCTTGGATATCATTGGTATTAGTGAGACTTGGTGGAATGAGTTCCACAATTGGAGTGCTGTGATGGAGGGCTACAGGCTGTTCACGAGGGATAGGCAGGGCAGGCGAGGTGGAGATGTCACACTATATGTAAGGGAGAGGTTTGATTGTACAGCCCTTACAGTTAGTGATGATGTGGATGAGAGCCTAGGGGTGAGGATCAGGGGGATGGTAAACAAAGGAGATGTTGTAGTGGGTGTCTACTATTGATTGCCCAGCCAGGATGTAAGCACTGATGAGTTATTCTATAGGCAATTAGGAGAAATTTCAGGATTGGTAGCCCTCATCCTTATGGGAGATTTCAACTTCCTAGACATCAACTGGGAATATCATACTTCTGCGATGAGCAAGTCTTGGAAACTTGAAGTTTGTAGGAAAGAACTTCTTGTTACAAGTACTCAGTGAGCCACTAGGAAAGATGCCCTCCTAGACTTGCTATTTGTGAATAGAGAATGACTCGTGGGGGATGTGATGGTAGGTGGCTGTCTGTGGCCACAGTGATCATGAAATGGTTGAGTTTAAAATTTTCAGTGTAATGAGAAAAAAGGACAGCAGAGTTGCTAGCCTGGACTTCAGGAGAGCAAACTAAGCTATTCAGGGAGCTATTTAGCAGCGTACCTGGGAATCTGCTTTTGAGGGTTCAGGAGTCCACGAGTGCTCATCAGTCTTTAAGAACCACCTTTTAGAAGCACAGGAGCAAGCAATTCCACTGTGTTGTAAGTCAAGCAAGTGGGGTAGAAGATCAGAAGAACTCCTCATGGAACTCAAGAGGAAAAAGAAATTGTATGATCTCTGGAAGCGAGGTCAGGCTTTGCAGGAAGATTATAGAGCAGGGGTTCTTATACGCAGGGAGAAGACATGAAAGTCCAAAGCTCAGTTAGAGCTGAAACGGGCCAGTATTGTTTCAGATAACAAGAAGGACTTTTTAAAGTATGTTAATAGCAAGAAGAGGTCTAAAGAAAACATTGGACCGATACTTGTTGAAGATGGTCATCTGACTAATACGAATGAAGAAAAAGCAGAGGCATTCAATGCAATTTTTGCCTCAGTCTTTAATAATACTGATAGATCTTGGTCTGCCCAGTCCCCTGAGTCAGAGGACCACGAGTGTGGGAACAGTGACTTTCCCTTTGTGGACATCATTGAAATTGTAAGAGACCAGCTGTATCAGCTGAGTTTTCACAAGTCTGTGGGGCCTGATGGGATTCATCCCAGAGTACTGAAGGAGCTAGCGGATGTTATGGCAAGAGCCCTCTCAATCATCAACCAAAGGTCTTGGGAGTCTGAGGAGGTCCCTGCTGACTGGAAGCTAGCCAATGTTATTCCAATTTACAAGAAGGGTGTAAGGGAAGACCTAGGGAACTACAGACCTGTTAGTCTAACCTCAGTTTCTTGAAAAATTATGGAGAAGATTATACGGAGTACTATTGAACGGCATTTAAAGAATAATGCAATCATCAGGCACAGTCAACATGGGTTCACAAAGGGCAAGTCCTGTTTAACTAATTAAATGTCCCTCTATGATAGGGTCACCTGCTTAGTGGATGAAGGGAAGGTAGTGGATGTAGTTTTTCTGGATTTTAGTAAGGCTTTTGATGCTGTCCCTCACAGCATCCTTCTGGACAACTTGTCCAACTGTGGGATGAGTGGCTTCACGGTGTACTGGTGAAGAACTGGCTGAAGGGAAGAGCTCAAAGGGCTGTAGTGAAGGGGGCTACATCCGGCTGGTGACCGGTCACCAGAGGTGTTCCTCAGGGTTCAATTCAAGGGTCACTTTTGTTCAATATATATATGAAAAATCTGGAGGCAGGAGTTGAACACACCATTAGCAAGTTTGCTGATGATACCAAACTGGGAGGTGCTGTTGACTCTCTCAAGGGACAAGAGGCCTTGCAGAGGGATCTAGATAGATTGGAGCATTGGGCTAAGATTAATGGGATGAAATTTAACAAGTCCAAATGACAGATTCTGCACATAGGGTGGAGTAATGCCAGGCACAAGTATAAATTGGGAGAAGAGTGGCTGGAGAGCAGCCCTGCAGAAAGGGATCTGGGGGTGCTGGTTGACAGCAGGCTTAATGTGAGTCAGCAGTGTGCCCTGGCAGCCAAGAGGGCAAACCACATCCTGGGGTGCATCAAACACAGTACAATCACCAGGTCAAAAGAGGTGATTATGCCACTGTATTCAGCGTTGGTGTGGCCTCACCTTGAATACCGTGTGCAGTTCTGGGCCCCACAATTTAAGAAGGATGTTCAGGTCCTTGAATGTGTCCAGAGGAGGGCAACAAAACTGGTGAAAGGGCTGGAAGGAATGTCCTATAAGGAATGGCCAAGGACCTTGGGTTTGTCTAGTTTGGAGAAAAGGAGGCTGAGGGGTGACCTCATTGCTTTGTACATCTTCCTGAGGAGGGGAAGTGGAGAGGGAGGTGCTGATCTCTTCTCCTGGTATCCAGTGACGGGATGCGTGGGAATGGTTCAAAGCTGTGCCAGCAGAGGTGTACTTTTGGAGAGTAGAATTTGCAAGGCCAGCAACACACCTCAGTAGTACCAGATTTAAATATAGAGGTAGCAAAACTGGGACGAGAAAGTACTTAGGTCCTTGTTGATTTTTTTTTTTGAAAGGGACAATAGAATTTAGAAGAGAGAAGAGAAGAGAAGAGAAGAGAAGAGAAGAGAAGAGAAGAGAAGAGAAGAGAAGAGAAGAGAAGAGAAGAGAAGAGAAGAGAAGAGACTATTTCAGTTGGAAGAAACCTACAATGGTCATCTAGTCCAACTGCCTGACCAATTCAGGGCTGACCAAAAGTTAAAGCATGCTGTTAAGGGCATTGTCCAAATGCCTCTTAAACACTGACAGGCTTGGGGCATCGACAACCTCTCTAGGAAACCTGTTCCGGTGTTTGACCACTCTCTCAGTAAGGAAATGTTTCCTAATGCCCAGGTGATTTTACTTATTGAGTCCAACCGTATTCAAGGGAACAGGACCATTTATGCTTTCTTGCATTCTTGCAAACTTGCAACCAAGAAAAAAATCTAAAAGTCCATCATCACTGAGATTTTTGTTTTATTTTCTTGATGGAAATTGTGCAAAGGATCCATATTCCTCATGGTTGCTTCGGTGAAAATAATGCATGCTATTGCTTAGATAGAGTGCTGAACTAAAATATTAGGTTCTATTAGATGAGCTAATTTATTGATCTGCAGTATTGTTAGCTAACTTTTCTCCTTGTTTTATAAGGATGATTATTGATTACTAAATGACTTTAATTTCAGTAAACAGCACAGAGAGTGAGTTAAATTGAGTTATCAATAATTAATTGCTAAAAGTTAGCAGATGTTTACATTGATCTTTGTCAGGGGGGGTAAATTCAGAAATTTGAAATGCTTCTGGATGTACTTTCTTCCAAGAATGTAATTATTATTATATTGTTATTAGATTCCCTAGTAATTTTAAAGCTAATAATTTATCTCATTATAACTAACACCATCTTTTCTTCCTGTTACCATCTAGTGATTAGCACTATAGTCTATTGACAACTTTGAGTTTAGTTTCTAATCACCTGCAAAATGCTGGCTTGCAGGTTATCACTTGAAGACCATGATCTCCTTGCCATTTCATATCCAAAGTGATCATAAACATACCAAGATTACTGTATATATTCCTAATAGGTAAGAATCAATTATTCTTAAGTAATTACAGGATGGTACTATTTAATTCATTTAGGCAACTTAAATGGGTAAAGTAGGGAGGATTAGTCTTACATCTTTGAGAGATTCATTGGTCGTTTTGGGGGCTGTTTTTGAGACCAGTTCTTCTGAGCTCCTGTGTCTTTGCCAGGGGTCAGTGCTTCCTTGCAAGTGAGGCAGAGTGGGAAAAATGTCTATGGCTCAGCTTCCCTTGTTCCTTGTACAATGCCAAACTGAGTTCATTCATTGACATTTTAAATACAGTGGACTGAGCTTGGTTGGGTAAGGGACAGACGTGCACTCTGTTCTGCCTCTGCTGCTGTGAGCAGTCTTTGGCAGGGGAGCAAGAAAAGCAGCTGAGCACTGTGTGAGTGCTCAGACATGAAAGACACAAAACGTCATCTGTCAATGTCCAGCAGACATATAGGAAGATTTATCTTCTCTCAGGAAGGCGTATGCCATAACAACAGGACTTTCTCTCATGTTTATTATGTCCAGCAGGTTGTAGAGTACCAGATATTTCTTAAAAGTAGTAAAATCCAGCTATCTCTTGGCTCCCCTTTAGTTAAAGACATCAACAGAGGTAGGACTTCTGCCTCTGCATTACAGTTCCTCATGAGACAAAAATGTTTGATGAATAGCAGGTATGCCGAAAGGGGAAGGTTTCATTTTGGAAATGCTGAAATATTTAATTTCTGAAGCATTACAAGATGAAATTCTCCAACTGCTTCTTCGAATTGGATTCACCAGCAAAAATTAGAGATTAACATGATGATGATGAAGACTCCTTAACTCCCACTCTGAAGTCTATTATTCCTACGGGAAAGATCTTTTGATATCTGCTTCCTCCGGTGGTCAGAATTCGTTGTCCACTTCCTAAGCTAAGCAACTTCTACACCCAGGGAATCAAAGAAACCCCTGGAAGCAGAGTAAATGTGAAGTGTTGTATCAGCAGAGTGTTGGACAGTGTGATGCCAAAGAACTGTCTGTGGTATCTCACACTGCTTTTGGGTCAAGGACAGGCAGATTAGGACTTTCATTTACTGCTTTTTGTGGTACACAAAAGGTATGCTGTCTCATGCTATAAACTAGATTCTTGAATTCTCAAATCATCCTAGTAGTATTTCTCTACACTAAAAGTAGCAGATAGTTGTAATGAATAGCTTTCTGCTTCCATAAGCCCAGTGTAATTCTTTTATGTTGCTCAGCTGAGTGGTTATTTATGATGTTTTTAATAGAGACCTAGTAAAACAAACAGGTCTGGAATATGACTGGAAGGGAAATTTTAACCTGAATGAATTCAGCTCAGATATCATGAAGATATCTAGCATTAAAAACGAATAAACAGACAAGCAACAACAACAACAAAAAAAAAACAAGCAAGAAGCCTCCCAAGGGAAGGAAAAAAAAAAAAAAAAGGACTTAAAAAGAAGAAGAAAATTGAAGCTTAAAATTTCCAGCATATTTACAGGGTTGCAATTTACACAAAACTTTGTAACACATGCTTTGTTCTGAATCCATTACATTCACTCAAATGCATTTTGTAACTGACAGGCCAGTGCCACAAGTCACAAAATCACTGATGTTTCTTTTCTCCAAATTATTAAGAAATTTCTCTGCCAACTCTGGTTCATTAAATTTTCTTGTTTGATTTCCTACTGTGATGATTAAAGTTGCTGGATGTGGAATCCCACATCTAGTATTTTGTTCTTTTTGTTTGTTTTTTTCCCCTCTCCTTAAATCCAGCAAACTTTTGTATCTGGGAGCTGTTTCCCTTGTCACATCAGCATATATCTTTATCCTAATCATCTTTAAAAATTGTGAAGTTCACAGTTCTTTCTTTTACTTCTGAATTGTATTTATCTTGTAATTTATCTTAGAAGGGTTTCCAGAAGGGACTATAAAGCCCCTGCCTTCAATGAAATGAAATTAGTGAGCATTGATACCATTTGATATCCAAGATCTACAAAAACAACAGTTTAGTTGGCTCCATAATTTCTAGTTCCTCATCAAACATAACATAGGACTACTAAAATACACAAGGAAAAAAAAAAAAAAAAGAGTATTGTTTGTACAGCAATCACATTCCTAATTGGCATCACAGCAAGGCATTGGGAAACCTCATTAATAACAGAACCGCAGGATTAGTCGTGTGGAGAAAACAAGACAGGAAGACAATATGCCTAAATCTGTGCCTGGACTAGTCCTAATTTCCAATAGTTCCAAAAGGGGATAATCTTCCCAAACCTTTCTCTCTCTTCCTCTCTTTAACTCCTTCTATTTGTCAAAATCATTTTAAGAGTAGAGTATGAGGTATGAATGCAAGAAACAATTCACATTTTCTTCAGAGGACTTAATTATTACTCCTCATATTATAGCTTTATCTATATATCCTACTCTAAAGCTTATCAAAATAACAGTTTTCTATCTACTTCAATAGATTCTAAGTTCATAAAACTTAAAATTAATCTTGCTTTTTTTGAAGTCATTTCAAGTTATATGTCAGGTCATGAGTTAGGATAAGACAAGAAGCAATCACACTTTATATAACACTATAACTCTAACTATTCTGTAATTACACAGTTATTGCAGTTTATGTAATTATACTGTATCTAATTACTAACGTTTCTCATAGCAGGGAGGTTAGTCCCATTTGTTGAACTGCTTTTTAATATCTTTTTCTTTCATATTCCTACAAATCCATTTTAAATATAGTTACATGATGCAGTTATTTATGCTGCAATTGCAGTCATGTATGTACAGAACTTTGCAGTTATGCTGATGTATTATTAATTACCTCGACCAGAATACATAACTATCCCAATGTATACACTACACCAGTCTTAAAAGCCAGCTATCAAGTAACTCTAAATCTTTCAGTAACTAATACAATGTTTATCTACCACATCTTAACTTTAGCTCTAGATAAAGTCAATAGATTTCATTATAGAGCAGGGTTCTGTTCATCTGGACAAAGGGTGGCAGATTTTGGCCACACATAGATAAAAGCTGAGTGCTTCCTGTGCAATACCAACACCAATTAAACAGGATAGTAGAACCAATGAATTCAGCTTGTCAGCAGAGCTCGGAAACTCTGCTGGTGATCTTAGAAAAGGACTACAAATGTGCAGAAATACCATCTGGCTTCTTTCTATGATTTTTTAGTTACCAACAGACAAAATTTGCCTGAGGATGCTTTATCCAACATGTGTTGTACAGACAGAAGCATAATGCCAGGTGTAGACTGCTGAATCTACCTCTGGTGAAGTCTGGTACATAGCTTTGCTTCAAAGTATTTCAAAAAGGGATGGTAGCTTACAGACAGTGTGTAATGATTACATCTCAACAAAATATTTTGGATGAAATAAGCATTTTTTTTCCTTAAAACTTTAAATGGGTACTTTCTAATATCAAGGCACATCCTAAAAGTGGATGAGACTTGAGCTCCTCTTCTTTCTCATATCTCAGATTTAATGATGAGCACTATACTGATCTAGCAGTATATAGCTGCATCAGCAATGCTGTGTACCTGATACCAATGTTATTAAGTGCCAGTGTTGTATTTCACTATGTGTGGTATTAATTTTGTGTACGTCACCATACACCTAAACCTTCATGGTAAGCAGCTATAGCTCTTACCACCCAGGCTCACTGTGTCCCTGTCCTAAATCCTGCCACCCCCTGTCCAGAAATGGGGCAAAGCCCCCCTGCCTGCCCTCTTCTCTCCCTGCAGCAGCACTGAGGGGGAGGAACTGAAGGCAAGTCACATCCCCATGTCTCTGCTCCCAGCAAATTGCTGAAGCAGAGAAGCATTTCCTGACATATATTGCCAGCAGGGATCTGAAGGTTTCAGAAATTCCTCTAGGAGTAGGTACCAGTCCCCAAGGAAAATTAGATCAGCTCCCTGCTCTTATTTGTGCTCCCACTTGTACTCACCTGATATTTCAGTGATTCTTTTCCATAGCACTTAATGCTGGTGTGCCTCCTGGGTATACGATGGTACATTCTGGTATTGTCATTATGAAGGACTCAGCTAGCATTACCCACTGCTATGCAGACTTTTTGCATGGTTGCATACACTATTAAACCTACAAACAGGTTCTGCAGCAGCAGGATCCAGAGGTCTGTATGAGGTGTTTAGGGCACTGAGTGATGTACAGGGAGAGTCAGAAGCTTGTGAGGGGACCTCACAAAATCCTTTTTTAATAGAATAACCTGAAATGACTGTGTTCAGTCCGTGGATTGAAAACTCGCCACATTTTTAGCTACCCCTAGTGTGTGGGCAACAAACTCATCAGAACAGCTGGGCAAAAGGAGGCAACCTCTTCAGCCATCCCAAAATGGGGATGATCCACTTCTTTAAAAGAAAAATCAAAACCAAAACCAGGTACCTCAAACTGAAAAATGTTTAAATCAGATTATAACAGTAGTTCATTTATAAAAACAGAAATCTAACCTAAAATATAAAAAGTTTTTGTTGTAATTTTCAGGTCAGCTGAATTATTCTAAGAACATCAGAAATTCAGATAAAGTTTGAAGCTAGTGAAGAAGACCTGTGGGTGTCTTACAGAGTTCAAGTTGAGATTTGACTGAACACCTAACATTGTCATTGTTTGTCAGAAATAAGCCAAACCTGTGAAGATTTTGAGATTCACCCATTGCTAAGGAGAATTCTGTCAGCAGCTTTGTATCTCATTAAAAAATCTATATTTAAGCCACAAGTCAAATGAAAAAATTAAAAAATATAATTACAGCCTACAGTGTGTTCTTTAAATATATATATTTTCTCATTTAATTGACAGTGGCAATTATTGGTGGAGTAACATTTTAAAGAAAAACTACATAATGTTCTGTCAAGTTGAGTATGTTCACACAATGGAAGCTTAACTTTGATTAGGCATGATAGCTGTGGTTGTCAGGAACTTGCCCTCTTGTTCAGGTTATGCTTTAACATTTTCTGATCCTCCTACTAAAGTCAAAGTTAAATTTACAGTCTTGACATTTTCCACTGCCTTTAAATATCCCTGTGACTAGTTATTCAAACATTTTCCTAGTTGCATTGTTCCTTCTTGTTTCTGAAGTTAGAAATTATCTTCAAGATTGCAGTTCTGAAATAAAGCAAGGGATAATTTGAAGGGAAAAAAAAGAAAATGTGTGACTATGACATGAAAATAAGTTTTCAACTTTAGTGGGTTGATGTACTAAGATGAAATCTAAAATAAAGCATTATCCATAAGATGCTGAGCTCATTCCATGAAATACTGCCATACTTCTACTTCCTTAAATCCAGACACCCAGAGGTGTGGAGCCACATACTGGAAGTTTGAGTCTCAAACAAAGTAGAAAATACAAGTCAGTAAATCGGGTAACCTTACAAGAAATTCTCAAAGTCAAGGTGTTACTCAATAAACATAAAGCATAATTCTGCTGTCATTAGGTATATGGTAAAATACACTGACATTAAAGCACGAGGGTTTGTGGGGACTAGTCGTAATGGAGTGTATGAAGACAGTTCTCATGACAAAGATTGTATCTGTCATATGGTAACAGCAGAGGGCACAAAACTTCCCAGAAAACATGATGATATACAGACAGCAACCTTCAGACATGACATGTAATTGAGAGCCACTGATGCAGCAGTAGTAGCAGTTATACTCTTTGTAGTCCGTGACTGCAAAGAGAACTGAAGCTGTAAAGCCCCATCATTACCAAGATGCTCTGAGAGTGAAGGGACTAATGCTACTGTTGCAAAAAGTGTAAAGCTATTTTATGTGAAAACCTATTTTATTTCTACCTTTCATGACACTACTTACTGCTGAATTGGAACTTGCTGTACTTGTGTAATTGTATTTTTGAATGTTAATAATAGTATCTTGTTGTTGATGTCCAAAGAACTGAGCTGAAAAGGTTGCAGCACATCAATGGCATTCACACACTTTGGATACGAATTACTTTCTTAAACACCACAAGGTATTATTTTTAACCTTTATCTAACTTAAATCTATTTGAGATTACATCAATATATTTTCTAAATAAAAAATAGTCTGTTTCTTGGCCTCAGATGAGCATACTATAGTTGTATAAATGACTAGCAAGATAGATCTGTATACTAACTACAGAAAACAAGTAAGCAAGTTTAAATGAGCCATTTCTCACTACTACCACCACAAAAAAAAAAAAAAAAAAAAAAAGGCATGTTGCTTCTATGTATTAGTTTAAAGTTGCTTTCTCCCAGATTTGGGGAAGAAGATCAAGGGTCTTTAAAGCAAAATGTTTTTTCATTAAAAATAATTTTGGGCAATACAGTATTCAGACCTAAAAACTCCACAATCAAATAATTAAAAAAATCAATACCCACAAAATATAAATGGAAAGATTTCGATCAGGTCTAGCCAAGAATATTTTGTTCAGTCAGTGAGGGGAAGTTTGTGCATGTATGGATGTGCATGTAAAAAATGTTAGCCAGATCTTCCGTTTTGTCAGGCAAAGCCACAGAAAAAGTGAGAGATGATTGTTCCCCTTAATTTACAAAGAACAGATCACTTCCTTGAGTATGAGAGCCCACAGTTTTCCATGTCTTGGTTCCTACAACCACACAGAGAAGAGCTGATGCAGGAATGATACCCCCTTCTTTTTACTTTACCTTTCTGCCATTACCAATCTGCTGAGAAAAATTCCCTGTCTATGACTTTGGATCTCCTTTATGTGGCTGCACTCCTCCTTCTTATTTAGCACAGCAGGAGCTGCCTTTTGCTGAGTCTCCCTGTGATAAAACTAGATAAAGTTACTGTGATGTGGATCACGTCATTGGGGAAATTGCATCTGGAAATCGAGACTCCTGTGGAGGATTGCGCAATAGGGTCAGAGCAAGTGGTTCCATGTCCCTTGGAAGACCACTTGATTCTCCACAGCTTTTCCACACACACCGTATTACTTAGTGCAAAATGCATAAAGTGTTTCCTCTTCAGAATATTCATATTACCAACCATTTTTAAAAGAATAGCTAACATTACAAGGTGAAGAAGAAGTATAAAGGTAAGAAGAAAAATATGATAATAGGCTAACTTTGGCTGGCATAATTTGATGTAAGATCATGAAGTCTAGAAATTAATAATGTGATTTTGATTTATGCCAGTTGGGTATCAAACACCCATGCCTTCTTCCTAATACTTATGATGTGCTTAGTAAACCTTATTTACAACTTTTAAACGCTATTAAAATGGAGATGTTCCAGAAGTATTTTTTGCTGCTATGTGCATAAACATCTTAGAGATAGTAGTAGTGAGTTGTAATGTATAAGTTACCATGGTGATGGCTTTCTTAATGAACAGTGGATGAAATTGCTTTGTAAAACATGTATACTTTTAGCCTGTAGACTGCAGGTGCTTTGTTGAATCCATAGTGTATGAACCAGTGTTCATACTTAATGGCATGCATGTTTTGTGTACTATACCAGGCTGCTGGTGTATGCTCAAAGGTTCTTATTGTGGCATCAGATGCTGATCTGCAGAGAATTAAATATCTTTTCCTGGACCAGAGCCTTCCTCTTGGATATAGCAAACGTAGGAACAGTTGGGTCCAGCCAACTCACATTACATGCAGAGAGGCTACACACAGACTCCTTCAGGCCTGAAAACAATATTGCTGTGTTTGCATGGCACCACACTGAAGATAATAAACTCTCTCAGAAGAGTCACAGCCAGCACAGCCATCTCAGCATCTTCTGTACTACAGAAAAGAAATGCCTGAGGCAGGTCAGTGTCTTTGGCCCATTCACTAAGAGGGAACGGCACTTAAAGGAAGAGCCAGCTTGCCTAACTGCTGTCTAAAGGGCCTGAAGATCTCCACAGTCTTCCTGGAACTTTGATAGAAATCAAAACCCTCCAGCTGAGGACCTCAGTGCAGGCACAACGTACTTCTGGTTCTCCTGTGTACTTCCTATTTCAGTTTATAATTCCTGCCCGGGAGTGCTCTGAGGACAGGCTCAGTGCTAGTGAGTCTGCCACTGCACTTAGTGCAGGAGGGAGATATTATCCAGAAAGATTTTTTGGAAAGTTGCAAAGTTCTGATGAGGATGGACAATGCTATCCCCAAGGTAAGAGCCTCCTTTGCCCAGAAGCATCCTGGTCTAGAGAACTAGGACAATTATATTCTGTTTTCTGCACCACAGTGTCTCTCACTCTGCTTTTTTGTCCCCAGATTTCAATAAGACAGTAGGCAATAACTTAGGTCCCACATACGTGCAAGTGAAAATTATAGTTAAAAACTTCTTTTAAGTCATTTGTCAAAGACATCACAAAGGCAGGATTTGAACAGAGATTATAGCGCCACTCAATCCTCTGGACAAACATTGAGAAAGAGTGATAGAATTCCCTGTGTAAATAGTGACAAAGAAGTCAAATATTTTGAGATACAACTGAAAAAAAAGTAAGTGTGTTAAGTAATATTACACAGGGAAATTCTAGGTTTTTTTGGTTAATAGACCAGATGCAGAATACTTGATTCATTTTCACTATCATTTGAAAGAGAGGTGCTGCAAAAGGACAGGCAGATAACAGAGGAAATATAAGTACACTATTTTGAGTACACTGTTCTCACTTTAGCATAACATTACTACTTACACTACAGCTAAAAGTAATATTTAGCATTTAAATAGCCTTTATCACCTGTAGACTTCCAAGTGCTTTTCTATACACATGATTTGATAGGTTTCTTGAAGGTGTCAGAGACTGAATTTTTCTGCATCCCTGCCCACGGTTCCATGCATTATGCTATTGACAGACTGGCAAATTAAGCCAATGTATGTGCCTTGTATGAAACACAAGGGAAAATATTTTCATATCACATATCTTTTCCTCACTCAACCACACAATGCTTCTTCTCTCTGTTCTTGCTTCTTTGCTCCAACTCCATCCACTTTGCCAGAAATCTCTTTTTTTTTTTTTTAAATAAGACAAGCTTTGAAAGGGTTTTCTTGGAAGTCATACATGATATATTTATCCAGAACATTATTTCATAGCATACATGGAGTTGCATTCAAAGCATGCATGTAGGAAAGCCCCTTTGAAAGGTTTATTAATATCAGATCAATATTTTCTCAATTTTGAAAAGGTAAAGTAGAATTTTAAGAATATAATAAGATTTCAATGATATTAATAATAATATACACAGCAAGAATTTCTGTCTTTTTTCTACCAAAATACATGGCATCTTCAAGTATTTAAATTACTTATCAGCTCCGAAAGTTGTAATTCTCATAATGCAGATAGAGGGAGTTGCTTAGTCCTGTAGCATAGTATCTGAACACATTATCATTTCTATCATTCACCACTCCCACGTCCCCCCAGAATTGTTTCCTCTCTGTAGTCCTGCTAAGATCTGCTTTGGTGACACCGACAGTAGAACGACTCCTTCAGTGGTTTATGGACATCTCAGTTCTAGGCAGTAACAAACTCCCAACCAGAAGCATGTGCAGAACAGACCTAAGGATGGAAAACTAATCTGGTGCAGTCCACATGTCACCCCTCAAAACCTCTCAAAGTTTGGACTCCCCAGCAATACTCAGACAAGCGATCAAAAGTGATTAGAACTACACTTTCTCCTTGAATCAATTTGACAGGTGGTGGTGGTGTTATTTTATTATTATTTTGGTAGAAATTAGATTCTATGGAAAGACACTTTCAGTGTAACTCTGTATCTAATAATCCATATATTATAACTTTTGGTAATATTGTATTTACTGGCCAGTGGCAAAAGGCTTTCCATGCTTCCATTTTAAAGCCCATATTCTGTTCCTTATAATTTTGCCAGACTTGGACCAAAGAGACTAAGGTTCTGAGACTGTTGAGGAATCTGGCTGATGTCACTGTGAGGATACTATTCATTATCTTTCGAAGGTCACAGGTATTTGTGGGACAAGGGTATTCCTGAGCAGTGGCAGAAAGCTCCTATCACTCCTATCTTCAAGAAGGGCAAGGAGTAGGATCAGAGAAACCTACAGGCTGATAAGCTTCATCTCGATCCCTGGAAAGACGATGGAGAAAATCTTCCTGGAAGCCTTTTCCAAGTGTATTAAACAGAACAAAATGAATAGGAATAATCAGAATGGATTTTCAAAGGAGGGATTATGCCTGACCAACCCAGTAACCTTCTGTGATGAGGTGATTGGTGAGATGGATGAAGACCAGTAGGTGCAATTTATCTTGACTTAAGCAAGGCTTTTGATACTGTCTTCCATAATATCCTCATAGACAAGTTGATGAAGTATGGGCTATATAAGGACAGTGAGATGGATTAGAAAACTGGCTGAATAACTGGGCTCAAAGGGTTGTGATCAGTGGCACAAAGTTCAGCTGGATACCTGTCATTAATGATGTATACCAGGTGATGATACTGGGACCAATACCTTTTAACATCTTCATGAACGATCTGGATGATGGGACAGAGTGTACCCTCAATAAGTTCACAGGTGATACAAAAGTGGGAAAAGTAGGTGATACACCAGATGGATGTGCTGTCACTCAGAGCATCCTCAACAGAATGGAGAAATGGACCAACAGGAACCTCATGAAGTTCAACGTAGGGAAATGCCAACTCCTGCCCCTGTGGAGGAATAATCCCAGCTTAAGTATAGGCTGGGGGCTGACTGGCTGGGAGGCCGCTTGGAGAAGAGGGCCAGGAGATCCTGTTTGACACCAAATTGGTCATAACACAACAATGAGCCCTTGCAGTAAAGAAGGCCTTAGATGACCCTGCTTTGAGCAGGAATTTGGAGTAGATGACTTCCAGAAGTTCCTTCACACATCTGTGACTGTGAGAATGGGAATGCTCTCTTGTCCAAAAGAGTAGCTTGCAGAGGACTTCCCAATACCCAAAGGTGAAGATGAACATTCACAGTGTAGTTGAAAGTGGGAACTGAAAACTGAAACGTGGGACACTGTATTCTTACTGCAGTCTGTAATACTGCCTACACAGTACTGTCTACTGATGTAAATGCAGAGTGCTTATAGTCTGGATCTTACTTTCTGTCTTTCTCAGGGGAACACTAGCTTTCCGTTCCACTCTTCCTTTCTGCAGCCACACGGCAAAGTTGACACACCTTATACTTTTACCAGCTGCATGGTAAAATCACTCAGATTTCTTTGATGGGAACTGTGTAGCCTTGTATACATTAGAGATGTCTCAGATTTCCCAATGTCCTTTCACCATGATGGAGTTTAATATTTCTTCCCAAAATAGCCTACTTACTAAATTTCTTACTTCCTGCAAATGTGGTTTCCTTAATTCTTATAACCTTGTCCTGATGTACTGCTAAAAACAAACACTTCTTGAATTATTTTAAGCTGAAAACATATTGGCCCCTAATGCTCTAATCAAATTAAACAGAAGATCAAGTTAAGCAGTGATCGAATCAGCTGGTCCTGTTATTTGTGTAGCCAGATTAAATTTTGAATATCTACTCAGGCAGTTATCCTCTAGCCATGGGTGAGTACTTCTGTTAAAAGCTCTGAAAAGTACATTCACTGCTGTCTCTTTTCATGATTTTGTTGTGACTAGTCATTTAGGATATAAAATAATTATTATTTCTACAGCTGTTAGAATCAGGTGATTACTAGAGAACCTCATCTTTCTTAAAGAAAATGAACAAATAAACTGCTAACCTTTCTGTTTCCAAAAAAAAAAGCCCCAGACAGTGTGAACATCTGCAGAATACTATCTGGTCAGTGAGAGGAAGAAAAAAAGGAAGAAAAGCCAGCATTTAATATTCTTAGGCTTCAAGGTTTTAGAAAAATAACTTCACGATTTCGGAGGATTTATTTTCTTACGTAGCAAGCACTTGAGATTAACGAAGTTCAATTCCAAGAAACCAGTAAATGAAAAAAAAAATTTTTGAAATGAGATATTGAGAAACCAATTAGGTAATTTCTCTATGGATTTTCTCTTTCTACAAATCGAGATTGATTGAATTGAGATTGAATTGCAGGGAGGCATACTGAACAATGCTGCAGACAGAGCACAGCATAAAGTACACAGTGTGCACTGTGCTTCCTGACATGCTTGCATTACCTCTATGGATAGATAAATTAAGCAGTGATTTTTCTCTTCCAGATCTGATTTCTTATATCCCTCTGGTCTTCCATGTAGATCAGTACACACGTTCTTTATTAAAATTGTTCATCCTTACGGTATAGACAAAATAAAAAAACAGGACTATATTAATTTCCAGGTGATTTCATGTATTACAAATATTTAGATTTCGTAACATAAGGAATCTCTTTACTGGATGCAGACATTTTTGGTCCTTCATTCAATGAGGGTACATTTGGTCTATGCATTAATGCAATAGTATAAAAATACTAAATAATGTAATACCACTATGATATAGGAATACCAGTAGTGTAATACAAATTACTGTAATACTATAAATACTTGTAAATTTTCTGTTTGTTATTTTTTGGCAGAAGACAGGCAATTCTAATGTTTAAAAAATCACCTGGATCATATGAGAATCTGCACATGCCAATTATCAGACTACCAGGTAACTCCCCTTTCCACCCATGTTTGTTTGCTATTTTTTTTTTTGAATGCCTAACACCTCATGAGCATTACTGTAGTTTTTTCATATGCTGGTAGAATGAAAGTGTTTAGACATATTCCTACAGCTATTTGAAAACCTGTAGGAAATATCTGTCTGTCCTGGTTTCAGCTGGGATAGAGTTAATTTTCTTCTTAGTAGCTGGTATAAGCGCTGTGTTTTGGATTTAGGATGAGAATAATGTTGATACACGGATATTTTGGGTCTTGCTGACCAGAGTTTACACTAGTCAAGGACTTTTCAGCTTCTCGTGCTCTGCCACGTGCACAAGAAGCTGGGAGGGAGCACAGCCAGGACAGCTGACCCCAACTGACCAAAGGGTTATTCCATACCATATGACATCATGCTCAGTATATAAGCTGGAGGAAGAAGAAGGAAGGGGGGGGGGGGGGGGGGGATATGTTTGGAGTGATGGCGTTTGTCTTCCCATGTAACCGTTATGCATGATGGAGCCCTGCTTTCCTGAGGATGGCTGAACACCTGCCTGCCGATGGGAAGTAGTGAATGAATTCCTTGCTTTGCTTTGCTTGTGCGCACAGCTTTTGCTTTGCCTATTAAACTGTCTTTATTTCAACCCACGAGTTTTCTCACTTTTACTCTTCTGATTCTCTCCCCCATCCCACCGGGGGCGGGGAGTGAGCGAGCGGCTGTGTGGTGCATAATTGCTGGCTGGGGTTAAACCATGACACTGTCTTAAAAACTCAGAAAGCTATCTTTAAAAAAAAAAAAAAAAAAAGAAGTAGTATCGTTTCCAGCTTTAGAGCCTTTAGGCATTCCCTGTCTGCAGGCACTCTGTGCTTTGAATTTGTTCCTGGTATTAACCTCTCATTCTATAAACATCTCTTGTCTTAAAAGAGGAAAAGTAGAATTTTCATGTAAATCCAGGAGCTCCACTGTCAGAGGAGTCTTAGCCTTTACTTTGAAATTGGCCTATGGAAAAAAATCTTTTCTATGAGCACCTAAAGCCAGCTGGCCTGAAGGAAACTTAATTTTTCAATAGTAGCAAAGTGACAAATTGGGAAGATTACTGAAAATGCTCATCTTCATTCAGTTGCAACTCTATGATCTTTCACAATAAACAATCACCAAATCAAAAGTGTTATGAAAATTGACTATAAGGGACTTAGGGAAATATATTTTTCTTTACAGTAAATTAGTATCCTGAGATCAGGAAATAAACCTAATTATTTAAATGGAAGGCATACAGAATGGCTCATGAGAGAATACTCTTCTTTAAATACAGCTGCATTAAGTTGACATAAGGAAGCAGCATGTGGATGGGATTAAACGCCTAATTGTAGACACCTACACTTTGCATCCTCATGTGAGCTTGGTATCTTGGCTCTCATAACCGGCCCACAGGCAGTTCCCTCACTGTAGGCATCTCCTTTCACCTGGGACACTCTAGAACATCTAAGATATCTGTAAATGTGACTCAGGACCTAGCCCTATGCCTTGCTGGAATGGCATCTGAAGGCCAGGGAGATACTGGAAGGTATTTCAAATGACACTACATGTCTATGAATACACAGCTGAACAAAAGCCTTTAAACAGTATCACTCTCTGAAGTCCATTGAACTTTTTGAGCAGACCTCCTTTGGCTATGATGGGAAAACAGATCTCCGGACCACAAGCAGACAACAGCACTTAGACACATAAAAATGTAAGTGTATAAGAATTTAGAGCTGAATGTCACCCTTGACAGACCCTATATTGGTATGATATATTTGCAAGAGCATTGACCAGATAGCAGAGGGCATCCTTGCAAACTTACCTGTGAAAACCAGTTCTCATCTTCCTCTCCCTGATTATGGGAAAGCTTGAGAGAATCAGTAAAAACTTTTTGTGGTTATTACCACAAAGAGGAATTAAATCTTATATATGTTTTAGATGCATGCTTTTCTACAGTTATTTCATTGAAGAAAAAAATAAAAGTTTAGTGATAGAACTGTTTTTTTTTTTACCATGTTGTTTTCCCAAGCAACAAAAGAAGACTCACTGATAAGCATATGCCTTGTTTGTTTTGGAACTGTGGTGCTAGGTTTTTTTAATGTGTGCATATACATATACATATGTACAGGTCTATATATACACGACAGTGAGCTTGAATTTGAATATAGTTTTACATTTTATTGAAAGAATAATTTTTTCATCAAAGTATTACCAGAAAAATGTTTTTGTGCATTTCTAATTAAAACTTTTAATATTTCATTAATGATTTCTCTTTGAATAATACCCTTCTGACCCTGTGTTTACTGATAGCAGCAGCTGTGAGGTTGTGCAGAAAAAGTGATAGGTCTCATTTATTTAAATAAACTACTATGAAAATTCGGGGATTATTCTGCCTTTGGCAATTATTTGAAATCCAGGAATAGTAGTACTATTTAGATTTAGCTAATTAATCTTCATGTCTTTCATTAGTCACAACTCATTTTACATCTAAATGAGCATCCATATCTTTTCCTTAGTTCAGTGGACCAGAGTGTTGCCTTTTGGGCCTGAGGAGCAGATGCAGAACATCAGCTGTGTAGCATATAGTGGTATAACAAGCTCCAGGTTGTGAATGACAATGGTACTAGAGCTGTGTTGAAGAACAGCAGGTGAGGTGGCCTGTCTGTAATGAGAATACCTTTGAAATGTACTTATTATGGGAAATCACCCAAAAGGGGGGCACTGAGAAAAGAGAGGCTTAATCCCATTGATAAAGTGTCATCAAATCTCATTCTCTCAAGGATTTAAAGAGATAATCCCAGATAACCCTACCGAAGACTTTTTCACCGCCTAGTGGTAATGCTACTGGAAACTCCTTCCAGCGCTGTGATATTGCAATGGTGTGGCAGTTTAGTCACTTGCCTGCTTAAATTTATGGAAAGCTGTTTGTAAAAAGCACAACATTCCCTCACCCTCTAAATATATAACAGATGCAAACATACACTTGAGGGTGTATATATACTAGGAAGACTGAACTGTTCAATTTGACATGTTTAGCTTGTTGGCAGTGTGCTTTGTTTAAATTAAAAATAACACTTTGCTAAAGATGATGAAGCAGACTGCTGCATTGAAAGAAAGTATTAATCATAGTTATTATAGTCATTTGCTCTTTATTAATATTGTTGCACTAATAGCCTCAGGCCCAAATCCAGATCGCTGCCCCATTTGGGTAGACCAATGTATATTAAAATACTAATGAATTAAAATACACATTTCCTATACACCAACACATAATAGAATTGGTCCCTTCTCCAGAAAAGCTGACTCTGTTTTTTTTGTTTAGACTGTAAGGTTTCTGGTAAAGGACTGATTTTCATTTTGTTTGTACAGCAGAGGAAGACTCACTGGCCATTAACAAGGCCAGAGCATTCCCAGTGCTGCCATTCCTGGGGTTCTGGTTTCACTGGTGGGAGAGAGCTGGGCCTTTGCACAGTTGTCTGCAGCACCAACACAGCTGCACCCATGCGCGCCTGTGTGTGTGTGAGGGGCCAATGCCACTGGGGAATGTAGGAATATTTTGTACATTGTGTGAGAGAAGAACCAGCCTCGGTATATTCATATGGACAAACAGCGCAACAGAAAATGGTAAATAATGTGTTTTTTTTTCCCATGCCTGTATTTCACATTAATTATTCTTAAGCATTGGCTACCCCTGCCATATTTTGCAGGGAATCCATGAGCTAATCATCAGAGCGCTGGTTTTGCATTTACTTTTGGTGGTTATAAATTAGCATAAATCCTGCTGATTCACTGATTTTACTCCTGATAGGGGCTCAGAGTCACACATGAGGTTTGTTAACCAGCATCTCTTAATTTTCTTTACTGTATTTAAGTAGTTTTTAATGGCTTTTACAAGAGACTTCATCCTAACTCTGCTAATGCAGCTATATGGCTCACCTCCGCTGCTGCAGTGACAAATTAGCACTACTTGTGAGGGACATGTTCTGGGTGGTGCTTCCTGATAGTGCTGTTCAGTGCTTCTGGTTGTGGGCAGAGCAGGGAGCCTTACAGCTGCAGAACTGTAAAGGTTTTCAATTTGGGGAAAAAAAAAAAAAAAAAAAAAAAAGAGGAAGAAAAAAGAGGTATTTTGCATTTAAAAAGTAAGAAATCTTTTCAAATATTTCATGTGAAGATGTATCCAAAGCTCTCTAGGAAGTTAGCTACGAAATTCCAGGTGAGTTTCCTTGTGAGATTTCTATGCTCTGATTCTGCTTGAGAGATAAATACTATCAGCAGATTTTATTCTCTCACAGGAAAATGAGGTGTTTCCATCTCAGTGTGAAATCAGAAACGTTCAGGTTACAAAAATACTGCAATTCTGAGAAAAAATAAAGCTAAACTTTTATTACCCCCACACCTCTGGGAAAAAAACAAAAGCAATCCCTTCCTCTAAAATGTTATTTAAGTGGGAAGTGTGGGAGAGTTTTTCTAATGTCTCACCAAAAGCAGTATTTATGTCCTTTAAATGTAAACAAGAATAGTATTCCTTGTTCTATAGCTTAGTGATCAGAGTTCTACCTTGGGATTTTGCTCCTCTTCCTTGAAAAACAAGAGAACTGAAAACTCAGGGGGAAAAAAAGTCTAATCTCTCTCTTTTTTCTAGCTCATATTCTGGCTTTAGCTTTTTGAGTGAAAATGGGTAAATGGCTTCACTTTTCTGTTTCTTTGGTTTTGTAAACATCTTACAGGTGAAGTCTTCTGTGACAAACCACGATTCTGATTGAGGTCCAAAGGGCAAAATTGTAAGAGTCTGAATACTTCACTGCTGCAGAACCATCTGTCTCCCAGAGTGTGTCTGTGTTCCAGTATGCAGAGGGAATGGTGAGTGGATTTGAAGTGAGGATATATCTATGGTAATGTGTGTGTGTGTGTATATATATATATATATATATGAATATGTGTCTATCTGTCTTTTTATCTATCTATCTATCTGTTCACATTTGTTAATGCTAGTACAATGATTCCAATAAAGATGTTCCACGTTGTCCAGTTTCAGAAATCTGCTTTGTTCTGAGGGGGTCAACTTTTACATTTAAGTCTAGTCACATGACTATTTTACTTGTTTAAGTATTTTTCTCCTAAGTAAACATCCCAGCACAACCCACTGTGCTATATCTGCATGTAGAAGCATACTTCCTAGACACAAGAAGAAAAGGTAAAGATAAATATTTATTCATCTCTTTAGAAGTCTTGGAATCAGTTACTCTAAATTTCTTTTAGACTGTTCTGAGGACAGAAAAGGATGATGTCAACGATAGCAAAAGGACGCTATGCTGAATGATATAGAGACAAGGTAGGGGATCTGTAATGTAATGTATCCAAACATTCAGGAAAGCCTTGTCCAGAAGACAGCAATAAGTTGGTATATTTTTAAGCTTGTTGAAACTCAGAATTTCTTTTCCGCAGTAAGTCTTCATGTATTTAGAACAATAGTAATAACAAAGAACAAAACTCATGGAGTTATTGGGTGGGTGGGAGTTAGAAAGACAGAGTTAAGTCAATGTCGGTGTCAGAATGTCATTTCATAAGTCGAAGTAGTCTGTGCCAGTTTGGGGATAATGTGGTTCATGCTAGATAATGAAATATGTTTTGAAACAGAGAGATTTCAAAATGATAGCTGAAAAATGCAAACATTGTGTTGCAAAATTACCCAAATATTCTATTGCTTCAGCTATGTTTTCAGACCCAATTTTGTCAAAACTGACATACGATTTCAGAAATGTTGATGGTGATGAAATGGCATTGCTACTGCACCCATCATTTTCCATGCACAGGGCTGTCCTGGCAACGTCTTCTTCACCCTCACTTATATCTCCTCTATCATTTGCAGAGTGGAGAAAGTAACTTTGCATCACAACAGTGAATTTCTGATATCTAGAGATCTGTATCAACCTTACTACATGCAGACATTCTTACAGCTAGTTAAAACATGATAAATCAAAGTCTTCTGACAATGCAAAACAGCCTGAAGCAGCCCAGTATCACTCTTTGGCAACATTTTGGAAGGACAATTCTTCAGAAATGTTATCATCTTAGTTTCTGATGAGGTTAAATGAATTTTTAAGGTGGTGCATTTTGATGTATTCTATTATTCCAAAAAGTAATAGAATTAGGTCTAGAGAAGGGATATGTGAAGTTTAATTTAAAAAGTTGCTAAGCACTGCACAATGGCTGATTTTCAAAATTCAGTGTACTGGGTCCATTGCTCAAGACTGCCTGGGCATCAGTCGTCTTCTTGTGGGAGGAGGTGAGTGACTGCCTTTGGATACTTGCTTTGTGGGGTTTTTGATTTGTCTTTCTATCACTTACTGCACTTTGTCTTGACCTATGAGTTTTATCGCTTTTGTTTTTCCTGTTCTCTCCTCTGTCCTGCTGGGGAGTGGAGTGAACAGACTGTGTGGTGCTTAGCTGCTAGGTGGGGTCTGTACACCACACCAAGATATTTTCTTCCATTTTTAAATGTCAAAAGTTTCTCCTACACATCTCAGACTGTTGCAAATTAAGAAATCAAAAAATGATCTGAATTGCAACTTAAACAAATATCAAGTTGATTAAAACGTTGGGTTTATTATTAGTCATAAAAATCTCTCAGACTGTAATGGTTTGCAGTGAAAAGAAAGAGGTTTAGTTTTAAACAGGAGCATAGATCTTATATTTTCAGGGGTCAACAGAGTCACCAAATATATCTTCATAAAAAATCTTATGTCTATGAAAGTAGAGGAACAAAAGCCGTAACAAAATCCTAATCATAGCAGTATTTTGTAATTTCCTTTTATATTAAAAACAACAACAACAACAACAACCAAAACAAAACAAAAAAACAGTTCAGCATCTCTGGGAGTTTTGTGAAGAGTAAGAAACAGTGTTGTTTCTGAGGACTCCCTTTGCTGTCATCATGCTGCAATCAGAGAGGGAACATGGTGTGCTCTGATGACGTTGGTTCTGGTGGGTAAGCACCCCGCAGGCGTGCAGGGATGGCAGGCCCTAAGTCAGCGGTGTGGTCTGTGCTGGTGGGGCTGAATCTCTATCTGACGCTCTGCAGTGCAATGCCAGCAAGATGCTAGGGAGGGGTTTTGCAAGCTGTTAACTAGCACAGCCATTCCAGCAGAGCTCTGTGGCGTAGCCGCAGCCTCATAACTGTGTGTCCTGTGGGAAACTCAGCTCGTTGTGTTCACCATAACATAAAGTGAAAGCACTCAGCACTCAATCTTCTACAAAAAAAAAAAAAAGAAATAATTACGCTTGTTCTTCAAATCAAATCATATTTATAATGAAAAACTGTAACCACACAGCAGTATAATTCTATGCAAAATTAGTCTATGAAGCTAAATTAACAAATGAATGCTATTACATGTTATACTGCATATTATATCACGTTATATATATATAACATGTCCTTTGATTCTTTCTATAAACGGACCCTGTTTATAAAACAAGAAATACACTTAAAAGTTCTGGTATTACTGATGAAAAGTAAGTTCATATAAAGTAACTGAATAAAAAAAAAAAAAGAATAAATCATACCTATGATTTTATCTCTTGTTATTTATGTTATTCTTCTTAAATTCTGGAGCAAAGGATGGTGATCTATTTTAGTGTTATCAATAATGGGGCTCCTGTTCTCTTATTTCCTCACTTGTTACTCATCCCAAAAATTAAACCACAAAAGAGACAATACTAAGCTGTTTCCCAAGTTTCAGTTAGTCACCTCTGTTGATGTGGGATGAATACAAGAGGTGGTGACAACTTTCATTATATGTGTTTTAAACACAGCTCAGAAAAGTAAAAAGTTAATGTCATGTTCATCATAGATAGGGAGCTGAGGCACAGAGAGTAAAGGTCTTCAAAGGTGTGTGTTGTGGTGTTTAATTTTTTTTTCAGAGCTGCTTGAGCTTGTAAGTCATTATGCTTGACTTACAAATAGGAGAGAGAAAAAAATTACACTCCCAATTATTTCAAAGCCATTTTGTCCAACATTTCTTGTGAATGTAAAGATAAAATAAAATTTTAAAAATGGAATTAAGTGTCATAGAATATAGTAAAAATTTTATAGATTTTTGAGAATGCAGAGCAGATTTTTGAATGTCACAGATATTTGGAAACAGATGGCCATGCGTATCAGAATCTTTTTCAGAATTGGGTTTGTTAGAAGTGATAGATGCTCAGGGTCAGGTGTACTGTGCCTCTGAACACCTCCTGTTTGTGTACTATTTGGAGAAGGAAGGTGTATGTTTATCCTTCCTCCAGACAATGCAACATTGTTTACATGTTCCATATTTAATTTTTAGCTTTATTTTCTGGAAAGAAGTAGCCTGTACAATCATATTTTTTTGTGTAATTGCTCTCTTCAGAAGTTTTGAACTTGGTGCAGCTTTTCAGACAAACTTAACAGTAGTGGAACAGTAAGGACACTAAAACCCACAAAGTTTCAAAAAAGTTTTATGAAGATTCGTGGCCAGACAGAGATGCAAAAGCTTAATATAAGTCCAGCAGAAGATGTTCATCTAAGGATCCTTTTCCAGATATAAATTTATTTTCATTAGTTTGTTGCTGATAGAACTACTTGTTATTAAGCCAACTCATCCCTTTGCTTTCTATTAAAAAGCATCAAACTCTTCTCAGAAAACAAAAGCCAATAGGTAGCATTTTTCTACTACAGACAGCAGTACAAATTTTAGGTTTAACTATTTAAGATGTAGATGATCAGTAGAACACAATTTTCATCAAAGTTTTTACAGTCTGTCTTACCTCTTAGAATGAATGCTAAAGTCCAAAACCAGCAGCATTAGCAGAAAGTTCAACTGATGTAAATTCAGCCCTGACATATGGGCTACGTACCTGAGAGGAGCCCGTACTGGTTGTTGATCTGCTACATATATGAACACCTAAGAGGAAAATTCACCTTTCCTGAGTCCCCAGTGGACTCTGCCTGATGCCACGGGGAGCATGGCTGCAGGACTGGAGCAGGCGCTATGTTCTAGAGGGGAAAACCACATGGGCACATGCAGGATTAGACTGTGCCTTAAGTCTTTCCTAAATTCTGCACTTCAACTTAAAAGAAATTAAATACCAGCTTGTCATTCTTGGTAAAAAATAATGTATTTATTTTTTTCTTTTTTCTATGTTTTGAAGCAGCTATGCTGCTATGTAATTTAAATAATTAGTCTAGTTCAAGTAGGGCTTTCAATGCTTTCAACTTTGTAAAGGAGATATATTTTCCTAATTACAGAAACCTTTAAACACTTAAGAAAAAAGAGCAATCGTCCATTACTAGGTATTCAGTTCATGATTTTCAGAAACACACTGTATTGTATGGATTAGTGGTTACATTTTGTATGCTGAGACATGTAGTTGACAAATGAGACTAGATTTGACATCCATGTAAAACAACAGAATGATGCCTGGTGCTTATCTACAGAGAAAAGGACACAGGTAATAAAACTGTGATTATTTGCCATCTGACAAACATTTGAATTTTACTTCAGGGGAGTAGATAATGTTTCAGATAAATAGAATTTTTATTGTTTTCTAGAAAATATGTTGAATCTCCATATTCATACTCTTTCATTTATTTCTTTCTGGGTTTTGGGGCTTGTTATGGTGTTGACATCATAGAAACATTTTGAGAGATGATTTTAGGGTATTTTGAGTTGCCCTGCATTATTTAGAGAAAAACTACACATCCTGAGGAACAATGGTAGATGGGGAGCCCCAATGACACCCCACCTCAGCTGTTTCTGGGGCATCACAGGGGAGTGACCAGCCCCCTAAAGGCTCATCCACCCCACCTTCTGAAGGACCCTGCGGCACAAGCGCGGGGTGGAGCCCCAGTGATGTCATCCAGTCCCCATGGGGCTCTCCCAGGGACACCTCAGCCCATGGACCAGAAGACATCTGTCACCATGAGCCAACATGAGAGGATCCCCATCACCCCACAGGCTGAGTGGTCACTGCCACCAAGGCTGGTTGGACTTGGGGGTATGGAGCAGCTGCAACCTCATGTCTATCAGGCCACTAAATTCATCCACAAACAAAAAATACATTGTAGGAATTTACTGTTCTGACATTTTGCCAGTTAGATTTTATTTTCAGTGAGTTTCCAAAAAGCAGTCAAAATACTTTGAGCAAATGAGTATACAAAGGTTCACACTTCAAATATTTTCAGTAACTCCTACAACTACACAGTCCTTAATTGGAAGCAGATATATTTGTTTAGATTGTTCTTTTGTAATTTTGTGCACTTTGCACATTTTAATATTAAAGTTGGTGATCTGTCCAGTTCAAAATAATTTTTCTCTAAGGTCACAGAATCACCGAATGGTTGTGGTTGGAAGGAACCTCTGGAGGTCATCTGGTCCAAACCTTCTGCTACAGAAGAATCGGTTGCTCAGGTCTGCGTCCAGACAGCTTTTGAATATCCCCAAGGATAGAGGCTCCACCACCTCCCTGGGCAACCTGGGCCAGTGCTTGGTCACTCTCACAAAAAAAAGTGTTTCCTAACATTCAGATGGAGCCTCCTATGTGTCAGTTTGTGCCTAATAGTCAGGCCAATAGTAAACTGCAGACAGGAGTGCCTTGCACAATAATAGTAGTAACTGGTAGATAGGTGATGGAAGTCTGATATTTCGATAGGCATGATGTATTATGCAAAATATACTTACCATGAGATGGGGAACTTGAGCTCAGTTCCAAATTATTTGCCCTGGATGCTTCAGCTTTTATATTATATTATGCTAAACTGTTCACCACAGAAATTGAAGCAATGAAGTCCAAAGAAAATATTTCAATGATCCAGGGAAAAAGGATGTTTTTTTTTTCTTATTGAAACACAATAATTTCACTTAGGAAAAAGCAAAATATGTGTTCATGCAAAACATTTTGATTAGTGTTTTCTGACAGAAAATGGTTGCATTGGAAATATTTTCAACAGTAAGTACTGTAGAGATATTAAACTATATCCTCATCTTTTATATTAGTATTATATCTTTGGATGATGATGTAACTTTGTACTGGGTCTATCTGGGATGGAGTTAACATTCTTCGTAGCACTCTGTATGATGCTTTATTTTGGTTCTGTGACTAAACCAGTGTTGATAACACACCAGTGTTTGGTCTGTGGCTGAACAGTGGTGGTACAGCATCAAGGCTTTCCCTTTTTCTCACTCTGCAACCCTCCTCCCAAGTGAGTAAGCTGGGGGTGAGCAAGAAACTGTGACAGGACACAGCAGGGACTGGTGACCCAAAATGGCCAAAGGGATATCCCATACCATATGAAGTCATGCTCAGTGACAAAAATATGGGGTGGCGGGGTGTTTGTCTTCCAAGGAAGCCATTGCTCAGACACTGGTTAGTCATCGATCTGCTTGTGGGAAGTGGTGAGTGATTGCCTTTGCATCACTGCTGCTTTTTTTTTCCCCCTTCTTTCCCTCACTTATTAAACTACCTTTATCCTGACCCAAGATTATTTTTCATTTTTGCTCTTTGTATTCTCCCCCATCCCATTGGGGGATGCAGTGAGTGAGCAGCTATATGGGTGCTCAGCTCCTGGCTGGGGACGGAACCCAACACAAATTTCCAGATCTATTTGGGAGTTTTCCGTAAAGATAATTTTACATACACAAATAATTGCAGTTTCCTGAAAACTGTAGGTCTTTAAAAACATATTTCTTATTTTAGCATTTGTGTTGGAAAATTAAATACATTATCTAAACAAGAATATTTAATTTTACTAAACTGACTTCATTTTATTATCATTTTAGCAAAACAGTAAACCAGGTTTCCCGTCATTCCTGGAGATCGAGTCCACAATCACTGCCTCATGACAGATGTTTTGGATAAGGCTCCCTGTCCACAGCAAGAACCTGTCTCTTCCATATTGCAGTCACTGTTGTGCCCTGGTCCCGTATAGTAAAATGTAGTTTAGTATGGAACAGTATTGAACAGACTTGCAAGAAATAGTTGGATCCATATCAGCCACCTTTAGATATGTGTGGTGGGTGTGACTACAGTGAACTGGTCCCTTTGGGTTCATTTTATAGTCAAATACAGAGGGGAAAAAACAAACAAACAAACAAACAAAAACATTTTAGGCTCTCATCCTGATTTAGATGTTTAGAATAAACCAAAAGAACTGCTCCCTAGCATTGCCTACTTCTATCAGCTACAGAAGGAACATAAAATGACTCAGATGAAGACTAAAATTAGGCTTGATGAATCCTATCTTCATTTTTACAGGGAATTTGCATTTGGGAATGCACAGATTTTTCATTTCCATTAAAATACCAGAATTACGTTCTTTAAAAGAATTTACATTCCACAAAATTGTTTTGAATTTGCCTCCTCCTTCCTATTTTAAGACTAAAAAAAGGTTGAATTTTTTGTCTTCTAAAAGTTGAATTTCACTTAGTACTGTTAATTATGGCTTCATTCTTGTGCAACACCCCCCTATTGCTAATGTTTTGAGGCTGCATATAGACTCTGATGTTTCCTGGGATTCATCACTTAGACTGTGGCAGGGATCTGGCATACTTCAGTGGGCCGGAGGATGTCACAACTCTGGGCTCTGTGGAAGGGGCCAGTGGGGACTATCCACTGCCTCAAACCAAAAGAGTAAAAATGAAAATTTAAAGTCTGTAGTGCTTAAGTGAACTGAACTGTAAAACTTTAGGGTTGCACTGAATCAGTAATATCTTACATTTGTCCTTACAAAAGAAATAAACAATCTTAAAATACAACGTAGTAGTACACAATGTGGATTTCTCACATTTATTTGAGGAATATCAGTTCATGAGTTTCTGTTTTAATTAGAATGAGGCATAGGTCTTGTATCTTATTTTATGAGAGAGACTTTTTTATTCTATTCATAGAAGGCGTTCTTTTTTAGCCCACAAGTTAGATAAGAGGCAGCATCTCAGCATGCCATGAATGATATAGAATTATATTTGAAAATAAAGCTTTTTAATTATAATTATGATCCGAGAATTAATTTTAAACTGTACTTCACAGTTGGTTGTCTTTATACAGGGAAATAATTTTGTCTTTCTGAACTTTTAGATTATTTGACTATGTCAGAGGAACACAGTTTACTCAATAGTTTCTGTGCACCATAAGGAACATTAATGCCTTCCTCAATCCAGTCCCTAGGTATCACAATGGTTTTGTGAAATAATTTATTTCATAATAGTCTTTATAATATTAAATTTTAGTCTACTGCTCATGTTTAAAATACATTCCAGAACCTCAATGCTCTAGTAAATAGAAACATATTTCCCACCCTAACTTTATTTCTGGATCACTCATTTCTTCTATTGATGAGGGGTTTAGAGGTTTCCCCCCTGTGTCTGCAGACCCCTGTGTGTCTGTGGACTACTTTGAAAGTGACTGTAAAGGAAATTGGAGAAAAGCCTGTTTATATTCCATGTAAAGAATAACACCTACGTGATTTTTCTCAAATCATCAAAAGCTCCTAAAGAATTGTTAGATGTCTACAAACTGGAAAAGGTTAGAAAACATTGGATCAGCTAAAAATTCTGATTCTCTAGTACTTACTCCACAGATATGTTTATAGGCGATAGTTATGTGCTGTTTGGGAATTAATGTTTTAACAATTTTTTTGTCTTTTCTTGTAAAACAGGAAGTCCAAGTCCCCAATCTATTTGTCTTTCTTGGACTATCTGTCTGAATTAATCTTTATGGAGACTAAGGATGTGTCTATTCTGATGAATAAAAGAAAGACAAGGAGTAGCCCCTGGCCCTGATGCCAGGTAGAACTGATCTGCTCATGTCCACGCTGTGCCAGAGACAGCCCCTGCCCAGCAGGCTGGCTACACCCACAGGCATACACTGGCCCTTGGCATCTTCAGGCCCAGCTAGTGCCCCTAAGATGATATAAAATTATTAGCATGTGTGGCAGTGGGGTAGTGGGTGTAATTTCAAAGTGCCTGAAATAATGCAAGGATTATATTGCAGTTTGCTAGGGAAAAGTTTTTATAACATGAAATGAGAATATGGCTTCTATGCCCTGACGTATGGCATATGTAGGAATACTCAAAGGTACAAAACTGGTTTAGATAATATTGTAAGACTACAGAGAATTGTGTCAGGCAGACCTTGTGTGCTTATATTTATACTGCCTTATGGACGCAGACCTGGATGGCATTGTCCCCTGAATGGGAATGGAGCTATCTTGTGGAAATCTTTCTAGAGTGGTCCTGGACAAATCCGGACAATGAGAAGAGAGTTAAGCACTGTGGAGAACCAAGTCTGGCACATAAACCTGTTCCTGACTGTGTTATAGTTGGCAATGTAGATGTATACTGAATGACTAGGATATGCAATATTCCAGATGAAATCTTGACTGTGATTGCTGATTCATTTCTAGTATAGTTTGGGGAAAATATGATGTTACTGGTATAGTCAAGGATTTGTCTTTATGATGACTTTGTTGTGATGGTGGCTCACCATCATCCTCCAATTGAATAAAAATTTAGGATTCCTTTCTCTGTCTCTCTCTCATATTCCAGATAAATTAGAATTATCCCTAATATGCAGAAGTGTCTTAGTGATAGTTACACTCTAAAACTACTGACACTCACACAGTTACTTCAAGGGACTGTGTTGTGTTTTCTGCTCCTCAAATGGACTTGAGATATAGGGAATTAAAAAGCGTCTTTGGGCCTTTCATTGCTTCACTAAACCATATGTGTGGATGTTTGCTGAGATAAAGCTAACGCTGGAAACCTTCCCATTATGGTCAGATTTGCAAAGTACTAATTAAAAGTTGCCAAGCAAATGCTGACAGGTTTTCACTGGGAAAAAACAAAGTATTGTGTAATCACATCACTGAGCAGGGCATATTTAATAGGAATATTAGGATGCTAAGCCAAAAAAGAGAAAAGAATTTACAATTTCAGCAGACATCAGAACTGCTGCAGCTGTTTAAGGGTGATACACAGGGCTAACTGCTTTGAACTGCTGAAGTAGATTAAATGTAATTCTGTACCAGTAAAGTTTTGCAAAGTTCAATTGATGAGATTCCATTTTATGACAGAAATCTATTTCATTAATCCTGTAAAACAGGCCAGTCATAACTAGGCACCCTTTGAACTCCATTTACAGTCAATGAAAGGCTCTCCCAGAAAACGACTCATTTACTAGGGATACTGTATCTCAGTCTGCAGGGGCCTGTTTCTCTCAGCTGATCATAGAAGTAACCTACAGTAACTAGCCCTACAATAACTAGCCCCCAGACCTGTCTAAATTGAGGTAAATCAAGAGATAGCTGCATGGCCATACTCCCTAAATGACTTTATTTCACCATTTTTCTAGATCATCCTTGTTTTCCTCTGTAAAATACATTCTGATCTTTCGGTATGTTAACAATGGTTCCAAATTAACAGTCTTCAACAATCATTACTAACATACTAACTTTTTTTTCTGCCAAAGGTATCAGTTATTTTTCTGTATTAGAAAAAAATACTAAATAATGTTGGTCCCAAGATGATTTTTAAGTAGCTCCAGTCAATCCAGGCTGCTATTTCTATATCCTGCTAAACCCATTATGTCTTCTCTTTGATACGCAGTTCCAAATTCTTTCCCATCTTCCTTTGCTTAATTATTTTCCCAATGATAATAGCTCTGTTGATTTTATCTTATTTTCTGGTTTTTTTCTATATATGTGATTTTTCTTTCTTGCAAAATGGGTTCTAAAACCTTGTACATAGTTGAGGTCATGCTATTCTCTGATAATATAGCACCTTTATTATTAAAAGTTTTGTTACTGAATTTGTAAATTCCTGCATTAGTTCTTACAAAATTTTAAAGCAGAGGTTAGATCTCTGAGGTTTCTTTTTACATCTTAGCCATATTCTATTTTCAGAACCTGTCTTTATTCCTCTGTCCAACATCATTGTCTTTACTGACAAAAATTCAGATAGTTTTGAGACTTTAGATTAAGTTTAATCGCAATCTTCTTTATAGACCCTGTTCCAATGTTTGACCACCTTCGCTGTAAAAAAAAAAAAAAAAAAAAAAAAAAGAGAGAGAGAGAGAGAAAAAAAAAGAGTTTTTAATGTTTAAAAGGATTTTTTTGTATTTCAGTTTGTGCCCATTGCCTCATGTCTGTTCACTGGGCATCACTGAGAAGACTTTGACTCCATCTTCTTCATTCCCCCCATCAGGTATTTATACACATTGACACAGTCCCTCTCAGCCTTCTCTTCTCCAGACTGAACAGTCTTCAGCCTCTCCTCCTATGACAGATGCTCCAAGCCCTTCATCACATTTGAGGTCCTTCTCTGGACTTGCTGCAGTAACTCCATGTCTCTCTTGTACTGGGTAGCCCAGCACTGGGCACAGCAATCCAGAGGTGTCTCACCAGAGCTGAAGAGAGGGGACGGATCACCACTCTTGACCTGCTGGAAACACTCTGCCTAATGCAGCCCAGGATACCATTAGCCGCCTTTGCTGTGAGGGCATATTTCTGGCTCATGTTTAACTTGGTGTCCATCAGCTGCTTTCCAGCCATTCGGACCAAACCTGGGCCTGGTACATGGGGTTATTCCTCCCCAGGTGTAGGACTTTGCATTTCCCAGTGTTGAATTTCATGAGGTTCCTGTTGGCCCATTTCTTCAGCCTATTGAGGTATCTTTGAATGGCAGTACAGCCATACGGTGTATCAGCCACTGCTCCCAGATTTGTAACATCTGCAAACGTATTGCAGTCGAACAGAACCGCCCTTGGTATTGAGCCCTGGCACACACCACTAGTGACTGGCCTCCAGCTGGACTTGATGTGGCTGATCACAACTCTCTGAGCCTGGCAGTTGAGCCACTTTTCAATCCACCCCACTGCCCACTTATCTAGTCTGTAGACAGGAAATTTGATCTCCATCATTTATCAGCAGTCCTGGTCAACTGGGGAGGTCCCAGATGACTGGAAGCTAGCAAATGTGACGCCCTCTACAAGAAGGGTCGGAAGGAGGATCCGGGGAACTACGGGCCTGTCAGCCTGACCTCGGTGCCAGGGAAGGTCATGGAGCAGGTCATCTTGAGTGCCATCACACCGCACATGCAGGACAATCAGGGGATCAGGCTCAGCCAGCATGAGTTCATGAAGGGCAGGTCCTGCTTGACCAACCTGATCTCCATCTATGATAAGGTGACCCGCTTGGTGGATGAGGGGAAGGCTGTGGATGTTGTCTACCTGGACTTTAGTAAGGCCTTTGACACTGTCTCCCACAGCATTCTCCTGGAGAAATTGACTGCTCATGGCTTGGGTAAGTGCACTCTTCGCTGGGTAAAAAACTGGCGGAATGGCCAAGCCCAGAGAGTGGTGGTGAATGGAGTCAAATCCAGTTGGCGGCCGGTCACAAGTGGTGTTCCCCAGGGCTCAGTATTGGGGCCGGTCCTGTTCAATATCTTCATTGATGATCTGTATGAGGGGATCGAGTGCACCCTCAGTAAATTTGCAGATGACACCAAGTTGGGTGGGAGTGTTGATCTGCTGGAGGGTAGGAAGGCCCTACAGAGGGACCTGGACAGGCTGGATCGATGGGCCAGGGCCAACTGTATGAGGTTCAACAAGGCTCAGTGCCGAGTCCTGCACTTGGGTCACAACAAACCCATGCAACGCTATAGGCTGGGGGAGGAGTGGCTGGAGAGCCGCCTGGCAGAAAAGGACCTGGGGGTGTTGGTCGACAGCCGCCTGAACATGAGGCAGCAGTGTGCTCAGGTGGCCAAGAGGGCCAATGGCATCCTGGCTTGTATCAGGAATAGTGTGGCCAGCAGGATCAGGGAGGTGATAGTGCCCCACTGGTGAGGCCACACCTCGAGTACTGTGTTTGGTTTTGGGCCCCTCACTACAAGAAGGACATGGAGGTGCTGGAGCGTGTCCAAAGAAGGGCAACGAAGCACTCAACCTTATCATTACTGTTGTTGAGTTCTAGACAGTCAAAACACTCTCTAACATACAAGGCTACCCCACCACCTCTCCCTCCTTGCCTGTCCCTTCTAAAGAGCTTGTAGCCATCCACTGCAGCACTCCAGTTATGTGAGACAGCCCACCATGTTTCCGTGATGGTGACTACGTCATAGTTTTACTGCCGCGCAATGGCTTCCAGCTCCTCCTGCTTATTGCCCATGCTGCGTGCATTGGTGTAAATGCACTTCAGTTGGGCTATTGATCTCATCTCCAACACAGGCATGCCACCCCTAGGCTCATCCCTAGCAAGCCTGGTTTTATCCTCTTCCCCCTTCGCATCTAGTTTAAAGTTTTCTCAATCAGGCCTGCTAACTCCTGAGCCAGAATCCTTTTCCCCCTTTGCGGCAGGTCTTTGCCCCCTTTGCCCCCATCTGTCGCCAGCAGGCCTGGTGCCACGTAAACTGCCCCATGATTGAAAAACCTAAAATTCCACTGTTGTGTGTTGGTACCAGCCTCTGAGCCACATGTTAATGTGATGGGTCTTCCTGCTCCTTTCCGTATGCCTCCTGTCTACTGACAGGATGGAGGAAAACACTACCTGCGCTCCTGATCCTTCAAGTAATCGCCCCAGTTCTCTAAAGTCCCTTTTGATCATCTTTGTGCCTCTATCAGCTACCTCATTACTGTCAGCCTGAACAACCAGTAGTGGATAATAATCAGACGATTTTACCAGCCTAGGGAGCTTCCTGGTAATGTCTCTTATCCTTGCCCCAGGGAGGCAGCAGACTTCACTATGGGATGGGTCCGGTTGGCGTATCGGGCCCTCTGTTCCCCTTAGAAGGGAGTTGCCTATGACAATTACCCTTCTTTTTTTCTTATCAGTGGCTGTTGTAATGCGTGGGGTTCACTGGTTCCCCCTAGTCGACCCCTTGGATGGATCACTGTCTGTATCTTCATCCTCCTGGCCCTCGAGTTCCAGAGCCTCGTACCTATTGTGTAAGGGCACCTGGGAGGGCGAGGTAGGCCACGAGAGGATTTGCCTGCTGTGCCGAGCAGAGATCTGTTTCCCTCACCCTCCGTCTCTTAGGTCCCCTCCTTCTGCCTGGTGGCAAGAGGGTGGGGGAGCCTCTGCTTCTCTTGATGTTTCCATCTGGTGTGTTTGTCTCAGGGATGGTAGGGAGTGGCTCCACCAGTCTGTCTCCCTCTCGCACTCCCTACTCCTCAGTTTTGCTACATCTTCTTTCAGCTCTGCCAGCAGGCTGAGCAGATCCTCCACCTGCTTGCACCTCATGCAGGTGTTGTCTCGGCAGCCCCTCATCACCAGAGCAAGGCTCTGGCACTCCCTGCAGCCAGAGACCTGGGTGGCTGCATGTTTTAGTGAGAGCTCTGTCTGCGTTGACACATCCCTTCTGGCAATGGCTTTTGTCCGAGTGGAAGCCATGGCTAAGTCTCTTCCGGGAGGGCGTAGACCACAAGGAGAGCTCGACAGCTGCCTGCTCACTCTGCCTGCATGAACTGCCGCGCAAACTGCCGCGCCACGCCCTTTCTGATGCACCACACCCTTTCTGATGCGCCATGCCCTGTTTGCCCAACCTGGTTGCCATGCTCCTGGTCGCTCATGCTCCCTAGGGGCCCTTTTAAATCTCCCGCGGTTGCCCCAGCACCGCCCAAGCCCTGTCTGCCTCGCTCACGAGAGCAGCCAGTTTTTCTTTGGCACAAGGGCCCCACCAGGCTCTTTATCAGGTTCCCCGGCACAGGAAACCCCCTTTTCCACCCCAATATCTAGTGCCCAGTCGCAGGACTTACCGTTGCTGCCACCACGTGCCTCGCGTGCCTCGCTGACTTCTCCCAGCCTTCACATTCCTGACCAGTTCATTATTTGTTATAACTCTGAGATCCAGCAAAGCACCTCCCTTCACCAACTTCTCGATTACCTGTGCCAGGAAATTGTCATCAATGCACTCCAGAAACCTCCCAGATTGCTTGAGCTCTGCCGCATGGTCCCTCCTGCAGATATTGGTGTTAAGTTCCTCATGAGGGCCAGGACCTATGAATATGAGGCTTCTTCCGGTTGCCTGAACAAAGCCTTATCTACATCTTCCTCATCAGGCAGTCACCCAGTGTGATCTGCCTCCTAATCCCAGCCCATAAGCTCTAGAGCTCCAGGCATTCAAGCTGCTCCCTCACATAAAGCGCAACTCACCTTCCCAGGCTGTCCTTCCTAAGGACCTTGTATCCATCCATTGCAGCGATCAAGCTGTGTGAGTTATCCCACCATGTCTCCATCATTGCAATGAGATTGCAGCCCTGCAATTGCACACAGACCTCTAATCCCTCCTGTTTGTTCCTCATGCTGCGAGTATTTGGGTACAGGCAGTTCAAAGATACACCCACTTATGCTGATTTCCCAGAAAGGGTATAAGAGCTTCCCCCGTCACAATGTCCTCTTGCTACTTCTTATTTGTGTGTGTAGACCTGAGGTGGCCTCCCTTCAGCCCTGTTTTGTTGATTAGAATCATAGAATATCCTGAGCTGGAAGGGACCCACAAGGATCATCGAGTCCAGCTCCTGTCCCTGCATAGGACAAACCCAAAAATCATACCATAGGTCTGAGGGCGTTGTCCAAATGCTTCTTGAATGTTGTCAGGTTTGGCGTCATGACTACCTCCCAGGGGAGCCTGTTCCAGTGATCCACCACCCTCTGGGTGAAGAACCTTTTCCTAATATCCAACCTAAACCTCCCCTGGCATATCTTCCTGCTGTTCCCTTGGGTTCTATCATTGGTCGTCAGGGAGAAGAGATCAGCACCTGCCCCTCCTTCTTCCCTTGTAAGGAAGCTGTAGACCACAATGAGGTCTCCCCTCAGTCTCCTCTTCTCTAGGCTGAACAGACCAAGTGACTTCAGCTCATACCTCTTCCCCTCCAAACCCTTCACCATCACTATCTTTGTGACTCTCCTCTGGACACTCTCTAGTAGCTTTGTATCCTTTTTGTACTGTGGCGCCCAAAACTGCACACAGTACTCAAGATGAGGCCGCACCAGTGCGGAGTAGAGCGGGACAATCACCTCCCTTGACCGGCTAGCAATACGGTGCTTGATGCACCCCAGGACACGGTTGGCCCTCCTGGCTGCCAGGGAACACTGTTGGCTCATGTTCAACTTGCCATCGACCAGAACCCCCAGGTCCCTCTCTGCAGGGCTGCTCTCCAGCCTCTCTTTCCCCAGTCTGTATGTACATTCAGAGTTGCCCTGTCCCAGGTGCAAAATCCAGTACTTGCTCTTATTAAACTTCATATGGTTGGTGATTACCCAGCTGTCTGATTTGTCCAGATGTCTCTGCAGGGCCTCTCTGCCCTTGAGAGTGTCAACGGCTCCTCCCAATGTTGTGTCATCGGCAAACTTTGATAACAAACCTTCAAGTCCTGCATCCAAGTCATTTATGAAGACATTAAAGAGCACTGGTCCCAAGATGGATCCCTGCAGACCCCTGCTAGCGACTGGTCACCAGCCCAATGTAACACCATATACCTGCTTTGAGCCCGACCTGTCAGCCAATTGCAAACCAATTGCATTACGTGTTTATCCATCTGTATGCTGGACATTTTGTCCAGAAGGATACTGTGAGAGACAGTATTGAGGGCTTTACTGAAGTCCAAAAAGATTACATCAACTGGCTTCCCTTGGTCAACTAGGTGGGTAACCTTGTCATAGAAGGAAATCAAGTTTGTGAAGCAGGACTTTCCCCTCATGAATCCATGCTGGCTGGGACCAATGACTGAGTTATCTTTCAGGTGTTTTTCAATAACTCCCAGAACAATCTTCTCCATGATTTTGCCAGGCAGAGAGGTGAGACTGACAGGCCTGTAGTTACCAGGGTAATTGCACAGTCTCTTTTGTCCACATCTTGATCTTGTCTAATTCCAGCTTCCAGACACTACGAGGCTGCTTTTTGTCTATCAAGTCTTTTCTCCACAGAAGTACTATTGAATATAAGAAGCTTCTTTTTAAATAGCAGAACCTTATCCAAATTTGAAATAACTGTTGTTAAGGTATTAACTAGGACAGTCGTCAATCTGAAATTATTCTTTCAAAATTGGGGAGAGATCCTATGCGTTCCATTAGACAATTATTTACCCAAGTTGTACTTCACCACGGCTGCTTATTAACGTATAATGGTTGTTCTTTTGCTGAGGGTTATTAAAAGCAGTATTAGCCATATGTGCTTACATTTAAAAAAAAATAATGCTGTGCTTCTTTTCATTTTGAATTCATTCCTAAGTGCATCATTAGCATTCAGAAGGAATTATAACAAGATAATGACTGGAAAATAACCTTTCTAATGATTGCTCTTAAATTTTGAAAAATGATACATAGGCAATAAAGACTTTAAAAACCCCCGTCATTGTATATCTTCGTGAATACATATATACATATAGGCCTCTTTAGGAAAGATCTCCTTAGGAATGTGTGCTTTACCTGATGAGGAGCAAAGCTCATTACTGCTAGAGTAATCAATAACCCCTGCTAATGTGTTCAGCTGGCGACATAGACTAGATCAATAAAACCTGCCACATGCTTTTGTTTTAGGAAATGAAACCTTTTAGTTCTTAATTAAGGGAGAGACCTCACATCCTTAATGATGTTTGCAATGACTGTTGCCACAGAGGACAAGGAGAACTAAGTCTGAGGTTTGCTCTAAAAGACTTTGACAAAGTAATAAGAGTTGAGCCAAAACTGATCTAAATTTGTTTAATTTATTTTAATGCAGGAAGACTGGGGAAAAATTGTTCAAGAAGAAGGAGGAATATTCTGATGAATTACTGTGGTTATCAGAGGAAATAACACTTCCATTAGTACAATGTGTGTGTCTGAAATCTGGCAACAAAGGATGCAGAATCCAACCATGCAGGAGTGCTTTGTGTGGTACTGATTGTGGGTCTTTAATGCATGGCCACTGTAAAATGTAAGTTATGATTTTTAGCTTCATCTCTGTTATTATTCTTCTGACTTCTGTATAATTCTATGGACTAGTGCATTTTCTACAAGGCAGTTAAGCTAGCGGAAAGCACATGTGGAGTGGATGCACGAACAAACTAACAATAATGACTGCACTGAAAATGGCTCAGCTACATACTGCTAATAAAAGCATAAACATATGAGAGGGAATGAATTACTTTAAATGTTTAATAAAATATCTTATTTGCATAATACATGAAAGATGTAAACAGCCTTGTACACATGGGTCTCGATGATAGCATTATTGTCTTTTCCAGTGCTAGTGTGTTGGAAAACAACTCAAATCAGAGGCTTATATAACTGCAACTAACCCTTTCATACCCAACATATTTTCTATGGTAGATTTGCTTCAATGAAGTCTTAAAGGTTCAAACGTGGTTTAAGAGCAACATATCTAAAGGTTCAGATTTGCAAAGCATTAAACCTTCACAGAAAGTGACTAACAGTTCACCTGTCTAAGAAGGTGTGGGAATATGGCAGGCAACAAAGGAGAGATCAAAAGGAGAATTGCTATGCATTTGCATAGCAACCTAACAATGCCAAAGCTTCCATTATCAGTAATCCTACAAATACAAATCTATATGCCTAATTTTACTCACATGAATGATCATTTGCAGGACCAAGCTCAAAGATCATCATTATTAACTGAGAAATAAAAGGCTCTAAAAGCACAATGATTGACTCCCCTTTCATTTGCACAGTACAAGCCACCACTAAATGTGCTGAAATCAGTAGTATTATAGTAGTTTAAAACTAAGAAATTAAATTTAGGCTAGGTGTACATACAGGGAACAATGTGATGCAGAGGAGACCAGGATAGTTAAAGAGGTAAAGAATTTATTTTGGGTTTAGTTTTTTTGGGGGGGGTGTTGTGGCAATGATGTTGGAGCAGTTCTGGCTGAATAAAAACAACCAACCAGGCCAGTATTTTAGCTTGTCAAACAACATTTTTTTCAGTGATGAAACATTTGTTTAATTTTTTTCAGTATGGCATTCCTTTTTAATCTTAAACAAATTATGAAACCAAGCACTGCAACTAAAATTTTAATTTTATGATTCCATATGTTGTAAGTGCTTGTTCTGGTGAATAAACTATTCGCTTGGAAAAAGACATATCTGTACTTATCACTAAAAGAAGCACAGTGGATAGTTTCACAACATTTCTTACCTATCTCTAGCCAGCTTCAAATGTGGACATCTAAAGTTGACTCAATAGCTTAAATGTAGGTATTGGCTGCTTTTCAGTTTCCTTACAATATCTGAGACATCAAAATACAGCTTGCATCTGACAGAAGACCAAGGATAAACCTCTTGCCTTTCTGGTTGGATATCACATGGAATATTGTCATGGTTTAACCCCAGCCAGCAACTAAGCACCACACAGCCACTCGCTCACCCCCCCACCCCCCCACCCCCCCACCGATGGGATAGGGGAGAAAATAGGAAGGGTAAGAGTAAGAAAACTCATGGTTGAGATAAAGACAGTTTAATAGGGAAAGCAAAAGCTGTGCACACAAGCAAAGAAAAACAAGGAATTCATTCACTACTTCCCATCAGCAGGCAGGTGTTCAGCCATCTCCAGGAAAGCAGGGCTTCATCACGCGTAATGGTTACTTGGGAAGAGAAAACGCTATCACTTCGAATGTCCCCCTCTTCCTTCCTCTTCCCCCAGCTTTATATGCTGAGCATGATGTCATATGGTATGGAATATCCCTTTGGTCAGTTGGGGTCAGCTGTCCCAGCTGTGTCCCCTCCCAGCTCCTTGTGCATCCCCAGCCTACTCACTGGTGGGGTGGTGTGAGAAGCAGAAAAGGCCTTGACTCTGTGTAAACACTGCTCAGCAATAACGAAAAAATTCCTATGTCATCAACACTGTTTTCAGCACAAATCCAAAACATAGTCCCATACTAGCTACTATGAATAAAATTAACTCTATCCCAGCCAAAACCAGAACACATATCTACACTAGATGTCTATGTGTCATCAAATGAGTTGCCTCCCAAGTCAAAACTAATTTGCTTTATAGCCAGGGGAGCAACAGAGGTGAAATGTGCTGACCTCTAGAGATACCTTTTGAAGATGCTTATGTTAGGATGAAATGAAACATCATCAGGAAGTGCTGCTGTCTTTCTCTGCTGGCAAAATAAGTTGCTTGATGATTTGCCTAGATCACATACTGAATTCTTAAAAAAATGAGTTCTACCTGCTGTGAAATTAACAGCACCTCTGCATGCTTTAGTAATATATTCTGTCTGAAGCCACTGAGGACCTTGCTGCTAACTAGAATGATAGCAAGGGTGGACATTTTATTAATATGAATTAAGGTACAACAATACAGTAATTCTCCCACACTTTCTATTTTTGAACAAGATATTTCAAGTCTCAAATTTCTCATACTTCCAAGTATCTTTAGATGCTTATATAGTACACCACTGACAAATAGAACATAGCCTATTTTAGAAGATTATTCTATATAAAATACAAGTTTCTGAGAAAATGATCTGAACTGAATCTGAATTCTCTCAGTGCCAGGAGGCACACAAGGCGCGAACATCGTTCTTCCACTTCGATCGGTCTGCGGCTGTGTGCTCTGGAGTCCCAAGGGACACAGCGCAGTCTTCTGTTGTTTTTTTCCTCAAGACATGACTGATCCAGTTCCATCTCCTCCTCCTCACTTCATTACTGATTTTCTCCATCTCCGAGTTGATGCTCGTCATTTCTGCAACTTTTTTTTTTTTTTTTTTTTTCCGGGAGGAGGTAGTTGGCCTCCTGCCCAACCCCCATGACTTGGAGGGCCAGTGGTTTTTCTGTCAGGGTGGCCTTCCCTTAGGCTGCGTTGGTTCGCGGCACCTTCTTCAATTTTATCCGGTGCACCCTCCAGAGAGGGATCCCCTATCCACCACCCAGGGGACGTGCCTTCTAGCCGTGCAGCCCCAGCCGAAGGTCTGAGAAAATGAAGAGAGGAAAAATAGCTCTAAGAGGCTATATTTCAACCAGATGAGGAAGCTTAGTAAAGAAATATGATCAAAGCAATTTAATATATGTCTGCCAGAAATAATACGTACATATTAAAATTTCCACTTTTAACTTTGAGTACAGTTGTTTGAAGATTTGCATATATTCATAGCTGTTGAACTTTTTTCTTTCTACAGATTCCATGAAACAACTTGTAACTCAATGGAATGTGGAATAAAAAGTCAGGAGAGGAGAAGAGAGGGTGCCAGGGAGACTTTCAGGATTAAGATGTCTGTGGTGAATATTTAATTAGCCAGGGATAACAACAGGTAATTATGAAATCAAGAAAAGTTTTATTATACATCATTTTATAGTTCATGTGGGTGTGTCATAAAATTACAAGCATTTGTACTTTTAAAAAACTAACCACATGTTTAATGCAAATGTAATCAAACTAATGCAATTTGCATTCTTTGAAGTGCACATTGGGAGAGAGGGTAATAAGGAGAGGCTTTGTAAACTAAATCACTGGGATATACTAGATGTAGCACTACTAAAGCATGTTATTTATTGCAAAATTTGGAGGAGAGAAAAAGTGACCTATAATCAGCTCTTCATTTGCCTTTTTTAATTCTCAGGTATTTTGGGATTGCATTTTTCTTTTATTGTTCCTTGATTTGTTAGCTCTCCAAGTAGAAGCAATAGGCTAGTCAGAGTTCTTCTCCACCTTGCAGAGCCCTTGGATATGTAAGTCCAGGAGAAGCAGTGAGTAAACAGAGGGGGTGAGGATATGTTCATACCATTTCACTTTAATTCAGCTGGTTAAGGGGAAGGAGATGATTTCCTCCTCTAAACTGCCTCTGACAGAAGCTCTGGTGACTCCAGGGGGAACCTTAGCCTATGTATGTGGATAAAGTTATATAACACAGTTACATATGAAGTTATAATAGAGTCAGTGGAAACAGGCAGGTGATTAGCTGTCTAAGGTTAGTTGTTACATCATTGTCTAAACCCAGGTTGCCAGTGGCTTCTAGGATACTACAGGGTTTCCAAGAGATTCACACAAGATGGCAAATATGATCTCCTGGTGAGTGGCAGCTAGAGGGCATAGGGAATACCCTTTACCCTCTAAAAAGGCACAAACCACCCACATTTAGACAACTGAGTCCCACCAGGGTATCTATGTTCAGTTGAACTGAATAGCTTTCCATTCCCCACTAATGATATTGAATAGAACTAGGTGAATTATATCTGGTGCACTCCTGGACCTAAATGTTGGTGTCTTAATCTCAAATGGGATCCTAACATCAATGCCTAAAGTCAAGGGATATGACTGTAATAAGACCAGCAGCCTGATGGTCTACATCAGGCAGAATGTTGCCAGCAGACCTAGGGAGGTGATCCTTCCCCCCTGCTCAGCCTGGAGTGCTGTGTCCAGTGCTGGGCTCCCAGTACAAGAGAGACACAGACTTACTGCAGCAAGTCCAGAGAAGGGCCACAAAGGTGATGAAGGGCTTGGAGCATCTGTCATATGAGGAGAGGCTGAGAGAACTGGGACTGTTCAGTCTAGAGAAGAGAAGGCTGAGGGGGAATGTGTCAATGTGTACAAATACCTGATGGTGGAAATAAAGAAGATGGAGCCAGAGTCTTAGTGGTGCCCGGTGAACAGACATGAGGCAATGGGCACAAATGGAAATAAAGAAATTTCTTTTAAACATAAGGAAAAGTTGGGGATTTTTTATGGTGAGGGTGGTCAGACACTGGAACAGGTTACCCAGAGAGGCTGAGGAATCGCCTTCCTTGGAGGTATGCAAAACCCAACTCACATGACCCTGGGCTGTGGGTGTCCCTGCTCTGGGCAGGGGGTTGGGATCGATCTATGGAGCTGCCTTCCCACCTCAGCTGTTCTGTGATTCTGTTCTGCTGATATGTGCAAGGAAGGAAGAGCTACTTAGGAATGCCTCTGTATATTTTCTAGTATCTGTAAATGCAACAATGCATGCAACGAAACCGGAGTTCCTTGATTCATACTCACATGCATCCAGTATCCAAAAATACCTACACTGTGGACACAGAAGAATGTAATATGGTAGCTGATCTTGCAACCTGAAAAGCAAAGCAAGATGTCACTGTGTAGAGCCTTTTCTCTCTCCAATGTAGCATTTTGTTAGAAATGTGACTTTAATGCCTCATAAATGGATGTAGGTCAAAACATGGGGTCTAACTAAATGTTTATACAGATTCCTAGATCTCTGCTCATAAGCAAAATATATGGCAGTTATCTGGAATAGGTTTTTGAAGGATTTGCTTGCTGGTAAATAACTAGACGACTCAGATGACTCCTGGTTCTTGGTACCCAGATCATTCACACAAAAATATTATTTCATTCCTTGATTTTATTTTGAAGCATTTCAACTACTTACATTCAAAATGGTATTAGGGAATGGTTCACACCAGGGTTCTTCCCAAAAGTCAGTAGAAATGAGACTGCACTGGATTTGCCTCTTTATTGTGCCTATAGTCCTTCAACATTATCTCAACATTAACGCTCTCAAACACTACCGCAAGTCCTCATAAAAACATAAGAATGTTATATTTAGCCACATCAAAGATCCATACAATTCAGCAGTCTGTGTTCAATAGTAATAGAAATCTGGGTAAAGCATATATGGTAACTTCCCTTAATAGTCTCCCATTATATCATTCATGCCCCAAATTATTACCGATTACTCCATTATTTAGACGTAACATGTTCTAAATCTGGAAAGTACTGTATAAACAAAAAGTAGTAAATAAATATCTTCACTTAATACTTGTGAAGGAAAATGATCCAACAAAATTAACCTGCAGAAAAAGGTTTTAGTGTAGCTTCAGTTTTGTTTTGCTAATTCTTTGCTCAAGTGCCTTCACTGTGTTGTTCCTGTACAAATATAATCTTGAAGCAGTGACTACATATATATTTTCACTCTTTTGTGATGTGGAACTTAGTTCTAAGTTTTTCTTCACAGAGCAGTATGTGGGGCAGGCAGTGAGATTTAAGATGGCAATATAACTTCTCCCAGTCGAAGACTCTCCACAGACTCTCCACGGAAATCCTTTAGCTTCTATCCCATTAGCTTCAATCCCATTGCATTTAAGATTATGTTGTAAATAGCTGAATGACAGGGAAAACAAGTTCATTTTACGGCTCCATCCCCAACTTCAATTTCAGTTCAAAATGTGTAAATTATATTTGCAAACTGATACCTTGTTTTTCAACTTAAGACAGAGCCAATAATTTTGTAAAGAGTGGTTGGTATTTTCCCTCTATGATATTGTAGTCAAAACTCTTTCTAGGGCAAGACCTTCCAGCATTAAGCTTAGAAAGATTTTGTTAATTTTTATAGCTGACTCATAAACCCTGAAAAATGGATCTTATAATGGAAATGCTGACATAACATTAACCATAGCAGCAAGAACAGCATCACAGTAATTTATTTACATGTTGCTTTTCAATTACTTTGCATGCTATTGTTATTATTTTTATGGCAAGTATTATTTTTCACAAGTTTCTGATTTGCAATTTTATACTGCAATCTTTACAGTTGGCTGGGGTCTTCTTACAAATTAATTACACTGTTCAAGGAAATTGCTTAGGCCTAGAAAACTGACACAATTTATTACTGTTTCCAAAGGGAAAACTTAATGTCTTCACTACAGTATGGGACCAGTCCTATTGTAGCTGTCTCTATAGTGGTAAGCATAATAACACAAATAATAATGTAATAATAATTCTTAAAAATCATCATCAGACATCTGTTCCAGTCAGAAAAGATTGCTGGCCTAATTCTCTTCTCAATTCTAAAGATTTAATATTAGTACAACTCCAATTTCTGTGAATTTATTACAGACTGTACCACTTAGAAGAGCTAAACCTATCTCTTTTCTAATGGAATGAACTAAAATCTGAAGGAATATATATAAACACAGAATTAAAGCTCAAGATTTATGGGGAAGGAGAGGACAAGGACTTTATTCATAACAGAATTATAGGAAGAATAATTAGACTGTCTTCAGTGTCTGTGTACTATTAATACAGAAGTACAAAAAGAGGTACATCAAGCCTTAATTCATGATCAAAATGACGACTTAACTGTCATCACAGAGGCTTTGTGGGATATGCTGCACATCTGACACAGACATAGAAGAATACAATTTGTTCAGGGACACAAGCAAGGAAAAAAGGCAGGAAATGTGTTTTATATCGAAGGGGTAAATACTAGTTTAGATGCTACTTGAGAATAGACTGATTGAAAATCTGTGACTAATGTTAAAAGGGAAAAAGAAAAGGGAACTGCTATGGCTGGGGATTACTCCAAGCCACCAAATATGTACAACGAGTAAAACCCAGGAGAGAAGTCTTTTTATGACTAATAGAAGAATGAGCAAAGTGTCATAACTGGTAATAATGGGAATATTTAGCTATCAAGAGGCCTGTTGAGAGCAAGGAAAAGGAAAATGAATTGTTGAGGAAGATTTCGGAATTAGTTAAGAAGTTGTTTAAACAGAAGGTGGAGACATCCATGAGACAGTCATGTCTCCACTGTACTGATTCTATAAAAATGGGAAGAAGTTACTGAAATGAAGATGAGAGTGACAACATTATGATATGATCCTTAACAAAATGTTGGATAGAGAACAGCAAAGTAAGACCAAGGGGCTCTAAGGAAAAAACCCTCAGAACTGGTAAGGAAGGAAAGTATATCTATTAAAAAAAAAAAAAAAAAAAAAAAAGTGCAGGAGAGCTGATAGCTTTTAAAAGAAATAAGAGTAAATTATTCTTTTTCAGATGGTGGCTAGGGGAAGCAGCAATAGATTAACTCAGCTAAATCAAATTATCTTCGCTGTCCTTAAATTCAACAGGAAAATTCACAAAATGCTAATGTGACTAAATACTGAGAATTAGTGTCAAGGGAAGCATTTGCATGGGACTGTAGGCTTTGATGAGAAAAGAGATGCAACTATGGAGAGATTTCTGAAAAAACACAACACTGTAAGTACATTAACAACAAGAAGGAAGGCGTTGGTTTGCTAGTGAGTGGAGAAGAATTGGGTGTGCTAACGAATCAAATGTGTTTGCAGCCTTGTTTGTACCACTGCTACTGGGAAGATATGACACACACCCCAAATCTGACCATGGACTTGGAGGAGCTTAGATTTCCATGTGCTCCATTGCATTCCGTTTCACTTCAGTCACAAGGTGAAATAAAAAAAGGACTTCTCTAATGAAATGTAAGAAGTACAAAATATGAGGTCTATTTATTACACAGAGTGCTACCCCATAAGTGTCAGGTGTCAATGTCACTACTCATTATGTTAATTATTTCAGACTTTATCCACTAAAAACTAATACAGAAATCTAATAGTGAAAAAGAAATAGTGGAACGCTTTCTACACTCTTGTGTAGGTAAGGTAAGGTATTTTACCATGAAGGTAAAATATTCTGATTTATAGCACTGAAACAGTATGAGAGAGAACTTGATTTTTTCTTGGTTGGACAGTTTCTTTCCCCCGATTCATCTTACCCGATGCTTCATGGTGTTACAGAACATGTCAAAATATCCCTCTTCAGTTTTGAGATCTTCTTACTTTATCTATGTTATTAGTGCTATCTGTCCTATGGTAATATTCAGATGTTGAAGAAATTACAGTATAAGTAGACAAGACAGCAAAGAGTGCAAGAAAGGCTTGCAGCATTCCTCTGAAGTACATATTTTTTACTCATACTGCCTATCCACACTGGCTGTCTACTGCAACTATGCCAGGGGATAAATAAAGCAAGCACAGAAGAAATAGTCATCTTGACATGCAGGGGAGGGTTTCAGAGACTTAGTAGCGCCAATCCATAATTATCTATGCAGAGGGGAGATAGTATATATTACATGCATAAACTTGTAATTGTATTTCATCAGACATTCCCAGGTACTGCCTGATAAGGGGTGTATCTGGATACATCAATCTAGTAAGGTTAGAAGAAAACAATCTCTCTACTATGCCCATATTATCTTAAAAGAGCAATGACTGTTTCTCCTCTTTGCACATCTCATTGATATGTAGTTTTGTATACCGCGTACTGCTGTCGACTCCCTGGATGCATGCTAGCCTCTGCCTGGTTTATTTATTTGAAGTATAACTCACCTTCTGCAGTGAGATCCTACTTTACATACGTTCATTTTGACAATGCAGGCATTCCAAGGGGACATGTCTAAGATTTTCTCAGTAGCTAGATTATGTCTCCTAGGCAGACAGAAGTGGTGCCAGGAGGGTTTTCGATCCTGATTGAAAACTCACAGGAACGCCCACTCTCTTCCACTGACTTTGCAGAATTTTGAATCAGGCCCATCATTAGTTAGGTTATGTGATAAAAAGCTGGTCTCCACACAAAAAAGAGCCCTGAGGGGCAATGGCAGATAGGGAGCCCCAGTAACACCCTGACTTGGCTATCCCAGGGCACTGTAGGAGAGCAATGAGCCCCCCAAAGGCTTATTCCCACCCCATAAGATCCCAGGGAACAAGAGCAAGGAGGAGCCCCAGTGACTCTGCCACAGATTTTAGCCTCAACAAGTCCCCGCAGGGCTCTCCCAGGGAAAACTCAGCCCATTGGCCAGGGGACACCTGTCACCATGAGTCAACATAAGAGGGTCCTCATCACCCCACAAACTGAGTGGTCACCACCATCAAGGGGATGGGACTCAGTATGGGGTGCAGGGGAAGGGCATTCCAGGATTTCACAGGATTTACTATGGGGTGTTTTAGGGACAAACCAAGGGTAGGGAAAGGGAGGGATCAAGGTGGTTTGGGGAGGAACAAATGGGAAAATAGAGGGATAAGTGGACAGAGGAACTGGTTGTGTGCAACCAAGGGCTGGTCAGTGCACCTGCTTGACCATGCTCTGTGCCTCACCAGTGCAGTGTGTCCTGGTTTCCACAAAAACCCATTTCTAGCTATTTTCCTGAGTGAGGGTCTCTCTGTCCTGTGTGCAGAGGTGTGTGTGTGGGTCTCAGTGAGAGCCCCTGGGGTTGGGACAGAGGGGTCCATGTGTCCATGGTGCCAGCAACTGGTATCATTATGGGTGTGACTGTTAGTGAAGATCCTTCCAGACGAGCCAGAGAATAGGTGATGTGGGCTGGGTACCGGGGGGAGGATGTGTGTCTCTCAGGGTGAGACCACGGGAGGAGCTGGCAGCTGGAGGGAGCAGGGGTCCAGGCTAACTGCTGGAGAGACTGTGGGGTCTGGGGTTAGACTGGGAGACCCACTTGTGTGTGTATGCATATATATGCAAGAGTGTCTGTACCTGCAGCTAAAGTGGGTCTGTGGCCTCGAGGGTTTGTATGTCCATGTGCCAGCAGCTGGGGAGACTGGGATCCAGAAGCAGCTACTGGGCAGACTGACTGTCTGAGCCCAGCTATTGGAGCTGTCCACATTGTGCATAGGTGTATATATCCCCACGAGATCTTCATCTTGCTTAGCTAGAAAAGGGAGCAGAATGAGGTGGTTGGTGCTGTTAATGTCTACGTGAGTGCTGTGTTTGTCTGTGTTGATCGGTGTGGCTGTCAGTGAATATATGTATGTGGGTGGTGCATACATGAGCTCCATGGGCATGTATTTATTGGGAATACAAGCCCAGCCTGGCTGCTAGTTGGACCTGGGGGCGTGGAGCTGTCACAGACTCACCCCTGGCTTCTGCATTCGGCAACTTCCTAATACCTATAAATCAAGGATTTCATTAATTTACCCAGACCAAGTGCTGCATACCAAGGCAAGGAGCCTTACTTGGTTCGGTATTCCCTGAAACAGTCTTAGAGCCTACAAACATTTAATGACATATATAAAATACAGCCACATTAAAATGAAGATTAGGTTTATGTGTCTCTTCTCTCTCTGTTTGTATGAATTTACACAGATCGTAGATGTAAACTACAACCCACATTATTTAAAGAAAGGACTGAGCTATAACTAGATTTTCCAGGGAGATGGTGGCTAAGAAGTCTAGTAGTGCAGTTCCTGAATCTATTATAATGTACAGCTAAAATCCTAGAGTCACAATCCTTGGTTATTCTTCTGCGATCAATGGCCATTTTCCCAGCACCAGATCTTCTGTTGTTTTTCTTCTCTCTTTTTTATGACTTTCTTCTTGAGGGATGCTGAGTGAAAATAAGTGGTAAGGAGAAACAAAAAAAAAAAAAAAAAAAAAAACAGAAAAAAGAACGCATGCTGCTCAATGTTTGAATACCCTTTAACAAGTTGCTATAGAAACAACCTTCCCATTGATAATATGAAAATCATTGAACTCAGAAGACTTTTAATTTACTTTGTAAAGTCAAATTCCATGTAAATATTCAAATTCTATGAAGATCAAATGTAGTCTAAAATTGCACTGCTCACAGTTCAACAAAATTCACACTCAAAATACCCAAGAATCCAGCGTCATAGCCTGAGTGCCATGTCTTAGAGATAAACAATGTTTGCATACCAGCACTCCCCTCCCCATCAGAAACTCTCTAGTGAGGGAAGGGAAAGGAGGCACTTTAAATTCACGGTTTTAAAAACTTTGATGACATGTTTGGCATTTCATCTCTCAGCTAAATAAGAGTTCAGTTACTTTCATGGGCCATGAAGCTTTCTGAGAATTAAGATCCTTTCTTTGTTCCATGGAGGTCCACTGAAAAGGGTCTTGCTGGTATTAAAGGATTTTGTCTTGGCTTGTAATGGCAGTGTGCAGGTAATGGGAAATATTTATGTGTAGAAAGGCAAACATAAACTTTAGGGAAAATAACACCCTTTCCAAAATAAAACAGAAAAGAACAAGAGAAATCCACCAGATGAGCAAGCTGTGGAGGAGCTAGAACAACAGAAACCACAAGACCACACTGGTCCTTGAGTCTGCTGTGTGTTTGGTAGTGGGTCCTCTTTCTTTATTCACACTTGGAAAAACAACCAGCATGAAGCATTAACTTAGACAGATCATCAATGCCACTGCTTTGCTCTTATCTGGCACATTTGTTGGCAGATACTTTGCTTGTTTGTGTGTAGTTTATCACAAAGAATAATTTCAGATAGGCATTCAGAGTTCATTTGCAAAGTATCTTTTTTTCTGCTCCAGTGATTTTTTGGGACTACGAAGCTCTGCCTGTCTCTAAAATTACTTCCTTTCATGACTATTTCCATGACTTATAAATATCTTAACAACATCCAGACCTTTGCCAACATTGGTACCTATACTTTCTGAGTAAGTCAACCTTTGACTGCAACGTAAAATCTAAAACATGCTATTAAGCAATACAATGTACCCAGTGACCAGCTCTACTGGTCATATACTGCACTGTGATTACTGACCACATGTAGCAACAGAGACCTTAAAACCAACAGAGCTTCTAAAAAAATCTAAAGACATCTCTAAGACTTTTTGTCTGGACTTTTCCAGTTATTTTCAACATTTCAGTGAGAACAAAAGAAACTCTACATAATTTCATTTAGAGATATTTTCTTCCCATTTATAGAGATAATTTGCTGATTATTTCCTTATAATTTCAGGCTCGATTCTGAAAATATCTTATTCTTTACTCTGTTTCACAGAAATCAAGGCACTGTTCAATAAGAATGAGGTTATCAGAAACTAGCCCTTCTGGAGAAAACCTTGTGCAAAGAATGTGTTCACACAAACCATTCATTAAATGACTGTGAATAATGAAGAAATTAATAGAAATTGCTGTCTATTCACAGACAATTCAGCAACGGGTTGGATTTGACAAACTGTTTTCTACAAATAGTTCACACCAGCAATGCATATAATCTCTCCAGCTGTATGCATATTTTGGATTAATAGAGAGATCTTTCAGACCCATTTTTCCCCTACATCATCCGTTTGTTTTGTTCTGTTTGCACAGTTTGCACAAAATTGCTCAGCTTGTGGTCTATGGCCGGCAATTAACACCACTTAACAGCTGTTAAATAGGGTAATCGCCTGTTGTTATCCTCATGTAGCTCAGTTCAGGCACTGATTGCTCTCAGTGCACCACTCATAAACCCAAACACCAAAACACCAGGTACGATCTGTTCAAGATGGTCTGATATGAAATGGGCTTTCCTTTCCCCCCCACCCGCAATGATCAATTCGACTGATGACTAACACCTCCTGAGAGTGGAAGCACATGGGAGCACTGCGAAGGATTTCCTCTCCTGGAAATCAGGGGATCGTGAGTCCACAGCTGATCAGGTTTGGTGGATAAGAGGCATTGCAGGTAAAATCACAGACAGCAACTAGTGCCAGTATGAATGGAGAAGGAAATAAATTAGGAAGCACAGCATCCCATGTGATCCCCACAGCACTCCTGAATGGATGGTTAATGTTTTCTCATTCCTTTTTCTGACTATTATTCTGAAGACATTTTTAATGCAGATGAAACAGAAATATTTTTCCTATGAAAAGAAACTGCTTAAAACCAAAAGAATGATAGTAGTGGAAATAAATGGAATAAAATTAATCAATTATTAAATTAACATAATTAAGTCATGTGATTCTGTTACATTATTTACCTATGGAATACATTTAATCTGCTCTCTTTGGTGAAGTATTCTTGAAGCACCAGTAATCAATAATGTGAGTATATTTCAAATATATGCACATCTTCTCTTGGCCTGCAGCTACACATAGAAAAGAAATATGCTTCCTAATACAAATGAAATATGCTTTCTAATTAATGGGGAACTTACAAGGGCAGCAGTCGGAAGCAGAAGAGGTGTTTTTTATTCACTGTACATATCACTTTGTAGCATATTGAATGTTGTTCCAGAATAAGTAATGTAAAGTGAATCATGATGTCTTGAATTTACCTCGGATATCCTCTATGGCCCATGTGCTGGTTACTTATGCCGGATACTTTAGAAACAGTCATTGATTTCAGGTTTCCTCTATTTCAGACAGCTACTAGTTTTAGTAATCTAATTAGAAAAGATAACAATGACTTGTAACTCCCAAAGAGCTGGATAAGAACTGTAGGCCTTCCGTACCACTGGAAGTTAGTGTTCTCCATGTACTTCAAAGCAAACACATGCAAATGGAAAACAAAAAAATGGTTATTGCACTGAAAAGAAAACTAAGAATCTCCCTGTGCTTCCTGTGTATTAAATCATACACTTGAAAAATAATGGGTATATTGGAAGGAACCAATTTTTCATTGTCTGTAAAGTGTTGAAGTAGGATGTTATTCAACCTTTCCTTCAAGAAAATTTAAATGTTTTAGGTAAAGATCCAGACAAAGATCCAGGCTGTAGGGTTGAGGTTTATTGACTCTGGTATGAGCTAACACTGAAAAGAAAACAGAAAAGATTTTGTTTACATTGATAATTGGTTTTCTGTTAATCTGACATGGTTGTTTGAATGCTGTTTGCATGTGTGTACATGTGGTAGGTTCAAGCATCAATTTCAGGAGATATAACCTTTGCATATAATTCATATTAAAAAAAAAAAAACAAACAAACCAAAAAAACAAAACCAAAACTAAAACCACAAAAAACCTTAGCAAAACCAAAAACCCAGTATCGAACATGATGCAACACAGATAGCTGACAAGTTCAAATTCACAAATATTGAGTGAAATTGAAATGCATCTGTTACAGGTCAAACCTATTTCACTGTACAAATTTGTACTATGACTATATGCTTGTTTCTGTTAAAATGTTCTGCATCAGCAGAAGAGAAATGCAAAAGTTTAGCATGAATTCATTGTTTTGACTGTGAAAATTATATGTCTAAACATGCTTCTGTCTGCAATCCTAGTTCCCAGATGTTACAAATCTAAGCTGGGTCTTTTTGTTCCCATACAGCAAAGGGAAAGAATTATAGCTTTAATAATAACCAGCCTGCTGATCAGAGAGACCTACGTGGCTCATACTCATACTAAAAAGAAGCTCTGAAACCTAGGTTGTGTCCCATATTATGTGTGTATACATCAGAATTAGGTATATGTATGAGATGGTGGTTTCCAGATTGAAACCTCTTGATGAATCTGCCTTGATCATTTGTTTACAGATGACTCACACCACTCTGAACACTCAAGATAGTGTTACCTATTAGTACCTACCAGTTTGGTCATTAGAATAATCATCCAGAAAGGAGGATGGGATTTTAAAGTTCTCCCTACACAAGTAGGCTCAGATTTACAGCTTTATCCCTCCATGAAGGCTGGGATCAGGTGAGTAGTTTAGTGGTAGTTCCTCAGGGTTCACAGAACACCTCCCTTGGTCCAGAAATTTCACACACACCTTCATGTCCTCATAATTCGTCATTTGCTCCTTACAGCAAGCTTCAATCCTTTGCGACTTGCTGTCTCTCCACATTTCAACAAACTCTGCAGCAATATACAGCAGAAGATAGACTCTCTCAGAGGTATCAACATAATATTGCCTAGTAAGGTAAAAATAGCAACATTCCAGCTTTTCCAGGAGCTGCCACAGCCAAAATACACAGAAAAGCTTTCCTGAAGCTGTTATGCATCACACAAGAATTTGTTGCTCTAGGCAAGTGCCTAATATACCTATAGCTGTGGTTATTACATATAATCTCAAAGGGAAACATGCCAAAGATTTTCCATTAAGTGGACCATCCAAAATCCCATGAAACTTCAAAGAAAAAATCCAGTACTTAACTGAGTTTTGGATAGAATGCAGATTTGATATGACAGATCTGCATGAGAAAAAGAAAAAGAAATAAAGGAAACTGTGAAAATTCATTTTCTCCTTTGTTTTTGTTTTGTTCATTTCCTCTTTTTTCAGAGTGTTTAATAAATTTCTCAGATGTTTTACAGCACTGTTTGCAATGGGTATAGGCAAGAGAGAACTTTCCGAAACACTGGCCATGTTTCACACAACCTCATCAGTCTATTTCATTAAAAGCATTGAAATTCAAGCAGTTATGAACAATTTGCATCCAAATGTTATTTTTATGTTTGTAATTGGCATTATTAGGCCGTCTTCCCAAGTGCATCAAATTATATTTCAGCCCAAGTAGGGCAGGATCAGTATTGAGTAGACTAGCAGTAATGTGGACTTTCTATTTCTGTTAACAAGAAGTAGAAGGTAAAACCAGATACTGTTTATATAATTTGTCTGACAACTGCAAATTTAGCAAAAGTGGACAAAGGAAAAGTACAAATTACTTCTGTGAAACGTCATGTTTATCTATGAGGGTTGACTACTGGTGAGAAATCAATGACTACGTAAGAAATCAACGACTATGTAAGAAATCAATTTTCATATTAGAAAGAACCTTTAAGGTCCAGGAAGTCTCTCATTTATAGGTTATTGATAAGCTTGATAAATCAAGAGTTTATTATAGATGTAGCTGAGTTCTTCTTTTGACTAACTACTAAGCAGGAAAGATTTCAAAGCACCTTTAATTGTTTTTTTCCAAAAGATATTAGGCTAATATGTAGACATTAGAACTAACATGTAGTTCTGAACAATGATGTTTCAGTTCAAATAATAAAAAAGTTAGTTAAACCCATGCTACCTGCTAGTAAAGTATGTTAAATTTTGATTAGTGTTCTTAATCTCGTTCTTTCAAAACATAGAAAGATATACATTTAAAAATCAACAGTTAAAATAAGTCATATAGACCTATGTTTGCCTTGCATTACAAAAGCCTCTTTTTGGATACCATATGCAATGTGGACCATTATTCTGTGATAAATACTGGCATTTCAACCAATAGCTGAACTCACCATTTTATTATGGGTTAAACCCTCCACATCTTTTATATCATGAAAGAAAACTAAAGGGAATTTCCATATGGAGGGTGCCTAGAAGACACAGGCAGTGTACTCCTTGCTGTAGCACCTTGTGGGAAGGAGTCCTGGAGCAGATTGTGGTTAAGGTTCATTAATATTCTTTGTTACTGAAGAGCAACGGCTGCTGGCAGTTTAGCAGAAATCATGTCAGCCACTGACACTGTTCTGGCCTTGAGATGTATAAATCAGTTACTGCTGTCTTATTTCCATAGCAAGTGAGCAGATGTAGGATGGGATGGTAGGGGTATGCTTTCACTTACTTTTGGTTGACAGGCATGCTAGCTTCAGGAACTTTTGTTTTCTAGCTACCTTTTCTTATTCTTGCACTTCCCTTGCAGCTATGTCGGTAATTGTGAAACCAGATTGGAAAAAGCAAGTTGTTAGCCTGCATTGGTTTACCGATCTCTTTAATCCAACAGTTCTTAGAATAGCTGTGAGGGGTGAGTGCAAACGTAGGAAGTGCAACTGTAGATTGTAGGAAGTCCTTCTTGCCATCAGGAAAAGTACCTGGAACCATATACCAAGTTACAGTTTTAAAACATCTGTTTAAAGTTGCAAAATGTGCTTTAGACAATGCAGAGGGAGATGTTTTTCTGAAGAAGGTGAGGTCCTTGCTTTAATGAAGAAAGATTTTCAGGATCATTCCAAATCCTAAAGCTCTTCTCCCTTTCAATAAAAACAAATGTGTGCTAAGAAATTTGTAATAGCTCTGCAGAAGTCTCTGAAACAGAGTCTGTAGAAACACAGCAAAAGCATTTTTGTTGCACAGCTATAGAAACATATTCAGTGCTTCCCCCCACTGAAGCCAATGACAACATATCTAGTCATTACAGTAAGAACAGTATAGGATGATTAGTATTTATTACTTTTCTATTAAGAATAGACATTTCATCCTTTCTTTCTCCTGGCTTGTCTTGCATCCAGTCCATGTCTTCTACTCCCAAAATCTAGGAGAAGCTGGAAAGTTGCTGGGAAGGAAGGAAATTCTTTTCCACATAGAGCACAATTAAAGCATGTAATTTATTGCCACAAGATGTTATGAAGGCCAAAAGTATAAATGAGTTCAAAAAGGAATTGGACCTATGCACAAAGAATACGTCTTAGGCGGCTGCTAAGCATGATCCTCAGGATGTAACCTCTTGCTTGGAAAAGTCCCTAAACTGCAAACTACAGAAATTTGGCAGCTGTATGAGGACCAGAACTGCTTTATCGAAGCCTTATCCTATACACTCTTTTTCTTTCCCCTGACCATTTAATAGGGATAAATGTAATTTCTCTGTTACCCTGTATGGTAGCTCTCACTCTGCTTCAGATATCTCCTGTGCTGGATACAACCTAGTTAGACTACAGCTGTGCAATGAGACTCTGAGTTAAAGAATGGAAAAAGTAAAGGAATGCAGTAGAGTCAGTATACTATTTGCAGAAAATTTTTAAGTACATTGGTGATTTTTTTCTGTCCCTTCATTTTGTTTCTTGGGTCCTTGTGCATTAATTCAGTTGTTAATCTAATACAGGCAGAAAGTAATTTTAATTCTCTAATTATTATTTTCCAGTCAATAACATTTTAACTGCTGATATTTGGGTTTGTGATATTAAAAGAAGGCAAGAGACATCTAGCAGACTTTTGAACAGACAATCTGGTTTTTTTTTTTTCCAGCAAAATGGGATATTTTCCTAACTAATTTTATTTAAAAAATAAGAAATAAAAAGTCTACTTTGAAATTTTATGTGCTGGCATTTACTTTATGCTATTTTTCTTTCAGCATCTGCATAACCTTTAATTAATATTCAGGTTGCTATGACAGTTACCAAAATATTAATAAGTTAACTGTTCGGTGGTGACTTACATCATAACTGTGTAACTAATTTTAAGCAAGTGAAGATGGCATGACATGACATCACACATGTGATGCAGGCAGCCTCTTTGAAATAGAGTGTTGTGTGTTAACAACAGTCCTAAGCCCCCCACAGCTGCTTGTTCACTCCCCCACCAATGGGATGGGGAAGAGAATGGGAAGAATGAAAATGAGAAAACTCAGGGGTTAAGATAAAGACAGTTTAATAGCCAAAGCAAAAGCCATCCGTGCAAGGAAAGCAAAACAAGGAATTCATTCACTACTTCCCATCAGCAGGCAGGTGTTCAGCCATCTCCAGGAAAGCAGGGCTCCATCATGCATAACGGTTACTTGGGAAGACAAAATGCCATCACTTCAAATGTCCCCCCTGCCCTCCTTCGTCTTCCCTCAGCTTTATATATGCTGAGTATGACATCATATGGTATGGAATATCCCTTTGGTCAGTTGGGGTCAGCTGTCCCGGCTGTGTCCCCTCCCAACTTCTTGTGCATCCCCAGCCTACTCACTGGTGGGGTGGTGCGAGAAGCAGAGAAGGCCTTGACTCTGTGTAAGCACTGCTCAGCTATAGCTGAAACATCTCTGTATTATCAACATTGTTTTGGCTACAAATCCAAAACATAACACCATACAAGATGCTATGAAAAATATTAACTCTATCCCAGTCAAAACCCTCATAGACATACCCTCATAAACAATGTTAGACATCTCATAATTATTTTGCTCAATGTCCCATCTCCAAAATCACTAACTGACTAGAAATTTTTTAAGCAGGCTGGACCCCATTGGTAAAGTTTCTACATTAAAATTAGGCAAATAAGCATTCCACCATCAAAAACAACCTACTTATTTAGAAGCAATGATATTTTCCTGTTTTGGTGGTATATAGTAAATTGTAAGTAATTAGGCTTATCCATTCATTTATTTTGTAAAACTTTTGAAATAAGATTATATAGAGGTTTACAGATTACATATGCCATTTCTGTAAAAGATTTTCAGACCTATTTGAGAATGTACATTTTTTTAAAAGCTGTACCAAAATTTAAATGCTTAATATGTTCAGACATCTTTTAAGAACTAACTAGGTGGCTTTTTTTTTTTTTTTTTTCTTTTTTTTTTTATTCTAGTCCAGTAGAACCAGATTAATCCCCCCCATATGTGCATATAGTGGTGTAGGCAGATGTAACTTAGAATTGTTTAGGTTGGAAAAGACCTTTAAGATCATCAAGTCCCACCATTAACCTAGCGCTGCCAAGTCCACCACTAAACCATGTCCCTAAGCACCACATCTGCACATCTTTTAAATACCTCCAGGGATGGAGACCTAACCACTACCCCGGGCAGCCTGTTTCAGTGTCTGACTACCCTTGCAGTGAAAAAGTTTTTCCTAGTATCCAACCTAAACCTGCCCTGGTGCAACCTGAGCCCATTTCCTCTCATCCTATCACTAGTTACTTGGGAGAAGAGACTGACCCCCACCTTGCTACAACCTCCTTTCAGGCAGAGAGCAGTAAGGTCTCCCCTCAGCCTCCTCTTCTCCAGCCTAAACAACCCCAGTTCCCTCAGCCGCTCCTCATAAGACTTGTGCACTAGACCCATCACCAGCTTCGTTGCCCTCCTATGCACACGCTCCAGTACCTCCATGTCCTTCTTGTAGTAGGAGCCCAAAACTGAACACAGTACTCGAGGTGCGGCCTCACCAGTGCCAAGTACAAGGGGACGATCACTTCCCTGGTCCTGCTGGCCACACTATTCCTGATACAAGCCAGGATGCTCTTGGCCTTCTTGGCCACCTGAGCACACTGCTGGCTCATATTCAGCCAGCTGTCAACCAACACCCCCAGGTCCTTTTCCGCTGGGCAGCTCTCCAGCCACTCTTCCCCAAGCCTGTAGCGTCGCCTGGGGTTGTTGTGACCCAAGTGCAGGACCCAGCACTTAGCCTTGTTGAACTTGTTAAAAATGCTTCTGTAGGGTCTGAAATCAGAGAGTAGTTCCACTAAACTCTTACATAGAAGCAGCCTAAAGAGATCCAAGTTTTAACCATTAAAATCTTTCCTATGCTGAGCAGTGATGTATCTGTATTTTGTCAAAAAGTACCCAGTATCCAGTCTGATGCGGTAGATGTTCATTCAGCTATTGGGTCTCTACACAAAATAAAGCCAGGGTATGATGCCATTCATTGGATAAGACTTCTGTCCAGTAACTCATCAGGTAGGATATTCTTGTTAATGTACACATTCAAGTTTAGCTCCCTCACCTACCTTAGGACATTTTGTTTCCAAGCTAGAACAAAATACTTTCTTACCAATGGATATTACAAAAAGTTTTGTTCATAGCTTTTTGCTTCTTATTCGTACTATTATCTTGCTGTGCTAATAAACACAATGTCATCCATGTTCACTTGGCAGGAGCAATTGTATAAAAATGCCAAAAACACATAAACACTTTCCAATTAACAGAATATTTTATGCAGCCTTCTAATATATATCCTGAAAACATGATCATGTCTTTGACAAATGAAACACAAATCACATGGCCTGCCACAACATATTTGTCTAAAACCATTGCACAGATGGGTTCCAGATTCACTAGAACTAGTGTAATATAAGTTTAGATAGAATTTTCCTTGGGGAAACATTCTCTGGAACATTAATCATCAGAGTCTGTCTTAAATCAATATCCTCTGCATGCCTGTTTCTTACACTGTGCCAGTTCCCTGTTTTCCCACAAGGATCCCATGCCATATCAGTTTTCTAGAACCAAAACTTCACCCCTGATGGATTTCTGTAAAAAAAAAAAAAAAAAAAAAAGAAAAAAGAAAAAAAGTGCTATGTTTGTATCACAAGTGGTCAGTGTAATCAGTTCTATTATATTATATCCAGTAATGTTACATAATATAAAATTATGGTTATTCTGAGTTAGAAATGTAGGTCTAAGAATAAGTCGACACTGTAATTTGACACAGAGATACCAAACTATCCTGAAGACTGCAGTCGGTCTACCATGGCAGCAGAAAACTCACTGCAGGTTAATATAACTTGCTGAGAGGAGATGTTTCTGATGTTGTCTCTAAGTCACTACATTTGCTCTGCTCTCTGTACACCCTTGCTCTTAAAAAGAGTAGCTTTTTACTTATTCAGTATGCATGAAGATTTGCAGCCAATTAAAACTGAAACAGCAAAAGAATCTAAGGCTGAAACCATTTGGATCCCTAGTCTTATCATTATCATAAAGTTGCTGATCAAAGTTTCCCTTGAGCTCTTGTAAAGATAGTAAAAAATAAAAACAATAATAATTTTGCCTCTATGACTGAATGTTTGCCAATTTAAGTGGAAAAATAATATTCATTACAAGGAAGCCATTTATTATTATTATAGCAACATACATTTTGTGTGACACCCGTCATTGATGTGACCCAGTTGACTCAAGAATAATTTTTCCAGTGAAGCTTAGTATGCTAGTTTTGGCTGGGATAGAGTCAATTTTCTTTATAGTAGCTAGTATGGACCTATGTTTTGGATTTGTGCTGAAAACAGTGTTGATAGCACAGGGATTTCTTCGTTATTGCTGAGCAGTGCTTACACAGAGTCAAGGCCTTCTCTGCTTCTCGCACCACCCCACCAGTGAGTAGGCTGGGGATGCACAAGAAGTTGGGAGGGGACACAGCCGGGACAGCTGACCCCAACTGACCAAAGGGATATTCCATACCATATGATGTCATACTCAGCATATATAAAGCTGAGGGAAGACGAAGGAGGGCAGGGGGGACATTTGAAGTGATGGCATTTTGTCTTCCCAAGTAACCGTTATGCTTTCCTGGAGATGGCTGAACACCTGCCTGCTGATGGGAAGTAGTGAATGAATTCCTTGTTTTGCTTTGCTTGCACGGATGGCTTTTGCTTTGGCTATTAAACTGTCTTTATCTTAACCCCTGAGTTTTCTCATTTTCATTCTTCCCATTCTCTTCCCCATCCCATTGGTGGGGGAGTGAATGAGCGGCTGTGTGGTGCATAGTTGCCAACTGGGGTTAAATCATGACACTTAGGAAAAGAAGAAACTTTATGTCTTCAGTCCTACACGTCAGTATTAATACTTGCATATCTCATAAGATCTATACCTGGAGATAAAAATCCTTTGAATGCTGCCTACTCTACATTCTCAGACACAGTGGAAACAGAGAGGCATGGGAAATTCAGCATCAGAAAACGGCTTGACTTCGCAGGTCCAGAATCACTTTTTATTGTGTTGTTCCTGAATAACCTGAATGGAGTGCAGAGCTCAACAGATATATATAGACTGCCAATGTAAAAAAGGACTAGAAAAACAAGTGTACTTTCTGGCATTTACTATAATATCTGTCATTTTTTTTTGCCTGGTCCTTGCTAGGCTTGTAAGTGGAGCAGCAGAATAAAGGTGAATCTAACTGCCTTGTGTCCCGGTTTCAGCTGGGATAGAGTTAATTTTCGTCTTGGTAGCCGGTATGGGGCTGTGTTTTGGGTTTAGGATGAGAACAATGTCGAGGATACACTGACGTTTTGTTCTTGCTAAGTAGTTGCTAAGTGGCGCTCACAGTGGTAAAGGACTTTTCAACTGCCCATGCTCTGCCGGGGGCACAAGAAGCTGGGAGGGGGCACAGCCGGGGGGAGTGCTGGCCCAGACTGGCCCAAGGGCTATTCCATACCATATGACATCATGCTCAGTATATATAAACTGGGGGAGCTAGCCGGGGGAGGGGGCAACGATCGCTGCTTGGGAGACAGGCTGGCCATCGGTCGGAGGGTGGTGAGCAATTGTAGAGTGTATCGTTTGCTTTGTATTACTATTGTACTATTATTACTTGTTATTATTATTATTGTTATTATTATTATTACTACTGTTCTATTTTTATTTTTACTTTAGTTATTAAACTGTTCTTATCTCAACCCACGAGTTTTCTCCCTTTTACCCTTCTGATTCTCTCCCCCATCCCACTGGTGGGGAGTGAGCGAGCGGCTGCGTGGTGCTTAGTTGCTGGCTGGGGTTAAACCACGACACTTGTCTACATCTTTTCTTCATTACTCTGATATAGTCTACAGGAAAAGCTGGGGTGCGTAGTGATTGAAATCTGGTGTTCACGGTATTTGTAGAATGGGCACAATGTGTAGGCGCTGGCTAAGTAATTTGTGAAAATGTTGGCCCTTCAACAGCCTTTGACAAGATTTCTAAGGACCATTTATTTGTTCTTAAAGAGTACTCACAAAGTCTAACTTCTGGGTTTAAGTTAAGTAACTTTCCAGTTGTCCTATTTAGTCAAAGGAAAGACATAGGTTCCACTTGAGTGGAGCTCAGTTAGTCAGATTCCATCTTTGGCTCACCCTTAGAGAAGCCTTTTTCTTTGTTGACTGAAGTGGGAAACTGAAGTGGATCATCTGCTAACGTAGGGCTCTGATGGATGAGTGGCAAGAGCTTGCCTTAGAACAGTACACCCACCTCTCTATCTTGCTCTCACTTGATGGACTCCTGACCTGCTCATTAATCAATTTCTGAACCTCTCTGCTTTTTACAGTAAGGTATCGCTGATACCACTTTTCCTTAAGACATCCTGTTATAAACTACAGATGCTGAATGATGGGTGGGAATGGCTTAACTCAGATGCGTGGCCAGCCTCCATCTGTGCTCTACCCTTGCCGCAGGGACATCTGAAATGGACATTAATCAAATCCTGAGTAACAAGAATTTACAGTGCAATTTTCTGAGGGAAAAAACGCTAACTGAATTTAGCCTGCAATCAGGAGGTGATTGACAAAGAGCTTGGAAATCTGTGCAGCAGTTAGTTTGAATGGACAGGAAAGGGTAGCAACTTCATCAGTTGTCTCAAGTGACACCACCCTTGCTTTCCAACAAAGCCTTTAGCTACCTATGACAGATGCCTAACACTGGAGAGTGCAAATAGCTTCTTTAACATCCCACTAATCACTTACTTTCCTACTGAGGTTGCATGAGCATATACCATCAGTTCCTGTCATGATGGACACTTGTTCTACAGGAGCAGCACTGGGATCTTTGACTTCTTATGCAGAGATAATGAAAGAGCTATGAGACAGCTATGACTAAGGGTAGTTATGGCATGACTAGAAGACTGCAAACTATTAAAACCTTGTACTTTGTATGCCTTCATTAAGTATTTTTTAACTAAACATTCAATATCACAAACATACATTTGCATACCTGATAAATAATTTGAAAGTTTCCAATTTTATATTCAATTAGTATTAAGTAAGGCATGAAATGTGGTGGATTCCAATGAATAGCATTTTAATTTGTGTGTTGTTTTTTTTTAATATCACCCAAAAGGCCACAATGGGGGAAAATCAAAGTTTTGCAGCTGATGACCTTAGCCTCAGAATCAAACTTCAAGACTTCATTATCCTTCTTGTCTCAGGCTAAAATTATTTTTCTAGGTAGTGTTTTAATCAAACAAAGAGTAATGGAAAAAATATATTACCATGATTAAACAACTAAAATATAAAGAGGGAAAATCGTACAAAACTATATTCCGACCTTAGTTGATTTTGTAGTATCTATACATGAGGAGGATTACAATGGAGTTGTTTATGAACAAATGATTAAGAGCTGTTAATTTAAAGGCAGAAACATGGAAGTCAGCATTTGGATTTAATTTTTTAAGTATGTAACTTAAATGGATTCTATTATGCTTTATGCTCAGTCATGACTGAGCTGCACCACTTGTGCAGCTTTCTTTTCTGCTTCTGTCAAATATTAAAATCATTTGAAGACCCATTGTGCTGTGATTGATGCTGACATACACACATATGGCCATCTTGTAATGATGAAACAGAGACTGTTCTACATTGAACAGAGAATTTGGAGCTGACAGCATGTTTATTGGTCTGATATCAAGAATCAGTATTGGGATGAAGAGCCTATGAAAAGACATGACTATTTAAAAAGAGAAAGCAAAAAAAAAAAATGTATGCTTCAGAGATGTTATGAGATTCACCTCATTTATTCACTCCACTCAAGAGTTAAGCTAGTCATTGATCCATTTCCTATGTCTTAGACATCTAGCATAATTTGCATAAACTGCTCATGGATGATGCCTGTTTCTTTTATTTACTGTGGAAGTAACTTAGATGACTAGTCAAATCAGGAGACTAACTTTTTTGTGGTTAAAGCTACATGATCTAAATCCCACTTTTCATGTTATTTTTGATCTGAAAAATATTGGCTTTATTTAACTGGACCTCAGTCATTTACAAGTAATTTTTGACATAATAAAAGCTATTAAAAAAGAAATAAAATAAAAAAATAAAGGAGAGTAGAAGGAAGTTATCATCTGACTTTTCTCAGTCCAATGAGGCTACATTATTTGTGCATTTTTTGACTTGATATTTCACCTTCTTGAGTTTCTGAATTATTTAACTTAGTGTCTTTTCCTCCTTCCTGTATAGCTGTGCATTATACTTCAGAAGCAAAGCACTATATTGAGAGTATTAAGTGTGCTATCCTGCAGAAAGGATACAAAACAAATGCACTAATATTTTTGTTTTATTGTTTTAATTTTAACTAGACCAAAGTGTGAAATGCCAAAGACTAACAGCTCTTTCAGAAATGACATTTTCAAGCTGTCACTTCTTTATCACAACAGAAGGGTGCTGTGGCCTCATCTTGGCTCCCAGTGCTGGATCCAGGCTTACTTTCTAACTTTTACTAACTTTCTCAGTGAATTGCCAACATTTTGCCCTAACACCTGGGTGATATTCAGAAAACCGTATTTGCTGTCAATAAAATCCCTTGAAAATCAAGGAAAGCTAAGAACTGTTGAAGGCTCCTAGAAATATGATATCTTGCAGGCATTGATGCAGCCCTGATTTCATGAAGAAGATGGTCAGTTTTGTGTTCATGTTAATGTCAGAAGACCTGGCAACACATATTACCATGGATCGGTAGCAAGGCAGGGCTAAAATTCCCAGAATCCGTTTTCTCCCATGTCCACCGGTAGATTTGTGCCTCAGTCCAATAGATACATCATTGCCTAAAGGAGAGACAATGCAATCAAGTCTACAGGTGACAAAATCAGTATGAAATGGCCAGAAACAAATTTGAGGTGAAAATTAAAAGCAAATTACCTATCACTGGTGAAGGCTGAAGAACAGCCTGTTGCAATATTCCTTCCGAACAGCTTTATGATGGAGCTTCATAAATGTATGCCGGGAATGAGGTATCTCTGTCACTGTCCTGGATCTGGTGCTTACCTCAGTTCTTGTGTCATAAATATTGGAAAGTGTAGATATGGGTCTAGTTCTAGAAGAGATGTGGTAAATCATTTTTTTATGGTTGGACTTGATGATCTTAAAGGTCTTTTCCAACCTAAATGATTCTATGATTCTACGTCACTTCAGGAGGGGAGGTAATGACTTCTGCCTACTCTACCTATGTCAGTCTCAAAGAGAGGTGGGTGTGCTTCTCCTCTCACTGCTGAATGAAGGGTCTGGGCATACAAGGCCTTGGGGACTTGAAGGGACTCACACCGTTAGCAATCTTGGCTCTCAGACTGCCACATCTGACCAGCTCTCCCGCATCCATCAGTGACAAAGGACAGTCTGTCTCTCCAGGGTTTACTAATATGATCTTCATCCCTGCAGTAGCAAAATTTAACTTTGCCTACACTACTGAACTGGCCCTGAACTGGCTGTTATTATATTACCATTGAAAATGTTTCTAAAAAATTCTTAATGAACCATTTGTTATCCCAGGTTAGACGCAATAACTACCTTCTTTATTCTACTTTTAGAGTGAATTACAGCATGTAACTGGTTATTTTAGTTGTATTTATATACTGGGTCTGGCTGGGGTGGAGTTAACTTTCCTAACAGCAACCCATAATAATAAATAATAAACTAATAATAAACTGCCTTTATCTCAGCTCCCAAGTTTTTCCATTGTATTTTCTTCCCCTGTCCTGTTGAGAAGAGGGAGTGAGAGAGTCACTGGGTGGGGGTCTGCCAGCCAGCTAATGTCAACCTCCCCCACCAGAGAGTTTACTAACAATAGAAAACTTTCAAGTGAGTTATAGCTGTTCCATGTGTCATATTCATCAAGGACTTGCATATCTTTATTTCTTGCCTGCTTTTATTTTAACTGTGGGTGAAAATTATATCACTTGTTTTTCTGGCTTGTGCCTACTGGAAAACTTGCAGGTAGTTAATAAAATTTTATAGTTGTGGAAAACCTGTACTTCATGCTTGCTGATAAAAACACAATTGGATGTCCATTCAGTAATTCAGAGACCATCAATAAAAATAGCCATTTACAATGGAAAGAAGATAAATAAGCAGAGATGTCACTTAGCTATTAAATGCCAGACGACCAATAGTATCCACTGTCTAGATGAGTCCTCCTTGTCTTGATGAGTCTTGATGAGTCCTCCTTGTCTGAACAGTTTATAGCAAAAATGAAGATGGATTTTCCTTTAGATAGTTTACTTGGTTTTTATTATTATTTTTATTGGTTATATAGCTTATATTTGATCATTTTTTATTTACATTTTAGAAGATAGGTCATTATTTTGTATTTTAAGACTCATAGATCAATTTACAAAGTCGGAGAATACTAACCAAATTTTAAATCTGCATGACTAATGAAGTGCTTTTCAGTATAAAACAATGTTTGCTTAAAATCCACAGACACTTATGGGCAGATCTACAAAGGAATTGGGATCCCATGGCCGAAACTGGGAGACTGAAAACTTCTGTTTATCTGATGCATAGCCCTGGAAGTATTCAAAACACATAGACATTCTCCCTGCCCCCTCCCTCCTCCGCGATTAAGAAGCAATTAATTTTTCAAATTAATTTTTGGGTGTCCAGATAGCTCAGGAAGACAGGAAATTTCATTCTTACATGTAGCACAGTATGGAAAGAGTAACTCATTACAGGTCACAATCAACTCTATGTTGTGACAGAACTGTTGTCTATGTTGGACAGTTCATAATTATGCTTTAGTTAAAACTTTGCTATTTTCTTTCTTTGGCTAGACAACGGGAGGATTTCTATTGCATTTATGGTAGCCACAATGTAGATGTGAGCAATAATGTGATAACATGGAGGAAACATTAACTTTAATTCATCTCTGGGCTTCCACCACTGTCTTAAATTGGAGATGTCTTTGGAAGCCAAGCAGTCATAAAGTTTGGCCTTCACCCACATTTATGAGATAAGCTCTGCGGCTTTTAGTCTACTGACGACAGATGTTAAGTGAAAGCATTTACATTGCAAGTCTCAGACTCCTTGTGTTTTCCAGTGTATTTAACTAAGCAACTTGACAAGCTTCAGAGAACCTGTGAAACTTCTCTTTTCTTACCCTGGCCCCTGATTAAGTGAGGGACCTCACTAGCTTGTCCAGCCAGTTTGCTGCACCTCAGGCTAGCTGCTGAAGGCCCCAGATGCAACTGCTTTATCTTCATGCAGGACTTCAGCTGGGTACTGCACCGGCCACTGGTGCCTGCAAAGGAAGCCTTCAGGAAAAGGTCACACCTCAACACCTCCTTCCAGCTTCCTCACTCCAGTACGACTGGGGGTTTTTGTTAAGAAATTAGGTCTGCCACCTCTTGTCCACTGAGCTGCAACTACAAATTTAGGCACATTCTTTCTTCTGACAGACTGAGAAGCTCTGAATTGTCCCACTCTTCAGTATGTGAAAAAGGACTAATATCAAGAGCACTGGAAATGCCTAGGATCTCGCTGCAATCTGCTCTTCCAGGTCTATAGTTTGGAACAGGTTGTTTTATAACATTAGGCTGCAAAAGAAGACATAAGGTAAACCCAAAGATTTTTAATAGTGGTTTTCACAGTAAACTGCACGCACCACCTGTTAACACTGGTTTTCAGTTTTTCGCAGTTCACATAATTATGGTTAATTAGTTGTATGAATTATTAATTTAGTACTCAGTACAGAATACTAAAAACATCTTAGTACTAATTCATGTGTTTTATACATGATCGTCTACACAATTATTGTTGTTTTCTGGGATTTACATTATCATGAAAATATAATAGTTCTTGGATTTTTTTCTAATTAATAATTACTGTATTGCCATTTAGGAGGAATTTGAGATTTTACAGGCCACATTTTAGTTCATAGTTCCATGTCCTCTGCTTTTATTTTGCTAGCTGGAGAGTAAAATCTCATGGTGATCAGAACTGGTTACACATTGGATCAAAATACTGGTTTAAGAGGCTAAACCAAAAACTCCCCAGAAAAAAGAAACAAATGATTGATTTTTTCATACACGATACACAGTTCCATTGAAATCTAAGTACAAATTGTGTTATTTCTAGCAATATAAGACCAAACTTAAAGTTGCTTTGAAAATATGTGCATAAGTGTAAGTAAAATGTGATCCAATTTGAGTAATAAAGTGTATTTTTTATCTGAGGCTGTTATAGCAGTCCAGTACGAAGCAGTAGCACAGTCTGGGCTCCTAATAATAGCCAATATGCTCATTTAGTCATAACTTGGAGCAAAAGGATCAGTGAATGCTTCAGAGCCTCTGTACTATGGTTCTGTGAGAATTTGTCACTTCACTCCTGCTGACACTGGTGGGATTTGCAAAGTTGGGATTTGCAAGGTAAGGACATCTGACAGTACTTTTTATTTATCTCAAAATCCAAACAAGTTTTACTGGCTCTTTCTAAAGCATTGTAGAACATTACATAAAGAAGAAGCCACATGGCAATTATGCTAATTCTCTTCTTCCTTCAAACATCTTTCTGAATTATTTCTTAGAGAACATGATCTTGTAGCAAAGGAAAGTGCCATTGCTTTTCTTATTCTCAGAAACATCCAAATGTCCTTTGAGAAAAATTAAATAAACACATGAAAAAAAATTACAACCAGTATTTGCTGTATCTAGCCTGTAAATAGGAGGACTTTTTGGTCTAAATGTCATGACTGACCTTCACTGAGAAAATGTTGTACTTTACATGACAATGACTCATTTTATTCTAGCACTTGACAATAGAAAGAGTTATATAAGAACACAATTTCCAGGCTTCAGATTAATAAAGAAAAACAATTTTTTTACCCCACAGCAATTTAAAATATAAGAAAAATAGAACTATGCACTTGCATAGTGGATGTCTGAAACCTGGAGCTGGGTAAATTTTGGAAGTACAAAGATAGTTTTGAGTTAAATATCCACAGAGTATATATTAGTTTTGATTCAGACTGGTAAAATATTAATATTGATTTGTTAGTGAGATAATATGAATTTATTAGATAGTGCAACTTGATATTATTTCCTCACAAGGCTCACAGAAAAAAGTGAGAATAACAGTTATATTACAATGCTAACAATTTGTGGCAGATTTTGTGATAAAAATATAATCTCTTTTACCAAGCACAAGTAGGATTTTCAGGGATTATATTCGTCAGTTCCTTTGCAATATTCAGGCCAGTCTGTTTAGTTCACACATATACACAGGTCTTGATGGAATTCAGCAAAGATATAGAAATTGCAACAGCAAATTATGTCAACAACTCCATGTGCAGAATATGAGTTACAGAATAACCTTTTCATCTGGAATGGTTGTCTTCTAATTGTTTCCCAATTCCAACATTTGTCTCTAAACGTAAGTGACAAAAATCACTTTTTCTTGCCGTATGCCTGTTTCCACTTCTCTACCAAGCATATCTTATTTGCAGTACCTTGAATTTAATTGGGAGTCTCCATCCAGAAGAAAGAATTTTTATCTTTTGCATCATACATAGGCAATAAAGAGTACATCAAACCAATGTAAACACAGAGGTTACTTTGTCAGCATTTCGTTATTCAATGCCTTTTGTGGCAAGTTCCATACTTCAATAATCCACTAGCTTGTATTTCATTACCATTTTCACCCAAGTCTGATAGAGTTTTGTGCCAGAAGGGATCATGGCAATAATTAAAATGGACCGTCTTACATAGCACTTAGAGTATTTCCACAAGAATTCCTGCAATACGACTACCATTCTTCCATGATTGTCATCTCTAATGATTTTATTGTAGCTTTTGTGGTTATTTAGTGCTATTCTTTGAAAGTTTCAGATCTTGGAAATACATCATTATATACTAATTTCAACTTTCTTTTAAAAAACTGAGCCTTAAGGATTCCAAATTCACAAGGTCTGATTTTCTTGGATATTACTTTTTAAATATTCAGTTTCAAAAGTATCTCATGATTCTTAGCAATATGTGATGTTAAATCAACCTTCTTTCCCAGTATGTCTCCCAGTGCTGAAAACTCTAAGAGCACAGGTACGACTTTTCTTGCTTTGTTTAGTATGACTTGCATCCTGTGTGATATAGATGCTTTTTAGGCAGAGATTTGAGAAACCTTGCAAAGACCATAGCTGCTTTTATACTTTCTCTCTTATCTGTTCTAGTAAGCATGTCTATTCCCAGCCAGCTGGCCAGGGGGCCTTTCAAACAGACTGCTGTAGTGTGGTCAGGCTGCAGGCCTCCCCATGGAAATGTCTTTTGCTCACTAAGATACATAGGTCCTAGTTCATTTGGGCCTCACTTGTGTGCTACATGTACCTTATGCAACATTTGTCTGCCTCATTCTTACTGTGTGATCATGTTAATTCTTATTATGGATTACTTTTAGCTTTTTTTTAAAATTCTTGAACAGTACTGCTTAACACCTCTACCTGCAGCATAAAGCCACCTTGCCTGGTCCTTGTAGGTGTAGTCTCACAATCAGTCCTCTCCTCTCTCAACCCTGTCTTTTTGCTCTATCCCAGTGTTTTGGATAGCTTGATGCATACTAAACCTCTTGAGTCCCATTTGTCACTCCTTGGGATGTGAGAAATTTGAGTACTGGGGAGAGAACAGTCTGTGAGTGGATGTGGTCACAGCAGAGCTATGAGCATGGTGTGCCAGGCGGGACCCCAGGATCAACCAGCAAGGTGCACGGTGGGCAATCAGAGGACCAAGACAGGAGGTAACTCAAAGTGATAGAAGAGATCCCTGATACTTCCTGAAGGAGGTAGTCAGTTCTCAAGTGTCCCTCTTCTTGTTTTTCATATAGCGCTTTTAATACCACTTTCTGAAGTCAGGAAGAACAAGATAAAATCTCTTGGAAGTAGTTGAAACTTCATATAGCTGGTATCTCAGATTCAAATTGTACTTCAGAAGGAAGAGCAATGAGAAACTTTACAGTGATCATTGCAAAATAGATTACGAAGAGGGCCAATACTAGGAGTCTGGCAGACCTAAGTCTGGGCTAGAGGACAGCTTTAGCCAACCCAGGATTTTGACTCCTTTTCCTTTATATTAATTTTGATACTTTGTAATGTTAAATCAATCATGATAGAATTGAAAGAGGCAAGACACTAATTTTTTAAATGTCTTTCAGCAACAAAACCATTTTTCAGGTTGGAGCATCTGTCAATAGATGTAAGCAATTAATTTACCAACTCTTTCCTGTCTTTCATCTTTAGAACTTTACAACCTGAAGTTGTATATTATTCAGCCATTCAATATACTTATACATAATGTGAAACCTAGTTGTAGTTTAGCTGCATAAGGCAGAAAAGTGAGGACAGGGAAGTTGAAAAAGTGGCTCTTTGCCACACCTTCATAAATAAATCCCAAAATGGAGATCCATTGAGAACACCTATGAATTTCCCAGGCTTCTGGATTTGTTTTAAAATCATGTTAGGAGCACAGAAAATTCTTTTGTACATCACTGTAAACAACTAGAATGATAAGAATTTCTGGACAAGGCAGAGTTAAGAATGAAAGCTAAAAAGCATATTAAGCATGATTGCTTTACATCATGATCATTTTACCTTCTCTGTTCACACTGAATGCAACCAGACAGTTCTGTCTTTTCTCTGCAGTTTTCTAGGGGTTATGGATAAAATTTATTGGGATAGCTTGCCATAGAACAACTATTTATTTGTGGGATAAAAAGCAATGTATTTTTGCCTGAAACTGGAATTTGCAAAACCTTACACGACATTTATGAAACATTGTGTTGAGTGCTTCTGAATGGTGCTATTATTTCTTGTAAATGCATAAAAACATCAATTTTTGTCAAATGCTAAAGTTGGAAAGTTTATTTTTTATTATTTCTGATTAGTAAAAGAATGAACATCCTTAACCTGATTCTCTCTAAGTATCTGACAGGTAATTCTAACAACAAATCTGAACCTGTCATTATACCAATCTTCATATAAATTTATTTCTTTTGAGGGTAGGTTGTCCAAACAGTGAAAAATAATTTTCCTGAACATGAGTCTGGTCTTCTGTGAAAGCAATGTATTCATTGTAACAGAATGGTGTAGCAACTTAAATTGTAGTTCAGAAATATATGACTCCTGTAGGACTGAATTTAGCTGGGACTTCAAGTCCCATGGGATATAAGAGTAGAAAACACTCCTTGTTTCTAACAGTATAAGAACTAGGGAGCATCAAATGACATCATCACTGAACAGGTTGAAACAAGCAAACAAGAAATGTATTTTTACCTGAATACATACACTGCGGAAACTCTGCCAAGCAGTATTCCGGATGTCAAAAGTGCAAATCAGTTCAAAAAGCAATAAGACTAAGTCATGGAAGAGAAATGCATCTGGACTTTAGCAGGCAAAAATATCTCCGCCTCCAGAAATCCCTAGATAGTTTGCTGAAAGCTGGGAGGATAGAGCAGGAAAAATATAGAATAAGCCTGTATCTTAAAGGCTTGCCTAGTTCTCACATTCTTACTATTGTCAGAGACAGACCACTCAGCAAATAGACCCTCTGTCTGGTCCAGCATGCTCTTCCTGTTTTCTTGTATATTATGCAGCCCCCCAAAACCTATCGAGTCTCCTATTCACATATTTGATCTAGATGTGCAGATATATTCATAGAGGTGTTTTTCATCCCCACAGTGGAGCTGCGGAGTGGACCCTTAACTCATATAAATAAGATCATAGAATTATAGAATTGTTAAGGTTGGAAAAGACCATTAAGATCATCGAGTCCAACCCTTAACCCAGCACTGCCAAGTCCATCGCTAAACCATGCCCTTAAGCGCCACATCTACCCTTCTTTTAAATACCTCCAGGGATGGAGACTCAACCACTTCCCTGGGCAGCCTGTGCCAGTGCCTGACCACCCTTTCAGTGAAAAAGTTTTTCCTAATATCCAACCTAAACCTCCCCTGGCGCAGCTTGAGGCCATTTCCTCTTGTCCTATCGCTTGTTACTAGGGAGAAGAGAAGAGAGGTGTGTGTGCATCCTGGTTATGGCGTTTGTCTTCTCAAGCAACCATTATGTGTGCTGAGGCCCTGTTTCCCAGGAAGTGGATGGACGTCTGCCTGCTGATGGAAAAGTGATGAATTAATGCCTTATTTTGCATTGCTTGCACACGTAGGTTTTGCTTTCCCTATTAATCTGTCTCCTTCTCCAACCAATGAGTCTTCTTGCCTTCTTTCTGCTTTCTACCCATCCTGTGGGAGAGGGGAGTGAACAAGGCTAACCCAATACAACATGAATCAGTTTTATTTCCATCAATTAACTGATAACTGTTCTCCTGTTTATCTAATCCACAAATAGTGATCAGCTGAAAATAAACTGATTTATTCTTTTCATACTCATCAATGTTCTTCTTATTTACTACTTCATAACCCTATTTTAATCCCACTAATTCTGTAAATCCTTGCCCTCTGATACTACTTTATCTGCTGCTCTATACAGTATGAACAACAGAAGCAAAATCTTTGATCCACACCTTGCCATGTCCACACGTAAATGGTCTCTATCTTGGGAAAACACAGTTTGAAAACCCTTGAATAGCTAGAATTTGTTGAAAAATGTAATAGAAAACAACATGCCTTGGGAAATTTTCAATAACTTTTAATAATTATTTTTAAAAGTATATAATTTTTACCCACCCACTTTCTTCTGGTTTCATCTCTTTTTAGTAGCAAATACAATAGAATGAAGAATATCCACCACTTTTTTTTTTACTTAAATTTTTCTAAACTTCTTAAAATTTGAAATGAAACCTAGCCTTTATCTTTACTTACCACTGCTTTAAGCTAACTCTTCAAATGGTAAATAAACAGGTTCTAAAAAGAGTAACTGAATATCAAGGTTATCAGATGATTTCTCTTATTCCCCCTGAATAAACAGAAGTTGAATTCCAGTCACTTTTTCTGATGAATGTTAAAAAAAAAAAAAAGTTACAAAAAGAGTCAGTGAAAACTAGAACACTTTACTTGGTGTTTATCTGGAAAAAAAAAAAACGTCTGGAAAAAAATGCCTTTGTAACATCAGGGTGGAGGTCAATGTAAATTACAACATAGATGACTACACTTGACCCTGTTATTTAGATATGACTCTTTTTTTAGCATTTTAGTTTAATAAGAGACTAACTGTGCCCTAGAATTTCCTCCTACTCCTCACTGATAAGGGGACCCCAGGACAAGAAGCTCAAATATAAATATGTGCACTGGGGAGTTGAAGCCAGCTGCATATGCTCTTGTATACATATATTACTTTTGCAAATGAGCCAGAATCTCATGTTTTAATGGTGAGAAAATATTAACTCTAAATTTATTTATTGTTTGTTTATATTCATTAATTCTTAGGACGGTGTTCTCCCTGGGCAGCATCTGGTGAAGAATTCTGATACAGTATTAAGAATGTCTTGCCTGTATTACTTGAGAATGTCACAGTTCCTGGTGGCATTTTTTCCTCTAACATTATAACATCAAAATCAAACTGATTCTATACCAGGGTTCCAGGATGGCATTTTTATTTTTCTCTTCCAAAACAAGTTTGGCCAAAGTAGATTCTGTTTTATCAATGTAATTCCTCAGGCTTGGACTCTCTTTATTCATTTGAAAAACCCATGTAACTTTGGTTGCTAACTACAGCTCAGGGTTTAGTTCACTGTGTTAGCATGTAAAAGCAAATGTGAAAAGGAATATTGATTTTCTCCTCTCCCCAACAAGCAAGGGAATTCAAGCAGAGATTGAACTGAAACAAGATTTGCCACTGTCACTAGGAACTCATCTATGCGATAAAATATTTTATTTACTTAAAGATATTCTAACAGAAGTATTTCTCTTTCTGTAGCTCTCACATGATATGAATTAAATTTTTTGTCTACTAATTGGAACTCAAAGCCTTCTGCTTATTACTGTCTGTGGAATAGAGATATTGATTCCAAAACACTTCTCTGTGACACTTTTTTTTACAGAACCTGTAAGTTTACCATGCTCCAATATTTATACTAAAGTTTTATATCTTGAGTTTCTGAATGATTTAAAAATAAACAAAACGTGAATAAAGATGTTCTCACAATGATATTGGAGAGATAATATTTCAGGGTCATATTAAAAACATTAGTAAGAAAAGCAATATTGTGACTGCTTGACAGGGAAGGAAGCTTTTAATGTTTTGACAGCTGACATTGTGGCTCTGCCTTCCAGACTCTGTATGAAAGTGGATCAGTGCTAAATCATACCCAAAACTTTCCCCAAAATTGCTCTTTAGTGGAAGCTTCAGAGAGTTTCATAGTTAATTTTTCAAAGGTTCTGCATGCCAGGTGCATGTTGTGAGCCCATGCTGCTGCAGCTGAGTATGAGTTTGAGTACAGTTGCTTCTCCTGGGTGCCAACAGGTCATTGGAGATAAGGTCTGAGAACAGGCAAGCTGAGCTTGGGCAGTTTGGAGCAGAAAGAAACAGCCACTCCACAGCTCAGAAGAAAAGGTGCAAGGACCAAGGCCCAGGAGAATGAGAAAACAAAATAAGGCAATATCAGGGGAAGGAACCGGGATAAGAAAGGTTGAAACAGAGTACTACAAAGACAAAGCAAGAGCAGCAGAACCTGGCAACAGCAAAAATAATACCTCAACATCCTCAGTCCCCACCTTTGTCTCCTGACAACAAATATCTGGGGAACCTCCCAGGGCTGATGTGTATTCCCCTTTCTAGTCAATGCCCCATATAGAGGTTAGTAATGGTACCAGGCCTGCCTGCAGTAGGTCCTCTTGCAGCATTCTGAATTGTGGTTCTGAAGGATTTGACTCTCAAGAAAGCACAACTTGGTTCCAGAGGAAAAGACGACTTCTCTTTTTTCTGCCTCAGCAACAGTGTTTTTTTCATGTTTTTAAAAGCTAATTATAATTGATACATGAGGAGTGTTGAGATTGCAAGGTCAATTACTCAGAAGTTAGAAAAATGTCAGAATTAAGGTTGCCTATGCAGCCTTAATTAGTCTGTCTTAGATGTAAGTATTACCATCTATAATTACATTAGCGCATGCAATTTTTTCATAGCATTCTTTCCTCATTCAGTTCACAGACTGCAAATCAGGTTTTATAATGAAAGAGATTGTTGACTGTAGGGTACCAGTGTAATTTTTTTCAGAAAATAAAGGTACACAGCTAATGAAGCAGGAGCTGAAAGAAAGAAGATTTCATAATTACGGTTGCTGGATGCTTCCCAAAGAAACTAGATTCTATCAGAGAGTTACGTTATAGTGCTGGGCAAGTCACACTCACACCAGTGTGGGCTTTTCATCTCTTCTGCGCCCAGTTGCTCTAATCTGGGACTGGTGATTAACAAACACCAATGTGATCACGCAGAGACTGTTATCATTATGCATAAGTATAGGGTGTCAAACTGGGGTTACATTGGAAACCTTAATTCTGGTGTTTCCTAACTTTTGAGTACTCATCCAGTGATATTTTAATTTATCGCCTCTCATTTTTGACTGCTTTGCTTGTATGTTTCTTAGACGTTAAATGCAACTGGGCTATCCACACCTTAGTGCCAATCTTGATTTCTGTTATCATGAAAAGAGGGTCTGGAATTAAATCATTTTGACTTATGACCATGCCTTTAACATTCAGAACAGATTTGAGGCAGAGCTGTGAACAGCTGTGGCTAACTCTTCTATTTCTTTATCTTTCTTCCTTTCTGTAAAAGTGCAAATTTATCTCCACAATAATAATAAAGTTAATGTAAACTGTCTAAATTTTCTGTTAGTTAAAATTAACTAACTAGCCATGAAAGGAACAAAGTACTAGAAAACACAGTCATGATAAATCATTCCTGACATGATTTATGTATATTTGCTCTTGTCATATGATGGAGGAGAAGCTAGGGCAACACATTACAGGCCCATTCCTTTTCATAATCAAATACCAAAGCTTTTATCTCAGCAAACTAAACAGTTTGTGGATGGTGTCCTGTATCTTATCCCTCGCTGTTGGTGCATTCCTACTGAGAAGTCTTGCTGAAGATATGTTGAAATGCTCCACATAGTGTCACTTTCCAAGGTGCTCTCTTGATCTGTTTTCTGATTCTTTGATGTGCTTCTCTAAGAAGTCATGCAACTTGTGATAGTTGCATGACAAGGATGTTGTTTCTCATGGGCTCCTGTAACATCAGCCACTGGCGAATACTTACCTTGGACGTCCAGAACTGTCAGAAGAAAGTCTATGTGAGTATCACCAGGGTGAAGGTTTCTTCACTCTGAGTGCCTAAGCAAGGGAGCAGGCAGCAGAAACAATCTGCTGGTCTTTCAGTTCAGCTCTCTTTTGGTAAGAAGTGCAGTGAACTGCCTGCAAATGACAAATGAACTGTATCTACAGAAGATTTAGAATCTGGAGTTAGAATAAAAAGTATCAGTAGTCGTATCATAGTCCCTGTCCCTGACAATAAATAATACCTGGCTCTTTTACACTGCTTTTTATCAATGGATCTCAGGATGCTTTACAAAAAAAGGTGTTTTGACCATATTTTCTTTAGTGTTTTGTCCAGTCTAGCTTTAAATGTTAATGATCAAAAATATGCTATATTTCCAGTACACCTGCAAAGCCCCAAGGAAGAGAGAAAATGAAGAAGCATTTATCCATATGTGTATTGGGTTTGCATGGCAAGGTTTTTGTAGTGGGGGGCTACAGGGGTGGCTTCTGTGAGAAGCTGCTAGAAGTTTCCCCCGTGTCCGATAGAGCCAATGCCAGCCGGCTCTAAGAAGGACCCACCGCTGGCCAAGGCTGAGCCCATCAGCAATGGTGGTAGTGCCTCTGGAATAATGTATTTAAGAAGGGGAAAAAAACCGCTGCGCAACATTAGCCAGGAGAGAAGAGTGAGAATATGTGAGAGGAACACTCCTGCAGACACCAAGGTCAGTGAGGAAGGAGGAGGAGGAGGTGCTCCAGGCGCCAGAAAAGAGATTGCCCTGCAGCCTGTCGAAGACCATGGTGAGGCGAGCTGTCCCCCTGCAGCCCATGGAGGTTAACGGTGGAGCAGAGATCCACCTGCAGACAAGCTGAAGCAGGTGGATGTGCCCGAAGGCAGCTATGAACCCATGGGAAGCCATTGCTGGAGCAGGCTCCTGGTAGGATTTGTTGCCCCATGCAGAGAGGAGCCCACACTGGAGCAAGTTTGCTGGTAGGACTTGTGACCCCATGGGGGACCCACGCTGGAGTAGTCTCTTTGTGAAGGACTGCACCCCCATGCTGGAGCAGTTCAGCAGAACTGTCTCCCATAGGAGGGACCCCACGCTGGAGCAGGGGAAGAGTGTAAGGAGTCCTCCCCCTGAGGAGGAAGGAGCAGCAGAGACAACGTGTGATGAACTGACCACAACACCCATTCCCCATCCCCCTGTGCTGCTTGGGGGAGGAGGCAGAGAAATCAGGAGTAAAGTTGAGCCTGGGAAGAAGGGAGGGGTAGGGGAAAGGTGTTTTAAGATTTAGTTTTTACTACCTCTTTACCATACTCTTATGTGATCGGTAATAAATTAATTTTCCCAGAGTTGAGTCTGTTTTGCCTGTGACGGTAACTGGTGAATGATCTCTCTCTGTCCTTATCTCGACCCATGAGCTTTTCCTTATATTTTCTCTCCCCTGTCCAGCTGAGGAGGGGAGTGACAGAGCGACTTTGGTGGGTACCTAGTGTCCAGCCAGGGTCAACCCACCACAACATGTCACATAAAACTTAATGATGAAATCATCAGAGAATAAGGATCAAGGCACACTGCATGTAGTTTCACTTTGATAACCACTCTTGCCATTTTAGTTTCATATAGTTACGTGGAAATCCAGCTTAAACAGAAAAAAAACCAGAGTGAAAACAGTTTCAAGAATTTTTCAAAATTGACTAGCCTTTCTATGCACTTCATTTCTGAAATTAATTTTAAAAAATGAACAGTTAATTTTCCAAATTACGTAATGGAAACCATTAATACTATTATTATATAGGCTATGGTAATCAAAGTCATGCAATCAAAATCAAAGATTGGTCTCAGCAACCAGAAGCATGTCAGACTAGTTTGATTATCAACATATCACTTCTCTTGCCATCATGACGCATGCTGGTGTTTTAACTAGAGTTACATTCAGCTGCATTTGACTTCTGTAGATCTAACGGCCAGGTTGGCTTTTACAGCTTGTGGATGTGGGAGTAGCTTTTGTGTACAAAGACTTTGCTTATACTTAGCGTGAATAACTTCTAAGCTAAAACCTTGTTGGATTCCTCTCACTGATTTTTCATACTAATCAAAAGCTTAAAATGTCAGCTAACTGCTAGGGTCAAAGATGAAAAATGAGTGCAGATTAAAAGTTTTCCAGTAAATCTATTTTCAAACAAAAAGACAATTTACCAAAAGGTAAATTGGAAGAAAGAATCCAGTTTCAAAGAAACTCAACTTGGTTTTTTTTTTTTACATTTCAAAACTGTTTGTATGTCCTTTGCAAGATTTTTAAGTGAAGGTTCATTAATTTGAATTTCAGCTTTTAAAAATATTTTCCCATAATTTATACATAAACAGCTTAAATCATTACAAATGAAATAAAATATATTTTCAGGATAAAATGTTTCCACTTCTCTGATTCTGTATAATTATCATTATATTAAAACACTTTAGATTAAATTTTAATTTTTGTCTAAAACAAAGTTTTGACTCCTAATTAGATAAAACAAGATTTTCCACATAGGTTTATTAAGCAGGAATTCTGCCCTAGGCAAAAACTGGACATGATCTATTTGATTACCAAAATTAAATCAGATCTATAACTGATGAATTATTCTTTCTATATCTATATTTTAAAACTTATATTTATTCTTCTGTTGTGCCACAATAGTGCCACAGCAAGCACCCATGGTATCTAGAGATGGGCTGTACTAGTCATATTTCAGCATAAATCGCCTTAAGCTATCCTTAGAGTATCAAAACTCCTGTACTATATAAAACAGCTATATCTTATGAAATATTAAAGCACAGCATGATAGCAACATAGTACAGTCATTTAGAAGAACAACATTATCAAATCAAATTCAACAGTCTGCATCTTTTTAAAAAAGATGAAAAGTGTTTATACCTGCATCAGAGTTACTAGCTAATTTTTTGTGCTAGTACTGACAGATTTTACCTTATTTTTAGAAAGTTTCCAAATCTGCTGCTTCTTGAAAATACAAGAAAAACAAAGACAGGAAAGGCAAAGGAGCAGGAAATAGCCTGTATCCAACTGGTTTCTGCTTAGTTTACTCTGGTTAGAAGGTCGTCCTTGTTTCTTGATTTGAAATGGGGATTTGAGTCTTGTATCTCCCTAGAGTTGTTTTACCCACTATGCTTAGAAAACTCTCTCTCTTCTTTTTATATAACTGTATGGTTTAAAAAACATTAGGAAGACCTTATAGTTGGGTGGATATTACACCTAGTTGGGAAGTCCATGCTTCAGTGAGTGTGTAGGGAATTATATAGTTATGTATAACTGTGATAAAGATGACTGTGAGTTTATTATTTACCTGAACAAAATGCACACAGCTCGGTGCCTGTGCTGCTTACTTAGAAGCCATCAGGAACCTGAACCTGTGTCCTCTGATACACAGGTGAATGTGCTGACTTATCTATCATCTATCATGGAAGCAGCAGTACTAAAAAGTCTCCTATTTGATTTTCAGTGTGCTGTGAGTAGACCTTTCAGAGATGCTACTGGGAAAGTAAGAGTCTTAATTGTCATATAAAATTAGTTTGATGAGGCCCAGTTAATGTTTGTTAATCTCGCTAGGCTCATCTCTGAACAGTCACTCTGAGCTTATTGAAGAAAGTCAGAGATTTAATTCAGCAGAAGTAGGGATCTGAGTTAACATTCTTTATCACTAAAATTAAAGTGTCTGTTTTCCAGTAGGGTTTCGGCTTGTTATCTTCTTTCCTTTTCACATGACCTAGCAGAAGCGGGTGGTCTGGCATTAATAAAAACTGCCCTGGGGAAAACTCTGAAGAATCACTCCTTTAAACACGCCTCATTTTATCTATTTTACATATTAATTCTCCAAGATATTCTTACACACATTGAGATCAATATGTTAGGGTGTCTAATTCTTATTACCTAAACAAATCACTCTTTTCATTAACATCAAACTTACATTAGCAATTATTAGCATATTACCATAATTATATCATTATTATAACTTAAACTTGCAGATAATTTATTGCCCAAAACCAATTCTATCAAACAACTCAAATGTTGAAACTTGTTACAAATAGCATACCTCTGTTTTCCTTTCTAGCCAACTAAGTTATTTTTTATTATGAGTTACTTGCTGAGTGTTAGGATAGCTTCCTGTAATGTCATACCCATTATTCAGTTTTATTTTATGAAACAAATTGAAAGTTTCTTCTACTGGGTGAACAACAACCCCATTGGGATCAACAGGTGGAAGACTTCTGATCTGTCACCTTAGGGGGCTATTGTTCCAGGCTAGGAGCAGATGCATTCATCATACCAAAATGTAATGGGGCAGATGGTGTTGCCACCTCAGCCGTGGTGACTCATTTGAAGAATAGTGCCTATTAAGAGGAAAGGTAATCAAGCTGAACAAGAGACGGAAAAAAAAATCACAGCAAGCAGAGGAGGCCCCCACTCTGTAAGAAAGGCAGAAATGAGATCTTCAAAATTATAAGATTATCTCAGTCCCTGGAAAGATGTTAATTTCTCTTTGAATTCAGTTCCAAAGGCATGAAGGAGAAGGCAGCAATCGGGAATAGTTAAGATGGATTTACAAAGGGTCAGTCATGATTGATCAATGTGAAAGGCTACAATGAAATGACTAGCTATGTGTACAAGGAAGAATGTTGTAATATATATTTATTCAAGGTATAAATATGCTTGAATTTAGTAAAGCTTTGAACATCTCCTGCAGCATTCTTATTTGGAAGCTGAGGAAGTATTGGCTAGATCAACAAGTAGGTTGAAGATTGTCTGGCCTGCTGTATTCAAAGGGAAGTGCACATCTATTTCCAGTCTGGCTTGCACCCAGTGAGGAATGTTTCAATTAACAACTCCAGGGACTGACACTTGACAGAAACCTCAAGAAGTTCAACAGGCAGCAGTGCCAATTTCAGTACCAGGAGTGTAGTAATTCTGTGGTATAGGATGGGAAGCTACTGTCTGAGTAATAGCCTTCCTGAAAGGCATCTGGGGATTATGGAGATTCAACACCACACTGGATATGAACCAGCAGTGAACTTCCATTGCAAATAACAATATAGCTCTAATATATTGGGCTATATTAGAAGAAACACGACTACTATATTGAGCGAAGTTATGATTCCCTGGTAGCTGGCACTGTTGAGGCCACATCTGGTCTACTGCACCGAGTAGTATTGGGTCCTCTTTTTCAAGACAGATATGGAAAACCTGGTAGAGCTCAACAGAGAGTCAGAACTGTCAGAAGCCTTGAGCATGTGAGAAATGAGAAGAGGCTGAGGAAGCTGAGCTTCATTAATCTGGTGTAGAGGTGATTAAGAGGTGATCTAAGAGATGCCTGAAACTACTTGAATGGCAGTTACAAAGATGATAGGACCAAATTCTTTTTGGTAGTAACAAACAATAATGGAAGGGACAAAGGTCTTGGTAGTTCATGTTGGACATTCTGAAAAATAAAATCAGTAGGGCAGCCGTGCAGTGCTGAACCAGGTTACTCAGAGAGCTGGTGAAGTCTCCAACTTTGGAGCTTTTCAAGACTTACCTGGACAAAACTGTAATTGATCTGACCTGGTGCTGTTGAGACACCAGCTCTGAAACGGAAGTTGGATCAAATGATACTCCAAAGGTACTGTCCATCTGACATTTCTATGAGTTTATTTTAGACATCTACAACAGGATGAAATGAATCATACTCTAAACAATACTGACTGCGACGATTTGTACTATTAAGGAAGGTATGGATAAATTCTTTAGTCATAGCTGGTGAATCCTACCCTTAGAGACTTCAGGGCTGAGATTCATCTTTCTAAATGTAACTGTCTGTAGTTTGAGCAAGTAACTCTCTACTCCCATTTTTATCATTTGTGAAGTACAATTCATCTCATCACAGATTAGTCAACCAAAATTGGTCAAGTTAATTACATGATAAATGTCACTATTTCTTCCACTGACTATAAAGGAGCCAAGTTTAACTCACTGAGGTCTAAATGTCTACCTGTAGATGTTCTCAATTGTTCTTATGAATCCTACTATGAATATTTAAATCATTCAGTTAAGAAGGAAATTGTTTATGTTGGGTGCATCTTCATGTTGAACATTAGCGGTGAAAGTATTTGTTGCTTACTAAGTCCCTAAAATTAAATCTCATTTACTTTAAAACAAAAAAACAAAAAAACAAACAAACAAACAAACAACAAGTGTCAGTATGTGTTGGATGTTAGTTCTAAAAGCAGTGTATTAAACATTGCACAGTGCCTGTAACAGAGAAGTTGTTACAAAGGCAGAGATAAATTATTAATTGACTGATCATCATGGAATAACACATGTATTTTACTCTTATTAGTAAAGAGATTAATGACCATTAGATAGTGAGATGGCACTCTAAACACCTAGGTAAATTACTACAATCACAGTTAAACTTATGCTATAGGTATTTGAAAAGGGCATCTATACATTCAACAAGGAAACATAAAGTGATAGCCTACGAAATACACTATTTTAGAAAGCCAACATTTCTTCAGTGCAAGAACACCAAACTGCATATAATTTCGTTTGTTGCACTGAACTTTGGTTTGTTGCAAGATGTCAGGTTATTGAAATAAGAAAGGAAAAACATACACAGTTTGAAGCCAAAGAAACAAATTTAAACTAAAAAAGCCATCCAAACAACGAGGAAATTTTTTTCACATTTCTTTTGGACTTCTAGTATTTAATTGTTTGATTGTCTGTTTTCATCAGTAACTATAGAATTTTGTGTAGTGATAAGTGGGAATGCAAACATAGGCTAGTACCTTAACTTCTCGTGTATTCTTTCAATTAGTTTTATATGAAGCCTTATTTTGTTTAAAAAAGTAACAGAAAATGAGAAACACATGCTCTGAATTAATGACAGTCCAGTCACCAGGTGTTTCCAATTTAAATGTTTGTCAGGGTCATAAATCAGGTTCATAAGATTCGTGCCTACTGAAGCAGGTTGCCACTGGCTGTTATTTTTAACTCATCTGTGCAGTGAAGATATTGTCCACCACATCCATACAAGATTGAAAATATTAACAATAAATTCTAGGGTATCTGAGAAAAATTCTCCTCTCTCTTTTGAGGTTCAAATTAGTTGTTCAACTATAACTGAAAAGATAATTTGGCAGCACAATCTTTAGGATGCATATTTCCAGTTAAAATATCCCATTGGGATCAAGAAATAATATAGCAGCTTTTAATTAGGATGTTTTGCATGAAATGTTTTGTATAGTTAACTAATATAAATAAGCCTTTATTGCATAAACTATGGAAATCAGAATATTAATTCAACAAAAGCATTAAAAATAGCATTGTGAAGGACACATTAAGAAAAGCAGAATAAGCAAATAAAAACCTCAAAAGAAATATATTTTCTTTTTTCTTCCTTTTTTTTTTTTTTTTTTTTTTTTTTTACTTCTGAAAATTGTTCTGTTGTCCATCTCCAGTGTAGCTTGTAGATGGATATCCCAAATCCAGCCCGTTAGGGCAACTGATATAATGAAATAGAGCCACTGACCTCTAAGTCAGAGATTAAATCATAGGACAGAATCATTTCAAACCCTTAAGCGTGCACTCCAGGGACATCCCAGCTCCATAATAGAACTAAACTGGACAGTGGTCATTGTCATGTCCATATTCTACTTCCATGATCTGATTTCCAGTAAAAGGAACTCTGAATAATAACAATATGCAGCAAACACAACATGCTACAATGGGTTCCAATCTGGATAGGTGGGGATCAGAAACTCCAGGTATTGTTCATCATATACTTGCAGAGAAGGTAGTAAGTTACTGAAAATCTCTTTTCAGTGGTCAAGAAATCTCTTGTATTATCTTCAAACTGTCTCTGGATGTGTAAATTGTCTATTCACAGTCATATTTCCATTTGTCTTTGAAATTACTTGGTGTCCTTTCATGAGATAAGTACTTGTATTCAATAAAAAATACCTTCTGTATGCAGCATGTCCAGTACAAGAAATTTGCTTTGTTGTACAAGTTCCATTCTCACTTTCATATTTGTACTAATGTGGAAACATTTCAGCTAAATCAGTATTGCAACTTCTGCACTGTAACATATCACTGTTTAGCTTTTTATATCATTGCAAAACAAACCTTCAGAATTTCCTAAAGCCATAAGAAAGGGCATTCCAGATCAGGCCTGTGGTTCAGTGTTTTGTCTCCAAGGTGTGTGGGAGGAATAACAGATGCAGAGAATATATTTATACACACACACACACACACATATATACATACAAATATATATATATATTTGAAGAATATGCTTATTCTGGTATTTCTGTCCCCTTGATACTTCCATAGAGAATGGTTTGTGTGTGTTTGTATACACATATATGCGTATACACGTACATACACATACACACGCACATACAAATTTATGTACTTTATAGGCAAGAATATATGGCCTGTGCAGGGGTGTTTGTGTCTGTATAGTACTGAAGATTGTTTACCTTTATTACTTGAATTCTGTTACTTAATTCTGATTAGGCCTGGAAATGAATTGGCTCAGGAGTAAAATAGATATGGAAGTATATGTAAAATCTAAATTGTCTGGAGTAAAAATTCTTTGTCTTCGTATTATTTAACTAACTTTGAAGCACAGACAAGAACAGATTAGCACCTTCCACAAGTGGCAAAGAAATCCTGTAACAAAACACAATGATGATGAAAAGGTTAACGTGAAAAGTAAGTTTTTAAAGCTGTTTAGGACAATCCTTTCAAACTTCTGTGTTCCTGCAGGCTCATAAATGGTACTTCTATCTGATTAGACCTGGAAACACAACAGTAAAACAATCCATTAGAAGGTAAATACCTGCAACAGAAATAAATGTTGTTGCTACTTTGAGCAGAAGTCTAATAAAGATGTCTAGGCAGTTCCTTTGATTTCTCATATTCACAGGAGCACTGAGATGAAGAACAGCATTTCCTGACTTGAAGGTAGGGATACAGAAAAGGCCGTCAGATTAGTCAAATGTTGGGAGACCATCTCAGATCTTCCAATGCTATGGTCTCTTCTGGTATCAGAAGTTGAGACATACTTTGTATTCTATTTCACTTCTCAGCCACCTCCAGATATAAAACTAAACTTACTTTATTTCCTGTTTTAATCCCATGTTTAACTATATTTCAGGATCTGGCATGTACAGATATAGGGACCCTCAAGTGCAATTGGTTAGATGTATGCAGCTAAAGGATGATTAGATATTAAAAAAAGAAATGGGCAATAGAAGCCGATCCACCTAATCCTGTAACACAGCCCTACAACACAGATGAACATTTGCTATTTTAAGAGGGCCTGTCAGCAGACAGAAAACTATTTTCTTCAGAAAAGGTCATTGTGTTTGATATATTTGAGTGGTGAAGTGAAGAAGCTCAGAGTATCAATGCAGCTCTCATGGTAAACTGCTTGCCTCTGTAAGACAGACATAAAACTTCGTGTAAGTGATTGGTAGAAAACAAAAATGAGACAAAGCTATACACCAGGTTGCCAGAACTTCTAATAAAGATAATTTTCTGTCTATATAATTACTTAATATGTAGTTAATGTAAATATCGTAGTTGAATTCTAGCCATACATAACTATTTGGGAAGATGCTAACCAAGAAAATTACCCTCTTTAGTAGAGAGATATTGTGTCTTTATTTAATTGTTATGTGCCTCTCATCTATGTATTAGATCTGTGGAAATGTGTAACAAATATTTTATAATTCTAGGCAGATGGGATCAGTTGCAATTCACTAAACTTTTGACATCAGAGGAACTGTCTCATTTAATTAGAATTCTGAATCCACAACTGTTAAATTATATTTTGATCTAATTTTTTTTTTTTTCCCCTAACCCTGTGCAGATTAGGAGTAACTTCACCTAAGCAAGCTGTCTCAATTCACACCTGGTTTACCCTGTTGCGGTGAATTTACACCTATTTAACACAGATGCATGTGTGGTAGACCCGAACCCCCGTTAGACTTATATGCTGGCAAGCTTCCAAAAAGGGAATTTTTATATATAATGAAGCTATTATCATGTAACATAGTGCTGATGTTATGGCATTTGGTAGTGTTTGATGTGTTAGGCTGGGATATTTTCTCTCAGGACTTATACATCTTGGCCAATTGAAGGGGATCTCTGGTGGATATTATTTGTTACTGTGCCTTTGTTTTTAAGAAGCAACTGCCAATGCCCAAATGAATAGTGATGGTGCAGTTGGAGCTTCTCTGTCATGGGATGTGAAGGTTTATAGACAAGTTTATAGAACGTCAAGTCACATTATCTGCTACATGGAGATATGACCTGACGGGCAGAAAGCAAAGCTTCAAAGTGTCATCCTGATACACTGGAGACTGAGAGCCACTGACCTACCTTTTAGTGATATAAATTTGTTTGTAGTGATATAAAAATAGCTTCCACTCTGGATACAGCAAGATTAGAGCTTGAAAGATCAAGAAATTTATAATAATTCTTGAATAAAAGATCATAGTCATGAGGTGCAATGCTTTTCAATTCCTTCTGTTTATCCTCTTTTACCAATACATACTGTACTTCACCGAGTTAGCAGGAGCGGCATTATTCTAGCAATGACTTGGGGCTGGTTTTGCAAAGACAATAGCAGCACCAAACTTCTATTTAAAGCAACTGAGTCTAAAATTAAGGCATCTGAGTTCAGACAGCTTTCAGGTGGTCCTTGGGAGTGGAGACTGAAGGAGTTGGGTAAGGCATTGCTATCACCCATGTGTCTGGTGGCTTTATGTTAGCTGTACAGTCTTCACCTGTGCATTCAAAAGTGGAGTTCTATTCACACCAATGCCTAACCTTGGAAGTACTTCAAGCGTGAAAAAGACTGCTGTCAAGAGCAAAATTTTCCAGGAAACTGAACTTTGGCATGTGAGCAGTCCTGGCTTCTTCTTCACTTGTTCCCTCTGGGGTCCATGATGTAGCTGTGTCTCGGTCTGTGTCATTCATGCCACACTTACTGTAGCAAGCCTTGCACACACCATACGTGACACTTCTACTACTGTTAGCTCCCTGCTTAGAGACTCTATCCAAGGAATAAGAGACCCAGATCCATTCCTTCCTTTGTCTGAAGGAATTAGAGCTAATCTCCAGGCTGATATCCTTTTTGTCACTTTTCTTTGAAGTTTCCTGGTTAGAATGGAACAGAACTAGCACATAACTGCTATTTTAAATGGTTTGACTTAAAAAGCATTTGGGTCAGCATGATGTATTTTATCAGGGTTGTTTTCTAACTTGTTTTTTAATTCCAGACAGTAAATTTCACTAAAAGAGCCCCCAAAGTACCTCTCTCTCTCTCTAAATAAAAGAGCAGAAGAGCTAAATCAGACCAGAGGCTCACTTTTGATGGTGGCCAGCAGCAGATGTTCAGGGAACAAGTATAAGAACAGGGTATGCACAGAGTGGTACTTTCCTTGCTTATGTTCTTGCAGCTTCTGGCTATCTCTGGTTCAGGGACCTCCTGAACTAAAGCCAGAGGCTGTAATCAAACCACCATGTTTAGTAGTCCTTGGTGGAGCTTTCCTCCATTAGCTTGCCTAATCAACTTTTGAATCCATTTATACTTTTGGCATCCAAAACATTCTGTAGCCATAGGTTCAACAATCCATTTAAGTATTGAATGACAAAGGTATTTCCTTTGAGTATTTCAGAAAATTTTCTTCGTAATTCCATTTGATGTTCTCTCATTTCCATGTCATCAAAAACACAATATTACCCATTCCATATTATTCATGTTTTTACAGATCTCTGTTACATCTCAGTCATCTCTTGTCTGAGCTTAAGAGTCTCAATCAGTTTAATAATTTTATAGAGAAGCCTTACATGTCTTTCAGCCTTCTAGTGGCATGTCACGGTTTAACCCCAGCCGGCAACTAAGCACCACACAGCCGCTGACTCACTACCGCCTAGTGGGATGGGGGAGAGAATCAGAAGAGTAAAAGTAAGAAAACTCATGGGTTGAGTTAAAGACAGTTTCATAGGTAAAGCAAAAGCTGTGCATGCAAACAAAGTAAAACAAGGAATTCATTCACTACTTCCCATCGTCAGGCAGGTGTTCAGCCATTCCCAGGAAAGCAGGGCTCCATCACGTGTAATGGTTACTTGGGAAGGAAGAAAAACGTCATCGCTCCAAATGTCCATCCCGCCTTCCTTCGTCTTCCCCAAGCTTTATATATGCTGAACATGATGTCATATGGTATGGAATACCCCTTTGGCCAGTCTGGGTCAGCTGTGCTGCCTCCCAGCTTCTTATGCACCTGGCAGAGCATGGGAAGTTGAAAAGTCCTTGAGTAGTATAAACTCTACTTAGCAACAACTAAAACATCAGTGTGTCATCAACATTATTCTCATACTAAATCCAAAACACAGCACTGTACCAGCTACTATGAAGAAAATTAGCTCTATCCCAGCTGAAACCAGGACATGGCACTATGTTCCTCTTTATATGAGATGATCAGAACCCCATGAGGTTTTCAAAATATGAGTGCACCAGTGATTTACATATATTCATAGAGTTACACAGTTTCCAGCTCTATTTCTGTTCTGCTCTCTGTTCCTCACTCAACAGTTCTTGATGTTGTCTTTTTCACCATGGCTGAATATTAACCTCATATAATCAGAAAATTATCAACAATAATTTTAGCTTTTTTTAATCTGGAAAATCTATATGAACTTCAGTGCACACAAATTTTAATGTATAGTTAAATGAATACATTTTAATGGAAAATATGAAATAAATTAATGTAGAATGTTAACATAAAATGAACTGAAATAAACTTAACTAACCAAAAGATGCTATTTTTTTAAGAACTCAAATAATATACACTATGGTTTTATGGAAATCAAACCTATGGGTTTTTTTATGCTACTCACAATATACAAGGATTTTAGAGGTCCAAATATCATCTCCCTTTTAGTACAAGTATGACCCAAAAATTCAAGCCAAATTTACAGATTAAGAAAAGATGAAGGAAATTAATTAAATATTATTGAACTATTTTACAGACAGAATAGAAGCAGAGAGTGAGTTTACCAGAACATACCAAAAAAGTATAAATCTTTAGGAACTACCTTTGAAACTTCTGAAAGTCTTAGCCAGTGTTATATCCATAAGACCATCCAACCTTGTTTAAAATCCTAAATGGAACCATGTCTTTCCTATTTCTTTACTTAGTCAGAAATATTTGTATCTTATTACAGGGAATACCCAAAACTAATTTGTAAGCTTTTTGAGTTTTTCTAAGTTTTGAATGATCAAAATTTGTAAATGGGTTTCCCTAATTTGACTGTTACAGGAATTTCTCCCACACTGTTTCTCACTGAGGAAACAAGGACAAACTTAGTGGTAGAGAATGGAGCAGAGTGGTCCTTCTTCAGGTCCTTCCCACCCTATACATATTTTCTGGATCACTGATTTGATACACCATATCTGTTGCATTTGCTTCTGGCTCACATGAAATTATGCCACTGCTTTAGCAGCACCTATCAAGGGCTCACTACCCAGAAGATACTTTCTTGCAAGATTCCAGACCAGAAATGAAGACAAATATACCCAGCTGGAACCCAAGAGAAATGTATTTATGGCTGGAAGTACCCATCTAAAGAATCTGGAGCCTATTCACTAGTGTTGTGAAATGTTCTATGGGACCTTTAATGGCTATAAATGTCAGAGGGACTCAGCTTTGTGGATTTGCTCTGAGGGGAAAAAAACAGAGACACCTGTAGCACTCTGTCCCATGGCACCAGGATGGGACACTGGGTTATTTCTGATTCATAGTGCAAGAATACTACTCACTAAATTGCTAACACTATTTCCTGCATTGCTGAATGTGCTGGTTTTGACTGGGATAGAGTTAATTTTCTTCGTAGTAACTAGTATGAGCCTACGTTTTGGATTTGTGCTGAAAACTATGTTGATAGCACAGGGATGTTTTAGTTATTGCTGAGCAGTGCTTACACAGAGTCAAGGCCTTTTCTGCTTCTCGCACCACCGCACTAGCAAGTAGGCTGGGGATGCACAAGAAGTTGGGAGGGGACACAGCTCGGACAGCTGATCCCAGGTGACAAAAGGGGTATTCCATATCACATGATGTCATGCCCAGCATATAAAGCTGGGGGAAGAAGAAGGAAGGCCGGGGGGACGTTCGGAGTGATAGAGTTAACTCTATTCCAGCCAAAACCAGCACACTGATATACCTATGGAGGAGACATTTCCAACCTGGTCATAATATCTGCAAAGGTCACAGACCAGGGCAGGAATTCTACTGAAGTCATTAACAACTGCATGGAGGCTTTGTGGAAAGATTTATCCCATTGGATATTTTGCTTGCTGTGAAATTTAGCCTACTATTCTGTTTCTCACTCCTGCCTTTCTCTAGCAATATTGGAAATGTGCCAGTTCTATAAGAGTTTGCTTTCCTTTTCTTGACTGACACACATACTGAGTTGGAAGTGCAAATAGCTCAAAAGGTGATTTTAGAATCAATATAAATAAAACTGGCACTTCTCCGATGGGGAGTTCTTTATTATTTTTCTGGGTAGAAGTAGCAGTAGACAGGCTTGGAATATCATGTGGCATACCGTGAATCATACCTTTTGTGCTGATATTTTTTTTGACTGATTTATTGGATTGTTAAGATTAAGTTATAGATGTTCTATGTAATATGTTGCTCTCTATACATGGATGCAAAAGCATGACTTGTAATAAATTCATTCATTGTTCACCTTTGACTCTTAGGTCACGTGCCCTCTTCCACTAATTCAACTCCCTCAGACTTATTCTATTATTGCAAAGCTACGAAATCCACCATCCTTCAAAGCAATCAGCAGTCTAATGCCTCATTCTTTTTCTTCTCAGATGTATATAGAATTGCCTGCTGTAAAAAGCACCCCACTCAAGGTTTATGGTGAAAAAAGCTCAGAATAATAATAATTGTCCTGGCATAAAAGTGCTATGGTTTTTAAGTAATGTAAAATCTCACAAAAGTCCTAATTTTCGGCAGACAACACTGAATATTATGGCAAGACTTTTTTTGGCATATTAAAGACAAAGGTAGATTGACAACGTTCTGCTTATCCTTGAAGCTGGCAGGACAAGATCCAAATTTAGTCTGAAACTCAAATCTGTGTGACTGTCAGGCCAAAGCCAATGAACTCCATCTCTCAGTGGGACTGTGCTCAGTGCCATACTGCGTGAGGGTATGCGTTTCTGAATGTCTGGTAACAGTGTGGATAGCAAGCCCATGACTGTATTTCTATATTAAATGAAAATGTGCTCTAAATGGATCAAGTACCAAAGAAAAATGTAGAATAGCAGATAGAGCAATAGAAATAAAGGATTAATTAGTAGTAATAAGAACAGCACTATAATAAAAGGAGAAGACATTGCTACAAAAGGTGAGTTTTAAAGCATGATTTCAAGAAGAAGGGGCAAATTGTTTTTTGCAGTTGTGCTTCTGCAAGTGATATAGAAACTCTGGGTTTCCAATAATCAACTGGGGACTCCAAGGAAGATGTTAGAGTCAAAAATAGAATCAGTGTAATATTCTTACCAAAAAATGCTAAATATGGGTGGTTTTAGTTTGTAACTTATCGCCACTTAGCTGTTTGGCAATTCACAGATTGTTGCTCACTTTAATGCTGCAGAGCTGCCATGTGTCTTTTCCATCAGAACAAGCATACTAGAAACACCAGGCTCCAATAGGAGGTTGCTAAGATCATTCAGACCCCAGACAGCAAGAAGAAATTAGCAGTTTTGTGAGGATTCTCTTTGGCAGGCTATAAGTATTTCATTGACATTTATAATAATTTTTTATTAGATATGAAGAGTATCTAAAATCTCTTTTGCTTCTACTTAGTAGTATTTCCCGCTCTCATCTCTGCTGAGGGATTGCTCCTCTATTGTGCTCAAGTTAAAAGAAAACCAAGATGAGTCAGCTTTGCTGGCCAACTGCAAAAAAAACCCCTATGCAATGGATTCTTTCTCTGTGCCTAGTAAACCTTAGTGGGACCTAATACTCCCTAGGCATCGTTGTCTCTTCAAATAGCAAACAATTTCTAAAATAAATAGCATGCAAATTTTCCTATGTACTCAAGTTATGTGAACAATCACGAAGTTGATGAAAGGACTAAGACATACAATGTTGGATATCTAGTGCTATCTAACAATAGCTAGAGCAAAAGCCTACAACCCGGGCAGGAGCATAGCTTCTGCATGGAGAAGCAAAAGTTCACTGACTAAAGGATTAATTTGGTAAAAGTTAAACAGAAAGTGAATTTAGAATAAGTAGTTACACACACACAAACACATACATATTTATTCACAGCCATATCGTGTATCTGCAGAGTTCAACAGGCTAATAAATAGCATGATGAGCTGTTCATTGTAAGTCACCAATGGAATTTACTTCTTGTTTTCCTAGCATGAATTACTAGGAGTCACATCACAGTTTCCATGATTTTTTTGTTATTCAAAATAATTCACTGAATGTCTTGAACAAATAATATTTCAGTGTACAGATTTTCGTATTTATGAATATTCATGTATCATTTACTGGTTTTTAGCTTATTCATAAATTCAGATTTCATCTGTTTTGTTGGCACATTTAGACATATTGATATATCCCTACACCCTGTCTAAAATTGACAATTATTACAGTTGGATTTCTGGGGCAAATATTTGCATCAGCACATTAAAAATATTCTGTGCATTATTATTCTGAAAGAACATAGTTAAAATTCTCTGGATACTGTCTTCAGAATATATCTTTGAATAGTTTTCTCTTTTTGCTAGGTTATTTACAGAAAATGAATAGAAGCAGTCCAAGTAAAAACTGGAGAGAAACACTTTCCCACTATATCTCTCCTCCTCTTCTTCCTTGTGACAACAGCCTTATCCAAAGGTTATCAACACATGCAGTGTATTGTGGATGGATTGTCTTATGATCTTTATTAACATATATAGGTAAAAAACCAAAACGAACAATCAAACTCAATGTGAAATTCATTATTTCCCTTTGAAAAGCTATTGTTTGAGCTTTCTTTCATTTACCATTTCATACTTTATCTTGGTATTTCTATCCTTTCACCCTAGTCAATGGTTTGTTTAGGATCCAGTCCTAAAGGACTTTAGGATCCAGTCTTAAATTTATGTCTCTTAAAGGCTCTTGCAGTCCTTTTTATACGGAAAGTAATGGAAATTTTATACTAATGACAATGTGTTCTGATTAATCATACCTAAGTTTTTATGACATGTAACTTAAAAGCTTGTCTAGTCACATTTTACAGCTTTGTCTCCTAAATATACTTTTGTTCTTCCTTTGTAGAATCTTACTGGCAGATGTCTTTTTTCCTGGGGGAAAAAAAAAAAAAAGACCACATTGCAAAAGCCCAAAAAATCCCCACCACAACTGTCAAGTGGCACTCCAGCTGTCATTAACATAACTGCATGTGGCAGATTATTGTGTAGGTGGTAAGGAGACTATGACACAATTAAGTCCCCTTTTTTAGAAGGGGCAATATCTGCACTAGTAAGTAGTGTAGTACAGTCAGAGCAGTTCGAAAGTTTTCTGAGGACTCAGTACTGACTCCATTTTATTTCACACTAGCTGCTCTCTAGTACTGTGCACTAAATGCCTGGTAGCTGTTGGAGGTAGATGTAATCCCAGAGTCAATCTTCTAGGTTAGTCTTATTAGAAATAAATCTGATTTATTAGCGCCAAAATCACTTGAAGATACAAATCCAAACATTATAAATGGGCACCATCAGGAGATTTCCTTCAAAAGCACTCTACTGGTCTGACCTAAAAATTCTGATATAGATGCACCCTGCAACATCTCTTTTTTTTTTTTTTCTTCTACCTTTTTAGCAAGAGATTGGGAGTTCAGATCAGAGATCTGTTTTATGGACTTAACTTCAGGCTTCTTTCCTTTAAGAAACAAGCAAGCACTGCAATCCTCTGCAGCAACTTCAGTCTGTTAGGCTTCCAAAATTAGACCTGAAAAGAACACACCTTTCTCGTCTTCTGAGATATTGACACTGGCAGTGTTCAAGATGTGAATAAGAGAGAGGCTTTCATTCAATTGCTGCTGCAGAATAAAACAGTGAAAGAGGCAGGGTGATTAATTGCATTTTCTGCACTTTCACAGTTCTTCCAGAAGCTGATAGGCATTTCCCTATGAAATGTCAGTTAGAGATTACTAAAATATGTCCATTTTTGTTTCATATTAAAAGTGTATTTTAATAACCAGTATTAAAAGCTGGGAGTGTTCAATGCAGAGTTGCCTCTTTTGACACAGGTCAAAGCTACAGATTGCCACAAGTTAAATACTTTAACCCCCCAAAACCAATTTCCTGTATAACAAAACAAAACAAAACAAAACAAAAAATTAAAACAAAAAGAGAAAAAAGAAGTATGAACCAAAAGCACCTCAAACAATAGATAGATTACGACTATTGCAATTCCTTACATGATTATGAGATCAAGATTTTACATATCCTTGAGCGACTTGAACCTTTTCTTTCACAGTTGTTGCCTTGATCCCAAATTTGGCTGTAGTAATTCTCCCTCCTTTCTAAAAAAACTTCTGTGGCTTTCTACCCTTTGGTCTTACCTTTAGCAAAGAGGTAACTGAAGCTATTATGGTGCCTATTACCAAGAATATTTCTGCATTTGCTTTAAAGCAGAACTGTATTATCTATTGCCTGTGCACAATACAGTTTGTCTGACTTGCACCCTTCTTCCCAGCCCTGTTTTTTCCAGATGTCCCTCAAATGTAAGCCTGCTTATTTAATAGGATAGAGACAGTCAGTGTCTGAAACATGGTTGCGTTCAACTACGTAACAGATTGAACACTTGCTCCCTGAGTTGTGTGAGGGTCCATGATAAGTGTACAGATGGTCCCATAATGGGTTGGGACTGGAGTGTAAGGTCCTTATGTAGCTTCATATTAGGCCCACTCCAGGAAATATGTTGCTTTAAAAAATCATTGCATAAAATGTGTTTTGAGCAGAAGAACAAAAACTCAATATTTGCAACTAAATACCTCTAACACAAGGTTCCTGTTTCATTCTCTCAGCACTGCCTTGTCTCTGCCCCTGTGAATTCAACAGGGAGAGAAGAGACTGATGCCTTCTGGCGAGATTACTTGCAGAAATCACAATATCACAGAACAGTTGAGTTAGGGAGGGATCTCTGGAGATCATCAAGTCCAACCCCCCGTGCAGATCAGGGTCACCTCATACAGGTTGCTCAGGATGATGTCCAGTTGGGTTTTGAATAACTCTAAGGTGAAGACTCCACAGCCTACCTTGTCCAGTGTCTGACCACCCTCATAGTATTTTTTTTCTTTTTTTTTTTTAAGTAGAATTTCTAGTTCTAGAATTTCAATTTATGTCCAAATCATTGTCTAGGTTCTATTGATTGTATTGACCAGCTCTCCACTGATTGAAATGAGAGCTTAGATATTTGGTGCACATGAAAAGACCTACATATGAATACCTAAATGCAAGTGTCTAATCTTGAACTGAATGCTATTTCACATATCTGTGAGTTAAGATCTGTAAATCTTAAGGGGATGATACTTAAACAGTTTGAGAAAATCAAACAAGTAGGTAAACAAAAATATGACACAGTGCACAGGAGACCATGTCAGTGGTGGTAACTTAACAATGTAACTCACTTAACTGCTTAAGTAGCAAATCCGTAATAAGACTTAACTGGAATTTTAAATAGAAGACAACATTAAGTCATGTTATTGCTAGTTATCCACTAGAGCCAATGAATTTGGTTTATTACCAAAATTATGAGTGTAAGGTAGTTTCTAAGAACCTGTTCTGAGACGTTCCCAGATGGTGTATTTCTCCATGTGGTAAAAGAAACCTTATGTTTTCTGTCTAAATTACTTTCTGTTTTAAATGAAAGAAAATAATAACAGATTATAATATAATTATACGGAAAGATCTTCACCTTTATCAGGTTATATGCAATATACAGATGCACATGAGTTGCCAGGGACTCACCACATCCTTCTCAAAAGACAAGTACTAATAAAATTAAGTGTCCTACCTTCACATCTGTTGACAATTTCCCGCAGTTTGAGTGACTAGGGACCCAATGCCAGCAGAAGCCGTTAGAGGCTATGTGGATATTTCTGACCAGACAGTCAGGGTTCAATCCCAGTTCTCAGGCCAAGGGACATGCATTGGCTTGCATATTCATTGTTTAGGATTAACCTCCTTTAGAGCAGATTTGTCTCAGAGAGCTGAAACATTCTAAAATAGTGTGAGGGAATAAGATGATGATTAAGCATAATGGACAATTAGGTCCTGATTTTACTCCTTGAAGCTCTTTTATTCATAGATGTAGATTTTATGACCTCTTTTTGCAGCTCAATTGGTACTTAAGGAACAGCACTATGAATGAGAATATGGTCCATTACGGTCTTTAGAGGTGTTGGGATTTATTTATTTTTTTTGGACATGTTGCAATCCACCAATATGAGAGATTCCCAAGCAAGCTCTGAGTGAGATACCAGGTCTCTGCAGAGATATTAGCTTGAGGAGTATAGTCATTTTAGAGCAGTGATTTGTCCATTCTAATTAGCCCTGCTTAGGCAAACCAATCCAGTAATTTAGTTATACTACTTGTAATAGTGATACTTTGTTCAAATTATTCCATTCAGATTCCATTGCTGATAATATTTCAGTAAAATGTATCGTATGTGGGGACCTCTTCTCAGTAGGTTATAGAAACTCTAAAACTGGAAATGGAGATTTTCCATGTGAAGTAAATCATTCTGCAAATGGGCATCAAAGAAAGTACTGTTTTAAACCCCAATTAGTACAAAATTTCACAGAAATGAGAGCATACTTTGCATCCTGCAGAGATATAAAACTCAGCTCAGTTCCAATTATAGAACACGATGATCAGTATCTTTACAACACAGTACACATCCAATCATTATATGACAATACTGTCACTAGGAAATGTTTACTCAATACAGATCAAACAGCTGCCTCTTGTCCAAAAATCCTATAAAACTTACCACGCATAAAATAAACAATAATTCCATCAATACTATTTTAAGGTATTTTTTAACATATAGGAGTTAGGAGTCACCTGTGGAACTCTACCTCATGAACCAGATCCATTATCAAAAGTTACAGTGGATTCCAAAATGTGTTGGTGACTTGTTCTCTTAGAGCCTGACCCATTTGTATTCATTTAATAGCAGCTGCCAAAGGGAACCCAGAAGTAATACAGCACAGCCCTAAGCCATAATTAACCTCCCATGGCGGTTCAGCAGACCCAGAGAGTCCTATGTTTCACTCCTGTTCTGTGCCACTACCAAAGACCTTGTCCAAAACGACCTAGACGCAGACCCATCAGAACAAAAGCATACCTAGAATCAGAATGTGCTATAACCAGTCCACTTATTACTATTATTACTGCTGTTGTTGTTATAGGCCCTGATGTGCGCAAAAAAGTCACTTGTCTTCTCAAAAAAAGACAAATGTAAGTTTCTATTTAAATTCCTCTTGCTTTAGTTTCCATTTTGCCTTCAGTGATATCTTTTACAAAAGATAATTAGCGCCATGAATGAGCCATCTGCATCACTCATGTTGATTTTCCACTCCCTCCAGAGCTGAACCTTTAGCCTTTAGCTTTGCTATTTGGTGCCTGTGAGACTAGCTGTATGTCACGGTCATTGACAAAGATAAATAATGACACCCTACTGAAATAAGCAGAAGCTATTAATAAAAATAACGTGCAATGGGCTGATCTGAACATTTCTCACTGGTAAGCTTCTTGAACAAAAACTCAGACTTCTATTAGCACTAAAACATCCTCTATAGAATCTCTCTCTCTCTCTCTCTCAAAAAAAGGGAAATTCTTTAAACCTTACATAGCCTGCTTCTGCCTCTGTGTGGAGTTTAGTTACAGAAGTCATGATGGGATGTATAGCCAGATTGAGAGATATGCTACTGGATTTTTCAAGGTGTCAAGCAGGTACAAGCTTTATCTTTACTGATTTCAGAAAAAATGCCAGGCAAATGAGAAGAGCTTTTCTTTTTGTCTGCCACTTTGAAGAACCATATAGAAAATGTTTCAAAACACCCCCTCTGATAGCCCTGTTGTCCTTAAATCAGTTCCTTTTTAGTCAGAAGAGAGGAACATCAATAAAAGCTGATTCTGTATCAACATGCCTTGTCATCCAATGGTTTTGCTCACTTATTTAAGTGAACTTATTACAATGCACCAAGATTTCAAATCCCGAAGTTTGTATCATAAATTCTCCTAAACTCTTTAGCAGGATGCTCTGGTCTCTCTATGAAGGTTCTTGCACAAACAGCCTGAGCAGCTGGTGGCTATCAAAGTTTTGACCCCTCAGGGGCGCCTGGCTAATATTAATTGGTCTTCAGCTCCCCTGGGCTGTTTAGGTAGTTTAGAACAGTACACTAGCCAAAATCCTCCATCAGCCACACTTCTTATTTTCTCAGTGTGAGACTGCACGATGGAGATGTATCAAAATCACAATGTTAATGATTTTGTATAAGCCTGGTGACCATGGATTATAAAGGTTCAGAAGGGAGGATAAATTGCTTAAAGTAAAGGACAAGTGAATTAGGGGAATTTTTTTTCACATGGAGGACAGTTCTCACTCTGAGTTGTTAAATTTCCTTTTTTCAGTTCCAGAGGGCAAAAGATTGCCATTCATTTATCAGTTATGAGTAGGCTGAATGTGGGCAGAGCATGGAGGAAAGAATAATTCTGTAATAGTGAATATTCAATCATCATATTCTGGTTAGCAGGGAAGAATACTTTCAATATCATGTGAAAGAGTAATATGATAAATAGCAGCAACTAAAATGAAAGAAGTCAGAATTGTTAACAGGTAAGTCTGACAATAAGCAAACTAAATGAAAGGATAGTAAGTCATGTTAATTAAAAAAAAAAAAAAGCAAAGTTACTTTTTTCAGATTGAAAATGAATGAAAAAAGGCAAAACAATTGTTTAGGATTTCAGTTCCTTTAAGCGACAATCCACTAATATACTAAATCTACTAAAACATGAAAAGTCTGGAGGTCTGATTAGTTATTGAAAAGCTTCTTTCAATGTGATGTAAGAAAACAAATATGATATTTACCCTTCTAATGTTTTTGAGGTTTTTTTTTTCTGATGGGTGATCGACTGTTTAAAGATCCTGATAGGGGTACCAGGTATATGGACTTCCTTGTGGGTTTGGAGTAAATGGACTTCTTGCTGGAAACTGCAGTTCTGCCTTCAAGTTGAGATAAATGGTTGATACCCTTTCAGGTGGAAATAATGTTTCAAGTCTCTAGCTAGTGGAAGCCGTTATCATCTCGTCATTTTCTGGCATTGTAAAAAAAACATTTTCAGATTTCAAAAGAACACTTGTCTTTATAATAAAATTATCATCAACACTTATTGGGTCTGATCCTGGAAATCTCACTTAAGAACTAGTCAGAAAACATTGTCTTTAGAGTAGAGTCTTCTTGTATATTTTTATCTAATATATACGTAGGTCCTTGATTTAACTGGAGACTCAACTGCACAAATGGCAATGGATTTTGACAAAAAGAATAGCACTTTATGCACACTGTTGCCTAACACCTCTCACTGGAAGAAAATAGCAGTTGGATGGATATAGACACGTGTTGAACTTTGTCATGATATCATCACAAAAGAGGAGTTTTTGTCAGTATGAGAATAATGCTTGGATGAGAAGAATGACAATATACTTCTGACTACTGAGAAAAAAAATCATGTGGTATCTTATGATGAAGGTTGTTCTTACACTGACTTTAAGTCTGACAGGTGATATTGAGATTTAGTCTTTTTTTTTCCTTAAAGAAGAAAGAAGATACTCACCCAACAATATTTTCATTCATATCTATTGTTCAGATATGTATTACATTTGCATAATTTTCTTGTTGCAGCTGCTATTGCATCTGAGGTCAAGAGAACAATGAACGACTTAAAACATTTGATGCTTGAGGCTGCCAGACTGGTTTTCAACACAATGGATGGGGACAACCAGTCACTGCATGTAACACAGAAAGCCAAAACATTTAGGGCTTTCACAAATTCACTCTCACCATAGACAAGTTATTGCAGTGGTAAAGTCATGGGATTATTTCCATGCTAATGACATTCTGATGACTCCTAGATGAACCACTCAGACCTTTACTGGTCTAGATATAGAAAGCTGGTTTAGTTTTCCAGTCATATTTTTGTTTTATTGGCTTACCGTTGGTGGCTGTTGAAACACCAGCTATCAGGAGAAACATTTGAATAGGTTGCTTTTAAGTCAACTTCAGTAGCACAAATTTCAACTCTTGTATACAAAATGCAGTTTCAGGAGATCTAAGACACATTGAAACTGAAGCCTGCAATACTTAAATAAACAAAGTGTCAGGATGTCTGGTTTAGGATATAAGTTAATAAAAGAACAAGGAAAAGAGTGCTACCATTTCTGACAGTTCCAACCCCAGCATCCTCATTAATGGAGCAGAGGCTGACATTTTTAAACCCATTCGTAATCATCTCTGAACTACACTCTAAAACTGGAACAGTTTCTACTTCCTCAGTAGCTGACATTATCTTCGTGAATGTTCTGATACTTCACACTAGAGACTTCGTGCTGTGTGTTGGATTTAGGCTTTATGGTTTTTGTGAATGGCACATCAAAATATATAAAAGAAAATCAAAGTATGAGAACAACATAAAGATGTTACCAGATACTTTAATTAATGTAAGAATGTAGAGAGGGAACAAAAGCATAGATCTTTTATTTATACTGAAGGCTAATTTAGTCTACATTTTTTTAATTTTAATTTTGGATTCTTCAGAAAGCATGTCTTATGCAAAATATATAAACAGCTAAGGAAACATCTCAGCAGATATTAAAAAAAATTGTGTTCAGTTTCCTGGGCACACAAAACCCAGCCTTTCTTGAAGAGGTAATATGATACAAGGAGAAATTAACAATTGAAGATTACCTAACAAAGCTTGAAAAATTAGCATGCTATGGTTGGATCTACAGGAATGTCATGCCTAAAGGAAGAAGATAGCAACATTTCAACTAAAATGGGAAATGTTAACAAGTATTTCCTAAGTAGACTAGAATAGTTTATTAAAATATGCATCACAAAATGCATTGTGTTAACACCACATGAAAAGTCTTGGATTTAGTTCCAAATGTGTCAGGAAATTTTGCACCTTTGCCTTGCCCATCACTGAATCATAGTAAATAGAGATAAATGAGATTTGTGTGTGTATTGAAATCATCTCTCTACCAAAGCCAGATTATTTTTAACAGCCCATTGTCTAGTTCACTTTACAGTGATTCATAAATCTGTCTTCCACAATCAAGTCACAGAGACAGTTTCATGATTTAATAAATCATATGGGAGTGGTTTAAAAGATTTCATTCCACTTTAAAATAGAAATTAGGATAAAATCCAATCCATTAACAGGGATTTTCTCTACAAATTCAATCATTTTTTCCTGTTTGATCAGTGCCAACTTATTATTCCTTCACTATTCACTTTCATTATTCCTTCCTTTGAATTCCCTCAAAACCTAAACTCAATTGCATTTATTGTTATAACACTTATTAACATCATTCAGCCATTTTACATATTTTTTCAGTTCAAACTGTCCTTTAAATTTGCTGCTGAGTACTTTGAATCATTTATTCTGCCCAACTTCGGCACAGTAGCATCCTAAGGAAAATTATTTTGTGGGCAAGGCCTCTGTTCAGCTATTGTTTGGGAAAATTTGCTACAAAACCAAAAACCATGAAAAATCACCACCCAAATAAACAAACAAACAAAACCCTTAGAAAGATCCCAAATTATTTTGTGTGAGATTTCCAGGCTTTCCAGATGTAAGAAAGATTTCCAGGCTTTCCAGATTTAAGAACCCAGTAAGGTGTGTTTCCCTTTATCTTGGTAAATTTGTATAACACCTTCTGTTTATCTTCATACAGTTTGCATGAGATTCCTCTTCTTGCACTCTTTAAACAACTCAGTTGCAAAAATTTGTCCTTGTTTCATCTCAGTCAACACTTACTTACACCAAGGGAAGGTCTTTCCTTAAAATATACTCTTTTTCGATACTAAGACCCTGCTTCAGAATCTCCAGTTAAAATTAGGTATATCTTTTTACTTCCAGATTTACCTTTGAGGAGTACATCTAGTGCACAACTAGTGGAATAGGAATTTAGTATTAATTTTATAATTTTGTTTTACTCATGAGTAATTATCTGAAACACATCATTATTATTACATATTTGATCAGCAACAATGGTTGCTCACTGCTTAGTATGCCTACACGTCTCTTATTCTGTGGATGTTTTGTATAACTGATTACATAAACTTTCATAATGTTTCATATTATTAATCATCTAAATCATGCAGCATTCCTGTTGCTGTCTGAGTGGGCAATATAAGTTTCATAAACAGGAAGATGACCTTTTTTCTGCTTCACTGAGCCTTAAAATGTTCAAGAGTAGTTTGTGCAGATTTAAAGGGTTTTGTGCATTTATTTTCTCCCTTTCCTTCAAACAGAAATGCCATCAGTGGTATTCTGCAAGCCTTCAAGCTGTTACCTGAAGTAGTAACTAGTCAAATTGAATTTACATGCACTAAGGCTTATTTGTCACATACATAAGCCTTTATTTATTGAGGAGTTTGAGGGTTTGTTAGAGAGGAAAAATGCACAGATTTTTGTTGAGAAAATGTACCCTGAGACCCGTAACAGATTCAGGTTGCCATATGCAGTCCTGGACAACCTGCTGGCAGGTCAAAAGACTGTTGGAGACTCAGGGTTAATGATACAGCTGGAAGGAACTGGGATTCTTGTGCTGGCAGCAAACTTGCATCTTCTACCACCCCATCATTCAGTTACATTAACCTTTGCCCTCGAGTGCTGAGTTCTTACTTTCTTATAAAATTGAGTTCTTTACCTTTGGCTAAGGTGTAGTTTAGCTACTGGACTACACTGTGCATGATGATGGAGGGTGCTACATGCCCAGGCACCAGTTGCCTTATTCCATTTGCTCAGCTGCTATTTGGCTTGGTTACTGCTTCTTTTTCATTTTCTTTTTAGTTTTCCTTTTCTTTTCTTTTCTTTTCTTTTCTTTTCTTTTCTTTTCTTTTCTTTTCTTTTCTTTTCTTTTCTTTTCTTTTCTTTTCTTTTCTTTTCTTTTCTTTTCTTTTCTTTTCTTTTCTTTTCTTTTCTTTTCTTTTCTTTTTTCTTTTCTTTTCTTGTCTTTTCTTTTCTTGTCTTTTCTTGTCTTTTCTTTTCTTGTCTTTTCTTTTCTTGTCTTTTCTTTAATTTTCTTTAATTTTCTTTAATTTTCTTTAATTTTCTTTTTTCTTTTCTTTTCTTTTCTTTTCTTTTCTTTTCTTTTCTTTTCTTTTCTTTTCTTTTCTTTTCTTTTCTTTTCTTTTCTTTTCTTTTTGTTTTCTTTTCTTTTCCTTTTCGTTTCCTTTTCTTTTTTCTTTTCCTTTCCTTTCCTTTCCTTTCCTTTCCTTTCCTTTCCTTTCCTTTCCTTTCCTTTCCTTTCCTTTCCTTTCCTTTTCCTTTTCCTTTTCCTTTTCCTTTTCCTTTTCCTTTTCCTTTTCCTTTTCCTTTTCCTTCTTATACTTATGGCAGTTTTTCCCAGCTCTCAGACATCTTCAGTGACCAGTAACTGATCATCAGTGAGTTGTTTATAGCCCTGGGGCTTTTGTTCTCTGCTTGTGTCCTTATTTTCAGGTCATCTCAAAGTCCACTCCCTTAAAATCCATACTGTAACAAGAGACACCAGGCACCAAGTTCCTGTTCCTTGGTTCCCACAGAAAATTCTGATACCAAGTTCATAACAAGTCAATCCCTGATGCCTTGCAAAATTAGTATAAGAAAAACTAGTGTAACGCCTGCAGCCTTTTACTAACAATGGCAATAAGGTATTTACCGAGCCATAAGAAAACAAAATCTGAACCTGATGGAAGTTTGTGTAATACATGAAAATGATTGGTGACAGTGCCTGCAATAGAAGGCCACAAGACCAATACCTTCCTTAGCAGGTCTTGTCAAGTTCTATCTTCTTACATTAATACATAGATTTTGATTAAATACTGCTGTACAATTCCATTGGCTCCTTAACATAAAACTCTACTTTGGTAAAAACTGTTTTCTCTCCTTTTAGGTTTTTAAGAACCCAGTCAAAAACAGGGAATCAAGGTTCAATAAGAGACATAAAAATTTCTGCCAAAGTGTTAGATCTGTGTCTCTCAAAGAGAAGGGATATTTAAGTTTTTAAGTTGTTAAATTTTTGATTCATATGAAACTGTAGCACTTATGCTTTCTATTTAAGGTTAGAATTTCCTGTTGCAGTGCTTACTTACACAAAATATATTAACTCTTTGTAATGAACATTCCAGAAAGATTAATGCCAGAGGGATAATGTATATGAAAGTCTAAGTCAGGCACTTAAGCTTTTAATTGGTAATTACTGGCCTTTTTTTATCTTTATAAGCTTTTAAAGCCTGTTGACTTTCAAGCCTTCTCTAGCTTTACTGCTTGTTCCGATACTTAACCTGGATCTGTCTCCTTACTTCCTAAGAATTATTCCTAGGAATTATTATACAAATTATTCCTCTGCTGGCCTTTATAAAAACACTATGATTGCATGTTTTCCTACAGTAAATCATCATCTAAACCAAACCACAGAAAGAGTTGTTAGTAAGGTCAGGCTTAAGACTTGATGACTTTAATTTTTTTAATCCTTTTACAGATGATGTCTGAGACTATAATAGTTATCAGTTATTTACAGCATTTTAATCAGTGTCATCTGCAGCAATAAGGAAACAGTTGTTCACTGGGGTAAAATGGACTTCATATGCAGGAGTTACCAATTTGACTTGGTGGGTCACTCACCTGAAATGAGTTCACATCCTTGTTCCATTAAAACAGGGTGGAGTTTTGAAGCCTGGGTTACCACATCTATACCAGAGCCATTTTAGCTACAGGGTGCTCTGATTCAAGGGTGTTGTTTCTAGCAGAACTTCCATCCCACTTCACCAGAACTTCTTGGAATTCTTCTTTGGAATGGATGTGCCCTATGAAATGTTCCACATTAGGAAAAAATGTGTCTTTTTCACAGTTTTGGTATTTTTAATGGAAGACATAGAATTTTGTATTTTAATTTATTGGGTGTCCAGAATGGGATTGAAGAGTGTCATGCAATGGCAAAGATGATAAAAGGAATCCTAAAACTGATGCCTATTTCAATAGCTAACATGTTTCTCTAAATGTACAACGCCTGCAGAGACAGTAATTGTACCTGCAAAGAATATAGAGGTTCAAAACACTTAAAGATAAGCTTCAACTCCAAAATTATCATAGACGCATAAAGAAATCAACAGAATTGAAAATAGCGACACATGCTGGCACTATCTCCTCTTCAGGTGTGCATTAGTTCCACAGACTGCTAGCTATTTTACCACATGAGACCACGAATTTATATGTATTGGCATCACTCTATAGGACTGAATTTTCCTAGAATATGAGACAGACCTTGGATGCACCTCATGACATTATACCCACATTGCCACTGAACAGCTGATACCACCATTGAACAGCAAAAGGAAAAGGTGGTTTGATGATGAGGTTCAAAAGTGTTAAGGAGTTTAATTGGAATTTGCCTATGTATAGTCAACCGGATACTCAAAACAGACAGTTTGGTATTCAATGAAATTAAGGGAAAGAGAGTGTAAAATGACTCTGTGGCCCCTTGGTTCCAGAGTTGCTGTGCGTTAGAGCGGCTGATATTAGCTTCCCTTATGATGACTGGGGAATCGTCCGAAATATTTCCTCATTTGCAACTCCTCTTCTTTCTTCTTTCCTCAGTCCTGTTCACTCACTTCCTTTCCACAGATCCCTGCAGATAAATTAATTAATAAATACATGAGCATGGCAAGTAAATAATGGCTTAATTAAATAAATTAATAGTTTCTAAGGCCTTTGTGTGCATGTATTCCACTAAATCATCTTTGAAGCAATTTATTGCTTTTTTTTTTCTTTTTTTAATCTTCTGATTTGCCTAGTTTGGAAGAGGTAGATGCAAACCAGGTACACTGTATAGCGTGGTACCATCGGTAAAGCTGTTAATGCTCTTTCTATATAAAGATTCTCTGAGTAGTAGACCCTGGTCAGAGGGTCAATGAACATAACACCTAAGACCAAATACATGAGGTTAAGTAAATTTTTGAAAGGCAATTTTAGGAAGAACTCTCATGCTCCAGGTTTCAGGGAGCAAGATGAATATCAGGGGGTTTATGCCAAAGAGAAACCTCTTTCTTTGAGTGTGCTGTGGCCATTCTGTGCACAGGCTGCAGAAGAGAATCCATCCCTCAATGTCACTCTGCATTACTTAATTAAAAATTATAAAAACAATATTTCACAACATCCAATGAGATTAAAAGTCATGCATTAATAGGCTCCAGCCCACACAGACTTAACTCACTCTGCTTTCCAGTTGAGAGGGTGTTTTTTTTTTGTTTGTTTTTTGTTTTTTTTTTTAAAGACAGAAATTATGCTGTTTTGTGAGGAAAAGGAGAAAAAGCAATAGAGAAATTGCAAGATGATGAGCCAGCTGTCTCACTGATCATTGATATAGATACTAGATAATAGGTATCAGTGTGTTCTACTTGAAGGTATAGTTGCCGGGGAAACATCTTCAAGAGTATATTCTACAAAAGAAAACAACCTAAAAGAAACAGCATCCCACTAGGATGAAACCCACATTATTATGGTGGTGAAATTGTTAAGATGGAGTGTAGGCCCATGAAGATGGACCTTCCCACAAGTGCATAGTTTCGTAATCACTTTACTCAATTTTCCCTCCAATTTTTGTCATTACTTATTTTTATGAACAGAGGAGAGTTCTCATCAAATTTATGTCAATCCTTCAAATATTCCAATATTTCTAAAAACTACCCGTTAGGCCTGTGCCATTTCAAAGACATAAGTTCTCGAAGAAAGCTTTGACACAGCCATGAGGGCAGGTGTGAGTTTTAGTGTGTGACTCCAAATCAGTCCAGATAAGTGAAAAATTACTGTTTTATGCAATCACGTAAAACAGTTCAGAAATTTCTGAAGCTCACTTCAGCATCAAATGTTTGTACATATGATGAACTGCAGGCATTTCAGCCAGAAACTCCCCCTGTAAATTTGTTTTAACATATGTAAAATATAATCTAAAAATCCAGTTGATCCTAATTTAACTTGGTGTTAAAAAAGAGACTCAGTGCTTTATTCAATTTGTTATGGTGAATTAAAAGGAACTACTCAGAACATGACAAAATTTAATTGATATGAATAGCCTTTGAATAGCCTATGAGTAAAGAGATCAGAATCAAACACGAGGGAGTTGTCAGCTGCTGTGCTCATGTTCCGTTGCTGCCTATTTACCACTTTTACTTTTTTGTCAGGGTTATATCCACAGGTTTTGAACTCTCACTGCAATTCACACAGCTTTTCTGATTGACACAGGATGGAAACATATTTTTTTCTTTTAAGTCCATTCTTAGCAGAACATTTGCTTAAGTGCTCATCTAAGGAAGAGCTTGAATTAAAGAAGTTAAAAGTCTTCCACTGAAATCAAAGAAATTTTGCAGCTTGATATGAACCAACACTGACCTGTGTGTGTCAGAGGAAAAGGTTTATCCAAATCTCTCCTAGCGAACACCCAACGAACTGTTCCAAGTAATAGATTGATGGAGCTTCTTCGACTAAACAAGGGATCCTTTGAGGTCACGGAATTATGCAGGTTTTGTCCTGAAATTTCCTTTTTTTAGTTTCACTTTGCAGAAAGCTTTTAAGCATATATCCATTTTTACAATCAAACCCAAGGGTGTTACATAGCTGTATTTCTATGCATACATGAACATGAAGAAAATTGTTTATAGTTCTATGGCACATTATACACTAAAAGTTGAGTCAAATGTTTCCTGAAGACAACAGAAAGAATTTCATGCAATGGACACTGAGATGCCTTCAGCTTGTTGATATTATAAATTTTCCATTTCTACAAAAGTGGAGTCACAATTATACATTCTGTTTTATATTCGATTCAAGCAGAATTCCTTCAACATAAACTGGATGTTTACTTACACAAACATGTTGCCAAATTGAAAAGACCTTTCCAGCTGAAATATTGTTGCTCTGACTTTTCCTTTTCCCATAAAAATAAGGAAGGGAAATAAAATAATGTTTTAAAACTTTTAGTTTTAGATTTATTTTTTTTCCTTGAGAAAGCTGGTAGGCACTTTTTACTAAGAGTTATGGTGGCAATGTAAATCAGGTAGTAAGAGGTCATAAATGAATTATGGTTTTCAGAATAATTTCCAGAAGATGACATGCTATGTTACTTGAAAATAACGTATTTGCTTCTTCACTGTCTTGCACCTTTTGTATCTGTTTGCACCCTTGCACAAAGAAAGCTAACAGTATCAGTAGCACCTTATACCCTCTACACACAAAAGAAATAGCAAACCACAAAATTTTGGCCAGTCAATTTTCATTTTAGTAAGCCTGAATTTATTATATTTTTATTTTTACACCGAACAAAGGAATCTAAAGTGAATTCAAAACAAAGTAGTTCCGCAGTTATTTCTTGTTGATGATCAAAAGACATATTGTGAGTATAAGAGCTGTCTTTCTTACTAACTATCCTCTATGCTTTTCTGTACCCACAAAAGCTCAAAGCTGAAGTTTCCTAAAAAGGAGTTAATTCACTAGTGTTCTTGACTGTCTAATACTAATACAATACCAAGAACAGAAATTCCATTTTTACGTTAACTGGTGACTTTATTCTTGTGTACGAGGATTGACAGCACTCTTAATTTTAGTATGATGAGTGTAGCAGCAGAATATACTCCAACTTTCCGCTTATTATACACATACATATAATTGAAAAGCAGTTTGCATAGAGACCAGAAGTAGAAGACACTTATTAGAATGAAAGTTGACAAAAATCAATAACATATCCCTTTCCTTTTCAAAACATTCCTTTCAAAACAAGACTTACTTTTATACTGATTTATATCTTCATGATAAGCTAAATTTACATGTCAAAAGTATCTGGGATACTAACATCCTTTGGCCTTTTTAAACTATGTAACCACAGGACATCATTGCAGTCACAACAAATAATTTAGCTCCAGCTTGCATACAGTCTCACAGAGATTTAGTCTCATGCCAAGGATATAAGACGAATGAATTTGGTCTTCCTGTGTCTTCTGTTTGCATGAAAGCTCCTTCACAGGCTGATTTTCATAAAAAGTATACTTGGCCCTTTTTAGAGTCTTTTGTGATATTAGATGAGTGCTAAAGAAAGCAGGTATATTCCACAGGAGAAAACAGAAAGGGGGTATGGTAAACACACTGGAAATATCAAAACAGTTTTCAATGCAGAGCAACAACAAAAGCATTCTAATACAAATGTGGAAGACTTGCAAATAATTTATTAATAAAGGATTCAGCTAAAGTAGAAAAGTAGAAGCAGAAATTATCTGACGTCTCATGTCCTTCTTTTAGTAGGAAGCACATTAGGAGCATAGTTGAATCCATCATTTAAGCAAACAGATAAAAGGAAAGCAGTAAGTGTAGTAAAAATAAAATCCAAAGCATAATCATAGTAGAATAATGTTTTTTCAGGTCTGGAGGCTTACAGTTATGATGAGGTGCAGTCTGAAATTTATTTAGTCAGAGATACATACTGCAGCATCAAAGTCAGTGTGATTCCCAAATCTTTAGGCCAAAGGGGGTTTTTGATCAACCACCTAATAAGTAAAAAAGCAAAGGATCTGGGAATCATTGAGGATGCTGAAATGTAAGGATCCTGTATAAAGTGCCTGGGCTGAAGGCAGGAGTATTTTTTCATTATCTGTGTGTTCAGTCTCATGGCAACAGGCAGGACACAAAAAAACAGAGAAAACTATTAGAATGATTCAGTAGACTCTACTTGTGTAGAGACCTTGTGATGAGTCTCAGGACCATGACCCCAAACTCACAGGGTGTAGAACTGAGCTAATTACTCATTGATCCAACCATTCTAAGGGTATGATGTTGTCCTACCATCTGCATATAGAGACCAAGACATCTCATCAAGTACTTTTTTAACAATCCTGTAACTTCTGATTGCACTACAAAAGGACTAGAAATGACAAAGAATTTATTGAAACCCTATTCTAAAATACAGATCTTCATCATTTAGGAGTTCCTTATAATTTTTTTCTGCTATATCCACCTTAAAAATCTATCCAAGTCAGTGTGTATAAACAAAAGCTTCTTATTTTTATCAAAATATGCTGTAGTATCACCTAAAAGTTTCAGTAGTAATGATTTTATGTTTTCTGTTAGGGAGTTGATAAAACCAGAAGAGGCTTAGGAACAGAGAGACAAATGGAAGAATCTGTTATTTCGCAAACAGTTGGAAATCATGTTTGAAAATACACAAACTGTTAGAAATATTGGAAGAGTCATCAAATCAAAGGCTCGCCAAATCTGGTATCTGGTCTGTGACAATGGCTAAGAATAGATGCGTAGGTGAAAGTATGAGACTACTGAAAATAGGAATGTTTTTGCTGGCATAGTCTTCAATACACTCCCAGAAATTTGCAGATCATGAACTTTATGAGCAAGGTGGTCTATCTTTGTGTGAAATAGCCCTCAGTGGATTGTGTTCCTATGAATTTCTTTGTGAGTTTAAAGTTGCTTTCAGAAGCCTTTGGTGCCTATTGACGTTCAAAGTAACTTGTGCTGGAGAGCTGCACTGCCACTTTAATCTGATGCTCCTTAACATTTATATTTGAAGAGGCAGTGACAAATCTTTCCCCATTCATACTCTCCATGCCATTTATGATTTTGTAGATCTCTGTTGCATCTCCTTGTCCATTTCCTTCCCGCATCAATTTAGCAGATTGAAGAATGTCTTTTTCTTTAGTGGTTCCAGGCGGAATGGTTCCTTACTGTCTGGAAGTAAATCATTCCTGTCATTTTTCTCTGTGACTTTTCCTTCTAAAACTACTATATCCTCTCCTTAATAGGGGAGTCAGATATCTACATATTATTCAAGATGAGAATGGATGGATTTGCACAGTAAGACATGATGTCTTTTTTTTAAAAAAAAAAACAAACGCTGTTCTTTTCCTAATCATTCCTAATGTGTATAGTTTTGCTTTGCTACTGATCACTGAGCTGATGTTTTCACACAGCTACTTATTACAAGACAAGAAGTCTTTCCTGAGTTCTAATTGCTCACTTAGAGCCATCAACGTGTATGGAAAATTTGGATTATTTTTTCCCTAAGGGCATTACTTTAGATATATATGCATTGAATTGTTCTGCATGGACATTCAGTGTTATTAGCAGACCTTATCACCTCACTGTGTCACCTTGTCTTGGGGTGTTTCTGAACAGCACAGGGACCAGCACAGATCCCTGTGGGACTTTTCTCCATTAGTATCCACTCTCCCCTGGGAAAATAGACCATTACCTCCTACTTTTGTTTCTCTCCTTTTGAAGAGCCATGTTTCCATGCAATGGCCTTCTCTTTTATCCCACAGTAGTTTACTTTCTTGAGGAACAACTGGTGAAGAATCTTGTCAAACGTCTTTTGGAAATCTGAGTAAACCATGTCTCTTTTATATGTGTGCTGACCCCCACAAAGAAACTAATTAGTTTGCCAAGTATGATATCCCTTTACAAAGAGGGGGAAGACTATTTCCTTGAATTTGACATTTATCCACTAATCCTACCTTTTCTTACACTTTTTTTTACCAATAGGGTAGCTACAGACATAAGACTTAATTGTTCATAGATCTCAGGATTCCTCATGGACACCATTGGTAAAACTGGCACCATTTTTGCTGTCATCCAGTCTCATAATACTAATATGGTTTTAAACAGGATTTTTTTTTAAATCCTAAGTGAATATCAGTGTCAACTTGATACTGTTCATTTTTTGTCTAGTAAGTTCTGCCTTCAGTTCAGTTTGAAACACAACCCCTGTAGAGAAAGGTTCAAGTGAGAGTCTCTGTAAGCTTCTGTTTGTAAACTGTGAACGCTAATGAAAAAGCTAAATCATTTTTCTATTGCTTATCTTACCTGAGTGCTCATTTTATTACTTGCTCAGTTTTTGACCTTACACTCTTCCTTGTGGACTTCCAGCTCCTTGGGAAAGAGGATTTATTACTATTTTTTATGCCCTTGGCAAACTTATTTACTCTGATAATATGTGTTATGTTGCCGCAATTCCCTATTCCTCTCAATGATTTAGATATTATAAGCTTTGAGAGTGTGATAGACCAGCTTCTATTCTGTTTATACATCACTAAGCCCACAGAAGTCCAGGTGCTGAGGTTCTCCCAGCTATACAATAAAACATTTTTTTCTAATTGAATGACTTTAAGAGTAGAAGGTATAGCAAAGGTGATGTAAAATTAGTATTGCACAGACAGATTATGACTGAATGTGGGAAATAGTAATAAAACTACTCCTGATTTGCAGATGGGAAAGGAGAGCCCCATACTAAACTGTTACGCAAGGGAATAGGAGGCAGAAGATAATTACTAAAGATATAACTGGCACAATGAATGACACATCTTTATTAATAATAATCTTTGAGATGTAAGGACCCTGTATTTGAGTGGAGACAGCAGAAATTTTCATGCCTGCCAATAGGATTGAAATTATGCTTTTACAAAGCTTCTGTGCTTTATGGAAAAATCTTGAACACTTGAAAATTAATTTTTTAGGCAAAGCAATTTAAGATAGATATTTTCTGATCAATAACAAAGCGATCATTTTTTAAATAATCATTTTATTCAAACAAGTTTCTTTATTTTAATTTTCCTAAGAAAGCTTCACTATGACACTCTAATTCCTCTGTTGCCTTTCATTGACACCAGCAGTAGAATGTCATTTGCAATGAAGACACCTAAAGATTTATTTTATATGCAAGTTTCTACTTGTGAACTAGATATCAAAACTTCCATTGTAGTAACTGAAGAAGTAGTCAGAGCAGTCAATGGCATCCAAGAACAAGTCAGCTGCCTGCCAATAAGTAAGATTTAAAGTGCTTCTAGAAGAGAAGCTTAAATGTCTGGCTTATATACAGACACCTGCTGTTGGTACCTAAATTTAGGAGACTTCATCTGGAGCTGAATCCCACCCTTTAAGCTGTCTAAATCTAATTTCTTTGGCTAATGTCATTGGTGGTCACTTTTGTAATTTTAAAAGGTTGTGAAGATCATGCAAGGTCCCTGGTGGCTGGTGAAAGGCCATTTACTGCACCCATCTCCAAAAAAGGCAGGAGGGACAATCTGTGGAGCTACAGGCTGCTCAGCCCCAGTTTGGTCCCTGGGAAAATCAAGAAGCTAGTCCTCTTCACAACCCTAGTTATACATATAAAGGTGAAGAAGGTAAATGGGAACAGTCCACATGGATTTAACCAGGAGGCTGGACTAAAGACCCACTGAAGTCCCTTTCAGTCTGAACTACTACATGATCCTATGATTCTGTGATTAAAGGCCTTTATTTGCAAATAGTGTACTTATTCAGAGATCGTTGCAATGCAATAAAATATACTTCAGAGATTGCTCCTGCTGGAGTAAGATCACTGGAATATGATGTGTTATAGCCCTACTGTCTATAATGTATTCTATAAATCATAAAGTATAAGATAGTTTCTGCCCAGCAGAGATGAAAAACAGTCAGAAAGAGAAGAAAAAGCAGGACACATTAAAGAAACCAAAGGAAAATGCAAAGTATTTTTTATTAGTATTTGATTGCATATCATATAACAAATTGCAACTATCACAGTACAGACAAATCTTCAGAAAAGATCTGAATGACAAGGCAATGATGGATTCAGAAGTGAAAAACATTGTCTCCACTCCACATCCAAATAACGAGTTAAATAATCAGTAGAAGTACCTAGGGATATTCCTCTTAGATCAAAATAAAAATATATGTTAGATAATAGACTTATATCTTCAATGCAACATGAAAAAAAATTACTATTTTGGAATAAACACAATAAATCTTTGTGAAATATAAGTGGAAAACTGCAGTCTTAATTAGGTAAGTATAAGAAATTTGATCATGTTTGCAGCTAATATATCAGGCTGTTATATCATAACCAGGTAAAATAAACAGCCTGCATGTCTAATCTTTAAATGAATCCAATTTGATTTTGTCTAATTACTCATTTAATTCCCAGACATGGCATGCAGCTGTAAAGCCAGATGACCTAGTAGCTTTTGTGCTTTACAAAACTGGACACAAACAAATTCCAGCAAATTCCAGTATGCTGAATGGTTGAAAAATCTCCAAAAGAAATTTGTGATGTAAATTTGTTTCAGAAAAATACTATCCACCCTAAGAAAGCATTCTGATGTTTATTTAGTTGAGCACTAATAATGGTAACTTTTCAGAAGAGGTGGTCAACGTACTGAAGGGTAATATAGTCTCTTACGCACTTGCTGAGAAAAGGTATTTGCAGTAGAGATTGGTTCAACTCCACAATAAAATTTAGTCATTCCTAGAAATGGCATTCCATCGAAAAGTGGTGAGTTATGGCAGCATCTCAGCAACATGGTTAAATTAAATATAGTTTGTAAAAGGCAGAGTTTTCTAACCTCCCCTACTTACAATCTGACAGACAATATAAGTAGTTTTCTCTTAACTAAATACATATGGGACAAACAGACAACACTCATTTTAGCTAGTCACCTTACATATTCAGAGGGAGTTAACAACAATCCTTAGTAAATTGTCTTTCTGATGAGACAAACACATAAATCACAGGTTGACAAAATGACTTACAGAAGACCTGTGATCCATTCTCACATTCTGTGGCAGAACACAGTACATCTAGATTGTCCTAGTCAGGTGTCTGTCTAATCTATGTTCATTTTAATGATGAGAATTTTACAGCCTCCATCAGTCAGTGCTCAGCTGTACTCTTAGACTGAAAGTCCCTCCAAAAAAGATCTCTTCTGCTAAAAATTAAGATGACTATTTCTCGTTCTGTCTTGAAAAGACATGTAGAACAAGAAACCTTCATAAGTTCGTAAATGGAAAATTTAAGTTCATAAATGGTTAATTCTCAGCATGTCGCTAAACAGTAAATTCTTAGCATGTCCTTTTTCAGCTGAACAATACTTGTCTATCAATGATAGCAGCTTTTTCTTTCTCTTATTTTTCTAAAGCTCATAGTTTTATTTGCTATTCTCTTTTGGTCTCTAATCCTCTGTATGTTTTGTAACATGTTGTGCTTAAAACTTGACACTGCTTCCTGAGGCCTGCTGCCAGAGGAAACAGAACTAAGAAATCATCTCTGATGTCTCTCAGTGCTGCTTATTGATCCCTTCCAAGACAGGAGACCAACACTGCCTCTCCTATTCCCACATTCATTGATTTATTCCAAGATTCCACTTACAAAGAAAGTTAATTATTAATAAAATATTGAAAGGTATACAACTTGATTCCTCCTTCAAAATTTGTAAATAAGTTCTACAACTTTTAAAACATGTTTTTTCAATTGGTCTATAACCACCCTGTTTTAGTATGGTCATCTCTACTACAATTTCCTATTGAAATCATACAAATCAGTGTAAAAATGCCTATCATAAGGTTTTAAAAAGATTCTAATTTCCTGATTCTCTGTGTCAGTTACCACCTCATACAGGATGATTAGGTCTGACAATATGTTCTGATACAAACATCTGGCAATATGTTTACTCTATTATCACCTTGTTATTTGTTAAGTGCTTACAGATTATTCCGTACTTTCCCTGGTATATTTATGGACTTCAAAATTAATATGTATATTGCTCTGTTCACAAAAGTTTCCTTTGCAAGGAGCCATACACTGGTCCATCTTCTCTGGTCCTGAGGGAGTTCTTAAAGGTAATTGCTAATGGGTTAGAAATTGATTGACACATTTCTTAAGTACTTTAGTGCAGTGTCTTGCAACTCGTGGCCTGTGGACTATTGGAGGTCTGTAAGACACCAGATAATAGTCACTGCTTTATATATTTGCTAGACAGAATAGACTGCAAAAGAAAAAAGCACGGGAAAGGAGACAATTCATCCAGCAACATTTCTGTTAATGACTTAAAAAAAGAGTACGTAAAGAAAACGGGGGAGAAGTAAGAGATAAACAGCCAAAGTTTACGGCTGTTATTAATCGTTATTTGACTGCAGATGCAAACCATAGTGGCGATACTATGCAAGATGTGCTATGAATGTTTTTTCACAAATATTGAGGGGGGGGGGGGGGAAGAAATATCTTCCAGCTATACGTAGTAGCATTTTTAACAGTGATCTACAGGAGAAAAAAACATATTTGAGAATGTTTACTGATATCAAAAAGGTAAAGGAAATAGCCAAAAAAAGAAATGAACACTGATCTGAAGCAGTATCGATTGCTCAGAAAAATCCAGCAAAATAGTGTGTTTCGGTATGGACAGTTATAAAGCTATACATCAGGAATTTCTGTTATCCTTAAAGCTTTTTCCTCTTGGTCTTTTTCCATGAACAAGAACCAAGAGATTGCAAGGTAGTTCTCAATATGTTTTCACCACTGATTAGAGATTTTAATCAGGTTACACTGGTGCAAATTTTTACTACCAAGTCATACAATTATTTAACTGTGAAAAGACTCCGCTATACATAACTGCATGAAATTCTGTGAACTGTGCTATCAAACCACGTGTTAAAAATGGACAATTCTGATTTAAAAATCTAAATCTATAAAAACTAGTACCCAATAAGAATCAGGTGTTGCTTTTTAGTTTGGATATCTCATTGGCCCAGAAAAAAGGCAGTTTGGGAAAAAATAGACTAGACTTTTTCAGTTCTTCTGCACTTATAAAGTATTTCAAACACGGTACACAAAACACATAAAAAGAAACACAATATAACCCTCCCCAAACCCCAAGAATGATACAGAATACTGCTGTGTTGGAGTTCTGACCAGAAACTTCTAACGTCTTTTTCTCTCTTATTCCATCTGTGTTGATTCAAACTCAAGGAACTCCATGAACACAGTGCTGTAGGAGAGATATTTAAACATCCCTCTGTTGGAGAAAACAGATTACTAGTGGATAACTCATCAGTGTTTGCTCAGCAAGGTGTGTCACTTCATTTGATTAAACATAACAAATTTAAACAAAGGCATTCTGAAATGAAGCAGTAGCTGACAATGGTCCACTTCCAGAGCTTTAAGATTGTAGGGCAAAGAATCTACCACATAACAGAACATTAGAAATCTGTCAGTCATTTATTTGTCTGCCAACTCTCTTCATGGTGCACTGTAGGATTAGACCATTTTCCTTCCAGAGATTCATATATATCTTCAAGTAGTTAGGCTGACAGAGGAAAAGGTGCAAGACAGTAGGATACTGATCAAAGTGCCACTGCTCTTCTTTCTGTATCCTTGGCCAGAATTCAAATTTAAGCGGAGAAATAAAAAAGAAATGCATACTACCACTACCACTACCACTCAGCTGAGAGAGAACAGAGGCGAACCAGCTCTCCTTGGCAGAAATGACAATGGAAATAAGAACCCTCCTTCACCCCACATTGCTGGGAAATGTGGGAACACCAGAGAGCTACAAAGCTGATTTCATATGGTCAACCTAGAAAAGCAATTTCCATTTCCTTTCCTTTGTTCTCATTGTTAATATATTTGCAATAAAGGAGAATCAAGACTTCTTAAGAGTTTATGCATAATTCCTCCATGCTCTTTCTCCAAAAATATCTTTAAGATTTCAGTTTCTCCCTTAGATTTCTGCTAATATAAAATACATGAATAGCTAATTTAGCTGGCAATACAATAACTTCATTACTTTTGCTCTTCTGCCCTTTTTCTTGGCTATTTAAAGCTCTAGAAAAAATACCTTTCTAAATAAACTATATGTTCTGTTGTATTTTTGGAGGACAATGAAATACAGAAAACTTGGAATGCAAATGCACAGCATATCGACCATCCCAAAGTAAGAAGTGATGCTGTGCAAAAGACTGCAGGGCTTGAACCCTGAGTTCCAACTGTAGATTTTGCTTTAAATAATGCCGCAAAAATCACTTCCAGTCCATCTTTGAAGCACTCTAACAGCTATAAAAAGAACAGTCTTGATATACTTAAATCCAAAATAGCAAAATAACTCTGATTAGCTGATGTCTACATTTTTCATGGTCTGTTCTTACTTGACTAGCAGTTTTCTAAATAAAGACATCAACAGTTTTGTTTAAGAACATATCCAGAACATGTCTGGAGGCTGTGTTTTTTGATGATCTATGTTCTAGACAGAAGAGTTCCCAAGTCGCTTGAAGATACTGTTTGAGTATACCTAACACACAGATAATTTTGCCTTAATAAGCCATTAAGCAATTATGGTGACTTAAACCAACTTAGTAGTGCTAATTGACTTTTATATAGTGGCTTGGGTGTTAGATAACCCACTGATGAAGATAAAAATCCAGTTTCAGGTTTTTCTTTAGCCTGAGGTGGTTCAGACTCAAAACATTACAAAAGGGTAAACTAATCACTGTGTCATAGGTTTAGGTAGGGAAGAAAACCTACTCCATCTGTACCACTCCCCACTGCAAAGCAAAGAATACAAGTTTTATGGAAGAAAAGAAGGAAAAATGATGGAGTGTGAACTTAGCCTAGTTTAGCCACTCAGCAAGGAGTAGGGTCTCCCAGCTCTTAGTATTTGCTTCTGAAGAATGCATGTATTTTATACTTAATAGCCCTCTTGATCACTTTGATAGCAGGATCATTCTGGAGATAGCCCAAGGAGCTCTCAGGTTTTCTGGACAGAGAAGATGTGGTTTTTAATTACAGCTGAGGGAAGACTGCATGCCTGTTTTATCTCTTCAATGAAGAGAAACACATTACTCTGCTTCGGGCTGGAATTATTTGTTGCACTGCCTTCACTTCAGGCAGGAAAAAAAGAATATTTTCCTTATATGATTTGTGTTCAGAAAGTGAACCTTTATCACAAATTGTATTCATGATATTGTATTGAAATCAAACATGAAAAGATAGTGTGGAAAGACAGTGAGATTGCTGTAGGCTCTGATCATATCAGGTGTGCTGAGCAGGAACTGCAGTGCACCTATGCAGAGCATGTGCATTTTCTTGTAGTACCTGGCAAGGCTCTGGTAACTGTGTTCTTTCCTGGAAATCAAGAAATCAAAAAAAATACTACAAAAAAATCCTTTTAATACTACATTTTTTCCTAGACCGCCAATCTCAAGTGCCTTGTAACATCAAGTACTGTGTTCAGTTTTGGGCCTCTCACTACAAGAAGGACATTGAGGTGCTGGAGCGTGTCCAGAGAAGGGCAATGAAGTTGGTGAAGGGTCTAGAGAACAAGTCTTATGAGGAGCGGCTGAGGGAGCTGGGGTTGTTTAGCCTGGAGAAAAGGAGGCTGAGGGGAGACCTTCTTGCTCTCTACAACTACCTGAAAGGAGGTTGTAGCAAGGTGGGGGTTGGCCTCTTCTCCCTAGTAACAAGTGATAGGACAAGAGGAAACAGCCTCAAGCTGCACCAGGGGAAGTTTAGGTTAGATATTAGGAAAAACTTGTTCACTGCAAGGGTAGTCAAGCATTGGAACAGGCTGCGCAGGGAAGTGGTTGAGTCTCCATCCCTGGAGATATTTAAAAGACAGGTAGACGTGGTACTCAGGGACATGGTTTAGTGTTGGAGTTGGCAGTGCTACGTTAATGGTTGGACTCGATGATCTTAAGGGTCTTTTCCAACCTTAACGATTCTATGATTCTATGAGAAAACAAAGACTTAACATAGGGGTAACATTTCAACTCGCTTACCCACCTTTTCTTTAGAATAATACTAACCATTTCCTTCAAAGCACACAGATCTGATGGTCAGATTTCTGGGACAGACTTGAGTTTTTTTGTGTGTTTGTGCAGCATCTTGCATAGCAGGGAGCCAGTCAGCATTTTTGACTCTTCAGCACTAGTGCATTACAGATTATTCCATGAAGTTGTATGTCTGTCTGTATTTCTTTCTTATCTGACAACAACAGTAAAAGTATAATTTTGCTGGCCCCTATAGAAAGAAAAAACCAGAAATGGCTGACAGCTTGTCATAAAATACATCATACTGCAGAACGAAGATGTGAAAAAATATAAACTTTACCAAAGGGAAATAGTAATAAATACCTTGAACAAATCCGCTAGGGAAGTTGAGTTTATCATAACATTTCTTTGTAGCAAATCCTCTGAAGGATGGCATAGAAGAGAGGAATGAACAGAACAATGAAATCATTGCCCATGACATCCTGTTGGCTTTTTCAAGCATTATTTCCATAACATTGTGTTGATACAAGGGGAAAAAAAAACCACAATTGCGTTCATTTTCTGTGTGTTGCTTTGAAAGGTTTAGAGTTCTATAAGTAGTTATATGGCTGTCTCTTCAATGTGTAAATTTATCCCTTATGTCCTGGAAAGTCTAATGTTACTAAAGGATGATGAAGCAAAAACATCATGTGGAAAACAGTTGATATTTTACCATTTAACATGCACATGCACATAAAAAAACTCACTTAAGAAAGTGAACAGATATGTCATCATTAACTGAATTTTTCATGTCTAACCTTCCCTGAGGTCTAGAAAGTTATATGTTAAAATTAGGTTTCCTAGTGATTATCTCCTGTTGAGGGCAGTCTCTACATATATAAGGTGATTAAAAACTTCTGTTGCAGAACGACAGATCTTGTTCCTCTTACTTGTGTATCTGGTCCCATTGACAGGACATTTCTTCATTTTAGTAGAAGGTGAGTAGGATGGTTCAAGATGTATAACTTGCATATTAAATTACCCACATCTGTACAACATTTAATTCAACAGGAAGAAAATTGACAAGATTTTTTTTCACGTGTAAAATGCTACTTATATTTCTAATCATTCCATCTTCAAGATGTAGAGAAAAGAAGAATAATCCAGGGAAAAAATTAGATAGACATCAGCAGGACAGAATGACTTTTACACAATAATATCTATATATGTGCGCTGCTTGGTTTTTGGAAACAAGTAATAATAGGCAATGTGTTACCTCTACATATATTAGATAATGATACACCGAAGGTCATACAACTGCTCCTATTTAGCTTATATGACAGCTATGCAAAAGATATTCAAAGGCAACTGTCAAAAATGAGGAATCTCTAATTAGCCTGTGGAATTCATTGGTGCCTCATTTTACTGTTTCCAATGAATTAGTAGATTACACAGAAGACTATGTACATGTGAAAGTGTAAGGTATATTAGATGTGCAAAATCCTCATGCTTCTGCATATACAATCAGAGCTTGCCTGAGGTTAGAAAGAAACATATTTTATTTTGAAATTATTTTATAGAAGAAATTCTTATATACAAATCATAGGGAAACTTCTGCCTTTCTCTGAAATTTCCAACACCTGACTACAGTTGCAAAATAAACTGGCTGAATACTTAAAACTCTTTCTGCGCTGAAAAAGGATGTGGTGAAACCAAACTGAAGTGTGCAAGACAACCACATATCCATGAGCTAATCCCTATATGTCTGCATGAGATTCAGTAGAGACAAAAAAATCAGCAGCATTAAAACAACTTTTAAGTTAACAAAGTTTCAGGTAGTCCTTGTGCTTTTCCACATAATAGTCAAAACTGCTGCCTGCCTCAAAAGTCACACATATCAACTTAAGAACTTCCAGATTGTTATGAACGTGCTTCCTTGACGTGATACTATGCTTTGAACAGTGAGACTTTAGAGAAGAAATTACAAACTAACATCCAGTCAGGCTGTGCAAGAAGACTAAAAATGTCCCATTAACTTCAGAAAAAAATTACGTTCCAATGAGAAACTTGTGAAACAGTCACAACGGTACCTGAAAACACAGCAAAACCACACAGGACAAAACAAATTTGAAACTGCAGTGTTATTTTGTGAATATTTCATTAAATGTAAAAGAAAAAAAGCAAGAAAATTGTCAACAGTTCGAGATATATACAATCTGTTTTCTAGCTTTATACATTTATGAGTTTAACCTGTAGTCTTGCAAGAATGCACCACCCTTTGTCATTATGGTAGGAAAGCTAAGAGGAAAAGTAACACAAGTCAAGATTGCTGATTATTGATAAGAAAATACAATTGCCAGGTGAAATCAAATGAATGTTATTGCTGTATTACAATAGCAAAGAGTTGGTACTAGACAAACATGCTTGGAAAAAAGGATAAGACAGCCCACAATATAGAAAAGTAAGACTGTTTTGATTTCTTGTATTTTAGTTAGTTGTAGTGTGGAGTATATGCAGGAAAGATGTTGTTATTAAACACTGCAGATCGTTAAAGATGCACATATATATAATCATAGATCCCAGAGACTAGCTGGGTCTGTTGTGGTGAGTCTATGGTGACAAGAGGAAGATAGGTGGAGAAAGTCATTGTAGAAGGTCAGTGAGCCATACTTGGCCAGCTTATGTTGTGTTTTAGCTGGATCTTAATGGACTTTTGAATAAAGCCCTTACTCATTCTTGCATTGCTACATAAGGTTTGGCCTCATCCTGCTCAAAAGCACCTGTAAGCACCTGGGAACAGAATGAAGCAGGCACCAAACCCAGCAGTAAACCTTGTGTCTTCAGGGCCCCTAATGACAATTTTTCTCTTCAGGCCCTAAAGGCAGAATGCTCCTGACCTATAGTGGTTTATCACAAAAAAATGCATTAAGCAAGTGTGATCAAGCATCAAGTACATCTATGTGGCAGCCACTTTCTCCTCTCTCTCCCACTGGGTTGCTCCCTGTTGCTGTGCAGTTTTTGCTACTGTCAGATACAGCTTCCACATCTCTGATCCTCAGGCGAGCTGCTCATCTTTGGATGCAAAATTCATTTTTGTTTGCCCTTCTATGGTGATTTCAGCCATTTCTGGCCTCATGCTACTCTGTATAAATAAGAGAGGCTGTTTATCAAGGAGGAGATAATAAAACTGGTCTGTGAACAAAAAAAAAAGTATTTTAACATTTTGTTCAGTTCTGAAGAATTGTTGAAAATCAATGCTGTCATTTACAAGAAAAGCAAAAATTTTTGCTAAAACCCAGCAGACTTGGGTGTGGAGTTTTTTCTTGATTTTAGCTAGATAATTCTGGAAATAGTGATTTTACAAAGAGGTAGATAGATATGAGGTGAGAGCCAGCTCTACTTTTCCCCTTGTTTGGTGAAATCCTCTTACATGTTCACTAGGAGATAAATAGATTACCATACACAGAGATGTACTGAGACATTTGACTTTTATAGAGAGGCTTTGGCAAAACTTCACCTGTGGGAGCATTTGTACAGAACATTGTGAAGAATCTCTGTCTCCTATCTGAGAGTCAAAAAAGGATCTCTTTCCTGGTCTTAGCAAAAAATTGCCAAAACTGGGAGTAAATAGATTTGTGTGCATTTGACATTTGAGCTGACTGCAAGTATTCACTATCATGTGGGCCAGAATATAGGTAGAAATAATTATTGGGGGAATTCAAATTCACACAGTGGTCTAAAATCAAGAGATGGATTTTATTTCCCCTGCAATTTATTGACAACAAGTTCAAATCATCTCTCTCCTTGCTTTTTGCATGGATGTCATCCTGCAACCTTCAATATTTATGTAAGGATAAAATTTTATTCTTGAAAATACTAGACATATCACTGCATTTTTGCTTTGCCATTTTTAGGTTGAATAAAAAGCAGAATAATTTCAAAAGCAGAGTATTTTTTCCAGAAAAACTAGTGTATTTCAGCAAACTGACCCCATTTTGTCATCCCTTTTAAGACTACTATCTCAAAACAAAACACCGTGGTCTGATTGTTTTCTTAGATTCTTTCTCACATTCACAACAGTCACACCTCATTCAGCACTGATTTTCCCATCAGCCATGTGGACGGTGTTCTACATAAAAAGGGGATCATACCAACTGTTTCTGAAAATGAGCTATGGAAAGATGAAGCCTTTATGAAAGTGAACTGCTAATGGATTCCCCTATCCAGTCACTGGTTTTAGGAGAATTCATGTAAATACAGAAGCATTTTACTGCCAGTTATTCTGATTGCAGATACAGTTGAGAAGGACTGATGCAACAACTGTCTAAATAAATGCAGTTCAGGATTACAGTGTCAGCTGGGACATATGGAATTTACCTCCCTACAGCTTCTTCAGTCTATTGTCAGAACTGTCAGGATTGCCAGAAGGACCTCACTGAAATCTGAACCAGACCTAACCCAAAAAACTGACCTTGCATGGGGTGAAGAGATTTCTCTTGACTGTGTCAACCAGAATAAATGACTGTCATAATAGAGATTTTCCTCAAAATTCATGGGGTGCACAAAGTCCGCATTTTGTAACTTCATGACTTCATCTATCTGACGCAGTTAAAGGGAAGATTCTCCTACCCCTACATTAGCAGCTGCTTTTTACTATATTTAGTCCCAATGGAGTCCTTCTACAGTAAGATATCATTCATCAAAGATGAGAGTGTCTAGCCAAAAGTGAATATCTGACTATTTCCCTCCCCTTGAGAAAGCTTTTGCAGGTCAGTGTTGAAGCATATATGTCAATGAATAAAGTAATTTCATCTTCAGTATCATCAGTCTGGTATCTTTCATGGATAATAAATCTACTCAGAATACAAAAGTTATATTCTTGGTGACATAAGGATCTCAAGTCTATTTCCTAAAATTGTCATATTTCAGCAAAATGTTTATAAGATTTTTATTGTTGAGGAATATTCTTTCCTTTTCTTCTCTGAATTTGTCTGGAAGGTAAGAATTTTAACACAGTTACTGTACACAAAACACAAGTAATGTTACAAAATGAGTAAGAAATAATGTACAATTACTTTTTTTCTTACTAATTGTAAGCTCAGAGACAAAACAGAGCTATAGATGCAAAGACAAGATTTAACTATTTGTCATTCTTCAACAACAAATTATACTTGATTTGTATTCCCACATTTATTAATTAAATTCTCCAGAATTTGAAATAAACATTTCCTTCTGACATACAAGGATTCTGTAACACAAGCTCAGTCACAGCAGGACGTACGTATACACTTAAGAACAGATTTTTAGTCATTTTTGTACTTAATTCCCAATAATTTATGCTTGAATACAATCCATGTTCTCAAGAGTCTAGAACTGAAACATAAAATGGCCTGATTCAACTGCAGTTATAAGTTCTAAAAGCAAAAATAAGTATTAAAAAGTAACTAAAAGTACAGTTCATGGAAGCTTAGAAAGCATTTTAAGCTTTGAAGATTAATGACTTCTAGTTGTTTAAGCTTTCAGCTGTAGATCACTGATTTTTAACCTAGTTTAACAGTGCCTCTAACTTGTTACTCTTTGAAGGTTCTTTGGCAGTTCAATTGAAGCAATCTATTTGATACAGCTTTCTACAGAAAAATGTCCATATAAAGAAAATCAGTCCAACAAAAACAAGCCTTGTTGTCAGCCTCAACTGAGGCCATGGAATAAAAGAGCATGAAGATCATTAAGGGTTTATTCACCTTGCTGAGACTAAATCCCCCAAAGAGTCCATAGCCAGAGGGGAGGAAAGAGGTTAAGACAGAAGAGAAAAGAAAAGGAAGATAAGAGGACGAAATTTTCCCCAAAATACAGCTTCAGAAAGAAACCTTCCCCAGAATAAGTTTAGCAACACAGGAAAATATTTGTAACCAAAACATGGAAGAAATACTACATATGAAGCTACAATGAAGTATTATGAGACACCCTGATTTACTTAGCCCATGCAGATTGTTTCCAGAATATCTCCACCAGCACACTGTAGGTAAACTGCAGAGATATTCTGCTTTTTGTCACTGATATTGCTGTGACAAAGAAAGCTTATTCTCTTCTAGGAGCCAGAAAAATTTACATCTGAACTTGGTCTGAAAGGAATATAGCGCCATCTTTTAAGAAACACCTGTGACAAATCTTCCATCCCTAAAACTTAAACTTAAAACACAGAGTGGAAAGAGCAGTGCCTTGCTACCTCCTGTACTACAAAGTGTTAATGAAAAGCCTACAGAGCTCTGACGCTTCAGGTCAGTTCCAAATTACTCAGTGGTTTCAGACCAGCCTCCTGGTATTACCAGTGATTAGATTTAGGGGTGCTGAGCTCATGTGGGTAGAAAAAACCTGTGTCTCCATTGCTGATGATGTGTGCTTTATGCAGAACAGAGGGATACTAGGGGCCATTAACTTCACCAAAATAAAAAAAACCAAACTCTAACAAACAAACACATAAAGAAAGAGAAAGAACAAACCTTTTAAAAACAGGTTTTCTTAATGGAATGGAAGTGGGAGGATCCTTTATGCTAGTCTGGCTTTCAACTTGTGCTAATGCATCAAAGATTATTCAGAACATTTTATTAGTCTTCTTCTAGCTGCTGTGGAGAGGAAAGACTGGAGGAACATGTTGTTTTTAAATGGTGGATAGAGAAAGATTTCACTATTGGCAAATTCTACAGGATATCAGTGTATGCTTACTTGTAACCAAACATCTATTCTTGCAAGGATAGAATGCTTTTAATAGTCTCTTCCAAGGTGCTCTCATTTCTTTTTTTTCTCATCAAGTCCTGCACAAATTCTTAACAGCACTTGCAGTAATTCAAAGCTATTCAGCAACATCACTTCCATTCTTCTCAATTCCTTGCTGTGCATCCCATTCCTTCGCACAATTATGTCCCCAGTATGTAGCTTTGACTTAGCCTTCCTTTCTGTCCATTCCTGATTTCTGAAAGATGCGATTCTGTCTTTAATTCTCATACTCTGAAGCACACCTTTCTTCCTGTGGATGCCATTCAGTCTTTGAATCAGAAACCCTTGCTTTCCCTTATTCTAAAAAAGCCCTCTTTCCTTTATGGACTATCTGAGAGTCTTTGCTTCATCTTTTAAAAACTCTTCATAGCGCTGAGAAAAGGCAGAAACCTGAGAAACAGGGCTGGAACATTTCTACATTGCAATAAGCTACTGGATACAGCAGCAGCAGTAGAAGACTTTAAATTTGAGTCAGGAATGAGAAATACCAGCCAGCTCTTTCCTTCCAGATCCTTGGAAATAAGAGAAGAAAAAAGTTCATGAATAAGACTTTATAGTCTTACTCTGTTTCTGTGGTACTGTCGTGGTTTAACCCCAGCTAGCAACTAAGAACCACAGAGCTGCTTGCTCGCATTCCCCAGTGGGACACAGGAGAGAATCGGAAGAGTAAAAATGAGAAAACTCATGGGTTGAGATAAAGACAGTTTAATAGGCAAAGCAAAAGCCACGCACCCCCAGCCTACTTGCTGGTGAGGTGGTGTGAGAAGCAGAAAAGACCTTGACTCTATGTAAGCACTGTGCAGCAATAACGGAAACATCCCTGTGTTATTAACACTGTTTTCAGCATAAATCCTAAACATAGCTCCATTCTAGCTACTATGACAAAAATTAATTCTATCCCAGCCAAAACCAGTACAGGTACCTATCCTATATTTGTGGTATCTATGCTATATTTGTAAGTGGTTGGTCTTGTGGGCTATATCACAAAAATTAAATTAACTAATTTCTGCTGAAATGACTAGTTTCAAAAAGTCATGAAATATTTTTCCACTGCTCTGCTCTGTTTCATTTAATATATTGGATCTAGATGCTTTTTGAGTTAATTTTTCAGGATATGGAGGAGTAAGATGAACTAATGGCTTGAATTTCTGTTTCTTCTGCACGCTATGACAGTGCATGCATCCTTATTTGAGAATCACAGTTCCACATAGTATTATTTTGGCTTAACACATACTATTTTTTTAACACAGGCTCTGACCTGTCCAAGTATTCTTCTTTGCATTAGGGTAACATTTACCTCTAATCAGCATCAGGATCCCTTTTCTCTGGAATCAAACATAGAATGTAACATAGCACTGTGATTGTTGACCTTGAGTTACTGACACCAGATTACCACATAATAACCCTACTTTTCCTTTTTCTTCCTTTTAATGGTTTCACTGTTTTCCCCATTTGAATCTTCACAGAAAAGACACAAATGCCACAAGATGCTGCTTCCCTCTTGATATAACAATCTCACTGGATTTTGATGATGCCATATCATGCAGATATCAGTCCTGCTGGCTAACCAAGAAACTGATCTTTACACAACTGTTACTGACATGTTATACACAAATGACCAGTTAATTATGTGTTTTGTTGTTAAATCAATCCATTCAGTAACACTGTCTTAGTAATTCTTTTGAAAAGGAGCATGCTGTAAGAAAGAGGAATAGGAAGATAATTTCAGATTGGAGTCTTTACAACAACTAACCTAAAGTGTGAGGTTATTCAGACACAATAAAGAGCAGAGCATACACTTGTTCTTGTGATCTAATCTAAGTGTGACCTTAGTGCATGTTGCAGGTTTGAAGTCCAGGGCACTTCTGCTTGGACCTGGGTGCAGACAATAGGGTAAATATAAACTGGTTAGGAATGGAATCTTAATTGCATTCTTAGTTTATGTTAAAAGTCAGTACGATGGAAACTAAGGGAAATACTATTATTCTCCTCTTGCTATACTTTCAGAGTTTTCAGTTTCTGAATACTTAACAAATTCTGAAAGGAAACCTTCCAGAAGACAGACCAGATTCCAAACCAGTTTGGTAGCTATGGCTCATTTCTAGAAGAACCATGTTTAAGTTTGCAATAAGAGTCCAACGGAACAGAAAATTAAGCTTAAATCTCCTGCAAAGCCAGCAAATATACTTAGCACTATGCTGTTACCCACTGTGAGCCTAATAGATAATAGTGCACCTAAAATGTTCCACAGACAGCTGTGTGAGCAAAAATCTACCATTAAACTATGACACCTTCCCCAGCAATTCAGAAATTCATTAAAATATTTCTAATAGGCATTAGTCATCCCTCTCAAAGGGATACTAGCTTTCTTGCAATGAAGAGATATTAAAGATAAAACTTCAGACACCAGACAAGCAATTAGCTGTGCAGACGGATCACCTAGTTACTAATTTATTCTTTAATTGATCTGAGTTAAGTAGATATTTTGAAAAGGACCCAGTAACTGAGAGAAATAGTCTGAGCCTATCCAAGGACATCCAATTTTATTTATCCTTGTGTATTCACATCCCAGATAAGCAGTAATGGTAATACACATAGTTTCCAGCTTGTGCTTTAGATCCTTGCAGGCTTGTAGGTTTGCATCTAGAGATTAGTTCTCCATACATAATAATTTGGCAAACTACATGGTAAAGCTTGACTATAGGGAATAAAGCAAGAGTGTCTTATGTTGTCTACTTATCCAGCACCTCTGGAGAATCAAAATAATAAGACAGAAGTTGAAGAACACACTCTAATAAGGAATGAGTTTGACCTCATGATGATACAAAAGGATAGCAACAGTTATTCTGAATTGATATTACTTGTTATTTTGTATTTACATTTTCTTAAGTGCAGTTTTTACTTTATTCATATCCCTAGGACTTGTTGTTGTTGTTTTTTCCAAAATGCCGGGCATGCCCTGTCAAAGCAAGGATAATGCCATACAATGATATTTTAAAATAGAGTGCAAGCTTCTAATGTAGATTTTACAAAATGTTTAACGACAGCAGCCTTTGACAATTTCATTGGCTAAAGGTTTTCCTTTCGTATGCAGACAGCCAGCTGATTGTACCACCAAAAAATTATCCACAGCTAGATTTATGGACCTTTTGACCTCGATGAAAATTCCCTGAGTTTCACTGTAATGTGAATTAAGATTAAGTTACATTCCCTAACTCATAAGTGTAATTCATCCAGACTTGCTTTCATATATTTTACAAAGAGTCACATGGAAAAGACGAGGAGTAATGGGTACAAATTACTCCTGAGGACAATCTGATCGGACACAAGAGGAAAATTTTTCACAATGAGAACAATCAGCCATTGGAATTATCTCCCCAGGGAAGTGGTGGATTCCCCAACATTGGACAGTTTTAAGATTTAGCTGGACAGAGTGCTAGGCCATCTTGTCTAGACTGTGCTTTTGCCAAGAAAGGTTGGATGAGATGATCCCTGAGGTCCCTTCCAGCCTGGTATTATGTGATTCTATGATTCTATGATTCTATGATATAAAATATGTATGGTGAAATCCTGAGTTCAGAAAAAAACTGTGGTGGTGGTGTCAGCCCTTCCCCAATACATCAAAGAAACCTAAAAATTTTCTTTCTTTTCAGCAAAGTTTTTGTGATTTTCAAACTGAAGATATACCAGATAGTTAAAAGAATACCTTTATGTCCACAAAAAATTATTATTACTGTTATCCAAGTAGTGACACTTGTCAATCTTGCTCACTGCTTTTCCTTTAGCAGCTGAAATTCAAAATGGTTCCTATTACTCATCTGAGTAGATGGGCACTTTCATCCACACATGGTCCCATTGAAAATCTAAGCTGTACTCTGGCTCCTTAATTTACAGTACTGGTGATTTTTCACCAAATAGAGAGATGCACATGGAAGTGGAATGAGTATGACATAAAATAAATCAAGTAATTATTTTTTTGTGCATTAAACTGAGTCAGATAGATAGATAGTCTGCAGAGAAAAACTGAAGGAAGGAAAGTGGCTAATAACATCCTCGCTTTCTGTGATACTTCAACTGGGAATTGTCTGGAGTGATGCCCAGAGATTATTTAACATCGAATCTTTGGGCAATACCTGAACATGACCTGACAGTAGTTGGCAATATAGCCCAACTCAGCTGGATACATAAGTAAAGGTAAATCGAGCAAAATAAGCAAGGGCAATTTTAAGATTCAGCGAAAGGTGTGATTTACATATTCTTTTCCTATTTTGGAGGGATTGGTTTTGAAAGGTGTTTGGAGAGGCTTTTTTTTTTTTTACTGTGAGTTGTGTTTTGTCTAACCTCTTCAATCATAATCATAAAAAAAAAGGCCTTCCTTTACATCTCTGTTGTAATTCCAATGCGCTGCATGTTGGATATCCAAGAACTTGTAAGTACTCACCACCAAACTATGTTCATAAGTTATTAAGATTGTTACCAAAATAATCAAATACCAAACTAATTTAATATTTTTTCTAATTTTTCAGTGAAAAAATTAATTTTGCAGCAGATTAGTATGTCTCATGAAAGCAGTGCTGGAACACCCTACACTGGAACACCCCAAATTCCTGTAGGATTTTTAAAATTCATATTTAGGTTCATTAAAGGTTTCCCAGATGACTACATCTCTCTGTGTTTGGTCATACAGTAAGAAGGGCAGAGAAAGTTTTTAAGTGGTAAAATTACTAATACAGCTTCCATAGAGTAGAGATCATTTAGGTTTTGCAAAGAAAACTGAATATTTACTCAGTCATATTCAGTCATACTGAATTTAGTCGTATCAAATATAATGAGAAATCTGAATTTCTGCCATTTAATCAACAGATGTCATCATTATGTACTTTTCTGATGTTTTCATTAAAAAAGTATGTTTATGACTTGATTTTCATACGCCCGTGTTTTCTTTGTGGTCAGACTGTACAATAATTTCTTCTTAGAATAAAAACTAACACAACTGTGGACACTTTAAATAACTCTATTATTCTTCCATTATCCTCCTTGTAGGCTGCTCCCCATTCACTCAGTGATCTGTTCTTCTTTGGTAGATTCCTCTCTCCTCCAGATATCCCTTTTCATTTTCACACTCCAGTACTGTTGGCAGTCTCCATCTGCTCCATCCTTCCTTTAACCATCCTTCCCTTCCCTTCCCTTCCCTTCCCTTCCCTTCCCTTCCCTTCCCTTCCCTTCCCTTCCCTTCCCTTCCCTTCCCTTCCCTTCCCTTCCCTTCCCTTCCCTTCCCTTCCCTTCCCTTCCCTTCCCTTCCCTTCCCTTCCCTTCCCTTCCCTTCCCTTCCCTTCCCTTCCCTTCCCTTCCCTTCCCTTCCCTTCTTCCCATATGCCACGTGTTCTACAAGAACACATAGCACAAGTTCCATCCAGAGTTTAACAAAATTTGCAATATAGAACTAATGAGTACTATTATAAGGAATCATATTTTATTTATATTTAGCATATATACATGCACTCACACACACACTAAATTTTAGCCTTATCCAAAGTAAATAAATTAAGCCAGTTGAAGACCTAGACCAGTGTACTGGTTTTCTCATTGCAGGACTTCTGCTTCAAATTTGTTCACTTGTTTAAAGTTTCATTTATGCTGATGTTCTCTCACATGGCAGAAATGCAGCAGCACACATTTTGCTTTCTTTACTACTGTAGCTGATTATGTCCACATTTTACTTTGCTGCCTGGCTTGTCCTGTGTTGCCAGTTTCATCAAAGAAAGATAATAATTTCAGACCTCACTGACAGCTATTTGTAACCTTATAGTCACTGTTCTGAGCAAGTCCTGATATATACTTTTCTCAAAGCGGAGTATTGCAAAGAGGATAATGTTTAAAGGTAATACCCAGGGGCCACTTTTGGAATTTGGACACAATCAATGGAATTAACAGCATATATAAATTGTCAGTACTTTTTTATATTTTATTACTCCATGGAGTTCTGCTCACTTAGAACATTTAGAGAAAGTTTTCACCTCAGAAAGCCTAATGTCATATTTTCAGGTAAAGATGGTATAATATGGGAAATAAATCACCAGATGGAAAATGTTATGTCTAAGATCTATGTTAATACTAAAATAACCATTACCTGTAGGTGAATATGAAGGGAAAATACAATGCTAAATTTCCCATTCTTTAAAAACTACACTTTTGATATGAAATGGGATTGTTTGAACTCCTTGTGTTTTTAACATCCCAGTTTGTTGTGACGTGCATCAATCCTGCAACATTTCTATCCAGGTTACTTATATGGTGCCTGTTTACTTAGTATCTGAAAAATGCACAATGCATTTAGTATCATGGTATACCTCTGAATCACAAGGGGCTATTAATTATTCCTGTTTAAAGGTGGGGGTTGTTGTAGTAGTGGTGGGGGCAAAGCAATGAGGTAACAAACAACTCTGTAAATAAACTAGTATATAAACTCAAAATTCCTAGGTCAGTTGCCTGATAACCAAACTGTCTTTCTTTTACTATTCACCAACAAAACTGGTGCTTTGTAACAATTTTATACTGCATCTCCTGAAAACAACAACAACAACAACAACAAACCCACAGGGCAAAAAGGTGTAGTTGCTATACATTGTCATTAAAACATATTTTAACATGTGCAGCTATGATAGTGATAATAGATCTATAGCACCCCAATGTGTGATAAGTAGCTTGTGTAACAAAGTACTGTTCCCATGCTAATGTATTTGTACCCTAGTAACCAGGCAAGATCTATTCATCCAATAGTGAGTGTCTGTTATTAGGCAACCTCTGTAACTGCTCACAGTCCAAGTTAGGGAATTTCATCTCAAGCCCCATGGGTTTACATTGCATACTTTAAAACTGTCCAGGTAAATCTCCAATACACTAACCAGGATGGCAGCAAACAGCCAAGCATGTGCTCACATAGGTACTCATATAAACAAATGATTAGGGGGCTGATCTTAACAGGGAAGCTATTGAAAACTGCTTTAAAAATACACTTTTTGGGTGGCATAGGCAAGCATGCAGTAAACCAGGTGAGAGTGTTCAGAGTGCCAAGGGACCAGTTCAGGGAAGCCTTTTAACACTTAAACAGCTGTATACCCTAGCTTTGAGACGTTCAGACGTATACTTCCCTGGACACCTACAGCATGTGGATATATTTGGAAATGTCCCTATTTTTATTGAGTTGATTAACTACTGTCTTCTATGTAAGATTGAATGGAATAAGAAAAAAAGACATTCTGTTGGTTCACTCTCCCAAAAAGCCTACATCATTGACCAAAAATCTCATTAACTTGGGAAACTTGTGAAGTGGGAGATATGGTCTCTCAGGACTCCTTAGCATGGTGATATTGAACTGGTTTCATCTTAATCCTAGGAAAGTGTCCTAACCACAGGGTAATGCAATATCCCAGGACAGAGCATTTTCCATCCTGTAAGGTAGCCCAGCCATTCTGCCAGGAGGGTGTAAGGCTTTTTAGCTTTTCTCTCGCAGTTCAAAATCTATCCTAAGCCACAGGACAGGGAACTCATTTTGGCATGTGTCTATCCATGGTGCAACGATTTGGATGGGAATTCATACACTTGGCCCCACACCACAGGGAGGGACAATCTAGGCTTCAGTTTAGGGGATCGTGCTTTTTAGGAGGAATCTAGATCTGCACGTTGCCACAGCTGCTCTCCGACACCAAGATCCCACTACCAGCTATTGCTGGCTGTTGAGTCAGAGACTGACAGCATCCGCAATGCAAGACAGAAAGCTGACCTTTAGTAGAAGCGAAAGGTGCAACTCATATGGAGGAGTAAAATCTCAATGCATGGAACAGCTCAATGCACAACTAGGAGAGCAGGCTCACCTACATAGTTCCCACTGTCATTAAACTTTGTCAGTCTGCTACTCTAAGACAGTGTTTCCTCCTCTCAACACTTTCTAGGTCAATGCACTTCTTAATATCTCCCAATATATCAAGACCAAATTTGAATTTTAACTGTGAAACAGTAAGTGAGAATAATGATTGTCAGAGAGAGGTCTGAGAAAAGAAATAAACATAGATGCATCAAGAACTACAGGAGAGTATTAAGTTTATACTCGAAATGTTGTGGTTTCCTGTTAGTGTACAAAACATTGCATATTACAATACAAGGTCATGAAGATCTAGGGATGTGCCTGACAGCTGGAGAAACACAAATGTTCCCAATTTCAAAGAAAGCTAAAAGGGTAATCCGTGGAACTACAGGTTTCTCAGCCTCACTTTGGTCCTGGAAAAATCATGAAATGAGTATCCTTGAAGCACATTACTAGATACATGAAGGAGAAAAAGGTGATGAGGATTTGTGGATTAAGGATTGTTATTTATCTCAATTTTAACAAGGTTTTCATCACTGTCTCCCACATTGTAGTCTGGATTGATGGACAACTGGATGTATAAAAAAGAGGTTGCATGATAGTACTCAGAGGATGATAGTTAGTGGGACATTCTCTAACTGGGTGTAAGTGTGTTACCACTGGGGTTGGTACTGGGACTGTTCTGTTTAGTTTTGTCAAAGACCTGGAGGAGGAAATGGAATTGACTTTTATCAAATTTGGAGATGCCGCCAGACTTGGTAGGACCATTCAAGGACATCCTAGACAGGTTGGCAGGGCAGGCCAGCAGGAACCTGATGAAACTTAGTAAGGACAAATGCAAATTTCCTTACCTTGGAAGGATGATCCCCTGCAACAGCACAGGCTGGGCACTGCTGACCTGGACAGCAACTCTGAAGGAAAAGACCTGGAGGTCCTGCTGGGAGGCAAAGCTGAGCATGGGCCTACAGGGACACTGGCAGCAAAAAGGCCAACAACACCCTGAACTATAGGAATAGGGACAGAGGCAGGAGATCCAGGGAAGATATTATACCCCTCTACTCAGCTCTCATTAGATCACACCTAGGTACGGTGCCCAGCTTTGTGATCCCAGTACAAGGAAGACATTGATAAAGTAGAGGGAGTTCAGGAGAGATCACTGAGATGATGGGGGGTGGAGTGCTTGCCCTGTAAGAAGAGGTTGGGGCAGTTGGGCTTGTTCAGTCTGGAGCAGAGATGACTTCAGGGGGACCTAACAGCAGCTACAAGTGTCTGTGGGGAGGTTGAAGTTGTTCAAATACCTTGGAGGTGTTCAAGACAGCTGGATAAAATCCTGAGCAGCCTTGTCTGACCTTATAGATGACACTGCTGTGAGCAGGAGGTTGGACTGGAGACATCCTGATGTCCCTTCTGGCCTGAGTTACTCATTCTGATACTGTGGTTCTGTTTTCTGAAAGACTTGAATGTACTAGAAGTTTGATTGAACAGTGTTTGGTGAACGCAAAATGAATTTACTTTTTCAGCTAAAGGTGCAGATGTTTGGCATCACAAAGTGCTATATATTACACAATTGTATTTTTATTTATTCAGCCTGCAAATGCCTTCAGTAAGTATAACAAAACCAAACAACAAACAGTCACAGATCTTAGATAATGAATCGTGAATAAGTGAAGCAAACAGATCACAGTAATTCACGTAAGCAAACTCCCATGAATGTTGTGGAAACTATCTAATAACAACTACATTTACAGAAATTGGAATCAATTTGAAAATAATTTCCTACAAGCCTGAAGTCTAGATTAATTAGATGATTTATTAATGAGAATATTTGATTAGTCCTACTATATACAACCTGTGTATGGTAAACAGTGCAAGATCACATGTGCAAATGAAATGTCATATTTCTGCTCTGGATGATTTGTATTCACCTGAAACTGCTTTAGAAGAGGAGTTACTATGAAAACAGATTTCTATGCCTTGTCAAAGACCTTTATTCCATTTTTAATTACTACCTCAAGTTACAGAGTAACACTCATCTTTATTTTTCTACTAAATCTACATCATCAGACATGACAATCTTTTCTAACATGGTTTAGAGATTCCAGGGACACAAAAAACTCACTTTCTCTTTTCCAAATTACTGATTGCTTGCTGATGGAAAAAATTATCTAGCACAATTTGTTTACTTTTCTTATAAGGCAGAACTATGTTGGATGCTCAAGCATTTCACTGTTTCAGCTTTTCTCATAGGCAAATATGTGCATCAGCTCTTTTAACTGTTCCACATCAAAAAAAGTAACCATCAGAATGTAATCCTTGGAGAAGTAGTAACTAAAATAATTATTATTTTAAAGCACAAAAACAGTGAGCCCAAAACCATAAATACCAACAGTGAGACACGATCTACAAGTTCTTCATTCTCTAGCTATTTCTATCTGGGCAAATGTATTCTCTATTTGACATTACTCTAAAGAATTTACATTGTCCTCTGCTTTTCCTGATGATATCCAAAATAGATACAGTCACCGCCTGAGCCTGGTCTCTAAACAAACTTCTGACTCAGAATGCCTTTTAACTATTCCCAGTCTCTTTAAGTTTACATGGTTATTTATTTAATTTGCTTTTCTGAAGTAAAAATAATCAGGTAATGACTCACAATTCAGCACAGCATTACAGGGACCATTAATGAAACCTCTACTCTCATTTATAAAATCTAGTGCTTAGGCAAGAGACAAATCAAACAATACAGGCCGTTTGAATCTGACTCTCAGTCAGAAGTGTCTTGAAAATGAAATGCTACTCACTATGGAAAAGTAAACCTGAAAACTAAAAATGAGAATGCTACAGCTGTTCTTAACTTTTCTTGGGGTTTTATTTGGTTGGTTTGGGGGTTTCGGCAAGCTTGGGGGGTTTAGGGGGTCTTTGGAGGTTTTGAGGCATTTTGTGGTTTGGTTTTGTTTTGAGGTTTTTTTGTTTGTTTTTTTCCATTCAGGATGAGAAATGGCTATTACTGTCAGACTTAGAAATTTGAGGAGTCCCTGTGTGAGACAACACAGTCCCAAACAAAGATACTAAAACTGATTCTACACAAATTAATGCTAGTACCAGAATCTATACTGGTACTTCACAGAGGCCTGCTATGCAAGAGATGATACAACTCTCTTTTCAGGCAACTCTGTATCTGAATCAATTGATGAGGAACATGAACCAGGAACTCTGGTTATTTCTGTATTACACTGTGCAGCTTGTAGCTCAAAGTTCTTATTGTGGCAAAAGCCTCTATCCTGCAGATATTCAGCAGCTAATATACTGATGGAAACCTGAGATGTTTAGTTTAAAAGAGGCAGATATATTGAAGAGAAATTGAATGTGAATACTCTCAGAGAGAGGAAAGGCATAATTTTGCCTCTTTCAAAGAGCAAGGGAGCTTTCTAATCACCAGGCAGCTGTCACAACAGGCCTATGTCCTCCTGCCACCATTCTGAAAGAGACTGGTAACTGAAAACATATTTTGTGAAGATGTCAAACCTGTAACTGCATTAAGACTTTGATAACATCTGGAAGATCAAAACTCCTAAAGGAGATAAAGGGTCTGATTTCTGGAACCCCATTGGTTCAAAAAGTGAGTTAAGATCTAAGCTCTCATTTTGCCTAAGCTGTGACATTATCATATTTTTTGCTGGTCCTTCCAGAATAAAAGTCTAGAAATCTACAGGGTTTTACGTCAGAAATGCTTATGGCAGGTAAAATTTTCCAGGGTTTGACAGCACTTACATAGCAGCTTTCACAATCACAGGTTTCAAATTCAGAACCTAAAATTCTAAATAATTTCTGCCTTTTCCATCTTACTTTTTTGGAGGAGACCTTAGATTAAAGATGAGACCCTAAATCTGTAGAAGAACCCGAATATAGTTTTGTGAGAATGTATCACTAATAGAGGTGAGGTGAGACGTGAAGAGATGAAGCAAGACAAGACAAGACAACAGAAAATCTTCCCAGGAATCTATCATTTAGGAGAGGTGAAACAAAACCATTTTAATAGTGTGCTAAAAATGGACCCTATTACTCTACAGCTTTGCAGTAGCAAATTGTCCAAAAATATACAGATGCTTAGTTTTATTGTAGTAGCAATTGATATCCCAGGCCATTTAAAACGAAGCTTGTGGAAATATACATTAAATCAGTGTCCTATGATAATTCAATTATCCAAACACAGTCTACAGTGAGACAGGATAAAATTTCTTCACTATCAACCAATTGGAATTGGAAACCATTTATAGGTCGGTTTTAAACAACAACCAGAAATGAGCAGCCTGATCCTATATTAGGGCATAGCCTTATACAACATGTGTCGTGTTTTGTTTTCCAACTGCATTGCAGGCTGCCATGAATCTACTTAAGATAAGAATGTTGTGCTCTGCATTATCAGTATATATGTTAGTTCTGGATATTTGTTAACAGTTTCCCTTTGACCTGTACTTTTACCTCTTATAGTTTAATGCCAGAGATTATTCTCTGCTACAAACTCATTAGAAACAGTATCAAGCCCTTTCTCTGTTTTTTATATACATAAATTTTATTACATAGTAGCTTGTCTATTCCATTATAAACCCTGAAGGTTGCTTCCAACTTCCTGAAAGCAAACCTCACTTATGATGATTGTATTTGAACTTCCTATCTGGTTTCATTGTTCAGTACAGCCAGATAGACAAACAGCTTCTAATTTGCATTGGAAGTTTCACATTGACTTTATGTTACATTATTAACATGCACTTTCCTTTTCATCATTAGTTTATGATGTGCTGTGGCAATACTTAATATCCTCATAGACAAGCTGACAAAGTATGGGTTAGATAAGTGGACAGTGAGGTGGATTGAAAACTGTCTGAATGGCTGGGCCTTGTGATCACCAGCACAAAGTCCACCTGGAGGCCCGTTACTAGCGGTGTGCCCCAGGGCGTGACACAGGGGCCAATACTGTTTAACATCATCAGTGGCCTGGATGACAGGGCAGGGTGTACCCTCCATACCTTGGCAGCTAACACAAAACTGGGAGGAGTGGCTGATTCACCTACCAGATGTGCTGCCATTCAGAGGAAACTCAAAAGACTGGAAAATTCAGCAGAGAGGAACCTCATTAAGTTCAACAAGGAGAAAAGCCAAGTCCTGCCCCTGGGGAGGAACAACCCCGTGCACCAGTATATGCTGGGGGCCTCCCTGCTGGAAAGCACTTCTGCAGAGATGGACCTGGGGACCCTGGTGGACAACAAACTGACCGTGAGCCAGCAATGCTGCCTTGCAACAAAGGTGGCCAACAGTTTCCTGGGCTGCATTAGGAATACTGTTGTCAGCAGGTCAAGGGAGGTGACTCTTCCCCTCTGCTCAGCACTGGTGAGACACATCTGGAGTGCTGTGTCCAGTGTTCAGCTTCCCAACACAGGAAAGATGTCAACCTAGTGGATTAAGTAAAATGTAAGGCCGTGAAGATGATTAAGGAACAGGAACGTCTTTGCAGACAGAGAAGGATTTGTGGGTGATGTGACAGTTGGAGGCCATCCTGGGCATAGCAATCATGAAATTACAGAGTTTTTGATTCTCAGAGAAGTAAGGAGGGGGGTCAGCAGAACCGCTACCTTGGACTCCTGGAGGGCAGACTTTGGGCTGTTTAGGAGCCTGGTTGACAGAGTCCCTTGGGAGGTGGTCCTGAAGGGCAAAGGAGTCCAGGAAGGCTGGGCATTCTTCAAGAAGGAAATCTTAAAGGCACAGGAGCAGGCCATCCCCATGTGCAGAAAGATGAGCCGGCAGAGGAGAAGAGCAGTCTGGCTGAGCAGAGGGCTTTCTCTGGAACTCAGGAAAAAAAGGAGAGTTTATGACCTTTGGAAGAAGGGGCAGGCAACTCAGGAGGACTACGAAGATGTCGTGAGGTTATGCAGGCAGAAAATTAGAAGGGCCAAAGCCCAACTGGAACTTCATCTGGCTACTGCCATAAAAGACAATAAAAAAATGTTTCTACAAATACATTAGGAACAAAAGGAGGGCTAAGGAGAATCTCTGTCCTTTATTGGATGCAGGGGGAAGCATAGTGAGAAAGGATGAGAAAAAGGCTGAGGTACTTAATGCCTTCTTTGCCTCAGTCTTCAATAGTCAGAAAAGTTCTGAGTACTCAGCCCCCTGCACTGCAAGACAGGGATGGGGAGCAGAATGAAGCCCCCATAATCCAAGGGGAAATGGTTACCGACCTACTACACCGCTTAGACACACACAAGTCTCTGGGGCCGGATGGGATCCACCCAAGGGTACTGAGGGAACTGGTAGAAGTGCTCACCAAGCTGCTTTCCATCATTTATCATCAGTCCTGGTTAACTGGGGAGGTCCCAGTTGACTGGAGGTTCGCAAATGTGATGCCCGTCTACAAGAAGGGCCTGACGGAGGATTCAGGGAACTACAGACCTGTCAGCCTGACCTCGGTGCCGGGGACGGTTATGGAGCAGATCATCGTCAGTGCCATCACACAGCATGTACAGGACACCGGGGGATCAGGCCCAGTCAGCATGGGTTTATGAAAGGTGGGTCCTGCTTGACTAACCTGATCTACTTCTATGAGAAGCTGACCTTCTTAGTGGATGAAAAGCTGTGGATGTTGTCTACCTGGGCTTTAGTAAAGCCTTTGATGCTGTTTCCCACAGCATCCTCCTAGAGAAACTGGCTGCTCATTGCGTGGATGGGTGTGCTCTTTGCTGGGTAAAAAACTGGCTGGATGGCCGGGCCCAGAGAGTGGTGGTGAATGGAGTTAAATCCAGTTGGTGGCTGCTCACAAGTGGTGTTCCCCAGAGCTCAGTACGGGGGCCACTTCTGTTTCATATCTAGCAATGATCTGGACAAGGGCATCGAGTGCACCCTCAGTAAATTTGCAGACAACACCAAGTTGGGTGGAAGTGTTGATCTGCTGGAGGATAGGAAGGCTCCACTGAGGGATCTGGACAGGCTGGCTGGATGGGCCGAAGCCAATGGTATGAGGTTCAACAAGGCCAAGTGCTGGGTCTTGCGCTTGGGTCACAACAACCCCATGCAACACTACAGGCTTGGGGAAGAGTGGCTGGAGACCTGCCCAGTGGAAAAGGACCTGGGGGGTGTCAGTCAACAGCCGGCTGAATATGAGCTGGCAGTGTGCCCACTGTGTTCAGTTTTGGGTCCCTCACTACAAGAAAGACATTGAGGTGCTGGAGTATTTCCAAAGAAGGGCAACGAAGCTGGTGAAGGGTCTGGAGCACAAGTCTTATGAGGAGCAGCTGAGGCAACTGGGGCTGTTTAGCCTGAAGAAAAGGAGGCTGAGGGGAGACCTTATCACTCTCTACAACTACCTGAAAGGAGGTTGTAGCGAGGTGGAGGTCAGTCCCTTCTCCCAAGTAACAAGCGATAGGACAAGAAGAAATGACCTCAAGTTGCACCAGGGTAGGTTTAGGCTGGATATTAGGAAAAATTTCTTCACTGCAAGGGTAGTCAGGCACTGGAACAGGCTGCCCAGGGACGTGGTTGAGTCCCCATCCCTGGAGGCATTTAAAAGAAGGGTAGATGTTGTACTCAGGGACATGGTTTAGTAGTGGACTTGGCAGTGCTAGGTTAATGGTTGGACTTGATGATCTCAAAGGTCTTTTCCAACCTATATGATTCTATGATTCTATTATCTGTCACACAAGGAGAGGCTGAGAGCTGGGACTGTTTAGCCTAGAGAAGAGAAGACTCAGGGGGATCTCATCATTGTGTATAAATATCTGATGAAATGGAATGAAGAAGAGGCAGATAGAGTCTCCTCAGTGGTGACCAGTGAATGGACTAGAGGTAATGAGCACAAGTTGAAACACATGAAATTCCTTTTCAACACAAGAAAACACCTTTTTACTGTAAGGGTGGTACAACACTGGCACAGGTTGCCCAGAGAGGTTATGACATTTCCATCCTTGGAGATAATCAAAACCTGGCTGAACAGGGTCCAGGGCAACCTGTTTTGTCAAAACTTGCTTGAGCAGAGGGGTTGGATTAGATGATCTCAAGAGGTTCCTTCCAGCCTAAATAATTCCTGATTATTTTGGATCAGACCATCACCTCACACTCCAGAAGGAATTTCCTTCCTTGCCAACACTGGCCCAAATTGCAGGCCAGATGTTCATCAGAGTCAAAAGGGGTGGAAGGAGGTTAGGTTTGTCAGCAAGACCAAAAGATTGATAAAAGAACACCTTTAAGTCTTCTTAGCAAACTGATATTTGCAACATGTATTAGAACTTTAAAATGTTCAATAGATAAAAATATGCATACTGATATAGATGACGTATATATAAATATATGAGCAGACATACACATTTACATATGTACAAATAATTTCTGTTGAGTGGTAAGACTGCTTTCACTGTTTAAAACAGTTCAAGTCTGTTCTTATGCTTTGAATTTTGTACAGGTCTCTCTTCTAATTTTATCTAACTGTGTTTATTAATGCTCTCATTATCAATGTAATGCAAAAGCAGTATTAGTTAGCTGGTGACAGATATCCAGGGAAGCTTCCAGGTAGAAATATTCTAGGGTAGTCACATAGGTGCTTAAATGCTATGACAATGAAGATCATACCCAGAATCACAGATTGAATCCTACCTGGTAATCCTCAGGCAAAAATGACAGTTTTTTACCCTCCGAAAGGTTGCAAGTAGTGCTGGAGACTTGAGATGATATTTTCACCATTATTCCAATGTTTAGCTCCAACTCTGAGTACTACCTACACCAAGCACCTTGTCTTGCAAGTCTACAACCAGTGGTTGCTGTGTACCAGTCTAGGACATGGAGTACTGAGACAACATGTTGCAAGTCAAGGTATGTTATGAGTTTATTTAAGATTGCTTTTCTTCTAATTGATAATGATCAGTTACAACTCAAAGACATGGAATGTTTCAATTTTTATGGTGGGTGGGTTATGCCATTTATCCTAAAAATCTTAATATGACGCAGAGTGGAGGATGTCTGAGAGTTTCAATTCTGAGCAGTCCTTGGGAAAACAAGTATAGCAGATGGTTCCTGGTGTGGTAAAGAGGAAACAAAATTGCCAACAAAGTGCTATTTTAACAAATATTTTAACACTCTGGAGTAAAAAAAGGGAAAAAAATGATGTGATAGCAACAGGGTGATGCAGAGATCAATTTCAGTCTGGAGATACAGCTGGAAAGAAAATAAACCAAAACCAAAACCAAAACCAAAACCAAAGAAAAGAACCCCGGGGGATACTGATGAACAACATGCTTCTGGTTGGCTAGCTGATGATGTGGGGACAGAAATACACACCTGTCTTAAGAAATTATTTCCCAGAAATACAGGAGAGATTTCTTACTGCATCCCTTTGCCTTGTTTTGTTAGCCTACAGAGCACTGCATGTACAGTGTCCCAACAGATCTAAAATGCATCTACAACTATCTCAACTAGTAATGTAATTTAGACTTGGCTTGCTTTTTTTTTTTTTTCTGTGGGAAATATTGAAAGGCTACTATAGGCTACCAAGGTTCTTAGTAGGAACGTATAATTTAGTGTCAGTTTTTGAAAAAAGATTGTGTATATATGTGAAGGGGTGTTAGTGTTGGTAATACATTTCAGAAGCAACCCAACAGAAAATATTTTCCAATGTACACCATACATCATAAACATTTTGCATATGTGCCTTTTCTTGCATTTGCAGATAACTACATCTTTATCTTGGTGACTCTGGTCACCAAGCTGAGTGAATCTGTTTCTTTACAGGCAATTGCATATTGTTTTCCTTTGTTTCTAAATAGCCCATCAGCACATTATGTTATTGTGTACCACTCACTGGTGTGATAATCAAGTTCAAAACACTGTAGCTGTTAAAACCACAGTATTCAGTGTAAGCAGTAAATATAAAAGCAATCATCAAAGGAGAAATGCACAAAATCATACCATTTAGCAGGGAGTCATATTAAATGAATGAAAATTCTGCAATGAGCATCTTGTTTTTGAAAGGCTAGATCAGAGCCAGCTTTCTATGAGCAGGAGCAACCTGCTCCAACCTTATATGTAGAAAGAGGGATGATGTCAGCCTTTGGCCTCTCTTCCATTACAAATGATGTCCAGTGTTCAAATCAGGTAGAATAACTGATAAGGTGTACTGTAATAAATCCTTGCCTGTCACAGTGGAAAATGAAGCGGAGGCCAACGGTGCTTTCTGTTCTTGGAGGTATGGAGCTAAATCCAAGGAAAGACCAAAGCACTTCACTGTGTATCATAAGGCTCTCTTTTCAGCCTCTCTCATTTGAAATCTATAGCCCTGAGATAAATGTGTAGCCTCCTTCCGATACACTGCAAAATATTCACAGATCACAGCAAGCAGAGATTTTACAGGAAACAGCACACAGGGAGTTCATGAACATTACTGAATAACCCATCCAAACAACTGCTCAGACAGCTGGAATCACTTGTCTTTTCCGAAGGCCTGCACTTCAGCCACAAAAGTAGTCCAATTTCACACTAGTGAAAATGGGATTACAGGAGTATTTTCTGGTGTATGCTTAAAATAGTTTTCCAACGGCCAAAAAAAAAAAAAGCCATTCCTCAACAGCCATTCCTGTGACAACCTTGAGAATAATAACATTCACTGAACAAAATATCTGCAGAGGCAGAAACCCACCTTTCATCAGTATATATCCTGATTTCTAATCTAAGATGAATTACTCAATGTAAAACAACTTTCTAACAAATATTTTCCCTTGCTTATAACCTTGATAAGGAGAAACACTGGCCAATGATTAAGCCAACAACCAAAAGAAAGCTTATTCTAACACTAACTTGTGAAGACAATCTCATTGTAAATAGACAATTGTCTCCAGGCTGCCTGTTAAACCCTGTTCTGAAATTAACAGGGAACAAAAACCACTTGTACAATCTGTATCTCTTCTATTACTGCAGGAAAGATTTTGGACACTGTGCGATATTCCAAAATGTGGAAATAATATTCAGTCACTGAGTCCTCACTAAAGGATACAAACTGCTTATCACTGTCTATTACATTGTACCCACAACTGGAATCTAAGCCTATAACAACAACAACAACAACAACAACAACAACAAATGTATCTTGGATGGAAACTACATCTTTTAAAAAATGTATCCAGAGTCCTCTTTTCCTGATTTCATGATTTCATGAGCGTATTTCCACTTTCAGTTTTCCCAGCCTGGCACAAGACCTCACCATTTCCATTGCCACTGTATTTATTCTCTCCAAAGATTAATTATAAAAAAATTTCCCAGTCTTGCTCCTTGTTTTCAAATGTAGGATTACATTTCCTTTTTTTTTTTTTTTAAATTTATTTCTTATAGAAGCATGTAAAAGTGGTAGTTTTGCATGTATTTGTGTGAGAGAAAAAAATAGACAATTTAATCTGACATGAAATGCATTTAATTTTTTAAAAAAGTTTCTTAAATATTTCAGTTCAAAGAGGACTCTTTTTTTTTATTATTCATTTCTCTGCCAGCCATGTATTGTGGTTTAAAGGATTGTCTTTAACTAATCTGACATAAGAAATGGCTACCACATCCACAAAGATCCAGTTACTTCTCAGATCAAGAACAGGCAGTGGCCACGCCAGTATCTGAAACTGTGCAGGAGAAGAGATGCAGTCTCTGGCAGGAAGCAGGGGTGATAGGCAGAAAACCATGCCTGAAAAACAGGCAGGGAAAGATATTTCATACCACATCAAGTAGTACCCTGGAAACAAGGTATGCTTTCTAGCTCCTGACTTCTTTTGCTCTATTCTCTTCTTCATCGTCATCATACCATCTCATCCCATCATCATCACTGACTCAAGAATGAATCACACTATTAATCACAACGTTTATGATTTTCTCCTGAATACAACATTTTATCACATTATGAGGATTCTCCAAACTCTCTCTTTCTGCTTTCATTCTTCTATCCACAGATAACTGCCACAAATAGCAACTCCCTTCGGGATTTACTGGAGTATTACTTTACTTGCAATCATTTCTAATGTTACAGAGGAAATCTAAATGCAGTCTTTGAAATGTAACACGAGCTACAGTCAGGATCTATTCCAGTTAAGCTCTTTCATTAATTTTATTGTATTTGTAGCCACTGTCATCTTGAGTATTTCTCTTCAGCTTTAAGTCCTTGGAGTTTTCAAAAAAATGTCCTTAAACTCTAATACTCTGAATTGTGAATGCATTTGGCTTTGAAATTGGAAATGTTTTTCATGGAAAATAAATAAAAAAGAAGATCTAATTGTATAATTTTAATACTTATATTTCCAGGTTTCCATCTGAGTTTCTGATATTACATTTCTTATACTACAGTAATAATGATTTTCTGCACTGCAACAGTGATCTTTAATTTAATTACCATCAGGTGCTGATCACTGTAGTATTTAAGACCCTTGCATTCTCCTAGGAACTTTTGTCTGCAGTTGCTACAATGTGCTTCAGCAGTTTGAAAGTTTTTACAGTTCAATGAGCTTCTTTCTGTCTCATCGTGCCTTAGAAATAAAAGCATTTATTATTTTCATTATTTTACCTTCATAAATAAGTTAATTGCAATCATAGTTTGAAATCCTGGTTTGCTGTGTTCTTGTCATGAAGTTAACACAAAAAAGCCTTCTGCATGTGTTACATATCACTTGGAGGTGCTCATCCTCCACAGCTACTCCAGAACTTCGTGGTACCAAACAATTTAAACAGAAATGTCAAAAAGCATAAAGAATTGGACTGGTATCTGCACTTATGTGAGCAGTCGTTTGCAGATGACACAAAACTAGGAGCAGTGTCTGAGTCACCAGCTGCTTGTGTTGCCATTCAGTGGGACCTCAACAGGTTGGAAAATTTCACAGAAAGGAATCTCATGGAGTTCAACAAAAGGGAAATGTCAAGTTCCACAACTGGGGAGGAATAAGCTCCATGTACCAGGAAGTTCTAGGGGAAGCAGCTCTGCAGAAAAGGACCTGGGTGTCCTGGTGGACATCAAAGCGACCATGAACCAACAATGTGTTCTTATGGCAAAGAAGCCTCGTGCACTCCATTAGGAAGGGTGTTGCCAGCGGCTCGAGGGCTGTCATCCTTGCCTTCTGTTCAGCCCTGGTGAGACACATCTGGAGTGCTCTGCCCAGTGCTGAAGCACAAAAATGATGAAAGGCATGAAGAATCTCTCCTAAGAGAAGAGGCTGAGAGGGATGAGATTGTTCAGCCTGGAGAAGAGAAGGCTCAGGGGGATCTCATTAGTGTGTGTAAATACCTGATAGAGATAGTAAATAATATAAAGCCAGACTCTTCTTAGTGGTGCACAGTGAACAGTACGAGAGGCAATGGGCACAAACTGAAATACAGAAAAACACTGGAACAGGTTATTCAGAGAGATTGTGGAGTCTCCATCCTTGGAGATACTAAAAACAGGACAGAGTCCTGAGCAACCTGTTCTAGGTGACCCTACTTTAAACAAGGGGAATGAACTAGTCACTCCTGAGATTATGTGATTCTGTCATTTGTCCAAATACATCTTAGCCTAATTCTTTGTTTAGGCAAATAAAATGCTTTGACTGTATTCAGAGGGAGGATGACCTTTGATGCTGATTTTGTTATGTACCCTGTACTGCTGGGAAGGGGAAATTGCTTGGCTATGACTACAACCTTCCACAACCTCCCTGTTGGAAGAGCCTGACTTTTCCAGCCCTTCAGACACTCATCTGCTAGCTGTACTCTGTCAGCACTATCTCAAGCACTACCTTACACAGTCCTTCTGAAATAGTTTCTGGACCTCATTTGTGTTTCATGTTGAGATAGGTGCTGAGACGATCAGATTTTAAGGGATTTCTGGTCATATGTAGAGAGAACTTTTAGTCTTTTGGGAGCATTTGCATCAAAACCAAGTTCCAGATCACTTCAACTCTAGCTCAGATTTATTGTAGTTTTCTAAGTTCTCTAGTGTTTGAATGAATAACTTAATTTTAATAATTAAGGGAGTCTGAGAAGAACAGAATCTGAACTAGGGTCCTTTGGCACTTTGTTCCTAAAATTAGAGACTGAGACACGTCCTCCAAAAGTAAAGAATAAAGGGAAGAGTCTTTTCAGCTTAATAGAACTTTGGATCTAGCCCCATTTTGCTGAACATCCTGGTAATTCTAAAGTTGTTATAAAAATACTACAGATGATACTACATTATATCAGGATCAGGGAGCTGGACAACCTCTCGTATGAGGACATTTTGAGAGAGTTGGGGTTGTTTAGCCTAGAGAGGAGAAGGCTCTGTGGGGACCTTATAGTGGCCTTCCAGTACTTAAAGGGGGCCTACAGGAAAGACGGGGAGGGACTCTTTATCAGGGAGTGCAGTGGTAGTATGAGGGGTAATGGTTTTAAATTGAAAAAGACTAGATTTAGAATAGATATTAGGAAGAAATTCTTTACTGTGAGGGTGGTGAGGCACTGGATCAGGTTGCCCAGAGAAGTTGTGGATGCCCCATTCCTAGAAGTGTTCAACGCCAGGTTGGACGAGGCTTTGAGCAACCTGGTCTAGTGGAAGGTATCCCTGCCCATGGCAGGGGCGTTGGAACTAGATGATCTTTAAGGTCCCTTCCAACCCATACCATTCTATGATTCTATGATTGTATTCTATATCATACTACATACAGGATACTCTATTATATGCAGGATTTTATATTATATTCAGAATATTATGTTCAGGATTATATTCAAACAAAATTGGAACCTTAAGTATGAAAGTGATGTCTGAAAGAAGAGATTACTTGTTGCTAATGAGAGAAATAGATGTTTTAGGATCTGATCCATCTAAGATATATCAAATATTTACTTTAGCTTGAGGTGAATCGCACCCTAAAATATCTGTTTCTCACCACAAACTGTAAAGTGAGACTCAATGACAAGCTCAGATATAGGTGTCTACATTGTAAATAGTTAAAAATTTCTGAGTAAAAATCAGATGCCCAAGTGTCCAGAAATAATACATATTCAAAAAATCTCCCTTTTATTTGTTATATTCACAGCACATGCAGCACAGAATTAGGATTCTTAGTGAAACTGATATAGACAAAAGAACATTGTATATAGCAGTCATTGTTTAATGTTTCACTTAGGAGAAAAAAACAGAATCTGGAAAACTTCCCAAATTATACATCTGTTCCTTTTAATTTACTGCTCAGAGGAGTGGGCAGGCCAAAGAAGATGGGGAAATGAATAAATTTATTAGTAACTGCTCTCTCTCTCTAAAACATTTAAATGATCCTTTCTGATAGAGAAAACCTCTGGCCACATTTTTAGTGCTAGATAATATGGTCAAAACACTGCATGCCTGAGCCAGAAAAACAGACATTAATGGAAATTCTTCCAGTGCTTCCAAAGCTTTAATTTGGACCCCCAGTGTGGGTCCAACAGGGGACAACGGGATGTAATTACACAGCAGACAAAGTTAAACATGACATATTCCAATCACCTCGCTTTGGGTTGGTCTGGAATAGTGTTTACTGGCAAAATAAATAAGCACAAGGGTGTGATCCCTTCTCTTGGGTCCAAAAGGCACAAAGGGAAAAAAATAATTTATGACAAAATACCTTTGTAAATAAGAAATTTTAACATAACTACCATCTCAGACTGTAAAAAGCTATATGCTGCACTTACAATTACTCTGTGCACACTGCACTTATAGTAAGTGCACATTGCACTTACTACAGGATTGACGGTGGCGTTAACCACACCCAAAGATATTTGAGCTACTTTCAGTGGGAAGGATAGTTAGGTGAGGTTAGGTTGATAAGGCTGCCACTAAAGAAATCAAACTCCTTTTCCTTGGATATAATTTGTATTGCTATTGTTACATTATCAAACCATGCAAGGTTGTTTTGTTTCATGAGCTGAATATATTCTGGCTGTATTTCCCCATAAAATCTTGAGGTTCTCTGGAAATATGTTGCCATTCACTGCACAATCTGTATTGGTTAGAAGTTGTGTTTTTTCACTGTTTTACTCCCAGGGAATTCATTAAAAATTATGCCATCACCGCTCACTCTGACTGTAAAAATTATCAGGCAAGACTTTTTTGTCATGTAGACTGTTTTAAACATAACACTAGGATAATATCCTGTTTACTTTCATCATTTCAAATCTGGAGTAGTATAGGGAGTCTTGTTTTTCAGCTCCCTGTCCTTGAAGCCTCCTTCTGATATTTACATTCCAATAACATTGAAATTTCTTTTGTGTTCTTTTCTTAAGATTGTTCCCTTCTTTTCTCCATGTGGCAGGATCAGTGTTTTTTACTGCTGTATTGATAATCATCTTGATTTACTTATTACCTAGTGCTCTCTCTCTATATATACACACACACTATATATATATAGTATGTATATATGTGTACTTATTACCTAGTTCCCACTTCATGTGGGGCATTTTCATAACTTTTAGATACTCTTTATTCTTTTCAGCAGGTAATTTCTGCTTAATGTAAATTATGTGTAACTGTGATAAAGGAACACTGATAAATAGAAAGTTAGCAAGATGACGGGGAGGGATATGCAGACTCTTAAATGTATCTATCTGAAGTGTTTTTCTACCACAGCTCTCATTTTTATAGAAAATGAATCATGTGTGGTCTCTTCAAAGAGCTGGTAATATACCAGACACCAAGTCAGTCTTGGCTTGTTTAGTATTCAGTATGAGGTAGTGAGGTTCCAGCTGCGATTAGGGAATTAATTAAACAGTCCATGTTTGACAAAGGTAGCTGACTATTGGGCTGAGTAGGAGTGACCTAAATATAATAACCTGTAAGTAGCCAAGGTGTTCAGCCCAAGGAAAGGCCAGCAAGGATGATTGCACAGATCTCTTAAAATCAGCTTTGAAAGACAGGGCAATAGAGGGAGATGAATCAGCAAAGTTGTGCCTGTTTAGAAAAAAGAAGGCAAACATGAGAAAAACAGAGGAAAAAAAGAATTAAAATCACCACACTGAAAATATAGGCTATTCCCAGAGGATGAGATCTTTAAATTATTAAAACCAGGCAGAAATCTGGGGAAACGGCTAAAGGAGACCTCGCAGCAGAGTGCTGGGGGAGTCTAGGCTAGTTTATGTTTCAGGTCTTAGGGCTGCCTGCAGAACTACCATAGAATGGTAGAATGATAGAATGGTTTGGGTTGGAAGGGACCTTAAAGATCATCTAATTCCAACCCCCCTGCCATGGGCAGGGACACCTTCCACTAGACCAGGTTGTTCAAAACCCCATCCTTGAACACTTCTAGGAATGGGGCATCCACAACTTCTCTGGGCAACCAGTTCTAGTGCCTCACCACTCTCATGGTGAAGAATTTCTTCCTTATATCCAATCTACATCTACCCTCTTTCAGTTTAAAGCTATTACCCCTTGTCCTGTCACTACTTGCCCTTGTAAAAAGTTCCTCTCCAACTTTCTTGTGGGCCCCCTTCAGGTACTGGAAGGCTGCTATAAGGTCTGCCTAGAGCCTTCTTTTCTCCAGGCTGAACAAACCCAACTCTCTCAGCCAGTCCTCATAGCAGAGGTGCTCCAGCCCTCTGATCATCTTCATGGCCTTCCTCTGGACCCACTCCAACAGGTCCATGTCTTTCTTATGTTGGGTCCCCAGAGTTGAATGCAGTACTCCAGGTGGGGTCTCACCAGAGCAGAGTAGAGGCGCAGAATCACCTTCCTCACCCTGCTGGCCACACTTCTTTTGATGCAGCCCAGGATGTAGTTGGCTTTCTGGGCTGCAAGCGCCCATTGCAGGGTCATGTTGAGCTTCTCATCAACCAACACCCCCAAGTCCTTCGCCTCAGAACTGTTCTCGATCCCTTCTCCACCCAGCCTGTATTTGTGCTTGGGATTGCCCTCACCCATATGCAGGACCTTTCACTTGGCCTTATTGAACTTCATGAGGTTCACACAGGTCCACCTCCCAAGCCTGTCAAGGTCCCTCTGGATGGCATCCCTTCCCTCCAGCATGTCAACCGCACCACACAGCTTGGTGTTGTCTGCAAACTTGCTGAGGGTGCACTCAATCCCACTGTCCATGTCACCAACAAAGCTGTTAAACAGCGCTGGTCCCAATACCTACCCCTGAGGAACGCCACCCGTCACCAGTCTCCACTTGGACATCGAGCTGTTGACCACAACCCTTTGAGTGTGATCATCCAGCCAATTCCTTATCCACTGAGTGGTCCATCTGTCAAATCCATGTCTCTCCAATTTAGAGACAAGGATGTCATTCACAACAGTGGCAAATGCTTTGCACTATGTTGCTGCTTACATGAAAAATGGCGCTTGTTTCCAGGCCATACAGCTAGAGGAGTATCAAGTTATTCAATGAGGCCAAGATAGTCTTATGTATTGATTTGCAGGTTACCCACTCTTTACAGACTTTTGGGTGGAGCCTTGAGTTTAAGTGATGCTTAATAAATCTATTCATCTTGAAGACTGCCTAATCTTGAGAGGAGGAGGTGAGCTGAGGGTGGAACGGATATCTTAAAGTAGAGAGTCTCCTCAGCAAAATAAGTATAAATATTATAGTGGTGCACACACCTTTGAGGGAATAAATACCCCAAAACATCTTTAAGGAACCCATGGAGTGGAGAGTGCTTCCTGCCAAAGTGCCAGAAGCTTGAGCAGGAATGAGTGCTGCCTAATGCCAAGTTCAGCTCAAGAATTCTCTGGCAGCTGCAGACCAATATTTTTCCTGCATTTTAAGAGAGTCAATAGGCCTCTTATTGCTCTGGATAAACCCCACAGCATCACACTATTCATTTTTTCTCTCAAACTGAAGATCTTTAGCCGCAGTTGAGATGCCATGGCAATATTTCCCATCTGTATCATACAGAGAGCTATACAGTGATATTATGCAACTCATTAATTAAAAAGAGATTTTCATATCATGTTATGCAAAGAAGGAAAGTATCTTTCCAGCAGTAAACCGTGATATCATTAACCCACTCTGCTACCCAATGACTGTGGTGGATGTGAGAATGCAACCATTGATTCCCTGAACTTTCAGTGTGATAAAAGTTTGACCTTAGGTACCAAATATGAGAAACCAGAAAGGTTAGTAATCAGGAAGTGCTGGTAGGTCTTTTTGGAAAATCTTCTGTTCATGGAAAATACAGAAAATATTCATAATTTTATGTACATTTTCCTGTTTCTTTCCAGGAAAGGGTTTTTTTTTTGTGTGTGGTTTTTTTGGTTTTTTTTTTTTTTTTTTTATATGGCATTCTTACATTGATTTGAGTTATACTTCATAGGCACATTGTTGTTCTGAGGCGGTACTATGTGACAAGTGCTATGTGGCTTTGCGTCTGTTGAAACACACCATGTGTGAAACAACAAAAAGAAAACATTATGTGTCATCTAAGAAACTTTCAAAAATGTAGGAAATAGACACATACCACTACTGTTAACACAATGTGAGAGCAGTTTTTAAGATGTGTATCACTTCTGATAGAGAAGATGAAATACCAGGAAGATAAAGGTATAGGCAAATGATTCATACAAATATTAAAAAATAACATAAACTTAAAAAAAAAAAAATCTAAAAGTCTTTTGAGATCCTTTACTTAGTTCTTACCCAGAAAAAGTCAAACACCTCAATAAAACTCAGCAGCAAATTAAACATTTTCCTAAGGGACAGAAGGTGAAGTAATGAAGCTATTAATAAAATAAAAGGTTGATGTAACTACAAACTATACAACCATGGACATGTTCTATTTAAGCAATACAAGACATCTGATACCAAAAATAAAAGTATAGGAGCACATTTGAAAGTGTTCTTGCCAACCTACCTGCTGTGAGCACCAGTCTTTAAACTCTGGGAATACAAACTGTGGCTGAATTATGGTTTGAAGTGAAATGAATTTTGTAGGATCAGCTGCAGCTGAGAAAATAGTGTATGGCTCAAACCTTTATGGTTTAATTCAACACAACTGACAGGACTGTTCACAAAGTCCCCAGCACTAAGCTCCCTTCAGTAAAGGTTATTTATTGGACATCAGGGTCAGAGAAAATTTTAAAAATACAACTAGTCCCTTGACCTTTGTTAGCTCAAATACATTCACCTTTCTCTAAAATGATCGTGCCTGCCGTGTAACTTAGCAGTATCAGCACAGCATTTTGCCATGTAGGAGAATAGCTGAAGGCTCTTATTCCCTGTGCCAGTGGACACTGAGTGCTTACTGATACGATGCAGTTGATACTGATAAAGAAAGCTAATGATTGCATGGGACTATGAGTCCGCCTTTATAATGTGACCCACAGAACTGCATTCTTTTTTTAGGCATGAGAAGACTTCCTTGCCTTCATTGTTTTATCTATACTTCTCTCTAGTCACGACCTTGTTTAAACACAAAATAATAAGAAGGGAGAATAACTAAACTTAGCTCCAGCGGACATCAGTTGACCAGGTTTTTGTCATGACATACAATTAGGTGGATTTGCAGGTGTGCTCCAGAAGCAATGCTTTATGTGCACACATGGACCCCTGAAAATGGCCCCAGACCTACTTTAATTAAGAGAGCTACATGCCAATTAGTACAGTACATTAAATGGGACTGGAACTCTGGTATGTCCCTAGGCCTCCTAAGCATGTGCTATGCCAGATGAGCTCATGAAGCAGCTGTGACAGCTCATGCTGGCAGACATGCTTTTATAGATTACCTATGCATTCCCTTACCTAAATTGCAGATAGAACAAAGAGTTACAATTTAAAGGAAAAAAAAAATCTTTAAAAAGCTTCTGATCTCTTTAAGAGAGGGAAACTCAGAGGGAAACATTTTATTTCAGAGGTACCAGGAGGATTGTATCCCCAGAGCTTCTTGTTTCTAAAAGCTGTTGACAAGCTCGGGGGAGCAATTACTTCCAACAGAGATGTCAGTGTTTGTGAGACAAGAAAGCTTCTGCAGAAGCAAACATAGGTGTAGTAATCAGTGGCCTCAGAGCAGCCTTTTGATAAAGTTTATTCTTTTCATGGTTCATGTTCAAGACTCCCATGTTTGGACATGCATTTAAATATTTGTAGGCAATCAGACAGATACTATTGCCAAGTGAAACACAAACTAACAAACAAGAAATACTGTACAGTCACTTCATCTCTTGATAATGTAGTGCTACCCTTATAAAGATATATAGAAAGAAGAAACTTTATTTTAATAAGACTACCATTAACCCTGAGGAAGTCAGTGAAATGATGCCCATTATCTCAAGTGTTGGCTTCAGAGTGGAGAAGATTCAGTAACACCAGAAAAACAAGAAAACATGTAAACACTTAGGTTAAATATTATGAAAAACTGTCTTGAATAGGGGATAAAGATGATTAAGATTAATCTGAGAGTGTGGTTTATTTGCTTCATAAATTAGTCAAGGCCTGTACTATTGTCATGGGGCCTGTTGACACTATAGCTTTTTGCTTGTGTCTTTCTTTCACAGAATAATTTAAACTGTACTCTGAATTACATCTATATATCAGCTGTCCTTTTTGACTTCATTCGTGTGCAGTTAAAAGAAGAATTTAATTCAATGTCTCCATGAGAGACCAATATGCCCAGTCCAGCTTTTAACACCCTCAAGTAACTTTCATGTTCAAAAAAAGGAAGTAAGTCATTCACTTGAAATCCAAACTTCCTTTTTTATTTGCTTCAATAACTACTGTGGTCCAGGTGTCCATGTTCTTCTCTATATATTCTCATTACAGGTGCTTATTGTCTGGTGAGAAAATTGAAATGAGGTTAAATACAAGGCAAATGAAATTCTTTGAAACACTGAAAACAGCCATTCTACCCTTTTCATTGGAAGCTTTTGCACTGTACCTCTGTACAAAAGTGTCTCAGTGCTTCACACCTCTGAGGGGACACGAAATGGTTGTTTTAGTGTTGGGACACTGTGAAAAGCAAATAAGCAAATAAACAAATAAAAAAGGTTTTCTCTTTGTATAGTTTAGAGGTATTTTGTTTTCCCCTTCCTTATTATAACTGTAGGTATTAATTTTCTTAAGAGCATTTTGGGATTTCCCTTGGAAATGGAATTCCAACTGCAACCAAATGCACTGAAAATATATATTATTACACAGTCAGAGCTAAGAGGAGAGATGAATTTATAAGCAAGTCACTAGATGAGCACTTAAATGATACAGACTCAATTACCAGCTTTGCCAGAATCTTTCTGAGTGTTATAAGCAAGTCAGCTACAGTGAGATTAAAATATCTTTGTTTTTTAATTGTTGATTGTGTAAAGTAAAATACGTCATTTTTCCAAGAACAGCAGCTTAGTTCAGACTTGCTTTTGCCTATCTAGGCCACTAGAGTAGTAAGAAATGATTTCACTTGTCTATTTGCACCCAGCCCCCACAGATACTGCATTTTGAATCCACGGAGACACTTTTTTAAGTGGAAGAGAAGGGTCTGTGCCCTTCAACAGGTAGAGTGTTGTCTGGTAAACAGGATCTCTGGCTTGAAGAAGTCTTTCAAGCTTCTCTGGCAAATGCTGCACTATTAGGCTTCATATAAATAAAGAATTCAGCAACAGTAACAGCACATTTTTTAGGAGAGAAGACTGAGAGAGATGTGTTCAAAGAAATGAGCTTGGAACTGTGTTTTAAATGAATTAATTTTGACACAGAACCTAAATTTATACTTATGTGAGACACAGAAGATTACTGATATATACTGACAAGTATGATTTCCTCCATTCATGCTTTGAGTTTCTAGATATGAACCAGCTGATATCTGGATCCCATATGGTCCAGATCCATCTACATATTGGAGAAAAGCACTGTACTGGGTATATTTCTCAGGGCAGACTGTCACACCAACAACTCTAGACCATGTGAAATCAAATGCTTTCTTCACTTCTTCATGGTGTGCTCTGCTCCTCAGAAGACCTAAGCATATACTATTTTTACCTTCTTCGTAAGTTATGTATTGTACTTCAACAAGCAGCTGCTAGCTGCTTATTGTGGATCCTATTTCTCTAGACCTGAAAGTTTTCTATTCACTAGGTAGGGAATGCTTGGCTTTAATTTTGCATTCTGCACTGAGAAAGACCTTTAACTTTTGGGCATTGCAGCACTAAACATCACAAGTTCCTCTTTTAATCTAGACAATCAATAAATAGGAACTAGTAGTGATTTAATTTTTAATTTGGTCACAGGTTCTTAGGAATAATGCAAACTATAGAAGCAGTACAATCTATGGACATTAATGTTTGGGGCCATGCCCCATTTACTTGATACAAGTAAGGGAAGTTATGAAGATGTTATAGCCAGATTGGTTTTGGTAGAAGTAGACAATATAACAAGGAAAAATACTTACAAATTTTTTCTTCATTATTCAGGACAGATATCAGGAAAAAGAAAATCTGTAGGAGGTTTGTGCAGCCCAGGGTCAGGTTACTCAGAGAAGTGGTGAAATCTCCATCCTGGGAAATTATCATGCCTTGGCTGGCAAATCCAGGGCTGATCTGACCTATTGTTGGTGGCAGCTGTGGTGGGTTGACCTTGGCTGGCTGCCAGATCCCCACCCAGTTGCTCTCATTCTCCCTTCTCAACAGGACAGGGGGAGAAAATATGATGGACAAGCTCATGTTTAATAAAAGAAAAAGCTGTGCATGGAAGCAAAGCAAAAAGAGGAATTTATTCAATACTTCGAACTGGCAGGCAGATGTCCAGCCACTTCCTGGGAAGCAGGGCCTCAGTATGTGCAGCATTTGCTTTGGAAGACAAACGCCATAACTGCAAATTGCTCCCCTGCTTCCTTTCCCTCAGCTTTTATTGTTGAGCATGATGGCATATGATTTGTAATATCCCCTCGGTCAGTTTGGATCAGTGTCCCATCCCAACCTCTTGCCCACCCCCAGCGTACTAGCCTTTGGGTGTGGAGAGGGTGTGTGGAGAAACAGCCTTGATGCTGTCTAAGCACCAAAACACAAATGCAAAGCACAGCACTGTATGGGCTACTATAAGAACAGTTAACTCCATCCCAGCCAGACAATACAGTAGTTTATCTCCAAATTGGCAGCTGGACTAGATGACCTCCAGAGGTCAACATTTCTATGATTCTATGATTTCTTTCTTGCATCTCAAAGTTCTGTGCTATATACAATCACACTGGCTTTAATGATTGTTTTTTACCCTTTTATTACTGCATGAAGGTCATCAAATTGCTAAATATCCTCATCGTGACACCAAAAAACTCTTATTCAATATTTCATTTACAGAATTGTGCAACCACAAATACTTTAACCTGAAATAATGAACAGAAACTACACAATAGTAATTGTCAGTCACCTTCAACTACCAAAACCCATTTGACAATATCCCGGTCAGCAGACAATTTTAACCAAAAGATAATTGTATGTTGACTGCTATCTTGCTTTGTAACCTGACAATACTTTGGCCTAAATTTCTGTCTCTATTTCTTCAACATGCCTTGGGGGACACTAGCTCAGTTTTATCTTTGCAGAGGAAATGAGAAAACTGTCTTTATTTGTCTTACAGCTCATGGAATTAAAAAAAAAGACAAGGAAAAAAAGCACTCATCCCCTGACTTACAAGAAAATCTTTCCTTTTAGTTTAAGACAAATAAGCTTTTAGGGAGTGCAACACCATAATGCTCATGATGAAAAAAAATCTGAAAGACTTCTGAAGCTTTTTAAATCTTTACAGCCACATTGTGATCACCTTTTCATTTTCTATTCAAGTCACTCCTTAGCTGGTGAAAAGCTAGAATTTGCATGACCCATTTCCTATACGGTTTGAAAACCCAGTTAGTGATTTCTTTCTTCACGTTCATTTCACTGAAGCTGTCTGAATTCCTAGAGAATGGATGTCACTAAGGCTAGATTTTCATCCAGGAATGCAGATATCAGGTCATTTGTAACAGCAATCCAAACTCATGTTTACCGACAGCAAAATAACTTTTAAAGATATTAGGTAAAACCATCAAATTAAGTTTTGAAAAATTACATGTTTCTGTCATTTCCAAAATGCTGCTTTCCAAAATTAGACATGGTATTTTTGCAACTCAATTACTGTTTGTTATCAGCTTGCTTTCTGTTTTTTCAAATATTGTCCTAGGACAGTGGCATAGCAAAACCTTTCCATTGATATGTCTCTGCAGGAGAACAGACTCCTCAACTCCATTTAAGAGTGTAAGAGCCTCCTGAGCTAACTTGTTGCCAAATGTATTCAAGCTGTAAGAAGTCAAGGATGAAGACAGCTGTTTTCAACCTGCATATGGCTGCAACCTGTGAGACAGAGACTGCCTGCTTGCTTGTTTCAATTCCTCAGCTTTGTGAGAAAACTCTAGGGTCTTACCTTCTCTTCTACAGCACTGGTGAATGAGAATATCAATGTGGGGGGAGATACAAAAAGGAAAAAGTGTTAGTTATTTCTCACCATTGCAAAGAAGGGAAGGTCAAGGACCTTTTGAGAGGGGCTTGATAGCAGAAACTGAAATTCACATTATCAAGTTAATTTGTTACATTGGTTTCTTAAATAAACTCATGGGATCATGTTATTTTTTTTACCTAATGACTACTGCCAATTTTAGCCAAATTCGACAGTCACAGAAGTCACAATAGTGTTACTTTAAGCTAATAAAATTTGGGTTTAGGAGAGTGTGTCAACTAGTGGAGAAAAAGAACTCATTTAGTATTAACTGTCAATTTCATACTCAAGCTGTGAATTCACAAGTAATGGCTCAGTTGATTCAGTTGCTCATAGAAGTATTTGTTTATCTTTACAAGATTCTTTCCTTTTGAATCTAGATTTTTTTTCACATATGCACGTGTTTCACATTTTTTTTTTAAATAGCCATTATTATGAAGGCCTTTCTTTTCCTAATCAGAGAACAAATCTTGACTTCAGACTGCAAAAGGTATCAAAACAGAAAGGAAAAACTATTTAATGAACTACAAAAACTTCTCCCAGAGAAGAGAAGGGCTGGAAATCAGCTCTGAACTTAGACATTGAAGTCTGGTTACAATATAAGTGTCTACAAGTATCCTTAGTGCGTCTGTAGAGATCTGTTCATGCGAGTTGGTAGAATTTAGAGAACCTATCCTAAAGATGATAACTTTACATAGTCTGCTGGCTAGCTCTTTAAACTCTTTTGAGTAGGTGTTTACTGACTGTAGTCAATATTAGACATCTAATTCATGTGTTGACACAGGCTGTAGAAATCTAAGTTCAGGTGTCTAAGTCTGGAGCTGAATCTGGCTTTTTAGTCCAGGAAGTTATGAGTGTCCCTCTGTGGATGCTGAGTATAAAAAGCCCTAGATGACTAGGTAGACTGTGTTTTACTTCTGACTAAAATTTGCCATCTGGACATGGTCCTAGGCAACCAGCTCCAGGTGGCTCTGCCTGAGCAAGGGGATTAGACCAGATGATCCCCAGAGGTCCCTTCCAGCCTCAACATTTCTGTGATTCTGTGATTCTGATGTGTCCCATTTTAACTTCTTGTAAAATGGTCCTGATTTGTATTGACAACGTTCAGTTTAATTTGACAAATTCTCTTCAAAATGTCTGAACAAAAGACCCAAATCTTTTGCTCAAGCTCACAGCCTTGAGTAAAAGTTGCCTTTCATAGGAAATACGAATCATAGAATCATAGAATAGTTTGGTTTGGAAGGGGTCTTTAAAGGTCATCTATTCCAACCCCGCTGCAATGAGCAGAAACGTCTTCAACTAGATGAGGTTGCTCAGAGCCCCATCCAGCCTGGCCTTGAATGTTTCCAGGGATGGGGCATCTATAACCTCTCTGGGCAACCTATTCCAGTGTTTCGCCATCCTCATTGTAAAAAATTTCTTCCTTACATCTAGTCTGAATCTACCTTCTTTTAGTTTAAAACCATTACCCCTTGACCTATTGCTACAGGCCCTACTGAAAGTCTGTCCCCATCTTTCTTATAAGCCTCCTTTAAGTATTGAAAGGCTGCAATAAGGTCTCCCTGGAGCCTTCTCTTCTCCAGGCTAAACAGCCCCAACTATCTCAGCCTTTCTTCATAGAAGAGGTGTTCCATCCCTCTGATCATTTTTGTGGCCCTCCTCTGGACCTGCTCCAACAGGTCCATGTCTTTCCTGTGCTGAGGACCCCAGAGCTGGATGCAATACTCCAGGTGGGGTCTCACCAGAGTTGAGTAGACGGGTAGAATCATCTCCCTCACCCTGCTGGCCACACTTCTTTTGATGCAGCCCAGGATGCAGTTGACTTTATGGGCTGCGAGAGCACATTGCTGGCTCAAGTCCAGTTTTTCATCCACCAGTATCCCCAAGTCCTCCTCTGCAGGGCTGCTCTCAGCCCCTTCATCCCCCAACCTGTATTGATACTAGGGGTTGCCTCGAGCCACGTACAGCACCTTGCACTTGGCCTTGTTGAAGGTCTAATCATCTTGATCTAGATGCCCAAATGTAGTTTTAGGCAAATATCAGGAAGACTATCACCCCCACTCAAATTATCTTCCCTCTTATGCTAGATAAATTAACCTGCAAAGGCAGAATTCAGCTGCCTAAACAGAAGTGCCAAGTGCCACTGAAGGCCCTCTGTGAGGTGGCTGATTTAACTCAGGCTGATACAACAGGTCACGCACACCCTTATGAAGAAGGTACTTGAGGCCAGGCAGGATAGTCCATAGCACCTAAAATGGCATTAAGCACTCACATTTAGGCCACTGAACCATGCTAGTAGTATTGCTAAACTTTGTGAAGTACAGACTATCATTCCTTAGCCTTGTTGACTTTGAAAGGATAGCACTCGTTTAGACTAACTGGTCGTCCTGGTTTCAGCTGGGATACAGTTAATTTTCTTCCTAGCAGCTGCTATAGTACTGTTTTGGATTTAGTATGAGAATAATGTTGATAACACACTGATGGTTTAGTTGTTGCCAAGTTGTGTTTACACTAGTCAAGGACTTTTCAGCTTCCCATGTGCTGCCAGGTGCACAAGAAGCTGGGAGGGAGCACAGCCAGGACAGCTGACCCAGACTGGCCACAGGGCTGTTCCATACCATATGATGTCATGCTCGGTATATAAACTGGGGGGAGTTGGCCGGAGAGCAGCGATCACTGCTTGGGGATGGGCTGGGCATTCATCAGCAGGTTGTGAGCAATTGCATTGTGCATCACTTGTTCTGTATATTCTTTTATGATTTTTTTTTTTTTCTTCCTCTGCTGTCCTATTAAGCTGTCTTCATCTCAACCCATAGGTTTTACTTTTTTTTCCGATTCTTTCCCCCATCCCACCGTGAGAGGGGAGAGGATGAGCGAGCGGCTATGTGGTGCTTATTTCCTGACTGGGGTTAAACCACAGCTCTGGTGATAGGATCACAGTAGGGTTTAGATGGTTAACATACTCCCTTTTAACACCTGTAGTGTCCAGAGGTGAACACCATGACATTGAATAAGCAGTTGTGGCTGATTTTCTTCCTTCTAACTTCTACTAATCTCCCCTAAATTTTATTTAAAAGCTATTCTATGTTTTACAAATATTTAGTCTGTAATATAATCTCTGTGGACACAAATAAAAGCAAAACACATTAGCCTGAATTGCTTAATTCTGAACAATATTGCCATTCATCTAATTTTGTTTTTCTTAGACAAAGCATTACTTTTTCTTGTAGGTTCTGAATGTCAACAAGAGGATATCAGAATCAAGGCAATGATGACCTATACAATACACAGGTTTGACTGATTCTAAAGACTTAGGGTTTCTTGTTTGGTTTGTTTTGTTGAAGTCTTGCTTATTATTCAAACAGTTGGATGTTTCTCTTCCAGGTATGTTTACATGATCTTGCCTTGTGAAAAAGTTGGAGAGCAGGCTTCTAACATGTAGTTTATTCCTGATCTCTCCAGTATGCATGATATCATCACTGTATTCCTTATTAGAATCATATATGAGCAAATGGGTGGTTCCTGCACATTACGTTCGTATCAGCCCCATTTTTCAAAACTACCACTATGAAGAACATTGGCAGGTATTTTTCACAGAGATTTATAAAGTCAGACTTCTGGAATTGGTTCAGCCATTTTTTTGTGTTATCTGAGAATAAAGTGCACTCGGTGTGACATGACACTCGGTGACTAGAGAGTTCAGTGATTGCCACTGCATGTCAAGATGGTCTCTACAGTAAATTTAAATATATTACATGCTCATCAGAATGAAAAATGCTGAGTTACATTTGTAAGCGTTCAGTTCCTTCAGGAATCTCTCCAAATAATCAAGTATCTATGGTAATTATTGCCTGCCAGATTTTTAATATCCTTTCCTTAATTCTACTTCAGAGAGCCAAACAGGTTATTCAGAGTAATTTTGTATCCAGACACTCTCTTACAATATTAAGTCAATCATCATCTCCAGTAGGTTGCATGAAGTTCTTGATCATCCCTGCTGTTTGAAATAACTGTTCCATTTAACCTCCCACTTAAACATGGTTTCTAACAGAGATTTTCCACTGACTGCAAGGATTTAGAACACCACCTGTGCCTCCATCCTCCTCATCCTCTTGAAGGTTACATGGTTTCTGTTGGAAACTGGCCTGGAAAATAAGAATATAGATTACTAAAACTCACTTTGTTGTTGTTCTTTCCATTGCTCTCAGGTCTACACACAATGCAATGATACTGAGGTGTCTAAGACATCACTGAACAAGCTGTAAATCCTGCCTGGTCCTGTGCTGTGCAGGGATCTCAGTATGGCATTGCACCTGAGCTAATTAGTGTTGCCTTTCCTCCGGACTGACTGGTGCTGATGTGACTCTGCTGTTTCCAGTCCAGATGAGCTACACATGGCATCAGCTTAGGTTTGTTCTTTGCCAGCTTATGCTCTGCACCACCTGTGGTAGACCTTGATGTACAAACTGCCCTGCTTTCTGAAAGGTTTCCCAGTTGTTTTACTCTCCAGGTGAAAGTAAAGGATCTCCAGAAATTAGACCAAGTGGATGCCCAAGTGGATAGTCCTCGTGTTGCTCACATACCTCATAATTGGCAGCTTCTCTACCAATGTCACTAGGTACCCACAATCACAGTTCTGCAGGCAATTGTCCCTTGTTATGGCAGGCGGAAAGTAAAAGAAGTTGAACTCCAGCAGCAGAGAGAAATATTTGTGCTTGGAAGCAATACCACAATTCCACTCTAAAAATATTCCACAAGCATAGAATCTGATCTCTATAAAACTCTTGGAGAAGGATTATAATTTTCATTTGGGATTAAAAAAAAATTAAAAATCAATGTTTATAGTCTTATATGTATATATTATTTATATATTTATGTATTTATATATTTGTATTTATACACATATCTAGGAAGCAGAAACACCATTTCCCAGACTTCCCCTTTTCTGATTTATTTTCAGTCTCATTGTTCTGGTTCACTTGGTCAGTGAATTTATACTAAAATTATGTCTCAAATTTCTTCTCCTTGCTTCTGCAGATATTATTCCTAATTACTGAATACTTCCAGGTTGTTTACATCCTTCCCCAGATAGGCCTGATCTTTCATTCTCTCTCACACTGCTTCAAGAAATTCTTAACCATTTCCCCCCCTTTCCCCTTACGCCCTCTATTCTTTACTGTGAATTTTAATCTGTATTTTGAGCCCAGGAAAGATTTCCCCAGAGTAGCAGCAAAAATGGCATTATGAATATTCATAGATTGCTACAATCTTGGAGTTTTAAAATAGAACTGACTATTGTCATAGCAATGCTTATTCTCCCTATAATAAAATATTCAGTTTTTCCTATAGTTGATCTTCAATATCTAGGGCACTGGGCCTTTTTTTTTAAACACTTTTTCAAGTTTAACTTACTAATTACTACATGCCATACCAAGACATTGCAATTTAGCACTTTAATAGCCTCTTTCCTCTTTGAGCTAGATGATATTCTAGAAAAAAAAAAAAAGAGGAGATTTAGTCTGCTTGTGGATCAAAACTGGAATGGTGATTCCCTACATAATCCACATGATTGTTTTTTGCCCACCAGTTTCTGTCACCATCACTAACCAGAACCAATTTCTTTCCAAACCTTTCTGTCTTTTCAACTCTTAATTTCTGAAGTCTAGTCTGGGGAGACTGCTTGCTCCATCTTGTTCTATATGTTTGATTTTCTATTCCTAAAAATGAAAACGACTTTCATGTTTGAAATAATGGATTATACTACACAGGTCACAGGTTGCTGCTTAAATACCCCTGAAAGCCAGTTCCTCCTTTTTCTGCTTTCCTCCTCACCCATCAACTGGTATGAGTTATGCAGTACTAACACTGGCAGACCTTTTGCTTTAGACATTTTATATACATAATAAAAATTAAAGTCTCTCTCCCAAAGAGCTTACAGGAAGAAAGACAGTAAACAAATAAACACATGGGGAAGCAGGTGAACAAAATAACACTGAAATATTGCATTTAATGTAACACAAAGCAGCACTGCACAACCAGTGTCTAGTTGCTTCTAGTTACAGTTTGGCCTTCCTACAAGTTTTGGAAACATTTATTGTCAAGTCATCTCACATAATTTTAAAATATTGTTGCTCCGATACCTAGAAATTAGTTCAGTTACCTAAACACAAGTGCCAAGTATTTGTGATTTCTTCTTTTTCTTCTTTAGATGCAGAACTCTTGGCAAGGCTACACTCACCATGACGGACAACTAAATGCAGTTGAAGGAGAAACTCTAATGTTACAACACTTTATTAGATTGCAGCATTTGTTTAGATGAATGTTTTCTCTGGAAAATTTTGAATTTTATAACAGTGCCTGCTTTCCAAAAAATGCTCTTACCCATATCTGTGACCAGTTTTGCTCCTGGGACTTTAAGTTGGCTATAAGTCATTCAGAGTGTAGTAACTTGCAGTTCAGATAAGACAAGTAAAGACATTTCAAGCCCTTAACTTTGTAGATAGAAATATCTTCTCAATTGAAGTTGGACTAGTGGGAGAAGGACTCTCATAGAAAAAAAAAATAATGAGCCCATGCTAGAAAGGGTTATTGAAGTCATTGGGATGAATAGTGTCTGCAGCAGAAAAGGAAACAGGAACACAGAGATCTGTGGTGTAGAGTGTTACTTTATTAAAGCAAATAATGCAAATATACAAAGATTAAACTATTTCTGCTTCTCATTGTGGTCCCATTAATCAACATGAGCAATAATACCTGATTCTTCTAGGCAAACTGGAGATAAATGCTAATGAAAGCTATTATATTTCAGGTGAAATCAGGGGAAAGACCAACAAGGCAGATATCATGCTGGGAGTCTGTTATAGACCACCTAACCAGGAAGAAGAGGCAGACAAAATACTCTATAAGCAGCTGGGAGAAGTCTCACAATCACTAACCCTTGTTATCGTGGGAGACTTCGACTTACCAGGTGTCTGCTGGAAATACAGTACAGCAGAAAGGAAACTGTCTTGGAGGTTCCTGGAGTGAGTGGAAGATAACTTTCTGATGCAGCTGGTGAGTGAGCCAAATAGGGAAGACGCTCCACCAGACCTGTTGTTTGCGAACAGAGAGGGCTTGTGGGTGATGTGACAGTTGGAGGCCATCCTGGGCATGGCAATCATGAAATGACAGAGGTTTTGATTCTCAGAAAAGTAAGGAGGGGGGTCAGCAGAACCGCTACCTTGGACTCCCGGAGGGCAGACTTTGGGCTGTTTAGGAGCCTGGTTGACAGAGTCCCTTGGGAGGTGGTCCTGAAGGGCAAAGGAGTCCAGGAAGGCTGGGCATTCTTCAAGAAGGAAATCTTAAAGGCGCAGGAGCAGGCCATCCCCATGTGCAGAAAGACGAGCCGGCAGAGGAGAAGAGCAGTCTGGCTGAGCAGAGGGCTTTCTCTGGAACTCAGGAAAAAAAGGAGAGTTTATGACCTTTGGAAGAAGGGGCAGGCAACTCAGGAGGACTACGAAGATGTCGTGAGGTTATGCAGGCAGAAAATTAGAAGGGCCAAAGCCCAACTGGAACTTCATCTGGCTACTGCCATAAAAGACAATAAAAAAATGTTTCTACAAATACATTAGGAACAAAAGGAGGGCTAAGGAGAATCTCTGTCCTTTATTGGATGCAGGGGGAAGCATAGTGAGAAAGGATGAGAAAAAGGCTGAGGTACTTAATGCCTTCTTTGCCTCAGTCTTCAATAGTCAGAAAAGTTCTGAGTACTCAGCCCCCTGCACTGCAAGACAGGGATGGGGAGCAGAATGAAGCCCCCATAATCCAAGGGGAAATGGTTACCGACCTACTACACCGCTTAGACACACACAAGTCTCTGGGGCCGGATGGGATCCACCCAAGGGTACTGAGGGAACTGGTGGAAGTGCTCACCAAGCTGCTTTCCATCATTTATCATCAGTCCTGGTTAACTGGGGAGGTCCCAGTTGACTGGAGGTTCGCAAATGTGATGCCCGTCTACAAGAAGGGCCTGACGGAGGATTCAGGGAACTACAGACCTGTCAGCCTGACCTCGGTGCCGGGGACGGTTATGGAGCAGATCATCGTCAGTGCCATCACACACCATGTACAGGACACCGGGGGATCAGGCCCAGTCAGCATGGGTTTATGAAACTGGCTGAATGACCGGGCCCAGAGAGTGGTGGTGAATGGAGTTAAATCCAGTTGGTGGCTGCTCACAAGTGGTGTTCCCCAGAGCTCAGTACGGGGGCCACTTCTGTTTCATATCTAGCAATGATCTGGACAAGGGCATCGAGTGCACCCTCAGTAAATTTGCAGACAACACCAAGTTGGGTGGAAGTGTTGATCTGCTGGAGGATAGGAAGGCTCCACTGAGGGATCTGGACAGGCTGGCTGGATGGGCCGAAGCCAATGGTATGAGGTTCAACAAGGCCAAGTGCTGGGTCCTGCGCTTGGGTCACAACAACCCCATGCAACGCTACAGGCTTGGGGAAGAGTGGCTGGAGACCTGCCCAGTGGAAAAGGACCTGGGGGGTGTCAGTCAACAGCTGGCTGAATATGAGCCAGCAGTGTGCTCAGGTGGCCAAGAAGGCCAGTAGCATCCTGACTTGTATCAGAAACAGTGTGGCCAGCAGGACTAGGGAAGTGATCGTCCCCTTGTACTCGGCACTGGTGAGGCTGCACCTGGAGTACGGTGTTCAGTTTTAGGCCCCTAACTACAAGGAGGACATTGAGGTGCTGCAGTATTTCCAAAGAAGGGTAATGAAGCTGGTGAAGGGTCTACAGATCACGTCTTACAAGGAGCAGCTGAGGCAACTGGGGCTGTTTAGCCTGGAGAAAAGGAGGCTGAGGGGAGACCTTATCACTCTCTACAACTACCTGAAAGGAGGTGGGGGTCAGTCTCTTCTCCCAAGTAACAAGTGATAGGACAAGAAGAAATGACCTCAAGTTGCACCAGGGTAGGTTTAGATTGGATATTAGGAAAAATTTCTTCACTGCAAGGGTAGTCAGGCACTGGAACAGGCTGCCCAGGGAAGTGGTTGAGTCGCCATCCCTGAAGGTATTTAAAAGATGTGCAGATGTGGTGCTTAGGGGCATGGTTTAGTGTTGGACTTGGCAGTGCTAGGTTACCGGTTGGACTTGATGATCTTAAAGGTCTTTTCCAACCTAAATGATTCTATGGTTCTATAATTCTATGATTCTACAATTCTATGATTCTATGAGTCTATATTTTTGAACTAACAAACAGTCATTTAGACTGAAAACAATTTATGGCTACAGTTAGCAGATTTGCTTGCTAGTATTTTCAGTCTTTTTCTTTGTATTTTTTAAAAATCAAGACCACAAGACAAAATAAGAACTGTTAGGGCAGGAAAGCTACAATATATCTTCTGTAGGATGTGAAGGAAACTTGAAATACAGAGGGGACACAGATTTTCTACGCACAAATTTATTCAATAACAGGTCCTTCTCTTTCAGTGTTGGTGTGAATACGAGCATGTAACATGCAAATTTGTCTTTTAATTTTAGCTTGCTTGCTGCATACAGAAAAAGGCTAAAACATTAGGGTGTTACTCAAGCACTTTGGAGTTGATTCCCAGTTATCCAAAGACTATTTCTGTGACTTTATGTAGACCATAAAATGTTTCACTTCCCTCCTATTGTAAAATATACATGAGATTTCCATGCTGAATATCATATGATGTGTCACACTGAATGCCATGAGGAAACAAGGTCAAGAAAATGGATATCACGATAGAGAGAATGATGGGGAAAACTCTGGAGAGTAAACTGAAGGGTTTTGTTGTGATATTAACAGAAATATAAATATGTTTATTAAAAAAACCCTCTAAATTTTTAAAAATTTGAGAAAACTTGCACTGATCGTGAACACAGGAACTACCTCCCGTGATGAAAAGAGAAAGTGAAAAGCAGCAGGATATAAAATGCGTTGATCACACATTGGTCAGGTGTCAGACCCAAGTCAAACTCCTGACCTAGGCTTGTAGTAAGCTGACGAGGTACAGGTTTGCGTAAGCACTGCCAAAGGTTTTATATCTTTACAAATCACATCAGTTGAAATCACATGGAAGGATATTATAACTTAAGATGTATTAATATTATGTGTTAAATCTTAATAGCTGAAAATATATGTTTTAAAGAAGAGGTTCAACTCAGATGAAATATGTGAGATTTAATGAGAATGTAAAAAAATCTTAATTTTGGTGAACGAGGTAAGGTGGAGGAAGATCATAGAATCTAGAATGGTTTGGGTTAGAAGGGACCATTAAAGATCATCTATTTACAATCCCCCTGCCGTGGGCAGGGACATCTTTCATTAGATCAGGTTGCTCAAAGCCCTGCCCAACCTGATCTTGAACACTTCCAATGATGGGGCATCCACAACTTCTCTAGGAAACCTTTTACAGTGTACCACCCTCATTGTAATAAATTTCTTCCTTATATCCGACATAAATCTACCCTCTTACAGTTTAAAATCATTGTCCCTTGTCCTGTCACTACAGGCCTCGGTAAAAAGTTTTTCTCCATCTTTCTTATAAGCCTCCTTTAAGTATTGAAAGGCCGCAATAAGGTCTCCCTGGAGCCTTCTCTTCTCCAGGCTGAACAACCCCAGCTCTCTCAGCCTTTCTTCATAGAAGAGGTGTTCCATCCCTCTGATCACTTTTGTGGCCTTCCTCTGGAGCCGCTCTAACAGGTCCATGTCTTTCTTGTGTTGGGGACTCTAGAGCTGAAGACAGTACTCCAGGTATGGTCTCATAAGAACACAGTAGACGGGGAGAATCCCCTTCCTTGACCTGCTGGCCACACTTCTTTCTGTTCAGCCCAGGATATGGTTGGCTTTCTGGGCTAGAAGTGCACATTGCTAGCCTATGCCCAATTTTTCATCCACCAGTATCCCCAAGACCTTCTCAGTGGGGCTGCTCTCAAACCATTTATCCTTCTGTCTGTGTTGATCCTGAAGATTTCCCTGACCCAGGTGCAGGACCTTGCATTTGGCCTTGTTGAACTTCAAGCTTGTCAAGGTCGCTCTGGATGGCAACCCTTCCTTCTAGAGAATCAGCTCCACCACTCAGCTTGGTGTCATCCACAAACTTGCTGAGGGTGCACTCAGTACCACTGTCTATGCCACTGATGAAGATATTAAATAGTATTGGTCCCAGTACAGACCCTTAAGGGACACCACTCATTACTGGTTTCCACTTGGACATTGAGCCATTGACTGTAACTTTTTGGGCATGGCCATCCAGCCAGTTCCTAACCCATCTAACAGTCCACCTATCAAACCCATATGTCTCCAGTTTAGAAGTAGGAATGCTGTGGGGGACCATATCAAAGGCCTTACAGAAGTCTAGGTAGATGACATCCATAGCTCTTCCCTTGTCCACAAATGCAGTCATTCCATCATAGAAGGCCACTAGGTTAGTCAGACATGATTTGCCCTTGGTGAAGCCATGCTGGCTGTCTTTAATCACCTCCCTGTCTTCCATATGCTTCTACATATCTTGTGGGAGTTTCTGTTCCATGATCTTACCAGGCACTCAGGTGAGGCTGACTGGTCAGTATCTCCCAGGGTCCTCCTTATTGACCTTTTTAAAAATGGACGTGATATTTCTCTTTTTCAGTCAATGGGGGCTTCGCCTGACTGCCATGACTTCTGAAATATGATGGAGAGTGCCTTGGCAATATCATCAGCCAATTAGCTCAGGACCCTGGGATATATCTTGTCAGGTCCCATGGACTTAAGTATGTTCATGTTTCTTGGGTGGTTTCTAATCTGATCTTCACTTATAATGGGAGGGACTTCATTCCCCTGCTCCCTGCCTTGAGGTTCGGGGCTTGAGAGATGTGGGAAGAATGATTACGATTGAAAACTAAGGCAAAAAAGTTGTTGAGTACTTCAGCCTTCTCCATGTTGGGTGTCACCAGTTCTCCTGGTGATAGGCAGTTAGGAAATACATTTCCATTCTACGAAGAATAAAAGTTGTATTTATTCAGACCTTTTGAGATGTCATGGAAAGTTAAAATGTTGAATTTTCTTATGGAAGGGTTTTTTCCAAGGTTCCTATACACACACACAAGAACGTTGTATTTTCTTTTACAGACGTTATTTGATAATATTTTACTGTTTTGCTCAAACAAAAGTACTTATTTGAGGTGTTAGATTAACTTTATTTTTATCTTACTTTATCTTCTCTTTTTATATATGTATGTATTGCTAGATTGTATATTAATTATAATTTAAAATAAATAATACAACAAATATGTATGTAAAAAAAGTACAGAAATCAGCATGCTTGCCATGGCCTTAATTCAAAAAAATCCTTGCATACACAGTTAAATCTATCGTTAATGGCAATATTACTTTAATTTTGTTGTGCTGAATCAGGTTGCAATTCTTGGTACAAAAGTGTCCATGAACATAATTGTCAATGAGTCATTATCAGTCTCTGCTTTACAAGTTACAGGACATGGACCATGTCAGTACCACAGAACTGTGTAATCTGTAGCATTTGCAGTTTTAAGTGGCTAATAAACATTCAGAGCATTCCATGAGAAATGTGTGTGTGATTTACTGGTCAAAAAAGGCATGCAGACCATTGTTATTAGGTTGGTGTTCAAAGCACTCTTAAGATTGTTTATACTCAACTGGTCTACTTTGTGTGCCCAGGGTGAGATAAAACTTGAGCTACCATGTCCATATTAGAGCACTCCTCAAATGTGTGCAACCCCACAGACACAATTGCTGCAGAAGTCTTTGAGCATTTGAGATGCCACCCACCCAAGTAGGAACGCTTAGCTGTTCCTGTCTCTGTTATTCCTGTGGGCAATGCAAAGAGAAAGATTTTGTGAGCTTCTCATTTGGTTCTGAAAACTCCGTTTAAACACCTTCGCAGTAACCAGAAACCTGGATGATTTCAGACAGAAATATATGAGAAGGAGACACACTGTTTCACAAGTGAACAATGACAGTGGTAACCTCTGGTGACAGGGTAAATCACAAGGAGCTGAGAGGTTTCTTCTGAACCTCTGGCAGCCCTTTCTGGAGGACTGTCTGCTCACAATCCAGGTAACGACGCAGTGGGTGCAACAGACTATAGAGCTCTACATATTCATTTCCACTTACTTGCAGAAAGGGCTTTTATGTAAGTGGATGTTAAGAAACAGAAAACTAGTTAAATTTGAGTAGCATGACCTTAACAGGTATAAACTGTCTTTGCTGGCTGGTAAATCAACCCAAAAGGATGCTACAAGCTTCTGCCTGTAAACAGCAGACAGATGAAGAGGATCCCTTAAAATTATAACTTAAGTTTACACTGAAGACAAACTCTTTGAAGCAGTAGTCACAGCTGGAAGTTTTCTCAAACAGAAGTACAAAAAGCTGTAGTTTAGCTCCTAGACTTCCATTGCTTGTTTTTTGTTGGTTTGTTTGGGTTTTTTTCATTTGTAGAGAGAATTATTCAATATAGTAATTTTCAGTTCTCATGTTTGTGTATATCTTGACATACCCTAGAGCATAAAGAAAACCACTGCAATGTATTGAAGCAGAGCATCCTTGAATGTCTATCAAAAAGAACAATTACCAATAACTCACGTTACAATCTCTGCTTTGCTAAAATGCAATTTAAATTAGGTAAGGATAAAAACACTTAATTAGCTCTGTGAAAGCCTTATACATAAAATACTCCTTTTTAACTGTAATATTCACTCCCATACAAGCTGTTTAGTAGTTCTTCTTATGACCCCAAACCAACACCAGCTTCACATATACAGAACATCAAAATCCGTGTTTGCTTCAAGTGTATTTTTCTGCTATCACTGCTCCCAGAGTGGCCTGATAAGCTGGATAAATATGTTATCTTTTCCCAGTGTATAATACAGTTATTAAAGGAGATATATAAAAATTACTAACTACAAATCATCCATTTTTGCAAGATAAATAAAAAAGAAAAGACATGAAGAACATTTGCAAGTAATTAAAGTGCTTTGTGATTTTTTTGTAGATCTAAAATGTATCAGATTTTGTGTTTGGTAAGTATGAATCTGCAACGGCAATCTACTACTTACACACTGATACTGCTCTTTGCAATAACTCTTTCATTCCCTGTTCTTCTGCATCCAGTTAGTCAGGATTTCACAAAATGTTTAGCATATTTCCTGATTAAATAAAGTCCCTCCCTTTTTATGAAAATTCTAAATTTATTAATTCTGTATACATCTCTTTCAATCTTCTCTTTCTTCCATTACCTGGTCTAAGAGCTGATATTCATTGAAACAAATTCACCTTGGAACGAGTCTAAATATTTCATAGCTTGATTTAATTGCTGTCATTTCCAATAGCTTCTCCACTCCGGGGACACTCTTTTTATAGGAACTCTATTGGATTTTTTACTGTCGATAAAAAACTTTTTAGACATCATTAAGATACATTTTAAGGGTAAATGAACCTCTAGAGTTTTTCTCCTGATGGCTGTTAATTTCAAATCTGCAATATTTATTCCTCTTGCAAATCTTAGGTTCAGTTCGGGCTTAATAAACCAAACAATTGTCAAGGAATATGTACACCCTTACCTGGTTTTATTTGTATGTTAATCGCCTTTGTTTACTCAGCTATGGACAATTTTATTTTCCATGCACATTTTCAACATATGTAACTGAGAAAAAAAAAAGAATATATGAAAAAGTTCCATTATCTAATAATAAAAAATCATACTGTAGTATCTTGTTGATTACTTCTTTCTGTATATTTTTTTGTTTAACTGTATTATAAACTCTTCACTGAAATGAAGTTTAAAAATGCATTCACCTACTGTACTTCACTCTCTTCTTGTAAGATTTTTCAGTCAGAAAATAGCAAATGCTATTAAAACTTGCAACTAAGTCTAAAATTCTATACCTTCTTTGGAAATTATTAACTGAAATATTACTTCTAATCTTTCAAAGTTTTCCCTGTGTATGCGTATCTATGTTTATGTGTTCAGATAATACATTTAGCCATAAATATGTTTAGCCATAAATTCAACCAGCCAGAGAAAGTGATAGTGTTCTTGTTCACATCTGCAACAGTATGGAGAACATGCATGATTGGCCTAAAAGCGACAAATGGATCATCACTTAAAAAAAAAAGCAGTAAAACTACTATAATTTAGAAAACAAGAAGGAAGGTCATAGGGAAACATAGAGGCAGGAAGCATATTTAAATAAAAATCCCCGATTGTTTTTCCTCTGAAGAATTTTTCTTGCTATTTTCTGACTATACAGGAAGAAGATTTGGGGTGTCAGAATAAAAATATTTTGCTTTCTGTAAAGCCAAATCTTATGTGGCTAAATGTTGTCTTATGAAAAATTTGTCAGTTGTATTTTCTGATGATTTATGATATGTTTAAGTTATTTCAGTGACCTTTTAAATATGATACAAAACACAAATTAGTAAAGTAGTTCTATTTTTTCCTGTTATTCGACAAGTGCAACAAATTATTCACTGATGTAGCATAAATAGATATGCATGTTTGTACCCATGTAATTGGTCTGACATTATGCATGTACAGATTAATATGCAAGTTGATTTTACAGTAAAAAAATATTAAAAAATTATTATGATTTTCACCTACTTTTTCATATTTGATCTTAGGATATTCAAGCAGAAATAGATAGCCAAAACCATCCAAATTGTTTTAGTTACAATGTTTTCTACTTTGATCAAGCATCTCATTCTAGTGTGAGTTTTGTTTATAATCCATTTTAAATTGCATAGAGATAGCTATAAAAGACATCATGTGTTCTATAAAAAAGCAAAGCATTGTAACACATGTCAGTGGACAGGACCATCTGGAGAATCAAAGGGGTTTGGCCTGATGGGTAATATAGGAATCACATAATCTGAATGGCTAATATTCCCTTTGGTTATATCCCTGTTTTATAGGTTCTGGCTCTTTCATGAAGCATCAGATCAGATGAGTTTTGTGCTAGCATGAATTTCAAAAACGCTGGGCCAAAAACTCTTCCTGGGAGAAGTCAGTTCTCAAGTTGTACCTGCAAGATCTCGTGGAGTCTGTTTGAAGACTGTAGCTCTGTTTATGGTAGCAAGTTGTGTGCCCCAAGAAGAGTGTGTTTGTAGATCCAAACAGTTCCCACCATGGCCTTAATTATGTGCATTGCTTAAGAGTTTACTTTGGAGTGGTTTTAGTCTGCTGAGTTGGACTGAGCACCCTTTAGCAGCTGAAATGCATTAAGTACCCTCCTGGCGTGAACCTTCTGGTTTAATTTTGTCAAAAAGAATCTAGTTTGTGATCTGAAATGTCTGAAGTTGTCATGAAATAGAATTGTCTTTCTCTAGTGAGCTCATCTGTCAGGTCTCATTTTAACATCTAGCAGAAGTTGTGAGTCTCAAAAGCAGTTCACATGCACATACATCATTTCTCTGTTTCTTCCTCTCATTGTGCTCTGAGAAATTGTTTTTAATATCATATAACAATTCTCAACAGGTGTGTTTGGGGTGGACATGTAAAAAATATGTCCTGATATTTTTTTAAACATATAGACAGATTCTACATGCTAAGCATTTATAGTATATGGCATTCAACAAATAATCTTTCTGTTCATGAGAAAATATGTCTTTGTTCATATACATTGCTTCAAATCACGTCCCGAATTGCAGTAAATAGTACAGAACAATAACAAATAATAGACAGACATTTTATGTTGTGGTAATAAGTATAAATAAATAAAAATTTCATACTAAAATTTAAAAAAAAATTGGCTGAACCAAAGTGCGAAAAACAGGTACTGAAATAAAAGTCAAAGCAAAAAATGCAAACTAAACAATGACAAAAAAGGAGACTTAGTTACTTACAATGGAATAATTGTGGGCTTTTCAAAAGCAATTTAAAAACCCCTATCATGACTCATATCTATAGTGTGATCCAAGACTCTCCTCTCCCCTCCCCTCCCCTCCCCTCCTCTCCTCTGCCCTCCCCTCCCCTCCCCTCTTGCTCTCTTTCCCTTCCCTTTTCCTCCCTCTTCTCACTATAAGTGTATTGTGTAACAGTTCCTCATTACCTTCTGAGAACTTTTGAAAACCCAATGTTTATTTTATAATTATTTTAGGCATAAAAATATAGAAGGAAAATTAAAGGGAAGAATGCTTCAAAAGGACTAACATAAGAAGAAACTATGTTTACTAGATAAATTGGTCTAAAATTAATTATAGCAAACTCTTCCAACATTGGTAACTACTGAAATAATAAACATTTTATGGAAGGAATAATTTGAGACACTGAGTATACCTTGTAACACAACATATGCTATGTAAATCATATACCAGTTTGGGTAATTACTCCCACACTATTAAGCATAAACTGTACGTTATTTCAAGCTTTACTCTGACATGATATTCAAAAATGATATGCAGGTAAAACGCTGTAGTAAAAATGTGTGAGTGTAATATGTTTAAACTAAACAATTAACTGAAAATTGGGACCTTGTTAATTATTTCCACCATAAAGAGAAAGTGATGATGGAGTTCCTGGTGTAATACTAACATTTTCCCAGTCTTCATGGTCAAGCTATTAATTCTCTCCATGTGATTTTGGGTTTTCTCCCTTTTTTTTCCCTCACAGAGACTGTTGTAATTCAAACCGTCCCAATATCTCTGTCTGTATGATACCCAACAAATCAACTCCCACCACAGCTTTATAGAAGGTTCACATGTTTTAACATGTTTTCATGTTCACGAAAATCTGGGAGCATAAATCACAGGACAAAAAAAAGATTAGAGGAGACATCAGAAGGACAGATTTTATGCACATGCCTTGAACACTTGTTCAGTGCTCTTTACACTGTTAATGGGGAGCCAATGTTGTTCTGGAAATGTGATGTCATCTTATTTTGGTATTCAATTCTGTGAAAGGAATTAAAACAAATAGGGTTTGGGACATAAGTTCCTGCTGTCCTGTCTAACTCATTCATATAGAACTCCAATATCATTTTCATATGATTTCTGCAAAACAGAAGATGTTAAACCTGCCAGACTAATGAGCCTAACTTCAGCCTAACTTCACCCAAACTTCAGCTGTGATGGGGCCCAAAATAATATAACTTATATGACTCCAAACAGAAGGAAATGAAATATTTCACTTACAGTCAGTTTGTGAACAGGGCTGAAATGTGGTGATATTCCATATTGCCAGAGGTTTTTAGTTTCAGCAGGGCATTACACTGTGTTTTAAGAATGAGCTACAAGCTTCCTTCCAACCACCAGTTTAGCCAGAGTAATTCTGTCTCTAAACTTCCCCATGGGAACAAACCCAAATCCTTTTCTCTTTGTTCCTGCTCTCTGAAAACCAATGCAGACACAGATACTACAAAACCAATCAAAAGCTAACCTTAATTGTTGTGAAATTGCTTGGATAGGGAAGTTCATCTTCTACTATCTCGTAGTTTATGGGCTCTGTTTTGTGCATTAATGTCTATTTTTCTAACTATTTTCTCCATCACAGAATTCAGCTGTTAGTTCTTTTTTTTTTACCTTACATTTGTCATTAATGAGGCAAGCTGTTTTACTCAGCAGCTTTATTATGGTTTTATCCAATCCCCAGCCCCAAAATAACCAGGAAAGTGTTTACATTAAGGAAAAAACATCTTTTATAAATTTGAGGGAGACAGACGTGCAGCAGCAGAAGCATACTGAGAGAGCAGAAGCCTTAAACCGAACCGCTTGGACTTTGCGGTTTATTTTTGTCAAACTTCTTTGTTAAAATTTATAGATTAATGCCATTTCTGAGGACGCATGAAATCCTCAGGAACCTGAGTTGAACTTTCACTAGCAATACAGTCAGTGGTAAGACAAGAGATGGGATTATAGTATTGGGCCAAAATCCATACAGACAAAGAGCAGAGCTTTTTATATTCCAAAACCAGTTTTGTTGAAATTAATATTAAGAATTAAGTATACTTGCCTTTAAAATGAATGATACCATTCAGAGTCAATGCTCACTGTGATTCATATCTATGAGGGTATGAAGATACAGGTAAAAAGATCCTGTATTAAATCAATTTATATAATTGGAAAAAAAAGCAGATGACTTCCTAGGTTCACATGCTTGTAGTCTGCTTTGAAATAGAAGCAGCAACTTTTGAAGCAAGATAAAGGTTTCTCTAAGATTAATATACTGTTTCTCTACAGGACAGTTGAGTAGACAGGACAACTGGCATCTGTAATGCAGTGGAAGGGTGATAGTAATACAGAGGAAAAACATGGTAAGGTTATATACAAGAGAGAAAAACAGACATAAATCCACTCCACTTGCAACACTGCAGGGTTGGCCAGTGGTCGGATGAGTATAGCATAGAGAAGATCCTGTATCCTGAGTCCGTGACTGAGAGTATTCAGTACGTATTGTGCATACAGAAAGGAGCTTTGAAATTGTCTCTTAAGAAGAAGGATTGTGAGAGCTGGGTAAGTGGTGGTTTTGTGAAAAAAGTTGTTCACTTAGGGCTAATTATTTGGTTTATCTTTATCAGTTGTCACTTTGAGCTCACCTCAATGTATTGTGGTTGTTCAGCTTCACCTACATAGGTGTCCTTGAAGGCACTACATGTTGCTCTGGGGGGTGCCATTTGAAACGTAGTAGAGGAGATCTGAAAATGTATTTCAAGATATGAATAGCATTTCCTTAATAACTTTTAGCATTTGTTTTAGGTTATGGTGGTATGTGATTACTAGGGGTGTACTACCAGTAACATGTTTTGCTTTAGTGTATTAAGTTTCCACATATCTCTTTGGGAGGTCATTCAAAGATACAAGGCGGAGAATAGCTTAATGGTGTAGTTTTCTTTTACTCAGATGAGCTGGGTATCTTAAGCAAATGCTTTAACGGCCTGGCTGTACATCATACCCTTTTTGATGTTCTTCAGATGTTTACTGGCTTTTGTGATCTGTGAGATTTGTAGCAGTTTGGAGTAGCAGTTTCTAGTTTACCATGTTATGCTGCCCCGGCATCTGAATTAACAGCAAGGAAGCTGAGACTGAGATTGATGCAGGAGAATGTCAGAACTGGATGACAGAGAGATGGTAGCTATGGAATTTGTGATAAAAATTGGTAAGTCAATGTTAACACAGATGTTACAGATGCCATCTAAGTATGCATGCTGGTTTTAGCTGGGATAGAGTTAATTTTCTTCATGGTAGCTAGTATGGGGTTATGTTTTGGATTTGTGCTGAAAACAGTGTTGATAATACAGGGATGTTTTCATTATTGCTGTGCTTACACAGATTCAAGGCTTCTCACACCACCCCACCAGCGAGCAGGCTGGGGCTCCACAAGAAGTAAGGAGGGGACACAGCCACGACAGCTGACCCCAACTGATCAAAGGGATATTCCATACTGAATGATGTCATGCTCAGTGTATAAAGCTGGGAGAAGAAGAAGGAAAGGGGGAGGACGTTAGGAGTGATGGCATTTGTCTTCCCAAGTAACCATTACATGTGATGGAGCCCTGCTTTCGTGGAGATGGCTGAACACCTACCTGCCCACAGGAAGTAGTGAATGAAATCCTTGTTTTCCTTTGCTTGCATGTGAGGTTTTTGCTTTACCCCCACAAGTTTTCTCACTTTTGCCCTTCCAATTCTTTCCCCTGTCCCACCAGATCAGAGTGAGTGAGCAGGTGTGTGGTGCTTAGTTGCTGGCTGGGATTAAACCACGACAGTATGTTAGCTACACTAAAATATAGTTATTTAGAATCAGTTTCTTTAAATGACTTATGAAATTGTAGGCATATTAGGAACCATTTATGTGCACTGTCTTGACAGTAGTAGCTGAGCAGCCTGGTGACAGTGTAATTTATTTAAGGTAAATTTTCTTGTGGATAAAAACATATTGGATGAGTGTCTCACTCTGTTTAAACTGGAATTCCAAGTGCTGGTTCTTAGTTATTGCTGTGTTACACGTGGGATGGGCCAAAGTAGTAATCAGACTAGTGTTTCTGCTACTCAAGCAAATGGGACATCCTGTCACTCATGCAAGTAAATTTGGACTTTGACGTTTTATAAATTTCCAGTTCTCCGTTTGATACAGTTCTTGTGTGGGAGCCTTTCAACCTTTCAACCTATCAAGAACTATGAATCCAATGTTGAAATTGTTTGCTTCTCTTTTGGAATGTAAATCATTTCACCAAAGCTACAATTGTCTTCCCAAAGTTAAGGATATGCTTTGGCAGTCAGATCTGAGTGCAGTAAGACTTTTCAATACAAAGGCCTAAAACTTCACTAGCAGCAGCAGGACTTTACTGAATAATCTCATTGAATAGAACAGAGCATTTGGGAAAACATTCATAAATTCCTTTACTTAGGGCCTACGCTGCTCCCATTAAAGTGAATACAAACATCTCAGAATTTAGAGATCTCATGGTTGCAGTCATATTGATGGCAACTACTAAGGCCACTTCATTTCTCTTGTTAAATTAATGAGTTCTATATCTGTTGGCTCTGTGACCTGTACTTTTCACACATTTAGAGAACAAATGTAATGAAATAGGGTAGATACAATTACAAAAATATTAGGAAAACAATAAAAGCACTATATTTATTAATATATATCTCAGTGAGCCAGCAAAAGAGAATAACATATTTTTAGAATGCCAACAGAGTGTAGATGGTAAAGCAATTGCATGGATATACAATCAATAATCAGAGTAAGAAAGGATGTCAAAAACACTAATAGTACTGTGAGTTTTGTAACTGGCCATTAATAGAAAGCTCTTTCACCTCCAGGCTGAAAGGGTCAAAGTAAATCTACATCCCAGGCTGCAATAAACTGGACATTTTACATCTACTAATATCTACCTTACATTAGGGACTGTTATCCTGCTGAAGGATTTGTCCTTTGAATAAAACATTAAATCAAAGTCTTTTCTGCTCTGTAGGCATTATGGATAACATGACATGACTAAAAGGAGAGTAATAATGATTAGAAATCTCCAAAGACTATTGACTTGATCTTATCAACTGTACATAGTGGATAATGAAAGCAGTTTATAAAGACTTTGGCATCAAAAAGTTTAATACACAAAAAGGGGGTGGGACTTGTTAGGGACAAATATCCCATTCTATTTCAAACACAGTCTCAATCTATAGAGAAGACATGGACTAAACCAGGAAATTTCTAAAGCACCTAACTGACTTTCCGTGTCCAATGTGTTCTATTGACTTTCAAAAGGATGATTTTTATGACTATTTTAATATTTCTACCTAGCAGAAGGAGGTGGAAGAATGGTGAAAACAGACAGATTTTAGAAACCCTAAAAGACATTAAAAGAAATGTGGGGCAAAACTCTGAGTAATTTTTCATGCTAATCTAACTCATAAACAGGAGATGAATGATTTACCTGTGTTCCACTGTCATATCTAATGCTTTATTTATTCATGTACATTCCAAAGCTATAGTCCATTAAACTTATTGTTGTTTCCCACAAATTAACTTTATAAACTTGCAAAAGAAGTTATTTGTGCTAGCTATCATGATTCTGTGAAATGCTGTGGAAATTTCAGTAGGGCTGTAGAAGGTTACAAAAATGGAGCCCACAAATAAAGTTGCAATATACCACTTTTAAATTGGGAACCCCTTTCAGTCCTAAACCCTAATTTTTAGACATGATAGAATTTGCAAGGTGGCCTGAAGTCTTCCAGTTTTGCTGTAAATCATTGCCAGATGCGAGACAGTTTTTCAAGTCTGAAAAAATTTCAGTTATTTGCGGACATTATATTCACATCTGATTTTTTGGAAAAAAATGTTAACAGAACATGATAATAATCCTCATGACAGGTTTTGTTTCGTTGATTGGTTGGTTTTGTATTTAAATCTCTTGTCAAATCTCTATAACATGTATTACAGTTTTCTTTTCAGGTATTTGTCCCATTGTCTGTTCTTACAGCTATTTCCTTTGTGATCTCAATGGTCTAAACTATTGCAAAATACTTTTATTCAGGGCACATTTACTGGAACTATTGTGATCAGTCAACAAATCTCCACAACGGGAGAAGGCTCAGATGAGATTGGCAAGGACCGTGCTTTGGGCAAGCTCAGGGAAGAACCTGACTCAGGAGTGCTTGATTGTTGCAAAGAAAGCTGAATTTACCTGAATGCACAGAGGATGAGAGAGTAGCCTTTGGTTTAAATAGACAGCTGTACTAGTGGATTGGATGGCTATATCAGTTAAGTGGATCAACTGGTGGTTTAAATAGCCTTCCTTGAGTTAATTAATAGAGCAACTGTCTTCCTGAGCTAGCCAGACCAGTGATTGAGGTTAGGAGGGACCTCTGGAGGCCATCTGGTCCAACACCCCTGCTACAGCAGGGCCACGTAGAGCCCAGGATCATGTCCGGATGGCTTTTGAATGTTTCCAAGGATGGAGACTCCACCGCCTCCCTGGGCAACCTGTGCTAGTGCTCAGTCACTCTCACAGTAAAAAAATGTTTCCTGATGTTCAGAGGGAACCTCCTGTGTTTCAGTTTGTGCCTGTTGTCTCTGGTCCTGTCACTGGACACCACTGAAAAGAGCTTGGTTCCGTCCTCTTTGCACCCTTCTTCCAGGTATTTATATACATTGATAAGATCCCCCATGAGCTTTCTTTTCTCTAGGCTAAACAGTCCCAGCTCCCTCAGCCTTTCCTTCTTCATCTTTGTGGCCCTTTGTATGACTCTCTCCAGTATGTCCATGTCTCTCTTGTACTGGGGAGGCCAGCACTGGACACAATATTCCAGGTGTGGCCTCACCAGGGCTGAGAAGAACGGAAAGATCACCTGCCTTGACCTGCTGGCAATACTTTGCCTAATGCAGCCCAGGATACCATTAGCCTTCTTTGCGGCTAGGGCATGTTGCTGGTTCATGTTCAACTTGGTGTCCACCAGGACCCCAGTCCCTTTTCTGCCAAACTGCTTCCCAGCTGTGTGGCCCCCAGCATATGTTGGTTGTTCCTCCCCAGGTGCAGGACTTTGCACTTCCCTTTGTTGAACTTCATGAGGTTCCTGTAATCCCATTTTTCCAGCCTTCTGAGGTCCCTCTGGATGGCAGCACAACGCTCTGGTGTATCAGTCACTCCTCCCGGTTTTGTGTCATTTGCAAACTTGCTGAGGGTACACTCTGCTCCATCATACACATGATTAATGAAGCTGTTAAACAGGACTGGACCCAGTATAGTCCTCTGGGGCAGACCACTAGTTACTGGCCTCCAGCTAGACTTCTTGTTGCCTTGTACCACCCTCTGGGCCTGGTTATTCAGCCAGTTTTCAATCCATGTACCCAAAAAATATATACATACATCAAGTATTGAAATTCTTTGTAGAAATATTCCTCTCACTCCTAAGGTCTTTAAATTGGACAATAAAAAAAAGACATTCGAATCAGCAGCACAGTAGAGAAAAACCTATATGATTGCCTGGCAGCCATTGTGTATAGAAGAATTAAGAAATGAAATGAGAAAATATGGGAATGGAAATTTTCTGCTGGTGTAGTATTTATATTTATCTAGTACAATATGCAGAGACTGATAGGAAGACATATGTCAGATGCTTCCTCTTTTCTGTAGATAAAAGCATGTATCGTAACAAAAAAAATGAACAGAACAGTGAAGAAAATAATTTCTTCTAAGGATGCTTTCAAAACAAGGTCAGTCTTCTTTTGCCAGGCTTGGGTACATCTTCATCTTCTGCAACCTCATTTAAACCAAATTTATTTAGTCAAGATTCGTTTCGATACAAATCATTAGCAAGACAGATTCAGTAGCACTTATCCAAATACTAGTGCTAGACAGCATATTCTAGGCTTTTAAAGACAACACCATGAATCCAAGACTGTTGCTCTTCTGGGCTGCACAGTGAGGAACAGGTGTCAGGAATGGTTAATGCTACATGGTTGTGGAGAGGATCTGCCACATGTTGCAAACAATAAAAATGTACAGTGCACATCTCCCACACAACTCTTGATATATCAGATATAACTGTGAACCAGAAAAGCAAGCAAGCAAATGACTGACAGGAATATATAAAAACACTGTAAGAAAAAAAAACACACACAAAAACCAGATCTTTAGGGAAATGAGACCTGAGACACAAAACTCACAGGACTTGCTTATCTGACATAATCTTTTCTAACTTTTTGAGACATGGCAAAAATAGACATTAAGGTAGACAGATCCATCCATATAATTAACCCACCCTAGGTGTGAACACCTGAATGCTTAGGCTATTTCCTTATACTTTTTGAACTGTTTTCTGAGTGAATGGAGGATGTGACCAGGGTGGGTGTTAATGGCTCTGTCTACAGAGGAGCAAACTGTGTACAGAAGGAGCAGATTTGCAAATGACAACAGTTATGGCAGTGGCCCCTATGTCTTATTTTGAATTACACTTATTCAGGTCTCCTGGGCTGAATATCCCCACCATGTGCATGCTCTGAAGTTGTCTGAAAGACTAATCACCGGTTTGCACCATTACATCTTTATTAGAGATGGGAGTGTGGTGCACACCAAATTAGATCTTCCATTTTAATTTCCTCAGAAAGAAATCTAGTTTGTACACACTAAAACTACTTTTCAAAGTAAATCATCAAATGATAAGTGAAGATCATGTGGGTGTCTGCACCAAAACTGTGCTGCTGATCCGAGCTAATTTTTCAGAATTCTTCTATCCAAGGCTTGAAGGACAGAAGCATGGAGAGTCGCATATGTCCTCAGTAATTACTTTAAAAAATATAGTGAGATGCTTCTGACTAATTCTCAGTGTACTCTTAGATTTGTTTTGGATTTTCTTTTTTTTAATTTTTTTTCCTTCTTTTTTTTTTTTTTTCCTGTTCACATTGACTCCAAGATTAAAACTGTGACACTATAATGCACTAGAGGAACTAATAGAAGGGACTGAGTTAATCTATTTGATATTTTTATTTGTAATCATTCTTGAAAAGTGGCTTCTAGTAATGAAAGCCATTCTTCTGCTTTCCATGTTCAAACAAATTCCTAGAAGTAAAGACACTTGGGAATTTTTAATCTTTTTTTGCATAACTAGAAGCACTCTGAGTATGATCTTGTACCAAATCTAAATCAGCACTTTTCATCTTGCAAACATTCATGCCAGAAGAATTTTACATTCTACCAGTCCATAATTTTTTTATGAGTTTCAGGTTAAGCTTATTTTATTCTTGCAACATTATGTTTTGTTTTTAAAGATTTTTTTTTCCCCTCAGTGGCCATTTTCTTCCCAGAGACATTGCCATTGTTTTCTCTGGATTCAGTAAGACTCATCTGAGACAATGATAAGTTCTCTGGATGAAATATGCTAATTCTTTTTTTCCAGGTCAAGTGTAGTTTTTCCATGAAATAGAAAATTATGTCGTAGCAATTTAACCTGAAAACACTTTAAATATAAATTCAGAAGAATGGATTTAATCCACTGATTTTTTTTTTTTTTTATAAGAATGGGACATCATTTTTTCAGAGCAATAGACTACAGAGGCAATGAAAACACAGTACTTTGGGTCCTGAAATATCAATCAGATGCAGCAGTTTAGCACAAACACATGAAAAGGCATGTTATTTTATTTTAGAGATATGCAGATATATTTTATTATGATGCCAGTAAAGACTTGAAAATACATAATCTATCATGAACTCATTATGTCTTTTCCGATTGTTCTAGTCCTAATTTCATTGAAACATGAAGAATACTAAACAATCACATATAATGCAAAGTCAGTAGGATTAAAAGTTTTCAATCACGTGTGCAGTTTTGAGAATCCAGTCCATCCACTAATGTGAGAAAGGGAAAGCAAATTGCAAGTTTTAAAGAGGGGATCATTAGGCCATATATTTTCTCTAATTGTTCATTCTTAAATTATAAAGAAGGAAAATGAAAAAGATGCATTTAAGTAGCCAACAGATTGTACAGTGTCATTGTTCTGCAATTTAAAGTCAGACAAACTCAAATGACAATTAAACCACAATTCAGAGTGATTAAGTATTAAACGAAGCAAAGATGGATTCTAATCAAAGGTTAAAAGCAACAAAAATACCAAAGCGATATCAGTTTTATTTACCTGTTTTTTGAGTCTTATGGACTACTTTTCATTTTAGATTCACTCTAAGTGATTGTTCCTGGCATGATGTTTTATGGATGGTTTGCTAAGTTTTAATTCAAATTTAAAATGCTAACATTTCATATGAAACCCTCATTCCAACTTTTGAGTGCTCAAGCTTAAAGGGGACTGTTAACCATTGCAAACAGTTGATAAGCTATCTACTAATATAATCCAGCTCATGTGTGGCAAGTAAAACTAAGCTGTAATATCTGATGATACTGTTATTTTTAATCTATGATGAATGAAATGGAGAAGCATTACTATATAAAGACGTGTTGCTGAAACATGTTTAACTTCATGAAATATGAACACATAGTTCTGTTTCAGGATGTGAGTTATTTAAATCATCACAGAACTAATGTCCAATTATTTAGGAAGCAGTAGGACAGTAGAGCTAATCTACGTCTTTTACAAAATGTAAAAATAATTCATCTCTTCTCAGTCAGTCCCACTATGCAGAAGAACGTTTTGTTATTTTGGCTCATTGTGTTTTTTTAATTTATTTTAGGCCTTCCCAACCATCAGTTGGGGTTATACACTGCACAGTGTATAATATTATGTTATGTATGTAGATTTGTTGGCAATCTTGCCAGTTGCCATTGTATTTCCCATCAGGTTGGGTGGCTACAGTCCACTTCCTAGTTACCAGTGGCTAATTCACAAAAGACATTTCCTTTTTTTAAGAAGGGAGAGAAGCTTACTAACATCAAAAGAAGGATTAAAGAACAATAGTAGAATTAATGAAAACTTAAAAAAACTACAAAGTACTAACATCTTACATTTGAATCCTAGTTGATACTTTTGCTTGTTTGACAGAACCAGTAGTATCATTAAGCTGATAAAAAACATAATAAATGTATATTTTTTAATGTTGAAAAGGATTCCCAAAATGATCCTGCCACTCATATTCTACATTAAAATAACTTGGATTTTATTTTCCATCTGCACACAGTTCTATTTTGTTGTTGTTTTCCAACACTGATATATGAGTGTGCTCTCTTGAGCGAAACTAAGATTTTTTAATTCATTTTTCCCATGTTCCAGTTAAAAAATACTGTAATCGCTGTTAACACCATGTTATGAACAAAACCCTATTTTTCGTTTGTCTCCATTCTATAATGTGAAACTGGGGCCCGTGTCCATTTTATGGATAATAAATTATTATGAAAAACCTACCACAAGGGGTATATATAAGTCAGCAGAAAGTCTACCTTTGTTTCTACATGCATCAAATAACATTTAAAAAGTGAAGAGTTACTGAATACTGATCTAAAGAATGAAAGGAAACAGAAGAACAAGTACAAATTCAAAGGCTTTCTCCTTGTTTATGTAAGATACAAGAAGAGCAGTAAACATGACGCTTGCTGCCATAAAGATACAATGTTATTATTATAAACTTATTACATAATAATCAAGGATAATCAGAAGCCTCTGTACAATACAAACAGGAATGAACACTGGGCTGAATGGAGATGGTCATTCTTGTGACCAAGCTATAAATTGATAGATTCCTGTTCCAAAAAAGAAGGGATGCATGCTGATTGCTGACGGAGATTGAATTAAGGATGGATAAAATAGTATAGGCAAAATAAGAATAAATCCAAACAGCTGCCTAAAATATAAGATGATCCAAACTGAGCTAAAAATTCACTTTAACTCTGTCTAAGCTAATAGGCGATCTAATATCTAATGATACTAACTCATCTCATCTGTATGTCCAACCAACTTTTCTGCTTGCCGTTGCTTAACATTACTTCATCTGGCCGTATTAGGACTTAATTTTCAAAAACATCCAATTTTTCTCTCTTTCAGTCAGCCAAGCACCTGGCCAAATTACAGCTGAGTTAATGAGCAGTCCACAGCTTACTCATGTCTCCTAATGAATCAGGGCTTGATTCACCTCATCTAACTTTAGACACCTATAGAGCATTTATTCATCTGACCTATTTTAGGCAGGTACTTTGCAATGAGATGAAACCCTCCTTTGACATGTTCTTTTACCCAGTTAAACTATAAAAGTTTATTCCCAGTCAAACTATGAAGGCACATAACTCACTCACATAGATATTTGCATTACAGACTTTGCGTCTGGCAATGCGAATCCCAGCCAGGTGTCTGAACCTGTTTTAGTTCATGGAATCCTTGAGTCTGCCAAGTTACAAGCCAATATTTGACCCAAGTGACTTATTGCACAGAATCTAAAAAAATAAAATCTATATTTTTGGGAAAAGTATGTTTGGCTCAGTTAGACTTACTGTTTCACTGTACCTACTATGCCTGAAGAGTTTATTTTTTCTGAATTCTGCTAAGAAGAGAATTGGTCAAGTAAACTATTGAGCTTGATATGAGACAAATCTCATGGAATATCAGCCTGTGAACTGGGTACCTCAGTGATTAAAAAAAAAGAAGAGAAAATTAAGATATCTTGAATAACCAATATAAAAATACATAAATAAAATCTGAAAATAAAAAAAAAACCAAACATACCACTGATGTGTCATGATGCTGTTTTAAGAACTGGCTACTACACACAAAAGAGAATTTTGACACTTCAGTTAATATTGCCGCCTGGCAAGTATATGAACCATTCTTCACAAATTTTCTCTGCGATACCTAGATATTGTCTTGCAGTTAACTACTAAATTCTAGTTCGGTTTTAAAAAAAGCTATTTTGTGATACTAAATAAATTTCTGCTGCTTGTCTGCCTTTCAGGACTGATAGATCTCTAATAGGACCTTGCATTATACTGGACTCACTGAATATGAGAAAACAAATTGCTGAAGGCACAGATTCAGATTTGAAGAAACATGAAGAGCTAATAAGCAAAAAGTGGAAATTTTGGAAGTCCAAGGCTACAGAGGAGAAACTTTAAGAACACAAATGGAACTGGATCAGGATAAGACAACTGGACTCCATTTTATGGAGATGATGATATGAGAAATAGGTGGGACTGTATCTAGGACTAAAGCTAAAGGAACACACATGCAGAGGAACTGCTATGAAGGTATGGATGTTATGCTGTGATACCAACCAGAATGTACCTTCTAACTTACGGCACTTTGGCAAAGCAGAGGTGGAAACTAGTATCAGAGCAGCCATAAGAAGTAGCCACTTTTCATTTTCCCCAGACTGATAATGGGATTATTTCCCCTAATGAGGATTGATCACATTTCCCAGCAGTTGTAAAATTGCAATTGTAATTGTCACAAGCATTGGAGAAGGCTCATTTTCCCTTGGCAAGCTATTGTCCAGTGAAGAAATGTCGCTGTTTCCACTTGAGTTAAGTAAAGCTTTCCTCTTTTCATTTTCACACATTCCTATTTCTAATTTTAAGCTACTTAGAGAAGAAATTCTTCACATTTTCTTCATAGTTTTGTCCATCAAACATTGACGTATTTCCCTTAAATGATTTGCTGTTTAAATATAGTTATTTAGCTTAGACTAAAAAATCCACAATCCAGATTTTTTCAGTGGTTGAATGGACTTAGGAATGGCTAAAAAAGAAACAGTAGAAAGGAAGGGTTAAGGCTGAGACAAACAATTAATCAAAATGACTTAGACCATGACATCTCAAAATATGTGAAAAAGCTTCATAGCATGCTAAAAGAAAAAAAAAACAGGGCTTAGAGGGAAAACCTTACCCCACAAAAATGTTGTCTAAACCTTGTATTTTAAATGATTTGTCAGACAACTATTGTAAACCATACAAGAAAAAAAATCTAATTTTAATATCTATGATTCAATTAATTATATTAAGGCAAAAGCAAACTAGCCTACAACCATAAGAGCCATATCAGTGTCACTGGACTTGACACAGCCCCAGACAACAACATCGCTTTCCAAAAATCAGACAACTCCTCAATATCAAAAAGTCAAAATTTTATAGGATTAGATGAATGGTGCTGATAAGGCACTGTTACTTAAAAGGCTGTTACAGTCAGGACTGTGAGAAAACATAGAAAAGTAATAGTACATACCTGTGCATTACGGGGGTCTTATTTTAACAGAAGAATCCCAGAAAAAGCCTGGGTTGTTTACTTATTCATCAGTATACCAAGATCTAATACAGCTTTATAAACCAAAAAGTTTGGGATTATTCTATAATATCTTATTTAGTATCTGTTTGAAAAAACATATACTCTCTCTTGATCTTCTCTCTGTCTCTCTTGTTTTTGTCTTTTCTGTTCATCAGTCTTTCTTTATCAGCCAGAAAACCTTGTGTCATGGTTTAACCCCAGCCAGCAGCTAAGCACCACACAGCTGCTCGCTCACTCCCCCACAGTGGAATCGGGGAGACAATTGGAAGGGTAAGAGTAAGAAAACTTAAGAGGTTGAGATAAAGACAGTTTAATAGGCAAAGAAAAAACTGTGCATGCAATCGATGCAAAATAAGTAATTCGTTCACTGCTTCCCATGGGCAGGCAGGTGGTCAGCCATCTCCAGGAAAGCAGGGCTGCATCACGTGTAACGGTTACTTGGGAGGACAAATATCATCACTCTCAACATCTCCCACTTCCTTCTTCTTCCCCCAGCTTTATATGCTGAGTATGATGTCATATGGTATGGAACATTCCTTTGGTCAGCTGGGGTCAGTTCTCCCGGCTGTGTCCCCTCCCAACTCCTTGTGCATCCCCAGCCTACTCGTTGGTAGGGTGGTGTGAGAAGCAGAAAAGGCCTTGACTTTGTGTAAGCATTGCTCAGCAATAATGAAAACATCCGTGTATTATCAACACTGTTTTCAGCACAAATCCAAAGCATGGCCCCATTCTAGCTTCTATGAAGAAAATTAACTCTATCCCAGCCAAAACCAGCACATTCTCCACCCCTTATTCCATACCATTTACCTTATGCTCAGGTCTCATACTATCCAATGCAACCTCGTTCATCACCACCCTTCTTCCCATCCTTTGATATAATACACTGATATCATTCCTTTAGTCTATGGACTACCCCCATGAAATGTTTGTAGAATGTCCATAAATATCCACAAAATGTCCATTGAGTTCATTTAGTCCATGGCTTTGGGCTCCATCTGTTATGGTGGTCACTCAGGACAGGGGAGGTGGTGTGTTGTGTGGAGTTATTGGGCACCAAAGCCAGCTCAGGTCAGGCCACTGCTGCACTTGCACTGCTTCTTCTAAGGCTTGTCCTCCGTTGATTCAGGTGGTTCCTGCTATAGTAATTCCTGTAACATGAACTCAAGTCATGGGTTGCAACAATTTAATGGTATATCCATTACAATCTCTGCCCCTGGTCTCTTTGGCCAGGTTATAGGGTTTAACATTGCAATGAACTCCTCCCCTTGCCCCTGTTCCAGCTTGGCTTTATCCACAGACTGCAGTCCTTTAGGGGTGTACCTGCTCCTTACCTATGAGCCACAATCTCTCCAGGGGTATACCTGCTACGGCATAAACTTGTCCACAGCCACAGTCACTTTGAGGTGCACCTGTTCCAGCGTGGCCACAATGCCTTCAGAGACATACCTGCTCCAGTGTGGCCTTCTCCACGGGCCACAATGCCTTCAGAGACATACCTGCTCCAGTGTGGCCTTACCGACAACCACAGACCCTTCAAGAGTGAACCTGCTCCAATATAGCCTTACCCATGGCTGCATTCCCTCCAGGGGAGTACCTACTCTGTCATGGGTGTATCCGTGGCCACATGCTTTGAGGTGCTCCGGCATCACCTCATGCACAGCCACTGATGCTTCAAGGTGTACCTACTGCAGCATGGACTTATCCACAGCCACAGGTGCTTCAAGGTGTACCTTCTCCAGCGTGGACTTATCCTTGGGCCACAATCGCTTCAGAGGTATACCTGCTGTGGCACAGATATAACCACGGCCACAGATGCTTTGAGATATGCCTGCCTTGGTGTGGACTTATCCACGGCCACAGATGCTTCGGGGTGTCCTGCTCCCATGTGGGCTAATCCACAGGTCACAGTCCCTTCGACTCAAGTTCACACTGGAGTTCCATCCTGTCCAGTACAGCAAAATGATAACCTTAATCCATCCCCCAAAGGTGATAAATAGCCCAACAGGGAACACATACAGCAAGTAAGGTGTTACATAACAGAACTCTGAGAACAAGCACAACAACTCTGATATCAAATAAATCAACATTATGACCCGTGACTATTAACCTACGTTAGGCCCCAAAAAGGACTGTTCCGGTTTAACCTGGCAGGCAGCTAAACACCACATAGCCGTGCACTGACTCCCCTGCAGGGGGATGGGGGAGAGAATGGGAAAACAAAAGGTAAAACTCATGGGTTGAGATAAAGACAATTTAATAGGGCAGAAAAGGAAGGGAAAATAATAATAATGATAAAAGAATACACAAAACAAGTGATGTACAATGCGTCTTGTGGCCAGTGCTCTTTAATATCTTCATAAATAACTTGGATGCAGGACTTGAAGGTTTGTTATCAAAGTTTGCCGATGACACAAAATTGGGAGGAGCCGTTGACACTCTTGAGGGCAGAGAGACCCTGCAGAGAGATCTGGAGAAATTAGAGAGGTGGGTAATCACCAACTGTATGAAGTTTAACAAGGGCAAGTGCCGGATTTTGCACCTGGGACAGGGCAACCCTGGATGTACATACAGACTGGGGAAAGAGAGGCTGGAGAGCAGCCCCGCGGAGAGGGATCTGGGGGTTCTGGTTGACGGCAAGTTGAACATGAGCCAACAGTGTGCCCTGGCAGCCAGGAGGGCCAACCATGTCCTGGGGTGCATCAAGCACTGTATTGCTAGCTGGTCGAGGGAGGTGATTGTCCCGCTCTACTGTGCACTGGTGTGGCCTCATCTTGAGTACTGTGTGCAGTTTTTGGTGCCACAGAGCCTGGAGAAGAGGAGACTGAGGGGAGACCTCATCGTGGTCTACAGCTTCCTCACAAGGGAAGGAGGAGGGGCAGGCGCTGATCTCTTCTCCCTGACGACCAATGATAGAACCCAAAGGAACAGCAGGAAGATATGCCAGGGGAGGTTTAGGTTGGGCATTAGGAAAAGGTTCTTCACCCAAAGGGTGGTGGAGCATTGGTACAATCTCCCCCAGGAGGTAGTCACGGCGCCAAGCCTGACAACATTAAGAAGCATTTGGACAACACCCTCAGACCTATGATGTGAATTTGGGGGTTGTCCTATGCAGGGACAGGAGTTGGACTTGATGATCCTTGTGGGTACCTTCCAACTCAGGACATTCTATGATTCTATGATTCTCTGATTCTATGAATTGCTCACCACCTGCTGACTGATGCTCAGCCAGTTCCTCAGTAGCAGCTGCGCCCCCCCCCCCCCCCCAACTCTCCCCAGGTTTTTTTGTTCAACATGATGTCATATGGTATGTAATATCTCTTTGGCCAGTTTGGGTCAGCTGTCCTGGCTGTGTCCCCTCACAGCTTCTTGTACACCTCCAGCCTCCTCGCTGGCAGGGCAGTATGAGAAGCTGAAAAGTTCTTGACTTCGTGTAAGCACTGCTCAGTTATAACGAAAACATCCCTGTATTATCAGCACTATTTTCAGTACAAATCCAAAACACAGCCCCATACTAGCTACTATGAAGAAAATGAACTCTATCCCAGCCAAAACCAGGACATCTTGGTTTGAGTAATATTGGACAGGCCACCTAAGGCAGCTATTGCTCTGAACACAGAACAAGCTCAGTGCTCATCTGAAACACAGGCTAAATTCAGTTTTTGAGAGGTGAATGAGCTGGTTCTGGAAGAAAGGAAGAAAGAGCTGCGATTTTGATTAGCAGAGGTATGATATCAGGGCTGAAAAGAAGAATGCAGTTTGAGGAGCTGTGAGGGTAAAGGAAGCTGAGGAGGTCATTGAGGGATCTAGGAAAGTCAGTGGCAGTTTCAAAGACTGGAAAGGTGAGGGGCAGTTGTGAGAGGGTGGCTGGGAGAAGTAAGGAAAAATTGGGAGAAGACTGTTAGAAGCTGATGGTGGTAGATAAAATTATGGATTTTCTGTCTGATACGAAAGGTGTTAATGCTTTGATTTTATTTCTTAATTTTTCTATGATAAGTATTTTTAGAATAGTTAATTAAGATATTTGGGCCATAATCCAGCAACACACTTAAGGCCATGAATTAGCTAGGCTCTTAGGTATATGAAGAACCTCAAGCATGTGGGAATACTCACAGTCTTATGGTTTTATATACTCAAGTCCAGTGATAGATCATATTTTAAGTGCTGTCAACAGAACTATTAATGTATATTTTTATCCTAGAAAGAAACCTACTTTCTCTCGCTATAGCTCCAGGCCAATTTAATTATGTCTGTTAGGAAGCATAGTTTAGTCTGGTTGCCAGAACTAGATCTCAAACATCTCTAATGTGTTGCAGCATAAGATGTGAAAAGAAATTCCATTCCCTGTGTCTCTTTTGTTCTTAGAATAAAGGACACCGTTATCAGGTTTTCTGGGAGTGTTAACAGCTAGAGACCGTATCGCACCATATTGGCCTTGTCCTGCAGAATGTGGAATGACTCCTTACATATTTTCAGGTCCTGTTATTTAGGGGAGAGAATGCTCCACATTGCACAGTATCTGTTCAGCATTGTAAAACCACTGGCCTGTGTAATCATGTTATTGTTATCACTATCACGTTTTAACAGCTTCTAAAGCCTTCATTATTTTACCATACATCTATATGCAGCCAGTTGTCTGGCTCAGCTGCTTACTTGGTACTAAATCAGCAACTGAAATAGCACTCTGGTGTCTCTGCTTCCAAAGGTGTTGCTTGAACACAGCACAGAGGAGGCTGCTTGGTTCAGCAAAGGTAGGAAGAATTAAAATGGCATCTGCACCCCTATTAATGTGTTACATAAACATACAAATAAGTCAAAAATGAAGATGGGAGAGAGAACTTTCAGATCTTGAAGAAAGATGGATAAATAAGTCAGAGTTTAAATATACTTTTCTGAGTGAGGAAATACCTCTGAAAGTTTCAGCTAGCAATAAAAAGATGCACAGATGCAGGAGACAACTGTTCCATGGAAATGACTTGCCATCTTAAAAAAAAAAAAAAGCCCATAAATAAAATATTTGCATGTCTTTATTGGAAAAATAGTAGATTTGAATTCAAAATTACTAGGGAAGAAAATAATGGATGTGCTGCATATTAACAAGAATTCCAAAGTGGTTTGGTTTTAGTTTTGTGTTTGGTTTGTTTTTTTCATGTTTTACTTTTTCAAAAAGCTAGGCTTGGTTAAATATATAGAAAATACCAAAGCACCAAACCCTATATCTCTAATCCTAAAGAAAACTGTTCTCTAGTTCTAGCTATAGCAACGGTTGGACTTAATGATCTTAAAAATCTTTTCCAACCTAAATGATTCTATGATTCTATGATTGTATATTTAAACAGTTTTCAGAACTGAGCAATATCTATGATTATGCCAATTAAAAAAAAAAAAAACAACACCAACCTACTACAGGGATTCATTGGTGACATATAAACCAATTAAGTTTGTTATGGTGAAAATCTTGAGGACTATTTTAAGTGATCAGCCAGGGAAATATTTAGAATAAACACACTTTGATTAGGATCTTCATTTCCAGTTCTGAAGAAAATGGTAGTCTTCTAATCTTGTTTTAAATCTGTGAATTTACCATTGGATCAGATTTCCAACAGTGAAATTTGCTTGGAAAATGGAAGGGCTGGGGGAAGACATTAGGTAAAACTTCTTAAAGAGTCAGGAAGTATTTTATACCAGACTTTAGAAGGAGTTTCAAAGTTTCAGTTGAAACCCACCTAGTGTGTTGCTTTTATTGTGGAGGTTCCTACACTATACCAATTTTCCATCTAACTCCAGCTTTTCTAAAAAATGAAATTAAAGCACTCTTTTCTGAAACATATCAGAAGGCAAAGCAGTGAGGTTGAATTTGAAACAGTTTATTCAACTTTTCTCTCACATATCCTGAATGATGAAAGAGTCTGTTAATTCTTCAAAAAGCAGAATGAAATAATCCAAATATACTGAACCATAAATTACGAAACCCACACTGCTTCATGATTTATATTACTTGCAATTTACTACTAAAATTTAAAAATGAGAACAGTCCAAAGGCATTATTTATATGCTTCAAGAATAAGCACATATTTGCATTTGCAAGAAGAGGGAGTAAGACAACTGTTAAGATTTATACTCATACTTCATTCAGAGCACTGTAAATTAATCCTGTAAAGTCAATGCTACTGTTCAAATTCTGTAAAATTAAAGCATGTTCATAAGTCTTTCCAGCTTAATGAAAAACTCTTGCACTTATGTGCAAGATTCTGAAAACAAACTTGATGATTGTGATTTTGATCATCTCAGTTCTGTGAATCTTCAAACAGCAGAGAATCATGGCACCCTGTAGGTTGAAAGGGTCCTCCAGAGGTCACGTAGTCCAACTAGCTGGTCAAAGCAGGTCTGCCTGAAGCAGGTTGCTCAGAACCTTCTCGTGAATAACTGTAAGGGTGGAGGTTCCTGTGAAACCTCTGTCAGTGACAGACTATGCTCACAACAAAAACATTTTTTTCATATATTCAATTAGAATTTCCAGATTTGTAGCTTGGGTCCTTTATCTCTCTTCCTGTCACTGAGCACCACTTAGAAGAATCTGGCTCTGTTTTCTCTACATCCTCTCATCAGGGAGTTGAAGATAGGAGTATCCTCTTTCCTTTCCTTTTCTTCCTAAGACTGAAGAAAATAATTTCTCTCAGCCTCTTCTTATATTCCATATGCTGCTGACCATCTTGGTAGCCCTCTGTACTGGACTTGCTGGTCATTGTCTTGATGAGAGAAATCAAGGTTTTTTACTTTGATGTTAGCAAGGCCAGATTGGTGAGATGTGGACTGGATAAGTGTATGATAAGACAGGTGTGAAATTGGCTGGACTGCAATGTTCAAAGGGCGATCATCAACAGTACCAAGTTGTATTGGAAAATAGTGACTCATGGCATCCCTAGAGGACTATAGAAAGAACAAAGGTGTATCTGCCATCAATACATAAATAGAGATGCATCTCTGTTTATGTCTGGAACCTTGCTATATCAGAGATGGGCATAAACTTCTACTGGTCAGGAGTGAAAACTGTAGTCTTAAGTAGGCCAGAATTGTAGGCAAAATTTCATCTCTCAGAAGCATAGATGAAGATCCAATTATTTCAGGAACAGAGATGGACCCCTTAATGCCCCTGACCAAGGGATGATATTTGCTTTTTGTAAGAAATAGAGATTAGAGTGCATCAGAGATAAGGAACCAGTTTCAATAATTTCAACATTTCCACAGAAGCCTGTTAGAGAAAAGATGGAAACGGAGCCCAAAGATGGGAACACAGGATCTGCTATGTCCTAAAGGTAGAGAGGGAGGAAAATCCCTGTGCAGAACAGAGAAATGGATGCTACGGAAAACCATTAGTTTTGTCTTGTACTTATTACATCTTCATTCTCATGTAAATGATAGACACAGAGCCTTGTACAAATCAGAAGCTGGGTTGCCACTGATGTGCTGTCCTGACTCTATCCTTGCCCATATAAAAAGTGTCAAGGGAACAGATAGAAAACTAGACACTTCAGGTCCATGATGGAGTCTCAAAAATCTTATAGATCTGATAGTGAACTCCTGTCAGTGATGTAGATGCATCTTTGTGCATTTGTTCAAAGGTTATAGCAACCCTGGACATCACAGAAATGATCATGTAAACTACCGTATGTTAGAAATAAAGAGCTGAGTTGGGGATGAACCCTAAAGCCACAGATGGGAATACAGTTTACCATCCATAGGGAGTATGGATATTAGTGAAGAGGAAAATATTCTGGATACGTCAGATATACAAAAATGGTATAAAAAAAAATAAAGCTATTGCTAAAGGACACAGTCTTGTTTGAGTCTAGCTGTTAGTCTGTCTGCTGGTATTAGTGACCAGAAGATATACTTGTATATATCTACATAAGTACAATGCTATGCAGGTCAAGGCGTCACAGATGTGCATTTAATATGTATTTGATTTTTTTTAAGAGCCCTAGGTATATAGAGATGTTGATAGTTCTCAGTAGTTTTCAAAAACTGAGATTAAGCTTTAGTAAGTATAAGGTTCTTAGGTAGTTCTGCAGACTTAGAAAATGTGCTTAGATATCTACTTGCCTCAGTGTGGGTTTGGAGTACTTCCCATGACAGTGATTTTCATGAAACCTGTGCCAGCAACAGAAATGTACTCATTTCTGTCTAGGCATGCCACAATTCTGCCTAAGTAGAAACTGACCAAGTGTTAGAAGAGACCTGCCTATGTCAGGAGTAGGCACTGAGTCTATGTATGCAGTAACAGAGATGGAGCTCTGTATAAAATAAAGAACAGAAGTCTGCCTGGGTCAGAGCTGTGTTCTTCTGTACATCAGAGATGGCCATTGACTCCTGATATTTGTAGAACTGACGCAGTGGCTTTCTGCAGATGAGTAAACAATAAGCAATAGACCACTAATTTGCGTGTCAAAGAACAGTGTTTATGCAAAGATGGGGATGACTCCAGGTCTCTGCCAAGTTTAGAAATTTGTTTCCAGAACATTGGAAGAGGTTGCTCAGAGAAGTTGCGAGGTCTCCATCTCCCCTGAATCAGGGAGACCCTGAGCAACCTGCTTTAGCTGACCCTGTTTTGCACAGGGGCGGTGAACTAGACAATCTCCAGAGATCCCTTTCAACATCATCCATCCTGTAATTCTGTGATTCTACGAGGTTGCCTTGGATATATGTTTCTGATAGAGCTTTGGTTATCCTCCATCCACAGGGGATAGACGTCTGATACTTCAATCATTTGTGTGTTAGTGAAACGCATGGAGCTGCTGTACACGTTTGTCGTGGAGCTACATAGAAATGGATTTCACAGAGTAATGCAGAAATAAGGGGCTGAGGAAGAAACCAGGATCAGTGTATGGTGGTGTCATGGAATTAACTAAGACAAGAATGGAGCTCTTCCTGTTTAGAGATTTGTATAAAAATGTCGGTATGAGGGCCTGTAATGCATCTCTGGCTTTGCCTAAAGTAGTGATGTTGTTGCGGGTATTTGTTGCTACGTTACAACTATTGCACAGGTAAAGAATTACTATGGCAATCAAGATACTTCAATTATAGGAAAGAAACCCTGATTATGTTACTAGTCATCATAGACATTTATTGTAGAAACTGTAATATGCCTATTTGACAGATGGTTTTCTGTATGCTGTGACACAGGAGGAGTTCTGACTATATAAAAAATAGTAATGAAGTTCTGATTATGTTGAAGATATGGATATATTCTTGTGTGGACAGTTGTCATGGAGTTCTGGTTGTCAGAGCCAAAGGTTGAGTGTTAATCAGACCAAAGCTAAAACATTGATGTGAAATGATTATGATTGCTTGATACAAAAATAGAACCTTCATAAGACCACAAAACTGAAAATAATGGAAGGGTAATAGTTTAAGAATACACTTGTTCCCCCCACTTCTACAAACGGCTACAGAACAAGCAGAACTTCTTTAATTTTTTACCCTCCTAGAATAAGCTAAATCAGTGCCATACAGACCTTACATCTAATTTATTATAGCTGTGGAACTGAAGACATTAGGTACTAGCTAGTAGTACTAAAAACCAAGAAGACATATTATATATTCAGAAATGCATGGAATTAACTGAACACAAGGCACTGCTAATAACTTGAACCTGATTACGTGATTAAGATACTCACAGAGGAACTAGCCAATTAAAATAACCAGGCAGAAAAATTCATTATATAGTATGTAAGGAGCAGATTCAATATATAAACATTGTAGTTTATCATTTTTCTAATAGTAAGGGTTTTTTTGCATTTTGGCTGTTGGACTGTCAGAGATCAGGGTATACAGTTCACCATCTATAGGGAATGTGGAGACATTTAATATTCTCAAAGAGGAAAAACAACCCCTGAAAATGCCCAATATAGATACTTAAGAAACTGCATGATAAATTCAGTCCTGAATCAAGGTCCATGACCAGACCAGGACTTTCAGAGAGCCACCATTGATCAGCCAATATTAATACAAACTAGGAAAAAATGACCAAGAGTAGACAACCCTGTGGAACCCATCAGTGACTGCAGGAACAGCTGCCTGGAGATGGAAAATATGTTATCAGCATCTACTGACCAACACTGATAGGCCATCATTGAACTGCTATTTCTAAATATCGAGTTGCATTCCATCAATTTCTTCTGCTTTGAGCTGTTATTGCCTTACTCCATGCCTTAACTGTCTGTTGTGGATTTCTTTTTGTTAACTAGGGATCTGGAAAAAATGTATTTAAACGGTCCAGTTAGAAAGTCATTGCCAGAAGTTGTTTAAACTTTCTGTACAAAGCCACACTGAAATGACAAGGGTAACTTAAAAAGTAGTTATGTTACCTATGACTGCAACGAGAAAACATCGTCATGAGAGTCCTTATTTAAAAAATAAGACAAAGCATAATAATGGTAATTAGTAAAGGTTCTTGATGTCTAACAAAAATGTGTAGCTGGGATGTGCAGAAGTTGGAGCTGTTTTAATTCCAGTAACCTTTGCAGGTCCCCAGCCTCCCTCTGATGAATTGCTGAATTAATGACTGCAGGTTTCCCCTACTAAATAAATCCAAAGTGTGTTCACCTCTACCTAACCAAAATATCACTCAGCAGTAAAAAAAGTTGAAAAGAGTAGCAAAGAGCCACACTTCACAGGAGAAAAAATTATTGACAAGCAATTTAGCGTGGCTATCTTTAAATCCTCTATTTATGACCTTTTTCCTTTTGCATACAGATTGAAGACTATTTGCCAGCTGGATTGCCTATAAATGTATGTTCTTATATAGCTTTGTACATAGCTACTGATCATGTCTTGCAACAGCGCTTCTTCTTTCAGTGCCTTCTCACTGAACATCCTTCTCCAAACTCTCCAAGTGAACTAAACTGAACAGCATTTCAGTCAAAACTGTGTCTCTAACTAAGCATTTCAGCAAAAGCTCACCACTGAATCTCCCCTGCTCAAAGGCAAATGTTGTGGTAAACTGCATGGGGATCAAACAGGCATGCAGCAGCAGAGCACTGATCATCCAAGCCATAACAGTTTGGCCTTTCATTTAACACCAGCAAAGCTTGAGGAGATCCTGCAAGGGGTGAGCATCTGGATATACAGCATGTTGTTTTCCAGAAGTGCACATGTGATTCTGAAACAGTGCTGAAGGCCATTACGGGGGATACATAAACACTGAATATGAGGACAACTGCAGTAGCAAAAACAAAGTCCCTGTAAATCTCCTGGGCCATGGGACATTGGTATCTTGCAACCAGTGTAACAACATTCTCCTCTTCAATCTTCCATCCCACCTGGCAGTAAAGTATAATTAGCATCCTCAGTCATTAAAAAAAAAAAAAAAAAAAAAAGTTTTATGTCCTAATTGCTCTGTCTTACCCACAGACACCTTAGACATGGCCAGACAGAATTGCCATGCAAAGATAAATGGTTGTCTAAGCTGGAAAAAGAGAGGAGAAAATGTTAATCACTTTATTAAGCTATACATTCAGACATAAAACCTCTTTGAATACATAGGTTTCTTGCATTTTTCCCAGTCTAGAACTGACCACGGGTACTTCTTGTTGCAATTAGTGGACCTCCATTTATGAATATTCTACACTTGAATTTATTTAGTCATTGAAATCTATCCTGTAGTATCAATGCATTCATTACAGGAGTGTTACTCAGCTATAGAAGCTGGAAACTTTGTCTATCCAATACTTCATCTCTTTCATTCCAGCAGAATAGCTTTAAATTCATAGTGTCTGAAAAATATTCTTTAAAAAACAGTGCACTTTAAGTCCTTTACTAATACTGGAGTATATTCATTACAATAGCTTTAAAAAGAACGGTATTTTTTTTTAATTGAACATAAGTGACCTTGCCTTAAGAAAAGAATAGAGCATTATATGCATTTTGAGGCATTCATATTTCAATAGCTAAAGGAACCAGAACTGAAATGCAAGGGAAATTAAAAATAGCTTATGATATATGTGTACTGCTTCACTGCTGGTCACCTTTTGTACAAATATAATCTCCATATGATTAAATCAAATCCACATTGGTCTAAAGTCTATATAAATATCTATAAAAGACAGTTACTGAAAAAGGCTATTTGCTTTAACACAATTCTTTATTTCAGACTTGTTAAAGGCATTGTAAAAAGCAGTACTTAGATAATTTTCATTTATAAGTAATTTATATATGCAACCTGTTAGAAATAAAACTTTCTGATGGTGCCCATAAAAGTTGAATTAGTAACAGATAGCACTACACTAATGTCTGCAATTTAATATAGCTCCTTAATTGGATACTACTACAGCAGTGGACGTTTTGAAAAACACAGAATTCAAATTAAGTTGGCAAAATTTCAACTCCATAAGCTCACTATTTAGATCAAGCAATCTGCAATCTGTAAGTCCAAAAGTCAAAGAACTTCCACTCTTAGAAGTGCCTTTAAATAAACATACTTTATCACAGCCTTCTGTTTTTATTAAACAGATTATTTTATTCTTTTGGAAATGTATATTGCCAACATTAATGTGATAAAATTTCATTCTAATTTATGGATTAAATTTCAAACTAAGAATACAATGCTGGTCAAACCCGTTACATTGGTTTGTGTCTCAGTCTCCCTAAATAAGGTCTAAGCAATTGCATTTGTCTATTTTTGATATTTTGGGGTGAATTATTCACTTTCAAAGATAGGTAAAAACTCTGAAAAAAGTTAGGGTTGTTTTTAAAACACTATTGATCTCTGTTATTAATGCAGTTAATTTCTGTAATGTAAGTGAAGGACTGAGACATTACTGAGTATATAAAAGGTCTTAGGGAGAAATTCTGGACATAAAATGATGTTTTGGTAAAATATATTGATGTTTTAATCAGCAATAACAAAAAAGAAGACAGACAGAAATTACAGAACACTCAAGATTAGTAAAATAAATATTTCATTACACTTTAAAAAATTTCAGTTTGAGCTGTGCAATTCCATCATCTGCTCTGTTTAACTGATGTAAAAATAACAATCTACCTGTGCAAATGTTATATTTTGCTGAATAACTGTGTAAGGCTGACCAATTCAAATATAAACCCACATGGCACTGGCAGCAAGATGAGTAGGCTCATTAGGTAACTGAATAAATTCTTCCAGACTGTTCACTTCCATGATGCCTCTTATCAAGACTTTAGTAAAGGGAGTAGCAAATTGTAGTTAAAAGAAAAAGATGGCAAAGGCTTAGATTTAGGCCAAAATGAAACATAAAGAAGTATCATGCAAAAATAAAACCATGAGTAGAGAAGTTGGGAAGTTTGTCAGGAAATAATGATCTGCTAGCTGTGTTAGAAAAGTTTGGAGGTTGAAGAACTGTGGTAACCATATTGAATTGTAAGGCCTCTGCAAACAGCTGTTTCTAGGTGGGGTTTAACTGAAGGGAAAAATGAAGTGGGCTGGTTGATAATTTCTGATCATGAAAGAACTATGATAAAAATCCCTATTTTTGTGATTGGCTTCTGCATTCTTAGTTTCCTTGATATTATAGCAATTTGAATAAACACAATTGCCTAAATAAGAATTATTCCTGCGATTGGAATGTACTTAATATTTTCCGCTTAAATATAGATTGGTTTTTGTTAATCTTTAGACATTTCCATTTCTTTAGCATCCATAGCAATTAAAATTGTCTAAGTTTCTGCCCATTTCATTCAAAGTGAAAAACACACACAAAAAAGGTTCTGTCTGGAATGTCTTTTGACTGAAAGTGTTTTTGGTGCTGTCCTTTCACTTTGGTGATCCACGCACTGAAAAAGGGTCTGCCTGGTAAAGATCAGGATTTCATCCATTGACACCTGGGTACTGAAACCACCACAGATTCATACAAACCTATCTTGGTAGTGCAACATGGGAATTCCTGTGACAGTTGATGGGACTTTTAGAACAAACTGTAAAAATGAGAATCAAGGAAAATGCAATGAAGTGGATAAAATATATAATACCAGATTGCCTTATTTAAATTAGATCATTGATTTTGCGCTGATATTCAGCTATTTGAATTTCATTTGTAAATATTTTATCTTTTTGAGAAGAGCAGAGGCATACTTTTTGATTCACAGGTTTTCATAGAATTATTTCAGACATATCAGCTTTATTATAGAAGATTACTTAACTGCTTTTAAAACTGTCACACTGGAAGAATTTATACAATTTCCTTGCACATTCAGAAAGCTTACAGTATAAATAAACAGAACTTTTATTTTAAGACACATCATCACAGTGACAGATTAAGCTCATGACAAAAAGTTCTTTGTGTTGTAGGATTTGCTGTAGAATGTTTTATTTTGGTAGTCTAGATGCAGTACACATGCATCTATGCATATGGATTTAAGTTCTTCAAACGTCTAGGGCCTGGTCCAGTGCACATTGAAACCCATAGAAGCAATGGATTTCAGTGGTGAACTCAAACTCAAATAAGAGGTCAAGTAAATCTTTGGTCAAATGTATCCTCTAAATAATTTGGACCAGCAAAGTACTGGAACTCTTTAGGAATGTGAAGAGTCAGTTCTATTTCCTTGAAAATGGCAAGTTGAGTAGGCATCACTGTGAGCTTTCTAAAGATGAGTGGTTTTCAAAACAGCTATTCCAGAGTGCCAAGTGGAATTTAAAACTGTCCTTCCCAGAAACCACGGTGCCTTAAGACCAGAAAGATTTTAAAAAAATCAAGTGTGTATTTTGATAGTTACAGATTGCGCGTTGAACACGTGTATACCAAAAGTTTTCATCTTCAAAACATTTTTCAGATATGAGCTGGTTAAAACTGGTGGTGTTATGCTGAAATGGATAAGTGGAAAATTCAGCTTTATTTGAGAATGGGAATGTAAGGGAGAGAACTGATCCACCCAAGTCAAAATGTCAATCTGTGAAAGAAATAGTCTAACTATACATAAATTCAGACTAGGCTATTGCAGTGGTGCTTAATAGACTTAAACCATCTTAGTTTATCTTGAAATCATCAACTAGCAACACAGGAAAAATTTTCAGCATCTGAGTCTACAGTAGAAGAAGAACCATATTTTCAATCTGTATGTTCAGTTTTAACAATTTCCTGATAATGACTGTACACTTTGTCATTTCTCAGTGAGCTTTGAGGACTCACTCACCACATCTCAGAAAATGTGCAATTTTTTGCAAGGTCAAACTCTTCAGGAGGAGATTTATTAATGCAGATCACTGACCAATCACTCAAAGAAATCTTTTAAAAGTACTGATTGGGTTAGATGAAAAAGTAGTAAATGAACATGATATGGAGGCTGTAGAAGATGAGCTTGTGAGTGAGAGACACTAGCAATAAAACTATAATATTTTATAGAACTAGTGGGAAATATGTGAGTGAGATCTCAGCTCTATTAAAATCAATAAGGATTTCTTCCTTTGACTTAAGTTTCATCCCGAGAAGGCACATACAGCAACATTTTTGTTGTTTTATTTAGCCAAGAAGAAAAATGTATATATATACATTTCTTATTCATTTTTTAATCTGGAAAAATTATATTGCTAAATGTCTCTTTCAGTAAAATAAGACATTTACAATTTGTTAAATAATTGCATTGTACAAAATAAGGATGAATAGTCATTCGGGGAGATTAACACAGTTGGAGATTTTACCTTTGATGGTGTTTCAGTAGATTAAATAATTAACATATAGAAGCAGGGTTTGCGCCAGGTTGCTTAAAGGAAAAGTGTTGGCTTTGATTTTGGTCTAATGTTAAAGTATTTGAATTTTTCACATACATAATTTAGAAAATTTCTATAAAGAAGCACAATTCATCTCATAGTTGAGAAACTGAGAAACCTGTGAGCATAGCAAATAACAACAATAGAAAAACACATATATCTAGGCTAGAATAGAAATATGATTATTTGTTTTGTTGTAGATCTTACCATGTTAATATAAAATACTATATACATATATATAAAATACTAGGCATTGTCCATGGTCATAACAAAAAAAAGAATGCCCCCTTTTGCAGAGACCTTTCAGTGTTTTTTTAATTACTATTCCTTCTGACTTTACAGATTGTAATGTATCATTTAGCGCGTCTACATATGCCTTATTGCAGTAATTACATGGAACTGACATAGCTGTAGACACAATTTCTTAGAATTTAGATTATCGTCTCCTAGACCACTGCTCAGAAGTCAGGTACTGTTCCCCATGAGTGATTAAAATAGATGAAAAGAGGCATGCCTATAATGACTGCGACAAAAGATGTAGCATTCTGGACACTTTAACTGCATTGCCATGGGAAGCCATTTTAAAGAGAAGGAAAAAAAAAACCAACCCTTCTAAATTGTCCCATAGGGAGTATGTGTAAATATCAAGCTGTACTTCAAAAGGTAAAAAGGAAAAAAAAAATCACTACAATATGCTTAACATTTTTCCCAAGAGTGGATTTAACGAGGGTCTCAGGGGAAGGATTTTTGGATCTGTGAAAAATGATGGTCATGCTTTGAATGCCTGTGACAGTTGGGACCTGTTCTCATTTATGAAATATTTTTTTTATATGATGAAATTGAAATAGAGATGTGGGGGCAGGGTGTGGGAAAGAGAAAGATGAAGAGCAGAAGGGACTTCAGAACAGAAGGGATGGCAGCATACAAAGCATGCAAAAAGTGTATAAACTGGGTAGCACTCAGGTCCTTATGCCGATCCTGAAATAGGAAACATGAAACTTCCCTTTGCTACCCAGGTGCTGGGGCAAAACAAGAAATAACAAAAATAATAAAAATTGCTCCTTTGAAAAAGATTCCACTGTACTTAAGGAATTGCACCTTCTGTAATGTCCAGGAAACTGTGTGGTACATAAAAGAGGAAATTGCTTAATACAGTTTTCATTAAAATCAATGCAGGGGAAGTCTTAATATGCAAAATACAGACCTGTCATCTAGCAATCATAGTTTAACAATTTACTTTACATTTGCTGTGCCACTATAGCTACCTATGTCTGGACATTTGACCCATGACAAATGCAAGGAAATGTAATTCCTCCCAGCCTATATATAGGGAGCCTATATATATATATATATAGCCTATATATATATACACTCCTCTATATATAGAGAAGTCTTCTGCAAAATGTAGCATCTTCTTTGCATTTCAAAAGTTCATTTCTCTTGCCTCATAAACAGAAATGTAGACAATCTGACTCCCCCTAGAAGAGCAATGGAAAGAGATACAGAGATATCAGAAAGAGAAAGATTAAATATAAATGTAAAATTATCAAAAGGTAGGCATCTTTCCTGATGATTGTATCCTGAACTGGCTTCATCAGTCAGCTCTGAGAACCTTTGAACACTCTTTCATGTCTTGGTCTTGAGTATCACTGTCCTTGAGAGCTATCTTACCACAGATAAGCTTGTGGTGGACAGAGGAGGATGGGTTCTCCAGAACTCTGTGTGCTTTTAAAGACTCAAAATTCAAGTTTCTTCATTCCCTACATTCATGAGATTGGGATTATCACTGTTGGGTTTAATTTCTTTCCTAACTATACAATTTCTTCTATCGAAGAAAAAAGAGTTTTTTGAAGATGTTACCTCTTTGTAATTATATTAAGATTGCTGAAATTGGTTATCATGCCCCCATAGTGTCTTGTAGTAAGACCATGAAACTGTTCAGATGTTGTGTATTATGGCTAGAGAGTTCCAGTATTCCTCTTAAACTGCTACTTTAATTCATAGAAATAAATTTATTCTAATCTAAATTCAGATACGTTTTGGGCTGTGAACAGGATTTCTACACCACAGCTTGGAGGATCTGGGTTCAAAAAATCACCTAATCTCTTGAGGCTAGATTCACAGTGGGAATTAAGGTTTAGCATTCCAAAGTCTAAGTTTAAGACATCCTGTTGCTTAGGGCTTTTCTTAACCCCAAGTATTAGGGCTGGATCTAGCAGAGAATGTAAGCATTTAAAACATACTTTGAGGCAAGTGGTCCCTGAGGTGCACTTCAAACCCCTAAATTAGGCACTTAAGTTTTTTATACTGTGCATGTTACAGAGATAGAATCCAAGGAATGGGATTTACTCAGTATGCTGATTGCAGACTCTATCTAAGCTAACCTTTAAAAAAAATGCTGAGGACAAATATATCAAAGGAATATGTGGTAGAAGTGGGATTTAGATCTAAATATTCACTAGAAGATGGTGAGAAAAAGAAGGGAGTGAAAACTTCTGATAGACTTTGGTAGTATGATAGTTTAGCAAGCAGTAGAAGTGGTACGTCTGAGTCCCTGTGCCAATTATTTACGGACATTGTTTAAGTAATTCTAAGATACCTTGGTGTTTAAATTATTCTTCTTTTCAATTCCTTTTTATGCCTGCAAAAGTTGAAAAAATAGACAAGTATCTGGCTACACCAAAGAAGGCTGGAAGAGAGATTTATGTATTTGAAAGCTCATCTGTTTTATCTATCTATGTCAATAGTCTAATAAAAGAGACTTCTTTTATTACAAACCTAGCATGTTTATAATCACGAAACCATCATGGTTACAGCAGCTCTAAAAAGCTGAAGAAATAGTTGTTCTTAATAAACAGCATAGTCAAGTTCCAGAATTTCTTATTTTACAGAACATAATTACAGAATTTATGCCATATACTAGATAAATTTCATAAGATGCTCAACACCTTGGAAAAACTGACTATCAATTCAGATTTCTTCAGCCTGACCTGCTTAGAGAGGGGTATCAGACATAAGTTATTATCATACTACTTAAGCTTCTACATGTCTGCATTCTCCCACCTGCTTCAGCTCTCCTACCCACCTACTTTATGCTTGCATTACCTTTTCATTGACTATTTTCTTCTAGGAAAAAATTACTGGAGTCATGATACTGGGTCTGTCTGGGAAGGAGTTAATTTTCTTCATAGCTACCTTTATGCTGTTGTGTTTTGGATTTGTAACTAAACTAGTCTTAATAACATACCAATGTGTTGGCTATTACTGAACAGTGCTGGCACAGTACAGAGGTTTTCTTTTTCTTATGCTGTCCCTGGAGTGAGTAAGCTGGTCGTGAACAGTGAGTTGGGAGGGGACACAGACAGGATAGCTGACTCAAACTAACCAAAGGGATGTGGTCATACTCTATGACATCCTACTCAGCAGTGAAAGCCCAGGGAAAGAAGGAGGTAGCAGGAATGTTTGTGGTTATGGTGTTTGTCTTCCCAAGCAACTGTTAAGTGTGTTGAGGCCCTGCTTTCCAGAAAGTGGCTGAACATCTGCCTGCCAATGGGAAATATTAAAAAAATTCCTTTTTGCTTTGCTTGTACAGACAGCTTTGCTTCACTTATAAAACTATCTTTATCTTTACCCATGAGTTTTCAGTTTTTGCTCTTCCACTTCTCTTCACCATCCTGATGATGGGGAAATGAGCAAGCAACTTGGTGGATTCTTAGCTGCTGGCCAGGGTCCATCCACCAGTCATTGTTTAAAATACTACCCAATAATAAAGAACTAAGGCATGCATCCATTCAATGCTAACTACATATGAACTAGAAGAAAAAAAAATCATGTCTGTATAAAAAACCTCTCAAAATCACTGGTAAAAGCACATAATCCATTACTGAAGATAAGATTCTATCAGGCGACAGGCAACTTTTCCTGCAAGAAAGAAAAAGCCTGCTAGAGGATAATGTAATATCATACGCAAATTCTACAGGACTTTGATATGTTATGAGAGGTGAGGTGTTCTAAACACAATGGATGAATCAGCTTGTTTAATCATTTGAGGACTTTATTGACTAAGGCACAAAGACAAGTTGGACACTTCTGGAGGAAAGTGACCAATTTATTTGTAGAGGTCTGTCACATACTGCACTCTTTGCTTGTGTTTATCTCCTGCTATTACAGACCCATAAATGATTACCACCTGTGTACTGCCAAAAGCACTAGTCATGTACTTGGATTAGCTAAACAAATATAATCTAAAAGGTATTTTTCTTTTTTGTGTTTGACTACGTCAATAAATCCAAAATGCACAAGGACTTTCCCAAGGTATTTAAATCATGGCATTTGTCCTTTCTATAGGTATCTATCTCCAGAGGGTGATTCATCGCATCTTAAAATGACCGTCTAAGATAGGTGGGCTAAACAGCCCTCTAAAAATGTGGGACTACCTATTCCTCTCTAGTGACTGTAGGGGAGACTCTTGAAAGAGGAAACTTCCTCCAGCAGGTAGACAGACCCCTGCTTAGAAACCAGCCTCTGTTTTGATAGTTTGAAAAACTTACTGTTATAACATAGGTCTCTAAATGAGTTTCTTTGAACAGATTATTTGAATAATGCTTTGAATATCTCTCCTAACTTGCTGCCATACAGGTATAGGAATACTTTCCTTACCAATCAGCTCTAACAGGAGACAGAAAGATACTGTGGAAGAGGCTCTCCTCTGAAAAACAGGAGTGAAGAAGCGCTAAGGGTAGGCCTATTCCAGCCAGCTTTCTAAAGCACTGCTGAACTGCTTCAGAAAGAAGACTTTAATATTTTCTGTCACAAAGCTGCTTTTATCAGATCACTGAAAACAAACCTTATTTTCCACTTTGTGAATGCAGCTGTTCTGTGGGTCCCTCATTAGTATCAATGAAGCAGGAAACAGGGAGATCTCAAAGTTTTGTTTTTCCTGCTTCTGGTCCCATGGAAAAAAAACAAAAGTTCCAGCCACTGGAGTATGACTTTCCTCTTTATGTTTTCCTACAGATTTCATAAAGAACTGACAGATATGGTCAGAAAAAAAACAAGCAGCTCCTGAAGCTACCAGTTCTGAGAGTCATGTTGCCAGAAGTAATGCCTCTAGCATGCAGCCAAGTTATGCGGAGACAAGTTAAATCTTAAATGAGTTGATCTCCCCTGTCAGACTCCTGTCTCCCCCAGTTATCTATTGTGTGTCTTTAAGATTAGTAGCTTTCTCATGCAGTGATCACTTCCAACCTATGATAATAAAACACTCAGCAAACTAAGGTCCCTTTTTCTGATGTAAATAATTCCTGCGGGAACCATTTCAAAATTTCCTAAAGGACAATCCTGAATCTGAGATTGCTGCTCCATCAGCATCAAAACTTCCTCTGGGAATTTGAGGATTTTGCTGAAATATGGGTTGAAATCAAAAGGTAATAAATGTTTCAAAAACAGCAACAAAGTTTCATTTCTCTTATTAAAACTAGGCATTTTGATTTTTCATTTCTTCATACTAAAACCATGGGTTTTTCTTCCACATTATAAATTAGACAGTCATAGGATCACAGGGTAATGCAGATTGGAAGGGACATCAGGAGGTATCTAGTACAATCTTTTGCTTCATCCAGGGTCCCCAAGACATCTGACCAGGCTTTTCAGGGCTTCATATAGTGAAGGCCTAAAAACCTCCAGGGATGGAGACTGCACAGCCTCTCTGGGCAGTCAATGCCAGTGCTCAACTGTCCTCATGGGCAAAAAGTTTCTCCAGTCTGAACCTCTATTGCTTCTATTTCTACCCATTGTCTCTTGTCCCTCAATACGCTGCTGTGAAGAGCTCAGCTACAGCTCCTCAATAACTTCCCCTTGGTCACTGCGGGCTGCTGTTAGGTCCCCTCAAAACTATCTCTGTTCCAGGCTGAACAAGTCCAGCTCCCCCAGCCTTTCCTCACAGGACAAGTGCTCCAGCCCCCATCATCTTCGTGGCCTCCACTGAGCTCTCTCCAGTTTACCAGTGTCTTCCTTACAGTATGGAGCCCTAAAGTGAGCACTGTCTCTATGACCTAACAAGTGGTGACTAGAGGAGGATATTCCTTTCCCTGGATCTCCTGGCTCTGCCCTGTTCATACAGCCCAGGGTGCTGTTAACCTTTTTGCTTCCAGGGCAACCTATGGGCCCATTCTCATCTCTGGTGCCCAGCAGGACCCCCAGGGACTTTCCTGCAGAGTTGCTTCCCAGGCAGGCAGTGCCCAGCCTGTGCTGTTGCAGGGGCTTGTCCTTTGCAGGTGAGGAACTTTGCATTTGTCCTTATTGAATTTCTTTAGTTTCCTGCTGGCTCACTCATCTAGCATGTCTTGGATGCCTTTGAATGGCAGTGGAGCCCTAGAGTCCATCTACTAGTCCCCCCCGAGCCGTGCCATCTGCAAACTTGGTAAGAATGCACTCTGTCATCTTCTTCTGGTCCCTGACAAAGATATTAAATGAAACAGTCCCAGGACAGAGCCCTGTGGTACCGCCCTTGTTACCAGGCTCCAGGTAGAGAACGTCCCATTAATCAGCACCCTCTGAGCATGATTATCCAATGATTTTTTTACCCACCTGGTTGTCCACCCATTCAGACTGTAAATGCACAATTTGGAAACAAGAATATTGTGGGATACACTGTGAAATCATCTTCTTCTCCTTCATTTTCCCAGACATCATAGTATATGTTTCTCAAGACAAAAGCAGAAGAAATTTTGACTTTGTCAAAGAACATTATTTTGAACGGTTCAAAATGGTTCTGTCTTTAAATTTCATGGGAAACTCTGACAATTTTTGGACACTAAATTGGAACCAAACCAATTTGCCTCTGGAAGAAAAATTCTGTGTTTCAACCAGACATATTTAATACTGCATGGGGAAGGTATATCTACTGGTTTGTGGGACAGTTCTTATTGTCCAGGCAAGGCATCCTGGGAAATCTTTATTTATACAATGCCTCATTAACACAGTCCAAACTGTAGCATTATTACTTGTACTGGAGTTTTATTCATAGCGAAGAATGGCTTGGTTCATTTTACTGTTCTAACTTTTCTTTTCCTCTCTGAATTTCTGCCATTCTCAGTAAGATTTGGCACATCCAGGCTCTGACCACTAATTTCCTTTGCATTATAGATGAGGCAATAAATAGCAGGACTATAAAGTACTTAGGATGTTACTCCCTATGCCTTTTCATGTAATTTATTTACCATTTTACACTGGGGTGGCAGATGCTCAAGCACTCATGCTGTCTGCCTTACATGACTGCATGATAAGGCATAATTGTTATTTAGTAACTCTGCCAAGACCTGGCATCTTCTTTGCAGAGCCAAGGCCTTTGCTTTGAAAGGTCTAATGGAAGCACACAAGTCCTTACAAGGAACATAGCTGAGGCTGGTGCTCTAAAAAGAGTACTAGCCCTTAGCTAGAGAGACAGTGGTTTATGACATGAAGCATGGATTATTAACATTACTAAAACTTTACATCAAGCACCCTAATGATTTTAAAGATATATAAAATCCTAGAGACTTCAGGGTAAGTTGATATATGTTTTAAATACCTGTGAACTAGGTAGTTGTGTTAGCTATTCAATATGAGGAGGTAAGTAGTTATAATATATGGAGCTAAAGTAGTTGTACATAGCTGAAGGTGAGGCCATGTCCACCCATAATCAAATGTGTGAAATTGAAGAACCAAAAACTGGTGGGAAAACCAAAGCAAATATACTCCAAGGTTGTACAGAACCTCAGGGCTGCCCTGGGGCAGGCACTGGGCCAAGAACTTCTCCATTGTGCACTTTCATTTAAACCTGGCTTTTGCTTCTTTATTTCACCAGCCACTAAATATTTATATAATCTTTGGGCATAAGTACAGCAGGCAATGGAGCACAGCTCAGAGAAAACTGGTTGCAGAACTAGAAGCAGTAAAAGCACATCAGTGGAGCATTGATGTTATTTAGCCTTTCTGAGGGCCAGAGCTGGATTATAGCTCAATGTTAGCTTGGCTGGATCTCTCTGAGGCCACAGGCTTGCCCTTTTACCCTCTCTGCCTTGTATTCTTGTGGAAGAACCTTCCTTCCCATGCAAGTTCAGGGATATGTGACAGTGTGCACAGTACACCCAGTACACAGCATCCTTTTTAACCAATTTATTAGATTGCGGGAGCTGTTGTTTATCACTGGCCACTGCTGGCCTCTTGTTTGTAATTCACAGGTGGCTGAGCTGATAGATGGGTGAACTCCTTATTTCTCTGACAGATCTTAGTTCTGTGAAGGTCAAGGCATAGTCTTTTTGTAAGCTCATATCGCTTTACCTGCACTGGATAAAAGTAGATTGTAGAATGATTGAAATGCTGATTTGCCATCAAGCCATTTACCTTTTGAAGGTACTGACTGGTAATTTAGTTCCTTCAAGTAAACAAATGGATCCTGTTAGGGAATACAAATATCCCTACCCCTCAGACATTCTTATCAGGGGGAAAAAAAATATGTTTGATTATTAGAGTTCAAGCTCTTTGATTAGCATGTTCATGGGACACCAAGAACACTAGTCCTGTCCAAGCCGTGTTAGAACATTTAGTGCTGTCTCTCCATGCATTAAGGACAAATTTGATGAAAGCCCTGGTGAGTTCTGCTCATCAGTCCTAGTGGGTCTGCAAAGGGATTTTACTTTTAGAAGTCAGGAATGTAGCTTTGCATGGTAGTGATATGCTCTGCTGATTTTCTGTATTCCTCTGGTAATTTCCTTCCTAACAATGTTTACCTCCTTCTGAAGTTGAAGGCTTTGGGGAATTTTCTGAAACTGTCAAATCCCATTCCTTTGTCAGCAGCATTTACTGCTACAACAGATAAACTTTGTTTATCCATTGCTCCAAAACATGTTTATTTCAGTTTTATCTGTTTGGACTACATTTTTAATTTATTAGTCCAGATACTTAATTAATATAAATCCTTTTGTAGCTAGATTAATTGTTAATTTCTTCTTCTCCAGTCCCTGCCAGTTCAACACTGTCTGGGTAATCTTGCTTTCACTTCCAAACTACTGACAAATATGTTGAGGGCTGGCAATTCTACACTTAGCAGAACTGAGTAAAGAAAAAGAAAAACCCAAAGCATTTTCCTTGCAAGAATCCCAAGTTACTAATTTCTCCCTTGGAAATAAACGTTGCAAGGATGATTTTTCTTCTTTTGAGACTAAACTGACTGAAACTGTATTATTTCTTACATTTTTAAACACTTTTGCCTCCTGGAAAATAATAAGAATTTACCTGTTTTTACATACCTCATAGACTTCCTATAGCAAAGAGAAAAGAAAAAAGAAAAAGAAAAGAAAAAGAAAAGAAAAAGAAAAGAAAAAAGAGAAAAGGAAAGAGAGAAAATTAAAAAGAAAAGCAAAGAAAAAGAAAAATAGAAAAATAGAAAAAGAGACTAAAATTTTACACACAAATTAGATTTTCCCAGTGTAGGTGCAACCAGAGATTCTACAGAAACATTATATACTTGTTAAAGACATATGTATCTGGAACAACTGGAAAGTCATATACTTTGCATTTGTTACAAGATATCTTTCACATCAGACATCACAAGGTATTTTATCAATAAATGATAAAACTATTTTAGAATACAGAAAAACATGAAACTTGAGAAACTCATTTGGTTTAAATAATCAAACTTAAGAATATGTACCAGCCTTTAACAAAAAGACCATAGCGTTGTTTAATGTGATAGTAAAAATTTCCATAAACCATATGCAAAGCAGTTAATGGTTTAGTCAACACAAGAACATCTTGACCTCCGGAAAAGCCTGCAATCTTGTAATTAGTGATCTAGTCATCCTGGAAAGTGAAAGATGTGGATTTGACTCCTTCCGAGCCTACAGAGGGGCTGAATTTCGTTCTCTGGCCTCTTGTACAAGTGACACATACAGATGTCTTTGTGAATGGGACAGGTCTTCGACTTCCTTTAAAATAAATCAACACTATTTTAGAGAAAGGACTTAACCAAATGGCCTATTTGGGACACCTAGGCTTCTTGTCATTATCTGAATTACAGCTAAGCCTAAAGGCTATATGCAATCAACTATAAAGGGGTGGAGTTTCAGAGACAACTTTGTCCTCAGCATTCCCTGTCGGAAACATGAGCTAAATAACATTGACTCTCCCTGATGGACCACTGACCCACCACAGTAGGTTGTTTTACTTTTTCTGGGAGATAAAAGAGGTGGGTTAAAAACTTTTCCATCAGCATCACAAGAAGATTGTCCACCATCTAGGTAATGCTTTTATGGCTTTTTATACCATCTTCAGAGCTGCTTTATGCCACAATGTGAGGCAAGAGCATCAGAGCCCAGGCCTGTCCCGACAATGACTATTCATTTAACATTAAGAAAGGTGCTACTCATATTTCATGGTGTTATTGCAAAGTATATTTGCTGAAATAACTAGCAGTAATCCAAGCGTTCACAAAGGTAAGTGAGACCAAAAGTGACTGTCATCTATCATTCTTTGTGACCCTAGGTTGTTTTTAAATTGTTTTGAGGATGTAGGCCTGACTAAGCAATTTAATGAATGTGATCAAGCATTTCTTTTTTGCAGAAGTTAGCGGTTGTACTAGAGTTGTTTCCTGTTTTGAATATTAATTCTGCCTAATTTTTAGTATCTAACTTAGAGGCCCAAACTGGGAGACTGCCTCATCTGAGCACCCTTTATGATTAATGGGAAAAAAGTAGTTGGCTCATCCTGGATTAATTCATTATAACTAGGGCAGCTTAATTGCTGGCTTCTCCATCTTTTGAATGGAGAGAGCGAGAGCTAGGCTGTGCCTTCAGCAGGCTCTTTCCCTCTGGAGGTGTCGACCTCCCTCTACTGAAGTACAAAAGCAGCTGGAGGGGACTAGCCTCTGAAGACAGGCACCTCAATTTTATTTTCCTTAAGTTAGTCTATGTGATTGAATCTATTCATGTGTGAGTTTTATTTTCATTTGGACTTTTTATACAACTTTCTTTTATTTATTCTGAAGTGGTTCACTGGGAAAACTTTTTAATTATATGTTGTTTTGAATACTCTGCTTTCCTAAAGCCCGCCCACCAAGGGCCCTGCACATTTACCTATGCCAATAACATAGCTAGAGGTTCAAAGAGAGGGGTCAGAGTGTCTCTGACTGAGAAGTCCTGGGCGTGACATCCTGAACATTAATCCTGGGCACAATCAAGATAACTCGTTGAAATTTAGCACAGAGCTAAGTGAGGAGGACTATGACTTCTCTGTCACTGTTAGAGATTGCTGTTCTTCACATAAATTGTCTTTGTCACAGAGTATTTCTGAAGTGCAGTTGGAAGGCACTTACAATTGGATGCAATTACCTCAGAAGTCAGATACTTAACAAATATTTCCCTCAGGAATATACTCTGAAACTTACCTGTTTACAATAAGAAACTAGACCCTAATTCTCTCCATCCTTACACACATACTCACATACGTCTAGGTTAACACTCCAGTCCTTTTCATATCTATTCAATGTCATTTTGACAGTTTAGGCTGTTGATGCAGCAGTCTTTATAGTCCCATTAAAATCCTAAAACTCTAGCCTTGATAAACTGGAATTTCTTAACAGCCTGAGTTTTGGGACAAAGCCTTCATTTCTGCTTGCAGCTGACACAAGTTGGACAGATTCTTCAGTCATTATGGTGCATGGAAATGTATTCAGGATAGACGTGAGGAGCCATGTGACTGTGTGGTTGCTGCCCTCATCAGATTCCCAGTAGTGGTTTCCATACTAAGTCATGTTCATGGGCAGCCTCCATCCTTCAGTCTGCTGCATCCACCCACCAAACTTATTCCAGCTCTGTTTCATTTTCAGGGACAAACATGGAATGAATATTAAGTAAGCGTAAGTGATGTCATCTTCCTTCATAGTTGTGGGAGCATTTCTGCTCAACAACTCAATTCAGACATGTTGCCTTCAAGATCAATGAAAGCCGTTATGTTTGTGGCAATAGAGGCAATCATCACTTAAAGAGCTGTCCAGAAAGGGAAATGATTTTACTGCTTTGGAAAAATTATCAGTATGCAACATTTTTCCTTTAAATTCTATCTCTCTGTCTCTGTCTCTATCTCTCTCTATCTCTCTCTTTAGCTCTGTCTCTGTGTCTGCCTCTGCCTCTGTCTCTGTCTTTATGTCTCAGTCTCCATATGTCTCTCAAGAAAATATATAGAAATGCATATATGTATGCCAGCTGGTAATTAAAAGAAGATTCTAGTTCCAGTGTTGCCATGCCACCAAAATATTTATTTATTTTTTAAATTCACTAATATAATTTTTTTTAAAAATGGGTTATGCATTATTGTGGCATTTTGCTAGTAAGACTTTTTTTTTTTTCATTTTCAAAAACATTAAACAAGACGTTTGAACATATTTTTTTTACTGGAGATATTTATTAAGACCAAATAGTTCTGTCAAAAAATATTGCATTCAGTGAAATGACATTTTTCAACAAGAAAAACTTTTCTTCAAAATATCACCAGTAGTTCTAGAGGTTTTTGCAAGAAAATATTGTAGTAGGCCCTGCTAGGGTGGTAGTGGTTCACCCCAGTAAGTCTTCCAGAATTTCTGCATGACTACAAATGCTACAAGGTTACCAATTCCTAATGCACCACTCCTAGAGGATCTGAGATTACAACCCAGCTATTGGCATTGAGGATGACACTTTTTGATCTAGCTCTTTTTTCTTGTATAAATAATAAGCTGTATTTTTTTATGTTTGTTTACTGAGACAAGAGGCTGCTGCATCAGTCTGTTATCTGCAAATGGAAGAAATCTGTTTCTTCATATACATGCTGTAAACATATTGTAGTTATTTTTTATAGATGAAGAATATCATGTACCCACTTTCCCATTGCTGTAATTGCTTTATAAATATGATAATAAAGAATAGCTTTAGATCAAATAAGGAAAATATCTCTGTTTCCTGTACTTTCTGCTACAAATTGGAAGCAAGGAAGAAAAATTCGTGTTACATGACAACTCTGGTCATAATGGCCTTGTATTATATGCTTATCACTGGTATCTTAAGTTCAGTTTACAGTTTTCTTAACGCTTCCCCTTAACCATATCTTCCTTCCTTTCCTTCTTCCCTCCTTCTTTTCTTCTTCTTCTTCTCTTGGAAATCACATTTCTATATTACAGTCTTGGGCTCTGTCAGGCTCTTCCTAAGGCTTATTATTTCAGATCTTCTTTCTTTAACTTTTACCTCGCTCAATACTCAGGCAGAGTTTCAGCTTGTTTGATAATATATCACGCATACCATAAAGACATTGCATCCAAGTGGCACGGACATCAAGTTTCCTGTTGGAGAGGTCAATAGTTCTAAAAGAGGATATATAACTACTGGCAAACATACATTGCACTGTGGAAGAAATGTTAAGGGGGACAACCAGAGGGGAAGAGGTGTGGTGTTTCAGAACTGCCCTTAAGAGCAGCTCTTCAGTGTACACTAAACTCATGCTCTACATGCGAGTTTTTGGAACAGGCAATAAAAGTGGTTAAATCCATTGTGATCAGAGGTTTGGACTCTGAATATTCTCGTCACAGAAGGGAAAAAGGAAACACACTGAGTTCTTTTTCATAGGAAGTGAACTTCTTTGCAGAAGTAATCAAGCTGAGCGCTGTGTGGTTCAAACACAATTTTAGTCACTCGTAAGGGGTATCCTCTGTAGTGACTGAGGGACAGTGAAGAATGAACTTCTTAATGCATGGTCATGGGGAGCAAAGTAGACACAGTATAAAAATTTTAATGGTATCCAACTGATTAAAGAATCTATATTTAGTTAAAAAAAAAAAAAATTCTTAGATTGCTAAGTACTGAGGTACACTGAGAGTAAAAGGGATGTAGAATCCTAAGTAACTTCTGGGCATTTGGACACTTTTTGATGTTAAAAATATATTTTATTCAGGGTAAAGACCAAGGGAGTGGCTTTCATCTACCTTCTCCCATTGTGAATCTTAGGTCAATGGAGTTACACTTTTATAAATGTAGTAGAATCAAGAGCATCTTTCTCCTGCATTTTCACCTGACATATATTTATTAAAATCTAGATTTCCTGGTTTGTTTTAAGTTTTAGAAGTAGTGTGTTTTATGAGAGCTGAATCTGGTGTCATGCACATTCTCACCTCTGTAAGTCCTAGGATCTTTATAGTGTACCTGGCTTTCTTTAACACCTGATAGAGAACAGAGAAAAAAGGAAAGCCACATCTAAATAAGTGGTCTGGATACAGAGGAATAGTGATCCTGAAATGTATTATTTCACAAAGGAAATATCAAAATGGGTGTTATAAGAAAATTTGGAGTATTTGAGTTCCAAGTGAAAATGAAGGTCTCTTTGCTTATACAGTTGATTAGGTGAGAAGAAAAAATTATCAATAGTGTCCTAAGAAGGGACTAGCATTCTGGTTTATTTTTTTTTAGGAGCAAAAAAAGAGTATACAGTTCCTTAAATTTTCCAAGGGTTTAATAATCCAGACATGATTAAACCATGGCCCAGGAAATGCTAGTGACTGAACCCAGTCCACAGAGCTATATGAAATTCTTGGACTTCCAGTATTTTGTATTAATTTTTTTATGATGTGTTATGTCATGGTCTACAAGAATACTGATGGTCACCAGTGGTCTGTTTTTGCAGAGGATGGGGCTGTTCTCAGTAATTGAAAGCCAGACATTTTGATTGGCTATTGCTCCTACCAGAAGACCCATCTCTGTATCCTTATTTTACACAATCAGGGTAGATAAGCAGTGACTGTACTGCATTCATTCATTTTACTGTTCAGACACAGACATTCCTGACTTGTATTTGGATTTTGAACGGTTCTGATTAGTTTTTAAATTACTTTATGCCTTCAACATGGTGCTCAATTGCTGTGCTTCCAATAAGAGATTAAAGAAAATCCTACAAGTCAACCTCTCTATCATTAGAAACACAAAATCATGATGTTAGGATGGATTTCAATCAGAAGTGAAGTCACTGCACAACATTTTTAGAAAAACAAAACATTCTGTGCTGTAAATAGCATTCATATTCCCAAATAAATTATTAATAAGAGAGACTTCCCTTTTCTATTACCAGTGGAGCTTAACCCTGGAGATTGTAGGCATTATTTTAAAAAGGAAGTAAGAGCAGTGAACAACATCATACTGTTAAAGTGCACACTCTAGGCTAAGGAGCTCGAAGAGCTTGAAACATAAACCAGCAGTACTGAAATGTATTCAACTCCGGGAACTCCAACACATTGTCAAATTACTACAGCTTAGCAATTTATCATATATCAGGTTGCAAGTACCTGTCCTTATATGCGTTATGACAAGTGCATAGTAATGCAGTTTACCTTCATGCTTTTTCATAGTTAGCTTACCTAACTTCAACGACCGCTCATTTGCCATGGACTGAGAGTGTGCACAGAGAGTGTTAAAGCTGCTCAGTAATGTGACAAGCTGTGATGGATTTAATTATAAATTTGAGCTTTAGAAAATAAGGTAGCAAACTGCAAAGCTACCCATATTAGCTGTGAAGGACATCCCTATCCATGAAGATATATTTTTAAAAAAATTACTCTAGACCTTCAAATTGTACTCGATTTCCTAGTACAACATTATTCCCTCAGGTTTTGACTAGGACATAAACAGAGGTTCTCAAATATCAGAAGAAACTTTATACGTGAATTCCAGATCTGATTTGCTCATCTGTTTAAAAATCAGCTAATAAGCTGCCCTATGCTACAAAGAGTCCTGCCTTTTCTGTGAGATGATCAGCAAAGTTCTGCAACTGCCTTTTCCTGACAATAATGGAGGATAATATGGATGTTAATAGAAGAGTCCCTGAAGTCATAAATAGGAAAAAGCATAGAAGCTTGAAAAGATGGCAACATAAGCAACTGAAAACAGTATGTGGTGTGAGCAGTCCACAAATGACAGACTGTACAACTTTAAGCTGTACAACCAGGACAGAGCACTCATTCTGCACATACGATGTTTGGAAAGGCTTTCCAACATCAGAAAACAAAAAAATCACACTGAGTTAAGAGAAACAAATGCTATTCTTGTCTGTACTCTGAAAGCACATTTATTCAGGTATATTGGGGGCGTTGGCTGTTGAGAAACTCAGCATGACCCGGCAATGTGCACTTGCAGCCCAGAAAGCCAACTGTATCCTGGGCTGCATCAAAAGAAGCATGGCCAGCAGGGCGAGGGAGGTGATTCTGCCCCTCTACTCCGCTCTCAGGAGACCCCACCTGGAGTACTGCATCCAGATCTGGAGTCCTCAGCACAGGAAAGACCTTGACTTGTTGGAGCAAGTCCAGAGGAGGGCCACAAAGATGATCAGAGGGCTGGAGCACCTCTGCTATGAGGACTGGCTGAGGGAGTTGAGGTTGTTCAGCCTGGAGAAGAGAAGGCTCTAGGCAGACCTTATAGCAGCCTTCCAGTACCTGAAGGGGGCCCACAAGAAAGTTGGAGAGGAACTTTTTACAAGGGCAAGTAGTGACAGGACAAGGGGTAATAGCTTTAAACTGAAAGAGGGTAGATGTAGATTGGATATAAGGAAGAAATTCTTCACCATGAGAGTGGTGAGGCACTAGAACTGGTTGCCCAGAGAAGTTGTGGATGCCCCATCCCTGGAAATGTTCAAGGCCAGGTTGGATGGGGCTTTGAGCAACCAGGTCTAGTGGAAGGTGTCCCTGCCCATGGCAGCAGGGTTGGAATTAGATGATCTTTAAGGTCCCTTCCAACCCAATCCGTTCTATGATTCTATGATTCTATATACATTTTATTGTGGTGTTGCTGACTTCTATGGCAGACATTAAGCAATGGTGGCCAGGTGTGTATTCAACAAAAAAAGATGGGGGGTTGTTTCCTTTCAAAGAAACAGAACTAACATTCAGGAAGAAATAGTCATTGGGGTTGGTAATGCAAGGTCCAAGGGCACAGTCAAGCATAGCATAACTCTAGATGTCACAAATAAATAATAATTAAACAAAAGCTGTATCTGGCCATAGGAGATGTTTTTACCTCTCTGTCTGTCTGTTCACCAGCTAATGCTGAGACAGTGGTATAAGTAGATGATATATACTATAAGAACTGTAGAAATATCTTCTGATGAAACAGTCTTTCATTGGAAAATATGAATTGATTGAGTCTAAAATATTTCACTGAAAACCTCCTGAGCTTTAAGGGAGCAAACCTTCACCAAAAGCACAGTAAAGCCCCACATAACTCTGTCCAGATTCCTGGCGTTAGTCCTAGTGTTGCAGCTCTTGGACACCTAATGCACTAATGCTAACCACGTTGCCTACATTCTCAACGTTGCTGGCTCTACCTGGCATTGCACCTGTTATGTTTGAGAGAACAAACATGATTCTGTCAATAAACCCAGTTCTTGTCATGGACCCTGGAAATGTCTGATTCCCAGTCTTGTGTCAGCCTGCCTGCAGGCTTTCCCTCAAAGTGTGGACCACGAGAGCACCTCATGCCCTGTGTGATGCACACTGCCTGGCAGTGCAGGCTCAAGAGGATGATTTTCAGGACAGGCAGCTACTGCAGAAGACAGAGCTAGAAGCCCCGGCACTTGCAGCTCTACCCAGGTCTCATCTCTGGCCCTGTGGAAGTGAAGTTCTGGAAAGACCAACGAGGCAACAGTAATTTGAGACAAACAGTCCCCAAGGATTCAGTACTTAGGACTAAGGCATTCAATTTTGGAGATATGATTGCATCCCATGTAATGGTTCCATGAGATAGAGGGCTGGCTTCTATGGAGAGAAATACAGTTATTCCTGTCACATTCACATTTCTTTAACACCGCATCTAGTTGCTCACCTCTAACTATATTCTGCAGCAGAACAAGGAAATGTCTGAATTCCCTAGAAAAGAAAAATAAAGCAAGTGGTTTTCCAGTCAGCTGCACTTGTCACACATTTTCTGTAGGGTAATAAGTATTCTTACATCTCAGACTCCATCTAACACTCCTAGAAATATACTTCACGGAGGTAAAATTCTCCTGGCAAACTTAAGTTACAGGCACAGCTCTGGCTTCATCTGGCTTTGTCTACATGTGAGTTTTGTGTTGAGGTTGATTGATTTAGAAACAGATCAGGTTGAATAAATTCAATCCTATTATACTGAATCAAAAGGATTTTTATTTTCTGAAAGCAATCTACTCTCTACCCTTATCACAAGTTTAATATTACCAACTTCAGCTATTTAAAATAATGAGGTAGACATGTAGTATAAACTTATTTTCTAGGGTCCATCTGTAGCTGATGGGAAGAGACGGGCATTATCAGTTCTGCTTTTGTTAGGAACTGGGTTTTTTTTGTAGGATGAATCTATTCTGGTAGCCTTCACCCCTGTGTTATGGACAGCTTTGACTAGTTTAAATGACAAGCTTAGACTACTCAATTATTCTTTTAAAGATCTTAGGGCTATCCTTAAGAACAGTCTTGTTCTCTTTGTTTTAAAATTTAATGTCTCATGGAATATTCATGAGTTCATCAGACATTCCAGAAGCAAAGCAGTGTGCAGTATTAAGCAGAGGACCATGTCAAAGAATCTGCTTCCACTAAGCTCTGTCTAAGCCCTGCTGTGCAGACTGCTAGCGAACTTCCTCGATGTGTCGTCTTTGCATTATTACTCTACTCAGGCCTGAGAACAATTCCTGGAGAATTTTCTGCTGAACACACAGCTGGAAAGACAATTTTCATGCTGTACAAGTTTTCTTTTCCGAAGTATTTCATTAATTTTTCTGTTGTTTCCTCCACTATCGCCTCTCTGCAGCTTCTATCAATTATGTCAATTCACAAGCAAAGCTCTATGCGGTTCCAAGCAGGACATGTGTTCTTACAAGAGATTTAGAGAAGGGTTTCTCTGATAGACTGCAGTCCTCTCTTAACATCACTGAGATTTAAAGTTAGATAGAGATATATCAAGTGAATTATGAAAATGAATAAGTTTGTTCAATAGCTTCCCTTTCATACTGAGGAATTACATTATGTTTACTTTTTGCTTGGAATTCTGTTGGAGCATGATTCTCCTGCAAGGGAGTATATTCTTCAGCAAGTTGTGTGGTCTGGGAATCTTTGAAACTCAGTAAGAGCTAAACAGTATATGATAAAGACCCCTTTTGCCTTCATTTTTGGTGTTGTAAAAACAAAAAGAAGTATAATGCATAATAGAATGAAGGTCTTTATTTTCTTTAAAGGTTCATTATGGAGGGCTACATTACACATCACAGCATCAATAATGGCCAGGTCCTCAGGACTAAGCATTGCACACAATCTAAGACAATTATGCATGATAAAATGAAATACTTCTTATAGGCTATTTACACAACTTCTCCTATAAAGGAGAAAGGGGACTCCTAAATGTTTGAAAGCTTTCCAAAAACAGACAAATTACTTTTTTCTGGGATTAGGTGAAGTATCAGGAAACCTCTCAATCAATAATTCAGTTTGCCATTTCTCAGAATTAATCCTTTTCTTAATGACTTTTCCCTCCTTGCACTGATAGTCCAGATAGTGCTGCAAGACTGCAAAGTAAAATAAATATATTGTTTCAATGTTTTAAATGATAATGATGAAAATAATTCAGACTGACTGAAGGCAGAGGCCCTAATGCAAACTAGGGCAGTCTATGGCTACTGTAATTATTCTTACATACTCTTTCTTTGGTGTTAGTGGAGGAAGGGAGTGTATACCAGCAGTTACATTTCTGTAGAGTACAGTGGTATAGTGATCTTTTGCCAGGGCAGAAATGGTGGATAAAACAGAATAGTTGGTTCTGCATTAGATTCTTGAGAATTCGTACAGTTGAAGGTAAATCTATGTGCAAGGAAGGTTATAATCATGAGCTCAATTTTTGTAAGACAGAGTGGGATCTGGGTGCTTTGCCACATTAGAGCACTTCTGAGAAAATCTGTATATTGGGCAGCGTTAGTCCTGGTTTCCTTAGGATCAGCTATTAGGTTCTCCATAGGGGTGAGCATAGTGGTAACATGCTTCATATTACACATCTATAGACGATGGTGAGCTCTGAGTGACAACTGCCATGTAAGCACACATTAAGGGGTTTGTTCATTTGTTTCTTTGTTTGGGGTTTTTTTAGAGTCCTTAAAAAAGAGTAAAATATCATCTACTTGCATGGATCTAGACCATTGTTACCAAGAATAAAAAAAGAATAATATGGAAAAAAGAATTAATCGCTGGGTTCCCTAACATCTGGGAAAGTTTGGTGGAACAGACAGACAGGAAAAACAATCAAGAGAGATTTTTTAATTAATAGACCTTTACAATACTAGTTACTTCTTAAAAAAAAATAAATTAATAGAATCCTGCTTTTGTGGAGGCTCCTTGTGCCCTATCCACAGAGCTAGACACATTTTTTAATCAATGGCAATTTGGTCCCAAAAATGAATTTTAGAGGGATGTAAATTATTAATACATTTATGAGAAAAAAGGGATTTGAAATTTTGTAAATATACTTCATTTTAATATTTTGTTTTGGAAATAAGTGTCCAAACATGTCATTTTGACAGCTGTAATGCAATATTTTTTGTTTGTTTTGAAATGTCATTTCGTTTTTTAAACTGAAAGCAAAGAGTTTTTCAGTGTTTCAGAAGCAAATGAATCACCCATTTCAGACTGATCCAACAGCAATTTATTTTTGTTTATTTTATTTCAAAATGATGTGAATAAACTACATTTCCCCACTCAATATGATATATATACTGGATTTCATTTTGGGCCAAGTCAATTTATTTTTTCCTGATATTTCAGCTACCAGAGTTCTCAGACATGTCTGCCCTTGGCTCAGGGTGCCCTCATTTTTCAAGGTCCCAGGCCTGCAAAAAATCTAGGTAAATTCCAGTGAAATACTGCCATCAGCTCAGCAGAAGTTAGTTGCACTCAAGTTGTTTTGAATTAAATACACTTGGCAGGCAAAACTATCATTTCCCCACCTTTGGGACGACTCTGAAACCAGTTGTTACAAGAGAAGGCTGCTTGTAGAGTGTTCTCACTTACAGCAAGGGAGAAGACTAGCATGACTTTTTTTTTAGGATTAAGGGAACTGAAGTGTTGCTTGAAGTGTTGCACCCTTTTTCTCTGCCCTTTGTTATAGGTATGATGGAGCAACTTGGCCAAAAAACATTTCATGGCTGAAAAATCAGCATCACAGGAATCATTAGTTAATTAAGCGTAGTGAGCTCTCTGACCCTGGCAGAAAACATGGCTATTTTTCATTAAACGTGAAAAGTGGTCAATGTTCTTTTGCGAGCTGTAGCATGGAGCCACTCCAAAAATGTAATTAAGCCTCAGTGGTACTTTTGTCAAATTTTCCCCATTTATGAGAACATGTTTCATGGAACTGGTTTTAGAAAAAGGAGTTCATCTCACTTGAATTAATGGACTTTTAGCCTTTTCAAAACCTAATGTATTTCCCCCATTGTGAACCAATCCTGCTTAAGTAATGTGAGTACTACAGAAATACAAACATATAATAGTGTAGATGTTTATGAGCTAAAATTTCATCAGGTGTTAGGTTTAACAGATATTGTATTAGCTAGCTGCCTGCTAAATATGTTCCTCTGTTAAGTGTAAGAAATTACACAAAACAAATGATTTTTCAGTTGTTTATCTGACATCTTGTGCAGATCAGTTTTACCGCTGATACTCTCCATCTTTATTTTAGTTCTCTCATATCTGAGCCAGAAAAGAAGACATTAAAAGTAAAACAAAAATGGACTATAGAAACTATGACTTAAACAGGAGTACCCACATCTGCTAAATATTAGGCATCTGGGAGTCTTGCAGTTAAAGTAAGACTGAGACTCAAGAGATCTTGCCTTAGTTTCTATTTGCACCAACTCTTATTCTATATGCCCAGTTTTCCCACTACAACCCTTCTGCCAGGTCTTGATTGGCAGCAAGAAGTTGATTCAAATTTGAAGAGATTACTACAAAAACTCTTGAGAGAGTTATACTAAACGTCTTGGTGTTCTGGGAGCTAATTTTTCACACTCACAAATGTGAATCAAGTAGCTTAAAAACCAATATTTTAATTAAGGAAGTAAAGAAAACTCTGACAACACAGATGAACGTGATAATGATAACCAATTCTTGAAGCATAATACGCTATTTTAAGGCGTCTTCTTTAAAGAAAATCTTATGCTTTACGCTACACCTAATGCCACTTTTTGCCTTGCTACTTGCTTCTGCAAGCCATGCCTTGCACCGCACTGGTACTTCACAAGCTGATGAAGGTAACTTTGGTAGCTTTACTTGGAGTTTTCAATTCTCAGCAGAGTTGGTGTAGTGTTGCAAACTAACTGCAGCCTCTTTAGCTCACAAAAAATCTTAAGCAGTTTCTTCTGTCTCTCATAAAGGTTGCATGTGGTGCCCTGCCTTCTTACTCTCTTTTTCAGCCTTTAGCCTTTGTGCTTCAGTTCTGGAAGTAAAAGCCATCAGTTGTGTGACAACTCACCACAGGCACGTTCAGAGCTGTCTGATACAGTTCTGTGTTACCAACCTTTATCTTTGTTGTAAAGTAACATCTTTTTACACCCAAGCGCCTCTCAGTTGTTACATCTCTCCATGTGCAAAACAAATATGTTTTAGTTTGCTCATCAGTTCTTTTTATCTCTTTCTCCTTCACTCCATCCACTGTCAACAGAATGACCTTCCCTTCCTGGACATCCCTCCCTTGAGATTGTCAGGTGAAGGCTTGTGTGGGTTTTACTCTCTCTTCAGGCTTCAACATCATCAGCGTACGTGCTTTTCTGCCTTAATGTTCACTTGGGTAGCTGATCTGCCTAGTTTTACCCTGGACATTTTGATCGTCAGCAAAACAGCTCCATTTTGCACGAAGTTGTTGGGTTTTACTTGTTCTTAATGAAGGAAGTAGAGTGGTTTGAGTTTTTACATACAGGAAGGGGAGGAGGAGAATCAATTGTGAGATGAGGCCATCCCTGAAGGGGATTCATCCTTCAGATAGCTTGCCATTTCTGAACTGTAGTATTGCAATTCATATTTCTCCTTGACTACAATGAATGTACAATCATCTTAGAACAAAATCAGGTCTCCTCAGCTCTGAGCCTTTTGCAAGACAGAAGCCATCAGTGATTACGCTTTAGGCTTTTCGCCATGGCATAGGGTTAAGGCATTTTGTTGCTTTTCTAGAAAATCAGTGTTTTGTGAAAGATAGTGGCCATTTTTTCCCCAGTCTCTTGTTCAGATAGATTTTTATAACCATCTTCAGCATCCTGGATTTTGAAATCCTCAGAAAATACAAGAACTGGGCCATTTTTGCTGCCACAAGAGTCAGGACTCGCCTGGCTCCAGCAGTCAGTTAGGGAGAGCAGCAAAAGTTCCTGATAACTAAAGCAGTGCAGGATGCAACATAGGCACAGTTTTGGGAGGACCGGCAATACTAATGTCATCTGAGAATGAGGGCTGGGAGCAGGGACTTGGGAATCAAATGCTAAACCCCTTGGAAAGGAGGAGGTTTAAAACACTGAGTGAGGATTAAGTTGGTATAAGTAAATAGAGGAAGGTTTTGAGTGGAAATTTGGGGACTTTTAGACAAATTAGGAGGCACAAGTGAAACATAAGAGTGGAGGGCACAGCTGAGATCAACTTTGTTGTGGGGTCAGGAGAAGTACTGTGTTTAATGCAAAGCAGGGAGCTCTGGGCTAATAGGCTTTGGGGCAATTTAAGGAGTCTAGGGAAGCAGGATGGTAAGAGGGCACCATATATCATCCTTTTGGCTCTTTCCACCATGCAGGACACTGGTCTGAGAGCACACCTCAAGTTGCTCCTCAAATCTCTCTCCTCAGGAAGGGCTGGGCACCTTCATGTCCTCCTCATCTTCCCTCTAACTCAGAAAAATGGTTACACCCTCAGGGCTTGATTTCTCTGCACCTTAATTCCACTTCTTTGAATTCTTCGGGTTTTTTTGCCCATTAACGCTGCAAACCTTCTGGGCAGAGCATGATCCTTGTTATGAGATGTATAGGACACAGCATAACATTTTCATACTAACCAAGACTTCCATTGTTGCGTTGCTTTTTGTTGCCAACCACTTTAATGTTAGTTTGACCTGTGTGTATGTTATTTTATTCTACATCCTCTTCCTGAAATTCATCCTATTTCCAGACACATTCTGACTGCAGCCTTTACACCTTTTATTTGTCTTATTCTCACTTTTTTCAGCCTGATGTGTTAAATATTTATGCCTTTCATCCTTCTGTATGATTCATAATTATCTATCACTATTTCTCTGCTTCCTGAATGTAAAATTAACCTGCATGGGTAATATATGGTAGTGGTAAAGTCTAGAGCTGTGACTTGACACCCAGTAGGAGAATGGACAAATGACAAGTCATCATTCTAAACCTTCATTATCTCAATCGGTACATCTCAGAACAACCAAATAAAAAGAGTTTGCACTTACTCATTTGTAGCAGCTGATCACTGGCAGCAGGGGAGGCCAGAAAATAAAAATTACATTTTCTGTAAAACTTCTGGGTTTTGGAAGTTGTTTACATTTGTTTGGGGAAAGAAAATGAGAGGTTTTGGTTTGTGGATTTGTGTTTTGTTTTTTTTTTTTTTAAATCATAAATAAATTAGAATATTCTGTCTCCTAGCTAATAGATATTGGCAGTGGTTAGGATTCCTATGGACCTTGAAAGGTCCATATCCCTAATAATAGGAACTCTCTGGATGTATTCAAATTGCAAAAATAGAAATATAGCTTAAAATTTGTTTTGTTAGTAAGAAACTGGCTTTTCACACAGCAGGACTGAGCACCACATAGCACATTTAAATCTCCAGGTTCAAATCCCGCAATCAAGTCAAAGAAGCAAGGATTTAAATCTCATCCTCCTACATGCTAAGAGAAATACTCAACTATTGAGATAATTCTACTTTGGAAATAAAATACCTTTTCTTATTCTCCACAAAATATATTTGGCACTGAAGCTACTTGTTCAACACAAGTTTAAACTAACCAAATTGTTTTTATAATGTGTTATCTCTCCAAGAAACATTAATAAATCTTGAACTATTATAAAACAAAGGAAAGGCTTGCTGGTTTTCATCATCTCTCAGACAGTTACAGTGAATATCTGCAAACTAGCTGCTGCTTGACTATATGGAAATAAAGTCACTGTCATACTGATTCAGGTTCCACTCCTGGGAAAACAAAAGCTCTACTCACAAGAATTTTTCACATAGTTTCTTGCATTTCTCTTTACCATGCATACATTTACACACCTAAACTGAAGCACGCAGATCCTGAAGGTATATCATTATTTAAATGTTTGATCTATTTCAGGTAAATTACTTTCAAAATTGCTGACACACATGTGCTGGCAGCTGCCATTTTTGTGATGTTCAATACAGAACAACTTTTTAGGAGGAAATAATTTTTCTTTACTTCAAGGAAGATTTCTGCCTAAAAGCACATAAATGTTTGACACGATATAAATAATAAGTACTTGATTCTCATCTAAGGTAAGCTGATTAAGCTGATAAATGTTATTCTGGTAATTTTCAGGAGCTTTAAAGTGCATATGTATGAATTAGAGTGACATAATTTATTTTATATCCATTTTCATTAGTAGATGGTATAATGTAGCATTAATGTAAAATAGGAAAAAGGTCTTGATACACCAACAGTAAAAATATGGGAAAACATCAGATTCTAATGTATAAATCTGGCATTCTTACTACTTAAAAAAAGAAAAATCTCAATAGCATGACAGATTATGGCAATTGAAAGTTACTTTCTAGTACTTCAAAAAAATAAAAACATTATGATCTATAAAGATCATATAAAAATTACATATAACAAGATCTATAACCATTTTCTGCTGGTTTCAAGGTATAAACAGAATTTGATCTTTCTTCCCTGCAGTAAACAAATAACTTTATACTCAAGAGACCAGGAAAAGCTGAGGAATCAAATCCTTAGAGTTATACAAAACATGGAATACTTTTCATTAGAAAAACATTATTTCATTCAAATGAGAATATTGTATGGGTCAGAAACTTAACTGTATCAGAATAAAACTCTGAACCTTTTTGCTTGGAAATCTATTTATTGTGTATAGGTTAGAGTTGGACTTAGTTTGTCTAAAAAATCATTTATTCTTAAAGGTCAGTATCAGATCAGGTATCAATTTTGATCGAGTTTAAATAAAATAGTTTTGAAAAATTCCTTTATTGGTATTTTAAAATAAATAAATGTTCCAGTAGAGGAACCTTTTTTTCTGAAAAGCTGGAGTTTCTTAGTAAATATAAATACTGACAGCCAGTTCTGTGAATATTTGCATAGTTGTCTAGTTACAATCCAGTGATAAATATTATAGGGTATGTAAGTGCTTGCAAATAACAGACTACAGAAGATGAAATGCACTCTACCTTTAAAGTGCAATCTCTTTGGAGATAGGCACATCTTCTTGTGCAGGGTAAGAAAAGAGTTAGCTGCCTCATAAATCTGATCCATCCCCATACTGAGCTCACTATGGAGAGAATCATTTGGAAGCTCTAAGCATGGGAAAGGGGAGTGGTCTCTCTGTTTCATTCTTTATCCTCAGAGTGGACAAACTTGAAGGGTTACAGAGATGCTTTTAAGCTCTCTCAAGAGTCCAAAGCTCAATTGCTTTCCAGAAGGTAAATGACTACTCTTATTCTTCCAAAGAACTGTGTTTGAAAAAGGAGAACAAGGTCACTGTTTTGAATTGGAGACACATCTGCCAGAAGAGCAACAGACTCCCTCTTTTTCCGTGATGATTTCCTGGTAACTGGAACACACAGTGCAGAAGACGACAAGGATTTTAGACTTTCCTTAGTTGAAGGAAATAGGGAATATAAGCTCCTATCTCCTGTGAAAATATCCAGATCACTGAACTGAAGACAACCTGTCTAATGTCCCATTTCAGCTTCTCCTTTAGCAACCACCCCATCTGGAAAAACAGGCCAAACCAACCAACCAAACACTAGCAACAGCATAACCAAGGATGATCCTGTTATCATTTTCTTTGCTGAAGCTGAAAAGACTTGTTAGGAGCTGCTCATCTTGTGAAAATATCAAGTCACACTGACAAAGTGAAGTACAGATTTGACTGGAAGGATAAAAAGAATATTTTGGAGGCCTTCACACTCTAGTGAGATAAAATATGCTGTGGAATAAATGGTGTGGATAGTTAAACAATATTATCTTGCAATAATGGGTTATTTCCTAATTATTAGATTTCCAATCTTGACCATCATTTGACTTTTAACAATTTAATCTTCACAGTATGAGTTTTATTTGCTATTTTTAATTGTCCTTCATAAAACAAATCTTTACTTTCATAATGCAGACTGCTTATTATATGTATTTATAGGTATACCTTTTAAATGGCACACATACATACTTTTAATCAGTATAAGTTGTATATTGTCTGACAAGAGAACAAAATGTTTGAGAAGCTCTAGGCCAAGACACAGTTTGATTCAAAAATATTTCTTTCTTTTCAGAGGAAATATAAAGGTTTCTTTGTATATGTGGTTTCTTTTTATGAATAATTCCTGCTACAGATCAGAAAGTCACTGCTCTACAGACACAAGATAAGAACACAAATTCTGTTCCAAAGGGTTTAATATCAAAGTAGTGGCTTAGTAACTGAATTAGATAACAGCTTATCAAGTTGCATATCTTATTCTACATAATTTTTTTTGCTTCTCTGAGTGGTGTAAACCAGACCTCGATCCCACACTCTTACACACCTGCCTGATTTTATTAGCTAATTCAAAGAACCTATTAAAATTCAAGAAGTTAAGCAGCAGCTGTGTAAGTATTTGCAGGGTCAAGGCCTTGTAGTTTAAATCTTTACTACATGTGTATGCAGAACCTAGCAATAGGGGGCCTTGAAGTCTCATTTGCATCTTCTTGGCAGAAACCTGAAAGCAATTCTTTTGTAATACTCCAAACTCTACCTTGGAAGCCCTTTAAGGAAAAGGAAAAAGGAGAGTTACAAGCCTTCCTGGAAAGAGCACATTTTTACAGATGAGCTATATGAAAACTACTTCAAAAGAGCTTTTCAAGTGGCAAGCCTTTTACATTCTGCCAATCAAAATATATCTCTATTTCTTAGTTTGGTAATTATTGGGAAATTTTGGATTGTTCATGTAAAAATATTCCTTTAATTGATATTAATTAATTTAAGAATATATATCTTTTCCCTTTTATTTTTACTGTATATTTGTAAGCCTAATTCATTTTGCTAGCAGTAGACAACATATTTACATTTCATTAGTATTGTTTATCATTGTATTTTACTAGAAACTCACATGCAGGATTGTAGGCTGTGCAGAAACTAAGTAGAACCATGAAGATCCCTAAGAGTCTGCATGGAGGAGAGGCTGACAAGAGGCTGGGGATATATACCAGTTGCAGGGACTTGGCTCTGAAAAAAGACAATTTGGGAAGTGACTCAACTGCTATCATTCAGAAACCTGTCAAACCCTTAACATTTCTGTAAACGTGATACTGTGCTTTTTAGCCCCTGCTTTGATTTTTTTACCTCCTTTTCTATCTTTCCTGTACCAGCAATGATCATTTTACCAAAGCATGTGTGTTTAGACTGTACGAGATTTTGGTGCCTTTGTAGGAAATTTTGCTAGATGAATCACCTTAAATAAAAATAAAATGAAAGTAAATATATCAAACTGCTAGGTCATGATTTTAGAGACTGCTAACAAGGATGTTTACTAGGTATTCATCAAGGGTCAGAGAAAAATTCTGTGTGAACACTACACTTGCTAAAATTTGGTCACCCCAAAACTGTTTGGTGAATTCAATACAGATTTACAAATACTATTAGCTAACTTTATATATATACACATATATAAAATTATTATGCCACATATATATCATATATGTGATTATTATATGATATATACTATTATAATGTCATATATAGATGATAAATGAGGATATATGTGCAAGCTGTTGGAACAAAAAGAGGAGAAATTGATACTTTTTCAACATGAAAGAGCTGCAAATTCTCTGTTTTCGGAGACTTCAGCCTACACTGGTGACTCTTAACACGACTATAAATAATGAAAGAACCCCTAAGAGAAGTACTTAAGGAATTTCAGTGTTCTGAGAGAAGGACATTCACCTGAAAGCTTCAAGAATTTTATTCAAATCTCTGAAGAGGAAAAGAATAGGTTCATACTTGACTGCATCAGTCTAAAGGCAAATGACATTCTTGGATGGTAACTTTGCAGATCCCCTTTGGAACTCTACCAGTTCACAGGGAATACTTAAAGAGTTATTATAGCAACTGATTCACTTGTTAGTACATAATAGTAATGACTATCTCAATGGATAGGAATGTCATCAGGAAGGACATAAACTTGAATCTGGGTCATAAATCCATTTTAATCCTCTGGATATTATGGACTACTTACTGAAAACATCATGCTTTAGGGCAGGGGGAATAATCCTCTCAGAATTCCCATTAATCTTTTCTGAGATGGACCCAGGCTGAACAGATTGTATATACAAGGCCTGGAGTCATCTGATAACTTCAGCCTCAGCACTTTTCATAGTTCCTCCCCCATGGGATTCAAGCACTTGCACATCCCTGTCCTCTAGCCACATGCTAAACCTGAACATGGGAGCCTCACCTACATTGTTTTGAAGCCTTATGAACCTCAAGGTCCATATGCAGCTATAACAGTGCAGCAGGTGGGTGAGGACAGCTGTCTCAAGATCTGTGAATACACAACTTCATCTCCCCTGCCACCTTGCAAACAGTGCAAACTGAAACGTTTTGGGTTGAATGGAACAATTTGTGTCCGAAGTTGTGTCACTTTTTATTCCTTTTTTCCATTTGACAAGAAAAATTGGAACACATTTAGATAGGTTTGGATACAACCTATTCACAAATGTGGACTACAACAAAAATGGTGGGAGTGATCTCCAGACCTTTGCAAAGTGTACAAAATTTCATTTTTCACTTTAAAAATATTCCTAGAGTCCCTCTCGCTCTCAACAGCACTCAATTTCTCATTCATTCCCTCCCCACTCTGGTTTTCAGCCCCCAATCTCTTTTCAATCCAATTAAATTTACTGGGGGGGAAAAAAACCTTGAAGTTGAGATGATAAAAGAAGTAAAATTGTATTGTCAGAAAGTGTAAAAACTTTTCAGTTTGAAGATCTCTTTCTATCACGATGTTTCCCTTCCTCCTTATTCCTTCTCAATAGAAATCCATGCAAGTTAATTGTTCCCCTCTATAAGAATCCTAATGCAATCAGGATTTAAATGTGACTGTTCATCCAAGTTTCAACATAGTGGAGATAGCATTTTATACTAGTGTTCTACTCTGGGTTCTGTTCACGATGTTATTGTCTATAAAGTCTTAAATAATTTAAGATGATGTTTCTTCAGAGATCATTTGCTCCCTATGCCCCGTCACTTTATGTGAAATCTGAAAAACTGTAGATTTTGGACAGAGTGGCATTTGTACTGTCCACAAGAAAGGGACACTCCATATAGTATCCTCTGCTTCACTATGCACACCTTCCAGGCAGTCTATTGGACGCCTATATCTTGAATCTTGTCTGAGAAGAGCAATAGAATCTCTTTGATCAGCCTCTCTCCTCCCAAGGATGTTGATATGCCAATGGTAGGCAGTATCTCTTCATGAATGTTTCTTTTTTGTTTAGAATTCTATCATGGGTTTGAGCTTTTGTAGTTATTACAGGACTATTCAAACCCTTAATGTAGTCCATAATTTAGAATACAGTATTATTCTGTTGAATGGCAATCATCTGCTCCATCTGCTGAAATAATAGATACCTTTCCTTTGTTCAATCAATTATATGATATGTATATGTTATATGAAGTAATTGTGTCTTCTATTTTTATGCTTGCTCTGGGCATAAAGTATTTTTAATAGGAGACTTAACACTCTGAAGCCTCTAGGAGTATACAATAGATAAGAAACAAACATAAAAAGAAATAATTTTAAAAAAAAATCTTGCTAGAAGATAAAAGAATGATGTCAATAGCTTGATTTAAATAGTTGACTTGCAAATATTCTTCATGTTCCTAGGTTCTTTGCAATAAGATACTATTTCTTAGAATTAATGAGGGGAGAAATGTCATACATGCATCTCTACACTTATGTGATCATTCAATAATGATATTTGTACAAAATTAGCTACAAGACAAATGTGAACTGGGGTAGATAGAATCATATCAGACTCATTTAATAGTGCTCATGGCTTATACCTATGTAAGTCAGGTTGCAATCAATCAGCCTTAGGTTCTTATTTGAAGAACACTTAACACTTAGAAGGTTGGATTTTTTACTGCGTTTTCTTTCTTATCATCAGTAGACATTTTCCTTTCCTTCTCTGGCCTTTTAAACCTTAGCTATAGGTAGAACTGAGAAAAACTGCATTTTTCTCCTTGTAGGAAATCTGACAATTCAAATTCTTGTTTGAATCCCAAATCAAGATGGAAATTTGAAGTATTGGCTGTTTAACAAAAATTTAGAAATTGACTCAGAAACATACTGCATTTGTTTAGATATTTTAGAGCTAAACAAATTTTTCCCCAAATTTGAAACATTTCTTTTATCTCTACTGAGTCACTATTAGGGCATCATAAGGGCTGGAGCAGCTCCCTGACACCAGCCACAGGCATCAGGCACCTCCATAGGGACAGGAATGGGCCAAGGCTGGGTCAGGACATCAGCCTGATGGCACCTGGAACAGCAGGCCCATCATCAGCCCCAGGCATGGCTGCATTGTGATGGGGACTTTGCTCTGGTGTGGCCTCCCATGGGCCAGAGTGGGCCTGGCCATGATTTCCCCACAGCATGTTGAGAACCTCCCTCATGGTCACCGTGGGCTACAGCAGACTTATGCTACATCTCACCTAGTAAATTAACCTGGGAACATCCTTGGAGTCAAAAAAATTATTGTCTATCCTTATGGTTTGATAGGACATACCCCAGCATGCTTTTGGTCCATTCAATCTGTCACTTTTTCAAACAATTTACAGGCACACTGTGACAGTTAAAACACCTCAGGGATCACCCTCAATAACGAATTTGCATGCAGCCTACTTTGGAAATAAAAGAATTTGCTAGTACAACCATGTGGACCTTTCTCTACTGGTTGTCCTCAATGCCCAGGAACATTCCTGGTCATAATTTAACTGGCATGGATGTAGCCCCTGAAATTTATAACTGTTCTAAAAGCCCCCACCGGATCAGTAGAATTTGCAAATCTGCATTACATCATAGGAAATGTAATCTCTCTGAAGCTGACTGTCTACAATATGATGAAGGCACTAGCTATCTACCATAAGGCAAGGCAGCAGTGGAGATAAGTAACATAGCATTTTATGGAATTAATTCAATAAGAATTATTTGCAATCGTCATTTGCAAAAAATAAGATATTATACTTCATATTGATTTCACCCAATCTTGAATCCAGTTGTGGCTTGGAGTACGATCTGCAGAATTTACTAGTTACCTCTTACGTTGGTGTTCAGGTAATTCTATCCTAAGACCATAGATCTTCCATTACAGCTCTTTTATTCTGTTTTATTTACTTATTTGTTTTAATACAGACCCATAGGGTATGTTAAAGGTACTACTCAGAATTCTCTTTAGTAATCACCAGAGCATAATAGCCCCAATGGACACTTAAGTGACATCACTCTTTGCATTTTAATAGTACTGGTAGTTCTACCTTTCAGCAGGATACAGTGGGCTATACTTACATTCCTCAACTTCTCATTTATATGTTAATAACTCTGAAATCCATTTATTTGATTAACATTCAATACTTTCTAGTGAATCTAGGTAAGGCTAGTTCATCAGGTTATTATCATTCTGTTATTTTCTTCTGGTCAATCTTATTAATAGTAATATTGTAATTAAGCACATTGGCAAAAAAAAAAAAGTAGGAACACAAAAATTGAACTTGTTGAAGATACATCATTGCTCCAGAGAGAAATCATAAGAGTCTATCAGAAGAACTGGATTATTGAAATACTAAAAGTGTGCTACAGTACAGTGTGAGATTATCTACTTGGGAACTGATAAGGATTTCTGCTACAAATGGTGATATGTTAGTTGGAAATTAGAAAGGAAGTTGGAAAAGTTGGAAATTAGAAAGGAAGAAAATCACATCTTAGAGTGAATTAACCGTACATTGTATGCAAGAAAATGGTATGCACAAAATACAAGATCTCAGCTGTGGCATTGCGAGTAGAGGTTAAGAAATACTAACACTGTTGCATGAAGCACCACCAAAATGTCACCTGCAGGACAGGTACAGTTCTGATCCTGTTCACTAAGCAGAAGATGAGTCTAAGTAGAACAGAGAAGGTTATTAGAGGGAGAAGATAAATTGGTAGTCTCTGTTATGAAATGTAATGCAATTATTTTGGTTGTTTTGATGAACTGAATGAGAACTGTGGTGAGGCTATTGTCAGTGTCCATCTGAGAAGCTGACTATGTGCCAAGAGGAATAAGTAAGACATCAATATTTCCAGAATTTACCACAGTTTCCCTGCCTTATTGCAGCATTTCTTGAGCACTACCTGGTCTTTGACTATACAAATCTTCCATGATGACAACAAGGGAGAGATTTGTGCGAACTGTTCTGACACCCTACACAACTCCTTGTACAACATTTAGATGTGGGAAAGGTGGGAATGGGAAATGAAAGTGCAAGAATAACCTGTTGAGCAACGAGGTGTGATCACAGAGATCACAGCTCAGGTCCTTTGCTAAGCGTAGGTGTACATGGTTACACATGAAGATGTGTGTGATCATGGTATCTTTGTCATACTTCAGGTGCCTCTATAACACGTGGCTTCCCCTGGAAGAATAAAAAAAAATTGTTACTGATATAACCTAAAAGATGCAATTCTCAAAAGAATAAATAGGCCCATAAATTTAAGCTAAAAATATAAAGAAAGTATCTGGCCTTGCTAGAAGTGAGATTCCAAACATCCTCCCAGAGATGTATGGGAGAAAAGGTGCTTTCATATAGAGATTTATTGATTTATCAGAGGGATTATATAACATGTTTGTCAGCAATAGCAGATGATGGGACTGAGACTTGGGGTCCATTTGTTTGTTCTCTTCCATAAATAACTGTTCAGGTTGTTATTCATCCATCTTTCTGTCCATACCGAAACAATAATAGGTGAGTCTGGTTTTAAAATTCACTTGCTCTTTTGAAACTTTAGACTTTTACATTACCACGGGCAGACCGCATACTGCATCATCTAATTAGTTTAAGATGCTTGATGCAAACCATTTAAGAAAGGAAGCAAGTAGAGTGACAAAGAATCATGAAATGGCTGGGAGGCACATAATGCAAAACTAAAAACAAAAGAACAGCAGTTTCTTTACCAAAAGTGATATTGTTTAAGTTGAACACATTCCATTATTCAAATAAGATTGCTTAAAGTTAACGTGTTCTGGTGGTTTCTGTGGAAACAGGGTCAGAAAGCTATAGGTAGTCAGCGTGCAGCCGTTAGCTGAGAAGGAGAGCTCTCACTTGCAGATTTCAGGAGCTGCCTGCCTGCTGGGAAACATGTACAAAGAGGCAGCTTCCAAAAGTAGTCTGCAGGGTTTCAGACTGGTGGAAAGGATGTAAAGGTTAAAAAAAAAGGAGGTAATAGTCTAAAACTTCTGAAAATTTATATATATATTTGGAAAAAATCTGTATTAAAAATATCAAATAACATTAAAAAGTATAATAATTTTACTTTACAAAATATCAACATTTTTAGTTTGCTATATTACAAAATGGAGATTTCAGGTAATTTGGTATTTTTGTCAGAAATTTAATTGCAGTCACAGCAGAAACTGCTAATGAATCTACAGACAACCATTCAAGCTGTAAACTGATTAGCTGTGGTACTAGTGTAATACCTATCACAGGCAGAACAATGTAAAAGACAACCTGTAGTGGATCTGGATATAGGGATTTATTTAAAAGCCAACAAGATGAGAGCTTTCATCCTATTTGGCTACCTCATATACTCACTCACTCGCTGCCCCTCAGTGCTATGTTCACTAGATCTTGACTTCCCTTCCTGGCAGGGAGGTCACTGCTGGTCGGGGAAGGTCAGTCAGAAAGTCATGTCCGTCCACACTCATAGTTATCAGTCCCAGGCATCCCTGGCATCCTGGGCATCCCCTGGCATTCCTCTCCATGCACCTCCCCCATCTCCAGCATCTCCCCACTACCAGGACCTTCCCTCTAGCCAAGGTTTTCACCTTTTTCTTTCCTCGTCCCCCTTCTTCCTTCTAAGACCACTTTTTTGGGAACCATTCTTTTCCACCAGTAGTCCATAGTTTACCCCACCTAACTAGTCTGTGTGCAGAAGCAAAACATGTGATCAGCTTCTTAATTGCTGACTCTGTCTCATGTCTCTTTATTAATTGGAGAATTCAGGGCTTGCCACTTTTGTTCAGTGCAGGGTGTTAATAAAAGTTACAATTAGCCCGTACAGGTTGCAGCTAGCAACCAGTAGGCTTCTGCTTGAGAGTGCAAAAGTTCAGTTTTGGACATTCACCACACACACCCATAGACCCCAATAATCTGCTGTCATTCACAGTTTAAATTATTTTTTCACCTACAACAACATCACGTAAAACACATAGTAGTACATGCATTAATGCATATTCTCTCTAAAAGACAGACATAATCAAGTAAGACCTGATTTTGAGAAGACAGTGTCTTCAGGTTTTCAATAAAACAAGTTGGGGATTCAAAAAGAAAAACACCCAAAAATTCTGCTCAATTTTAAGAATTGGAAGGAGAAGAAAAAAATATTTAAAATGTCTGAAAAGGAAAATTAAAGTGACCAGTCAGCTTCCCCTGACATTCCTCTCTGTTCATCATGTTTCCCACCTATCTCATAATGAATGAAAGTTGCTTTTTTTTCTTTTTTCCCCAAATTAAAAAATTTACACCACCTAACTGTTCAAAATTTTGTTTTCTGGATATATGAAAACAGCTCTGAGTGTCACAGATGAAGCTAAGGAAAAAACAAAAGGAAAAAGCAGAATTGTTTTGCCTTTTTTCAACTTCCACACTTTGGCATGGAGAAATTTCTCATGAAGGCCCACTGATGGTGTTTGGCAGCACCAGCAAAAATTTCCTTGGTACAATAAGGGAATAGAAAACACATGGCAGAAGATAAAAGAATAATTTTATGGTGGGTCAGGACACAGGGATTTGCTCCCAGATGATCTCTCACAGAAAGAAACTGCTCTGTTCCTGTCCTAGACCTTCTGGTTGAATCATAGAATCATAGTATCATAGAATCACAGAATTGTTAATGTTGGAAAAGACCCTTAAGATCATCAAGTCCAACTGTTAACCTATCACTGCCAACTCCACAACTAAACCATGTCCTCAAGCACCACGTCTACCCGTCTTTTAAATACCTCCAGGGATGGAGACTCAACCACTTCCCTGGGCAGCCTGTTCCAATGCCTGACTACACTTGCAGTGAACAAGTTTTTCCTAATATCTAACCTAAACTTCCCCTGGCGCAGCTTGAGGCTGTTTCCACTCGTCCTATCGCTTGTTACTAAGGAGAGAAGAGGCCGACCCCCACCTCGCTACAACCTCCTTTCAGGTAGTTGTAGAGAGCAAGAAGGTCTCCCCTCAGCCTCCTCTTCTCCAGACTGAACAACCCCAGCTCCCTCAGCCGCTCTTCATAAGACTTGTTCTCTAGACCCTTCACCAGCTTCGTTGCCCTTCTTTGGACACGCTCCAGCAAGCCACAGTGGAAGCTCTCTAGCTATGTGAACCCAACAACAGGCTCAAGTTAATATGCCTTGCCCTTTAGGAAAGCATAAAACAGCTTCCTCTGCATTTTTTTTAACCGATCCTAAACAAAACCTTGTTTGGCTTTACTACAAAGCAATAGTTTGGTTTGTCCAGGTTTGTAAATGCAGTGCAGGAAAGCAACATCTTCACAAAATGCTGTCTTTGTGTTCTTGTTTTTATGGTTCCTTTTGTATCGTTTACTATTGAAAGACCACTCTGATGCAAGAACTCGTCTAACTGATTGCTCTATGCTGCTCCTTTGTAATCTCTCCTTCTTTTTCTGTGACCTTTGTTCTCATGGGAATTTTGAATATTGCTCTCATCTGGGTCCCTGCCTCCTTGATATTCATCTTGAATGCTAGTATCACTGCAGCTTCTCTTTGGCCTTTTACATAGTGAAAGAGTGAATGAATCACAGGAGACCTAAAACCGATAGATGCTAAAAGGTGTGATAAGAGTGCAGAGACCTCTCTTTTCCTTTTTCACCCCTACTTATGTATTTTCTCTGTTCCTTGCAGGTTTTATGTAGGTGTATTTTTCAGGGCAGTCAGGCCTGCTGAGATGTAAAATGAAGCAGTGATCAAAAGTAGACAGATGCATAAAAAATGAGGTGATGACACTGTGGTTAAGGTGCTTCTGTCAGAAGCAAAAGGAAGGGGAAGAACTCTGTGAAGATTACCCTTTTAGCACTGTGTGATCTCTAGCTGTTTTGTTTTTCCTTAAATCTCTTAGAATCTCATAATTACCAGAGAATCTGAAGTGTCATTAAAAAAAGATGAACAAGAAGAAGTAATTTTCTCATCCCCATACCTGCAAAGAAGATCTTGTCAAATATAACCTTCTCTACAAGCTTAAAGATGGATTGCATTTTGAAAAATCTTTGGATTTTCTAGCCAATCTTTTTTGTAGGTAGAATAAATTGTTGAACTGGGAATACCTGAAATAGAAACTCTGCTCTTTTATCAGTAGACAGCAATGGGCATCTTTGTGTTGCATTAGAAGTCCCAATGTTGTGCAGCTGGTCCAGGATATTTTTACAGTATAATATTTTATCTATCAGAAAAACAGTTTGCCAAGCTGAAGTGTTTTTAAAAAATGTAACTGAAAATTTTATTATGAAAGTATTCAGGTCCAGATACTATTCTCAATAAAATGGAATAATAGGCTGTGAAAATGGAGTTTTATTTTCAAATTGGGAAGAGAAGATGCTTGGTTCAAAGGTTTCTTTCCCATGATCATGACTTTACTACTTGCTTATTGATACGTTCATGTGTGGCTGATAAATTCCAAATGTTAGGGGTTTCACTCTGATGAAAATCAAGACCAATTATACAGGTTCCACAATGTTTTGGGGCCCTGAAACAGAAAGTTGAATGAGAAACTTTTGCTAAAGACATTGCTCCAGTATTCAAGACAACATCAATGTTATCCTCAAAAAGTTACTAATGCTCTGAACTTGCAATACCGCACCTAATAATGCAATACCGCATTAACTACTTCTTTATGACAAGTAAAATTGCATGGGGCACAAAACATTTCCTTATTCAACTCTACAATCTTCCTTTGCTTTGATTGCTTTAATTGGGGAAAAATGTTATTTCACACTGTTACAAGGATAAATTCACTGGTTTCCTCGTGATACTTTCAGAAAATATGATGTGAAATCCAAATGAGGATCTAGATATCTACTGTAATTTAAGATAACGATTAAATTTACTCTTCCAATTTTTGCAATTTCATTCTGTGCTTCAGAACTTCCATCATTTTACATTATGCAGAAATCACACAGTAATTGTGATGCCTCTAAAATATGTGTGTTCCACTGTATTCTGGAAGTGCCAGGTATATAAATGTCTTGGTACTTAGCAAAGTCAGAGCCTGGGAAATGCAAATCAAACAAAGTTTGATATTTCAATGACCTTTGATAAATACACATGAGATTTTGGTAAAATAAATTATTTTGAATACATATGTCAGGGTTAAGCGGTTTAGTAAAAGGTTGTGTGTATATGTATATAGGCATATACATACACACATATACACACACACAGACACACATATGTATGTATAAAATTAAATCAAAGAGCAGAAACGGTGAGTACTCTTAGGATTTCTGGCAACAATAAGACTTCAGAATTCTACCTACAAGTATTCTGCTGGACGAGCCTTTCATAGTAAGTTTTTTATCCATGTGCCATTATTAATCATATTAAACCTGTGAGGAATTCTGAATGGATTCCACTAAGGAATCACTAAACAACCCTTCACTTAGGAGTAATCAAAACAATGGAAGTCACTAGCCCACAATGAGGCTAAATGGAAATACCAGCAATTGGAGCTGAAGGCTTAACAACATAAGTTTGTGCAGCCTTATGACTCCAAAACAACCCTAGAGGGGAAAAGACAAAAAGATGACAAGAGGAACATTTGTTGTGTTACCTAAGCAGCTGGCAATTAAGAGAGATAATTGGAAAGAGTTCTGACTAAAAAGACAATTTGGGATATATGAACCAAAACAGCATAACTTGACTTCTATACAAGCAGCTCCTTTGCAACTGCTGCTGAAGTTTCCTGTTCACACAGACCAGGGACTCATTCTGGCTCTTTGCAGTTGCTTCCCTCTCTGCACATCTAAGTTTTCTTTCAGTGGACATGGTGTGTACCATAAGGCCACAAGCAGTTTTCAGACATGGGAGCTAGGAAATACTTCTGAATCTCTTAGCTGGCACACATCCACAGTGCTCAGAGAAGCAGCCCTCTTTGTATGTAGGTAATATTGCACCAACATACTTGCCTTTGACATAATTTCTTGTAATCTGGCCCTTATGTTCTCTAATTGCTGAGAAAAAAAAAGGAGAAAAAAAAAGAAGAAAAAAAAAAGGCACAACAATACCCTTAAAGCTACTGTGGAAAAACTGAACAGGTGAGGGAGAAGGGATACAAATGTCCAAAAAATTACTTTGTACCATAGCTGGTGCATTGTCTTGTTTCTATTTAGCTAATCCTGTGACAAAACTCAGCTAAGTAAAGTGAGCTACACATTAATCTTGCCATTAACTGCACAGCAGTCTTGCACATATCAGAACCAATTTCAAGACAAAAGACTATACTTGCTACAGTAATTTCTGAGAATTAGAAACTGTTTGTTTCTAGTTAAGCATTCTTTAAACTATAGAATGAGTTCTGCCCTGTAAGAACATGTGTTGGAAGAAGAGGAAAAAACTAACAGGCTGTAACATAAAGCTAAAGGTCTGTTACAGTTTCCATCTGCAAAGGGGCCTGCCCTGATGTGTTCTTTAACCTCTGAATGAATTTTGAGAAGAAAAGATACTCTGTTAAGAATCAGAAAGTTCTGTACATTACAGCTGCCTTAAAACAGAGAAGAGATACCTCAATACTTATCAGTTCCTAAATTTCTTTTCAATAATTGATACTTTGCACTTACAGAGAATCTTTGATCATAGATGATCAAAGAACTTCAGGAATCTTGCTAGGTTCATCCTTGAAATACCTTTGTAAAATAAAAAAAAAATTCTTTTCCCACCTAAAAAAATCCCAACAAACCCAAAACCCAAAAAACCAAAACCAAAAATGCCAGGTAAAAAAACCCAAACTTTTGCATGTAAGAACACACATTATGGGGCCAAACTGGGATTAGAAAGTAATGAGTTTCTTCCCCTGTTAATTGTAGGCCAAATGTGTGAATTAATTTTAAATCTTTCACCTCCGTACAGGACTTCTTCAGTATATAAACTCCAAAACTTGTCTGCTTTTTTTCCAGCCATGTACTTTGGTCAAATGAAATACCTTCCCTGGTCTCTCAAATCTCACTGTGATTATATGCCTTGGCTTTCTTGCTTGCAGTTAGCCTGAGATGGTGGAGTTCAGAATCCTGAGAGGAGGGAGAAAGGCAAAAAATAAGATCTCAGTGCTGGACTTCAGAAGAACCCTGAAACTTTGGCCCCTTCAGAGATCTGCTTAAAAGAGTTTTATGGCATAAGGCTATGAAGGGAAGACAGGTCCAAGAAAACTGTTTGACATTCAAGGATCACCTCCTCCAAGCTCAAGAGCAGTCTATCCCAACAAGCAAGAAGACAGGCAAAAGCTCCAGGAGATCTGCATGGATAAACAAACATGGCAAAACTCAGACTAGAAGGTGGATGCAGGTACAGGTAATGCAGGAAAAATATAGAGACACTGTCTGAACATGCAGAGACAGGCTTAGGAAAGCCAGAACCCACCCAGAGTTGAATCTCTCTGTTAAAGGCAACAGTGGCTTCTATAAGGATGTAAGTAGCAAAGTAAGACTAGGGAAAAAGTGGGTCCACTGCTGAATGTGGCAGGGCCCCCAGTTTCAAAGGACATGAAAAAGGCTGAGGTGCCTTTTTCACTTCAGTCTTTACTTGTAAGATCAAATTCCAGAAACCTAAGGATCCAGAGACCAACAGAAGAGTCCGAGGCAAGGAAGACGTAACCCTGGTGCAACAGGATCAAGATAGAGAATAAAGAAAACTGGACATGCATAAGTCCATGGGTCATGATGCAATGCACCTGCAAGTGCTGAGGGGGCTGGTAGGTGTCATTGCAAGACCACTATCAACAAACTTTCATTGATCATTGTGACTGGGACAAGTGCCCAAAGACGGGAGGAAAGCAAACATCACTCCTAAACTTCTATGATAAACTTCTACAATGAGATGACTGGCCTAGTGGCTGAGGGGAGAGCAGTGATATTGCCTGTTTGGACTTCAGGAAGGTCTTTGACACTGTCTCCCATAACATCATTACAGACAAGCTGTTGATATAAGGGCTGGATGAAAAGGCAGTGAGGTGGATTGAAAACTAACTGAACATCTGGGCCCAGAGAGTGGTGGTCAGCAGCGCAAAGTCTAGTTGGAGGCCAGTAACTAGCATTGTACTCCAGGGGTCAATACTGGGTCCAGTCCTGTTTAACCCCTTCATTAATGATTTGTATGATGGGGTAGAGTGTACCCTCAGCAAATTTGCAGATGACACGAAACCAGGAGGATTGACTGATACACCAAAGGGTTGTGCTACCGTCCAGAAGGACCTCAACATGATCATAGAATCATAGAATGGTTTGAGTTGGAAGGGACCTTTAGTAAAGCCTTTGACACTGTCTCCCTCAGCATTCTCCCGGAGAAACTGGCTGCACATGGCTTGGGTAAGTGCACTCTGCGCTGGGTTAAAAACTGGCTGGACGGCTGGGTCCAGAGAGTGTTGGTGAATAGAGTCAAATCCAGTTGGCGGCGGGTCATGAGTGGTGTTCCCCAGGGCTCAGTATTGGGGCCAGTTCTGTTCAATATCTTTACTGATGGTATTGATGAGGAGATTGAGTGCACCCTCAGTAAGTTTGCAGACGACGCCAAGTTGGGTGGGAGTGTTGATCTGCTGGAGGGTAGAAAGGACCTACAGAGGGATCTGGACAGGCTGGATTGATGGGTCGAGGCAAATTGTATGAGGTTCAACAAGGCTAAGCGCCGGGTTCTGCACTTGGGTCACAACAACCCCATACAACGTTACAGGCTTGAGGAAGAGTGGCTGGAGAGCTGCCTGGCAGAAAAGCACCTGGGGGTGTTGGTTGACAGCCACCTGAACATGAGCCAGCAGTGTGCCCAGGTGGCCAAGAGGGCCAAAGGCATCCTGGCTTGTATGAGGAATAGCGTGGCCAGCAGGACCAGGGAGGTGATAGTGCCCTGTACTCGGCACTGGTGAGGCCGTACCTTGAGTACTGTGTTCAGTTTTGGGCCCCTCACTACAAGAAAGACATTGATGTGCTGGTGCGTGTCCAAAGAAGGGCAACGAAGTTGGTGAAGGGTCTAGAGAGCAAGTCTTATGAGGAGTGGCTGAGGGAGCTGGGGTTGTTTAGTTTGGAGAAGAGGAGGCTGAGGGGAGACCTCTCTCTACCTTAAAGGAGGTTGTGGTGAGGTGGGGGTTGGTCTCTTCTCCCGGGTAGCAAGCAACAGGATGAGAGGAAATGGGCTCAAGTTTTGCTAGGGGAGATTTACATTAGATATTAGGAAAAATTTCTTTATGGAGAGAGTGGTTAGGCATTGGAACAGACTGCCCAGGGAAGTGGTGCAATCACAGTCCCTGGAAGTGTTCAAAAAATGTGTGGATGTGGTGCTTAGAGATATGGTTTATAGGTGGACCTGGCAGTTAGGTTTACGGTGGGACTCGATGATCTCAGAGGTCTTTTCCCACCTTAATGATTCTATGATTCTGTGATTAAAGGTCATCTAGTCCAACCCCCCTGCAATGAGCAGAAATAGCTTCAACTAGATGAGGTTGCTTAGAAAACCCATCTAACCTGACCTTTCCAGGGATGGGGCAACTACAACTACTCTGAGCAACCTGTTCCAGTGTTTCACCACTCTCATTGTGAAAAATTTCTTCCTTATGTCTAGTCTGAATCTACCCTCTTTTAGTTTAAAACCATTACCCCTTATCCTGTCACTACAGGCCCTGCTAAAAAGCCTTTCCCCATCTTTTTTATAAGCCCCCTTTAAGTATTGAAAGGCCTCAATAAGGTCTCCTTGGAGCCTTCACTTCTCCAGGCTAAACAACTGCAGCTCTCTCAGCCTTTCTTCAGAGGAGAGGTGTTCCAGCCTTCTGATCATTTTCATGGCCCTCCTCTGGACCCACTCCAAGAGGTCTTTCCTGTGCTGAGGACTCCAGAGCCGGACGCAGTGCTCCAGGTGGGGTCTCACCAGAGCAGAGCAGAGGGGCAGAATCACCTTCCTTGCCCTGCTGGCCACGCTTCTTTTGATGCAGCCCAGGATACGGTTGGCTTTCTGGCCTGCGAGTGCACATTGCAGTCTCACGTCCAGCTTTTCATCCACCCGTACCCCAAAGCCTTTCTCAGCAGGGCTGCTCTCAATCCCTTCATCCCCCAGCCTGTATTGATAGCGGGGGTTGCCCTGTCCCAGGTGCAGGACCTTGCACTTGGCCTTGTTGAACCTCATGGAGTTTATGTGGGCCCACTTCTTGACCTGCTGACATGGATGGAGAAATGGGCTGACAAGAACCTCATGAAGTTCAACAAGGGGAAGTGCAAAGTCCTGCACCTGGGGAGGAACAATCCCAGGCACAAATGGGGGATACCCAGCTGCAAAACAGCTTAGCAGAAAATGCCCTGGATGTCCTGGTAGACACAGGTTGAACATGAGCCAGCAATGTGCCTTTGCCGCAAAAATGGCTAATGGTATCCTGGGTTGCATTAGGCAAAGTATCATGAGTTGGTCAAGACAGGTGATCCTTCCCCTCTGCTCAGCCCTGGTGAGGCCACACCTGAAATACTGTATCCGGTTTTGGGCTCCCCAGTACAAAAGAGACATGGACGTACTGGAGAGAGTTGAGAAAAATGCCACGAAGATGATTAAGTAACTGGAACATCTCTCCTATGAGGAAAGGCTGAGAGAGCTGAGACTTTTTAGCCTGGAGAAGAGAAGGCTCATGGGGGATCTTATCAATGTCTATAAATATTCGAAGGGAGGGTGCAAAGAAGATGGAGCCAGGCTCTTTTTTCAGTCCTGCCCAGTGACAGCACCAGAGGCAATGGGTGCAAACTGAAACACAGGAGGTTCCCTCTGAACATCAGGAAACAATTTTTTACTGTGAGAGTGACTGAGCACTGGCACAGGTTGCCCAGGAAGGCGGTGGAGTCTCCATCCTTGGAGACATTCCAAAGCCATCTCGACATAGTCCTGGACATCTGGCTCTAGGTGGTCTTGCTTGAGCATGGGTGTTGGACAAGGTGACCTCCAGAGGTCCCTTCCAACCTCAAACATTCTGTGATTCTTTGATTCTGTGATACGGTTCGAATGCCATAGTAATAACACTTCTTCTATGCAACCCTAGAGAGGGCAGAGCTGGAAGCCTAAATTAAAGTATCTTGGCTTCTGTGGAGAGTTTCTGGGAGGTTTATAATATATACTCTTCCTAATTCTTCTCAATGCATTAAAATGGTCTTATTTGTAAAAAGAAAAGGAACCCTGCAAGAAAACTATAGAAAAAAATGTACAAAAAAGAAATCCTTTGAATACATGGCACCACCCATGAAATTCCACTGCTGCTGCTGTAAGGACACTGAGGTCACTGATAGGCCTTAACAGCCCTGGCCATCCTCACCTGGATCTCTTGCCCACATGCTGCACATGGGCCCAGGAGCCCCATTTCAGTGTAGGCCTTGGCAGACCTGTCTTGAGCCATGCTTTAGTTATCGTCATCTCTGGTCCTGTCTCGTGCTGCACTGAGTGGGCATCCTGGGTAGACCCTGTCCCAATTCATTACCTCTCCTAGGTAGATAGTCACAGGACAGCTAACACAATGTGTTACCACCCCAGCCTTTCTTTGCTGCTGTGGGACTGTGCCCCATCAGTGAGGCCACTGCCCATGCCAAGGACACTCCTGGCGCCTGGCTCACCCTCACTCATGGGGCAGTTCTGCTTCTCTGCTTCTGGACAGCTGGAGAGCCTATATGACTTCTCTACTTTCCCTGTTACTGCTGACACCCTCTCCCTGTCTCTCAAGACAGATTTTTTCTCTAAACCTTTCTGTATCTTTGGATTTTTTAACTAGTTCCCCTTTAGGGAATAGCTCATTTCTAAGCTATTGCCATGTCTGATTGACACCGAAGCCAATCCCTGATGAAATTTAGAGTACTATCTTGCCTTCAGAGTAAACTCTCTCTTAGGTGATACTCTTTAAGGAGCTTTTGATCTCTTACTGCAGAGCTCTAAAACCTTGCTATTGACTTCTTCTTTTGCCCAGAATTAAAAATATAGCTGAACTGTTAAGCATTTTTTTTTCATTAGAAATGAGCAGAATTGTAAAAGGGATAAGGATGTTGAATGCATACGACATAAAAAAAATTACACGACGTGCGTATGTAATCCAGTCTACTTTTTGACATGAAAGAAATCTAAGTGCAAAGCAAGTACTGATAAGAAAACCCAGACTATGAGGCTGTAAAGAAAGTGCAATGTGAGGCATGTGAAGCCTGCCTAACCTTCTAACATGTTAAGTATTCATTGAGAATAATAGTAACAAAATGCCACTAAATGCAGAGTCACACTATCATGGGATTTTTATCTCCCTTTTTTTTTAACTTCTGCTTTTTCAGAGTATATGTTCTAAGTCCAAGTCTTAGAACTTAACTTTCATAACTAGTGAGTGAGACAAGAAATTATGAAAAGCCAAGATTTCAAGAAGGTTGCAGCCCATAACTGTTTCTAGACAATACCCATACAGTGTACTATACCTAAACTGGGAATGTTTTGTGATGTAGTGGGAGCATGAGCCATCCCTGAATCATAATCTCTTCATACACAAGTCTACAAATGAATGCCCATTAGATATAAATAGTCACAGTCAGGAATACTTAATATTCCACTTTGAACAATTAATTTTCTGAATCCCTCAGTCAGAACACTATTACTTTTCTACCTGAGCTTGATTTCTTGAACACGTCATAGGACCACTGGGTTCCCCATGAGCTCTTCCTAGAGACCAGTAGCTTTCTTCTTAATTTTTAGCTGCCTAATCTGTAATACTTCTAATTTCATGCTTAGATGAAGAGGCAGTAACAAAAATGTCAAGAGGTTGTCAATAATACAAGAGACACTTAAAATCAGGTGGTTAGAGGAGAAGTGGACCTTGCCAAATACATAGCAACAGGGTGTTTAATATTTCAATAGTAGAAACTGTTGGTTTTCCAGTTATTGATGGTGTTTGCGCTGCTCAGAAGAACAATTGCATTACCTCGTTCGTTAACTGATCAATAGGTTGCTTATAACAAAAGCATAAAATTTCCTTTAACAACTTCTCATAAAGTGCTTCTGACCATACAAGATACTACCTATGACAGTAACTATGTGTTATGCATATGTTAATAAATGATCTTAACAGTCATAAACAGCAGTTTAATATCAATCATGGCCAATTGCTACAGTGTTGCATCTTTGCTACAGCTGTCAGCAGAATGAGAGCAATGGAGCAGAATTCAATTCCCCAGTATCATATAGAAAAGCAACTCTTTCCTGCACTTCTAGATACTGATCCAATAATTACATCTGCAAGGAACTACATCCATCAATTACATCCATTAGATTACACGTGCCTTGGCAATGCTGGTGGTTTATGCCCACTATAATTCAGTTGCAGAATTCAGCCCACAGTGAACTCCAACTGTGCATCCTTTTATTAACCTTGGAAACTAAGACTATCCTTGATCATCCAATAACATCAGGGTATTATACCTACTTTTGTACATACATGTCAAAACACAGGCTAAGCCTGTGCTGACAGATTGTGTGAAAAAGTGTGCAGAATTGAATGCTTCCAAAATTATCTTCTACCAGAGCCAAAAGTAGTTTTTGACTTCTCAAAAGAAATCAGTATTTAAATTAAAATGTAGAAACAAAAACTGCTAGGAAATAACCACGGAATTTTGGAAATCTTACTCTTCATGTGTAATGCAAGTGTAATTTTTTTATGAAAAGTGAAACCTCTTGTTACTTTCTACCTCTTTTATCTTTTGTACTATAGTATGAAAATTTAAATGAATAGAGGTGTGAATAAATAGAAGGTTATAATGTGATTTTAAGGCATCTAAGAGCAGGACAGTAAATAAATGGATTTAGCACCTGTTAGTATGTGCTTTCATTAAAACTCCTTGTTACCTGGGAAAAGGGAAATAAGACTGTATTGCTATCTATACTGACTGCTATATTGAATTGATTATTAAAGCCGTTTTACTGTTCTTTTAAACAATCGATAAATGGCTCCATACAGTATTTTTTTTATGCATTAGAGACCAATGAAGTTAACTGAGTGGTAACACAGCTGGATTACAAGCATCATTCCAAAACTCAAAACCATAAAGCAGAGTTTCAGGATTGTCATGAAAGTAGGTGCATAATTTGGCTTAATGTTTTTTTCTTGACTGTTAAGATATTTAATGGTTTGAACAAAGAATGATAGAATCATAGAGTCATTAAGGTTGGAAAAGACCCTTAAGATCATCAAGTCCAACCGTTAACCTAGCACTGCCAAGTCCACCACTAAACCATGTCTTCAATCACCACGTATACCCTTCTTTTAAATACCTCCAGGGATAACAATTTTTAACAGCAATTGTAATCCCATAGTAGTTTTGTTTTCATGATTGCAACAAAGTTAGATTGCTGAGTCCTTTCTGTCAAGATGGCACTGAGAACCTTCCCATAAGCTATGCCTTAAGATGGGTGAAGACCCATGCTCTGAATGCTGCTCAGCCTTTCATCAGCTCCATTCTAGTGTCAGAAGCTCAACTAGCATAGATCAGTCTAGTTCACTGGCATCAGCAGAGGACTGAATTTGCAGTATGCTTTCACTAGGATTGGACTAACTGGATAAAAAACTTTTAATGTTATCTATAAATGCACCTGCTTTATTTCATTTTTTTTGATGTATATACTTGCTTTTTTTTTTGCAATTGAATTTATTACTATGTCTTTACCATGCACTTTTTTAGCAAGTTACTCTGTTTACTCTGTTTGGTCTTTGCTTGATTTGCTTGCACTTTTGAGATTAAATGACATGGGCTATTATGGAGCACAAGTTGCACAAGCATACAAACAACACAAATGGAAAAACGCAGTGAATAAACATAAATCTTTGAACAGATGCTTTAATTTGCACCACATATTAAGTACAGAGATCTAAAAGTTAATTAAAAATGTTGATTGGTGAAACTAAGAGTTATAATTAGAGCTGTTTTTCATGGGTGGCCTAGAGAAGAAATTTTACTAAAATGTTTGTACTATTTTCTGTGTAAAAATGCATTGCAGCATGAATATCACTTGAAAGCAAATCTGTTAGTGAGCTGCAAAGATAAGGATTATGTAATCTTAATTTCATAACTTTAAATTTATAAGCACTATAGACAAGTATGGCAACTTGGGTATTCGACCTACTAATATACAATTCTGAACTATTAATATGTAAGCTGAATCGTGATGCTCTCAGCATTTTAAGCAAGAGGATATCTGTGATCAGCTACAGAACAGAAGGCCAAATTCTATAATGCCTTATATCCTTTGAAATGGTGATGAATTAAGCACACTAATTAATAACATTGTGTCTCTCTCTGGTGCCTCTGCTCTGCTTTGATCAGTCCTGAGTCTAAGGTGCTTTTATTTTCAGAAGCTATTGCCACAAGGTAGACAAATATTTCCACATAAGGAACCCTTTTAGTCTGGGGTTTTTTGTTTAGGTTTTTTTTTTGTTTTTGTTTTGGTTTTTTGTTTGGGGTCATCCTTAATATTATATTTCCCATTCCCTCTTTTAATAGCTGTCATCTTATTAACAGCTATTATAAGCAACTTGTGGAATGTGACAGGAGCACCCATGAAGACTGATTTTTCCCAAAGATGATTTCCATTTCCCCTTTTACTTTAATTCTTTTCAGAATGATATCTAGTATCTTCAAAATTCTGGGTCAGGTCCATAAAGCATTAAGGAGCCCAAGTGTTAGCATGCAACTTCTCTATACAAGAATCACAACCCTGTAAAAAAAAGAAATAATAAAAGCGATCAATCAGAACCACAGAAATCTTAAGCCAGCCTAATGATCACTCTATATGAATAAAAAGAAGTATCTAATAAAAAAAGTTGCACTGTTTCATTAAGATGCAGAGTTTAATATGGATCTTAATTAATAGATGTGCACCTTCAACTAAACTCCCTAGTCTGAATACCTTTGGTATTTGGAAAAATGCAGATTTCAGACTAGTTTTGGATCCTAATGGTCCGGCTGTGCTAAATAAAAATGCTGAATTATTTATCCAAGCATGTCTCCTTTTTAAGAATACAAAGAATGCAGAGACATATATTCCTTCTTTAGCCACTTTTCACTGATGTGTGCCATGTTTCTCAAAAGCTTGCCTCGCCATATGCCCTGGAGCCAGGGAACATTATCAATTGTAATTCTTACAGGATTTACTATGATGACATAGTCCCCATGACCGCCCTTATGGAAAATATAAAGTTCCCTAACGTAAATCAGACTTGCAGAAGGTTATACACTCATCCTGATAATCCTGTTCTGGCCAAATAGAATTCTTCACATAATTCACTTCTGCAGTAATTGTGCAAGCATGAATGAAATGCAGGTTTTGAAGACTAAAGCAGAATGCAGCTCTGACCTTATATATTTTTGCCTCAGGGAGTGGCAGTGCCTTAGTGTTATCATTTCCCTTTTCTTTACACTTTTTTCCCTTCCCCAAAATCTTAACAAAATAACTCTTATACTAACAAGTTATCTAAGAATATCATTTGTTTTGGAGCTAATTTATAGGGGAAGAATAACATTGATACGTTATTATTTCTCCATAGTGTAGGAGTTAATTTGTTATTAGTACAATGCAGTGACAGATCCTGTTTAGCTGGAGCAAAAATGCAGGAATTTAAAGAACTAAAGCATCAGTAAGTGCCATCCTTATTCAAAGACATTAATTTTCTGGGGTAATTGTTACAGCGTACAAGCTATCATTCATCAAATGAAATGTTTTGGCCTAAGAACAATGTGATTTACAAATGTGCTTATAATACAGTATTTAAATGGGCAAAGAAAAATTAAGCCAATAGGAGGCTAATTAAATTGATACTATTAGAAAGAGTTTTCAAAATGTGCTCAGTAAGTATCTGAAAGAGAAGACGAGGAGATTATATTAAAGGATATTTTTGTCTTTCTGCAACATCATCAAGTATCAGATTGTTAACTGATAGGACAACTCAACCACTCAATTTTATGACCTCATATGACAAACGGATCAGTTGCTTGAAGCAGTGGAAAGCCATACGTGAAAACAATATCACAACCTGTTTAGAAGTATCATGTAAGCTCTTTATCATTCAGCTCAGCTGTAGCTAGAATGAAGACAGAAATTTTTACAAAGGCACTTCTTTACTCAGAATTTACTTGTGAAAGCTAAGACAAACCAGAAATAATGTACCAGCAGACTTTGATCCCCAAACTTTGCTCAAGAGCATCTGAAAGTAACACACTACAAATGACACAATTTGTTTTCTTTGTTAGTCTGCTCTTTAACTTTTTAATATCCACAAGCAGCATCAAAGTGATTGTCCATGAACCACAGACTAGTGAACATAGCCTAAAAGCTTTCTGAGAGTGAAAATAGACAGTGCACTAATCTATGTTGTTCTCATACATTTTTTCTTTTTTTTTTTTTTTTTTTTTTTTCCTTGAAGTAATTAACTAGCAAACCCTGTTTTCATAGAAGAAGTCATATCCCCAGTGATCCCCATATCCCCGGGTCAGTGTTTTGAGTCTTGCATAATTAAGTCCACTGTGAGGACTGACTGTGAGAGTTCCAGATGTAGTTTCTCTTTTTCGTTTAGGTAATCTGAAAAAATTTGATGTTGTATATGAAGGATAAAAAGGGAAAGGTGGATGGATGTTCTGTGTCTTTTAATGCACAGGTACTAGACCTACCTCTTGTTCTAATGAATTTACATGAGAACCACTGAGAATATAGTCTTATAGAAGTCTGAATTTAGGAAATTTATCAAATTTATCAAATTAATATTTATATGTAAAAAAAAGTAACTTTCTTGCTGTTATGCTCAATGCCTTTGAATCCAAAAGTACCGACAACTACAAAAGAAAACATTATCTTTGCCTAAGATTCGCACTGGAGGTCAAAAATATTTCACTATGGTTCTTTTCCTGTTATGGGAAAAAAGAAATAAAAAAAAAAAAAAGTTGAAAAAAGCCTGGAACTTACAGTTCATAGAATCATAGACTCATAGAATCATAGAATCATTAAAGTTGGAAAAGACCCTTAAGATCATCGAGTCCAGCCATTAACCTAGCACTGCCAAGTCCACCACTAAACCATGTCCTCAAGCACCACGTTTACGCTTCTTTTAAATACCTCCAGGGATGGAGACTCAACCACTCACATAGCTAAGATTAAATAACACAGAATCAACACCATCTTATATAAAGAATACATAAATAAATAAGCCACTAGGCCTTCTTTACAAAACATGCAGAATCAGTAAAGGGCTCAAGCAAAGGAATTTTTCCCCTTTGAATTTCACATTGAATGAAATTTTCCACATTTTCCAAACTTGTGTATGCCTACTGTATTTAACTATTTGACCTCGAAAAAAAAATTTCTATTCATCACGTAGATATTAGTCATGCTACAGAATGCTTGACCAGAAGTTGTCTGGATACTAGACTAAGTGGTGCAGTATCCTAAGCTACCTAAACTAAAATGAATTTTGATCTTCATAAACTGTGAACAAGAGTGCAGTTTTCTCCAGAGTATTCATTGCACAATGACTTCAATGAAACAACACTTATCAACAATATTTAGCCAGTGCATGACTTTATGACTAACTGCTTGCTCGTTTTTGTTATTTACAGTACAGTATCTAATACTAGGTAGTTCAGAACATATGTTAAGACTTCATGTCACAGTGCAGCAAAGGTTACAGATGACCAAGCCGCATACTTGGAAAGGGTAAATTAGCCAAGACATTGGAATAGGATAACTTAACTCCACTCATTTCCATACTAATTCATCCACAGCTGTTGTGATCTTCTGTACATAGTACTGAACATGTGGAAAATACATGTAACCCTTACTACTCAGTATGTTTCTTAAAGAGATAAACCTAACATTTACAGGGTACTTTGGTACTAATAATCCATTTGGAACTCTCAAGTTCATTCTGCTCTTGTAGTTCATACCACCATGATGTCAAATCTTAGCTAGTTGAGGATAATTATTTCTTGTGGTTCCTGGAAAGTTCATTTTGTTCTTTCACTTGAATTAACAGTGTTATTTTTCTCTGTTTTACCAAATTAAAAGCTGGTGTGATATTAATGGCTTCTCTTTTACTTGCTAGCTATAGTGAATTTTCAGTCACTTTTAGCAGATATGAGTTTGCTTGATCATATATGCTAATAAGGTTTCTTGCTTATGTTTATACATGTAAACTTTTTTTAGTTTATTAGTAAGACAGGAGCACACATTGTTAGATGCATCATTAATTTTGCCAATGAACCAAGGAAAGTTCTAGAAAATAACAAAAATCTGTGACAGAAAATAGCGTGCAAATGTACATAAAAGTGTGATGGACAACTTGATTCACCTAGACTGTGTAAGAAAATCTCAAATGGAATAATTAATAGATGACATGTTATGTAGCAGAAATCCAGCACAATCAACTTTTAATCAAAACTATGGCCTATATGCTTGTAATCAAAACCCTATTCATCACTGAGTAATTTTAATACAGCTAAAACAAATGTAGTCATTAAGGGACATTTCAAATCTTCTTAAAATTGCTTGACTCAAAGGCAGCTAATTGAACTAATTCATAGAGTTATTTTCAGATTTAGTCTTTGCTTTTAATCTGCCACTATGAAATTTTTGTTAGTTTTTTTTTCTTCACGTCCAGTATCAGTCTTCTCTAACTCATATAACCTTGTAATGCCTTTGAAGACTTTCTCATCATCTTCTATATCAAACTAGATTATTGTGACTGTATAATACTGTTAAATCTTATTATCATCTCTGCAATCCAGAACTTCTTTTAATATTAAAAATTTGTTTTCTGTATTATTTTTTTTTTCCTTAGAAAGGGAGGGCAAGTCAATTTCATCAGAAATTTCAGTCAAATGGTGCAGACAGTAAGAGGGTAGGAAACCCTGCTTCTTACTGTACCACTAGGACTTGGGTTGCTATACCTTACATCATAGATAGAGTAGTAGATCTGGAACCTACATAACAGTGTTAGAAAGAACACCTAGTGTTAGAAAGAAACTGTATTTAAAACATCAAGCATGGAAACATTCACTTTCTTTTTAATGAACAAGAATACTTGTTAAAACATTGCTTTAGAGTTTAAACATAACTTGAATTTTCTGATAGGATTTTCTATACTCTGATGAGGTCAACACAGGAATTTTCTTGACTGCAAAAGGATCATATGTTATACCAGTCTCTCTGATGAAACTGAAGTTGATGCTTGCACTCATGAACTGCCTCAATGGAGAGGCTGAGAATTCAAAGTGTCCCTGGGAAATAACCACAACATTTCCCAAGGAAAACAAAGAGCAAAACTTAGCCATCTGGGCTAGGCTGTGCTGGGGATCTTGCACTTCACATTTTCTGCTGCCCTTGATTGGTAGGTAAACAAAGAAGAATAGTCCAGGTGAGCCAAATGACACCTTTCATATAATAAAAAATATATTTTTTGTGACTACTGCAAAGCAATGTTTTCAATTCGTTTATCTAATGTAAACAGTGTCAGCTTAGAACTCAGTTATTATTAATTAAGAAATAAAAGGATTTTAAATGCTCAGTTTCACTTAACTTTAGACCATAACCTATTTGTAAACACCGTAGACCATAACCTATTTGTAAACACTAGCAATTATTCCAGACTTTTCTTTGCTATGAAGAAGTGGCAAAACATTTTCATGCATCTATTTTATTGCTCTCAGATGCAACAGAGTAAAAAATCATTTTATCAGTACTGTGTTGACATAGCATTCCCCATAAAATCTTGGAATGCCATAACAGGTTTAGTAAAAGTGAAAAATGTAACTGCACAGACGAACCTTAAGAGATCATGTTAAATGTTATGTGTTGAGATGAGCTAATAGATTTCTGCATGTTTTGTGACCCATTAAAGTAAACGTATTTTTTTTGTTGCCACTGCATCTTTTGAGCAAGGTTCCAGTATATTTTTTTCTTGCAAAGAATTGTCCTCTTCAAATTTCCTTGTTCATCAAGTTTACTTTCAAGATATTTCCTCATAAAATAATGTCAGACCCAGTCTAAAGATGTTTTTTCATTTACTTCAGCAAAATTTCAGTTGACTGCATTATTGCTTTACATTTTACATATCTTTCACTAGAAATTCTAAAGAAGGATTTTAAGGACTTTCTTTGATCATGTTGTTGCACTCCTTGCTGACATCTTAAACTGAATTAGGGACTTCTGTTTAGGTAGAAAATTTGTATCATGGAGGTACAGAGCAACCAATTTATTTACAAAAATATATATGTACAAAGTCCCAGTTCTCTGACCATTATTAAAAATCTATTGTATAATGAATTCAGCAGAAATCTTGCCCAATACAAATATAAGAAAAGATTGTAGTTGTTGGTACAAAAACCTAGTCTTACATTAGTGTGAAAGAAAAGGCCATAGTTCACCTTCTTTCTGAAGCCATTGTATGTTAACCCTCACATACCCAGTGGCTCTCCTTATATCAATAAATAGTATCTCAGATCATTATAAACATGATAATGCAACAGAAAGATGCTGTCATTTCTGGAAGTGTTTTTTCAGAATTACCTGTCAATTTTTTTTTGTCTACAGAGAAAGCATCATATTATAAAGGAAAGGGCATTGACCAGGCAGGCAAAAGGCCTGGGATGTACTGCCACCCTACAGTTACTTGCTGTAGCGGTCTGAGATGACATCTACCACCCTCTTTCCTCTGCCATACTGGTTTGTATTGTCTGTTTAAGTCATTTGGCTCTTTAGGGTAGGTAAAGGGTGAAAACTAATTACATCACTCCAAACTAGGCAACCTGAAATCAGGCAGATTGCTGACAGACACACTGTCACATTTAAATTTATGTGAATCCTTGCATGTTAAGTCCGAAAGGCCTATGGGCTTCACCAGTGTGCCTTATCAGTCTGAGCATCCTGCTTCCCCATGTGGGATAGATGCCTGCACTGCCCTAATGTTTCTGCACAGTGCTTCCTGCTACAGGGAATTACTGATCTCAGCTCACACCTTTAAGCACTCTTTAATGCCAACAGATAGTAGTTAAAGGTGGTAAAGTCCTATACAATTGGGTAAAAGAATGTGTCATATTCTGAGATTATATTAATTAATGATATAAAAGTCCTTTTTTTTTCGAGCCATGAATAAATGCAACTGGGCTAGGTTAGGTGAAGAAAGGATGGGCATAAGGGACACAATGGATAGCATGTAAAGATGTCAAAGTGAATAGTTATACCACATAGGTTCAATAAAGGAAATACTTTTCCTCCCCTCTCTTGTGTATACTTGATTTTCAGTTCTAGATGAAGTGAAAGTATGAGTTCCCACATTAGTTCTTTACATAACTTGTATATGCATAGCTTCCTGATTCCATACAATGTTTATATTTCAGTTATATAGCATAGCAAATTGACTGTGTTCGGTTTCCTGTGTTTTAATAGTAAAGTGTTTACTGTTCATGTTCAACTTTTTTTCAATAAGAAGACTAGCTAGCAAGACAGAATAAAATGAATATATTTTTCCCATGCAAGATGACCTGTAAGTCTGGCTCTTTGAATTTATGACCTGCAAAGCATACAAATCACATAGCTGTTACCTCCTCCAGAGACTTATTTGAAAAGTGGACACTATATTCCCTTATGAACACTTCGCATTGTTCATTACTGCTAATATCCTGTTTACTGAACAAGGTCTCTTCTTCCTGTTATTTATTGAAGCCCTTTACAATGCCTCCACAGCTAATTTATCAAACTTAACATTATGTTATCAGAACTTGGGAATAAACAATTGACACACATGTGATATTACAAAGTTTCAATTTATCTACTTCAAAATAGTCTAGTCACAAGTATCTGCAAAACAATTATCAAATACAGAGCTTGCAACTCAAAAGTCTGTAACTCAGGCTAAAATTCCAACAACACTACATCTACCAGTCATCTATCTAGACTAAATCAAAATATTTAAGCTCATCACCACATTTCTTTTCTCTGACTATTTCAGATTTACACATCCTTTCCTTCTACTTTTCTTACTAGGAGTTCAAGCCCAATAAATGAATTCACCCTGAAATTAGTAACCTATTTGAAATAAATGGTAGAATAGCCATGACATTGGACAGAAGTTCAGAAATGTAGGCAATGCCGGAGGAAGTTATTTCTGAAAATGAGGTTAATTCAAAACTGGAATTTGAACAAGCAGGATGAATGTTGCAATTCCTATTGAATCCCTATCAGTGATTATATTTTTCACACATACAAAAAATATATCATTCAATATTTGGCATAGTTATGAGAACACACCACATGAAACTTGTAGTGGCTTCAAGACTTCTTCATGATGCAGCAGATCATCAAAATATAATCCAATATATTGCCCAGCAAGCAGTGGCAACAGCATCCTATTGAGGCGTGCTATAAAATCACCAAAGGAAGTTGCTACCAATAGATGGAAAATTATTTACTCACACTGCCTCAGATTTGTTGCACAAAATTTTTGTGCTGAAAAAACTGTTTTTGAGGAGGCATCTAGTGATGAGCTGTGCACATAGGAGGTTGAAAGCAAAATAATTTAAAAATCATTAACATTGACATGATAACTGTTATCTGTATGGTTATGGCCAACTGCATTGCGCACAACACCTGCAAACCTATAGCTAGTGATCTTGTGTGACAGGCTACATGACATGTTGCTGACTGGACATGTGGCTTAGACAATCTGAGTCGCAGAACTAAAGGCTGGTTAGTGCCAGAGCAAACATTTACTCATTCCTCATCTGGAAGCCTGGCTGCTAGAGAGTCAGAAAATACCTTATTCTCCCTTATTCATTATCTTTCTTCATGTATGCGTTTCTGTGTGTCAATGTGCGTATGTGCAATTTCCAAAGTTATAAAGAATTGATAATGTTAATTTATTGTGCTACAAAAATAAAAATAAAAATAATAAACACATCTGAAACTTTCAACAAATGCTCCTGCTAATGCCAATGGAAGTGGTATTGAATAGCTAACCTCCATCCAGTATTTATATTTCAGTAAAAATCTGGCATATACTGCTAGCAATCCTAAACAAAGAGATGAATGTGGTTAAGATCCACATTATTATATTAATGTGTGGGAATGTGAGAACCTGCACAGTTATTATAAATCAAGAGTGTTATACCATGTTACTGCCCATGCATTTGGTAAATACCAAATCCATTTAACATGTTCTACTATCTATACAGAATATCTATCAAGACTATCTAGCTGTCAGACTCTGAATTATTGTTGGCTGAACATTTGTCAATAAGTAGCCTTAAGATAAAGGTAGGCACACTACTTTATGAATGACATATCACATCTGGTTAGGCAAATGAAGAAGCCTTCCCAGCACACTGTTGCTAACCACATTCAAACTGCAGATCAAGCTGCAGCAGGGCTGGTTTAGTGTGCTGTAAAAGTTTCTGGCTCTGTGTTAGATATAATTCCCTTTTTCCCAGCACTATTAGAATCCATATCTGCACTTCCTCGAAACCCCTGCACCATGAGGAATGAGATGAAGAGGCAGCTGCCTAAAACAGACTGCCCCTGTTTAACCTTATGCTTTCTGAATGCTTCAGTGTCTCAAGACAATTTCCCTTCCAAAACTTTTCTTTCCCCACGTTGAACTCCTGGCCCTTCCATATGAAAATCAACACTTACGCTGGGCAAGTATAGGGCAAAAAAATCAGAAACATTCACCTTTGCTTGGGTCTTTCTTGTCAGAGTACAATGTAATTGTACAGACAGGTTTCAGTATATAAACTCTTTCAAATATATGGTATCTAATCTGTTTATAAGCCTTTTGAACACTAGCCCTGCTTAACTGCACCTAGAAATACAAGGTAAAAATGTTGTCCTGCTCATGCAAATTAAGATCAATTTACATTTGCATAAAATACAGCATTATTAATTTCTTCCCATTGAGATATAGTGAGCCTGATGACTTAAAGAGGCAAAAAAAAAGAGTTCTGGTGGGCAGGTGTGAACATGAGCAGTCAAGAAAAACAAACAAACAAAAACCAACCAAACAAACAAACACCACAAGGATTTATCTTTTTCTATAGATGCCCTTGTTAACACCTGCTAAGTGAGACTACAGAGAGCAAATGATTTCCCCATCCCTGGAGCTGAACCCTGCCAGTCAGAATAGAAGCTCACTGGTTTAGACATGAGGAAATGATTTTGTTTAGACATGAGGAAATGATTTTGTTATCCCTTTTGGTGTTGCAAAAGATGTAAATGAATTTTTTAATGAAAGAAAAAAGCCCAAAACTACTACATGAGACTTTTCTCATAAAGATTTAAACTCTCATATCTTGATGTTGACAGGTTAATGATAAAACTCAGATTCCTGGGAGCAGATATTCCTTTTATCTTTTGCATGGATGCGTATGTGTGTATTTGTGAATAAAGAGTTAAAAGTTTCTTTTTAGCAGAAAAATAGTGTATTTTTTAATGTCTCCACACATCTGTTATTCCTCTGGGGAAGAAGAACCTAAATAAATGAATCTATTGCTGCCTGAGCATTAAAATCAAGAGGTTTCCGTAGTTATGAGAAGAAACAGGCCTTTGTTAAACATTATTGTGTGAATTTCTCAAGCAAAAAGAATATAAACTGCATTTTTATGTATTAATTATAAAGAAAAAAACATTTTATTTCTCCTTTTGAAATTTCCCAATAAACATAACAAGCATTCACTCCATTTCAGATCGCACTTTGTGCAGAAATTAGCCATTTGAGTGATGTTTTGAAAGCTCTGAAATTTGTTACACTGCAATGATAATAAAAGCTGTAAAAGCTGGAGTATAGTATGCTGAAATCTTCAGTGAAACATGTCTCTTACTTCCTCATCCTCTCCAAACACTCATTTGGTTTTTTCGGTCTTTCTTTTTTTAACTCTGACTTAATACTGAGCTGTCTGTAAGTGCCATTTGGGACATACTAACACAAAACAAGTGTGCAATTTGTGTTTCCATTTAAAAATACCTTCTTAAAAATGAATTTATGGTCTCTCTAGCTTACCAGGTACAAAGTTAATCAAATAAAGTAACATTAAAGGCAAGCACTGACCAAAAAAAAAAAAATGTCCTTCTATGCCTGCCTGAGAGGTAAGATAATGGACTCTAGGGGAGCAGGACAGCAGAGAAATCAGATGATTGTTGTAATGCCCTTAGCTTTGTCTACATTATGTTTAATAAAGCACAACAAAAACCTGCATTGGAAAGAAAATTTCAGCCTAATGTGTGACATGATTCTATTTTCTGTTTCATAGTTAGATTTTCTACTGGGCTGATTTTTTATGCTGGTAATAGATGCTCACTATTTCTTTCTAATCTTCCATCCTTCATCATTTAATGAGGACTTCTGACAGATGATGTGAGAAAGAACAAGCCTGGAGAACAGTTAGTAAGTTCCAAACCAAAAATCATACTTCTGAACTTTTCTGCTATTTCACCTGTGCTAAAGGAGAAGATTGTTTTGGTTCCTGAGACGAAATGAAGAGGTTTGTCTATATACAAGCTATGAATTCCAGTTTTGGACCAATCTGATTTTTCTTTGGGATTCAGTTCAAAACTAAATCATCATGTTTTAGGAGTCTATTTTTAGATGCCACGTGACCTGGTTTTCTAAGCTCCCAATGTAATCAATGACAATTAGCCACTACAGGTAGTAGAGCCTAGTGAGCAAAGGAGTTTACCAGGCACTGTGTATGGGAATCATCTGCTTCAGAATTGCTTAGTACCACCTGAAGCATGCAAAGATATCAAAGATACGAGTCTGGGACTAGAAGGTATTTATGAGAGACTTGAACCCTAAGAGAAAGCAGATGGAGGTTACTGATCATCCCTCATAGCACTTAAATTGGCACTAGGTATCAAACTTTGGCATATTAATCCCATCCTCAGTGCCTCATTTAAGGTGGACTGGACCACTCTCTAGGCTCCATTGGCACTACAGGCAAAAATTAAATTTGTTTGTCTTTACATACACATTTATGGCCACTTAAAGACAGACTTGCTTGGCTTGCAACTACCACTTTAGAAGGGCACTGGTTTTCCCTAGGTTCTGTGCCATATCTTTTTGCCCCATGAGGAAGTCTTGGATAATTTAGAGCCTTTTTTTGACTGTATTTTATTACCTGCTGCATGCTTTTTACATCAGGAAACAAGGGAAAACCACCTATAAAACTACATTAGCAAAATGTATTTGAGAAGGTCTGTTAACTGGTGAATAAATCTAGAACAGAGAGGCTTGTGGAACACTTGTGGAACAACTGAAGTGGGAGGAGGCTGGATATCAGCTTGATTTCTTTGATTTGTAAATTCTTTGTAGAGGATTAGAGCAAATGAGTGAAATATTCTCAAAAAGGGAGAACAATAACTTGCTGTTACTGTTGAACTTAAACACACAGCCCTCTAGAGGAAACACAAGCGTGTTTGTGGGAGGGCTGGTGGAAAGTGCATATTTGGTATCGTAGAGGTCTGTATGACCATTGGTGAGGAAATGAGAAAATAGCAACACATGATTGAGAGAGAAATAAACTCCGGCTCCAGAAACCACTTACAGGAGAAAAGACCTCCTAAGAAACTTCAAGTTACAGTGTTCACAACAGTTACATGATGCATGCGCTGAGGCAGGGAAATGTATGTCTTGGGGTATGCATACAATTTTATATAGATCTGTAAGTCTCATTCATTAACTGAAGTGAAAAAGAGAAAAAGGTACCTAAAAATCCTTGACAACCCTCTCTACTTATTTGCTTTTCACCCCAACAAGCCTGGAGTACCTACAAAATGTGATGTAGTTAAAAGATGGAGGGGTGAGATAAGCATCAGCACCCATTCTGTGCATGTCGCGGATGGAGTGAGAGTGCACTTGTAAGACCAGTATGTTTGTTGATAACAAAGTTTGATAACAAATGTGACAGTGGTTTAATAAGATTCAATGGCAAGATACACTTGATTATTTACTGCATAGAGGACAGGGTCAGACAAGACTGAGAGACCCTCCCATTGAGTCATGAGGTTCAGAGAGGACCCACTTGCTTTCTAAACTCCTTCTCAAAGAGGACTCTAGGTGCAGCTGCATCCAATCCTAGTCCCAGACTTGGTCAACGGTTTATGTCTAAAGGATTATATAGAACCATAGAATCATAGAATCGCTAAGGTTGGAAAAGACCCTTAAGATCATCGAATCCAATCGTTAACCTATCACTGCCAAGTCCACCACTAATGCACAATCAATCCTTTCTACCACTTAGCTAAGATTTCAAAGTTTAGCATGCTATCAGTCACTTACCAAGGATTTGTTGTGGCAAGGAATGTCTCAGCTTCGAGGAGTAACCTTGAGAGGCGTCCCTACTCACGGGGAGATCCTGGCGTGCAGCCCGCTGCCGTGCAGGATTGCTCAAAGGACTCTTGGGCTGTTCACTATTTATGCGGGTTAGATGATTGACTCATAGTCGTATTTACATACCAACTCCATATGTTAGTTTCTTCCAAATCTAGCTTGAGTTGGAGAATGACCAGCACTGTGGTTAGGTAGACACATTGCCATAAATTAGCCCTTGGCTGTTGTGTTGTTATCTATCTCCCCTGAATCCACTCCGAGCTGGATGCATCCATCACAACTGCCACTGGTGATGGCCACTTGAGCAGGGCCATGGGAAAAGGTCAGATAGGGGGGGAAGGCAAGAGGGTACAGGGGGAGCACACTGCCACAGTGGGATGATGCCACCTGGTCCACATAATCATGTTTCTGTAGTGAGATAACAAAAGCATATGTGCTGTGAATATGCCAGGGAACTTCCCAGACCAAAGGAAGAAGAGGAACACGTGTGCATAGAGCAGCAAGACTCAAATACAACAGCCGAGGGAGTGTCCAGCTAAGCAGGGGGGTGCTCTAACAAGGCTGTGCTATTAGTGCAATAGTTCTGCATGGTCTCTTTCAGTGTCTGCATGGAGAATTGTTTAATTTGACTCATTTCCCCCCTATCACAGTATAATTTTCTTTGTTGTGTGAAACTTTCATGTTTCTTTACAGATAAAACCCATCTGATGTGGTGAGCTGTCTTTTTCTGAGGAAGTAGGGTTGGATTTCTCTGCTTGAATTTCAGTGTGGAGTCTACCAAGAACATATTATTTTTATGAATAGTGTATAAAAATCTGTTAGCTTGAAGTGTGTGTTGTAGTTTTTTTATACAGAATATTACAGTTTTAATTGTTCTGGAGCTTGCCTTGCCGATGGAGAAATCAGGGAATGACTGTAATTCTGCTGCTGGATGTTAGTGGACAATATAGTAAAAAACCTGAAGACTTCTGCTGACTCATCTGTTGAAAAATTGGGGAGGGGTTACCAATTTAGGGCTTGTGGGGGGTCAGTGTGCCTCTGAAGATGATAAAACAACAATCTGTGAACTTCAGCATGGAATTTTCAGTGATGATTACAATGAGACAAATTCAGGCATAGCTTGAGTGTGTAGTTGCTTTTCCACCCTCTCTCATGGAAGGATAAGACTCAGGATTTAGTGTTTCTGAATAAACTTACAAGTACAGCCTGAAGCTCAGGTGGGATAATAACATGTATATTAGTCTTCTGTGTTTTTTACCCTTTCTTTCTCTCTGTTTTGTTTTTTTGTGTGTGTGTTTTGTTTTTTTGTTTGTTTTGTTTTTGTTTTTTGTTTTTGTTTTTGTTTAAAAAGGACTTTTTAAATAGATTATTCTCTTTCACAGACTTTTTGTAGACTCCTGAAAGGGCAGCTCCAAGAGACGGAAGAGTCTGGTTCATGCTAGAGCAGAGGCACAGCTGATAAGCTGATACCATATAAGTAGTTTGGGAATACAGAGCATGAGGGTGAAACTGAAGAGCTTCACTCAAGAGAACTCTGGGGACAAAAACTGTCCCTTAGAAAGGGTTCCCACAGCATTTCATTGCCATCCCAATGAAGGAGATATAGTCTAGTGAAAGACACAGATCAAAGAGCAAACTAAGATCAAATATCAGGTGCTTGCAAATGAGAAGTCTATGCCGTGCTGATGCCTTGAAATCAAGGGGTGATCGGTTTTGAAGTCATGTGCGGAAAAAAACCACTTGCATTATGAAAAAGGGGGTGGCTGCTGATGCCATGAGGCCTGGAATAGGCACTGACACAGTGATACTGGGATGCTCAATCCATCCATCTATGTGTTCCCTTACTGGAGAGGGAAAGCACCCATCCCGTGCCCACCCAAAACCCACTGACCATGGGTGCAGGCCCAAACATTGTTTCAGGGTCAGACCAGAGGGTTTGGTTCTCTGTTCTGCTCCAGCTGCTGCAAACAAGTGCATGGTCCCCTGCAAGCACCACTATACACTGCCCTCACAGAATTTCCATACCTCAGCATCCCTTTCGCCTTTCTTGGCCTTCCTTTTCACCACCCTTGTATCTCGCTTTCTCCTTCCAGCTTTCCCCTAGGTGAACAACTCAACCCATAACTTTTGTTTCCCAACTGCTCCTAGTTCTGTTTCATCCATAGCTGAATATGTTATTTCTGACACTGTTACCTAGGTAATCTTGGCATTATATACTATTACTGATGGTTACCTGGGTGTCATTGGCTTTACAAGATTGTACTCCCCCAAAGGTTCCCAATACTCCCCTCCAATTATCTGTGGAGTTTGGCAGTTTCTCACATACCTCCCACTTAACCACCTGTGAATTTCAGCCATCCCTCTCAACTCTAACTTTTGCTGGCTTCCCACGCTGGTACTTGTTATGTTCAGCAACTTCTGGTGTCCTGTCCAGCAGATTTCCACCTCCGCTCAATCACTTACCCTGAGTCAGAGCCTCCTTAGCAGCCTGAGAGTTCACTTGCAGCCTTAACAACGTGTCCACAGTGATTGATGTGGGCTGCCCTGGTCTAGTCCGTTTCCCATTGTTTGAAGAAGGCATGTAGTTGTGACGAGCTGTTATGGTGGCTTGCTGAAATCCTGAAGAACCTTTCTTCCATTGCAGCCCCCAGGTTAAGCAAGTATCCTTGCTAATGGGTTGATAATGGGAAACCATCTCATCACCTCCTTAGTTCAAGGAAGTAATTGTAGACAACATTTGATATCAATGATCTTATCAGTTCTTGACTTCTCTGGTGGTTGTTTGTGGTGGGTTTGTAACCTTTATTTCTCCTGAGGGCTGGACTCCCACATCTGACGTTTGTCTCCTTGTGATTGAGGCTCTGAATTTCTGCTGTACCCTGCAGTCACACACATCTTCTAGCCGGAAAGACTGCAATGTCTTCCACATATTTATGATGATCCTTTGTAACACCGCAAACCATCCTATCTGGTTGCACAGCAAACGAAAAAACAAACGTTTGTAAAATACAATTGGTTTAGTTCCATCCCTACTTTACAGCAATAACTAAAAGGCAGAATATATGTATTTATGACTGATATCAGTGCAGTTACCAAAAGAGTATATATTTTTCTGAATTTATAAATCCCCAGACGCTGCCCACTCATTGCTTCTGCTTGCACAGGCCTCCTGTGAAACATAGTTAAACAACACATTGCTCAGGTTGATATTCCCAGGTGAACACCTTTCAATAATTTGCATGCTCATGAAACAAACTTGAAACAAACTTTTCCTTAACACTCTAGAAAATTGAGATAGCTCAGTGAACAGTACATTCTGATTAACAGAGAGGTCTATGCAGAGAAATTAAAATTATGAGGTGGCAAAAGCTATGTGTAATGGTGAAAGAGATCCTCCAAGATCTCTGATATGACCTTGTACTGCAGCAGTGCCAGCAAGAAACTGTGCCGCAGGTCAATGGCATGGACATTCATACTGATTTCCCTTTACTAATTTAACTGTGTGTTTCTGATATATTGTCATCATTCTTGTCATTCTTTCTCAGTAGTTTTAATTTTAAGGAACAATGACTAAACAAACATTGCTACCGTATTCTCAGGCTTATCTCTTTCTAGCTTTTCTCAGTGCACTCTGCCTTAGATAAATATTCCAGCCTCTCTTGTATACTAGTTAGACGTAATATAAGCACTCAGTAAAGGTATCTCTGAATCTCCGGAGCATTCAAACACCTGGCACCAGGATGACTCATTCAAGGAGTGCTGCATTCCTAAGTTAAAATCATGCAATTTGGCATTGTATTGAAGGGGGTCATGATAATCGTGTGAGGAACACTCCACCAGCTATGCTAAAATTGTCTAACCCAAAGACTTCCACAAAAACCGGCCAGCTACCTATCTCATCTGCCTTACAGTGCACTTCACAAATGACATAAGACATGAAACTCCCCCTTCATCACCGGCAGAACACTCCACACCCAACATTCCCAGAGGGCTCGCTGGCCCTACAGCTTGCCTTAATCCCACATTTTCTTCTTTGCAGCTTTTTCTTGGTGTATTGACACACAATTCCTTGTGGGCGGTCAGACAAATCTACACGTTAAAACTCTGCATCCTTCTTAGTCTTCAAATACATAAGAAGAAGTGGCATAACAGAAATAAATAAATCACTCCCCCATGCTCACTGAAGATAGAATAAGAAGCAATAGTCTTATATTGCAGCAAAAGATATTTAGGACTCTGACAGGCTTGTGGCAGAAGATTAAAATCAGACATCTAGTTTTCATTTACTTTAATGTACTGGACTGAACGGTGTGATAAGTCAGAGGCTGATCACTTGTGGTATCAGGCATCCCTGCATTAATGGAAAGGGGAAGAGACAAACGCTTCCGTGTTTTAACAGCTTCATCTGTCTGATTTTGTCTGCCAAGGAAAATCTACCACAGCTCTTAGTTTAACCATTAAGGTAAGACTTCTTAGCAGTAAACAGCCAAACTTTGGCATAATTTGCCAAAGATATTGGCAGAAAATACATCTTAAAGTGTCTGTAAGAAGCAGCTTAGGTAAACATCAGCCAGGGGTCTTTGATCCTGTGTGTGAGACAGGCAGGCGAACACAGGGTTTGTCTCAGTGAACTCACAGACTCCTTTCCCGTTCTGCTTCCTGTGACTTTGTGAGCAAATTATTTTATTCTGACAAATTATCGTATATCATCTAAGCCACCAAAGAGGTCTATAACACTTAGTGACCAGCAGACACAAACCAATATGACTTGACTGTTTCATTAAGAGCTAGGACTCTTTCCCTAACTCTGGTAGTTTTATTGTAGATCAGCTTTAAAACATGAGGACCTCTATTTTACCCTTTGAAAGTAAAGCTACCCTTTACCTTCATGGTACTTCTCCATGAAGAAAGTCTAATATTAAGAGCTAAACATGAATACTGAATATCCATGAATATTTATGAATATTCAATTCAGGTTTTCCATTCCTGTTATGCTTTTCTTGGTGAAAAACAAATAAAGGAAGGACTTCCTATGCAATATGGAACTGAACAGCACTTTGACCTCTAATTTTGAGTCTTTCAGTTTTGAAGTGACAGTTTTGAGACACACTGAGCCCTGAAGTGAAGCACTCAAAATTATTAGGTATCTTAAAACAATTCTGTTCATAATTTTTTGATGTTAATTGAAATATTCCAACTTGTTGAAACTGAATTTTTTCTAGAAATTGTGTTAGTGACCATCACTCTCTTAAATTTAAGTATCCTTTACAATTTTGAAGCTTTTGAAAAATTGCATTTCAAATATCTTGTTGGCTATTTTGGAAATCTTTGTGTGAACACAACATTTTTTTTTGAATTTTGCAAAATTTAAAGAGATTAATGTTAAGAAGGGAAACAAATGATATAAAAGTAACTGACAAAAATTTCTTTATATTCTTATATTTTAAAATTTTAAGAGTTCACTCTTTTTATCTCAGTTCCTTATGCAGTTATTTTGTTGTCAACTTGAAAGGGTTAAATTAACCTAAATTTCGTTCTATTCTGAACAATAACACCTTACCTTTTTTTTCCTCCCAAAGTTCTTTATATTTAAATATGAATAATACTAACCCAAAGGTTTTTACCAGTTGCACTGTCAGAAACAATAAGTTTATACTTGTATTTAGCTCCAAAAAAGACAAAAGATTCCTTCAGATGTTGTCTTCTAATTTATCTAACCTTACCTACTAAAATTTTCAAGATCCAGAAATTGGCACTAAATGTATTCAAAATTAATATCCAGTTAAAGTTTTTTTTGGATGATCTTTTCTGCATAAATAATTACAAGATTTTTTCCATTAACTAGAACAGTAAATGTTGAAACAGAAAAATTTGTCTCAGATATTTTTTCTGCATAAAATTAGTATATATATATTAATAATAAATGAATGATATTTTACTCAAGGCTATTTATAGGGTCATATTAATCATTCTATTATTTTAATAGTTCCAAACAGCTAATCTAGAAGCAAAAACAATAGGTGACCAATGAGACACCATAACAAGTGTAGAATGTATTCTCAAACTGAACAATCAGCCAACAACTACAGGGCTGAAAATTGCCACTTCAAACTGTTACCGTAGTACTATTGCACATCAAATATCTTTTACATAAACTGAGGTCAGTTCACTATACATCATATGAAGAATCAGGCCAGAGTTATAAATGGCTTTGCAATGTGTAGTTTAACTAGCTATATATCTAGTGACAAAATATATTCTTAATTTCATCACATCTAGCAGTAAAAAGCATTTTTTTAAAAAAATTGTTTGGTTTTTTTTTTTCGCTAGTAAATATTATATCCTAATATCTAGACCAAGGAGAGTCAGTTAATTCTAGGTGTCTTATATGAGAGGAACTTTTCTGCCTTGCCTATTCACAATTACCAACATGTAACCAACGAAATATTTGTGTCACACTTAGATATATACCGTGCATAGTATATTTACCTTTGTTTGTAGTCTTGTTTTGGAAAAAGACAAGCTTTATTTTTGTAGCTGTTTAAAATGAATACTGTAGGCAGAAGATAAAAGGGCTTGCCAAGCTGATACGCTTCAAATCAGTGTATTTATTGCCAATGTTATTAATGCAGAGTGGAGTACAAACTAAAAGCACAACATTAAAAGCAAGCTCCTACAGCTATGCCCAAATTCTGTAAAAATATCACATAATTAATAATTATCCAAATGTACAATTTGTTTTGTGACTTATGCAAACTACTTCTTCCTGATATTTCATTTTATTGCTTCAGCCTGAGTTTTTCTGCTGATATTTGTGACTGCGTATTTCTATGGTAACCCTGGAGGAGGGAATGGAAGGGTGCCCAGGGAAAAGAAAGGAAGGATACTGCAAGAAGGAAAACAACATGAAACTGAGAAAAACAGCCAACGAAAAAAAAACAAAAGGAATTGCAACAGCTTTTATAGGAGACTAGACCCACACAAATAACACTCCTTGGCCAAATAAGAAAAATAAATGACAAGCATATTTTGAATGAAAGCTCTGAATACCCTTGTGCTGGATAAGCCATCCCATTTATTATCAATGCACATTTAATCTGGGGACAGTGCAAGGAAAAGTAGGGGAAGATGCTGGGCTCAACAGGTAATTTTAAGTACCTAAGATCAATGTCTATGCTCCCTGTATAGTTTACAGTGAATTGAAAGTTTTATCTAACATTATACACCTGAGTAAGAGCACCTAGGTTGTGGGCATTCTGCTACATAGCTAAGAGACACACGGTCATCTCCAAAAGGTGATTTCTTCCCATCACATGTGTCCATTTCTCAACATTGTATGAGGTGACTGACTCCTAATTTGGGTGAGTTAGGCACTTAAAATTGCTGTCTCTTTTTATTCTAGTGGGAAAATAATTATCTTGTGCTACTACCTGAATGCATGGGTTTGTTAGTAACATCAATCTACCATTTTAAAATAACTTAAGCATCCAACCTTTTTAATATATGTTGATGTAATTTGGGGGTTAGCGGAAGTGAAAAAGAGAGAAAAGAGTCTTTGGAGCTATGCTACAGAGTTTTTGATTTAGATCAAGCTGTCCATTTGAGCACTGGTGAACTCTAGGATGTATCTAGAATCTCAGCATGATACCAGATATTTAAGACTCATTGGATTGTCCATGGCTGCTTACAAAGAAAGGAGGATCTCTGCAAGAGCAGATTCTCTGGTTTCACCCCCTCTGCTACGTGGAAAATTTCAAACAGGGGCTGTGGCTGCTGAATTTGACACACTGTGACACATGGAGGTAATTGAAATTGTGCACTTTCTTATATAGGCCATGACAGCCCATCACCTCCATGTTATTTTAATCCTAGATGTCCCTCTTCATGAGGCAAGTACTTGTGAACGTCCTAAAACAGACAGTAGATCATTTAAAAAAAATAATTATCTTGCATATGACCTATGCTGGTTATTGTTACCCATTTCTTTCCACGGCTATTGTATCAATTTGGGTATTTGTATTTTTCTGCTAGATGTAGGAGATCATCAGGGGATGTCACACACATTGTTCACAAGGAGTGCTAAGCAGAAACACTCCCAAGCAAGAGGAATTCTAACATTAATGCTACTGTCATAAGTACCAGACAACCCTTTCTGATCCTCTATCATTTCAGGTTTTATCCAAATGAATAATTTAAATGTACTATGTTTTTCCATTGTTAATTAAGTTGACTGGTGATGTTTTGCTTTTGAGAAAGAGTGAACCTATTGTTTCGAGAGCTATGATGAATGTGACAGAGTCCGCCTTCTTCCTGATCTCAAAGTCATTGCTTATGTGAATAAATGCTGTGTTAAAATGTGTAAAGAGGTGGAACCAGGTCTTAAATCACTGTCATCCATCAACATCAGTGCCTGACTACTTGTTTTTTTCATTATCTTGTGTGTAAAAGCTCAATGACGTACAAAAAAGGTAAGGTAGAAGGGAGAAAGAGTGCATCGGGCAGTTCTCTATATTACCTATTTCATGAGAAAATGAAAGTGGGAAATAACAGATAAATGAGTTCCAAAGTTATTTAGAGGAGATTTCTCAATAAATAAATAAATAGAAACCCAAAAGCAAATTTTACTTTAGTGCCCATCTTAATTATCTTCTGGGTTCTTCATCAGACACAAAAGGACAAATTCATATTTTCCACTTGAATGACTTGCTGTGTATTTTTATGGAGACAAAATAAAACAAAGTTTCCAAGACAGTAGTACAGTTTGCACATCTCCTTTAAAACAGATACAAAAATGTCTACTGGATCTGAATATATTGCACATCACCCACTACCCCACCTATTAGGTATGGATCATTGTGCACAAAAGCATTCAAGTGTGTTAAGAGCACTTGGTCAGTAGAGTAAGAGAATGTATAAAACCATCGATACCATCCTCCCCAGTCAAGTCCTTAAAAAATTAGTATATCCTCTTCTGTTCTTGTCATAAACGTCTACAGGACAAAAATATATACAGAAAACCTGGTTGCTTATCTGTTATCATCTGGAAAGGAAAAGAAAAATCAAACCCAAAACCAGAAGTAATGAAATCTTTAGATATTAAATTGCTGAACTCTTGTTTTATTTTAAAAAGATATGTGATTTTTAGACTTGCTACTTAACATGAAGGATATTTTAAACAGCATAATCATTCAAAAGACTTAAAAATTTTACTTCATCAGTATAGCTTTGGTCTAGTAATACCTGCTGACAACTTAAAATGTATGTCTAGGTGTGGTTATTTAAAAAAAAAAAAATGTCTCTAGTCTTCTCTAGAAGACAAGACAAAATAATCTAAAAAAAAAAGAATAACAATATACCTTCCTCACAGAACATATTATTATTATTAAATAGCAAAAGACTAAATGCAGGCTGTATATTAACGCCAGTTGATAACTATTTCAAAGACAATCTACCACAACTAGGTATTATGCTATGCCTCCTCACAAAAATTGGTTGATTATGTAGGAAATAATACCACATGAAGCAAACTAAATAATAGCTAGCTATTATAATCACATCAGGAGTACAGCCTGGTTGTCTGTCACATCACCACCTCCACAACTGCAGTGTGCTTTCATGTTCTCTTGCTCCCTTTCACATGTGCACTTGACCTACCACAACCCGCAAGTTTCACAGTAATTGGCAGTACCTGTAAGAGTGATAAGCAGGGACACATGAGTCAGAGTTTCCCAACTCATGGTCTATCAGTCGTTAATTGTTTGGTAGGTGTCCTGGTTTCAGCTGGGATAGAGTTAGTTTTCTTCTTAGTAGCTGGTAGAGCGCTGTGTTTTGGATTTAGGATGAGAATAATGTTGATAACGCACTGATGTTTTGGTTCTTGCTGAGTAGAGTTTACACTAGTCAAGGACTTTTTAGCTTCTTGTGCTCTGCCAGGTGCATAAGAAGCTGGGAGGGAGCATAGCTAGGACAGCTGACCCAGACTGGCCAAAGGGCTATTCCATACCATATGACATCATGCTCAGTATATAAGCTGGGGGAAGAAGAAGGAAGGGGGGGACGTTTGGAGTGATGGCGTTTGTCTTCCCAAGTAACTGTTACGCGTGATGGAGCCCTGCTTTCCTGGAGATGGCTGAACACCTGCCTGCCGCTGGGAAGTAGTGAATGAATTCCTTGCTTTGCTTTGCTTGTGCGTGCGGCTTTTGCTTTACCTATTAGACTGTCTTCATCTCAACCCGTGGGTTTTCTCACTTTTACTCTTCCGATTCTCTCCCCCATCCCACCGGGGGGGAGTGAGCGAGCGGCTGTGTGGTGCTTAGTTGCTGGCTGGGGTTAAACCACGACAGTAGGTCAGGCAACTGGACTCTCATATCATACGATCAAAGGGAGCCCACTGGACGATACACTCCTCCTGCAGCTACACAGTGCCAAGATCTCCATACTTCATTTCTGGAACATGGTATTTAATGCATCATACATGATAGATGACTGCATTAGCGTCCATGACGCATCAAGAGAATGAAATGTAGGATCCACTGCTATAGATGATATGAGCTTAGGAATATGTAGGCATTTGATTCTCTCTGTCTTTGTGGCTTACTACGATGTTGATATGAAGGCTCAAAAAGGAATCTCTGTATGCAGCTCAAAAACTTTTAAACTTTAAAATTTATATTGTTTTTCTCTGGGTTTTTTTTTGTTTGTTTTTAATGCACTTAAGTGTCCATCATGTGAAAGATGGAAAAAAAACCCTATAAAGATCAGAATCAGTTTTTTATTTAAAAACAAAACACTGTTTTGACAATAACTTTGTAGTTTTTCTTTTCATACAAATATTCTGACTCATATAAGGAGTCCAGGATTGGGTTTATAGAAGTCAAGCAACACTTTTTAGTTTTCTGTTGCTAAGAATTGCAACAAACTAAAATAGTATTAAGCATTTTTAAAAGCATATTTTGGAACTCCAATACTTATAAAGATGAAGAATCTAGTTACAAAGTATCTGTAGACTTTGCATCTGCTCAGCCTGTGACTGAATCATAACACATGATACTCAAATCATTTGTGTCATAAGCACTTTCATATGAGTCATCAGAACAATTTTTAATTAAAATTCAGTGACAAAACCACCATACAAACTTCTTTTATATCATTCTGCACACTGTACTGTTATGCTTTTTGAGGTATATCCACTTTAAATTATATGTTCCTGTCCCTCTAAAACAATTAGCTATTTTTAGATGCTTTCATGTTACAGAACTTCTTGTTTTCACTGATCACAGACTTACATCTCTGGAGTGAAACACAAGCACTGTTCAATACAGTACAAGCTATGCTACATACCGCACCATACTGTACATTACTCACCAGGGCAAAACAACAGGGCACAGGAAATATAAGGCAGAAATTGAAGGATGCAGCGCTGTTGATGTAATTTTGAGGAAATATCAGGATTCAAAATAAAATACATTTTCAGCTCAACAGTGACTCATACATTTGAAAGGGAATTGGAAATTTGGGTAGGCAGAAAGTAATGATCCATGTGGGAATTTTACAGGAGGAAGGAACTTTACTGTATAACCCTGCTTAAGTCTGAAAAGGCCTTCAAAAGTTGTGTGAGTTATGAAAGTGAATGATATTCTTCCGCATTTTTGGTTAATAAACACGAAGAGTAATTAGCATCCTGTTGCTTTTTTCCAGTTGCAGAAATTGACAGTTTCACCAAGTAGCAAGATAGAAAAACTTAGCAGGAGAAACAGAAAATATAACATTGATTCCCAGACTGCGGTCAATCCATGGGTTGATGATGGTCTGTGAAACCATACAAACAGATCACAGGGCATCCAGAACATCATGGTTAAAGAGGAACTCACAGCTGGCCAAGTACAGAACTGGCTGTGGTTCATAACAACAGCTTATGACCAACAGTATTAAGGTCATAGCGTATTAAAGGTCACTACACTGTGCTTTCACTTGGGTCATGACATGCCACTTAAGTCCACAGCATGCACTCCTCTTTTTCTCAAAACACAGCGTAGTGGTCTGTTCTTCACCATCTTCTTAAGCATAAGCTCTTGGTATGTGTCTGTACCATCCCTGTGTGCTGCATGAAACTTCAGAAATGATAGTTTCAAGGCAGCAATTTTCTATATACAATGTGTACAGAAAATTTGAGCATGTGGAAGATATTATGAGTCCTGAGGAGAAACAAGCAAAGCAAAACTAAAAAAAACCCTAAAAAAAAAAAAACAACCCAAGAAAAAACAACCATCACCCCCCCCAAAAAAAAAAAACAAACCACAAACCAACCTAATAACCATGTCATAGTGTTCAAGATTCTGGATTTAAGATTTATTTTTCAAGCTTTGATAAGCAAGTGGTTGTCTTTTGAAAACAGAATATATGGAAATAATCTCCAAATGCAAATGAATATCTAATAAACAAGCTTTTGATGTTCGACTCTACGTTTGGATGTGACTTTCTCTGAGTTCAGTGTGCTGAACCATTTTCTAGCCTGATGAAAATTAAAAAAAAAGGAAAAAAAAAATCTTTACCACTCTAAATTCAGTTAGAGAAATTGAGTCCTTAGCTTTTTTTACATCAGATAAAATCTACATTAGGGAATAAAATTTACTTGTAGATTTTTCACTCCCATAGAATTTTTCACTGACATATAAAAATTCAGAGATTAGAGAAAAGACATGGAGATGGTGTCTTCAATGCAATTGGGTTTTGATCCTGTCAGGTATGAAGGTGTTCTAACACAAAACTAAAGGACTCCTGGAAAATTACTGTTCAAAATGGGAATGAGACAGTGATACTATATCTCTCTTTGTTCTTTTGTCCTGCCATGAAAATATAAAGATAATAAAAGAAAACTGTTCCCAGAAAAAACTTCTTCAATAATTTTTCCTGCTCAGTTTAGTGGACAATTGTAGCCAGGGCTGAGAGAGTTGTAACTGACAGCAGAATATCCACAAAGACAGATCAACATTGGAAGACAGGGCTAGGATTTGCTTGGTTCATTAATTCCCGTTGTGCAAAACATTAAAGGTACAAAGAGAACATTATGAGTTCAATGTTCTAAGTCCCTGCAATAGCAGAAAAATCAAGATTAAAAGTCAAGATTTTCTTTGGAACAGGACATATAAGACAAGGCAAAAACTTATGATGGAGCCTGCTAATATAACTTCTGGGAATCATATATTTTGTTTATAGGTTATCTTGCAAGGGATTTCTGAAGGCAGTCTGGTCCAACCTCCCACTCAGAGCATAGCCAGCCTCCAAGCTGTATTTAGTTTCAACTTTAGATCACAGCAAAGCATTGAATATCTCCAGCCTCTCTGGGCAATTTGTTGCAGACTTTGACCACTCACATTGTGAACTTTTTTTTCCTTACATCTATTCAGAATTCCCCTCGTTGCAGCTCTTGTTCGTAGCCTCTAATACCTTCACTGTTCATTTCTAAGGATAATCTAGGTCTGTCTTCTCTATACTCTCCTACTGGGTAGTTGAAAACAGCTCCCTTTCATCTTCTCTTTTCCATACTGAAAAAAATCAGTTCCCTTAGTCTTTCCTTGTACATCTTGTGCTCCAGCTCCCTAAACACCTTGGTGGCCCTGCACTGACTAATTCCTCTATGTCAATGTTTTTTGAGTACTGGGGAGCCCAAAACTAGGCATGATAGTTTGGATGCTGCATCCTTAGTGCCAAACAGAGAAGAATCACTTTGGCCTTCTGGCTACACTCTTCCTCATATAGCCTACACCCTTCCTCATATAGCCCAACATGCAGTTATTCTTCATTTCGGCAAAGACACACTGCTGAATAACGTTCAGCTTGTCCACTGGGACACCTAAATTCTTTTCTGGTAAGCTGCTTGCTAGCCAGTATGTCCCCAGCCTGTGCAGGATGCCACGTTCAGCTTTGTTCAACTTCATAAAGTTTCTGCCAGCTTCCCCCAATTTGATACTGTCTGCATACTTGCTGAAAGTGCGCTTCAGGCCAGCAACAAAGACATTAAACAACATCAGTCTCAGTATCAGCACTTGAGAATGACTAAGATTCATTTCTTTTTCCAAACCTAAATATTACTATACCCCATATATGTGATCAGGACGTACTGACCAGGCTGTGGTGCTGCTTCAAGATGAAAATAAAGACAGGACCTATAAAACCTATTATTTTATATCAAATCTGTCACTGAATACATGCAGAGAAATTCTTCATCTGGTCTCTAATTTGCCCTTTTTAGGTCAAATACAGGTTTTCTCAGTATTATTCACCATCCTCCCACCAGATAAGAAATTACTCCCGATCCGCTCCAACTAGTTTCAGTAGATAGATGTTTAAGTATTTTGCATGCTTTTTTGTGACAAGGTGCAAGGACTCAGAACTAGTCACTCTCTGGGTTAGTCACTATACTCAACTAAGTGGAAGAATTATCCTTTCATAAAAAAGTTTACAGTATAGGATGTGGGAAGACAGTAGTTCATATTGTATTCATATTCTAAGCATAAATAAGCATCCTATGCCTTTAGTTTGTGCTGAAGAAAAGAAAGCAGAATGACATGTCTGAGCTAATAAATACGGTCTGATGCTGTCACAGGGATTTTGAGGATCTCAGTTTGAGGGCAGAGTATTTTTTTTTTTTAATGTTGTATATATATGATTTATATAGTCAAGACTTGTTAAACCATGGTGTTTACCTAGGTTTCCATCTTCATACATCATTTTTTAGACAAGCCATGACTTTGAGCTTAGAAGTTCTAATTAGAATTAGGTACACTTCCTCATAAGGAAAAATTAATGCAGTGTATCAGAGAACACTCATGGCAAAATTATATTGTTTGTTAGTAAAATAAAATGACTCCTCAGAGTCAGAAAAAGCTACATGTATGAAAATACACTTCATCAGTAACACTGAAATTTCACTAGAAAATTCTGCTGAATTAACTGTGCTAGTCATGAGGAGCAGTGTAGGCTTGTGCTTAGAGATACAGCCATCCATACCTTGCCTTTCTTTTTGTGTGTGGGCATTTGTGTGTGCCTATACATGCATACACACATGCACATATGTGTATGCATTTATTCAGAGCAGTATCGTATTGTTTAGTATTTGTAAAGTACAATATGATTCTGAAATGTGAAGTGTCAAATTAAAAAGTACCTTCAGCATAAAGTAACATAGTCATAGCAGTTATATGTCCAGGACAAGTATGGAAAATTCCCATGATCTCAGTATATACCATATTTTTAAAGTGAAGAAATTATTTTCATTTGTTTTAACTGAATCAAAAGTAAGAAACTATTATAATTATAAAAATATAGAGCCTTTTTTTTTTCTCTCTTTTTGTTCAGAAAACTCCAATTTGTTACACTTTGCAGCCTGTTTCATTGCTGTGTCTGGTTACTTCAGTCATGTTTCATTATTCTGTTGACACAACAGAACATAATATTACTGGTACAACTGAATGTGTCAGATCAAAAATATGGTGCACCAGCCTGAGAAATTAAACATAGATTTTTTACTTTTTTTTTCCTTTTCTGAAAAAAAAAAAAAAGGCAGAGGTGTAATAAAACTCTGAAAAAAATCAGTTAAGATTATATTGAAAACTTTAAATTTGTAATCTCAGTTACCATTCATATGCAAAATAGAACATCTCTAACCAAATGTATAGCAAAGGTGCAGTTTTTGCTTTGTTGTCAATAAGGGAAGTAATACCCATACAGCAGATGTTTGGGAATATGTGACTTAAATCTGATCCATTCAGCAGGTCCCTGTTCAACATCGATTAAACTCATGCAGCTCCATGTGATTGCAAAGGGAAGAGAATTGCCACTTCATACTAAATTCTACCTCAGCTGCTCTCACTTTGAGGCAGATGTGCAGAATGAGCTGCATGCAAAATTAAAGGAAATAAAGAAATTATGATGCTGTAGGGATACAGTGATTTAAAAATAATGCCCAAAGTGGTACATCTTTTCTGCTACCTGTGTTTGTGGAATGCTCTTTGTCCTTTCTTATCTTCAGGAAAATTTGAAGAGCTGGAGAAACGGGGGAGCTGGTGAATGACTTTCTTGATGGCAGCACAACAGAATGAATAAAACAGAGATTCTTTTATTCAGTACACGATACGTGGTTTTCAGGGAAATTGACTTTTAAGAGCTTTCTGCCTTTCCTGTCTGTCCAACTATTATATTTCTGAGAGACAAGTAAAAAATTGTGATGATGGTTATGGTAGAAACACTTAGTAAACCTGCAAGCGGAATAATGTGACAAAGGTAGCAGAGTCACAGTTACAAACATGTTGCATTTCCTTGTGTGACTGCAAAGTGATCTGATGTATATGGGAGCCTAGATGGACAATAATACTGAAAAGTTGCTATTCTCATTCTGAATAAATCTCTGAACTGAGTTGTGTTTGACTTAAAAAATGTGTCTTGGCAATCTTTTGACTATATCAACTGATACTATCCTAATCAGATCTCCTTAGCTTAGCTTTGGAAGCTAGTGAAACAGTAGAAATTCACTCAGGATTCTTTTCTCATTTTACCTCTACTTATTAGACTGAGTTGATGTTATGCTTCCATTTATGATGACACTCTAGTATTTGCAGTATCTACTCTATCTTTTCTTTTGGAAGTAACGAACCAACCAACTAACCAACCACAAATGTTTTACCAAACAGTGAACAAATTAGTTTTTCTAAAGAATAGTCTGTGACAAGACTTGGATTCCTTTTGCTGTGCTGTATTATAACCAGTGTTAGAGTTACATCCAACACTGGGGTTATGCTGGAGCACGAAACTCCCCATGAACAATACTTTTTCCCAATCTACTGACTGGTATTTGTGAGTAATCATACTGACCCCAAGAGAACTTCTTGCCTGGTACCCGTCCTGTGGGGTTTATACTGTCAAAATTCTGTTTTAATATGGGTGACATCATTGAAAATTAAAACTTTGAAGAATATGACTCTTCCATAAATGCCAAGGTAACAGTACTTGAAAGATACAGTTTCTAAGATGTAATGCCTCTTAGAAGATTTTTGTCTTAATCAGTCAGTTCCATGAGACAAATGCTGTGAAGAAGATAATGGGACAGAATATTCTGAAATGACAGAGAAAATATACAACAAAAGCTGGTGTGTAATTTGCTCATATGGCATTTTCAAGAAAATTGTGGAACATGGTCCAAAGTTGATGCTGATTTATTTGTGTCTCATGGACAGAGATACCAGCTTCACTCTCCAAAAAGAACATTTATTGAGACTATAGCAGCCAAGCATGTATAGTCACATACAAAATGCTGGTATATCAACTATGACCATGATAAATAAGAAAGTCTATTATAATAATCACAAAGTTAATTGGATTTCAAGACCATTATTATACACTGATTTCTTTGAGTCCAGGTTATCTACAATCCAACTGTGTTGTAGGGAAAAAAAGGTATCGAAATCATAAAAATTGTCCTCTATTAGCTAAGGAATCAAATTTGGACCATTATTTGGCAACAATCTTCACTCTGTCCAAAATATTTTACAGAAATATTGCTCAACAAGATTAGATTGCTATATATATCACTGCTTATGTTAAAAACAGGGATATAAACTTATGAAAAACCAAGTAAATATACTATTCTAGAAAGTCACATGAGGACTATGGAGCTCTAAATCAGTTTATCATAAGCATATGGATGCAAAAGGCAATAGCGTCTCATGAACTGTCACTGTCCAGCTTGTGATTAGTGAACAATAAAGGAACAAGAAATAAGATGTATCTGCAACTTCCACAAAAACTGGACAAAAGAGTGCAGTCATCAAATCTGGAAGCAGAGCATACTATTCAGAAGCAATGGATCAGATTGTACCTATGAAATGGACTGAGCAAAGCAATGCAGTGATTCATATCCAGGAGATAAAATAAGGCTCAGTAGCCCTGTGAAGCACGTCTGGACCACAAAAGGGATAACACTCTCTGACCAGCTCTAGACAACCCCTCTCTTTTCCTTAAAACTTGAAAAATAGAACCACTAAACTCTCTTTTGAAGTAAAACTTAAAATATTATTAACTGCAGGTGACATTTGGAAAGATTTGATCTAAGCTAATTGAGGAACAGAATATTCTTTGGTTTTAAATCTGAGGGTTTTAATTTATATAGCACCTTTAAAAAATTCACCTTTTGGTTCTCTTTTGATCTCAAGCATGACTATGCTCGCTGAGTTCACTGTAGGCAAGCACAATCCACAATGAATTCAGTTCTTATCTCAGTACTCTTCTTCCCTGCTAATTAATGTAAAAAGCCCACATTAAATGTATAGAGTGTAAATGTTAGATTAGAACACTCTTTTATTCCCTGTGATTTATAAGAAAGGATAACATCCTAACAGACCTCAGAATGGAGTATACCCACCCAATTTTGGTAAGGTGATTATAGTTGGACACTTACCATAGACAAGACACATCCTAGTCAACCACCTTTAATTTTTTCACTAAAAAGCAGGAAAGGAGACAGGTTAAGGAAAAACAGTTCCATAATAAGAATGCTGTCTAATTCTTAGTCGCTACGAAAGGTTATTCAGAGCCCATAAACCAAAGGACTTCCCACCATCTCTTAAATTAATGTTTCTACAATGAATTGACAGGTATTACTTTATTATTTGAATGAATTTGGTTCATTATTCTTCAGTTAATTGGACATTCAGTTAAAATCAAGTTGGCTGGAAACAAAATACTTCAGCTAAAAATAGTATTAAATAGTTTATTAGCCTGCATTAAAAAGTCTATAAAGGATGACCCTGCTCATTACAGGACAACAAAAATGTGATGGGCTGAGTTGGATACAAGTCATTCACACAATTCTTTCAAATAAGTTTAGTTACAAGTTAAAGCCTTGGTCATGCCAACATTTTAAACAGACAAAAACAACATTTGAAGATTGTCTATTTTTTTGTACTGCACTTATCAGAAATTCTTCTTTCTGTCCTCCTTTCCCCTGTATCAAAAGGTTTTCGAGAATTGACTGGTGACTGGAAGGAATGTATAGGTAAAGTTATCCTTATTCTTCAGATATTTAGAATCATAGAATCATTAAGGTTGGAAAAGACCCTTAAGATCATCAAGTCCAACTGTTAATTTCAGCCTTCACACTAGTAAAGTCAAAGTGAGGAGGTAGGAGCAGAATTCTTATCTCCTGTTCCCCTCCAGTGGTGCTGGGAATGGGTAAGAGAAGATGACCAACCTCTTCAGGACATCAGAGCATCTCCCTGCTGTGAATGTCTCAGTCAATTTGGAACGGATGGTACGAGGCAGCGAATAAAGAAAGCCTGACTTTTTCATCCACATGTAAAGTAAAGTATTTATCAGATGTCCTGGGTGAAGGATTTCAAGGCTATATTTTGTTTGCATTGTGTTTTTGCTGATAAGAAGTTCTGATATGTCCTCATTATCTGTATCACTTGCTTTTGTCTCTACATTCTTCTCAGACAAATGGTGATTTTTAAACTATTAAATAAAAAAACTAGTGATAGAACACTCAAATTTGACTCGTCACAGATGTCTGCAATAACAGGCAACATGTTTAGGAAGAAGAAAGTCTTAAAGTCTTCCCTGCCTTCATTACTTAAAACATTGGGTTCTCCTTAGTTTTTGGAAAGCAATTTAATTTCCCCACCTTGACTTTTATAGACTATTACATTCATAAAATGTGAAATCTAGTATTTGCAGAATGTTGTTGCAATTAATCTTAACTGCTTCTAATTTGCAAAGCAGGTCTTGAGGTAAATATAATTTAATTATTTTTTTAAGTTTCCCTGAACTTCTTAAAATCTAATTGACAAGGTAAAAATCTCATGAGAAGAGAATTTTTTTCTTTCATGACTCGAAGTATTTCTGAAATGACAGTGTATGCTGTATTCTGCAGGAGCTCAGAATTCTGCCCACTTGATTTCTAAAGAAGAATTGCCCCCCCAAAAGTTTTTTACATAAAACTATAGCAAAGGATGAATCACAGTTTTCATGAATAAAAAGAAATAGCTTTGCTGTGGTTCAGCTTCTGTTATGGGTCATAGTTTTCCCATACTCGGCTAACTCATCTCTCCCTTAATAATACGGTATCATGACCTAACCCACAGCTCAGGCTTCCTTTGCTAAAGCAAAACTGAATTCTCTATTTATCAGATAGACTGTGTTACCTAGTTTACAAACACTAGATATAGTACCTCCAGTTCCTGAAACTTGGTTTAATTGCACGTAGTGGGTTTAGAAAGAGATGTTAAGGATTTAATATTGGTTGCTAGAATGCTGAAATATTTGGAATTACACATCCTGACATTATTCCAAGATACAATATATTAGAACTTGGATCTTTTAGTGGCTGTACTTAGGCCTTATTTGTATAAGTTAGGTCATCTGAACAACTTTTTTTGAAAATACAAATAACGTTAATGATTTTTGTACTATTGCCTGTATTTCACTTAACATTATTTCCTACAAACAAAAGTAGGATGTTAGACAAAGGCCAGCGACAGGATGAGAAAAATAGATCCCCATTTTCTACACTGTCCAGCACCTAAAAAGAGAAATTCTCAGTTTTCCTGTGTGAACCATGAACCCTTTACCTTGGAGTAGATTCTGGATTCTCCTTAATACTACAAGAGAAGGAAGTTTAAACTTGTGTCAGTGAAAAAATTACACAATTTTTAAGTCTTTTCAGACTTTGATAGTATTTCAGAGGCTGAACATCTGTCAATCCAAAACTGTAGTACTAATTCACTGGTAAAATTGTTCAAAACTATTGAGATCTTCAACAAAGGAATGCAATCCTTATTTCTTTCTTCAGTTATATGCACTGTGAAATTAATGAGGTGTGTAAAATTTTGCATTACAAGGCATTATAGTCCAACAAAGACATTTGAGGTACATCTCTATTTTAAGCAGATGATAGCATCTGCCATGATATACTCTGCTGAAGAGATATTTATGATTTCAGACATTAGGAAAAATTTTTCATTGTCGTGAAGAACTGTACAAGAGCTTTGGGGAAACAAATGACACTTCATTGTGATTTTTTTTTTTTTTCCATGTAATTCAAACATTTTAACAACAAAAATCAAGTCTAAGGTTTTTTTATGTATATTTTTTAAGATGATTACATTCCCATTAGATATATCTGGCATTCACAAAAGAGTGTTTTCAGTTAAAACTTCTTATGAAAACATGCATTTAAATTTTAAAATGAATGTCAGGATTCTTGGGTGAGTTCACTATAATTACTACAGAATATGATGTTTTCCATGCAAATCAAAAGTTTCAGAAATCCAAAGGCAAATAGAGACTTTCACAATTATTATTTTTAATATATATTTTCCATTGCTTATATTTCAGTTTACATTTTTTAAGTTTCTGTGACATAAAATTTGTGCTCTGTTTACATCAGAGGTGGCTGCACTATAGACATCAAAATAGAATGTGATCTGCTGTTCATATAATCAAGAAAAAAAAAATCTAAGTATCAACTGGAGGATTTCCTCATACTTGAATTTATTAAGCTCAGGTACATAGAATATGTTTTAATATGAGTAACAAATCCTATTAAAAACACCCAGAGACTGTCTAACATATTATGTACCCTTGTATTAGATATATTTAAACTTTTAATACACAAAGATAAAGTTTGAGTTAAGTCATCTAATGCCTTAGAAATAGATGCCTGGTCATTAACTTATTCCTCTTTCCTTGGGCATTTTGACCTGACATCCTCTTGTGGTCTGTTTGAGAAGACCAACTTTGTAAATTTTTTTTTTTTAAGTCCTTTCACCTTCTTAGTGGCAAAGAGGTGAAACACACTGTAATAAAGAAGAAAGTTGCAGTCCCTGGGTTTCAGTCTGGCAGTTACAATACAAAACTAAAAGTGATACTTCACAGAAATCGTTCTTCTAGCAACTGTAAAGGCATTGATTAACTTCTTCCCATTAACCTGTGGCCTCAACATTAAGCATAAATAATGCAGGGACAGCCTCTGAACTGCTAATACGTGGTTCATTTTAGTTCCTCACCTTCCATTCTCCAAGCTGAAGCTTTTGTGTCAAGATTTGTAAAGGAAATTTACAGTATAGTCAATACACAAGTTTGTATGGATTATGAATCAGTGTGTGTGTGTGTGTGTGTGTGTGTATAAAAACACCAGAAGAAATGTCACAGCAGGGTTTAAACAAGTGGTGTACGTGCAGCCATTGAAAGGGATTGAGAGCAGCCATCTGTGGATAACAACAAAAAGGAATTGAGCAGAGTGCTGATGGCAACAAGGCCAAGCAAGAGCTAAGTCCACAGCACAGATGTGGGGCAATCTCAACGTGATACAGCTCAGCATGGCTATATGTGCCTTCTTTGTCAAGAGTGTGTAAAGGCTCCAAAGAGCAATGCCACTCAAGATGAGACTAGAAGATATGAAGAGGAATCAAGAGGCAGCATTGCTTGTCCTCTATCCCATCACATGTAATAATGATCACAATATTAGAACATACATGTCTTATTTTTTGCATGTGAGTATGAAATAGTGAGTGAAAATTCAGTATTTTGTATGATAAAAATCATCTTATTCTGTCTGTACTGTCTCATTTTTAATTTTGCTACATTCTTTACACACACACAGAGCATCAAATAGATAAACCTGAAGAGTTTTGATATCAAAGGGATTTTTTTACACTGTCCTCACTGAGTCACATCCTCAGAGGAATCTACTTACACTTTAGCTGCACTGGCAAAATAAATGCATTCAGTCCTTGCTTATCTGGACTGTCAAGAGTGGAGAACAATTCCATTACAGGAAGAGGACAATGCTTAAAAAGCAGGTTTCCACCCGATGTAAGAAGAGTTGTTAGAAGAGTGAGGGTTTTTTGCTTCTAGTTCCAATTCAACACAGAATTCAAATGCCCATGTGCAGTGACTAACTCAATATACTGTTTACAATTACTCTGATTTTTTTGAGTAAATAATTTTTCTACTAGCAAAATACATGTGAAAATATGAAATGTTAGAGCTTCGTGTACTGAAGTGTTTGGGGAAAACATTGAATGTAGCAGTTAGTTCTGATTTAACTTTGACATGTCACCAACATTTGAATGTACTTCCGCTTTTGATGAATCTTAACTCAGTTTGACTCTAATACAGATGTATACAATGTACAGGAAATTACAATGAAGTCTGTCAATTCTCATGCGTAAGCACTTCAAGCTGGTCAGCACTTAGAGGCCAGAAGACTTTTTTCTTTATAACATGGCATTGCTCAATTAGGTGCTTTACAGAGGATTTAAAATGTTCTTTTTAAGCACCATTTATAGGCTATTGTCAGCGACAAACTGCCATATTAGAAAGATCACTGGTCTGTTCTGGTAATATAATTCAATTTCATATGTTCTTGCTATCTTCATATGTGTTACTATTTTTCTCAATACCAACAATAAGATCAATGTTTCTCCTTTTAGGAAAGTTTACTTGTTTCTTTTGTGCAGTGCTGCACCTTTTGCCTATGTAATTAATTCTCTAAAAATATAAGTATGTGAAACAATTAGTAAATGTATCTAATCACTGATAGAGAGAGGACTCTCAGGAAAAAAAAAATATACCAAAGAACAATAAAACTCTGATGATATATATATGATCAGAAGCAGAAACATACATACCTATGAGTCTTTAACAGAAACTCATGGAGTGCTATGAATTGCAGGTTTAGAAAGTAGAGTAATCTCAGCTTACTGCCACAGATGATGCATTAGTAGCAAAATCCTCTGAAGAAGGTATACAGCTCAATTTTTTGGCATTTCCCAAATTACTTGTGAAATTCTTACTTATTAAAGAACGTTTCTGACAAACACAAATGGCCTGGTCTAGTTTAATAATACAATGGCAAAGTCACGGGATTTGCAGTCATGTGATAGAGGGATGAATTTGGACGAAATGTATACACAACTTTCGGATTGCTAAAAATTCTGTAATTTTTTCTTACAAAAATTTGATCATGGTTAGGATATTTATTTAATTATATTTATGGTAGTTGCTTAAAAATGTGCAAGACTATTGTTTCAAGTATTTCAGTAGCGCTGCAATGGAGCTTTCACTCAATAATCACACAGCTGATAAATAGCATTATAAATCTCATAACACACTCAAGGAAGTAAAAGTTCTTCAGACACCTTTTCTTACAAGCATCATCTAGAGAATCTGATTTTGGAACATCTGAACATCCCTCTGATAATCAGCATATCCTCCTCAGCCAGCTTTACTCTGTATATTCTTCCTGACTTCACGACATGGTGCTTCAGATCTTCTGTCATGAATGAGTGGAATGCACCTCACTCAAAAGAGAGAAGCAGCAGTACGTTTTATTGAGGTAAAATGATAATTTGACAGAGTTCAATGGATTCGGTGGAATTTAACAAAATTTATCAGGGGTTTGCCAAGGTTCAATAAGTTTGCTGGCAAGGTTCACCTTATTAATTACTGTATGGAAGAAACATACAAAGGAAAATTGAGTTAGAATTGAGTTAGAATGATTCACACAGAGACCAGAGATGCAAAGGGCAAGGAAGACCCTCCTGTTGAGTCATGAGGTTCAGAGTGGATCCCCTTGCTTTCTAAACTCCTTATGGAGCCTAGGTGCAGCTAGGTCCAATCTTAGTCTCAGACTTGGACAACAGTTTATGTTTAATGGAATTATCTATACAAAGCTTATAACAATTAATATTGAGTAGCTACACAGATTAGTAATGTTTCATTAATATTAATTCAGCATGTTATCACCGACGATTGGTGGCAAGTAAGGGATCTCTCCGCATTGGGCAAGGAAGGATGTCTTAGTCTCAGGTAAGGAATCTCAAACCTTGAGAGGCATCCCTGCTCAAGGGAAGAGTCACCTGGCATGCAGTCCAGCTCAAACTGAACTTATCCAAAGATCTGCTCTTGGTAAAAAACATCTCTGCCTTGAGGAGCAACCTCCCAGCTCAAAGGGAGATCACCGCCATGCAGCCACAATGCCTAGGGAGAGCTCTCTGCCAGGGAGAGCTCAAAGAAGGCTCACTTAGGCATACTTATGGAATAAAGTGGTTCGCTTGTAGTCAAATCACATGCAACGGAAAGGTGGGCATGAGACTCCTTGTACCCACAACTTACTTTGTTCCTTGATAAATGAGTCCTGGAAAAGCTACCTACTATTCATGCATTAATCGCATGATTGGTGCTCCAATCTCATATGCATTGATGCTCACTGTGTCACTCTGCTCCTTTGTGGGTTTTCAGAGAACAGATTGAAACTAGAGGAGTTCTTGGCCTGGCTATGGCTCAGGCCTTTGCCTCCTTTGGAGCCTGTATCAAACTACTCTTAGTTCAGTTAAGGGGTCGAGGGCACTCGTCACACCTTCCCAAGCACCCCACCTCTCCCTTTCAAGCTTACCGTTTCTGCAGACTGGTGCTTCCGCTTAAACAATCTGCTTATTCCCTGCTGTTTCTTGCCTTAGTCTACCTTCATTCCTATCTTTTAGCCTCAGTCTATTATCACAGCATGTTTTTTTCACAAAGTTTTTTACAAATCCTTCTTCTGCTCTGTTCTCTCTTCTGAACTGCTCTTTGTTCACTAGCACAACCACAAAGGCATTGGACAGCCTTTGATCTTCCTGCTCTGTAAGCTAATTTCAACATTAAGCATATTTGTATTTTAAACCCACAAACTGAGAACTTAAGAGAGAACTCCAGACATGTATTGATTACAATGGTATTTCTGCTAACATTTCTAACATATACTTCCCTCACAATGCTTAAAGTTCTTGCAAAAATCCTACTGGTTTTATTAACATAGATTTTAAAGAATCTGACCTCATTTGACTGTTCTTAAAGAAATTAAAAGGAAATAATCCCTGAGCAAAATATTCAACATTTATCACATACTGCAGAATGCATTTACTCTTACATATTTTTTGTAAAAATATAAGCCTGCTGTTAGTTCGTCTAAAGTTCGTCAGTATCAGTAAAGCAAATGCTTCAAAGTTCTTAAAAATCTCTAAGTTGCCAAGGTACTTCTCCAACACACAGTGAAATTATTGACCCTCATGAGGTAAACGCTTTGGCAACCAGTTTCAAGTCACAACCTGTAAAGTTTGCCAAATATATCGCTCTCATAATGATCAGAGATTTAAGACTTAAACACTTAGAAATTTATTCCCAAAGATCATAGAAGAGCTGACACAATAAGACAGTTTCTACTGGAACATTAATAGATGACAAAAAAGTACACATCTATCTTAACAAATACACAAACTTTCACACTATTTATCATGTAGTTTATTAGGCAAATTCTGACATGGAACCTCACTAACGCTTTCAGTTCGTCTGGCCAAGTCGCAGGGATAGGAAGGGTAAAGTGTAGGAAAATGCACAAAGAGGTAATGACTGGAGAGAAAACTGTGGGTGCTAGAGGATGCTCCTCAAGATCCACGAAAGAGAAAGCGCTGAAAGGAAACAGTCCCTCAGCCATGATACTGCACTGGATTGTGTGGTGTATCCTGTGGTCTCGTCTTGCTCTCTGTCACAGCCCATACTTATTTCACTGAGATATTCATTTGTTGCATCTAACGCTAGGGGAGCCTCTCTTGATCTGGTAGGCTCCTTATTTTTCAAGGAGAGCACAATATGACTGAAGGTGGCTTCAGCTTTCTATTTCCCCTCACAAGCTTTAACTCCACACACTTCATGTAGAATGCTTTGGTATTTGATATCTTTTGTCACTGGAGCTACCTCTCCCTATGTTAATATCAAGTTTTGCTCCCTATCTTCCCTTTCAGTCATGATTCCTCTCTGATCTTCCACTCTTCCCACCTTATCACAGCATCTTTATTAATGGCAATTCCCCAGCAATAAATTTTGTTATTTTCAGAGGCAAAGAGCTGAATTACAGCAAGACACTTCATTTTTGTTCAGTCTTTGCTCAAGAGCTCCGTCAGAGACCACCGTGTGCTTGCTAAGATTTCCTGCACTTTGAAACCTAGCATTTTATGATCTGGGCTTTTGAGATCATCATTAAAATAATAATGCTTTATTGATCCCATGATTACTTCATTTACCTTACTGTTTCCTGTTTTTAATTACAACAATTGAGAAACTGTCTAAAGTGTTTCATTTGTCAGACTAAATAGTGCCAGCTGTTTGAAATGAAAACATTCAGAAGATACGTGGGTTAGACTACATTTAGGTGAAGAGTGCAGTCCAGTATTTTCTCACCAAATGTTTCTATTAGGCAAAGGTTTTATATTGGCAACTCCTATTTTTTTAAAAGTCTCAAAACATCACTAAACAACGCTAATGAAAAGATAAGTGAAATATAATTGCAGAGGAATCTTTTAGTATTTAACCATATTTTCTAATGTATAGGCTGTATGCCAATACTATTTTTGTTGTCGCTTTCCATTGTTGCTTCTTGACACTGCAGTTTCTCCTGTTGATACCTCATTTGATGCCAATGCTTCTGCCATGGCCTTTGGTGTGACTGTCACTTCTTCACTACAGGTGGTGGTGAGGGCAGCAGCAATGGCACCTGTGAGAGTGAGAAAAGAAGCCATGGGCAAGGCAACAGCAGAGGTTTCAGAAGGCACCTGATTAACCTCATTTCTTTTTCAGGCAAAAGGTTATTTTTGACAATGATCAATTACACACAAGAATTTGTGATAAATCTGTTATTTCTTTTCTTTTCATTTCCCCCTTCTTTACTTCACAATGACAGAAAACAAGGAGCTGCTTGAAACTTCAAGCAGGTGCAGCTGGCAGAGAGCTGAGCAAGTTGTTTCTGGAGAGTGGCTTATTTACTGAACAATACAGTCTAAGGTCAACTGAAATTGCTTAAATTAATCTAAAACAGGAGACTATTTAAAAATTCCAAAATGATCAATTTGAAAAATTCCAAATGAATTTGAATAATGAGCAATTTTTGCAGTATTGTGCTCTGATAGTTCCCTTTTGAAATGTCCCTGAATTACATTTCTGAAGTGTGGGGGAAAAGGAAAATCTTACCAATCTACGTCAATTTTATTTATTTTTTAAACTGAAAAAATATGCCATTTTATTTGTTTGGGTTAACTTTAAACAAATAACTGAATAGTAATTATTCACTGGGCTCTGTAATGGTTTGTGCAAACCCACAGGAGTGAGGAGACATATGAGAGAGACAAGAGCTGGCATCAAGTTGCTCCTGAGCAGAGGAGCTCACCTCATTGTCAGGCCAATAGTGGACAGAGGAAGGTGGTGTGAGGTGCTCAGAGAGCTTAGATACAGATGTTCTGTTCCCTGCACTTTCAGAAATATTCCATGCAACTTTGGACAAATCGTCATGGGCCAGTATTCCAAAATTACTTCAGTAAAATATTTGTCTTCAAAATCCTATTCAGTTATTTTATAATCAAATAGGTACTTATGTGTATGTTTTGTCTTGTTGCATTTTGTTTTACAATGAAGTTACACAGGTACTCAATATTTTATTAGCCTGACATGGACAGCTTTAGTCATGAAATGGATGAGCAACGCAAAACCCATTTCATGTTGAGTCCTTTGATGTAGTCAGTAAGGTAGGCGTTCCTTGTGTGCAACACCTTCCAGATCCTTTAAGGTGTTTCCTCTTTCTATGCTAACTTCTAGTTAGATGCAATATACCTTTGTTGAAGTGATGAAAATATTCTTTTACCTCTGTGGGGAGTACCTTACTCACAGGCTACATCTAAAGACTATTTTGGATACACCAAGCCCTCCTACCAAAACTAATGACTGATAATGGAATTCCTAAAGACTGATGAGGTGCCAAAGACAGCTTGATTCTTTAGTTCAGTAACCAGCACTTCCACTTAGATGGAAAAAATCTGGGATTAACTGGCTAATCTAATGACTGCGTCTGAGTATGGGAAGCAGTTGCTGCAGAACATGCATTAACATTTCTAAGTGAAAAGCATGGAAAGACAGATCTTCTCTTTTGGTGGGGCATAAGAAACACTTGTCAACCTTTTCTCTGGATTCCTGTTTAACATGATATTTTTTTAAATCCATCTCTGAATTACCTAAGTCTCCTTATTCACCCTATAAGGAACATCACTGCATCACGCAGTGCTGTGGATTCATCCAGGCAGGCAGGCATCAAACAGCTGTAAACTGAGTTCACAGTTCTTTTATGCATTCATCTTGTTTAATTGTGATTTCCTCAAATAGCTAAGGTCTATATAATTCCTACTGTAATAGATGCTCATAAAGGGTTCCCCTCAAACCAACTTTTTCTGAGTCCATTCTCTATAAAAAAAATATGTAAAAGAGTTGGTGTTTGCAAGTCAATGCATTTGCACGTGGAAGGGAAAGCAGAATAGTATTAAATAACATACAACAAACCCAAATATTTTTCTTATGTACCTATACTGAAATAGTTGAAATATGAGAAAGCATCTAAATTAAACTATGACCGATCTCTTCAACATGGTCGTATGGTGTTAGTCACAGCATGGATCAACACTGAAAACTTGAAATCTTCCATGTGCCTGCATTTCATCCTTTATTATTTTTTATGAAAGGTAAACTCTCCCTAGACTCAACCCATTAAAGAAAATTATGCATGAGTTTCCTCCATCCCTTTCAATCAACTAAGTATATTCACATCAGTGTTCAAATAGAAAATTAGTTTTATAGTACAAGGGTAATGATATGATAATTGTTTCTTATGAGTATATAACCTTGAAAGATATAATAATAGGGGAATCTCTGTGTTCTTAAAACCAATTTTGTGTCAACTTTTTCCTGGCAAATGTTACTGTTATCCAATGTAACACAATAGTTCCTTTGTTTAAAAATGTTTTCTCATACCATTAGGCATAATTTCCTCTGTTCCCATAAAGATTTGCAGTTTATTGTAAGCTTTAAATTTATAATTCCTTCTAAATATTCAACAGGTATTCCCCAGGAATGACATAAGTAAGTTTTATACAAAATATTTGCATGCTTTCTCTCATAATTTTGTCTTTCCATTTCCTTTTAACAATGTAACTTTTTAAATTTTTATTTTTTAATTAATCCTTACATTTTAGAAAAGACACTGAATGGATTTTATTTAATAGCAAAGAGAAAAGTTTGAAACACTTATCTACCTACATTAATTTTTTTCCTGACAAACTGGATTTATGTATTTTGATCAAATGTTTGATTAGGCTAAACATCTACACATTTATTCTGCATCTTTAAAAGACATATCTGGGATCTCCAAAAGTAGGTAAATATAACTCTTTTTTATAGTACATCAAGACATCAGTACTGTTTTTAAAAAGAGAGGTGCAAAAATGTCCGAGAAATGGAGCACCTCATTTACATGGGATTTTTTTTTTTTTAATTATTATTGTTTACATTTTCCATAATGGACAAAATTAATGTGTTCATAGTGTTTGGTAGAATTACTAGTCTTGCCTGTGGGCAGGAGTTTAGTTCATAAAGGTTAGGTTTTTTTCATATAGGTAAGTTCTATTTGAGTCAGTCAGAATGGACCAACATAAAAGTGCTATGATTTGCATCTATTTACTTTAGAACTTAATAACAATAAAAATAAAAGCCAAAATGGGACTTCAGAAATTACAGTTGTCTGCTCTTGAAATATTCCCAGAGTCCTAGAAATTTTAATAACTGTATCTGCATATCTTTAGTAGCCTAGGAATTCAATGCAGTAACTTAGAAGAAAGTTAAGCAACATTATAAATATTTAGTCAAATTTAAATATCTATTTAACCTAAAATTGGCTGCTACAGGTGACCATATTAGGTGCTTTTCCTAGTTAGATTCCAGCTATGCTTAGATGCAAAAAGACTACGCAACTTCTTTGTAAAATGGGTCTTATGAATTTGAACAATGTAATATGTTGCAGAGAGACATGCTAGATTATTAGCATGAGAAAACTTAGATTTATTCTTATGGTCTGCTCTTTCAAATAAATTGGTTGCAGCTGAATGAAATTCAGCTTACTGTCAAATTCTGCTGTAATTGTTAAAGATATTGAAATGAGCTGGGATTAAAAGGTTCACTGTCAGTTTCTTTTAAAGCAACAATAAATTAATCCCTTCTGTCAAAGACATACTATATGATTCTCAATGCACAGTTCAATGTCCTTAACTTTCTGGAGAGCTGAAAGGGTTAACTACTTTGAACTCCCAGTATGAAGCAGGTAATGAAAGATGGAGGCATAAAAATGACACAGGAACAGACTAGAGGAACTGTAGCATTGGCACTGAATTTTGAATTAAGGCCCAGGAATCTCTGAGCCTTGCAATTCATGTATCCACAGAACATAAACCGGTTCCCAGTATGGTGCCCACTCTTTTGTGGGGCGTTTAACACATATGCACATATGCAGCTCCAGTGAGACACAAGGGCAAGGTCCTGAGCTTAATGCATCTCCCAAGCAAAGGTGGAAAGGTCCATGTTCCACACCCTGACATCAGTTATCATTTTGAACTATATCCTGATTTTCATACCTTGCGAAAGTCATGCATTTTTAGTTTCCAAGAGTATTGTCCTCCTGGTGTTTTTCTAGTAGAACCTGTTGCCAAAGCTTGTCCTGAGGTACAAGATGTCCCTAAGGAAAATTTCCCAAATTTTCAGTTTGTGTCGTGCTACAAGAAAATTTGGTTCCTCTCCGTGGTTGCTTTGAAAATAAACATTAGTTATTATTTATTTATTTCTCCAAATCACAGTATGACATTTAATTTTTTCACCTGTTTTAGGTTTTATGTACAATTAATCTGTTATGAGTTTTATCATCTAAACTCTCATATAGTGTCAACAGCTTTTTTTAACATCAAAAGATAAAAGACATAAAAAAATGTCACTAGAATGGATTTCAGAATTTGAGAATGTGAAGAAGAGTAAAGCTCTAGTAATGTCTTAGGGTCTTAAAGCTTACTCATAATTAACCTGTACATTTTGAAGTTATGTACTATGATAACTTGCAATAGCTTCTTGCTAGACTAAAGCAGTGAAAGGGAACCAAATGGTTCTGGACATTTTTACATGCCGTCATAAAGATTTATCCCTGTTAAGGCTGGAAATATTAATTAAATTAAAATAGTAACTACATACCTCCACCAAAACCTCCACTGTTTCTTTTTTAAGATTATAGAGAATGGATTGACTCTTCGAGGTGTAGGTCCAAAGGCAGCACTCTTGGTTCAAGCTGAAAGAAAGGAAAATTAAATGTTAAAATATCTTTTCTCAGAAAGATTTTCAGTTTCACTACAAATGTGATATGCATTTTAGAAATGTATGACCCCAAAAAGAAGTTTAGCCCTGAAAACAGTCTGTCTTGCTTCTTTCTGTTGGAGAATATTGATTTTCTTTTAGCTATGAAGTTTTCCATCATATACTGAATACACAATAACTCTGTCAAATACAGGTGACTTTATCAAGTGTAAACACAATCCTTCTATCAAAATCCAGCCCCATAGAAAATGGTGATGCTAGTGGGTTTTTTTCTTCCACTTCTTTTCTCAGTTATTCTTGAAAAGGTTATTTACGTTCCTGCAATTTAATTAGTAATGTTACAACAGAAAACTATGTGGTGGGTAGTACAATAAAGAGAATTTAGAAGTAAAAGTCAATGAAATACTAAACATCTCAATACTCTGGATCAGTAACTGAAGGAGACTAGAGTGAGCTGGAACAGAAGCCAGGATGTAGATGACACTGGGAACAATTTTTTAATAATTTTATGTTTCAACAGAACAAGATACGGTTTCACATGGATTTCAGGAAAAAACAAAGTGGTCTATGTCATTATTATTATTATTATTATTATTGTATAGTAAAATGCCAGTTTATAATCACACTTCATTCTGTAAATGTGTGATACAGGATTCACATCAATTGGTCACTGACACAGAGATGACAAGCATACAAGTAGTTATTGTTTTAAAAGGATTTTTTCACATTTCATGAATGAATAACCTGAGTTCAGTGAAATTGTCCTGCTCTTTTGGCTTAGAGAAGGTAGCTGACACACAACTACAAGTGGCAGACACCTTCGACCCACAGAAATAGATAGCAAGAATACTGCTGCTAACCTAAATGACTGTGCTAGCAGTTAGGGTAATCACACACTAGAGAAAACCCATGTGCTCTTTTATACACATTTAACAAAACAGCGTCAACCTTAAGCTGAAATTGTTTTCCTCATGTATGATCTTTCCTCATTGTGCACTCCCTTGTTATCACCAGTGATCACACTTTACAAAAATCTATGGGTATTAAAGATCCTATTAACCTGAGTAATGTATACTGCATGAAGACTACAGCTGGAAATGTTATTGCTTTAGAAAGAAGAAGTGTGTAACTGCAAATATTGTATGTAGACATGCGGACAGATTAGTAATCAGTTTGGATCAAACCAAGAGGCATCAGTTGCTTCATGTCAAGTACATTATATATAACAGGCTTTTTTATGCATTGGCTAATATTGCTAGTACTATTAGAATACCATGATAGGAGCTACGTCTCCAAATCAAAGAATTTCAGGAAAAGAAGATGAGTTCTTGCTCAAACACAAAATACAATGACATTCTAATAGCACAGGCACAAGAACAGCTGCTGCACGTAGTCCCCTATTACCAACTACTGACATTGCATATGGAATAACTTGCTAGAAAGCTTGGAAGTCTTTAAGAGCAAAGAGAAAAAGTAAACCATTTCAAAGATCCTCTCCCTGGTGTGACTCTGTAGGCAAGACTATGTGAATAGTTCACAATGGGACAGTTGAACAGCCAAATGGTGTAGTTTGCATTTGAACTTCAACAAATCCAGAAGGTGATTTGCTATGAATGATGAAATACGTAATAGCAAAAAAAAAAAAAAAAAAAAAATGCTGCCCTACACGCTACAGTAGCCTTTTCAGATATGGAACTTGCATGCCAGAAAAGTAGAATTTATTTTAAAAAGCAGTGAAGACTTATGGGAAAGGGAGATGCCTCTGCAGAATAATTTGTTGCTTCAAAAATCAAAGTAGTAATTATTTTTACAAAGTCTTTCCTTCACAATTCATTGCAGTTTTAAACAACTTGTTTCTTTTTTGTCTTGTTTCACATAACTTGTATTCAATTTTTTGTGTCATACTTATTCATTTTATTGAAAAATATTTTTTGCTAGTAAGTATTCAAGTGAAAAAATAACACTCAAATATCTGTTTTTTTCAGTTTCTTTTTTAATTTATAGTAAAACACACAGCAGATTTAACATTTTTTGCAAAAGTCTTTTTTTTCTTTTGCAACTCTTCATTGCACTGCAAGAATCTTGATGAACATTGCAACTCATGTTTATGCAGTCAGTATGAAAATAATATTCATAATGACAATGCATAATGTCCTCTGCAAGTATTCATATTACTTACATAACATTTCCATGTTGCATTGCAACAGTGCAAATATAAATTTAAACAACCAGAAGGATTCATGTCTGCAACAGAAGTTGAACCCCCCATCTGCCTTTCTGATAGGTAAGGAACATGACTTCAACTTTACCATAAACAGAGAGCAGGTCAGCGAATTTAATGCCATTAAATAATGAAAATATTGTGAATCATATCCTTTTGTTATCTTTAAGCATTTACTTAATCACTACAGAGACCACATAAGCACATAAAAGCGCACAAAAATATGAGTTCTTTTTCTCACAAAAAGTTATGTAAAATATTAAAAAAAACACCTTATCAAGCTTATTGTAATTTTAAAGAGTACATACAACTTAAATACTATTCTAGGAAAATACTTCTTTGAGAGTTACGTATTGCTTGCCAAATTTGTTGTAAAGCAATTTTTAATATCTGCCTTATGCCCCCAAAAAAAGTTTTAACTGAAATAATGAATTACCATTAAAGTACAGAACACTGTTTGCAAATCTAGTGTCTGTTTCTAGTAAAGTCTCAAATCAGATGTAGCAAAGTAATCAAATATGCTCTATGTATTCTTGCAGATATATACTCAACGTTAGGACAGAATTTTTCAGCAGGTTATTACATGTTGAAATACCACATGAACCAAGAAAGAGTTAATCAGGAATTACATGGAACTAATGCTTAGGGCATAATGTTCTTTTAGATCTAAAATGGAAAAAAGACTAAAAGAAGCCAAACTTCCACATTGTCTGCAGGCTTAGAGGCACTGGATGAGCTAGCAAACTCCAATTATTATTACCTTCCTGACTGAATTCCATGTTCTGTTTGGTGGGAATTTTCGTTCATCACTGGGGAGCAATTGATTTTCCAATGTAGGTACTCAACTGTGCTCCATCTTCCAACTTAAAAAAAAAAACATTATTGCTGCTGTAAATCACAGGATACGGTTCATAATAGCAATAACTTTCTCAAAATCAGTCATTACTATAGTTAACTACTAGATTGTTACGGTATCTTTCTTCCTTTACTTGAAAACGTGAGTTTAAAAAAATCACACAAACAGTAAACGAATGATTTCATTTAGAAAGCTACATGAGTAAAGATTAATTTATCTTAAATATACTGCAACTAATAAAACACTGTAGATCTAATTAGCATACAGAATACTCTAGGAGAATGTATTTTTCCTGCTGAAGATATCTTGTTGCACATCTTTATCCTTCAGTATTATTAGTGATGCATACGTGCAAAGAAAATAAATCCATGCCATCAAAAAATTGTATGCATCTGGAATATTCACACCATTACACAGCATTAGCCAATAATGCAATGTAATTTTAGAGAACTTAGGCCAGACTTTCAAAGGCATTTAGGTGCTTAAAGATGCAAGTAGGTTCCTACTACAATTTTGAGGAACCTAAGCATCAATTTCGCACAAGAATCAATGACAGTTAGGCTTCTGCATAGGTTTGAAATATCAGTAGGTACTAATTTGCATCTTTAGGTACCTAAATGCTTGAAAAGAATCTGGTGGCTTACCATCCCTTCTTGAAGCAGAATAGAGTAGCATAACATTATGGCCATGGGCCCACTTAAAAGATTATAAAATTCATGAAGATGGGCATACATGGTGTTGCAGCTCCGTGGTGGCAAATACCAATGTGTGACTTTTTACTTCACAGTCAATAATGAGGTATCTTATGTCTTGTGCTATGGAGGCAAATATGAATCACTCTATACTCCACATGCACATGAGTAGATGCTGAGAACTGCAGTAGGTAGTAATTTCTGCTAACGTTTTTTATTTTACTACTGAATATTGGGAACATATTGATTATAGAGTATGTTAACAAATACAGCAGTCAGTTTCAGATACGTAAGGAGCAGTTTCAGGCATTAAATGTAACTTAAATGAATGACAGTCATGTCCAGGAAATCAAAAATAGTCCTCTGTTGAGATAGAAAGGTAGATGGAAAAATCAAAGCATGTAGCCTCTCCCAAATTGTCAGCTTCTTCCTGCTCAAATTACTCTACCCATTTATAACTTTTTTTCCTGCCTTGTCTGATCACAAGCGTTGGCTACACAGCATTCAAATGGAACCTCGTGCAGCCAGGCAAAAGAGGTTTTAAAGGTAGCCTTATTCCCCTGCTCCTTGCCTGTAAGCAAAATCTAGCCTTAAATTACCATCCATTTCACAGCATTTCAGACATCTTTGAAAACATGATGTAATTTCCTTTCTTCCATGGAGAGTTAGAGACTACATAGTCAGATAGTAAAACAGGCTGTCTGGTAAGAAATCCACTAGACATCTTAAAATTCTTCTTCTCCGTATGCTCAAAGTATTTTTTCTGCAGTGAAATACTCCTGAAGCTGCAGTGAAAATATTCTGTATTCTTGTAGCATTTTGGACTCTTTTAATGGGTGGTAGTGTTGATGGGATGGAAATCAAAGCATATACTGCAAGGAGAAATAACCATAGGGTTTATTTCCTAGCTAATGTTTGCTCTAGGGTGTTGTAAAAAAATATTAATAAATAGTTCCATTTTCATATACAATACTCTTATAATATAGTCCATTTGCTTTTGTAAACATACCAGGAAGCTTTGCATGACAGGTAATTCACAGCTTCAATATCCTCCACTAATTGAACCTGGATGAAATAGAGAGAGCACTAATCAGAACTGATTTCAAATGCTGCTCACTTGAGGGAGTGAAAATGGTATCTTCTCCCAAGAGGAAATGTTGATACCGCATTAAACAGACAAGCCCTGTGATATCCTGTGTCTCTCAGGAGAAACAGGAGTCTAATAAACTGCAAAGTATTTCCCTGTTGAGTTAGAATACCAGGAGTAAGGAGCAAATTTTAATGAAACGACTCGAACTGCAAATGTGCAGGATAATGGCTACCTTCCCACAGCACTCAGGTCCATTCTCCTGACCTTATTTCTGCTCTCACTATAGAAAGGCTGGTTGCCCACCTTTACTCAGTTTGATAAAGGATGAGTGAGGTTCTTTGGAAGAGTCTCTAAGAATAAGTCTCCAACTTTATTTCAGAGATAATTTTTTCAGATCAGATCATTATTGTCAGATCATACTATTTATTTTGTTACAAAGCTGTGTCAGACCCTCTAGGAGAACTTTTATATTTATTAATACATAAATATATAAATCATAGATATTATTACTTTCAGAATGACTGGAAAGGAATGTTTACTATGGAGCAGCAGCTATCTAAAAAAACAGATAGCGGGAGTCCAAAGAGAGACATGAGTGAAGTCTGTAGCATATTTTTTTTGCAGGCAGATGTGAAGCAGTGACAGTAAAGGTGAAGAGAAAAACAAAAAAGAAGTCATGCTGAAGAAGCAGCTTCGGGACATCCATTTGGAAGGCAGAGGCATTCACCATCCAGAAAAACTGAAAATTCTTACAGAACAAAAAAAAAAAGAAATGTGGAGAGACAATTGGCTTGTAAAACATGTTCTGCTTTTCACAAAAGATGAATAAGATAAAGACAGAACATGAAGCCCTGAAAATTGTTCAGGAAGGAAAAACAGAAAGAGTAGTGAACTAACAGGATTAAAATAAATATTCTTCTTTGGAGTTTTCTAGCTGAGAAAGGTCGTCTTATTCAGATAATTAGAACCAGGCCAATGTACGCTAGCTGATAATACAGTAAAATTGTAATAGATACTTAAACTTTACATATCGGTGGTGTGACTTCAGTGCTAGGAAATACCATGTGGGATTCAGCCTGAGATTACTAGACTGAAATTGGACTGGCATTCCATTCAAGACTAAGACACTTAGATTTATTCTTCATTAAAAAGTGCTTAATTGTGACTAAGGTACATAAATTACCGTCATAGTCAATGGCCATCAAGGGCAGATTTCAGAGGCATAAGTATTTATTTATTTATTTCATTTTCTTAAGGCATCCAAGACATCTACATGGGATTAGTATGTAGACCCTGAATAGGATACTGGACCTGTGGAAGTCCTTTACCTTCTGGAACGTTACACGGAGATAAAATTCCTTTGGGTATCTGAAATAAGCACTTGAATTCTGGCCTCTAATCTACATACTCACGAAAGTTTAGAAAATGATCCATCTCAACAACTAATAGAATACACTGATATGTTTTGTCTTTAGCTGGAAAGCTGAAGCCTCTCATAGCTCCCAAGTCAAATCCACCAGCAAGATGTCTTGAATATCATAGTGCAACCAAATCAGCACTGGACACTCATGCTTAGGAGCTCATGAACTGAGCACAAGTTATCTTTCTCTTTTAGAGACTGGAAATCCCTTTCTAGACTCCATTGTTGGCATTAACTTGATTTCCATGGACTATGCACATAGTTCACATAGAGATTTACATGTATCTACCTAAACTTGAGCATACTACTCTAGAAATTGATTTCACCCCATTGTCTTAGTAATGTCGTTGCGGTTGCTGAGCACTAAAGAGATTTGCTTTCACTATGTCACTGGTATATTATACTTGCAGATGCCTTTCTACAGCCTCATAGCAACTGATAATGGAGACTAGTCAGTGGTGCTACAGAGCTCTTCCTTTATGACACACTGGGATAGTGTTTGGAGAGATAACTCAAGTAGTGGACACATTTTCTATTTTATTTATCTACGTAGCAACAGCATGGGTTTTTTAAATGGGAAAAAAAGAAAGTAGTAAGTCATTTTTCTTCAGGTCAATCTGACAACTCTTTCAGCAGCCAAGAATAGGTGAATTTTATCCTTATAAAATAAAATTCCAAGAAAAGTGGAAAAGACTAAAATAAAAGGAATTAAATTCTAATAACCCTTACATGCACTAGTTTAATGGACATAATTAAAATACCCTGTTTTCTTCCATACATTTGTCTTACATCCCATTCAGCATTTATCTGTAAAGAGTGGTCTTGCTATGTCCCTCCTCCTAACACTTTTCACAGAATCACATAGCTCAATATCCATTTTCTTTAGTGATCTGACAAACATTTTAAAAAGAGGTCTTGCATTTTACTTTTCTCTCAACATTGCTACCAATAGAGACTGTTCCTTCTTTTTACTTATTGTTATCAGTAGATACTGTTAAGGTCAATAACTCCTAGTTATAATTTCATGGTATTTGGATAGTTTAGCTTAGACAGAGAACCCATTGTCCTAGATTGGGATCTATTTCACGCCATTGACTGTGGCAACAAAGTCAGATCTCAACATTGACATTTCATCGAAATAAATGTGAGGAAATATCTTTGCTGGCAATGAACCTAAACAAAGATGAGAAATTCCTTAGAGAATTCCTCCTTCCAACTCTTCCAATGTTATTGATATAAACTAACCTTGCTGTGTACAGCAAGGAAGAATCTGTTACCTTTGCATGATTTTGAAGAGAACTGCCACGGTAATTATTTCATAGATAAACTTTTTTTAAAAGTATTAAACTTGCATAAAACCTTGGATTTTTGTTCATATGATCTTTCACACTAGAACATTTTTTCTATTTAGTTCTTGAAGATAAACAAGAAACCTGTCCACAGTTATCTGAAGCAAATAGTACACTGATCTATTTTCTTCATTAATTTATTGAAGTACCTGCTGTGTACTGAGGAACAATAAACGTTTTTCTTTGATTGCATAATTTTTAATTTTATTCATAAAAGAGAGATTTTTCCTTCTTGACACTGAATTCATAATATGAAACCAATTCTATACTCTTTTGGATGGTCACTCATTAGAGGGCCTTGAATTATCTTGAAACAAAATGACTTTCTGAGAACAATATAGTCTTTCTTCAGAGGACTTATTTACTGAAAGGTTTTGCTGGGTAACTGGTAGAGCAGTTTTGAATTTTGACAAATTCTGGTGGAGATCTGCTGTCTGAAAAGACCTTTGCATAAATCCGGGCAGTTTCTGTAGGATATAAACCAAAATAATTTGTGATTTACTTACTTCCTTTTAATCCACATGCATAGTTTAAAAAGTTCTGATCTACATGATAGGTACTTACAGGTAAATTGCAGTACTCGTGAAATTCTTAGCAATAACAGCACTAAAAACATCCAAATGCCCTAAACCACCCTAAAATCCTTCCATAGATGATTGAAAACTTACTTCTCAGAGAAACATAGAGATGGAGTTGGATAAACCCTGAATAAATTAATAGTTGCTCTTCTGCATGCAAATACATTGAGGAGAGTGATGAGTGATGACTCATAACCATTTCACCTTCTCTTTTTAAAACTTGTTTAGGTTATAATGTCTAGAAACCTGCTGTCTGATAAAGTAAGGTAGTGAAAAGAAAGTCCTGCTTAGGCAAGCTCTTGCTAGTAATTCCTTTTCTTGAACACTGTGGAGAATATCACTATCCAAACTATGTCTTGAACATCATCTTTGACCCCTTACTCGTCTTTATAGCCTGGCTATGCGCTTATAAAAGAATAGCTGCATAAAGGGCCTTAAAATTTCTAGTTTGTTATCATCTTTCTGCTTGCTACATCATACTCTGGTCCAACAACTTCAGCTTTTCTTTCTTGTGTTCATTAAGAGGACTCCTTCACAGATAATTTTCCTAGACTATTACTTTATCTATATCATCATCCACTGAATCTCATGTCTCTACTGCATCATGCAAGCTGCTTGTCTCATCAGTTGAGCGTCGGCAGTTACATGCAGTTTGTAGCTTCTCAGAGCAGAGACTGACTGTCTTCCATTTCTGTGAAGTTCCTAGCATGAAGTGCTCTTGTAAAGTAGAAATAATTCTTACATTTTATGAAATAGTAATAATAATAATGACTTTTTAAATGAATCTTCATAGAAGCTGTGGTGCATATGACATCCAGGGAAGAGTTAATGATCTCAAAAATGGCTAGACCAAGTAATCTATCCTCAGGATTGTCGGTTATCTGATGAAACCATCTCACTGACAAAATCGTTTCTTGCCATGTTCCATTGCATTCTGGTGTGTTTTGGTTTCCCCCCCCCCCTGCAGATGAATAGCATATCTAATTAAACACCACTCCCTTACTTTCACTTTCCAGGTTTATCTTAGCTTTCATTAGTCTGATCTTGTTAACACAGAAGTAAATGTAAACAATTTTAAGGCAGCATAAGCAAAAGTAAGAGTTAGTCTAACTTAGATTAATTTTAAGCTACCTCTAATCTGGCATTCAATATGTTATATGATAACTTGGAGTTTCCACTGGGCTCACTGATATTGCATCAATGATCCGTTTCTAAACTATGTTAATTTTTTTTCTAATTTTCATTCCAAGCAGAGTAAATGAGAAATATTTGCACATCTGTCTTTGAGACTATCAGTACAGGCTGGATTCAAACTTTAGGCACAACCTGTAAAAAGGTGTGATGAGCAAAGTTCCAGGAGCAGTTCAGAAGTCACTGTAAGACAGAAAGAAAATACTTGCTGCACCTCTTTGTTGATTTTCAGGGTGCTTGTTGGGGTAATAAATTCATTATGGACTAACACAGCTTTAATTTTCTTAGGGGAAAGCTTACCAGACAAACATAGGTCGAGTTTTCTTTGCTCATTACAGTTCTTCAGCAATTCTTTGTATACGGTTTTTATGGTGCATCTAGATCCACGATCTGAAAGTTTGTACAGTGGGGTGAACAGATTTCTTTCTACTCTGAGAAGATGTAGACAAGTGTTCCAGCTAAGGTCTCTGCCAGTTATTTCAACCTTGACATGCAACTAATCTGTTATTTCCAGTTCTGGGCTTCAGAAAAAAAAAATGTGTGTAATTTGCTGTGACCAGTAGAGAAGATCTGATCTTCATAAAATGTCAACAGCTCTGTGGTTCTGGCTTATATCTGTCAAGTTCTTGCACTAGTACTTCACCAAAGCCCAGAGACAAGAAAAATCCAAAAAGCACCGTCTATAACACTGTAAGCTGATCATTTCAAGGTCATACACTGCACTTGAAATCATAGATAATGCCACAATTTACCTGTCAAAGTGATAGTCAGGAATGTTCTCATTAATCTGTAATGAAGAAACAGCTGAGGTTAAGCAGCAGTGTTTGCAGCTGGGGAAGATTTTTTTTTCTTTTTCCATCATTCTGTTATCATGTAATTTCACTTATGAGTCACTTTATCCCAAGGGAAAGAAATTCAGGAAGGAATATGCCTGATCTCAGTCAAAGTCTGCAAGATCCAGAGGGGAACTTCATATCTGTTTGAAGGTCTTCATACAGGAGCAGACATAACAGTGTGGTGGGTTAACCTTAGCTGGCTGCCAGGTGCCTACCAAGCTGCTCTATCACTCCCCCTCCTTAGCTGGACAGGGGGAGAAAATAAGATCAAAAAAATTATGGGTCAAGATAAGGACAGGGAGATCACTCACCAGTTACTATCATGGGCAAAACAGACTCCACTTTGGCGAAATGTATTTAATTTATTGCCAATTAATAACAGAGTAGGATAGTTAGAAATAAGAACAAAAGTAAAAATACCTTCCCTTCACCCTTCCCTTCTTCTCAGGCTGAACTTCATCCATAACTCTTTTACTTCCCTGCCCCTCCCTGAACAGCATAGGCGGACAGGGAATAGGAGTTGTGGTCAGTTCATAATGCTTTGTCTCTGCTACCTCTTCCTCCTCACATTCTTCCCCTGCTGCAGAGTGGGGTCCCACCCATAGTATACAGCCCTTCATGAACTGCTCCAACGTGGGTCCCTTCCATGGGGTGCACTCCTTCAGGAACAGACTGCTCCAGTGTTGGTTCCCCACGGGCTACATCTCCTGCAAGAAACCTGCTCCATGTGAGCTTCTCTCCACAGGTCACGAGCTCCTGCCAGGGGCCTGCTCCTATGTGCACTTTCCACAGGCCACAGTTTCCTTTGAGGCATGTCCACCTGCTCTGCTGTGGGGCCCTCCATGGGCTGCAGGGTGGATATCTGTGCCACTGTGGTCTTCCGGGGCTGCAGGGGGACAACCTGCTTCACCATGGTCTTCACCACAGGCTGCTGAGAAATCTCTGCTCCAGTGCCTGGAGCACCTCCTCCCCCTCCTTCTTCACTGATCTTGGTGTCTGCAGGGTTGTCTCCCTCGTATTTTTGTCACTTTTCTCTCTCACAGCTGTTGCTCAGTGTTTTTTACCCTTTCTTAAATATGTTGTCACAGAGGCACTTCCAACATCACTGATGGACTCAGCTTTGGGCAGCAGTGGGTCTGTCTTGGAGCTGGCTGGCACTGGCTCTGTCCGACTTGGGAGCAGCTCCTGGTGTCTTCTCACAGAACCCATCCCTGCAATCCCCACTCTGCTATCAACACCTTGTCATGTAAAACCAACACACAGTCACACTTACCTCTTAATTTTACTATTTCATCAATTTGAATAGAGAAGGGTTTTAAAATCTGACATTTTCATTACTAGTAAGGAGTAAATAGGTGAAATCAATAATTCTTCCTGTCAACCACAGAAGTAGACCTGTTTTGAAGAGTAAAGGCCAAGTTTCTACCTCAATTAGAGCTGTGACACTGCCCCATGAATTTTATTTCTGGATTTCTATTCTTGGCTTTCTATTTCTGTATGAACTTGAACAAGTCACTTGTCTTCTCTCTACTTAGTACTTGACAGAATTCTACCGAGTCTAAATCAGTAGTTAGTACATGCTAAGATCCCTATATGGAAGCTCATTGCATAGGAATTACAATAATTGTTTTCCACCATGAATTTATACAACTTTGCATTTTGAAAAGGAACTTAATTAATCAATACTAGATAATACAATGCATAGAGATATTACTCTATATATGATGAAGAGAAAATTATCTTACTACATTTGGCTGGTGGAGTAAAATTTGATGAAACATTGCAATGAAATATACAGATATATTCACCTAGCACCTGTTTCACTTCTTGATCTTTGCAAATTCTTCTCATCCACTTTTCATTTAGCCCATCGCAGCCAATGGACAAATAGGAGCTGGCTTCAATAGAAAAGGCTTTTTGTTGTTTTTCTAGTATATGTTTGTGGTATGCAGAGCTACAGCACACGTCCTGGAAGCTGCAGAGCCAGAAGGCTGGAACGCCTAATCATTCTTGTTTTGCAGCTTATCGATCTGAGCACTGTCCCCTGCTAACATAGCTGTACTGGAGCTAGCTGAGGTGTCATCACCGAATGCTTATGAGTTTTCCGCTGACTATCACCAATGTGATCAGTTTTAGGTCTGCTAGTAAATAAAACAGCAAATAATATTATTTTGAAAGTTCTATTTTGCTCTGAGCAAAAATATATAACTGATAACATCTTTTTCTTTTTTTTTTGTCCACAGGAAGATGAACATTTGATTTAGCTTCCATCTCTAGCAAGCATTAAATACAGCAGTATTTAGGCACAGGTACATCAGTAACAAAAAAGATGACATGTATCCACTTCTTTAGTTGTGCCTTATAGTTGTTACATCAAGTCTGCCTTTTCCCAAACCATGCTGTAGAACAGTTCAAAACAAAAACAACAACAAACCAAAGCTAACAACCCAAAACAATAGAGAAACAAATCAAAACCCAAACAAAACCCATGGACCATACTATGGTCTACTTTGAATAACAAATTTCTATGGTTTTTTTTTTTGTTCTCCCAGTATGGTTTGAGAAAGAACTGAAATGTGTTTGTGAGTGTGTTCTCTACCTCAGACATCTGATATTTTAGACTATTGCGCCAAACTAATTTTCAACACATTTTAAAGTCTGGTAGTGCAGGGAAGAGTTGGGGTGGAGGAAGAATTGCTGAAATAGACTTTCAGTGTGCTGGTCAGAATCACAAGAAAGCAGCTTTTTGCACACATTCAAGGAATATTTATGAAACATGCATATCACAGTAGAAGTTAAGACCAAAGAGCTGCAAGATAACTCCAGTTTTCTGGAGTAGGTTTGCAATAGTATATTTCAATTTTAGTACTTTGAATGGCTCTTAGGTGGTTTTGCTTATATGTGTCATTAATCCACCTATCTTCAGGCTTCACTTCTTATAGATATCCTTCATATTTCCCTGACTTTCCAACTTTTTGCCTACAAACCTTATCATTGTTCTGCCAATAACAGTACTGTTGCAAACTTAGTCACTGTCTTCAGTGGCCTGCTAGCTTGAACATCACTGACCTCGTTGATGATATCAGAGGCTGAAACAGTTGCTCAGTTTTCTCACACCTTTGAAAGTACTAAGCTCTCTTTTAAAATGCTGTGTTTTGTTAACAGATTGAAGAGTTACATACTAGAGAGAGCCACATCACCTGCAATATTATTCCGTTGATCATCTGGTTGCTGCTCTGCTCCAAATATGGATTTAGACTGGTTGCAGATGATATTCATGTTTGATAAAATATACCATCAGAAATTTTTTTTTTGCTCAAAGTCAGACATTTATATACAGATTACTTCTATAAATTCTTCTTTCTTGAGCTTGTATTAATTGATTGTTCTTGGAAGTAAAAAATTAGCTAGATTTACCTTCTTACTGCATCAGCTGATGGGAAACTGCATCTTCACTTGCACAGTTGCTAACAGGACTGGACAGACAGCTGAGAAGCAGGAAGAGTCATTGCACTCATAATGCAGATAGAGGACATAACTATTTAACTATGCACAACAATACTGTAAAATAGTTGTTGATACAAAGAAGAAGAATGAGAGTATGAATAAAAAACGTTAATTTAAATGTGCAAGGACAGCTTACAATTACTCGGGAAGGAATTTGATCAGAAGTCATGAACATTTGTCAGCTTTTGTTAGAACTGTCACCATTCATTAATAATACACCTGTTTAGGGACTTATTTTCCATCTCATTAAAAAGTCAGTGGTAGCTTTGGAGAAAGCTGGTCAGATGAAATCTTAATCTCACTGAAGTTTCATGCAGATGTCCTGTTCCTCTTCTGGATCAGGATTTCAACTGTTGTGCCCTTTACTAGAGGTCTTCCATTCACGCACTAGCCAACTATTTCATTGGTGAGATCTAATGTAAGTTGTAGCGGTGTACCTCATTAAAAAGAAATAGCTAATAGCTTAATGCTATCTACAAAATTGTATATGTCATCGTTTCTTTAGCTGTGATATTCATGTGCCAATAAAGCTAACTTAAAATAGCAACAGGCCTTTTGCGTGCCCTGGGTTGACTGCCTAAAATTGAAAGTAATATGTTGTCCTCCAAACTTTCATACTGAATGAATAATGCGTTGAAAACTAATTTTATATGAAGTCAGTCAAGAAAATCCATCTTTAATATTTAATTTGTAATGACCAGTCTCCTCCACTACTTCACAGCAGTGTGGAGGTTCTAATGCAAGACTCTTATGTGGAGAGCTCATTAACCTTAAACCGGAACAGAAGCAGTCTGTTCAACGCTAAGAAGGCTGTAACCCTGAGGAAAGACCAATGAAGGTGATATTTGGTTTTGTGTCCATTGAAGGTGATATTTGTTTTCATGTACTGTGAGTATTTACTGAACAGAAACAATGACTTCAGGAAATAAATATGTAAAACTCTGGGTCAGCCAATGCATCACAGTAACTTATATGGCTTTAGCTTCCAGTAGAGCAACAGAATGACAGGTCTATGTGTTTGCATTTGCTTCCTAAAGCAGCCCACTGCAAACTCTCTCGTCTCAAATGTTAGTCTACATTTCTTTTCTGTCCTAAAGCAGTAAGATTTTGGAAAGGGTTACTGATTGCATTTCTTGTAATTAGTTGTCTCATATGTTTATTAGAAAAGGATGTCTAGGAAATATTACAAGACCTCAAAGTCTGCATTAGGTTATAAAGGAATTTATTTGTGTTTACAATGTGTAATGTAAAAAGGTTTTTATTTTTTAACCTCTCCTATAGGCATGCTTTTAAATTTTTGCAAGTAGATTAATCTGTCTACATGACGAAGTGCTCAGGCATGTAAATACCTGTGACGTGAGCTGAATTCGTCTATTGTGATTCAATACCAGAACTCAACTGCAACTAATAAAGACTGATGGCAAAGTGAAACTTTCTGATTCACCTAATGAGCTTATTGGTGCATTTAGAACAAATCATCTGGCAAACCTTTTAACATTTACATTGGGATATTTCCATCTGCAAACAGCAATTCTGGTGTTTACATTTGCAATTAAACATGCTTTTAGATATATGGGTTTTGTTCTGCAACTTCTGTCATTTATTGAAAGAGTCTGTTAGTTTTTTATGATGATTTTTTTTTTCTAAAATGCTTTGTTTACTTAAAAAAGAGAAGAAAAGGGTAAAACATATGTTTAAAGACATAAGTATTTAAAAAAAAAAATCTGTTCCACTAACTTTATGTGATTCATTTTAGTGGGTATTAATTACACAGAAATTGAGATGCACCCTTTGCATGTTTAACTGAAGAACAGAGCAGGAGTTGCATGCCTACTGCTTTTTTCTGCTTAAGCTTGAATGGAGCTGAATTTGCTCAATCACAGCAAAAATATGCCCACATATACTGAACTGCCAGATGTGGTCAAAACCTTTATCATAGAGACGTGTGATAAAGTGTCAGGTGTGTGGCAAAATCTGCTTGTTTTTTTTCTGAGCTGCTACAGACACAAGGATTTGGAGTAAAAACTTCTTCAGCGAACCATTAGTGCCAGGAGGACAGATGGAGGACAAGGAACCACTTATGGAAATGATTGAAGATGGTAGGACTCTCAGGAGACAGAGGTTGCACTGGGGAGCAGAGGTTGTTTCAGGAGCCAGGGGCTAACACAAAACTCTACAATATGGATCAAAGCTCTGTTTCTTGAAGCAGTAGTTGCCTACGTGTGCACGTGTGCAACCTCCTGTTAAAGTCAATGGAGATAAGACATGCAGTAGACCTTGATTCAACTTACGAAATATATGGATTTAGTTCATGTTCTCAAAGCTAGGCAGCAAGAGGTATTTCAGACACCCTATGGTATCTGGGACATCTGCACAGACATGGCAGCTATGACCGAGGAAAGTAGGGAGACCTGGGTTAAGCCTTCCACGCTGGCGGCTGAAGGCCAGGCAGGCTAGGCAAATCTCTCTTTGTCTAACTCAAACCACTTTGTCCATCTAAGATTTGCAAAGTTCAGCCTACTTCTACACATTAAAGGCAAAATGAATGTTTAGAAGTTGTCATTTTTAAAAAAAAAGCCAGTGAAACTGGTGACTTTGCATGCATTTGGTGCCTTTGTGGTGGGTTGACCCTGGCTGGACACCAGGTGCTCACCAAAGCTGCTCTATCCCTCCCCCTCCTCAGCTGGACAAGGGAGAGAAAATATAACAAAAGGCTCATGGGTCGAGATAAGGCCAGGGAGAGATCACTCACCAGTTACCGTCACAGGCAAAACAGACTCAACGTGGGGAAAGTAAATTAATTTATGCCAATCAAATCAGAGTAGGGTAATGAGAAATAAAATCAAATCTTAAAAACACCTTCCCCCCACCCCTCCCTTCTTCCTGGGCTTAACTTTACTCCCGATTTCTCTACCTCCATCCCCCAAGCAGTGCAGGGGGATGGGGAATGGGAGTTGCGGGCAGTTCATCACACGTTGTCTCTGCTGCTCCTTCCTCCTCAGGGGGAGGACTCCTCACACTCTTCTCCTGCTCCAGCGTGGGGTCCCTCCCATGGGAGACAGTCCTCCATGAACTTCTCCAACATGAGTCCTTCCCACAAGCTGCAGTTCTTCACAAACTTCTCCAGCGTGGGTCCCTTCCATGGGATGCAGTCCTTCAGGAACAGACTGCTCCAGCGTGGGTACCCCGTGGGCTCACAAGTCCTGCCAGCAAACCTTGCTCCAGCATGGACTCCTCTGTCTCCACGGGTCCACAGGTCCTGCCAGGAGTCTGCTCCAGCAGGGTTTCCCCACGGGGTCACAGCCTCCTTCGGGCATCTGCCTGCTCTGGCATGGGGTCCTCCATGGGCTGCAGGTGGATATCTGCTCCACCGTTAACCTCCATGGGCTGCAGGGGGACAGCCTGCCTCACCATGGTCTTCACCATGGGCTGCAGGGGAATCTCTGCTCTGGTGCCTGGAGCACCTCCTCCCTCTCCTTCTTCACTGACCTTGGTGTCTGCAGAGTTGTTCCTTTCACATATTCTCACTCTTCTCTCCAGCTGCAATTTCTGTTGCGCACAAGTTTTCTCCCCTTCTTAAATATGTTATCCCACAGGTACTGCCACCTTCACTGATGGGCTTGGCCTTGGCCAGCAGCGGGTCCATCTTGGAGCCAGCTGGCATTGGCTCTATCAGACATAGAGGAATCTTCTAGCAGCTTCTCACAGAAGCCACCCCTGTAGCCCCCCACTACCAAAACCTTGCCATGCAAACCCAATACAGTCCTGAACTCCCACCAAGTTCAATTTTGGCATTTAGCTATAAAATTGTAAAATCAAATGTAATCCATAGACTATGAAAAGATGTATTTCCACAAGGAAGCATAAACATAAGGAGTTCATAAAATAATTCACAAAATACTGCGGTGTATCTAATAACAGAAAGGTTACTTTTTCTAAATTTCAAAAATTCAAACAGTCATTTCAATTGCATAGACTTATGTTTCTTACCTTCGGAACCAACTCTGTTCAGTCCTACTTTTATGCATACAAAAAGTAAAACTCTGACAGCCAATGAGAACAGACCTACTGTATCACTGGTTTATTTGTATTCCCACATTAGATGTTCATCTTGTCAACGGTGAAATCTGGCCCTGAATTTAAAATTAAAGCCAAAATAGTCCTAAACCATCCTTTTAGGTTTTTTAAAAAGTTATTCAGTGCTTGTATGGTTTTCATGTTTTGAAACAGTGTATTAAATTTGCAGGGTTTTTGCTGCCTTTCAAAATCTTTAAAGAGTAAGTGCAATTATTCACCCGCCAATGTACAATAATTCAAATAATCATGCAAAGCCTTGACTATGAAAGCAATGACAAATTTTTAAGCTGCAAAAGGAAAGATGCTTCAGATATACGATTATTCACAAATAAAAGTTTCAAAGAAATATTGCAAAAATAAAATGCAATGTAAGGATTTTCTGAGGATGAAAGATAAGATCTCTCAGATACATTTTCAAGGAACTAGAGAGAATGGTATCAGGTGGAAATCTTAGGAGAGAAGGCTTAATGATCACATAATAGAGATTTGAGAACAGCTTACTGTTATTAATTTGTTCACCAATTATATCTATAGTTCAAAAGTAAGGATCACGCTCAGTTTTTTATTTATGAATGTAGAAGTAAAAACATCGGCCTGAAAGTCTTCAGTCCAGGAAGCTGACTGATGACTGACATTATTTTATTTTTATTATTCTTTTGAAGTGTAACATTTTGGACTCAGAAATTATGTTTTCTTTTTCAACATCACATCATGTGACATGTGGTATGTGTTGGCATGTAAGTAGAAAAACAACAAAAAATCCAGACTTAGCAATTCTCAAATGGAAAAGATCCTCTTGAAACTGTAAGTTACAGGTGTTCCTGCCTGTTCTAAAATGACTGCTTTTATTTGTTAACTGTTCCCAGTGAGAATGAGGAAAGGAGTCACCACTGTTTTCTTTGCAGATTCAGCAACAGTACCTGCAAAGCTGAGTACATACTGCATTTATGTAGTTCTCAAAGTCGACCATAATTTGGAGTCTGATTTCTGTTGTTTTGGTTGTTTTTTCTTTTCATGAGAAACTTGGTCAGTGCTGCTTCTGTTTCATTCCTGAATCACAGCTCATTTAAGTATACAGAGTTGCATATTTTGGTCATATGTGCACACATATCAGATAGATAGATAGATAAATAGATAGACAGGTAGATAATGTATGTGTATTTGTGTATTTCAAAGCCTGGCTCTCTTCTCTTTCCGATATTGCTCCTGACACTCAAATCTTCGCAGTGTTTCTTCCCCTGTATCTCACTGCTTTAATAAATCTGTTAAGCATTTTTTTCCTTTTACCATGGCAATGAATAGCCATAAGCCTACTGTAATCAGAAGTGTGATTGCAGCAATGGGAAGCTAGATCAAAACTAGCTCAGGCACTAAGCACAGGTTATATAGGCTAACCCCAAACCTTACTTCATAAGGGACTATGCAGTCTGTAGGGACTAGGTGGCCCATGCAGGTCACCACAGCTGCCATGTGGACTTTAGCTGACCAAAGTTGGCTTGAGAACCTGTATAAAACACACAAATGTACTACAGCTCACCTGGCCAAAAGTGCTACGTGGCCTCTGGTTTGTTCTGTAACGCAGCAATGTGGAAACAAGCAACATGTCCTACACCAAAGCCATTGCTGCTCCTCTGTCTTTCCACTGTTGTAGCTGAAATGAGAACTTTTGCTTTTAAGAAAATATACTGTAATGCATGTGGTGTAGCTTGCCTGTTTACCTCACTCACTCCTTTCTCCAAACAAATATTTGCATATAAATTGCTTTGAAGAATGTATTACCAACTAAGGATGGTGGAAAAAGAAATTTGAATAAACTGTAAATCCACCTGAGTCTTTTTTCAGGCTTGGAAATGTATAAATAAAATGGAATCTCTTCACAAAACACAGCTCCTTTAAGTTGCCAGCACTCCTGCATTTCAAGGTGATGTCACTGTTGGAGAAATAAAATACCATTGAAAGTGGCATAATTAGTAAATCGGGGAAAGTTCTTCTGATGCTGACTTGGAAGTTCACTATTTATAAATGTAGTAGTTATTGAAGGGTAAAGCAAATTGCTGCCAAATTGACTCAGTTTAAAAAACTTTAGAGTGGAAAAGCAGCATGTAATAGCAAAATGTTGAGGAAAAAAATGAAATTAGTTTCAGAAGAAATCTAAGGAGGAATCTAAACTGAGGAAGAACAGTCTGAGGGAAAGATGACCCTTTTGAGGCAAACAGTACAGAAGCAAAAGCAGAGCTGTGCATGTGCATATATAGTGACACTGTTTTTTCAAACGACTGTTTCAAAACCTTATCTGTTTTTCATGTAAATGAGGGCAAATCAGAATTGTTAAGAGAGCTGTTAGAAGAGATGTGTATAGTGAGACAGAGATAAGCAAGTCCAGATTATCTTCCACAGTCTCTGTTCAGGCAATCAGTGAAGAAAGCAATAGTTTGGACACATGGATTAGCAGTAGCAACTAAAAAATGCACGATTTACAAAAACAGAAGATGAAGAGAGGAGAAGGACATGTTATATAACGTCTTGATTTTTATTTCATAGTACTACATAGCAGGATTTATAATTCTTTTTTATTTAATGACAAGTCTTTAAAAATATATGTATACACACATATATAATATATAAAAATATATTTATATGTTTATTATTTATTTATAATATCTATTATAATATCTACCCATCTAAAAATAAATAAATACTTACTAGCTTTCTTCACTGCTTGTTTGCCTTTCTGAGATTTTGGGATGCATTTGAAAATCCATAGTTGACTACTGGTCCATTGAAAGACCTGAAACTTTTTCTTTAAATGAAATCCAAGTATCTCCACTAATTATGTATGTCCAAGCAGTTAAACTTTAAATAGAAAAAAACTTGCTATTGTGAAACTCTGAATGAAAAGTGGGAACACTAAGTATATTTTATTAAATTAGAAGAAGACGATGTGTTACCTGGATAATTACAGTTTTGTTAACCCAACATTAATCCTAAAGTCAATAGCTGACTTGGACTTGCCTACTAAAGAATTAAAGGAAAATAGAATAATTAATGGTAATCAACATACGTAAAATGGATTATGTCAAACTAGATTTATCTACTGCTTTCTTCTGCTTGTTTTTTGAACGAGGCTAAAGATTGCTTGAAAAAGGTAATAGTATTTACACACTGTAGTGGGAACTCCGCGGGACATTTGGTTTGGGATCACAAAACATTTTGGTTAAATGGTATATATTTAGATTTGCATTTATCTCACCATACATCAAAATTAATTTTTTAACCAGAAATTGTTAAGCAAGAAGGTCTCTGGTAGAGTGTTTCAGGGCCTGATTATATTTGCCTGAGTTTTTTTATAAATAGCCTGGAAAAATCCCATAATATGTATCAATACAAAGAAACATACCTTGGAAGTGTTAGGTCATTCCTGAGGGAGCTGCTTTCTAACACATGGTTTCTTTCACAGGAATGTAAAAGGGAAGGACAAATCTTACTGAGAAATGCTCCCAGCTATGCAACGGATAGGAAGAAAGCACACCCCTAACTCTATCTTCTCTTCACACCCTCATCAGTATGTTGGTGTCATAAAGGAAAATAGGCATAAATTCTTTTTATCAGGGACTTCTCTTGTGGAATACCATTTGTGGTAATCTGATTATCACAGAAATAAGCAGACATACTATGAAAAATGCAATCCTCTTTTAGTACAGCATTAAACAGACAAGGTTGAGATTTCTGAGGATATCTTAAATTACATGTTTGACATGGCAAGCACACTTGTAAATTTATGAAAAAGTTTGGAAAATTACAGAGTAAATGAACATGTGTTAGGTAGATCAGACAAAAAGGTAAATTCAAAGAGAAAATGCAAAGCAGTAGGAAACATAGAGGACATAAAAGGACATATAGTTTTTTGTTTATATCCTCAGGGTATCAGGGTCTGATGAGAGGCTGGCAACAGATTTTGCTTTTGGACTTTTGTTCCTCCTCCATTTTCCTCAATCTGAGATATTCTGCTTGGGCTTGCCAGGGCTTGTTTCTTCCTATAGCGAGACAGACTGTATTTAATCCTGTGCTGCTGGTTAAATAATCAGATTTTTTTTCTTAGTGAGGAAGGAGGGGAAGAACAGAAAAGAATTCACAAGTGATGTAAAGGCAGAGTGGATCTCACAGGACTCTCGATAGAGCTTCAGTTAGTGCAGCACTACCATATGCTGCCCATTTTTAGTCCTGCAAGGGCACCAAACTTGTCATCATGGTGGTCTTTAAATGACAGACATAAAGCTAGAATCTGTGGAGGAAAGCAGAAACCTAACAACAACCTTTCTCTTCTCAGAAGTATTTTTGCAAAATTTTCTCCATGTTCTGCCCACGTCTAATTGTCCTTTTAATAACCTGTTTAAGAGGTGATGGATGCAGTAATCTACTCCACTACTGTATTTTCCATTAACTATACCTGAGTTTAGTAGATCACTTTTTGTCTATTCAGTTCTGATGTTATTTTTTTTAACCAGACATGACCCCCAAGAGAATCTTCTGTTTATAGTTGTAGGCCTTTTGTGCCAACTAATTTAGTCAGTTGCCTTTCTTTTGCGTCTTCTCTACATCATTGCATTGTTGCATCATTGTTGCATCATTGTTGCAATGGTGTAGAACATTTTATATGAGAACATTCGTAATCCTTTGTTTAGCTTCTTCCTCTGCCCTTGTTAAACTAGTTGTTTGGTATATGCTTGGTTAGCCCCAATTAATAAAAGATATTTCTGTATCCTGTGCAAGAATAACTCTGGCCCTGAGTGTTACTCTGGTTGTACCTTGCTGGCAGGAAGGAAGGGACCTTCTGCACTGATGTGCTGCATGATCTACTACATAATGAAAAGGCAGCAAATGAGTTTGAAAACTGATTTCAAGGAAATGAAGAATGACAAGAGGGGTCCTGTTATGTAAAATCCTCTTAGCTTTTGAAATGTCAGTTTTAGTTGTTATGATGAAACTGCATATAAAGGAGATAATAAACAAAAGACCTCTAACGAGGGCATACAGCAGGAATCGTACAATGGGAGTGGGTTTCTGCTTGTGTTGATGCCAAGGTCCAATATTAGGAGGGCAGTTGCACTACCGGGAGATGTTATCCTTCAGATAAGATATTAAAATGATGTCCCATCTGCTTGTTGCTAACATCACTTTGAGATGATAAAGATCTCATGATACAGGCTGGAGGGATGTAGTGGTGGTAGGGAGGATAGGGAATAGGGAATAACTTTGTTTCCAGCTGGCAAAATCATCCTTTGTTAAATATTATCACCACAAATTAATTGGCAACTTTACAAACGTTCATGACTATACAGCATGCAAGATGTTATGCAGGGCTGACTGGTGACCATTCTGGTCTGTCTAATAGTATTCACTAAAGCTGTTTAATTGTGAAGTTACCCATGAAAGTAAAAAAAAAAAAAAGTACTGACATACTTGCAGAAGAAACTTTCATTAAGTACACTTCTGCTTGTTTTAACAGCAAATTCTACATAAAATCAGGTAGAGTTTAAGAAGAGAGAAAAGTTTTGAAGATAGGATGTCTATTTAAATGCCTAATGATGGACTTATGTGAATAATACCAGACAGACATTTTGGTCATCTGCTTTTTTAATACATCTCAGTAAAAAAGGAGAATTCAACATTTGAGCTATATCTCCCAAGTATAAGCTGCAGTAACTGCAACAGAAATATAATTAATCACAGTGCCAAAAGATTCTTTCCATGAGCTACCCAGGACTCAATTATGTAGCATGCAAAACTACTGAAACTATACCTGCTATGTGTAGACACAATCCAATGGGTAGGTGGTGAGACAGCATGGCAGAACTCCCCGCACTGTTGATAATTAGACACAAGCTCTGAGTTACCAAGGGTACACAAATGTTTTGATAAGTCTGCCTGGAGAGACACATGCTCCCTCTCAACTCCCAGGTTAGCAAAGCCACATTTTCTGTGTCAAAGTTCAGGGGAGAGAATGAGAGAAAACATGTAGTAGATACCATGAGAGGATGCACCAGAAACAGATGATATGGAAGTACACAGAAAGGCTGTAATAAGCAAAGCGAGACAGAAAACAAGAACCAGTTGCTGTATGTTGGAAACAGGAAAGCAGCTAGAAGTTGCAATCGGGTACTTTCCACAGAAATAATTGCTAATTCATGATTGTCTTCTACTGGAACTCAAGACAAGAGTTGCAAGTTAGTAGTAATACCCTTTTTAATTCAGTTAGTTAGCAACATCACTTTTAGCTTACTGCTTCTAAGAAACTAGAAAGCTAAAGAAAAGGTACATTATACATGTTCAGAGAAGAGAAGGTCAGTTGTTTAACTGTAAGCTTTTATAAATTTTGAGGGTTAAAGCCAGGCTTTTAATATTTCTTTTTGTATATTTGAGATTAATCCTAGCAATGTTGTTAAATCTGTATACTACCTGTATACAGTATAAGTATACACTTACACATTGTACAATGAAAACAGTAAAAGTTTAATTACACAAAGGTCTAAATATTTATTAAAATCATTGTTTTAAACTGTTGTCTATTATAATTTCAGGTTAAGTGCACTTACTGTATTTTGAGGAATGTTCACAGTTAGTTATATATATATGATATATAATCCGCAGCTGTATTAGTTTTAAAGGATATTCCTTGGAAATCACTAAAATAGTAACATAAAATGAGTCCTTAAACATAAAAATGTGTTTATTACTTCCATGAGTATGTTGTTTGAACTACAACTTTATGAACCTATCTTTCTTTAATACTCTGTATTATTTTCCTTCATGCTGTGAAAGAGGTACATGGGTCAGTTATTAATCTGTAACTCATACAAGTTATTTGAAAATAGTCATTTAATTGCAGACTGTAAATGTAAATTTAGTTTGTAGGTCCATGAAACAGATTATTTATGTGGCAGCCACTTTTTAGACAAGAAAAAACTCAATAACTATTAATCAAAACAAAGAACAAAACCAAAATCCTCTACCTCCTTTAGATCTCAGTCAAGACAGCTTTAAACTCAGGAACATACAAGTTTTAAAAGATTATTCTAGGAACTAAAGGGCATTGTTACTTAAGGTAGGCATTTGAAGCAAAAGTTGATCTTCCACTAAACCCTAGTAAAACCAAATCAATATTTGAGAAAGTGTATCAAATAAATGAAAGTGTTAATTCTATCTTTAAATAGATAGTGAAATATTCAGAGTGATAATTACCAGCATGCACATAAAAAATATGATCACAAACCTGAAGTACAATTTTTCTGCACATGCACTAGCAGATTCTATATTCAAAATGTCACAATATCAGCCATGAAATATAAATAGCAGCTGACACGTGAATCTATCCAAACACTGGGATCATGAAAGAAAAGATTCATAGAATCAGACTATCCTGAGTTCGAAGGGGCTCATGAGGGTTATCAAGTCCAACTCCTAACTCCACACAGAGCAACCTGAAAGTTAAACTATATATCTAAGAGTGTTGTCCAAACGTTTCTTAGACAACAACAGGCTTGGGGCCATGACCAACAGGCTTGGGGCCATGACCCTGGGAAACTTCTTCCAGTGGTTGACCATGCTTTCAGTGAAGAACTTTTTCTTAATATCCAATTTCAACTTCTCCTGACACAACTTTAAGCCATTCCCTTGTGTCCTGTCACCAAACACCGGAGAACAGCATCTCCCTTTCCACTCCCCCTCATGTTGTAGTTGTAGACAGCAATGAAGTGACCCCTCAGTCTCCTCTCCTCTAAGCTCAACAAACCTATTATCCTGAGCTGCTCCTCATAAGTTATGCCCTCTAGTCCTTTCATGATCTTTGTTGCTCTCCTTAGGACTGAGCAATAATATAAAGATTATGTTTTGTGAAGAGAGAAATTGAGGTTTTATGTGTATGCTTTCTTTATGAATATTTATTTTCTTACACAATCTTTCTTGGGACTCATCTCACCCAACTTTAGATGCTTATGGTGTACCATACCAGTTGCTGAATCATTCACCTATACTCCTTCCCACGATCCCTGGATAGGAGTAGGCACTTTGAGGCACAATTAATCCTACCTATCTGAACTCCTGGATCAAGATTGCTTTTCCACTAGAAATTATTTTTTCTCTTCAGTGGTTAAAAAGGGAGTCTTCAGTCACTAGAAAAGGTATGAATGTCTATCCTATAGACATCTAAATGTAGGTAAAGAGAATCCCAAATTTATGCTCTGAGTATTAACTTCAGCCTATTATGTAATCTCCATAAGACAGTAAAAACCATTGTCAAGACTACTAAGAATAAGAGTCCAAACCAATAACGAACCTACCAGGTCAACACTGGTGGGAAAATATGATGAACAACACTAATAAGACAGGGAAAGACTTTATTCTCTTGCTATCCAGAAACAGTTTAGTGCTGTTAATTACTATACAAGAGTATTTTTGCAATTCATTGACTTCATAGCATCATGATTTTAATGTCTGACAGGAACTTTTACAGTAAACGAAAACTTAATTTATCTAAATTTAGTTGTAGGAATGATAGAATTTCATCCAACAATTCCTGCATCAGGCTCACAATTTGTGGGAACCCTACCTCTCTTGGAAACCCCATCCAAATCACTCACAAAATAGAGGGATTTTCTTATCACCAAACCACATTCATTTTTCAGTAATGGTACTGTTAAGTATCTACCTAAAACCTGGTTTTAATATCTAAAAGAAATTAAAAACAAGATAGAGCCAGACTCCACTCAGAGGTATACAGTCAAAAGATGAGAAGCAATGGCTTAAGCTGCAGTAAATTTCAGTTGTATATAAGAAGAAGAATCTCAGAATGAGTGGGTAAGGCCTGGAACAGGCTGCTAAACAAGGCTGTGAAATATCTGTCCTCTGGGACTTTCAAATTTGATTGGACAAGGCCTTGCTCAAAGTGATTTAAATTTAAGGTTAGTACTGCTTTGAGCAGAAGATTAGACTAGATGACCTCTAGAGGTCCCTTCCAACCTAAATAATTATATGAATCTATAATTTTAAGATCTGCTTCTTGTTTGTATTCTGAATTAGAGTATTTTCCAGTCACTGGCTACTCTAGTGTGTTAAAGCTCTGTCTCCTATCAGAATTGTTTTTTTCCATGTATGAGCTTGTAGACAATGACTTCATAATCTTATCTTAAGTGTGCTTTGCTAGTTTCTCAAATCTTGATTTGCCCTTGTAATTTTTTTTCTATACTATTTTTAATATTCCAATATCCCTCTTCAAGATAGTCACGAAAAAATGCATATAGGTAGGCTAGCAAAAGTCTCCCAAGTGCTGTACACAAATACAGCCTCCTCACTTTTATTTAATACTTTTCTACTTAGGCATCTCAAAAACATGTTCACCTACTTAGCTATAGTGTTGCCCAGGGAGCTCATGTTCACTTAATTAGCTACTATTTCCTCTAAGTCCTTCAATGTCACTGAACACCAGGACACCATTTCCCATCCTGCAAGTGTGACCTACATATTTTGTTCCTTGATGTATGCCCTTTCATTTGGCTCTGTTAAAACATATGCTGTCCAGAGAAAAGTAATTTTCTTAAGCAATATAATTTAGCAGAGTTAGTCTTTCTCCATTACTTATCACAAACTAATTATCCATTATCAGCAAATTTGACCACATCATTGATAAAGAGATTGAAAAGCAAGAACTAACTTTTCAGAGGCATCTGGTTATGCATCCTGTTGTACAATGATACTTCATTTGTAATTATTTTCTGAAACATTTTTCATAGCTGATATTTAAGCTTTGTTGATTTTGCATAGCAGTTTTATCATCAGAATTTAAAGAAAGACAGGGAGAACTGCTTTACAGTAGTTTAACTGTAGTATGTCAATGCAGTTATCAACTAAACTTATCATGTAAAAAGACATCATATTTGTTTGACAAGGTACATTTTCTATAAAACCATGTTGATTGCCATTTTAATCTTCACAGACAGAATCCCCTGTCACAGTGCCATCACTGTCAAAAAAAACTAGCTTAATCATCGTATTTACCCCCTTTGAATATTGCCAGACCACGTACATAGCTTAAAAAATAAAAAAAAACCAAACTCAATATCTAAGGGAGCCTTTTATCAATATTATCTAAGTTAAATAAGCAAACCTTATTCTCATAAACATGAGTGTTCTTTCCACTCTTTTGATACTATTTTGATATTATGAATAAGTGAAATGAGCATTTTTTGTGCATCCTAAAATGTAGTGGCTTCATAAGTACATCACTATAATGGTGATTTATTTATCTTTTTCATCTTTTTTACCTTTGCCATTCATTCATTTATTCATCCAGTCATTCATTCATTAAGCATGATAAGGAACATACAGAAAACATAACCTTTCATATTGTTTGAAAACATGTAGCAACATTGCTTTTCTTGCGTAAAATATAACTAATAACAATGATATGCCTAAAATATTTGCATAGAGAAAACAGAAATATTTCTTTGAGATCATTATTCATTTTCTAGATTACTGAGACTGGACTGAATGACTTCTTGATTCTTGGGGACAAAAGGAACAGCCTATCCTTCCCTTGACTTATCGGTAAAACATTTCCATACCTTCTAACATTTAAAAAACCAAAACGCAGAAAATTACTTCTGTGGTGCAGTGCCCTATATTTCTCTCTGGGATTATTTGAATCTGTGAGTTAAAATCACGTTAGGCTTATGGTACATGCATAAATCAACTGCACAGACTATGGGTAGGTCTTACCTCTCTCTTGGTCATACAAGGTAAAATAGATCTGCACATGCCCAGCAGCCATTTAATTTAGCCTGACCAGGTTACTGGTAATCTGAAAATTCCAGAAAAAAAGGGTAGACTGCCAATAAAAGCGACAGACATGGCATGCATTTTCAGTTGTTTGGATTTGCAGCTTCCCAGAGTTCTTTCTTGTCTTATGTACAAAATGAATTTTGTTATTTAATTAATATCTAAAGTCACAAACTGTAACTTTCACAGGGCTTTTCCAAACTCCCTTCATTCTATGTTTTGCAAACACCTCTGGTAATCAATACTTATATATTGGAATTGAATGGACATCAAAGATAAATAAAATGGAAAAACACCAGCCAGTCTAACAATCAAGATATGAGTAAATAAAAAATAAATATCTGGTAGATTATACTGAAGGGTTTGAATAGGTTTCCAGCATTTTTAAAGAAGACAGGCCTTTAAAAGGGCAGTATCAAACTGTGACATAAAAGGAAGTTTTCTAATTAACTACATATAAATATGGACATTAATTTACCTCTAATTATTTATCCCTTTTCGTTCAGGGTAGCTTTTGAGAAAAAATGGCTGAATTAACAGCGTAAAGTTTTACTGATGCCCTCTTCAATAAAGGGATAATTTGGATAAATTGCTGAACTGGTGTATTAGGACACAACCAAACTGGAAAGCAGCCAGCTGACATCCTGAGAAGTCATGTAATAGCATACATTAGGGTAAAGCAGCTACCAGATGTATTATCCCAAAGCCTCTTAAAGCTCTTTACGTTGAGGCTGCTGAGAACATGCAGCAGAAAATCAGACTAGACATTGTCAGGAGTCTACCTGGAATTTCAATAAAAGTCTTGCTGAAATCTCCCTGCCTCTTCATTCTGCAGATATATTTTTTTATTATTACTTCCCCACCTACCCCCACCCCAGTAAATTGGTCTAATCTCACTGAAAATATCATATTGAAACTTTCTGGCTAGCATAGTAAATAATCATCAAAAGACAGTCATTAACTAGTTATACTGGTAAGCCTGATAGCCAAGGGACAAATCTGAACACGTTAGAGTGCTGTTATTGATTTGTTTTATATGTGTTCAGTACCACGTAAAACATGGTTCTACTCAAGAGATACTCGTAATCTGAACAGACTAACATAGCAATCAAATCCAATGCCCTGTTCCAAATTAGAGACTTTATTGCAGTGACTGCTATGAATATGCCTATTTTAAGCCAACAGATAACCTAGGGTCATTGTCATGGTTTAACCCCAGTAGGCAGCTAACCCACACGTAACCACTCACTCACTCCTCCCCAGAAGGATGGAGGGGAGAATGGGAAGAGTAAAAGTGAGAAAACTCATGGGTTGAGATAAAGACAGTTAACAATTTTTAAAAAATTGAAGGAGAAAACAGACAAACAATGGGGGTGGGGCAGACCAAGAAAAATAAGTGATGCAAAAGAAAACAGTTCAATTGCTTACCACCAACTTACAATGTCCAGCCAGTTTCCAAGCAATGGCAGTCTCTGCCAACCTTCACCCCCTCAGTTTTATTGCTGAGTATGATGTCATATGGTATGGGACATTCCTTTCGTCAGCTGGGGTCAGTTGTCCCAGCTGTGTCCCTTCCCAGCTTCTTGTGCATTCCCAGCCTACTTACTGGTGGGATGGTGTAAGAAGTAGAAAAGGCCTTGACTCTATGTAAGCACTGCTCAGCAATAGCTAAAACATCCCTGTATTATCATGACCATTTTGGTCACAAAGCCAAAACATAGCACCATATCATCTACTATGAATAAATTTAACTCTATCCCAGTCAAAAGCAGTACAGTCAGTAAATCCTTCAAAAGTAAAATATTATTTAAGTGTTCACTATTAGTAAGAACCATTATACTGTCAGCTGCCAAGAAAGGGTCCCACTGAACAAAAAGATAAGAAGGAAAAGCTGTACTGAAATCTGGCTTTTTGATGGAGAAAAAACAGCACTGCTTGCCCAAGCAAGAGGAATTTTAACTTTTAATTTCTAATGTGCAAGCCAGGATTGTGCTGCTTCACTATTAAAATCTACTCAGTTCAAAGCCTGTCTGCAGGAACTGCACATTTGTAATTAAAAGGAGATTAAGGTAATTTACTGCTCTCTTGTCTGCTGCCCACTAATTTTCTTTCACAAGGAATAGCAGCGCACTTCAGGGATCCAAGTGCACTAACCACTTGGATGAAATGAGGTCCCAGTAAATAATATAAGTGGACGTTATCACACCTTTTCATACTAATCTAGTAATTGGATTGATCTGCTTCTGCTTAACAGTGACAAGGAAGATAACGCTTTCTGAGATTAGAGTTTCTGAGTTACCTTTTTAATCAAGAAGAGGATCCAGATTGCCAGTGTCTTAATATTTTCAATAGGCACTTTTCATTTATTAGTAAAAAAGCCTGGGATTCATCTGACCACATGTAAGTCTGTATCTGAGCTGAGCACCAAGCGCCTTGTGCAGCAAAGAGCAATAAGTGTTTTAGCAGGCTGTTCACCACACACACAGCATAGTAATACAAATCATGCTCCAATTTTTTTTTTTTGTTTGTCTTTTTTTTTATGAATAGTAAAATAGGATGACTAGCTCAAGTGCAGACATCCACACCATGGTCATCTAGGTCAACATTCATAAGCATGAAGATAGCCCTGTATTGGCATTTAAGGTGTTCTAGGGTATCTAAGACATCTACATGAGGCTCTCAAATATGATACAATGTCTATGAGAGATTCATGCTATTCTCTAGTGGTGGATGAAGGCTGTAGTGGGATGTACCCTTGACTTTGTATAAAAGCCCCAACTGGCTACAGTTAGGCAGCCATCTTGCACCCTTAAACAGGATGGATCCCATCCAAGTGATTGAATGTATCATATTCTGAGTAATTCTTTACTCTTCTCTCTTCAGTATTTCATAGCTCCTGTTACTTGTTAAACCACACAGCTGAAAAACACTGATTCAATAACAGTAGTACGTAAATAGTACACATTATGAGGTATTATATAAACTGTTGAGCCTTGAAGTTTATTGACTGTTTGCATTTGCTCAAAACAGTGCAACGTTACTATTATCTCTTAATTATGAATGTTGTATATAATTTCGTGTGTCACTAACAGAAACTGTGGGATAAATATTTTGCTTTTCCATTGGGATGTATCAGCTACTTAACAACTGAAACAATAGGAAGTAATCTACATTCCACAGTTCATGCTTATTGTTCAGCCTATTGAATAAATGAATGCATCTCTTAAAACCTGTTAAAAAATTAATCACCTTTAGGATGCACAAGACAATACTAGCTTCGGTAATGCATGCATTCCTTTGGCATAGAATTATTGTATAATGTTTAAAGACAGCTGTTTCTCCAAAAGCCAGAGATGGTAGGACAGATGGATAGGCAGAGGGATGGCAAATTCCTCAGAGAGCTTTATCAACTGCTTGCCATTTTTGAAAGGTAGAAGATAATAATTTACAGTGTAGCACAGATTACATTATACAGTCAGTGTAACTAGCTTGACTTGGTAAGCTGATCAAGTTTTTAAATACTTGCATTAATGCACTTGCCATCCTCTTCTGCTCAGGGAACTCATTTGAACATATATCACAGAATCATAGAATCACAGAATCATTTAGGTTGGAAAAGACCCTTAAGATCATCGAGTCCAACCATTAACCTAGCACTGCCAAGTCCACCATTAAACTATGCCCCTAAACCCTACATCTACCCATCTTTTAAATACCTCCAGGGATGGAGACTCAACCACTTCCCTGGGCAGCCTGTTCTAGTGCCTGACTACACTTGCAGTGAAGAAATTTTTCCTAATATCCAACCTAAACCTCCCCTGGAGCAACTTGAGGCCACTTCCTCTCATCCTATCGCTTGTTACTAGGGACAAGAGGCCAACCCCTGCCTCTCTACAACCTCCTTTCAGGTAGTTGTAGAGAGCGAGAAGGTCTCCCCTCAGCCTCCTCTTCTCCAGGCTAAATAACCCCAGTTCCCTCAGCTGCTTCTTATAAGACTTGTGTTCTAGACCCTTCACCAGCTTCATTGGCCTTCTTTGGACATGCTCCAGCATCTCAATGTCCTTCTTGAAGTGAGGGGCCCAAAACTGAACACACTCTTTGAGGTGCAGCCTCACCAGTGCTGAGTACAAAGGGACGATCACTTCCCTAGTCTTGCTGGCTACACTATTCCTGATACAAGCCAGGATGCTATTGGCCTTCTTGGCCACCTGGGCACACTGCTGGCTCATGTTCAGCCAGCTGTCAACCAACACCCCCAGGTGCTTTTCTGCCAGGCAGCTCTCCAGCCACTCCTCCCCCAGCCTGTAGCGTTGCATGGGGTTGTTGTGACCCAAGTGCAGGACCCGGCACTGAGCCTTGTTGAATCTCATGCAGTTGGCCCCGGCCCATCGATCCAGCCTGTCCAGGTCCCTCTGTAGGTCCTTCCTACCCTCCAGCAGATCAACACTCCCACCCAACTTGGTGTCATCTGCAAACTTACTGAGGGTTGTTTTGTTTTGTTTTGTAACATCTGAAAAATGTTATTTCAAGGGCACCAGCCTCTTTCTCTACAATAAAACACAATCAAATACTCGTTAAAAGCGACCCACATGACAATGCAAGATATTAGAAATAACACAAAGTCCATGTTATATCCTTTCATATCACTGTTATTGCTGCCCACATGGCAAACTTTTGCAATTTATCAGTTGCTATTTGTACCACTATTTGAAGTAGAAGAATGAACGGGCCAGGCTTTGTGTGTTAAGAGTTCTCTCACTGAATACTGGGGTTTCAGTTTAACATTACAGTTTATGAGCAAGAAAACAACCAAACGTGATACTCTCTAAAATTACAGAGTAGTTAGTTGCGACATAAATTTCTTATTATATATCTATGTACATAATAAGTACTACCATTCACTGTCTCCTTATTAAAGCAACTCCGTGTTTTCTCCCTCTTACTTAAACCATGATTCATGAAGTCACCCTAGATACTGCAGAGGTAAACAGAGCTGTGCACAGGGGATATAAGCTACAAAGCACATAGAAGAATGCAACAACAGAGTGTAAATGAATATAACCACGTGGCTGAGCTAACACAGTGTTCCAGCTCTCCATGCACTCACAAATGCTTAAAATGACTGTGGCTTGCTTTAAAAAGTAAATTATTTCAAACTAAAAATAGATTATGCCTATTGCAATGACAATTTAGACTCAGAAGATTGACATCATTAAGTTCTACTCCAACTTCCCCTCAATGTTTACACCTAAGAACACTTATCCAAGAAAGATTTTTCTTTTCCTTAAAGCACAGAGGCAAGAGAATGCACAGAAGAAAAATCTCTACCATATTTTGAAAATTATTCAGTTACATGATTTCTTTATAAATCATGATTTCTTAATAAATTGTGAGAGTTAAGAAATAATTGTGCATCAGTTTTTGATTCAGTGTTCCAGTCTTCTAGCCCATGCTCATTCTGGGTGTATTTGTGGCAGGATTTTCATGATATCCCTTCAAACAAAGGATCCAGAAATATGTTTTAAAATAAAAGTTGAGAATTCTCTTTCATTTAGATTATTTCAGGGACTAAGGACTAAAAAAATGCAAACTATGACGAGACTGCTTCTTTTGCAAAAGTTATCCATATTGAGACAGGAAAATTTGACCTTGGGGGAGAAATAAGAAATATACGCACATTTTGCAATAGAGTTGCGTGAACCAAGTGTAGATGAAGAAACCTTCCAGAAGGCTAAAAATAATTTACATTTTAAAGCAGTTTCATACTTTTTGGAGGACATGAGAAGGAACTCAGGGTTCTGCAACACTAGTGGTTGACAGTGTTGCACAGTACAGCTAAAAGATCCCAAATACTCTTTGAGACACACAGCAGTTAATGTAGCTTGGAATGGAGGACACAGAGAAAAAGAAACACTAAGAAAGAGGAAAGAAGAACAACAGATGGCATAGCCGAAGTAGAGCCAGCAGCATAAACTGCAAGGGAAACAAACAAATCCCAAAGGCTGCAAGTAATAAATTTGCACAGTGGGGAACACACTGTTCTGGAGAAACTTCAGTCAGAAAACAAACTGTGCATCAATCCAAAGCTTTCTGTTTAGTGCTAGCTGTCCTAGTTGATTTTCAACAAGCTTTAGAAATTTTTTTCCCCTACAAGTCTGTTTTGAGATTTGCAAGCAATTTAGTATGATGGAGGCAATATGTTGATTCAGAGTCAGCTGAGAATAGCTCTGCTTGACAGCAAATGTCTGCTTACTGCTAAGCTGTGAGTCAATGACCTGGTACTGGGTAAGGTCATACGTGATCCGTCATTTTTGAAAAAAGGAGTTATAAGGATTGATTTTAACTTTACAACGAGGTGATACTGATGTGAAACCTGTTTTACAATAGTGCGAGAAAAGAATCAGAACAGGAATCTTGCTATACTGGTGTATTTTTTTCATCTTGGTAAGGCCATACATTCCTTTCATGTGGTTTATACTTCAGTTCTAACAAAAACACTATAATGGTGTAAAACTGCAGGTGAAAGGGACATACTCACTGACAAAATTTAGGCTGTGATTGTGGTGCTACTGAACGAGGAGACTACATATCAGTCACCTCATGCTCATAACATGATTAAGAAAGGTGCCCCAGAAGATAAAACAACATTCTTGCTGAGGCTGGTACTTTGTTTTGAAGAACAGCAAGTTGCAGTAAACCAGAGGCTGCTAGATAAATATGGTCCTTATGTGTAACATGGATGAATATCTGGCATTATCTGCTGTTTAAGACCTCACTTCTGAGGGTAACAAAAAATATACCTAGAGAATGAAATATAGCTCAGCTAGAAAACAAACTAAAAACATTCAAAAATCCTGCATTAATCTGACTGTACTGAGCAGAGTAATATAAACAAAGACAAAAACATACGAAAAGGAAGAAAAGATAGAGTAAATGGGCAGGAAATTAAATGACAGGGCATACACTTAGGCATCAGAAACAAAAAAATGGTGTCAGAACTAATTTTGAGTGCACAAATTAGAGTGGAATTCAGATGTTTTCTTCCAGGAAAATAATTCACAGAAGAACAGCTTTGCTACATTGTCTTCCAGTGAGGACTTGATAGACTATCCAGTACACCTGCACAAGGGTGGCAGGTGGGGCACAGGACCTGTAAGAGACCAGGCATTTCGGGACCAGCTTCTGAAGGTCAAGCAAGATTCCCTAAGGAATCTCAGCTTGCACTAGATGCATATGCTGAAGCAATTGATTTGAGCCCAAATGTCTACTTCAAAGTGAGCTGAACCCCCACCTCCAGCCTTTGTAGTGCTACATCAACTTGATCCCGGCTGATGCCTGCAGTTTAGACTACTTTACATATAGACATCTACATGTAGACACCTAGATATCTTAACATGGAGCTGAAGCCCATCCTGTAGGAGATACTTACCTCATCTGAGAGAGATGAGAGTAGGAGTATGATTCAGTTACCTAACACAGCCATCTAGGGCCCCTGAGACATCACAGAGTAATTGATCCATTTGTAAGGTGCTGACATATGACAAAGTAAAGGAGATTTGCACCATTCTGGACTAGCATCTGGGGACCAGGTGAATACCTTGGGACATCCCATTTGACACTAGATTCCTATGTAGGCAATTAAATTGACTCTGAGAGTCTATGGCATTGATACCTGTATCTGACCTAATCTTATAGATTGCCCTAGTGAACAGACAGTGAACCACGAGTCTGACACTTCTCAAGTGAAATTCATTCTTCTGAAGCAGTGTCTAAATTAGATCATTGCTGTGAGCTATGAATGCCTATACCTCTCTACTGACTGTATAGGAAATTAAGATGATTTAACGTAGAAGTAGAAATTGAAAAAGAGATTAGCTGAATCACAAGGTTTTAGTCCAGGCTACAAGAGCAGCCTTACTGCAGCTTAAGAAGAAATGAGGTGTTTAGGGTCCCACTTCTGCATTGTTAAAATCAATAAGTTTTTTGACATTTACTTTAATGGGAACGAAATTGGAGTCTTATTTTAAATCAATAGGAAAAGTTTCAACAAAATGGCAAATAGTAAAACTGTTTTATAAATGCAAACATATGTATATTATGAAGATTATAACAAAGATGCTAAGGTTATACACTTTTAAAATCTTTGCAGAACAGGACTGAATAGCAACAGCGTGAGGTAAGAAATAAAATTGCCGAATCTCTGACAGTAGGTGACAGTTTTAAAAGCTCACCAAGTGGCAGAAAGGGCTCTTATACCTGCAAATAGCCAGCGTACTGCCATTATCTAGAGAGAAAAAAAACATGAGCACAGTGGGAAACTACACACCATTTAGTTTAGCTCCAATTTTTTAAAAAGTATGGCAAACTATTTTTAGTGTTCGAGAGGATTTGTAGAAAATCTACACAGCAAAACACAAAACGATAGACAACTACCACAACTTTGCAGAAAGAGTGTCCTTTGTGAATAGGCAACTGGAATGTTCACGGTTCCATCTCTCCAGGGGCAGAGAACTGAGACACAGTAAACGCCATCTAAGTAGCTTCACAGGTAGTCTTTATATCAGATAGCATTATGCTGCATATGGAACAACTCCATAATATAGGATATCTTACCTCAGAGGTTATTAATCAATAACTAAAATATACCCCAAACCAATGAATCCATGAAGTTTCAATGTAAAAAAGTTTTGCTAAAAAATATGTGATTTTTACACTTAACAGTTCAGCACTATGGCTATGTTTCCTGGTGCTGTCTCTAGTCTGTTCAGTAATTAACATGGGGGTTTCAGCATTATATTTTGAAATCTTTCTATCTGCTGGACCTCACTTCTCTAATGTGCAACCTTAATTTTAGTTTAATTGCACTTCCTTTTGCTCATTTTCAAAAACCTGAATCAAAATAAACTACTTTTCCTCTTGAATATTATGCTATATCTATTATGTTATTTTAATCCTGCCTATTATTATTTTTGTGATTCTGTGGATAACTTGGCAGAAGCTATCAAAAGTCTACCCTCAATTTAAAACTGAAGAACACATCCAAACATAAGATGATGATATTGGCTAACCTTGTGACAGTAAATATGGATCAATAATGAATGCTGGAGCAATGAAGAGCACCAAACTGGAATAACTCCCATAAAGACAGGAATCTGTTTTTCAGTGTAATTCACAGCCCTAAAGCAGAATGGTACGTAAGTACATTCCTGTTGTCGAAAAGCAATATTTATAAAAATATTTTTAAAAGCCCTTCTGGTAATCTGGGGTAATATGATTATTGCCGGTTTTTATGTCTTGAAAATTATGATCAATAGAAACAGGCTAATTGCCCCTCTATGTGCATTAACCTTTTACAAAGGTAAGTAAGTCAAGTTGTATAAAATGGCATTTTTCTATCTACCAATTCAAGGGAAAAAAAAAAAAAAGATAAAAACTATGTTTAATGGAACATTTTTATATAATATTTTAAAGCCAAATTTTGGCCAACATAATAAAGTTCTATTTGTAATTATTATCATGCTTCTGATATTCAAAATTATCTAAAGAAATGCAGCATAGTAGCTATAATTTTCCAGTATTAATAATATTACTTTTCACATTATGGAAGGACCCCTGTCATGTGTAAGAGGTATATAAAAGAAGTTAAGATATTTGATGTGTGCATAGTGGGTTATATCTTAAAAGTACTGTATACATACCATATACAAGTACCTTATACATACCATCCCAAAGCCACATAAAAGAGGGAAAGTCTCCTGTCTTCAGCGGGTTTTGATCAATTAGAAAGCACAACTCTCTTCTTGTCTGTGACTATAAAAATAACAAATTCTTGTGCCAGAGGTTAGCTCAAAATGTTTGTTCTCTGTCATATATGCTGACTTCATTGCTCAAAAAAAGTTCTTACTACAACTTAATTGTATTGGTTCCGAGTCAGTACATTTTAAAGTGAGTTTTTTCTATTCCAAGATTAACTAATCAAAACCCACAAATGTATATAAAACAGTCTTTTAGTATAGATTTCATGTGCCATTTAGAGCTGGTCCACAGTTCTCCATGAAAACTTTTTTTGACTGAAATTAGAATTTTGAATAAAGTAAAATACATTCCTGAAAACTCTCTTTTTCCTTGAAAAAATTAGGAAAACAAAACTTCCAAAAATGTAAGGTGGGATTCATCTCACTTAGCTTTAGAAGTTTGTAGTATAGACACGTTCACTGAAGCTACCTACCTTTGGCTTCCCTTTTAATAAATCTTAGACATCTACTGTAGAAAGAGATGAACTACACCTAAGAAATACCTGTTTTTCTCCATTATTCAATTAAAGGCAGCATATGGCTGGCTCAGATGTAGAATTACTCTGTTTATATATGAATTTGATAAAATTAATCCCATTCTGAACTTCTAAAAGTATCTCAAAAACAAAAAAAAATTATAATCCTGAAACATTTTATAGCTCAGGTGCACTGCTCTCCCATGCTTCTATGTCTGACATTCCCTTATTAGACTCCCACCTCATCTGATACACTGTGGCTATGCAATCTCCAGATGCGCTGCTTCACCTTTCCAAAGGGGAGAACACAACTTACAATGGACAGTACAGAGTGACGTTCAAACATGGCCTACAGAGGGAAAAAGATAAGGAGGCATCTATTCTTCCAAAACTCCAAGGCCCTACAAGGGCATTTGAGAATCCAGATATTAAACTTTTTCTCTAATAACTCTTCATTTTTCCCTTGGAAAGAACATATTTTCTGACTCAGTTTAACTGCACATCTTTCTGTTAAGAATAGTTCACTGGTCTTGCCACTTTCTTAGCATGATTTTGTATTTCTGTATAATTGCACTGCACAGTAGTGAGGAATGAAAAAAAAAAAAAAAAAGCCTTCCTTCCTTGCATGTCTAAAATTGGAGCTATCCCTTTAAAAATGTCAGGTTTTGGAAACATTAATGCTGCTGTTGAGTTTCTTTTGAACACATAGAACAACTTGACAAAGGAAAGTGAGATCCCAAAAGAAGAACTGAAGGTAGAGACCCTCCCTCAGTTATAAGAAGCAGAGATAATTTTCTCTGAGATAAATATACTTAAACTTTTATGGAAGTGTCAGAAATTACTTTTTCTTCAGTCACTGTCATGTAGTCAAAAGAGGAAGTCTGTATAAGACTGTGAGGAGAAATATACCCTTTAGTCCCTTGATATATAGTGATGATTCACTGCTCCATATCCTCATCGTACTTGCTCAAAATACAGATACATATGTGTATGGGAATAAGAAAAAGAGAGTCAAACTTTTAAAACAAATATGCCTACTTTTACACCTCTGTTTTGAAGTCAAAATCTGAAGAAAACCATACAGTTCGTTTACAGACAAATACCATCACTGCTACCTGCTTCTTCACTGAACAGGTTGACAGCATAGACATCATATTACCAACAACATAGTTAATGGTCAGAAACTACTTCACACACATACTTCTGCCATGAGACCCCTATGTGCAAACAACAGAGGAAAATACCTCTCTAGCCCACCAAAAACATCTGAGCAGTAATGGTAAAAACAGAAACATGAAATGGTCTTCAAAGCATGAAAGATGGCGTAGAGTACTGTAGAAATTTCTGATACATTTTCTTCGATGCACTTCATTTTTTTTTTTTCACAAATATATGTTTGAATATGTTTCAGAGTACTGTCAATATGCATTTGTCATGGGTATTTTCAATGTCACTCATTTCATGATCTGAAGTCTCAAACAGTTCAAATGAAAATTTTCTCTGGCATTATGGAAATGTGCCAAGTAAATGAGCACTCTTTTGATTTACTGTTTGCACATAGAATTTTGTACCTCCCATAATTATCCTGCCAATCCACCTTTGGCAGTTGAAAATCTGATGCGTGGTGTTAAAAAACAGGGACACCAGTACAGCTTAAGAATAATAATTTTAAGGTGGTATATGATTCAGGTGTTAGAACAGTCTATAAAAATTTTACCAAGGATTCCGAAAGAGTTGAAGGAAGCTGAAGTAGTGGTGTTTCAACCTATTTATGCTTGCAACTCTTGCTAGTGGGCTTAGAATAAGTCTTTTTCAGTTTTGTGTATGGTCAATAAGAACAAATTTGTGTCATAAAAAAAAAAAAGAAAAAAAAAAAGCCAATAGTCAGCTATCGGATTTCAAAGGAGGGAAAACACTGAACAGAAGACAAGGTTCATTTTTACACTTAGACTGTAGTTGTGATGTTTTACCAGCCTGTACAATCAGATCGCACAAAAACATGAAACTGAGTTTGCAATAAGATTTCCTCTTCTTCTTAATTAAGCCTTCTGCCAGGGATGGTCCCACAGCAAAAAGGTATTGGATAAATCAGATAAATGTGTCTCAGAATTCACTATTATAAGCAAGCTGACATAACTGTAATATGTGTATGATTTTTAACATTGCTATTGTTTTCCAGTCAAAACTATAACATTTTAAATAGTGAAAGCCAAAATATTCCACCATACTGAAAACACAGCTTCATAGAAAATAAATATTTTCCTAGGCTAGTAAGAAAAAGAAAACAAAACATAAAGAACCTTTAATAACTGAAGCTCCTACCTAGATACACTGTAAACCCAGTCCCAGATTCATCCCACTCACATTTATGTTCTTAAAAGAAACACCTAAATGAAGAGTGTAGTCGCTTTATACTTCCTCTGCTGCTAAATCAAAGCAATTAAAACCTATCCATATATATACAAGCCTCCAGCAGGATCTTTCTCTTACCATAACATAGCCTTATGGGATTGCATTCCTAATTTAGGCACCTTGTTACATGCTTAAATTTTGTTGGGATGAAAAGAATGCTCAAGAGAGAGATTCTGCAGCAGATACTTTGTTCTGTGCTATACAGCTGTAAGCTTGCTTTTGACTTCCATTTCCATATCTGGGTACACCACCCTTGCAGAGAAGATAGAATTGTCCACCCTTCACCTTGTATTACAGTGCCTCAGGGAACTAAATTTTATTGTGCCTCTCATGCAAGTTGTCTATTTCTACCTTGCCAATAAATGCACATTAGCAATGTGGGATCTCCCTTTTGGCATCCTGCAGGTATGATAATAGCTTGCACCATAAAAGTCTGTAGTTCACACAGTACAAGCCTCAATGTGAATAAATGTCTGTTCAGAAAAAGCAATTAATTAGTCATTAAAGTTCTAGGTCCATGCTAAACCAGAATTGGGTGCAAATGAGATTAAAGCCTCTTTGAAGGAACACAGAGAATGAATTTGATTGAGACTCTTTTTCCCATGCTCTTTACCTTCTTATGAGAAATTCCAGGAAGCATGGTGGTAGAGGAAGAACAGTAGAATGAAGACCTGGGAACAGATTACTGAACGAACAATGACCTATGATAGATGACCAAATGCTTAGTATCTGCTGTGTTTTTGCTTGTCCATTACTTGGTTTTCTTTATTGCCTTCTACAATGACAACAGAGAGAAAGAAAAGTGAATGTTCAACCCAAGCTCTCTGAAGCTCTCAAGAATTTCAGGTGTGGATCCCCTAATAAAAGGTTATATATATCATGTGACCAGTAAGGGTTCCCCTGTAAGGAAAGCCATTATCCATCACAGAATCACAGAACCATAGAATGCTTTGGGATCGAAATGACCTTTAAAGGCCATCTAGTCCATTCCCCCTGCAATTGGCAGGGACATCTTCAAGTAGATCAGGTTGCTCAAAGCCCCATCTAGCCTGTCCTTGAATGTTTCCGATGATGTGGCATCTATCACCTCTCTGGGCAACCCGTTCCAGTGTTTCACCACCCTCATCATAAAAAATTTCTTCCTTATATCTAGTCTGAATCTACTCTCTTTCAGTTCAAATCCATGTCCCCAGGCATAGGGAGAAGCAAGGCAGCAGTGCTGGAGGACTGATGTCAATGGGCTGCCTGGGAGCAGTGCTCTGCAAGGGGGTAACAGGATCCTTACAGAGTCTTTGACAACTCTCAGCTGTGAAGTATGCAGAGATATCTTCTCTTAACCTTTCTCAATGGATGTCTTGTAGCTGTTGCCCACAGGAAGATGTCGGGGATGTTGTGCTTTCATCACCCAAGAGCCCGACGTGGAGACTGGAGGGAGTCCAAGCCTGGAAGGACTCTAGCAGTCCCCTTGGCTTGACGGTACCAACTCACTGGAGTGCTTGTTGGGGCATGTCTCTGTTAATTGTGTGTATGTGTTTAGGTGGGAATGTATGAAAATCTTTTGCTGACACAGCCTATCCATCATTTGCTTATTTTACTAAATTGAACTTCTCATTGTCGTGTTGTTTGGTGCTCTATTCCCTCCATGACATAATGAAACATAATGTTAACCTGGAAACAGCTTAGATCTTTTTCATGGAATATTTACTATTATGCTCAGTGGCCCAGTAATCTGTAATGAACAGTGTAGTCTAGACAAGATCTTAAAGATTTGATAAATAACAAACATTCCATGTCCTGGACCATTTAATTTTCTGTGCTAAATTAAGAACAGTTTTTTCCCCATCTTTTAAGAAAGATATCAGTAAGGACTTATCCACTATAAAAGCTCAAATGTGTAGACTTTCTGATCATTTTGTCTCATGTGGATACCTTAAGATACCTAAAGATTGTGTTCATCGTAGACTCAGATATTCAAATACTGCTGTAATTACAGAAGTGGCTTTGAGGGTGGTTCATAATCAATGCCTGGACATAAAGGGTTGGCTTTTTACTGCAAAGATCTTGTCTTCCAGCTAGCTTTAGCACATGCCATCTTAAGTATTCTGAGAGCTACAGGGATCACTCGTGGAAACTGATTGTATTTCTTTCCTGCCCCAAAGGGAACATGGAAGATGAAAGTAAGAAGAATGAGAGAGGATGCCTAATTTAAATCTTATGTCTTCTCTGTAGAGGGACTGTAAAAATTAGGAAGAACTTAAGTGCCATAAAATGAAAATAATTTGGTGGACATGTTAGAAAAAAGAGTACAAAAAAAAAAAAAAAAAAAATTGAGATGACTTTCTGTTCCTTTGAGGCAGAGCAGTGAGTAGAGCAGTTGAAGAAGAATGAGGCACCCTGGCTTCCCTACAAAAGTGGACTGTATGTCTATGAACATATAACTTCTGTTCAGTGTTATTTTTGATATAATGAAACTAAAAATACTCCTCTACGCTTTCCTAGATGATGTGTACAGATTAAAAAACAGAAGACAAAGGTTAAATTTTGGTACAAATTTATATGAATATCTGCAAGTCTTTGTACTTCTGTAAATACACTGTGCATATCTTCAGAAAGAATTTATATAAAAAAGTAAATTAGTTAACCCATGTTAATAGGTGACAGAGGGAGACAAATGCAAAAGGAATATAGGACAAAGTTTTTAAACTGTATCCCAAAGCTTGCAACCACAGTAAAAAATGAGTCCTGGAAGAATTTGGTATTCTGCCTTCCAGTGGCAGAAGGCAAAGCACAGCCTCTAGGCTCAGCTGCCTTGAAAACAGCATTTATAATAATGAAAGATACTTATATTTCTTCTGCCACCTCGGATTTGATTTCTAAGAATAGGAAATTCAATGAACATTTTAGTGCCTCAGTTTACTATTCTGTGACTCTACAACATGTTCTCGTTATATTGAGATCACATCACACATGTCAATACAATTATTTTTGCTAAAAAAAACTTATACATTTGAATAGTTACCAATGTATTTGGCCTACACAGGTAATGAAGACAAGAAACCCTTCACAACAATTTGCAAAAGTATATGAAGAAGAGCACACTTATTTGAATTCATTAGATTATAGCTCACCTTCCTTTTCCCCTAGATTCAAATTAATCTTGATAGCAATAATTAATTTTCATCTTGAAGGTTTAATAATATATTAAGCTTAAATTCTCAACGGCTAATTACATTTCATATTTTGGAGACCTGCAAAGTCAGTTCCAAGATGTGTTGTTTCTGTTTCTTAAAGCACTGATACTCTGAGCTTATTCTTTTCTTCCTGCTTGATGGTAGGCTAATTATTGTTTTAAAAGTGTACCGTATGTTCATTCAGATGGAAGATTAATTTAGATAAAACAAGACTTTTTTTTCTCCCAGAGGTTTTACAAACTTTTCATTCTGCAGCAATAAGGAAATGAGTCTCTGTCTTCAGGGAGATGAGGGAAATCTTCACCTATAGCTATTACCAATGTTACTGGAGCATAGTCAGATAATGCTGTATTACTATAGTTAGAGAGATTAGTAAGAAACTCATAGTGTGTGATGTGAAGTCCTAATATATGTTCCCACTTGAGGCATATCACCATGAACCTGATTCTGAGCAGGGTCAGACTAGCATTTGCGTTCCTGTTAGAGCAGTTTAGAAAATCAAAGGCAAGGTTTCTGATCATATCTGACCATAATCCAAATTGATGGAAATACAGAGCTGCATATAGCCCAGCTCCCTGGCTGCTGTAAGCACTTCAGCACTGCCACTGTACTCCCACTGTGGTCTTTCCACACTGGTGGAAAGGGTCCTTGACTAGCTGGGATGAGTAGCATGGTAACTCAAAAGCAAATGTAACTCTGTGTTTTGAATTAGCAAACAAGCCTTCATGGTATTGTAGGACAAATTCAGAGTGGCTTCAGTGGGAGTACAGCACGACAAAGGCAAACACTGCAGCCAAATCCTGCAGTGCTAGTAAATTCCTCACAGAAAGAACTGAAATGCAGCAAAGCTGAGAAGTGGCTTTACTGCTGCTTAGAGTTTTCGTGGGGAGGATTTTGTGACTCTCCTCCTCAGGGGCCACTGACCAGAGAAGCTGCAGCCTTTTTAAGTGGTATTTCTAGAGAGGAACCCAGGTAATGCAACTGTGCACACAAGTCTGTTAAATGCTAATTCATTGCTGACTCACTGTGATAAATAGTTGCTTCAACAGTAAACAAGCTTAGGAAAATTGTATCTTCTTTCATCATTAAAGCATATAGAGAAAAGCAGAAACACCTTAACCCATAATTTGGCATTCGCTTAAGATTAGTAGTCTTCTAGTCATCAGTTTCCAGCTGAAATAGGCACTACGTCAATCTTTGAGCTGACGTTTATCTTCTATTACATTTAACTCTGTGCTGGCTTAAATTTTTCCTCTTAAAAGTTTAATTGGAGACTAAACATTCATAGTCAGAAATGTTTCCTTATCCAACAGTTCTTCCGTCATTATTTATTTCCTATACATCTGACCCACGTTGCAAAGTCTTGCTTTGAATTTGGGAAGAATCAGCTATAGTCTTGCAAAGGTAATTGCTGCTGCATCAGATTCTTTAGTCCTAAAGATTTTATTTTCAGCTATGATAATATAGCTATGTTAAAATGTTTTTCATGTTTCCAGTACTGTGTGCTGTACTCTACGGACTACTTAGGCTTCATGGAAGTTGTCTTTTGTGTTTATTATTGAAATAGGTTTATACTGACATAATCTTAAATATTAGTTTTAACTTATTCCACAGGGCGTCACATGAGGAAAAAGATACTGAACTAAAAAAGAAACCATTATTTACTGGTTAAATAGCACTTTGCTTAATGATTAAAAAGACACTCTGTGTGTTACCATTATTTAGTTATTAGAGAGTCTAGTTATTGCAGTAAGGCTTGAAATCATGACAAATTCTTAACAAGACTGTGTAGTATAAATGTATGTCAAGAAATAACTAAGAGCTGGAGAAAACAAGGGGAAATGTGATAATAATGGTCAGTCTGATAGGAGATGGTAACAGCCAATGTTAATCCCACTGAATTTACATTCTTAATTTAAGCATGCAAGCTTGATATGCTTTACAGATGAAAAACAAAGAGAAATAGCACTTATTCAAGACAACTGAAATTTTTAGTAACTGGAACAGGTTTCTGCACATCACTACTTCTCTCCACTGGCACTGCAATCTGCTACACGGACCAGCTTCCGTTAGATGCTGAAGGTGAGGTTTGGTGAATGTGGTTTGATGTCTCAACCTGTCATTTGGGAGGGAACATGAGAACTGAAGTGGGTGGGTGACATGAGAACTGAAGTCCTCTAGAGCTTATCCCCCCCTGCTGTTTCAGATAACTGCATAAACCAATCTCTTTCATAGATGGATTGCACTCCATCTTAACACTAGTTAATATTCTCTATGTCTACTTACAGCTGTCGGAAAGCTATTCTGGACCTTACTTCTGGCTGGAAACCCCGTTCTGATTTTGAGCCTAAATACATTCAGGGATATTGAAACAAGTTTTTCCTTGTGCCAGCATTGTCCTTTAGCTTAAACAGATTTTGGTTTTTTTTCCTTCTTTGGCATTTATGTCCCTCATATATTAATAGCAAGCAATCATATCCTTTTTGACCTCCGTTTTCCTAGAACAAATAAGTCAGATCCTTCTGGGGCCTGCCCACATCACAAATTGCAGTACGGTGCATATCCCTGGACTTCCATCAAACCAACTATCTCTGGGGTCAGAAGACACATAGTGTAGAACAATACCCATGGTAATTATTCTGCTTCTTCCAGATCTGACTGACTACAATGCTACTGGAAACAAAATAGGTTGTGTCATTTAGAAATGCCAGCTCATGTTATTACAGCACTATAGCATAGCGCTTCAAATCTTCATACTGCTTCGGTCTGCTGCATCCATGTGGCAGCAAAGATGCAAGGGTTATGGATAGGTTAGAAACCACGGAAGCGTCTGAGAATGGTTATGTAGGAATTAGGGCTTCTCCCCCCAAAAAGGTGGCAGGATCAGTAGCCCAGCTGAAGTGCATGTACACCAATGCATGCAGCATGGGCAACAAACGAGAGGAGCTGGATTGTGCAGCAGGAGAACTATGACATAGTTGCCATCATGGAAATATCGTGGGATGACTCGCACAACTGGAGTGCTGCAATGGATGATATAAACTCTTCAGAAGGGACAGGCAAGGAAGGAGAGGCAGTGGGCTAGTCCTGTATGTTAGGGAATATTTTGATTGTCTAGAGCTTAATGATGGTGACAATACTGTTTATGGGTGAGAATCAGGGGGAAAGCCAACAAGGCAGATATCATGCTGCGAGTCTGTTATAGACCACCTAACCAGGACAAAGAGGCAGACAAAATACTCTATAAGCAGCTGGGAGAAGTCTCACAATCTCTAGCCCTTGTTCTCGTGGGGGACTTCAACTTACCAGGTGTCTGCTGGAAATACAATACAGCAGAGAAGAAACAGTCTAGGAGGTTCCTGGAGTGTGTGGAAGATAGATAACTTCCTGATGCAGCTGGTGAGTGAGCCAAATAGGGAAGGCACACAGCTGGACCTGTTGTTTGTGAAGAGAAGGACTGGTGGGTGATGTGACAGTTGGAGACTGTCTTGGGCATAGCAATCATGAAATAAAGTTTTTGATTCTCGGAGAACTAAGGAGGGGGGTCAGCAGAACTGCTACCTTGGACTTCCAGAGGGCAGACTTTGGGCTGCTTAGGAGCCTGGTTGACAGCGTCCTTTGGGAGGTGGTCCTGAAGGGCAAAGGAGTCCAGGAAGGCTGGGCATTCTTCAAGAAGGAAATCTTAAAGGCACAGGAGCAGGCCATCCCCATGTGCAGAAAGAGGAGCCAACAGGGAAGAAGACCGGCCAGGCTGAAGAGAACTTTGGCTGGAATTCAGGAATAAAAGGAGAGTTTACGAACTTTGGAAGAAGGGGCAGGCAACTCAGGAGGACTACAAAGATGTCATGAGGTTATGCAGGGAGAAAATTAGAAGGGTAAAAGCCCGACTGGAAATTAATCTGACTACTGCCACAAAAGGCAATAAAAAATGTTTCTACAAATGCATTAGGAACAAAAGGAGGGCTAAGGAGAATCTCTGTCCTTTATTGGATGCAGGGGGAAGCATAGTGAGAAAGGACGAGGGAAAGGCTGAGGTACTTAATGCTTTCTTTGCCTCAGTCTTCAATAGTCTGACCAGTTGTTCTCCGGGTACCCAGCCCCCTGAGCTTAAAGACGGGGATGGGGAGCAGAATGAAGCCCCAATAATCCAAGGGGAAATGCTTAGCAACCTGCAACACCACATAGACACACACAAGTCTCTGGGGCCGGATGGGATCCAGTCAAGGGTACTGAGGGAGCTGGTGAAAGTGCTCACCAAGCCACTTTCCATCGTTTATCAGCAGTCCTGGTCAACCAGGGAGGTCCCAGATGGCTGGAAGTTAGCTAATGTGACATCCATCTGCAAAAAGGTTGGAAGGAGGATCCAGGGAACTACAGACCTGTCAGCCTGACCTCGGTGACGGGGAAGGTTATGGAGCAGATCATCGTCAGTGCCATTACGCGGCATGTGCGGGACAATCAGGGGATCAGGCTCAGCTAGCATGGGTTTATGAAAGGCAGGTCCTTCTTTACTAACTTGATCTCCTTCTATGACAAGGTAACCCTCTTGATTGAAGAGGGAAAGGCTGTGGATGTTGTCTACCTGGACTTTAGTAAAGACTTTGTGCTGTTTCCCACAGTATTCTCCTGGAGAAACTGGCTGCACATGGCTTGGACAGGTGTAGTCTTTGCTGGATAAAAAACTGGCTGGATAGCCAGGCCCAAAGAGTTGTGGCGAATAGAGTTAAATCCACTCGGCAGTCAGTCACAAGTGGTGTTCCCCAGGGCTTAGTGTTGGGGCCACTTTTGTTTAATATCTTTATCAATGATCCGGATGAGGGAATCGAGTGCACCCTCAGTAAATTTGCGGACGACACCAAGTTGGGTGGGAGTGTTGATCTGCTGGAGGGTAGGAAGGCCCTACAGAGGGATCTGGACAGGGTGAATCGACGGGCTGAGGCCAATTGCATGAGGTTCAACAAGGCTAAGTGCCGGGTCCTGCACTTGGGTCACAACAACCCCATGCAACGCTACAGGCTTGGGGAAGAGTGGCTGGAGAGCTGCCCAGCGGAAAAGGACCTGGGGGTGTTCGTCAACAGACGGCTGAATATGAGTGAGCAATGTACCCAGGTGGCCAAGAAGGCCAATAGCTTCCTGGCTTGTATCAGGAATAGTGTGGCCAGCAAGACGAGGGAAGTGATCATTCCCCTGTACTCTGCACTGGTGAGGCTGCACCTCGAGTACTGGGTTCAGTTTTGGGCCCCTCACTTCAAGAAGGACATGGAGGTGCTGGAGCATGTCCAGAGAAGGGCAATGAAACTGGTGAAGGGTCTAGAGCACAAGTCTTACGAGGAGTGTTTGAGGGAGCTGGGGTTGTTTAGCCTGGAGAAGAGGAGGCTGAGGGGAGACCTTATTGCTCTCTACAACTACCTGAACGGAGGTTGTAGCGAGGTGGGGGTCGGTCTCTTCTCCCAAATAACAAGCGATAGGATGAGAGGAAGTGGCCTCAAGTTGCTCCAGGGGAGGTTTAGGTTGGAGACTAGGAAAAATTTCTTCACCTCAAGGATTATCAAGCATTGGAACAGGCTGCCCAGGGAAGTGGTTGAGTCCCCATCCCTGGAGGTATTTAAAAGCTGTGTAGATGTGGTGCTTGAGGACATGGTTTAGTGGTGGACTTGGCAGTGCTAGGTTAATGGTTGGACTTTCTGATCTTAAAGGTCTTTTCCAACCTAAACGATTCTATGATTCTATGGTTCTGTGAAATAGACCTGCTTTAACTTTTTCATTAAATAGAGTCCCACTTGTCTTACTCATCTTTGTAGACTATCTCATGCTTGTTCTGCTGTGAATGTATCTGTGTTGAACAAATACAATGAAAATTTTTATATGTGGTTTGGACATCATACAAGATTAAATATTTGATTTCATGTTCATATGCAATATTGATCTAGCACTGTAAGTGCACCTAATATTAAAAATATTTTTCTCATGGGAAAAGAAGTAATAAAAAATAAACTGGAAGAGCATTATCACTTTTCAATTTGTATTAAGACTTTCAATATCTGTAGTAAGAAATATGTCTTCCAGCATGACTGATTCTTGTTATTCATATCATATCTGTAGTTCATTCAAAATTTATGTTTTTTTCTGTCTCAGTTGGTAGAAAATGTTTAGACTGATTTGTCTACAATTTCAAAATGACAAGGAAATTACTTCAACTTCACTACATTTAGAAACTTATATCTTTTCTTGTTAGGTATTATAGTATAACTTCTCTACTTCAGTGTATGGAAGTAACTGCTTGTGTGTAACATTGTGTGAAGGACCAACCACCCTATTCCCCCTCCCCTCACCAAACCAGTGATTTTCTCCAAGTAGTAAAAAAAAAAACCCGAAAACTTAGCAATAACAAGACAGTGGCAATATAATCTTCACAAAATAACAAAGATGTAAAGATAGGAAAATGACACTTTCTCAGCAGCAAGCACTGGAGACAATCTTGATCATAATGATTAAAATGTCTGATGTGAAAGAAGTGACCTCTTCCACTAATCTCCAGAGGAAGATGATTCTCTGTAGTTAAATGAATTAACTCAAGTAAATTTGAATTTGAAAAAGGGTGCATAGTGAACTGTGGCATTCAAACATAAATGGCTTTCAAACTACAGAGACAGTACATTGTCAGTTATATCCCCTGAACAGGAAAAGAAAAATAACAAGATGTGTAGCTGAGTTACTAAGCAAAAATATGCCACAGCAGTTAGACAGTATGTTTCACTCTCTGTTAATAAGGATAGGTGGGTATTGAGCTACTATGTGAAAGCATGCTTCCAGGGTTTTGTTTTGTCCACAGACTTATTGATCCAAGACAACACAAGATCTTTATTGCACTGCTGATGCCAGAACTGCGACTCTGAAGTATGTTCTCTCCAAAAGTGCAAGCAGTCACTCAACCTGTCCCCAAAACCCTGAAGACTTTTAACAGTTCTCAAGCAGGACACTCCAGAAATGGGGCAATTCAGAGCTGTATTTGAAAATATAAGTTCAAAGTCTTTGAGTTAGTTAGATTTTTTAATACTTTTGTACTTTTGTAGAAAAATTGGGACTGGGTTTGAAAAGGTGATGCCAGGTTGCATACCCGCAAGATGTATGCAGAAGGATACCTTCAGTACTTGCCAAGTATGTGGACCGGGGCACAACCAAACCAGAGGAAGTGCCAAGACCTCAGCAAGTTTTGTCCCTCTTACTCCAAGGCTTTGGCACCACACTGTTAACAGCTTTGCTGTCACTGAGTTCAGCTAGGTAGGCAGCTTTTTTCTCTGTTGACACAAACAGGCACAATGTGACCCACGCATACCATAGACATAGGAAGATGCTTATGCTCTTGAACATGAAGGAATAGGCACACAAAGTTTTCTATTATAAAGGTAACTCAAAAAAAGTTGAATAGCAACCCTATAGTTGAGAAGTTGAATAGAAACCTAAAATCTTATAGTTATCAGATACGTGAATAGCTCTTTAATGCTGCTAAAGAGAAAACTTGGAAAGTCCAAATTTGAAAACAAGTATAAAATCCAAATACTTCTTACTATGTGCTGTCAATAGCCCATTGAGGTTTTAAAAGAAGGAAGGGGCTTCTTGCAAAAAACCCTCCTCCTTACTGTGTAACTGTGTTCATTGTGAGGTAGCAATTCAGTAATGAAGAGCAGGACTTCAGACCAGACAAGCAGTGATATCTGATACACTGATACCTAAGCATGGCTACCAGTGGCTGTGCACAGAACTATTTGGCCTGAGCAAGAGGTCATCAGATAGCCTATTACAAAACACTGTAATGCTTCCCGGAGATAAAAATGTGACACTTTAAATTTTCGACTTCTTGCTGCTTGCCTACTGATTTACTTTCAGTTAAATTAAATTAATAATTAAACACTACATTGGTGTTCTAGGATTTTCCAGTTTTTATCTCAAGAACATTAAACTCAAATATCAAGGAAACAAGTGCTTGAGCATGTGGCAATACTAATTGGTACTATTATGTTTTGTTCTTGTATTTGCCTTATCTAAAGTACTTGCAAAAGTAATAGGTGTACATTCAGACAGTTAAATTCAATAATATAATTTCTTTTTGAACAACAATTTAACTTTTAAAGAGAACATCTTGTTAATAGCCTTCACCAATACTATTTTGTGAGTGTCATTAAGTTTACTTGGCTAGTGACAATGTGTATTTTTGGCATATAGGAACATCTTTAAAACTATATTATCATTACGCCACATCTATGTTTCCTACTTTAATTTTATTCTGCCATAAGAGCAAATTGACAATGCATTAATTTAAGTATCCAATTTAAACCAGCTGAAAATGAATGTATTCAAACTAGTAAAAGCAAAGACAACAGCAGGCTAAAAGCTTATGGAAATTGAAATACTATCAAGCAATCTGAACAATTTTGGTGGTACTGCAGCTCTTTCTAAATATTCTGATTGCAGTGGTTGATTTATATCATTATTATTTAAGTAGATATTTCCTACTTTTCCCATCACTAAGAAGCTATGTAGATTTTTAAGGACTCTGTACAGAAGTGAATGTTTTCTTCTTTTCATTTTTGAATTAATAGCATATGTTATTCCAGTAGCACTGGAATACAGTAATAAAACTAAAGATGTAAAAGAATTTGAAAATGCCAAGTTTTAAACCTAATTGTGTACATATGTGTCATGGGAATAATTAGCTAATAAAAATATTTTATTTAGATTTTAGGAACATTCAAGACAGAACCACTGGAAAGTATTTTTCAAAAAAACTATTTTTCTATATAAAGAAAATAAAGCATTTTTTTAATTTTTATTTTTTCCTTTCTCTTCAACTGATTGACGGGGAAAAAAAGAAAACATTGTAAATATTTCCGTATAATGGTGTTGCTATATTTAGGAAATAACATTCTGAGAATTAAACCTGCTTTTTTTATTAAAAACAATAAACTAATGACCAATTCTACTAAAATTCTCCTGATCTCATCAGATTTTCAAATTAAGGAAGAAAACAGAAGTTCTTAATAACAAAATAATAACATTATTGTTCAAATTTAACTCTTTAGCTCTCCAGGCAATAAGTCTAACATCAACTTTTATTGAAAAGGAAAATAACCTCTCCCCCTTTCTGAAAAGTATCCATCTGCTTTTTTGTTTCATCACAGTACTCCTTTCCCAGGACATCTAGTCAAATATTTCCAAAAGAAGAATACTGTGTATAGTAAGCAAGAACAAATGCTTCCTGTACCGTCTCTGTTCTTTAAATGAATAAACAGAAAATATAGATTGCATAACTGTTAATGTTCCTGAGAATAAATTATACTATCTTATGTAGAATATTTGAGACAGTATGGTGAATACTCTGTTATTTTATAAAATTAAAATTTAAAAATAAACTCCTGAAATCATGTGTAATTGGAAACAATCCTGACGGAGAAATAAGCTTTGGCATCCTTAGATTTTTCTGACCCTGTGCCATAGGTCATTCATGAATTAGATTGCACAGATTTATTGTGCTAATGATTACTTTTCACAAGGATAACAGAATCACAACAGGAGATGGCAATGAAATGCAATCATTTGACTTTATTTATGACCATAAGCAGTAGTAATTTAAATTTGCCAACAGTGAATGGCTATTAGCAGCCTTAGTTCAGGAAGTACAAAAATATTTAAAACTTAACTGTTAACAGAAAGAGGACAAATTGAACAGCCAGACTCTGGGAAGTCTGCATTTCCTATTTGCCATAGGAGAGGGAAATTAGATTTTTAATATTTTTTTTAAGCTTTCTATTACAGAATTCTAATACAGTGACTATTTTCTGAAGAACTTCAAAGGATGAACATGCTTCAGGTCTGCAACTCTGTTTGAAGGAGAGTGTAAGAAGACTCAGCCCTTCTCAGATGTGTCCTTAGATGTGTGTCTTTAGAAGAGCAACAAAGCTGGTCTAGAGAGCAAGTCTTATAAGTGGCTGAGGGAACTGGGGTTGTTAAGCCTGGAGAAAAGGAGGCTCAAGGGAGACCGCATCGCTGTCTGCAACTACCTGAAAGGAGGCTGTAGCCAGGTGGGGGTCAGTCTCTTTTCTCAAGTAACAAGCGATAGGATGAGAGGAAACCACCTCAGGTTGTGCTGGGGAAGGTTTAGATTGGATGTTAGGAAAAATTTCTTCACGGCAAAGGTTATCAAGCATTGGAACAGGCTTCCCAGGGAAGTGGTTGAGTCCCCATCCCTGGAGGTATTTAAAAGATGGGTAGATGTGGTGCTTAGGGACACAGTTTAGTGGTGGACTTGGCAGTGTTAGATTAATAGTTGGACTAAAGGTCCTTCCTGACCTAAATGATCCTATGATTCCATGATTCTATCATTCCTTTATTTATTTGGAGGACGCAGGTGACAGGTAAAACAGTGCTGCTCCATGTGCAGAGCAAGGTATACCAGCCTGGCTTGGCCTCCTTTCGTAATACTTCTGGAGCATGGATTGCACAAGCCACCTTTGCAGTTACTAATAACAGCCTCTTTGCTAACTCCTGATAGCCATTTCCTATAACCCACACAAAGAACTTCCACACTACTTGGCCCAAAGTGCTGAATTAGGTGAAACACGGATGCAGTTTCATAGGGACTCATGGCCCAAAACCTCTGCTTCTCAACTAATGGTTTCTTTTAGCTTGATTCATCTTCTTAATAAAAGTAAGAAGGATAAATAGTAATGGTTACGAAAATGTGCCCTAACATTTACTTTCAATGTAACAGTAGCACACGGACAAATGAGCACAGTCATAAGCCAATACCATGTGCCTCAGGTTGCAGTCCTGCAGTCCAAGTGATTGAGAGAGGCCATATTTCAGCATGTGTTTTTCCTTATATTCTTCTAATTGCGCAGACTAGGTTTTTCCCTGAAACACACTGTAGCCCACCACTTCTCCATCCTTATTCCTATTTTTTTCTTTTAGAAGACAGAAACAGAGGCAGGGAGGAACTAGGAGAGAAACGGTCTACATGTAGATCTCCTCCTAACATGTGGCCAAGATGGACAACCACATTTGGGAGTTGGGGAGCATTCTAGGGCCACATGTTTTCCATGTAGGCAGATAAATCTTAAAAGAAGAAGGCATTCAAGAGGTAGGAATGTCAGGTTTTCTTTATTTTAAATTATAAAAATTTTTCATCTGCATTCCACAATCAGTTGTTTAATTCTTCTCTCAGAATTGTGACTTGTCAGTTCAGAAGACAAGGTTGTAAAGAGATGTTTACAAAGGAGGAAAGAATAGTAGAACACAACTGTCTTCTTACCTCATACAAAGGGACCACCCACCTGTAGCAATATCATAACATGAAGGAATCTCTGCCCATTTGTTTGGAAGCATGTGTTGATTGCATAGCTTGGTACGGTTTCATCCTGAGAGTATTAATGAAGTTATTTATCAGCCTGTAGAGTTATTGAAGAAGGGACAGGAGGAGAATATTTCACAGAGATGGAAACACAAATAAAAGAAATGCACAGATAGAGAGACAGAGTGGAAGCTGAGACTGCAAAAGAGCTGTGGTCACCTGGAGACTTGATGAATATTGATGAATTCAGGAAGTTTGATAAGCACTGTAGGGTGCTTCAAGTGACAACCCTTACAGAAAAGTCAGGAAGAATTCAGAAAATGCCAAAGATGCAGGGGGGTGGGGAAGCATATGAGAAATATCCAGAGCTCTCCATTGGCACGAGAAAAGTAAGCAGGTGTGGAGAACAGCATACAATCAAGGGCAGGAAAACAGCCACGAGCCTGCTGCCTAGTTTATTTATGCCAGAGTCCCGAAAAACCAGGGTTTCAGAGGCTGCTGCTAATGAGACAAGAGCTGGGCCTATGCAGCTGTCACTATGGCAGGCAAGGGAGAGAGGCAGAAGCAGCAAGAGCATCATGATGATATTCCAGTACTGTTATTTTAGCTCACTATCTTAGCCAACATCTCCCTAATGGTTAGGATGAAAAATCATTTTTTTCCCTTACATTTCTTAGGAGGTTTGGAGCCCCCTATGACGCTCTCATTATCAAAACATGGTGAAAAACTGACGTTTTCATTATGTTGCTTCAGGCTTTAGTAAAGTGATAAAATTAATGTTTACAAAAAAAAAAAAAAAGGTAGAAAAACAGTTGGTCATATTTTCAGAAATCACTACCAAAGATCAATATCACAGATTTTAGATTTCTATGTTCAAACAGTGGTGTCTGGCCTCTCTTTGACTTTTTTTTTTTTTTTTTAAAAGACTTAGAGAAGGTCAAGATTTCTAAAAATGAGTTCCAGGTTGTTTCAAGGTGGATATCCAACATCAAAATACAATTCTGGAAAGGTCAGCTCAAAATATTACAGTGCTTATGATGAAACCTCATCAGTCATAACTATTTTATAATGTGTTATATTTAAAAGTTTGAGAAAAACTATTAAACAGCTCTTAATGAAAAGGGGCATCTTATATGCAGAACCAAGAATTATGATTTATTCAACTAATTAATGTCCTAATGGTCTAATCAAAACACTAAAAATAGCCCTTCTCAGTATATTTATGATAGTAACATTTAGAGAAAAAAATCCAACAAGTACTTCTAATTGCTATTAAAATGCAGTTAAAAAAGGATATGCACAAATTTTTGAGCATCAGCCCCTTTCTCTTGTGCTTACCCTTCTTATCTTGTTATGAAAGCTTGTCAAAATCCCAAGCCCTTTCCTGGGAGTAGTACGATGTTTAAGGTGAGGGGTTCTTTCTCTTTGGGTGCTGTTGGTGCTTTTTTAAGTTTTCAAATAGTCTGTTGCTAATGCTTCTTTCCCTATGGGTTCAAACAGTTAGCTACCAATAAACACTTTGTTTGCTAGATCATTAGCATAGCTTGTATAAGTTTTAAGTTAAAACTTTGCAATTGCAAAAAGCTACATTAATACTAAAACAAGTCATATGTTCATCACCTCACAGTCAGACAATTTGTTATTTCAGATAAAATAGTCTAGAATAAACTCAAAACTAGACAAGTCCAGAGAGGGATCAGCCTGTATTGTTAAATTAATACAAAACCTGTGGCTTCTCACTAACATGATAACCACATATTTCCTGGGCTATAGGGCTACAGGGGATTAATTTATTTAACATATGCTTAGCAACAATATAGTGTTTAGCAACATACAACCCACAAGGATAAAGAAATTGTCTCCCTAAACCAAGTCAGAATTAACTAAAATTAGAGAAACTACACAGATAAAGCTACAAAATCATAACTGTGACCACTAGAGATTTTTTAATTATAATCTTATTTTTTCAGAGGGAGCTGAATGCTGAGAAGAGATTAAAACATTATTTAGGAAGATAACACATTGTAAATTGACGTCAACCGCAGAGAGAGTCATAATGAACAGAGTAGCAAGACTGCTACCAACAGTGGGTTATAGAACATGTTTTTTTTTGGGGGGGGTGCTAGCATCTACAATATCTAATTCACATTATTTATTCACTAGACTATATAAGTACTTGTGTTAGACTTGGGGAAAGAATTGCAAGAAAAATATATCCAAAACTATAGTTGCACTGAATTGTACAATTTCTCCATTTTCTTCAATTGGTATAATTGTTCACTCATGCTCATATGAACAAAGTCTACATTAAAAGGCAATAAATAGAAAAGATTTGCAGAAATGGGAAATGTAAAAAGTGAAATAACATAGCCTGTTTAGTAGAAAGTACATTTTTTGAAGGATATGAATAGTCGGGGATAATAAGAGTGATCTGGGAGAGTACAATGTGTCATTATCAGGAATAACGGCTGATATTAAAGACAGGAAAAATAGTATATTTGAGGAAAACTACTTGCCAGTGATAGATTTGAAATTATGTAACAAATTCCCTAGGGAAATATTCAAACTCTGTCACTTGAGGCATTTATAATGAGAATAGGTAGCATACAAGATATAGTGTAGGCAACAATACTGTGTTTGTCCCCAGGGTTTGAAGTACATGAACTGATACATGTTTTCCATTTCTAATTCTTTTGATCTATGGTCAAGGGAGAAGTAAAAGGTGAACCAAACGCAGATGACTGATACTTCTGATTTGGGTGCAAAATAAACTTCTGGTTACAAAATACTTTTATATACATACACAGATACATATATATATATATTTATGTTTGATTATATACATGCGCACTTCCATCTACAATTAATTTTTTTTTTTCCCTGCATTATTAAGTAGATCTTCAAAACATTCATGAACAGGAAATTGCATTGTAGCCACAGGTAAAAACAGTCAGTTCATAGAGAGAGATTAGAAAATGAGTCAAAGGACATTAAAAGTTCTTAGTCATCCAGGATAAATTGATAAACACTTTTACCCTCTGCAGTGGCCCAGAGGAAGGTAACACACAGAAATGATTAGATGATCCAGGATAGAAGCTTGAGGCTTAGTGTACACATGAAAGAGACAATATTAAGCACAATAACCCAGTTAGTTCACATCCACCTTGTTCTATTTAAAAAAGAAAGATACACTGATATTCATGAAAGTATCTGACTAAAAGCTTTTATTAGACCTTTAATGAATTTTTAAATTGTGTTATAAATTTAAGCATTCCTTATAATATTTATTCCCATGTCCTTACTGGACACATTTTTAGACATATAACTACAAAATTCATTATAATTTACATACAAGGTAACTAGAAGAGAAATTCCTTGACATACAGAATGGAAAATGAAGCAACAACTGTGAAAAATACAAATATGCCTTTCATTTAATATTTAGATAATAAAATGCAAATTATATTTACATTAATGTATTACTGTACTAATAGCTACCTTAAGAGAATATTGCTGAAGATCTTGGAGGTTGCCAAACACAAGATCTAAGGGTTAGATTTCTTAATGCTGTAGGAATATTGTGTATGGAGCACACTGTTGTTACTATGAAGTGGAAGTGATATTAGAAAAAGATATGCAAGCCTATTTCTTACATATGATTGACTTGAGCATGACATCACTGACAGACAGCTTTTGTGTCAATTTTTTAGACCATTAAATAAAGAAATAGACAATCTTCAGTGTTATTCCTTTAAACATAAATCTGATTTTTTTTCTGTTACTTACATATTTTATGAGACATTGAATATACTTTCACTGTCCAGAAAGATTGGTCTAGCTTAAATTCACTTTTCAAAGTGAAGCCTGAAAACACATGGTCTGAGTCTGGCTCTTCTGGAACACCTGGCAAAACCAAAGAATTAATGTGAAGATTCCTTTTTGTTCCTTTTTATTTAGAGTAATATATAGTTGATTACTTATACAATAATCCCTTGGCCATGGCAGTTAGAAGACCACTGTCATCCTCTGCCTGCCACAACTTTTAAACAAGAGAGAAAAGGCAAAAAGAAAAGGAAAGACTCAAGAAGTAGATGAAAAACAAAAAGATATGGGAATGGTAAGATAGGAGGAAACATCCTGATAATGACCTTTATTTGATTTTGAGGTACTCAGAAGTATATCCCAGGCCAGTGTTACCAAAGTAAAGGGCTAAAAGTAATGTGCATTTCAAATAACTTCTCCAAAACAACTTGTAAAGATGTTGAATTTAGATCACAGTCATCACCCGCTCAAGGCCAGTTACTGAGAGACAAACACACTGGAAAACATGCTCTGAATATGCTAGGTACATCTAGGATGAGAAGAAAGTCCTTCAAAAGTGAGACACCGATTTCTTTTACTGAGTGCCTAGAGATGCGTTACTGCCATAAATTATGCGGTGCTCTATCTGATAAATTGTCCTCCTATGATTTAGAGAGACTAGAGTAGTAAAACTCATTATATTGGTTTCTAAGGACTATTCAGAGTAGCTTTCCAAACTGAGGTCTTGACTTTTTTTTTTTTTTTTTTAACTTAGAATTGCATGGAAAAGTTTACATTTAGACATACAGGGCAAGCTCCATCTGTGTAATTAAAGATGATGAAATACACAAAATTTTGACTCCAAATGAATTCACGTGTATCCAAAATGGTGAAGCTGTGACCCTGAAGAAGATGTCATCTGATGTAAAGCCTGAATGAAAATGTCCAGATGACTGAAATTGTATTTATTTTATGTAATGTAACCACTATGGCAGGGATGCCCTCATGTAAATGAATGAGCCAATAAATCTTATATTTGGAAAAAGAGCTGACACAATAAGGCAGGAAACCTTGCAGGTTTTCACTGATGTCCAGGTCCTTTGAGATACTAGGAAAAAAGTGGCTCATTGTAGGATTTGATTTTCTCTCATTAGCTTCTGATTTGTTTTATAAATTTTATATGTATATTGGTTTTCTTGAGTGCACAGATGAATATGTTTGAAAAAAATTTCTGGTTCCTAGAAGGAGACTAAAGAAACCTATGGAACCAGGAAACTTACATATGATTGCTGGGACCAAGAATGAACAACAGATTGAACACATATAAGTCTGAATATAAATATCCAATATAATTGCAACTAATAACAAGACTGTAGGAAAGAGAATGCATCTTGCACAGGCAGTAAGACATTCCTTAGCTATTAGAGAACATGAATAACCTTATTGCCTGGGCAAAGCCCATATATGTCAGCTGGGAGGTCCTAATGCCTCTTCCAAATAGTGGAGGAAATTGAATTTTGGACATACCCAGTTTGTGGCCCATAAGATTTAGTAGGAAATTCAGAAATCCTTTTACTGTGACACACTGGCACTACTAGGTTTTATCACTTTGGAATGAGTGAATACTAAAAAGAATTTCAGTTCTCACTTTGGTTTAATTATCCTCATAATATTTGACGTGACCAAGCAACTTGGTTGGTACTCTGAGGATTACGTGATTAGAGAGATTAATGAAAAGGAAAATCTTCTTGATGAATACTTGATGGTTCTTAATTCAAATTGTTAATTAGGTTATTAGTATTTGATTTGGGGGTACAATTTAATCTATTGCAGCTTTGGTTTCATGTGTTACCGAAATGCATTTCACGTGCCAGAACACATTCCACTATTAAAAGCGTGCATTGAAGGAATCCCTTTCACTGTCTTCATGGTAGAGTGAACATAAAGAAATTAGAGGGCATGGTATTTAGTATGCTTGTATTCTTTTCTTAGTATATATATTTTTAGATCTATTCTTTGGGAGACAGAATACCTAAAAATCAGCAACTGCAATGCTCTGAGCTCCCTTTCAATTATTTAAAATTAGAAGCCAGGAGACAAATGCAATCCACTTGTCCACCTACCAAATCATAGCAGATTTTCTTATCCTCCATCCTCCTGTGTCTGATCAAAGGTCGTGTTATTACAAATGCCATTGAAATACAATGTTATCTAATGTATAGATGGTTTTAAGAGAGCTTTGTTGATTTATATCAATTTATGAACTAATGCATAATTTTTCTCTGATTAGGTCAATCTTCTTCCTCTTCTAAAAAGAAAGATTTGGAAATAAAAATCACAATTACAAATGCATCTTACTGCCCAAAACATAATTATTGTGGCTTTATGTAATGGCTGATTATGTTATCAAATCACCTTCCTGACATAGCAAGATATTTCCCTGTAATATGTTCTCAATAACGCAAACAGTGTTCGTTACTTCTCCTAAGAAGTTTTTTCAAAGTTTAATATTAGGGAAAACCAGGCTGGACCCAACAGCCTGAGAGAGGTGAAGTGCCCCAGCTGCATGCCCTCAGGTCCAACCAGGAGTGAAGCTGAGCATGTGTTCCCAGTAGCCACACACACAGATCAGAGATATACACCATATACATATGTGCATATATATATGCATACATGTATACCTATATGCATATATACCCGGCTGGTCACACTGATCACAGACAGACAAGAGTACTCACAAAAACACAAGCAGCACCAAAAGCCTCATCCTGTTCCCTTCTCTGGTTGAGCAGGATGGAGGTTCACCAGTGAGAATGTGTGTGCATAGCTATATCTATAGATATATACATGTATGCACAATGTGGATGCCTCCAGCAGCTGGGTTCAGACAGCCAGTCTGACCAGTAGCTGGCCCTCGACCCCTGTTGATGGCACCTGGGCATATGAGACCCGAGGGCCACAGCCCCACTCCAGCTGCAGGTACTGACCATCTAGGTCACACACGCAGAGCTGGCCAGAGCTCTTCTAGCTCCACAGTGGGCAATCCTTCACTACAGGAAAGACATCAATGATCTGGAGAGATTTCAGGAGAGGCCAATGAGATGGCAGGGACTGGAGTACCTGCCCTGTGAGAAGAATATGGAGGAGCTCAGTCAACCTGGAGCAGAGATGGCTTTGGGGGGACCTAACAGCAGCTCCCAGTGCCTGTAGGGAGGTCACTGAGGAGAAAGAGTTGGGCTTCTCACAGCTGTGCAGGGAACCAGAGAGACAACAGGCACAAGTTGAAACAAGAGAGGTTCAGACTGGTTATAAGGATTATTTTTTTTTCTTTTCCCCATGAGGACAGTTAGGCAGTAGCATAGGTGGCCCAGAGAAGTTGTGCTGTCTTCATCCTTGGAGATTTTAAAGTGCTGACTGGATGAACCCCTGAGCAACCTGGTCTGATCGCTTGGGTGACCCTACTCTGAGCAGGAAATTGGACTTGAGACCCCCTGAGATCTCTTCCAACAGGAATTACCCTGTGATCCTAAAAATGTCTATCCAGTCAGGCCCTCTCTCATGTCCATGCGCCCTGAATTTCATTTGGTTTAATTATAACACTAAAGAAAAGCCATACTATGCCTTTCTATTTAAAAAAAACCAGGGATCTACTTAAAATTCCAGAATTTTTAATTGAATCCACTGAACAGGCCTGTAATATACATCATTCTTTGCCCTGCCAAAAACTGAAGAATGCAGGGCTTCCTGCATTCATCTGCAAAGGGTCAGACTAATCTGGTTAACCTATAACATATACACTGTCAGTGAAAGTGGAAATCTAGTAAAATAAGAATTTGTATGCATTTTCTGAAGCATACTACCTCCCTAATATTTGAAAGTTCCCCAGATTTAATTTTTTGTTTATGCTTCTGATTAATAATTTTGACCTTAGGACTGAAGGGGATAGGTTTCTGATAACTGACACCTCGGGATTGTTCATAGAATAATAGTCATGCAAAGGTGATGGTGTTATCGAGCAAAATGTCTAAAGGCACAGTGCTATCTCAATCCATGACAATATTTGCATAATATGGTATTACTTGGTCAGAGCAAGAGAAGCAGAATCTAGCTCTATCCAACACTGGACAAATGCCTTCCTAGTTGACACAGATGTGCCAGTGGAAGCAATTACTTACAGTTCTTCATTATTTCCAGGAGAACAGCAAGAATCTTTCTTTTGCTTCAGGCAAAAATCAGCCAGGTTTCCCTAAACAACATATAACGGTGGCTCCAGCTCATCTGACTGTTCTTGCCTGAAGCATATTACAAGGTATAAATATGAAATAAGCTCCTGGCAGATCAGTGGTGACAATAATTTCCAGCAGGGCATTGGGGATGAGCAGCTAGAATAGTGACTTACTGGCATGGCTTACTCCAGAAGAAACCATCCTTAGCCTTAGTTAAGTTCTAAGTTAAAATGGTTTTTTTTTTTTTTTTTTTTGTCTGGAAATGTGAAAAGTTGTTTTGCAGGTCTTTTTTCTCCATAATCATTGCCCCGTTATGTGGTAGGATTAGCCTGTTCTTCCATAATTTGTTTTGTTGCTTCAAATGCTGTAGGGAAAGACTATCAGATTCATTTTGATTTTGAACTTTCTTCTGGAATTGTTCCACATTGTAAAAAGTGAAAAAAAAAAAACCACCTCCAAAGAGCAACAGAAAACCCTCTTACATCTGCCTGGGTCACCTCACTTAACTCCTAAACCTCAAGTGTGTTACTATCAAGAAAAGTATTTTTTAAAGTTGTAAATTGACTTCTGATGTTATCCCTCGGCTAAATTCCCATGCTGATATCACTGTATGAAAATCAATTCTTCTGTGTCATCTTGGATTCCTTTGTAATTTACTTTCTAAGATTAGATATTGCTTTCAAAAATGTCTAATCCCAAGATTGTTTTAATAATTCTTTGCTTATCTATTTGTAACATGGGCAAATTTTGTCAAATGATTTGCTATATCTCAGATGAAAAAAAACTTACTTTTTTTTTCAATTTTAAAAGAGCATGTGAAGGCAAATATCAAAGGATGGGTGATGTGACGGTTGGAGACTGTCTTGGGCATAGCAATCATGAAATAAAGTTTTTGATTCTCGAAGAACTAAGGAGGGGGGTCAGCAGAACTGCTACCTTGGACTTCCAGAGGGCAGACTTTGGGCTGCTTAGGAGCCTGGTTGACAGCGTCCTTTGGGAGGTGGTCCTGAAGGGCAAAGGAGTCCAGGAAGGCTGGGCATTCTTCAAGAAGGAAATCTTAAAGGCACAGGAGCAGGCCATCCCCATGTGCAGAAAGAGGAGCCAACAGGGAAGAAGACCGGCCAGGCTGAAGAGAACTTTGGCTGGAATTCAGGAATAAAAGGAGAGTTTACGAACTTTGGAAGAAGGGGCAGGCAACTCAGGAGGACTACAAAGATGTCATGAGGTTATGCAGGGAGAAAATTAGAAGGGTAAAAGCCCGACTGGAAATTAATCTGACTACTGCCACAAAAGGCAATAAAAAATGTTTCTACAAATGCATTAGGAACAAAAGGAGGGCTAAGGAGAATCTCTGTCCTTTATTGGATGCAGGGGGAAGCATAGTGAGAAAGGACGAGGGAAAGGCTGAGGTACTTAATGCTTTCTTTGCCTCAGTCTTCAATAGTCTGACCAGTTGTTCTCCGGGTACCCAGCCCCCTGAGCTTAAAGACAGGGATGGGGAGCAGAATGAAGCCCCAATAATCCAAGGGGAAATGCTTAGCAACCTGCAACACCACATAGACACACACAAGTCTCTGGGGCCGGATGGGATCCAGTCAAGGGTACTGAGGGAGCTGGTGAAAGTGCTCACCAAGCCACTTTCCATCGTTTATCAGCAGTCCTGGTCAACCAGGGAGGTCCCAGATGGCTGGAAGTTAGCTAATGTGACATCCATCTGCAAAAAGGTTGGAAGGAGGATCCAGGGAACTACAGACCTGTCAGCCTGACCTCGGTGACGGGGAAGGTTATGGAGCAGATCATCGTCAGTGCCATTACGCGGCATGTGCGGGACAATCAGGGGATCAGGCTCAGCTAGCATCTGTCAGCAGTCCTCGCTAACCAGGGAGGTCCTAGTTGACTGGAGGTTGGCAAATGGCTTTCGAACTGGCTGAATGGCCGGGCCCAAAGAGATGTTTTGAATGGAGTTAAATCCACTCGGCGGTCAGTCACAAGTGGTGTTCCCCAGGGCTTAGTGTTGGGGCCACTTCTGTTTAATATCTTTATCAATGATCCGGATGAGGGAATCGAGTGCACCCTCAGTAAATTTGCGGACGACACCAAGTTGGGTGGGAGTGTTGATCTGCTGGAGGGTAGGAAGGCCCTACAGAGGGATCTGGACAGGGTGAATCGACGGGCTGAGGCCAATTGCATGAGGTTCAACAAGGCTAAGTGCCGGGTCCTGCACTTGGGTCACAACAATCCCATGCAACGCTACAGGCTTGGGGAAGAGTGGCTGGAAAGCTGCCCAGCGGAAAAGGACCTGGGGGTGTTCGTCAACAGACGGCTGAATATGAGTGAGCAATGTACCCAGGTGGCCAAGAAGGCCAATAGCTTCCTGGCTTGTATCAGGAATAGTGTGGCCAGCAAGACGAGGGAAGTGATCATCCCCCTGTACTCTGCACTGGTGAGGCTGCACCTCGAGTACTGGGTTCAGTTTTGGGCCCCTCACTTCAAGAAGGACATGGAGGTGCTGGAGCATGTCCAGAGAAGGGCAATGAAACTGGTGAAGGGTCTAGGGCACAAGTCTTATGAGGAGCAGCTGAGGGAGCTGGGGTTGTTTAGCCTGGAGAAGAGGAGGCTGAGGGGAGACCTTCTTGCTCTCTACAGCTACCTGAACGGAGGTTGTAGCGAGGTGGGGGTCGGTCTCTTCTCCCAAGTAACAAGCGATAGGATGAGAGGAAGTGGCCTCAAGTTGCTCCAGGGGAGGTTTAGGTTGGAGACTAGGAAAAATTTCTTCACCTCAAGGATTATCAAGCATTGGAACAGGCTGCCCAGGGAAGTGGTTGAGTCCCCATCCCTGGAGGTATTTAAAAGCTGTGTAGATGTGGTGCTTGAGGACATGGTTTAGTGGTGGACTTGGCAGTGCTGGGTTAATAGTTGGACTTTCTGATCTTAAGGGTCTTTTCCAACCTAAACAATTCTATGATTCTATGATTCTATATACTCAAAAAAACCTTGGAGCAGGAATTCAGAAGATGTCTTGAAGCCTTTTGGTTAGTCTATTGTTTTGTGAAATACTCAATGCTAATTTATACCTGAAGGAACTCTAGTCATTCTTTAAGACAAAGTAGCATGAAAGGATCTGAGATACTGGGGGGTGGTATAAGAGACCCAAAAATTGGTTCAGCACAGAAAAAATCCAAGCTGAGAGGGGTAAATGAACCTCTAAGCACAGCATGTCTGTCTGTGTATAACTGCTGAGCCCACTTGGACCTGTAAAACGTAGGTCTGTTTGAAGTGCAGGTTAGTCTTAGGAGCTGGAACAGTACTCTTTGCTGTACAGGGGTGTTATGTATCATTACTAGCAGGAAGATTTACATGCACAGTCAGATCCTCAGGTAAAAATGTTATACAGATTGAGAGTACCAAATGGACTCATTGGATTTGTTTTTAGCTATTTCAATAAAAAATGTGACTACTTGCAAATTCCTGTTGAGTGTTGCAACATTTTAGCCAGAAAAAAAGAAAGGATGAAAAGCTGAAAAAGTAAAATGTCTATTTTCAACATAGTGATTATTTCTTTTGAAATGAACTTCTGAAGAAATTGTCCTCCAATTAAAAAAAAAAAAAAGAAACAAGATACTGTGTTTCAATCCAAAATTTTGTTTGAACCAGAAAAAAGTGTCTTTTTTTCTTGTTGCCATTACAATAAGAAAAAATTAAGTTTGGCTTGTCCCAATGTCCTAGTTTCAGCTGGGATAGAGTTAATTTTATTCCTAGTAGCTGGTATAGTGCTGTGTTTTGGATTTAGGGTGAGAATAATGTTGATAACACACTGATGGTTTAGTTGTTGCTAAGTAGTGCTTACCCTAGTCAAGGACTTTTCAGCTTCCCATGCTTTGCCAGGTGCACAAGAAGCTGGGAGGGGCCACAGCCAGGACAGCTGACCCAGATTGGCCAAAGGGCTGTTCCATACCATATGACGTCACGCTCAGTATATAAAATGGGGGGAGTTGGCCGGAATGGGGGGAACGCTGCTCAGAGATGGGCTGGGCATCAGTCAGCAAGTGGTGAGCAATTGCATTGTGCATAACTTGCTTTGTATATTATTATTATTATTACTACTACTACTATTACTACTGTTTTACTTTATTTCAGTTATTAAACTGTTCTTGTCTCAACCCATGAGTTTTCTCACTTTTACTCTTCTGATTTTTTCCCCCATCCCACCGGGGGTGGGGGGGCGGTGAGTGAGCAGCTGTGTGGTGCTTAGTGAGTGGCTGGCTGGGGTTAAATCACAACACCCAAATATTTTCTTTTCAGTATTTTGGTTAGCCAGGGAATTGGCAAAATAAGTAACTGCACGGCTATAATGTGCGTTCTCTGTCTCAACTCCTGGAGTCTCTTCTGCTTCACATGGTAAAGCACAGGGTAGACCACATAGTAAAAATACACCGTGTATTTCCATCTCCTAGCTATTTGGGACTGAGTTCATCATGAGATGAAAACTTCACAATAGGTATGTCCAGGAAAGGTGACCCAGAGAAAAGTAAACTTGAATCAGAGACATAATTATTATCTAAAATTGAAATGTAAGCAGGTTTCTAAAAGGCCTTGTCAGTTGAGATAAAACATATAGCTTTGATTCAGAAGAAGATACGACAGCAATGCAGGGAGCTACAGAGCAGTTGAATGATATGATCTGAGCACTGACAAAGGAAAATCATTTCAGTGACAGTTGCTGGATGAAGTTGAGGGGTGCAATAACAGAAACAAAAGGTTATAAAGTAAGTGGCTGGAGTAGTCAAGGTAACAAAATTTGACATGCTCAGCAATTTACTTGTCATTCTGAAGCATTGTATTTACCCATAAAAGAGAAAAAAAGAAAGAAAAAAAAGAAAGAAAAAAAAGAAAAAAAAAAAGAAAAAAAAAAAAGAAAAAGAAAAAGTGTGTGTGGGGAGAAGATCATAACCCAATCACTCATGGGAACCTTCAGCTTGTATGTGTCTGTTTAATTACTGATAAAAGCTTTAGAGCTGGTACAATCCTGGTCAGTCTTATAAAAAGCTTTTTATTCAGTGCTTGGTGAACTATTTCTAAAAGCCTGAATGCTATAAGAATTAATGATTCTTGAAAGAACTGGTTTGGATCTCATTTGATAGACAGAAAATCTATTCTGACTAGGAACTTGCATCCAGATAATCTTCTGTCACAGCTATTAGAGGATTGCCTCAAATTCTCTCCTAGAAATACTCCTGTGTTATTCCTCAGCACTATCTAGGCAGCTAACCAGAAGGATAGACAGAATAATCTGTGGTGGTGAATCCTTTTCATAGCTTTTCTTAAAAATAAAGAAAAATTCCCCCTCCCCCATAAGAAAACTGTAAACCAAACACAAAAGTTAATTCAACTAGATGAGACACATTGTGTTTTCTATAACAGCAAACCTACACTGGATGCCTCCCTAATTAGTAGCATTTGATAACCGTAGTATACAACTTTTCAATATTCCCAAAAGAATGAGCTTTGAACTAAAGCTATGGCTATCTTAGAAACATATATGAAACTGAGGGACTGGGTGAGCCCAGAAAACGCTTGATCTACTGGGGGCATAGTATTACCATTTATAGTTGTCCTGAGCTCATTGACTGTCTAAAGAAGACCCCCAAGGGTTTAGGGTTCCGGCCCCTCCAATCATTTTCTACAGAGTCATTTCAGAACAGTTTTAGTCAAGAAAAGAAAAAAAAGAAATGTAAAAAATTAAAGCACATATTACTGATATTATAACCATTATTTCTGCAGTACTGACCAGCAAAAAACTTACACAGGCTGGTATGAAGGAATCCCAAACCCCCTTTCAATAAAACACCAGGTCTTAAATGCTTTTTTGGAGTCAGATCTACATTCAAGAATTTTGACTTTTCCATAAATGTTTTACTTTTTCTTGAAGATGCACCAACAGTACCTACAGATATCATTTGCTTTTTGGAGAGGAGCCAATATCCTGCTACCTCAGCTTATAAAAAGCCTTTCCCACTTTATCAAGTTGTTTCAGAGAAGCAGTGTTTCTTTCTCCACTCACCACATATTGGTCCAATACTCAATGCAATTCTCAATGTCCTCCTGTACGTACCTACCATATTTGTGCCAAAAGAAGTTCTTGGACCATTGAGTTCTTGTGCCACCCAAAAGTGTTTCCTATGCTATAGAATCATAGAATCATAGAATATCTCAAGTTGGAAGGGACCCATAAGGATCATCGAGTCCAACTCCGTGTTCCTCACAGGACTACCTAAAATTAAACCATATAATCAAGCGCGCTGTCTGGACACTTGAACTCTGATGGGTTTGGTGCTGTGATCACTTCCTTGGGGAGCCTGTTCCAGTGACCGACCACCTTCTCAGTGAAGAACCTTTTCCTAATGTCCAATCTGAACTTCCCCTGATGCAGCTTCATTCTATTTCCTTGTGTCCTATTTCTGGTCACCACAGAGGAGATCAGCACCTCCGCGTCTGCAGCCCCCTTGAGGAAGCTGCAGACTGCGATGAGGTCACCCTTCAGCCTTCTCTTCTCCAAGCTGAACAAGCCAAATGACCTCAGCCACTCCTTGTAAGTCTTGCCCTCGAGGCCTTCCACCATCTTAGAATCATAGAATCGTTAAGGTTGGAAAAGACCCTTAAGATCATTGAGTCCAAAAAAAAAAAAAAAAAAGAAAAGAAGACATACGTACATTCATGCCTGATGTTTACCATCAGCCCTAAACTCTTTGCAACTCTACAGCTCCTTCCCTGTCTCCTCCTTCCTTTACCTATCGTTTCTTTGTTGCTGTCACCTCTTATTGAGGTCCAGGAAGAAATACCACAGCACCTAGCGTGAAAGCACCAAAAATTTCTCAGGAAGGAAAATAACCCAGTGACAATATCAGGAGGTTGCTAACCATATGCTGCTGAATACAAAAGGATTGGTAGAAAACTGTGCAGACCATTCAAGAAGGTGAAAATGATGTCCTTGAGGACCAGAGACAACAACTGCACTTGTGGAGTAGCACTGCAGACGTCTGTCTTTTACAGAGTTTGAATCCAGAGGTGGTGCCCTCCTGTGTAATTCCAGGTCTCCTTCTCTGCATCCTCCAAAGAAACACATCCAAACACAATTCCTTGCTCCACCCTGGTCACAGTGGGCATCAGAAATCCCAGGAGCTCATGCTGCCTTTTCTAGTCTGGGTAAGTATATCACTTCGCTATACATGTTCTTTTTTGCGTTTATGGGCCAGGTTATTGAGGCCTTTGACTGAACGTTGCTGAAACCCAGGACAGAGATGGGTTAAACAGTATACAGTTCAGTGTGATCAGAAATGGAACAGACAGGAACATAAATAAAGCTTTCAGATGTGAGTCTTTGTCTGGCAATATTGTCAGGGATCACAACAAGAAATCCTCTTCTGCATGAAACATTTGAAAAGACAGGATGAGACTTCTTAAGGAGGTCATTGAAGGATGATTTAGTTTGTGAAATAACTTTCCTTTAGAAAACTTTGAACTGAATACATAGCAGATATGGTTGGTCCAATGGAACAGACTAAAACTGGTCTGATCTACATGCTTTTAATGGTATATAATGGGACCTTTCCACCAACCGCATGACCTACTGATCTGTTCCTACATTACCTGCTAATGCAGACATATTCTGTATTGCTGTATTCTCTACAGCAGGACTATAACTAAGGAGTAATTCCACTAAGAAATTTGTAAGTTATTATTTTTCAATTTAATTATTATTTCCATTTTCCTGTAAAGTCATATATGCAGAATGATCAGTTTTACTTTTGATCATCATTCCTTTTAGTTTTCATTCTTCTGTTGTAACTCTCATGCAAGCAGACAAGATTGGGATTGTAAATGTGATAGTAAATCTGTCTGAACAAGATTTGTTCATACCAGTACATAGATTTTGTCTTGCCATCTCACTGTCCCACTGTTCACACAGTAGATACTTTGACATCCTCTTTTTTTTTTTTTTTGTATTTTTCCTCCTTTCTTTCTTTTCCCTGCTTTTTCTGATACTTCTCTCCTTTCATCATTACTAAAGCTAATACTGTTCATACTGTTGTAGGAAAATTATTATTTCTTTAAAATAAAAATAGAAATAATGAAAACATTATTTTCAAGGAATTTTGTATTAAGTATGGAAACATTCCCTGTCTGGGTAGTGTAATTGTAACCACCAAATTCAGTATTCAACAGAGAATTCACTCAGAGAAAATGCCTATCCATAAAAGAATAGTATAAGAAACTATTTGCTTTCTTTACATTAATACTTTTATTTTATAGAATTTTATAGAATTTTATAGGTTAGAATCCTCTGTGACACTACAGACAATTTATAAATATTAATTAACTTCCTGGAATTTTATCACTGCTTCATTAAAAAAAAAAAAAAAAAACCAAACATGAACTGAGAATAATTTTGACCTGAACATATGCAAGCCATTAAGATATACTATAAGATGCAGAGATATATCAGTGTCAACAAACCCAGTTTTAACATGTCCAGCAAAACAACTCAAAACGATTTTAGCACAAAAGGAATAGCCATTAGAAAGTTGCCTTCATCCAACCTGATATATGAAGCAGAATCCAGGAAGATGTGCATGTACTGCACTGAAAATTAAGCAGGACAAAACAGAAATCCTGCAGACCTGTGCCACAGATGAGGTCCCTTGTAAGGGTGTCATACATCACCATATGAAGGAAAATACAAATGGTCCAGCCATGTCACAGGTCTTTAGGACTGCAAAACTATCCTTGGTGTGCAGTGGGTGTTAGCTTAAAAAGTCTTGTAACCACTGTAATAGGTTTCAGTGAGCGTACTCTCTCTGGAATCAATATGTGATTTCTAGATCTGGAGTTTTTTATTTGAATTTGCTCAGGAAATCAGTTTCTAGTGATTACATGAAGGACAGTAACTGTTGCTCCTGAGAGATAATGCATTCAGATACAATTTCAGAGGACCACGTTGAAATTCTTTACTTCAGGCCAGGCAAAAAATAATTTAGATGGGCCGATAACAAGGTATTTAAAGAAACTGAATAGCTCAAAAGGAAAAAAATAAAATCATTAATATATGCACTACCTAACAGCAACTGAGCTACTGATGTTCTTAATTTGGAATTAAAGGTGAATTTTATAACTTTTTCTCAAAGTTTAGGACTAATTTATTACTCATCAAGCACTTCTGAAATACCAAAAAGCCAGCTTGCAAAGGTGAACCAATTTCCTGAGGTGCTGGGCCAAGCCTATTATATAGTGTCATCACCATATAGATGACACCTGGTATCCAGACTGGACCTGCTTCTGCTACTATCACTGCCATAAAATGCATGTGTGTGGAGGAGAAGGGAGAAAGACAACAGGCACAAACCAAGCCCCAAAGAAGTCACTTTCAGACGACTTCTGATTTTCCATTTGCATGGTAAATCAGTTGAAGTTCATTTGGTATTGTAATTGACAATCTACTTCTTAGCAATTCTTTCAACCACTGAACATCCGTTAATAGTCAGTGTAGAACAACTAGGGTCCAAAATGCCTTTTAGGAAAATATACAAGGATCATTCCAGTATTCGCGCAGAACTAATAAGAGATTCTGAAAAACTTGAATGAAGTCCAATCAACTCTTTTATAAATACCTGAGTCTTGACTTTTGTTCACTCGCCTGGCTCATGTTTAGCTTGAATAATCCTAGGCTTAGAAACCTATAATTTCATCCAAGATCACAACCTGTGATACTGGGCTCTGTGAGCCCATGTAAGGTAAAGAATCCCCAGCAGTGAACAGAATAGGTAGTGTAACTCAAGTGTGGAACTATTGGAGAAAGACGTTGAGCAATTGAGGGCTGTATAGCAGCTGGCTCTTAAGGATACGCATCTGAAGAGGAAGAAAATAAAATATACCAGATGGCAGTGGAGGCTCCACAGCAAGAGAGACAGAAAATGAATTTTGATGAGTTGAGGGCTTATCATTGCTCAGTTCTCTCTGTGACTGAAATAGAAACAATGTTTGTTTTCAGACAAATTCAAGATGCATAACTCAGCTTTTATGCAATCCGTAACTCTTTATAGGAAACATTAGTTACTGCAGACCCACATTTATTTCCACTGTAGCTGATACATATTAGGTACCAGGCTCTGCAAAGTAAGGCCTATGACTCTATTTAAAAGGAATATGCACGTACATCTGCATCTCCTTCATCTTTATATTGGTGATAGCTCTCCAAAACAGTATCAGGGATCTGAACTCTGTTTCCTTAAGTCTTATCTTCTGCAGGTCATGGTGCAGTGCCCTGCTGGATCACAAAGCACACTACAATCCTCTGCAAGACACACTTCTAACAAAGAAGACACATAAGGAAGGAAGTATCTTTGAGTTTCAAGTTCAGCAAAAAGATCTTTACAAATCTGTTTATAAGCATAAGCATAAAACAAGTTGAGAGAAAACCAATTAATAGAAGCAGAGGGTAAAAATCCCTAAGCTGGTACCTACGTTTTAGATAGGTATGGTGATATAGCAATTTTGCTCTTTATTTTTAGGCTATATGTCTTAAAAAATAATATTTGGGGGGTGGATTTCTATAAAGACATCATAGAGGTACTCAGGGTTTGGCACTTCATGTGTAAATCGTTTTGAGAGTAGCTGAACACATAAGGATGAAATCCTACCTCACTCCAACTACTAGCAAAGCTCCTATTTCACTGCAGAGAAACTACATTTCAACTTAGATGTAAAATACTCCCTTAATTGTCCATAATTTTAATTGGTAATCGAGCGCTGTGTTTCTAAATCAATCTAACATGTTTTCAATTAACACCTTTTCAGTTACGTAAAAACACTGTCAGCTGAATAATCAGCAGTTTTGTTCTTCATTTTTGCAATGAAAGCAGACCTAAAAGTAAGTTTTTCAGCCAGTAACAGACACAAACACTTCATTTTATTGACAGCAATTAACTTTTTAAATTAAAAAATTACTGTAGCTTAGAGGTAATCCAACAATTTTTCTTCCTCTAAACTCTTAATCTCCTAGAAGGTGTGCACTTATCACAAAAATGTCAAAAATGTGCTTGCAAAATATAACCAGAACTCTAAGGCAATGGGATCAATTCAATGCTTTTCTGGTTTATAATACATCAGACAAATCCATGCTAAATGCTTTCAGGTCAAAACATTTAAAATACTGACAGCATTTCTTGTTGTTATTATTGTTCTAATTCTTTTTTTAAAGAGAGCCTGTTTCAGTAAAAGATATTGTAAAAGCACCATATCCATATGGTTGGTTTTTTTGGAGACAGTTTGCAAAGAACAATATACTGAGCAGTGCAAGCTGCTTTATAGGTTTTAGAAATGTTTTAATTTTAAGAATGTTATATAACTCAATGATAGTTCCAAATGTGGCAGATAAGCAAATGAATTAAGGTTTGGATCTGCATATTTTGCATTTTTACTTCAACTTTGGAAATATCAACTGCCAATCCTAATCTTATTAACCCTTTCAGAGTGCAAAATGCACAGGTTTTGAAATTTTTGCTTTGTGATTTTAATCCTTCCCTCCTTATTATAGTCCAAACCAATCTAAATTTTCTTCTAATCAGACAAATGAGCCAAATTAAGTTCTTAGAAACCTCACAAACATCAATAAGAAAGACTTAATTTCGTTTATGAGACATCCCCAGATCATCCCTGGAGTCAGGTTGCCCCTGCTAAAAATATACCACTGTAAGGTGGGACTGTACTCGTATGGCTGCAGAATTGGTGTTGGCAACAGGGTTTTGGGTTCTATGATCATGGGATCCTATTTGCAGGCCAGCGTCTGCTTGGGAGAGGTGGGATCCACCAGAGGTATTTTTGCCAATAGGATGTCTGACCTCATTAGGAGGGCTTTGAACTAAGAATAACGAGGGAGGGACAAAGTAACCAGCAGTCCTGTGAGAGAGTGACAGACAGGATCATAGAATCATAGAACAGCCCATGTTGAAAGTGACCTCAAAAGATCATCTGGTCCAACTTTTCATGGAAAAGGGAGTCTAGACAAGATTATCTACCACCCTCTCCAGTTGCGTCTTGAAAATCTCAAGTGATGGGGACTCTACCACATTCGTGAAAGGTTGTTCTAGTGAATGATTGTTCTCACTGTAAACAAAATTCTTTCTTATATCAAGATGAGGAAAGGGCATGAGGTAATGTGATCAGATTGCTGAGCAAAGGGCATAGGGTGATATGGCAGGAAGGCATCACAAAACCAACAAAATGGGGCTTAAGTGAGGTCACCTCCAGCACTTGCATGTCAGCAAGGAAATGCCTACAAGGAACGATTACGAAGAAATTCACCAGACCTTCTTCAGGAACTCAACATGCTGGGATGCTTCTCTAAAGTGCCTGTACACCAATGCACGCAGTATGGGGAATAAACACGATCTTGTTGGGGTCATGGAGATGTGGTGGGATGGCTCCCACGTGGGAGTGTTGCAATGGAGGGATACAGGCTCATTAGAAAGGACAGGAAGGGAAGATGATGAGGGGGAGTCGCCTTTTATGTGACAGAGCAGCTGGAGTGCGTGGAGCTCTGTCTAGGGATGGATAAGGAGCCAACAAACAGCTTATGGATGAGGATTAAAGAGAAGACATATACGGGTAACATTATAGTAGGTGTCTGCTATAGGCCACCTGACCAGGAAGAACAAGTGCATCAGGCCCTCTACAGACAGGTAGGAGCAACCTCAAATTCACAGACCCTCATCCTCATGGAAGACTTCAACCACTCTGATATCTGCCAGACGGACAACAGCAGTACATAAGCAATCCAGGAGAGTCCTGGAGTCCATCAACGACAACTTCCTCTTCCAGGTGACAGAGGACCCAACAAGGAGCCGTGCTCTGCTGGACCTCATACACACCAACAAGGAATGCCTTGTTGGGGATGTGAAATTCAAAGGCAGCCTTGGCTGCAGTGACCATGAGACGGTGGTGTTCAGAATAATGAAGGCAGGGAGGAGGGTGAAAAGCAAGCTCACAACCCTGGCCTTCAAGAGAGCGGACTTTGGCCTCTTCACAGATCTGCTTGGAAGAGTCCCATGGGATAAGGTCCTGGACGGAAGAGGGGACCAAGGGAGCTGGTTAATATTCAAGGATTACTTCCTCCAGGCTCAGGAGAGTTCCAGCCTAATGTGCGTGAAGTCAGGCAAAAGTGTCAGGAAGCCTACATGGATGAACAAACTCCTGGCCAAAATAAAACACAAAAAGGAAGCATATAGAAGGTGGAAGCAAGGACAGGTAACCTGGGTGGAATACAGACATATTGTCCAAGCATCCAGGGATGAAGTTAGGAAAGCTAAAGCCCAAATGGAATTGAGTCTGGCCAGGGATGTCAAAAAAAAAACCAAGAAGGGATTCTATAAGCCCATAGGCAACAAAAGGAAGACTAAGGAAAGTGTGAACCCATCGCTCAATGAGACTGGGGACCTGGTTACATAGGACACGGAAAAGGCTGAAATACTGAATGCCTTCTTTGCCTCAGCCTTTCTCAGCAAGATGGGCCTTTGGGAATCCCAGGTCCCAGAGATCAGGGGGAAAGACTGAAGCAAAGAAGATCTAACCTTGGTGGAAGAGGATCAAATGAGGGAATACTTAAACGAACTGGACATATATAAGCCCATGGGCACTGATGGGATCATAGAGTCATAGAATGGTTTGGGTTGGAGGGGACCTTTTAAAGAACACCTAGTTCAACCCTCTTGCTATGGGCAGGGACATCTTTCACTAGATCATGTTGCTCAAAGCCCCGTCCAACCTGACCTTGAACACTTCCAAAGATGGAACATTCACAACTTCTCTGCGCAACCAGTCCTCCATCTTTATTTTAAGCCCCCTTTAAGTATTGAAAGGCTGCAACAAGGTCTCCCCAGAGCCTTCTCTTCTCCAGGCTGAACAGACCCAACTCTCTCAGCCTTTCTTCATAGGAGAGAAGTTCCAGCCCTCTGATCATTTTCATGACCTCTCTCTCAACCCACTTTAAAGGTCCATGTCTTTCTTGTACTGGGGACCCCAACACTGGATGCAGCACTCCAGGTGGGGTCTCATAAGAGCAGAGTAAAGGGAGAGAATCATCTCCCTTGACCTCTGGCCATGCTTTTTTTTATGCAGCACAGGATACAATTGGCTTTCTGCGCTGCAAGCGCTTGTTGCTGGCAAATACCGTTTTTTTTAATCCATCAGTACCCCCAAGTCCTTCTCCACAGGGTTGCTTTCAATGCATTCATCCCCCAGTCTGTGTTGATAATGGGGATTGCCCTGACCCAGGTGGAGGACCTTGCACTTGGCCTTGTTGTACTTCATGAGGTTTGCATGGGCCCACTCCTCAAGCCTGTTAAGGTCCCTCTGGATGGCATCCATTCCCTCTAGCGAATCAACTGCACCACTCATCTTGGTGTCATTTTGGTGTCCACTGATGCAGTCACTACATCATAGTAGGCCACTAGATTAGTCAGGTGCAATTTGCCCTTGGTGAAGCCATGTTGGTTGTCTCTAATCATCTCCCTGTCTTCCATATGTTTTGACATATTTTCCAGGAGCATCTATTCCATGATCTTACTGGGCATGAAAGTGAGTCTCACTGCTTGGTAGTTCCCAGGGTCTTCTTTTTTACCCTTTTTAAAAATGGGTGTGATATTCCCTTTTCCCCAGTCACCAGGGACTTTGCCTGATTGCCATGGATTTTCAAATATGATGGAGAGTGGCTTAGCAACTACATTTACCAGTTCCCACAAAAGTCTTGGATGCATCTCATTGATTCCCATAGACTTCTGTTTGAGACCATCCTCAGATGGTCTTGAACGTGAATTTCTCCTATGATGGGAGGGACTTCGTTCCCCTAGTCCTGGCTTTGTGGTTCAGGGATGTGAGAGATGTGGTAAGAGCAATTGCCATTAATAACTGAGACAGAAGGATTGTTGAGTACCTCAGCCTTCTCCATGTTGATTGTGACTAGATGTCCTGTCTTATTTTTCAGGGGGACTGCAACCATGAGTGCTGAGGGAGCTGGCTGATATCATTGTGAGGTCATTCTCGGTAATCTTTGATCACTCATGGGAGAAATGCCCAAAGAGTGCAGGAAAATAAACATCACTCCTGTCATCCAGAAGGGCAATAAAGGGAACTACAAGCCAGTCAGCCTTACCTTGATCTCCAAGTAGGTGATGGAGCAGTTAATCCTAGAAACGATTTCTAGACACAGTAAGGATAATAAAATGATCAGAAGTAGCCAGAATGGATTCACCAAGACGAAGTCATGCTTGACCACCTTAACAAACTTCTACAATGAAATGACTGGCCTGGTAGATGAGGGAAGAGCAGTGGATATTGTCTACCTGGACTTCAGGAAGGCATTTGACACTGTCTCCTATAAGATCATCACAGTCAAGCTGTTATGTATGGATTGCATGAGCAGACACTGAGGTGGACTGAAAACTGACTGAATGCCCAGGCCCAGAGAGTGTTGATCAGCAGCACAAGGTGTGGCTGGAGGCCAGTAATTAGTAGTGTAGCCCAGGGGTCTATACTGGGTCCAGTCCTGTTCAGCATTTTCACTAATCATCTGGATGATGGGGAAGTGTGTACCCTCAGCAAGTTAGCAAATAACACCATACTGGGAGGACTGACTGATACACCAGAGGGTTGTGCTGCCATCCAGAAGGACCTCAAAAGGCTGGAGAAATAGGCTGATAGGAACCTCATAAAGTTCAACAAGGGCAAGTGCGAAGTCCTGCACCTAGGGAGGAACAACCCCAGGCACCAACATATGTTGAGGACCACCTAGCTGGAAAGCAGCTTGGCAGAAAAGGATCTGGGGGTCTGGCTGGACAAGTTGAACATGAGCCACCAACGTGCCCTCGCCGCAAAGAAGGCTACTGGTATCTTGGGCTGCTTTAGGCAAACTACTGCCAGTGGGTTGAGGGAGGTGATCCTCCCTCTCTACTCAGCCCTGGTGAGGCCACTCCTGGAGCATTGTGTACAGTTCTGAGCAACCCAGTGCAAGAGAGACATGGACATACTGGAGAGCGTCATACAAAGGGCCACAAAGATGATGAAGGGACTTTCCTCCTATGAGGAAAGGCTGAGAAAGCTGGGACTGTTTAGACGAAAGAAGGCTTAGAGGAGTTCTTATTAATGTGTTTAAATATCTGAAAGGAGATTGGAAAGAAGATGGAGCCAGGATTGTTTTAGTGGTGCTTGGTGACAGGACCAGAGGCAATGGGCACAAACTGAAACACAGGAGGTTCCCTCTGAACATCAGGAAAGACTTTTTTATTGTGAGGGTGACTGAGCACTGGCACAGGTGTCCCAGGGAGGCTGTGGAGTCTCCCACCTTGAAGATATTCAAAAGCTGTCTGGACATGGTCTTGGGCAACAGGCTTTAGGTGGCCCTGCTGTAGCAGGGGGGTTGTTGGACCAGATCAGCTCCAGAGATCCCTTCCAGCCTCAACTGTTCTGGGATTCTGTGAGTCTGTGTGTATAACTATGACTCTCACTATGGAATAATGAGGGATGAGCAAATTTTGAATTCCACATGTTTCAGAACCGTTATTTCAACCAGTTTTCTGCAAGAATTCTCAAAGCTAAAATGCAATTTTCTATTCCTTTGAAGCTAAAATGCTATTTCATTTCAGCTTGTAGTCAAAAAAAGCCCTTCCCTTTTTTGCCTTGTCTTAAAAATTCCAAGGTTTGTGACTCTGAGCCAGGTTAGATTGGCTGAGTATCCTCAGAATGGAAACCATCAGCTTAATAAATCTGTGCTCACCAGATTTTTTTTCCTAATAGATCTCAGAGCTTCCTTAATGATTAGTTCAGTTTCTTCTCAGTTTTAGGCCTTTTCCATCATAGGTAGCAAGCTACGAAGTTGTCTACTGGCACAGGGGAGTGTGGGGATTCCAGAGGTTAGAAGGAGCACCTGTTGCTTCAGGACTAAAAATCTGTCTTGAAACAATATAATTTCTCTGAACTGTGTTTCACAGACATTTCCCCCCATGTTTCTGCTTTTAATTTTCTACATTTTAATTCATATTTGCAATGAAAAAAGAAAGTGATGTTTTTCTGGAGTGGACATTCTTATTTTGATCTTCTGAGTTTACCTGTGAATCCAACTGAAAAAAACCTGAAAATAAATTATTTCAAGGACATTCTATGAATAGAAATAACTAAAATTCAGTTTCTATAAAAGACTTTAACACATTCTTACAGTGGGAAGCTTGGAGTTGAATTATTGTTAACGGTTAAATCCTTCTGGAAGCAACACTAAGTCATATCAAGCCAGAAATAAGCTATCTTTGTATCCTTTAGCATGTTTTTCTAAGGCAACAAGTTTTATATGATCACACTGACTATCTCTCAGTCCTCCTCTAATACCACTGAAATCATCAACCAGCTTTCAAGTACATTGAAAATAACAGATAAGGTCTTAAAGAGACAAAATTTCTTCAAGTTTCATGAATACCATTAGCAAGAGATTGTCATTTCTTCAATCATTACTACCCAATAAAGGGAGAAAAGCAGTTGTAACTTATCCCTTTATGTGCTCCAAGAGTTAGCAGCTACCTGACCAATCTAAGCGCGTACTTATTGTGAACCTTTAAATCAGTTGGAGCATATGCTGCCTCTCACCCAGGAAAATAGACAGATTTGAGGAAGCAACAAGTGTTTTGAGTATGGAGACATAGAAGGGAGCTGAGAATAGGAGGATGGGGGTGGACACAGAGGGGGAAAGAATTAGTCTCAGGATGCTAGAAACAATTCTGTGGACAACTAGTTGCCAGTAGTTCTAATTATTTCAGAATCCACTTGATTGTGTTTTTTTCTGTGTTTGTAATTCTTAGTTGTCATTAAAGAATTGTTCAACATTTCATTGTTTCTCTCTATGGTTTTTTAATGTGCTTTTATGATTGTAGTGACAAATATGTCAACTAGTTGCAAAAGATTTTCTATTATTTAAAGAAAGATATAAGGTTTGGAGAGAGAAAAAAACAAACAAACACCAGCACAGCAATTCAGAAGTCTGTTTCTCTGTTCCTGTGTAGGAGATGAAAAGGGAGGGAAAGTGAGCAAAATAATACGTCTGATGTTTTTAAACTATGTTTTGCAGATGTATCTCTAAATCACTTATCTTATTAAGTGCCTTGTTATCCTCATTTTTTCCCCATAAAAAATCAGTGTCGTGGCACCCCTAGTGCAAACCAGCTCCAAATCAAAGACTGACTGCTGAGCTGTGAATGCTGGGCTTTCATGAATAAAGCAGGGTTCTGTTTTCTTTCCTTCTAAAGGGAAAAGGGATGGATAACATTCATTTTAGCTTTCTTCTGCTGTTTGTTACCTCTGAGTTTACACTGTGCATGGCACACACAAGCTAAGGCTTCTGAGAGAAACCTGATAGACCTCAGCAGTGTAGTAGAAAACATTCTTATTTAATCTTGCAACATCTGAGGGGAGACAATCTCAGTTAATGTAAATTGGGAGATATCTGCTTTGAAAAAAAAGCTACTTCTATTCCATGGGATGAAATTCATAACTGGAAGTCTCTGCTCTAGAGGGGATTAACATTGCCTACAAAAAATTTTATAATTTCCTTCAGCAAGAGGAGAGTTAAACCAATGTTGAGCCCATCAATTTTATATATTTCTCCTTTTGGCCTTTGAAATTTCATATTGCAGCTGATGTTCTCAGAACAAAATCTGTGTGCAATGTCTGCTCTTCCTATCTGTCCCAGGATTTTGTGTTGCTCTTTATCAGTGTGGTGTATGGGGTCTTTCCTGTAGAAAGAGCAAAGTCCCTAATAGGTGACAGGGTCTCATGGGAGGAAATGCATCAAACATTGCTTTAGCCACAACTGTGTTATAGCTGTTCTGTGCATCAGTGTGATTTGTGCACATCAAGTAAAATGTGTTGGTGGATCTGTCACACAGAGGAATATTACTGTTGAATCTGAATAGAGGATTGGGTTGGTATTTCAAGATAATCATTTCAGAAGAGAATTAGTGGGAAAAGGGAATAATGGGAGAATATGTGGTGGAATTTATCTGATTGCCATTCTGAGCTACAAAATGCTGAAAGTTGTAAAAGCATTCTCCTGCTTCCTTTCTTGAGCTGGAGAACCAGAAAGGAGAACTGCGAAAGGAGAATTTATCCTGTGGGCAAATAATCTACCTCTATTTTCATCAAAATCTTGATGTAAATATACACAATTTCTTTTTATTTCAAAATGTTAAATGTTTATCTGGCAGCAACAAGATGTAGGACCTACTAAGTGAGTTAGTTTGCTGCTCTTCTCCAGGCCAATCTCTTTCTCAGTGGTTTTACTGGAGGGAAGAGGCAGTGGTACTTTTTTCCAACTCTACTTGTGTAACAGACATCACTGTCTGTTTCTTACAAAGAGAGATGTGGAAATTCACGCCTCAAAGCTTTGTACTATTGCATTTAATAAGGATCAAGTTTCAAGGTTTTTCTTCCTTGTGATAAAAAGAATATCTGAGATTTTGGAGCATAAGATTGTAATACAGTCCCAGCTTAGATTCTGGTTTAGTTGTATTTACAGTAACTATGAAGGCTATATAACCAAAGACTCTTTCAGCTTATCACCTGCTGTGTTTCTTTAATATTTTTCAGTAAATTTCCTGTCCATAAATACAGTGAGGGGAAATAAAAATAATCTAGTACTCCCATCTGTTCTTTAAAGTAAATTCTAACACTTATACATACATGCTTATGAATGCTGTGCCCTTATAGCTCTCGCAAGTGTAATGTACTGTCAAACATTTTAGATTCTTTTGACTGGTGATAACAGAGAGCACCCCAGTGATTAGGCATATGGCAAATAATAATAATAATTACTATTATTAATAATAATAATACAATATAAAAACCTTTAAAGATACTTGCTTTTGGACTGTACCTGCAACCTATTCCAGCTACCTTGGAACCTCATTCACTAGTATTATATCAATCTAAGTAGAAAGAAGAATAAGAATCAGCAGTACATATTGAGTATGGCACATATCAGAAATTTATAGGATCAATGTGTAGGCTTAGAAACTCTTTAGTGTCCCAGGTTATTAAAATCTTAAAATCTTTAGAGGCTTTTCATCTCAGCTGTTAGATCCTTCTTGTGAACTTGTATGCATGAGTGGTTTCAATCCTCTGGGCCCTATGTATGCATTTGAAAAATCTTGGCTTCAAAAGACTTTTCCTGAATCCGTTGCAAGAAGAGATGCTGTGTCTGGCACCATGCCATAGACAGTAGCATATCTTGCCACTAGCTTTGGTGGTCTTGTGAATGTACTACCACTGTATGCACAAGCAGTTTTCACTGTTAACTGTGGTTTGCTTGAAACTCCATCATCTTAGGGTTTGGTGTGATTTGCATCAAACTTTCCAAGGAACAAAATACATATCTGCATTGCTAAATGCATCTATATGTCACACAATGGTCTTTGGTGCATAGTGAACAGAGGCAGTGGTTTACACACACACCACATAGAGCCAAATGCCTTCAGGGCAGGCAGACCACAGCCACATAACACTTGACCCTGGATCTGTGTCATGTGCAGTGCCCCTCAATTTTTTTTTTCCTGTGTGTGTCTGAAATAATGAGAAATCTGTGTTTAGTCCCACTAGGGAGAGGTTTTTATAGCATGAAACTAAGGATGTGTATTGTTTGCCCCAAGGCATGGCACATGAAGTTGTGTTAATTATTAAGAATCAGTGCTCACCAGCTAATGTTGGAGGATGCTACAGAGCAGAAAAAAAACTAATCGAGAGCAGCCTTCATCCACTCTCTCCATTGAAAACAATCTCTATGGAAAACTCTTTTTTTGATAACAGATGTATTTTGCATCATGGGGAACTGATTGATAGTGCTCCAAAAGAAAGTTTAGAAACAAATTAACATTTATGCAGTGTGAAAGATCAAGGGGTCAGGGCTTGGGTTTTAACCCAGAAGCCAAATTATTTGACAGGACAGACAGACCTCAAGTTTCCTACAAGCCAGAACACTGATTTTCAGCCAGGTTCATTTGTCAGACCAGTATGTGCTCTTGACTGGATTTTGGATATTCACTCCAAATACATTGAATTCATACAAAGAAGGATTGAAAATATTCTACTTTGGCAATTGCAAATGTTCTATTTGGTCTTAAAACCTCTCTGGGAGAGCTTTTCAGCTTTTCAGCTTTTCAGGATTTTTTTCTTTTGCCACTTTTCTTTGTTTGTGTGGATAAAAAGCACAGTATACATGTTAGATATTATAATAACTATTCCAATGAAAGATGTCTGTAGAATTTGTCTCTTCAGAAAAACAAGTTTTTGCTGTTTCTTTGACTTTAGTCCTTACAAATAAAACTGTGGCCTTCACGCTTTAATAATGACATGACATGACATGACATAGGACGAAGTAATGGAGGGATGTGAGGGCAAGCCAATGTGAATATATTTTCCAGACAAATATCTTCCACCAAATCTTTAAGCTGCTTGACAATGTTATCAATTAGTGAAGAACTTAGATTAAGTAAATCAATACAGTTCTTGTTTAACAATCCAGATTTCTTCTCTGGTTATGCTCAGATGCTGCTGGTATTAACATGCTGCTGATACTTGTTTTTTCTTATAAAATTTGAATGTTCTAAATTAAAAGAAGGGAAAATATGTGTTAATATTTCTAGTGACGTATATGAATATTTTTTGTTCATGACTCACTCAGATATAAAAAAAAAAGTCTAGTCTCAGTCTTTCTCTTAACCATCATTTATGTGTTTTCCTTAATCATACAGATTAATATGTTTCTTAGACTCTAGAATAAGGCCTTGGCTCTTCTAGAGTGCATCTTTTATTCCTGTTCAGTTGTAGCTTAGGAACACAAATACCAAATACAAACAATAACTTTTTCACCTCATAAACAATGGCAAGTGTTCATCTGTATGTGTATGGAAATTATTAAGATAACTGCTAACTAAATAATGCTATTGTCAGCTTTGTATTATGCAAGATTTCAGATGTTTCACATATAAAATGCAAACATATTTTAAAATATTACCCTAAGGTCTTTCTACCAGCTTTACAACTTTTCTGGAGGGTCTTCTCTTTTTCTTTTACTTTCTTTTTTTTCCCCACACCTCAAATGGGGATTTTACACTTTGGGTTTTTTTTCTATTCACACACTAATGAGATAATATATTTTCAAACCAAAACCAATTTTATTTCCTGCCTTCTGTTTTTGTTGTCTGCAGTAAGGGTTTTTTTTGATGTGTTTTCTGTCCCTTGCGTTTTTTGAAGCTGAGTGTGGTATCAGATGGGATTTTCATGAATGTACCATTTTACTGCACATCCTAGTCTGTCAAAGTGAGTGAGTTTTGTCATTCACTTCGGTGAGGCTAAGGCTCCACCTAAGTTTATTAATGAAAATGTTAAAATAGGACCCAATCAAACAAGGACCATACCTCATCAAAACCTGATATATTGTTATTCATCATTACTCTATTTTACAGCCCTGTAGTTAGAACCTGTCAATATGAAAGAGTATTTTCCAAGTCGATTTTAATTAATGTTGAGACTAAGATCATTTGCTAGCTTTGTAATACCATCAAAAAGCAATCAGACTTGCCTGTCAAGATTTAGTGCTTGTAAGCCTATAGTGAAGCATCTTGAACATCCTCAGTCCTACAGGTGGCATGGACAGGCACTTCTCCCTTATTCACAGTCAACAAAACAAGCCTGTTTCACCAAGTGTATTATGCACCTCTTCTGAAGGAGTAAAAGTCTTGCTGTGCTGCGTGAGCTCAGGAAGGATGTGTTGGACAGAAGTCTTCAAAGGACTGCCAGCAGAGTAGCACAGCCTTTCTTTGTCCCTCAAAAGAGGAGCAAATGAGATGGTAATGAGGCATGTTAAATCTAAACCACACACTGCATCTCTGCACAGAATCACTCTAAAAGTGACATATCCCTGCCACATGATAGATTGAAAATCTCAGAGAACATTCAAAAATTATTAGCAAGGTTAAAAAAAGCAATAACTAATACAGATTTTTTTAAAAAGCAATGAAGCAGACATTTGTAATAGGTGCTTTGAAAAAAAAAAAGTAGAAACAGCATAGGACAATTCTCTAAGAAACTTCATTGTGTTAGTTAAAGACAAAGTGATTGCAAGTGCTCATGGATTAATTTGGTTTCCTACATCCAAGCAGAATATCCTAACAAGCAAGATATAGACACGAGGGTGTTTTTCAGCTGTGCTTCCAAAGCAACTAAATTCCATTATTTCAGTCAGAGCTAAGAATCCAAAAGCCTTTGAGGATCAGGGCTATAACACATTAAAAGGATTTATCTCTTAAGCCAAAAACAGTCATGAACAAAACTCAGTGGGAAGAAAAAAAAATTAATGAAAACTCTGAATGATTAGGAAATGTTTAAGAATGATTTATTATGTTTTTTCTAATTACCTACAATTCCCAATTCTTCAGTCACCTAAAGGACTTTTATTAAAAAATCTGGGTCAAGAGATGAAGTGAAAGTAGCAGTTAAACAAAATCTCCCCCTCTCACATTTGCAATGGAAATGAATTACTTCATTTCAATAAGTATAAAAAGTTAGAGAACACAGGCAATATAAAAGTAAAGAAAATGCATCCATGAAAAATATATGGTTAACAGGGAACAGGAAAATGGAACACAGCTACTTAAAGTATGAAGGACAAATAAAAAAATTTTACAGGTTCTATAAAATGATAAACTTTTTATTCATGATGCAGACAAGAAATACGGTATCTTTTAATCAGAAGACCTAAGTATCTGTGCTCCAAGAAATGCTAACATATCATTAAAGGACCTAGAAATGCAGCACTTATCCATGCACATACATGCTTGCAGATGACACAAAACTAGGAGGAGTGGCTGATATGCCAGAAGGTCATGCTGCCATCTGGAGGGACCTCAAAAGGCTGGAGAAATGGGCTGACAGGAACCTCATAAAGTTCAACAAGGGCAAGTGCAAAGTCCTGCACCTAGGGAGGAACAATCCCAGGCACCAACACATGTTGAGGACCACCTAGCTGGAAAGCAGCTTGGCAGAAAAGGATCTGGAGGTCTGGACGGACACTAAATTGAATATGACCCACCAACGTGCCCTTGCCGCAAAGAAGGCTACTGGTATCTTGGGCTGCTTTAGGCAAACTACTGCCAGCAGGTTGAGGGAGGTGATCCCCTCTACTCAACCCTGGTGAGGCCACTCCTGGAGCATTGTGTACAGTTCTGAGCAACCCAGTGCAAGAGAGACATGGACATACTCGAGAGAGATCACCAAAATGCCACAAAGATAATTAAGGGACTGGAGCACCTTTCCTATGTGGAAAGGCTGAAAGAGCTGGGACTGTTCAATCTGGAGAGGAGAAGGCTCAGGGGGATCTTATCAGTGTATATAAATACCTGTAGGGAGGTTGTAAAGAAGTAGGAATCAGGCTCTTTTCAGTGGTGCCCAGTGACAGGACCAGGGGTAATGGGCACAAACTGAAACACAGGAGGTTCCCTCTGAACATCAGGAAAGACTTTTATATTGTGAGAGTGACTGAACACTGGCACAGGTTGCCCAGGGAGGACTCCCACCTTGAAGATATTCAAAAGCTGTCTGGACATGGTCCTGGGCAACTGGCTCTACATGGTCTTGCTGTAGCGGGGGGCTTAGACCAGATTAACTCCGAAGGTCCCTTCCAACCTCGGCCATTCTGTGATTCTTTGGGTTTGTGTTATCAATGTAGTTTTCGTTAAGTAGTTTGGCAAATTTTTATGTTACAGAGATTGGTAAAAATGAAAAATTGTACCAATGTTTTATAAAGAGTAAGTGGGTATCTTTATGCTTTTTAACATCTCATGCATTCCAGATGATATTAAAAATGTTTAATCAGTGAAGAATTAGGCAAAATTAGTGCCTATCAACAGTTTTATGAAGAACATTCTCGTCCTTAACCATTAAGTTTTCAAATTCACTATGTTAATACAATCAATTTCTGTAACGATTATTTTGACTTAGTCCCAGAAGATACTGATTTTAACTTCTTAAAATGTAATATAAGTGTAATGCCTAATAACTGGTGTAAAATTTATTATATCTGATACATTTCTAAACATAAACAGAATAAACATGTAATGGTGCTATTTTTATTGACTATCCTGTAAGCCTTGGACTGATACCATTTAATATGCTGATAAAACTTGGAGATAATACAGTTCTGATGTAAGTTTTTCTTAGCAGGGTGTTGATAAATATGAAAGTAATCAGGACAAATCTGTAAGAGTGACTTGAGGTCTGAAAAATTTTCATAGATTCATAGAAAAGTAGAATGGTTTGGGTTGGAAGGAACCTTTAAAGATCACGTAGTCCAATCCCCCCTACCATGAGCAGGGACATCTTTCACTAGATCAGGTTGCTCAAATTAAATCTACTCTCTTTCAGTTTAAAATCGTCCCTTGTCTTGTCTCTATAGGCCTTAGCAAAAAGCCTCTTTCTGTCTTTCTTACACTTCCAGGGATTGGGCATCCACAACTTCTCTGGATAACCAGTTCTTCATCTTCATTTTAGGCCCCCTTCAAGTATTGAAAGGCTGCAACAAGGTCTCCCCAGAGCCTTCTCTTCTCCAGGCTGAACAGACCCAGATCTCTCACGCTTTCTTCAGAGGAGAGGAGTTCCAGCTGCCTGATCATTTTCATGGCCCTCCTCAGGGCCTGCTCTAACAGGTCCATGTCTTTCTTGTACTGGGGACTCCAGAACTGGATGCAGTACTCCAGGTGGGGTCTCACCAGAGCAGAGTAGAAGGGGAGAATCAGCTTCCTTGACCTGCTGGCCATGCTTCTTTTTATGCAACACAGGATATGATTGGCTGCAAGTGCACATTGCTGGCTCATGTCCAATTTTTCACCTACTAGTATCCCCAAGTTTTTCTCCGCAGGGCTGATCTAAACTCATTCATCCCCCAGTCTGTACTGATACTGGACATTGCCCTGACCCAAGTGGAGGACCTTGCACTTGGCCTTGTTGTACTTCATGAGCTTCACATTGGCCCACTCCTCAAGCCTGTCAAGTCCCTCTGGATGGCAGCCCCTCCCTCCAGAAAATCAACTGCACCACTCAGCTTGGTGTCTGCAGACTTGCTGAAGGTGTGCTTAATCCTACTGTCTATGTCATTGATGAAGGTACTAAATAATTCTAATCCCTGTATGCATCCTTGAGGGACACCACTCATTACTGGTTTCCACTTGGACATTGAACCATTGACTAAGTCTTTGGATGCGGCCATCCTACTAATTCCTTATCCATCTAACACCCATCCATCAAATCTATACTTCTCCAATTTAGAGGTAAGAATGTTCTAGGGGACTGTATCAAAGGCCTTACGAAGTCCACTTTCTTTGCACTAAGACAGGAAGGCTAGTCTACTTAGTTTATGCAACTCACTTGCTAATGGTATTTAAATATTTTAATGGAGAATAAATTTATACTATTAGAGGTAACTTCAATACAGAAAAAAAACCCCACACTCTATACAGGAAGACACAATGTACATGCAGGAAATTCAGGAAATTCCACTTAGACATAAGAAAAACACTCACTGTGAGGCTAGTCAAACACTGAAACAGGTTGCCCAGAGAGATTGTGGAGTCTTCATCCTTGGAGTTACATAGAACCCAACAGGACATGGTCGTATTTGGACATGCTCTAGCTGGCGCTGCTTGAGCTTGAACTAGATCTCCAGAGGTGCCTTTGCACATCAGCTGCTCTCTGATTGCGTGGTTCTGTGACGTATTTACATGGCAACTTCCATAGATTATGAAGGTAAATGCTGTACTTCTTGAACAAATAAAGCTAAGTTATGAATCTTAGCTTTGATGGGGAAATTATTGTTTGGTTTTGTGACCTATATTTTGCAGATAATGCATGTGTCCATCCATCTCAAGGCTGGGTAATTGTCTAAGGCACTTATTTGGCATTAAATACTATTACTGATTGTGAACAGATCATTAATGTCATCTGATTAATAATATCTCCTTTGAAATCTTAAAGTAGTAATAACTGAGACTCCTGAACACTGAGGATGGGATTCTTATGAAGACATGAAGATGTCTGCACCTGGTCACCCTGAACTTCCTTTACAGTTAACAGAGACAAAAGTAAACAAGTTTGGGAAATTAATCCCCTGATTCATTTTGGAAGTTTACTTTAGGACAAGATGAATTACTGCTTAGAAGTGCCTCAAAAGACTCCAGGATGCGAAGAGCTTACATTCTAAAATCACTTTATTATCAACAGTACCAAGTGGAAACAGTGCCCTACTTCTCACTCCACAAATCTGACGTTCAGAGAGAACATGAGAAATTGAGGTGCTGATCTCCAAAAGTGTTTATATACCACTTTCATGATCACGATGAGTATGTAAAGTTAGCCAAATATCCTTAAATCTCTAATGTATCCTTAAATGTAACCAGGATTTTAGATAACAGAGCTATGCCAAGTTCTTTGAATTATTGGAGGAAAGCTATGGAGAATATCTTGCTCTATGTATGATACACATATATAATCTGGCAATTATTTATTAGTGTGTATATTTACACAAAGAACTTTCACTGGTAATAATTAATCCCTCATTTTTGTACAGAGAAATCATATCTTGCCTTTTCTCCTTTTGATTTCCCCAAGTATTCTTTCCCTTTTGGCTAAGAGTAATAAGAATTGTGTAAAAGGAAGCCTAGTTCTCAGAGTTGTAGCTTCTGGTTGCTTTCCTCTTTACGGGTGATTATTTCTTTCCTTCATTAGATTCCCTCAGTAAAAGTAATTGTTTCCCTCACTATTCTAGTGATTTCTGGCCTCCAATCTTGGGTTTGCATTAGACCACCCCTCCTGAATGGTTTCTGTTACCAGCCCTGTGGGAGTAGTAGAGCTGGCTATGTAGACTGCACCACAGACAGCTAACAAGTAACACAGAAGCAGCTGTGAATAGCTGCTGAACTGGCCAGCAATCGGACTCTTCATTTCCAGGACACAGAGGAAGAAATATCTCCTACAGTTCAAGATAAGGTGAGATGGAAAGAACAGCAGTCAGGTAAAGTTGTTTGCTTGCCTGCTTACTACAACATTCACTTTAAAAGCCTTTCTGAAGTTATATTTCTTACCATAATTCCCACCTACTTTATCGCTACTTCTACTGTATTTTGCGTCTTTGACTTCTTCAGCTGGCGGACTGTTTGCAAGGGACAGAAAGCATGACAGTTTGCAAGCCTGGAATTCAGAACCAGAGTTTAATTACCTAGTCTGCTATGAATTTACCATGGCATCTTGAGCAATTAACTGAAAGATAGATTCACTCAAGGATATGGATATTGCAGTGCCTTACTTAAAGGCTCCTGAACTCCTGGGATGGAATTCTGAGTTAAGTGATTAGACTCCCTATGCTTTACATGACATGAGGGGGATATTAAGGGAGAGAATAAAATTTCATAATAGCACTGAGTGGAAGGCATAATCATCGAAGTAACAAATGAAGAATGCTGATAACAAAGATAAGTATTAGATCCCAACTTTCCTGAGACTTAAAATGGAACTTCAGGCTGTGGAAAGTCACCTGACATCTTCGCTTGGAGTTTGCAGCTCTAAACCACACTGTCTAATTAGATATCTGAATCTTTCTTTCAAAAATGGAAACAAAGACCATGTTTCTCCTGGAAAACACTGGCTTGGCTAGGGAAGGAAAACAACTCTACATTTTTAATTTAACAGTATCACCCTCACTGTGAATGTGAGAGACCTGGGTTTGTCTCTTCTCTGTAATGACTTTAACTCACCTCCCTCCCCATCTGTGAAGTAGCCAACTGCAATTCAAAGCTGTATATGTGTGTAATAACAGATGTAGAATTAAGTAGAAGATGCATCTCTCACTCTAACTGTAATATTTGGTAGAAAGTGTTAAAGATTCACAGGGTCAAAAGTAAAAAAGAGCAAGCCTGACTTGGTATGCGTGTGTCAAGAGGAAGGTGGAGGGGAAGACAGCAGCAGAAATACAGAAGTGGATTCCAACATCTCCTTCCAAAACTGTTTATGCATTTAATCTTATGTGTCTAATGAACCATTTAATGAATTCCTACTGGACTGTAAGTGGACCATGTGGGTATAGCTATGGTTAAATCCAATGGAGGATCAATTACTTTCATGAGTATTAGCAAAGATGATAAAAATCACTCCTGAAATCAAGTATAGGGAAAAGTAAAATAAACTAAAAACCAACCCGAAACCTCATGTTAAAAACACTTCCTCTCCTTTTCAAAATAATGCATATCTTTGCTTCAAATTCAAGCAACAGAATTTGAGAGGCTGTTTCTTTTTAAATGTCACTAAAAGCCTGCAAAATTTTGTGGAAAGTTGAGGTGTCTGAAAGCTGTCTCTCTACATGTTCACATCCTCACAGTTTTGTCACCAAATTAATTGAGTAATAATCCATCTCTAGAGTGATTGGTCTGACTCTATGTCAGGGCTGCACATCCTGTCTCTCTTGTGATTTCTTTTTTATTTTTCATAATCTTCTGCAACAAACCACCATCGGCAAGAGCAGGAGGTGTCTCTCACCTGAGCTTTTGCCCCTACATCAGCCTGGCACCCAGAATGCAAGAAAATATCAATACTGAAGTAGGAGTGAGGTAGGAAAGACATCTTGAGCTATGGGCAAAAGTAGGCTGGAAAGAAGGCAGGCTGCTCTGGGCAAAAATCTTCACAAAAGCATTATGTGAAAGAAAAGGATTTCCTAAAGTGCTACTTATGTTGTCAACTGCTGGTGTTAACGAATAGCACAGTAATAAACAAAAAAGACTGATGGCTAGAAGGAGGTTGTCTTCAGTAGACTCAGATCAATATGATGTAAGTCAAATACAAGATGTATATCCAGAAGACATACATCTGAGTCAAATAAAATACAGCCTGTGAACTCAGAAGTTTCTAACATAATTTTCAGCTGGCGGACTGGCATCAAATCCCCGGAAACTTTACACAGATTCCTTGGAAGAATTTGACCTTATATGAATAGAATCTGTCTTTTTTAAGAAAGCCTGCTCTAAGGAAAGACTTTTTCACCTTTACTATTTGAATGTAACGTTTTATGCCTTGTGACAAGTGCAAAATCACATCCACCACATACAGGCCACTTCTTTAAATCAAAGGTGTTAAAGTTAACGCTGCATCATTTAATGAAAAGTGTTAAACAAAAAGGTTAACTAATCCTGAGTAGGTCATGGAGTTAATAACCTAAGAATACTCACCAAATTAACTTTCCAAATTCATCATGTCATCCCTTGAGTAAAATTTCAAAGTAAAGATAATGAGGCTGTGGGGAAGAATAACAGATGTGGGGTATTAGAAGCTAGCAAATTGCAAGCGTTTCATGCACTCACAGAATTAAAGTATAAAGGGAATATACCAACACACATAGTGACTTCCAGATACCTCTTTATTAAGACCAAGAACTTAAGCTAGACTAACAACCTTAAAATATGTTTTAAAACCCATGTCTTGTTGTGTACCTTAAAGAATACATGCTTACTTGAAGCAACTTAAGTTATAAACAGTTTACAAAGTGTTCAACATTAAGTAGAGAAGGCCTAGTTTTCATTTTGCCCTCCTTAGGAATGGAGTAGAGTTTTTCTCATAAAAAACAGGTTAAAAATTCTGTGGGCCTAATTACAAAGTTTTGCATTTCTGAGTTGATATTTATATAGATGAAAACTATGTACAAAAACCTTACTTCTTAATTCTATCTTACTCTGCATTTCTTCTGTATACATTCCTACAGATATTTGTGGCTGAAAAGCATCTGGTGCTCAAAGCTTACGACCAAGGGTGGTCCTTCTACTGTTTTCGCAACTGGCAAAACATTCATCACATTTAAAGAAACTAGACGATGTAAGTTAGTGTAGAATGGAAATAGAAATGTTAACATTTGTCATACCATCATAGATTATAACTGATTATAAGATTATAATCAGACTATAAAGATTATAAACTTAAAGGAAAGACTTGGAAGAAGGAAACGTTTAATTAGCATGAAAGGTCAGGAGTACAATCCCAAACATGAGCAATATTTTGGTTGTCGCTGTGGGCTGTCACAGAAGTCTGAGCTCAGACTTAGCAATCTGGTCACCATTGCTGAGCTCATTTTCCTCTTTTAATTTTCCTGCCACCAAAATGGGGGAAAATAATTCATCTTTTTTTTCCTAGTGACATTCTTTGGGATGGAACTCAAACATGCATTCCCATTAACAGAAAGTTAACAGCCATCAGTGAAAGCATGGTAACTCACTGTACATCCATTCTTAACCCACAGAAGATGTAAAGTCACTCACGATAGATTAACAGTTTCCCACTCTGGGCAAAGCTGAGTGAATTGCTGGATATTTGCAAAAGGTAAGAGCATACAAAAGGAGAATCACGGCAGCTCATCAGCCAGCTGGTAACTTGTTACTTTACAGTAACTTGCCTATGTGCTTGAACCTTTAAATTACTGTGTGATTTGAATACAGACAGAGACCTTCAGGTACTGAATTGTGAGGTAGGAAAGTATAAAGACCAGGGTAAGACAAACACATGTCAAGGAGCTAGGGGCACAAAGAAATGTCATACATATAGCAAAGATATGCAGGTTCAAGAAGGTGCAAACAAGTACTGCAATTTGGACTTGATGTGAAAAACAGACAGCTGTCAGGGACAGAACAAGAGGAGCAGATAAAAACACATCCTCAGTGACAAAGGGGAAAGATGGTTACAACTGGACTGATATGAAAAAAAATGTTTTATTTGTCTGTCTTATTAACTTTGTATCATGTAAGTGTTTTTGTATATTTATTTAAAATCAACTTTTAGCTTTTTTGTTTTCTTTTTTTTCTGAAAAGGAAGACATCTGAAACAAACTTGTCCCCAGTAGAAATGTATTCCCTGAACTGTCATGTATAAAAATATGATTTCTTTGAGAAAACACTCCAGGAATAAAACCGCAGCATGAAGAGTAGACAGACAACTTATTTATCTCATTTTCAGATTTGTTTGCTATTAGTAAATAGCTTGCAGTCCTAGCAGTACTTTCGTTATGCTCATTTTTCTTATTTATCTATTTGTAATGGAAATGACTTTTTCTATTGATTTTTCTAAAATCTAAGATTTTTTGAATACTCCTCAAATCTTATTTAACATGAGGAGAACACTTCTTCTGACCTTACATGCTTTAATTGGAGTTCCTAACGGCTACTATCTACATTCTGTCACTACACTGCCATTTCAACATGTATCTGATTTCTGCTTTTTTTATTACGTACTAAAATCTGAGCTCTCTGTGCAGCCCGTTTCATTCAGGATGTTAAAAGGTGATTATCTGAGGCAGAATTATGCTCAGCAGTAAAAAAGCAGCAGCTCAGGTAAATTTGTGAACTATACTTTTTAGTCTTTTTGTCCTGTTCTGATTGGGAGATGGACATAAATTTCTATCTGTTTATACCAAATGTTCAGCTACTACACTGAATAATGTTGATGTTGGAGATATTAAGCAAAGTCTGTCATAACATTGATTTACTCTAAAAATGGCTCAGCTCTAACTTTCCAGTCATTTTATAGTTTCTAAGACTACCCTTGACACTTAAATTCTCAAAAATTAAAAAAGGTGATAACCCATGAGCAGCAAATGGAACAGAAACAGTCATAATCATAGGAATTAAAGTCAAATCAGTTCTCAGGAGAGTATCTCTGCCCCAAATATCTAGGCCATTCTTCTAAAATATTTTCCTAACTTGTTCTGAGGCCTTAAATTCTAAAGACTACAATCTCTGCTCCAGTTGTCCCCTATTATAACTATTTGAAAGTTTTCCCTTAAGTCCAGTATTAATTTCTTTTAATATATGACTTCACATTGTACTCACACCAGAAAGAATAGAAATTAAGAATAATTCATTCCTTTCTTGTTTCCAGATGTTTTTATGGATTTGAAGACTGCAACTATGTCTTTCTTCACTGTCTTCTGTCTAGATTAAATGGCCCTAAATTTTTCAGCCTTACTATGTCTTCTAAACCTCTTAATATTCTTGCAAAGCTCCAGATTTTCTCTAACTGGTCCATATCTGCCTTGAGGCAACCAAAAAAAATAACTCATTTCATGGGGGATTTGCATGGTATTTGGCAAACATCTGGGAAAATAGTATTCTGCTATTCTGTAATTGAAACCATTCTAATAAAAGACATCATGCATTATGGGAGAAAGATCAAATGCTAGCTAGTTAAACAGGCATTACAGACTAGAACACATACTATCAATAAAGAAACAGTTACTGGAAGGTCATAAAGCACACCATAAAATTGACATAGACAACTGAAATCTGTGACACAAAATCCTATATCAGTGGCAGAAAGTCCAGCTGGAGGTCAGTCATTAGTGGTGCATCCCAAAGTTCAATACTGCAGCCAATACTGTTTAACATCTTCCTTAATGGCGTGTACAATGGGATGGAGTGCACCCTCAGCAAGTTCACAGATGATACAAAACCAGGAGGCCTGATTTATAGACCAGATGGGTGGACAGGCTGGAAAAATGGGCAGAGATGAATCTCATGAAGTTCAGTGAGGGGAAATGCCAAGTCGAGCCCCTGGGGAGGAATAAATCATAGAATTATAGAGTAGTTTGGGTTGGAAGGGACCTTTAAAGGTCACCTAGTCCAACCTCAAAGCAACAGAACAGACCGGGATTTACCAGCTGGAAAACAGGTTGGCAGAGAAGGACCTGGGAGTCCTGGTGGACAACAAGCTGACCAAAAGCCAGTAATGTGCTGTTGTGGCAAAGAAAGCCAACAGCCTCCTGGGCTGCATTAGTCAGAGTATTGTCAGCAGGTCTAGGGAGGTGATCCTTCCCCTCTCCTCAGCCCTGGAGTGACACACGTGGAATGCCGTGTCCAGTGCTGGGCTACCCAGCACAAGAGAGACATGGACATACTGGAGCAAGTCTAGGATGTGATTATTAAGGGATTGGAGCACCTATAGAATCATGGAATCATAGAATCATTAAGGTTGGAAAAGACCCTTAAGATCATCGAGTCCAACCTAGCACTGCCAAGTCCACCACTAAATCATGTCCTCGAGCACCACATCTACCCATCTTTTAAATACCTCCAGGGATGGAGACTCAACCACTTCCCTGGGCAGCCGGTTTCAGTGCCCGACTACCCTTGCAGTGAACAAGTTTTTCCTAACATCCAACCTAAACCTCCCCTGGTGCAGCTTGAGGCCGTTTCCTCTCATCCTATCCCTTGTTACTAGGGAGAAGAGACTGACCCTCGCCTCGCTACAACCTCCTTTCAGGTAGTTGTAGAGAGTAATAAGGTCTCCCCTCAGCCTCCTCTTCTCCAGGCTAAACAACCCCAGCTCCCTCAGCTGCTCCTCATAAGACTTGTGTTCTAGACCCTTCACCAGTTTCATTGCCCTTCTCTGGACATGCTCCAGCACCTTGATGTCCTTCTTGTAGTGAGGGGCCCAAAACTGAACACAGTACTCAAGGTGCGGCCTCACCAGTGTCGAGTACAGGGGCACTATCACCTCCCTGGTCCTGCTGGCCACACTATTCCTGATACAAGCCAGGATGCCATTGGCCTTCTTGGCCACCTGAGCACACTGCTGGCTCATGTTCAGGTGGCTGTCAACCAACACCCCCAGGTGCTTTTCCGCTGGGCAGCTTTCCAGCCACTCTTCCCCAAGCCTGTAGTGTTGCATGGAGTCATTGTGACCCAAGTGCGGGACGTGGCACTTAGCCTTGTTGAATGTCATACAGTTGGCCCTGGCCCAACGATCCAGCCTGCCCAGGTCCCTCTGTAGGTCCTTCCTACCCTCCAGCAGATCGACACTCCCACCCAACTTGGTGTCATCTGCAAACTTACTGAGGGTGCACTCGATCCCCTCATCCAGATCATCAGTGAAGATGTTGAACAGGACTGGGCCCAACACTGAGCCCTGGAGAACATCACTTGTGACTGGCTGCCAACTGGATTTGACTCCATTCATCACCACTGTCTGGGCTTGGCTGTCCAGCCGGTTTTTAACCCAGCACAGAGTGCACTTATCCAAGCCGTGAGCAGCCAGCTTCTCCAGGAGAATGCTGTGGGAGACAGTGTCAAAGGCCTTACTAAAGTCCAAGTAGACAACATCCACAGCCTTCCCCTCATCCACTAAGCGGGTCACCTTGTCATAGAAGGAGACCAAGTTAGTGAAGCAGGACCTCCCTTTCATAAGCCCATGCTGGCTGAGCCTTATCCCTCGGTTGTCCTGCACATGCGGCGTGATGGCACTCAAGATGACCTGCTCCATGACCTTCCCTGGCACTGAGGTCAGGCTGACAGGCCCGTAGTTCCTCGGATCCTCCTTCCGACCCTTCTTGCAGAGGGGCGTCACATTTGCTAGCTTCCAGTCATCTGGGACCTCCCTGGTTGACCAGGACTGCTGATAAATGATGGAGAGTGGCTTGGCAAGCTCCTCTGCCAGCTCCCTCAGTATCCTTGGGTGGATCCCATCTGGGCCCATGGACTTGTGCGCATTCAGGTGGAGGAGCAGGTCGATGACTGTCACCTCTTCGACAACTGGGACTTCATTCTGCGTACTATCTCCATCTCCCAGGTCAGGGGCCTGAAAACCCCAAGGATGACCAATCTGACTATTAAAGACTGAGGCAAAGAAAGCATTAAGTACCTCTGCCTTCTCCTTATCCTTCGTGGCAAGGTTACCTTCCGCATCCAACAAATGATGGAGATGCTCCCTGGCCCTCCTTTTGTCGCTGATATATTTGTAAAAACAGTTTTTTGTTATCTTTAACGACAGTGGCCAGTTTAAGTTCTAGCTGGGCCTTCACCTTTCTGATCTTCTCCCTGCATAACCTCACAACATTCTTGTAGTCCTCCTGAGTCACCTGCCCCTTCTTCCAAAGGTGTTAGGCTCACTTTGTTTTTCCAAGTTCTAGCCAAAGCTCTCTGTTCAGCCAAGCCGGTCTTCTTCCCCACCTGCTCATCTTACGGCACATCACCTGTCATGTGATGACAGGCAAGAGAGCTAAGAGAGTTGAGAATGTTCATCCTTGAAAAGAGAAGGTTCAGGAAGGATCTCGTCGATGTGTATAAATATCTGATGGGGGGTATAAAGAAGACAGATTCTTTCAGCAGCACCCGCTCACAGGACAAGAGGCAATGGGTGCACATTAAAAACGAGGAAATTCTATCTGAACACAAAACCCCACTTTTTTTTCATATGAGGGTGGTCATACACTGGCACAGGTTGCCCAGGGAGATTGTGAAGTCTCTATTCATGAAATATTTAAAACTTGACTGGTTCTGGTTAACCTGGTGTAAACAACCTCAAGAGGTCCCTTTCAACATAATGATTCTGTGATTCTGTGAAATAAGACAAAAGGATCATTGAACTGAATGACTTCTTCTCACAGAAGTCTGATAAATGGAAAGGAATCTGGTGAAGGAAACAAGAGAAGCATTAAAAAAAAATGGCAGTGGGGAAGGGTGGAAAGACTAAATAGCCCAAACACAAAACTATTGCCCAACAGAAGCTCCTTTGGGCTTTAGATTTGGATTGAGACAATTTATTTTTAGATCATCTACTCCTAAAAGCTGAAATGCCCTGAATTAACAACCATCAGCAATAACAATATTGCAAATAACAGTAACATGGGAGATGATAAATATAAATTTGATAAATTTTTGCTGCTTACGGCACTGTGTCCCTTTCACCTCCCTGATTATATCCATAAGATAAAATTAAATGCCTCTAAATACTTTTTCAGGTCTTATCACTTTTTTTAAAACCAAATGTATTTCTTTCTATCCAAGATCCAAAGTGAGGGTGGTAAGACACACATACATGCATATTTTTTTACAGGCAATAAGAAAAAAATAGTATAAATGATAGTGAAACACAAAAGAAGAACTATAATTTGAGTGGGAAGACACAATTCACAAAGTAAATCTTATAAAGCCCCATGTTGGCAATTGTCCTCACTTTATTCTATGCAACAAACAGGGTGTTAGTAGAGGAGAACAAATCTTTGGACCTCCATGATTGCACCAAAAGCTGATGAGCTTCTATGAAGAAAATACACCGTGGCAGGACAGAAATGGATAATAAGCCACTCAAATCTACATGGGGGAAAAAAAAAAGGAAGGCGGAAGGAGAAAATACTGGAGAAAGCATTCACACTCATGCAATCTCTTTGAAACTGAACAAAAGGGTTGAGTGAACTGCCTGAATTTCTGACAAAAAAAATGCAGGCATACTAACCCTTTTCCTGCAAAGTGATGAAAAACCACAGCTAATGTGGCTTAAAATGCAATTAACCCTATTTTCCTCTTGCTTTGAGCATCCCCTATTGTGGTGGGTTGACCCTGACTGGATGCCAGGTGCCCACCAAAGCTGCTCTATCACTTCCCCTCCTCAACTGGACAGGGGAGAGAAAATATAATGAAAGGCTTGTGAGTTGAGATAAGGACAGGGAGAGATCATTCACCAATTACTCTCACAGGCAAAACAGACTCAATTTGAGGAAATTAAATTAATTTATTACAAATCAAGTCAGAGTAGGGTAATGAGAAAATAAAAACTAAATCTTAAAACACCTTCCCCACCAACTCCTCCCTTCTTCCTAGGCTCTACTTCACTCCCAATTTCTCCACTTCCATCCCCCAAGCAGTGCATGGGGACAGGGAATGGGGGCTGCGGTCAGTTCATCACACGTTGTCTCTGCCGCTCCTTCCTCCTCAGGGGGAGGACTCCTCACACTCTCCTCCTGCTCCAGCGTGGGGTCCCTCCCACAGGAGACAGTACTCCATGAACTTCTCCAACATGAGTCCTTCCCACGGGGTGCAGTTTTTCAGGAGCAGACTGCTCCAGTATGGGTCCCCCACGGGGTCACAAGTCCTGCCAGCAAACCTGCTCCAGTGTGGGCTCCTCTGTCCATGGGTCCACAGATCCTGCCAGAAGCCTGCTCCAGCATGGACTTCCCATGGGGCTCACAGCCTCCTTCAGGTGTATCCACCTGCTCCGGCATGGGGTCCTCCACGGGCTGCAGGTGGCTATCTGCTCTACCGTTAACCTGCATGGGCCGCAGGGGGACAGCCTGCCTCACCGTGGTCTTCACCACAGGCTGCAGGGGAATCTCTGCTCCAGCGCCTGGAGCACCTCCTCCCCCTCCTTCTTCACTGACCTTGGTGTCTGCAAAGTTGTTCCTCTTCCATATTCTTACTCCTCTCTCCAGCTGCTGTTGTTGCGCAGTATTTTTTTCCCTGCTTCTTAGATATGTTATCCCAGAGGCGCTACCATCGTCGCTGATGGGCTCGGCCTTGGCCAGGAGTGGGTCCATCTTGGAGCCGGCTGGCATTGGCTCTATCAGACATAGAGGAATCTTCTAGCAGCTTCTCACAGAAGCCACTCCTATAGCCCCCTCACTACCAAAACCTTGCCGTGCAAACCAAATACACCTGTACTGTTCAGTTTCTTTCCTTTATGTAAAACTGTAGTACATTATTTGAAATGGTGAAGAATGCTCCTCTATAGAGTCAGTCACAAACTTACTTAAAAAAATTCATTATTTTTCACTTTATCATCTTAAAATGGAAGATATTTGCACATTACGGACGTTATTTAGAAGACAGAATTTAAGAAATACAAATAAAAAGGAGCCTGTTGTACATCCATACAAGAACTAGTGCAATTACGTCTACTAATTCTTTTGGGGAAAGATTTGAATAAAAATAGTGATAAAGAAATTAGAATGTATTTTATTGCATGCTTGGATCAAATGATTTAGAAATTTTGTCATGGTAAAAACCTATCACAGAAAAATATGTCATTTTTTCAATTCTTCTCAGTTGACACTCTCAGAATAGGACTATCATTTCCTTTTCATGATGTTCGTAAGAAAACATTATATTCACTCATCATGACAATTACTGCCTGAGCTTCTGGCCTGAGAACAGATTGACCATAGGAAGCAAACTGTGGTTTTGTCCTTAGGAGTGCTTCTCTCAGCACAAAGTTAGGATATACACTTGAAGCAGTGTAGGAGTTAGAAGTGAGTCCCACAGACTACTGTGTTTTGGTAAAAACAACATGTTTCTTTAGTCTGAAAATGCATGAAAATAACTGAGGTGAGCAAAATCTTCACTGAAACCAGCAGGATTGTAGAAATAATGAGCATGCTTTATGTTTAGAGCTGGAAATATGCCACCCTAATGCAGTGCTCATTGACATTTCCACACAATTATTTGCCTTTTATCTTGCAAAAAAAAGAAGAGTTTTAACATGGGTATCTGTTAACAGTAATGTTTTATGACATAGCCATGTTTATCTCCTGCCATATTTAATCTCACAATATCTCTTTGCAACTGTTGTGATCTTGTGAGACACTGAACACAGAGCCCTCACCCAGCTTGTTCTGCAGAATTCTGATGGCAGATGTCTTCACTAAAAGGAAAATAAAGAAGGTAGATGAAGAGAGTCAACATAAGACTTCACAAAGTTTCTAGAACAATAGCAGGGAATGTTTTATAAATACTTTTTCTGATTTTTATCTCTATAGTATATATACTATAAGACACCTCTTTCTTCACACCTGACTTGAACAGAAATGTATATGAACTCATGAGATTCACAATCCTATTAGTTACAGCCTTATGTAATTCACAGAAGTGTTTAGTTCATATCCAGTTATGTTGTTGTAATTTGAAAAACTGTGTAAAGTGCAAATTTAACTGATGATATTAACTTTCCACTCTAGGACTGAGTCAAAAATGATTAAGCAAAATAAGCTTTCATGTCTACCTACATGCACTGCTACTTTTAATGTACAAAGTTTTTACAAGATCTTGTTTTGTTTTGTTTTGTTTTGTTTTGTTTTGTTTTGTTTAGCAGCAAAGGTATTAAAAGGTATGTGTCTGTTTTTTTCAGGCATAGTGTTCCATAAGTTAAGCAAGCTGACCTGACACCAACAACTCTGTCATTTGGGTCTATTTAAGACACTGTATTTGAGTTCCAGCTTTTAAGTAGAGAAGATAGGGATTTCCAACTGGTCATGAAAATTGTCTTCCACACACCTTCATGTACAGGTGGTAATTATATACTGGTATAGAACATTTTCATGTATATCTCTCAAAGATCTGTATACATCCAGGTCATTTGCTGACACATGTAATGATTTACAATTCTGTACTGCATAGCTAAGAGTAAATGTTGAAATATTATGAAGAAAAAAGCTGTGTTGCCAATATCAGAACTGAGCCTTCACTGTGTTTCCCATCTCAAACACTATTTTGTTAGGAAGCATTAAACAGGACATCCACTTTTGGAAGAAATGCGCCTGAAATAAGCACATCAATAATGCAAATACTTAGGCACCAGCACTAACATTTCATTTCAAGAAGTATAATTATTTAGAGATAGTACTTTCTAGTCCATAAGAATTAATTGATAGATTTATTTTTCCTAACCTGGCATAATTTTCCTCTTGGTTTCTAAACTAAACTCCTTCAATTGCCATTTTTATAACGCATGTTGTTTGGCTTCTAGGAACCTAGACAGTCAAAGCAATCAAATCCAATGTAAAGTTCCAAATATTCAATGTGAACTGGTGCAAATGTCATGGCACTGGGCACTGACAGACATATTTGAGCGAATCTTGGCACGGCAGTTTAGAATGTTGCTTTCCTTAACTGTCCTCTCTTTACCTCTACCAAATACAGCCACTGTCCTGAAGTGGAGCCACAACAAGAAGAATATGTTTGCGCTAATTAGTGATTAAATGTATAGCCTTCTGCTACCACTAATATAAGGGAGCTATCTTTGCCTGCAGAAAATTCACTAGAACAAATAGACCATTAGCCATTTAATCAAACTCATCTACTATTTCCACAGAGAAATCCAGAGTTTCAGCCTTGTACCAGCCTCACCAGTCATAAAGTTACCAAAGACAGGCTCTGTCTTGCTCAGGCTCTGTCAGACACCAGGAGAAAAGGTCTTGTCTACTCAAGGATCATCTACTGAGAATGTCAGACACATGAGGCTAGAACCAGTTATCTTAAGTCTCTCTTAAATGTTGGGAGTAAAAGCCTAAGAGAAAGAGCACCTTTCAGAAATTCATGAAGAAAATAATTGCAAACAAATATTTCATTTGATTATTTGGAAACAAAAAACATCTATTGAACTTCTTGTAGTGGGAGTGTGTATGTGCCATAATAATCAAAGCTGCATGCACAAGTTAGTATACAAAGGACCCCCTGCAGTTTCCCTGATGTCCCTCTAGCCGTTCAGTCTGGAGATTTCTGAAACAAAGATAATGTGGCAGGGCACATAGAGAACAAATGCTTGCAGTCCACACATAAACACAGATGGAAAAAAGGATTACCAAGCCTGGAATTTTTTTTATTTTTATTTTTTTCTATTTAGAAAAGATATTTGTATTATTTATTCAGGATAGTTACCTGTTATTTTTCTATAAGAACTAACTAGATCAATGGAAACTCTGAAAGAGGGGAGGTACACTATGGTTCACATAGTGAACCCCAGAAGAAACTGGAAAGGCCATTTCCTAGAGTCTACAGAACATTACAGACAAAGACTAAAAGAAAGACACAGGATACAGGCAGGAGCCTGAACGTCTTGCAGGGAGACCTAGGGACTGCCTGAAGATGAGACGGCAGAGATCCAGACCACAAAGGGTGGAGACGGCACTTCCCAAAGACCAGAAAGCACTTCCCAAGGACCAGAGGTAACTGAGAAGATGTTTCTGATACTTGGTAATCTTGGTCAATTACAGAAAAAGGCCAGAAGCAAGAACTTGCCTTCAATGACACGGTGGCAAAAGGCGAATGTTCGTTCACTTACTTGCAAGTATTTGTGGTTTATGCTCAAATAAAATCTGGTTTGGTATTTTTTTGAGTTGGGTGTGTTTAAAACCCTTTCTGTCTTCTTGGGGAATAAAGATAAGTTCTAGAAACTTCTGTCTCAAAGCTATGCTGCTGACTTAGGGTCCCATCACAACATATGAGTTATTCTTCCTATATTCATAGTAATCTGGAAGATATTAATGATGCCATATGGCCCATTGTTCAGCACTGTAACAGAAATTTTCCCAGATTATGACTTTGCATTGAAGCATGACTCTGCATCCTTACATGCTGAGTACAGTACCTGTTATTAATTCATTAATTTGTATAGGTCTGAAAGTATCTAGCAATTTGCATAGTTGTTCAGAAAATCCAGCAGCATAATTACCTTGCATACAACCATTTATTTCCCTTTATTCTTATTTTCACAAGTGCAAGGTAACAATTTCAGTGTCTGCTTCAAAAAACAAAATCAATTTTGAGAAAAATATTAGGCTTGTACACTTCCTTTTTTTTTCCCCCCTGATTAGACCTTACATGAAAGATGTCATTTGACTTATTCCAGAATAAGTCTGTTAAACATCTGGATTCATCACCACTGCTGCAACATTCATCTGCACAAGAGGAGAGACTAGAACTTGTGTCTCCAACACTCCTATATTTTCCCAACAGCTTCTCATTCCAGCAATTTTGGAATTTTTGGAAAAATGAACATAAACTTGACAGGTGAAAATTCTCAAGGAAATATCATAAAGCAATATATTCCCAAAGAATGAGTGAAACTTAAGAGAAATTTTCTGTCAGTGTTTTTATAGTTGTGAAAACAATCATGAAGAGCAATAAATGTTTTTACTTACAGGGGATACCAGCAAGTATTCTAAGATTGGTAAAACATAATTATTTCATTTTATAAATAAAGCAATTTTTTTCCCTCCTTTTTCTGTCTAATGTCTAAGAATCTCCTGTCAGAAAGCCATTAAGCATCATATACCTATTTATGTCAGAGCTTCTTCTGGAAGACAGATGTCCTAATTTCATCTGCTTTGTTGAAAAGTTGGAGACCAAATATAAAAGCTACCAAACTTTGACATACGATTGTATATAATAATTTTTATAGTTACAATCTTGACAAGTCTTTTTATTTTCATTTAGGCATTCCACCATGGATTGAAATTAATGATGTGAACATTAAAGTCTTTGAAACGAATGTGTCTGGAAGCAGATGTATTACTGATGAATACAAATAAAACTATTTTTCATAGGACTTCCCATCTGGAGAAGACAATTACTGCATGTTCTGTATTATATCATCATCTACCATAGGCAGAATTTGCAACAAGGTAGCGACAGTATTAGCTCTTAACATTTCTTTGAGTTTGAGTGCATTACGATTTAAGAATCAGTTATGTCCCAATCCTGAAAATTGCTGCACTTATATTACATGCACAGAAAATTACACTGAAATCTATGAATACCATAAAAATCACTCCCCAAATTAAGAGTCTTTAATTTCCATCTCTGGAGTTGTGAAATTCAAACGACAATTCACAATGTAAAGAAGCTACATTTTCTAAACACCTCAGTAGTTTATCTTGTTCATGTCACTAAGCCACAGCAGACTTAACTAAAGCATTCTACTCTAACAGACAGAGCAGACCAAACTGAGGTACTGCAGAGAATTATACAGAGATGCCTTAATGTTGCTTAGTTTCATGACCACTGGACAACAAATCAGGTATAGAGTACTGCATTATCAAAATTGATAAATTCCTCTTGATTTATTAATTTTTATTATAAAATAGCCTTTGGTTTGGTTTGGTGTTTTTTGTTTTTTGTTTTTTGTTTTTTTAATTCCTGAAAAAAACATGTCATGGATATGCAGATAAAAGACTTCTTATCACCTGAACTAACTTCTCGAGGAGATATTAACACATTGATGGCAAACTACTGAAGATGGAAGGTTATACATTGCTGAATTAGATTTTCTACTCCAGTTCAGTGGACTGGATATTCACATGGTGTAAATTCATGTAGTTTTAGTAAAGCTAATGGCCAAATGTCTATTTGAAATATTTGAGGATGCTACCTGAGTTTTGTATCCTTCTTCTCTTGAAACCCACCTACAAATTTCCCCCCAAGCCACCTCAGGGTTTGGATCAATGTGTTTCCAAGATCCAGCTCTGGTATAACCCCATTGCTTGGCCTTGGTTGCTGAGAAAGTGGCTAAGCCATGAGACAAAGTCATGTGACAAAGTCTGCAGAAAGAGAAAATGTAAAATTACAGACAGAAAAAGAATTGTTGAGACAAGTATTGCTAGTAGCTCTGGATTCAAGATGGGAAACATCAACATGAAAAGGTTTAAAATCCTAAAAGAAAAAAAATCATGGAGTCTAATGGGGGGTTGTCAGACCATCAGGTTGAGTTGGTGTTTCATTGTTGGTGGAGGCTGGGAAAGATGGCTGAGAATCCAGTATAGGAAGCTATGGAGGTGAAGTGCTCTTTCCACGAGGTGCTTGCAGGCCAGCCAAAGCCTTCAGGGTGATGAGCACATGGATCCTAATAGCTCATTAAATCTCAATGACCTTCCGTGTGTGTTAGCCAATATGTGATTGCTATATGCATTAAACTGAGTATATCCTGCTGACAGATTCTCCTTACACACAGCTAAAGATTTCCAAACACATTCACTTAAAAGAATAATAGCAAAAGATTATACCATTTTGGAAAACTATTTAATTCTGGGTAATTCTGAAATCAAGCTGATTTCTTTCTTTTCCTTCCTTCTTTGCTCCCTTCTTCCCTCCCTCCCGTCCTCTCTTCCTCCTTCCCTTCCTTTCTCTCCTTCTCTTTCTCTCTATTTCTGTCTCTCTTTCTCTCTCTCCTAAACCACCAGGATATCAATATGATGTTAATTCTGCTGTTAGTGGTTATTTCACTGGAATTATAGGTAATTATTGTAGGACAAAATATTTGCTTTGTGATTTTCCTACATTTTATGGATCCTTGGTCCCTTTTACTTTGCTGTACCAAGCAAAGTCTCTGTATCATTTCCCTCTTTGTCTGGTGTTTGGGTTAATAATGTGTGATGTCTCAGTCAATAGAAAATTATTTTCTAGTCCCTTAGCATTTAAGTGTTTTGTATTTGCAGTACATTAAACTTCACGCCCTCAACTTTAGCATCCAGTCTGAAGCCAAAATCATTCTGATGACTATAAAGCACAATGCTGCATTAATGGATTTATTCTCCGCTCCTGTTGCTGTTGCTAATAGTCTAAAACTGATATGGAAGAAATCTTTATTTCTAGGGGAAATAAAGAACAAACCAGAAACTCCCAAAGTCTGATATAGAAATAGCAGTGCTGTCTTGGGAAATGCTGTCATCTGACCAATGCTACAATAATAAGCATATTGTAATGGTACGTTGAAGGATACAGGATTTCCCTGAAAGAATGGTGGGTTTACTAATTCCTCTGAATACTTCCCAATTAATAGTTTAATTTTGCATTTAATGGACCTGAAGAGTCACCATAAAGATTCCAATGAGAGATGAGGGACAAATAGTATATAATAAGAAATCCTATCCCAAATTTTATTCACATGTTGGATCTGCACATGGAAAGTGCAGATTTTTAAAAAATACACTTCTTTCTAAAATACAAAGTAATGGGATATGTTATCTGTTCCGCAGCTAACAGAAAGCTACTCAATTAAAAGAGGCGTGAAGATTGTAAGAAAAGGAAAATGATAGTTAACTAGCAAATGAGACTAATAAACTATCCATTGAAATTGCCCACTTCTGCACATGAGCTGTTTTCCTTTGTTTTTTTATTATTTTAACACTTATCTCTGATGAAGGGGGTGGAAAACATGCAGTTGGAGAGAGCTGTTTCATCTGTCTTTGGTTTCCTGTGCGGGTTGCAACCTACAAAGTTACAATGTCTGAGTAAAGATTTATGTGTGTCCATGTGTGAGACAAAATGTGTCAGCCAATTTTACACGTAGTCTCAGGACAGGTGCTATCCCAACTACTTACTCCTTGAGATCTGTTATGTCTGGAAGGTTTGTTTTGTTTTGTTTTGTTTTTGTGGACACTATTTAATATAAAGTGAGGTTGCATAGTGATCTAACTGGTAAACTATAAACTTAGAAATGAGGAACACCTAAACCTGTTCCAGGTTTTCTATGACTTACATGATCTCACACCTTTTTCAGACATATTTTATTTCATTTTCTCTGAAGTTTGTTCCTCTTCTCTGCCATTCCTTTGTTGTCCTCTTCTTGGCGTGCAGATCCCTTCTGATTAGGCATACCAGCCTTGAGTTTTCTCCATCAAGTTGCAATCTTCACTATCACTTTCCAGAAGTCATCCACTTTTCCAGTTCTTTCAACCACTCCCAAAGTTTCCATTTCATCTCTATTCTCTCCCACCTTGGAGGCTTTATTAATTTATGACTGTTCCTGTACTCTAATTCTTTCCTGCCTTTTAGCCTAGCCAGCTAATGTCTTTCTCTCTCTCATGCTACACAGGTTTGTGCCCAAGGTTTTCCTTAAATCTTGATTTGAGCTTCTAATGGAGAAATCATATTAACTTACACACTGTTTGTGATTAAGCTTACCTGGTACTTATATCGGATGATAGTGTTTATCCATAAAGGGTGAACTGTGTATGGGAGAAAGTCAATTTGACAAATTGCCGCTATTCACTTCCACTCTGTCTCCTGCTACATCCCTGTTCCATATTGATTCTTTGCTCACAGGTCAATTTCTTCACACGCTTCTTACTCTGTAGTAGTTTTATGCCACGTCTCCCTACCCAGAGGTCTTACTGCCTCTCAGCTGTGCTTTCAAAGATTAAGACCTCTTTTAAAAAAAAGCTAAGAGGAAACAATGGATAAACTAGGCACAACAAGATCTGTGAGATCTGGCCATCATAAGCAGGTTAGTGAACTTATAAATGCCATTGTGGCTGATGATTTAACTTTGGCTTCCTCCTTCTCTGTTTTGATTCATGTACTGGCTTGCTCGCATCAAAATAGTATAGACAAGAACAGCGAGGACTTCTGACATGAAATTGATAGGAAGTTTTTTTCTGGAGGGAAGTAATATTAACAGCTTTTGAAACAGATCATAAATATGTAGATAGTCATATCAGTGTACTTGAATTTTTCAGTAGCTTTTAACAAGATATTATTTCAGACCTTCACCAGAGGCTTCTAAAGAAACTGTGAGCAACTATGAAGAAAGGCATTTTGTAGGTCAGTGAGTGGCTAAAAAAATCAGAAATAAAGAATAGAATAGAAGTTTATGTCCAATTTTTACAACAAGCAAAGGCTTCTGGTAGGATACGATAGGCACTGAGACGTAGGTCATTTAACAGATGTTATAGAATCCTCAGTAAATGATCTAGAAAAGGAGGTAAATATTGATGCAATAAATTTTACAGATAGTACAAATTTAGTGGTTTTTTCTACTAACCTTAGGGGGAAATTTTAAGAATAGCATTTTCCACTGTCATAAGTTATTTTATTTTGGGAAAACTGCAGAGACGTTTACTGAAAATATGAACCTAACAAGAACAGTCAATTCTTTGGATAAACACAAAGCACTCTAAGTCCTACATATGTGTATTTGAAAACAAAATTGTGCCTCATTTTGGTACAGTAAGCTTCAAGATTGAGGATAAACAAGTTCTTCTCAAACTTCTTGCCAAAAAGAGCACTTAAAAATTTATTGGAATTGAGTTTAGAAAAGTGTCAAAAATGCATTAAGTGGCAACACCTCTCCCACTCACCTCTGGTTTCAACTTTCTTTAAGACTTTCCCTGTACTTTTTCTTGAAAAATATTAAATTACTATGATTTCTTGCCATGCAGAAATCCTAAAATGCGCAACAAAGCTGATAGTCTGTTAGGTTTACATTGTTAAAAAATGCCAAGGCTGCAACTGTGCCACTTTGGATCTGTTTATATAAGGTATAAGTGGAGCTACCCTAGAAGTAACTGTACAAGAGAAGCCAGCTCTGGAACAAGCAGCTTTCCGCACAGCTGCACCTTGCCTAAGCAGTTTGGCTCAATAGTCAGCCTCTGAATGCCTACATGTTAACATTGCTACTGTGATTTTAGGAACCGTAGACCAGTGTTGCTATGTCCCATGTAGCTATCTATTTCAGCTAGCTCAAAGGCAAATTGAGAATTTCTTACATGGCACAACACTGTGCTACATAAAAATGTTTACAGAGTCCCTGCACTCTGCTGAAAGAACGCTCTTCATAGCTAGTTGTCTTCTTACTGCCTGGTAAAATGCAGCTCTGGTTCCTAAACAGGGTCTCTGGAAGTTACTGGAAGTTACTCTGGAAGTTACATAATTCACCTGAAGTATTGAATGGAAAATGACTGGGCATGACTGAAAACTAGTAATTGAGATCTTCATTACTAGGTGGCAGTTAAAGCTTATTTTATTCTTCTTCTGTTCTTTTTTTAATGAAAAGATAATAATAGAAGTGGGGAACTTCAATGGTATAAGCACTTTGCACTATCCCTCTGCCTCAGAATGACATGCATGGAGAAAATGCCCGCCAGAGTGGCCCCCACCCTCTCCATTGAAGAGGAAGCCTCGTTAGGCTGACATTGTACATGGGACCAGATGGCAGGGTATGAGCAGAAGATTACGGGTCCTTAGAATTGAATGACAGGTTTTATTCCCAGTGCCACAGTAGTTAAAGAGAGTTTTCAAAGTTCAATAAGCAGAAGTCACATAACTTGTGACCTCATCTTGCCAATTAGGAGAGAAAACCCTTAAGGATAATAAGCTTGGCCAGATAAATGTAGTCTTCCAGGGCTAATGAGGATCATATTGTATAAATTGACAGCATTTCCTTCTTTTAATTAAAAAGGAACAAACATATGGTATGTTTTGTCCCCATTTTTTGTTATGAGACATTTCAGCAACGTAACATGCAAGTATATGATAACAGATGAAGGAAAAAGCAATGCTCTTCACTAGGCATATAGCTTTCCTGGCATCTGTCAATGCTCTATAGCTGCAAAGTCACACACAAAAACAATTTCTGTATCATGCAAAACATTCTTTATGTAATCAGTAAAAAAAAAAAATCAGAAGTAGCTACATTATTTATAAGAATGACAAGGAAAATCAGGTGTATGCTGTCTTAATGACAGGTTAATAGCATGTTAAAGGGCTGGAAGGGAATCTTCATATAATATGAAATAATCAGAAATAATCAGAATAACAGTTAAGGTTTACATAACGTTTAACAGCTCGCTTTGTAGATCTATAATGTATATTTTAAATAGAAATTTTTAAATATGAATGATTCTTTAATACAAAACAGAATTTCACGTATGATTATACAAGAAATTCCAGTATATGCCGTCTCCAGAATTTGTACCATTAACTTTAAAGAAAAGATCTGTAGAATAAAGCAAGATGTAATCAAAGCAACCTGAGCCCCTGATCTATTCCTTGTAAATAAGTTGTCTCCTTCCTCCAAGCTCTATGTAACTTTCAGAATTTGCCCTGTAGCTTTTGTGGCGGGTCAGTGTTTATCTTAATTGAAAGTGTACTTATCAATACTGAATAATAACATAATCTTCTTCAGTCTTCTGTCTTCACTTTTAGTGATCATTAACACTTCAAAATTATTAAGATTTAGAAATAAAGCTATAATCCAAATCTCAAAAACAGGTGATTTATGTATGCTTAGTTAAGTATAATGTGTGAAGCACCCTGCAACGGCATGTTATTAAAAATCATATTAGTAAACAATATCTTTAAAGTAAGCTAAAGGCTAAGCCAAACAAATTTAAAGGTTTTAAAACTCAAAGCTGTCTGTATTATAGATATGACACTTAAAACGATTTGCAGTGAATATAATGTATTCTCTGCCTCTTGGGGTCTTGAGATCAATATGAGATAGGGTCTTTTTTTTGAAGATGTTTTAGGAAAACCATAAATGTCAAGCTCTTTACAATGTGAAATTGCCTGAGTTTTCTCTATACAAGCATGTGTGTAGAGATCTGTGTGTCTTTCTGGCCTTGTATCTACTATTCTGGTAGAAGTGACAGAAGATCCTTTATGGAGGCTCTATGCACTGAAGAGATAATTTACATTTACATATATGCTGTGGGATTCAGTTGCAAACATTTAGTCCCACTGTGCTGTTTGAAGTACCCTAAAGCACTTTTTGTCGGAATTGGCAAATGACACATTGCTGGAAGGTCTGGAGATGCAGCCAAAGACTAGACAGAACACTGAATTGTCCCTAAAATGAAATTTAGGTAAAGGAATCATACTAATGGGGTGGGGTTCAGTTCAAGACAAAGATAATGTATCATCTTGTAAAGATGACGGTGTCAGTAAAAATCACCCATATGTTTAACTGATAGTGAGTTTTATTTGATTATATAATACTGGTATACTGTTCACATGCAGAACCAGCTATGGGCAAGAAGTAAACAGCCAAACAATAGCTGCCACTTGGCATTGATCACGTCGCATTTGGGATGTTATCAACTTGATTCTGAAAATGAAGAAAGGAAGAAGAAAACAAAAGGCAGGGCCACATCCACCCACATTAGTAAAAGCCTGAAAATCTTGGAAAATAAAGGAAAACATCTGGATCTACATGAAAACTATTCTGAGTCCACTTTTTCCCTGGTACAGTGTTGCGTAACAATGAAGAGTTAACCTGCAGTAATGGGAAAAGTTTAAAATTCCCATTTCCTCTTTTTCTTCTCCTATTGTCCTGCAAACCTCTGATTAGGAGACTTCTAGCAGTTGATTTGAACTCATGTTTTCTCTTTCCAATAAAGGAAGCAATTAACATTATTATCCTTAACACCGTTGGTGGATTAAAAAAAAAAAAAGCCCTACATCTCAAGACTTTTATTTTTGTTCTTTATATGAGTACTTCAGACTTAAATATTGCTTATGTCAAAAATGATAACATTAATCCAGAAATGAAACATAACTTGCCAGCAACATTTCTTGGAGGGGAAAAAAAAAAAGCTTTTCAAGTTCCTAATCAAAAGAAATAAGAAGATGAAGACCTATGTATGTAAAGTCTGAAAGCGTATTAAATTGATAGTATGAATGTATGACTGCATCATTTCAATATATAAACACTATATGTGAAGAAAAAAAAAAAAGGAAAATCACAAGCAGATGGGACAAAATATCAAGTAAGACCTATGGGCATTGGGAGGAAAACTGTGACAACGGATAATATTATTTTCCTAGATTATTATGCAATAATTATGGGAAGAAATGTATTATGCTAGAGATAGCAAATGAGAAAAAAAGAGGAAGGGAAGGGAAGGGAAGGGAAGGGAAGGGAAGGGAAGGGAAGGGAAGGGAAGGGAAGGGAAGGGAAGGGAAGGGAAGGGAAGGGAAGGGAAGGGAAGGGAAGGGAAGGGAAGGGAAGGCTGCAAACTGTGGTTCAGAGGCTAAGATTTTTCATACTTCACTTTAATGCAATGAAAAATTACTAAAACAAATTACTTGTATAACTCAGTCTGTTACCAGATGCAAAGACTAAGCAGCAGCCCAGAAGCAGAAAACTGACATCAAATTGACATTGTAGGGGAACCAGTGAAGTGCCGACAAGCTTTCCTTGGAATTTTACAGAAGAAAAAGAGAAATGGCAACTTAGTATGATAGATTCATCTTAACACCACCACCATAGCAGTGTAATTTACAACCCAGATTTCAGGGAGCAGTGCATGGGCCAGGCAAGCAGGAAGTCTATAAAACCCAGAAGCCTCTACTTCTGATTAAAATTAGTGAATGCAAGAATGAGGGATCTATTACCTGGAACAAATAATTCAAACAGTTAGTTACACAAGTAAGGTAGCTATACCTAGAACAGGTGATTCACCCCTGTGCAACCCTGCAGAAAATTCTTAAGATTCCTGGATATCTGAAGATCTGGATTCTTTCCTCATATCATATGGTGATTGTCACATTACAGGTGATTTTCTCACTCTACTCTGCACTGGTGTGGCCTCATCTTGAATACTGTGTGCAGTTTTAGGTGCCACAGTACAAAAAGGATACAAAGCTACTAGAGAGTGTCCATAGGAGAGCCACAAAGATGGTGAAGGGTTTAGAGGGGAAGCCGTACAAGGAGGGGCTGAAGTCACTTGGTCTGTTCAACCTAGAGAAGAGGAGACTGAGGGGAGACCTCATTGCGGTCTACAGCTTCCTCACAAGGGAAGAAGGAGGGGCAGGTGCTGATCTCTTCTCCCTGACAACCAATGATAGGACCCAAGGGAACAGCAGGAAGATATGCCAGGGGAGGTTTAGGTTGGACATTAGGAAAAGGTTCTTCACCCAGAGGGTGATGGAGCACTGGAACAGGCTCCCCTGGTGTCATGTTTGGGTTTGTCAATGCAGGGACAGGAATTGGACTTGATGATCTTTGTGGGTCCCTTCCAACTAAGGATATTCTATGATTCTGTACATGGGTGAATTCACCCTGTACATCACCTGCCTTATGAAGTAGTGCAATTATTACTCTCCTGCTTGTTTAAACCCTTAGCTACTCTCACAGTTTTATTCAACCCATTCTGTCAAGATTGTTCTTTCTCTTGTTAAAATTTCTCTTTGAGAATTTTTAGAATTTTCTTATTATCCTCCTTTCTTTTTTCTTCTTTTTCCTTCAGAAGACAAATAATTAGTTTACCCTTTTCACTATCATCATATGTTCTACCTACTCATATTGTTGAGATATCACTGTGTTTATTTTATTTGGATGTTTGTAGACTTTTCATGATTCCTTATTAGATCTTGTTTTCCATTTCCTGGCCCTATAATCAGTCATAGTATTTTATTGTCAGAAGTACTTAGTTGTCTATCTTACTTTTCAGTAATAAGATCCCAGAGCTCACATCTATATAAAAAATAACAACTATAATGACCTGGAATGTAGACCTAAAACTCAGCCTTCTCACTGAGGAATCCCTACAGAAGAAAAGTCAGCATTTCTATGTACTGTCAGCTTGTTTTTGCATTAAGCAGAAGTAAATGTTATAACTTTTTTATATTAATTTCCTGACTCCTTCAAAATAACAAGAAACTTTCTCTCTGGCCACTGTCTCAATTTGCACCAGATGCCATTGTTCACCATTGTGAATTTGTTTTTTTTGACATGCCAAGCTACTGTCTAAGATAGATGACCACTCTCCATACCCTTAACATCAGTTTGTTCTCTCTCTGCCCAAGTCTTCAATTCCTCCTTGAAGTTGGTGAGAGATTGCTCCTAGGTATTCAAACTAAATATAGAAATACATTCAGATCAGCTTGCTGACCAAATATGTTTGCCATATATCTGGGTTTATCATTACAGGTTTTGAGCACAAACTTTCCTGTTACTTTTTCCATTTCTCTGACTATCTTTATAAGTATGCTCAGTTCTTTCAATAATAAGGCAACTCACTACTATATCAAGGTGTTTCATGTTTATATTTCTTGTTCCTTACATCAGTAAGTTCTGTAGATAATTAATTTTCTGGCTTTAATCCTATACTGTCATAAGCAGCAGAAGGTTTACTCTATGTTCATGTTAGACTTTCTGTATGCAAATGCAACATTGCACCAGCATAACAATTTCAAGAGGTACTTCACATTCTTGCATTATAGTATAGAAGCTATCCCATATCCTGTAGCACATGCAAGCTATTCATGTGCTTTCTTAAAATCTGTAAAAAATTAAAGATATAGATGAAGCTTATTCCACCATAACTGTAATCTATAACTAATCTATTTTTCCTAAACAAAATTGATTTTCTCTCACTATACTCTCTTCATAAATGGCAATATGTATATATTAAATATTACATTTGATAGGCTGTAATACAGAAGGAGATACTACACTGTCATGCCCCTTACATTCTCTTTTTCCAAAATGGGGCATGTTATTTCTTTGTTTTGTTGTGTTCTTTTAATTCCTTATATGAATGAAACAATTTTGTACAGTGTCTAAATTAATCATCCATTCTTTACTAATGCACCTTTACAATACCTCATGCTTTGTTGCTTTGGGCTTGTCTCCTAAATCTCTTCAAAATTTGCATCTTCAGACAGTTCATGTAGCTGAAAAGTGTATACTTGAAGCGTTGTAATGTTTGTCCATCTAATGTCATATAATTCGGGGAAGGAAGGGGGGTGGGACTGTGTGAGAAAGAGAAGTCATTACAGCAGAGCAGAGAATACTGAATTAAAGCCTACCTGATAACTAGGAGAAAGAGTGGAAGGAACATGGTGGGAAAGGAGAAGAGGAAACACATGTAAAAACCAGCTCAGTCACCACAGCTCCAGGAACTGGAGCAAGGATGGCGAGCACAGTGGGGATAGCAGGATTGCTGCAGTTGTTTCACAAACCAGTTGCAACTTTGGCGATTAGTTTAATCAAACCAGCCTTGATTTCTTATTTATCCAGCTCAGTTTTGCTATAGAGTTTTTAAATTACTATTATGTGGTCAAAGCATTTTCATTTTTTATTTATTATTAGATTGTTTGGTATCCTGCAATAATGCTCTTTTAAAATGCTCCCAGAATACTAATACTTCTGTCTGGATATATGTTTTCTACCAAGTCAAACAAAATCGTCATTGACAATTGTGTTTTACCAGATGCTTGGCTATACTTCTGGCTTTATTATATTTCTCGTAACAGAATAATTAAAGGTATAGTCTTGTTCTCAGTTATTAAGTGCTCAAACCATTCTATATTTCTGGTCCCTTTTCCACAAATTTGACTATGTAATCATATTACCCTTTGTATTTTTCCAGAATTTATTTGAGAGTTTTTAAAATAATGCTTACTTTTGTGTTTGTGTTGCAGGAAGGATGTTACAGAATAGTCAGTTGTAAGATGCCACATGGTCACTGTTCTTCAAATTCTCTAACCTGTGAGATCCAGCAATCTCCTAGCTTAACTCCCAAAGTCATGAGAGCCCACAGTTCCTCTCATGTGCTGACATAATTACTCCCACATAGCATTCCTACTGCATTGATAGAAAAAAATAACAACAAGCAAGCAAATGAGAAGTGAAGTCATTGCTGGTTAATTCACTGAACTCATTGATTGAATAATCAGCTTGATCGCAGGTGAAATGCATGAAAATCTCCTTAAGTTCATAATGCCAATTCTCCTCATGCTGTGTAAGAAAAAAAATATTACTCACTAAAAAATTGTCAGATAAAGAAAAATTAACTGACTTCATAAAAGAGAAATTGTATGTGATGCCAAAAATGTATATTGGCACATGCTATGGGAAAAGAAGAAGAAAATACCTCACCACATCTGGCATGCCAGCAGGTAGATACATTTTGAAAATGCTAGTAGGGAATAAACCTGCAGCAGAAAAATCAGTGGCAAAGCATACTAACAGAGACTGCAGGTTTCAATGTCATTCTGGTGTACGGATGCAGACACAGCATTGTCAATGCTGTGGGAGACCATGAACGCAACTCATCTCCCTGCTAAAATGGAGCCAGGAGGTAAAGATGAAATTCTATGAAAAGATGACTGACACAGGATCAGACAGGGTGTGATGGCAGGTCACCCAAAAGCTACAGTCTAACTCTTAGAATGCAAAGCTGTATATACCATGCATCATCTATGTGTTTGTTTTAGAGAATAAAAAAAACTTATAAAATCTCTGTTGACTACTGCTGGTGCAATTCCAATGTGTGAAAAGCCTTGGAGAAAGATAGAAATTACCTTAATTGTTTCAACATGTTATCTTCATCACCTGTCACCTTCAAATAGTTGGTTATGAATCAAGAAAGATTCATACAAAATAATGGGAGATGAGGCGGCTTGTGCATCTTCCTTAAAAAGGAAAACAAGAAATAACTTAAATCATGATCATTGTTGCCATTGGAATGAATATGCCCATACAGAAAACAAGTGTTTACAATAGTGCTTGCATGTATGAAGTTTTATCAGTATGCTTAAAGTCACACAGCTGCTTTGGAGGACAGCGTTTTTAGAAATATATTATATACACTTCCAAAGTGCCTTCATTGAATTTGCACTGCTACAGTTTTGATGTGTATAGCAAGAAAAGGATGGAGATAAACATACTTGACTTGTCCAAACACTATAGCATAAAAATGGCAACTGCATAAGAAAGAGATCTTCAACCTGATGGTAGCATAGAATGAAAAAACCTCAGTCAACTCAGTTATGTTCAATTTTCAAAGCAAGGACTGCAAAGGACCTGAGAACAAACTACATAAAAGAAATTTTCAGCTGCTCATATTCATCATCTTGTCAGTACTTCCAGACACCAGAGGAGAAGACATACATGCCTCTCAAGAACACAGCAATAGCAACTGGAACTTTAAAAGAGGTAATGTCAAGAAAACAAAAAACTTTCTAAAAAATGTTTTGAAGTACTTTATTTTAACCAGAAAGCCAGAGCTGCTGTAGCAATCCACTGGTATGAGTGTTGTGGTTTAAGCCTGGTGGGCAGCTAAGCAACACCCAGCTGCTCGCTCATCTGTCCCCTGTGGGATGGGGGAGAGAATCAGAAGGGTAAAAGCTCATGGGTTGAGATACAGACAATTTAACATCTAAAACAAAAGCTACTTGTGCAAACAAAGCAAAACAAGGAATTCATTCACTACTTCCTGTCAGCAGGCAGGTGTTCAGCCGTCTCCAGGACAGCAGGGCTCCATCATGTGTAACGGTTACTTGGGAAGACAAATGCCATCACTCTGAATGTCCCCCTCTTCCTCCTTCTTCCACCGAGTTTTATATGCTGAGCATGATATCATATGGTATAGAATATTCCTTTGGTCAGTTGGGGTCAGCTGTCTTGGCTGTGTCCCCTCCCAGCTTCTTGTGCACCCCCAGCCTACTTGCTGGTAGGGAAGTGTGAGGAGCAGAGAAGACCTTGACTCTGTGCAAGCACTGCTCAGCACTAATGAAAACATCCCTGTATTATTAACACTGCTTTCTACAAATCCAAAACATAGCCCCATACTAGCTACTATGAAGACAATTAAGTCTATCCCAACCAAAACCAGTATAATGGGCGAGAACAAAAATGAAGATCTGGTGAGCCAATGTCATGTGAATGAGAAAACACAGACCACACAGTAAGACAATGAAAATTCTCAGCATCCTTTACAGATGTTGAAACAAAAGATTTTTTTATTTTAAATATAGCTTATAGACTGTTATTCATACACTATCAATACGATCATTACAGAAAAAGAATACTGTGTTTCGTCAAATATGATGCTGTTTTCTGGCATAATTAAATCACTGATCCTTTCTGACATTTTTGTCTTTAAAGGTCTCCATCTATTGCATCCTGAAGAAAGGAGAGTAATTTCATCATTCTCCTGTTCTTATGATATCTGGTATAGCAAGATCTGGGTCCTAAAAAACCTTATTTAAGCTAGAAGCCTTAACATCATATTGGAAATTTTCTTGGTTTTCTTTCCTCATTAAATATTTATATTCAGAGCACATGCAATGTGCCAATAGAAATTAGTACAAAAATACAGTTGCCATGTTTTCTTAGAAAATATAACCAGAGCATGAAAATGTTGTGATACTCTTTGATCAGGTGATAAAACAACTTGATAAAAGCAATTACACACTTCAAATATTTCAAAGTTTTTGACACGGCATTATATAATACCTTATTCTGAGAAAGCATGCAATGTGTATAATCAATTAGTCATATGCTTTAGTTAGGCAAAACCTGATGTATTCAAAAGCAGCAAATGGAGTGTAAAGGGGAAGAAATCAGTGCTAGGGTTTATGATAGCTGAGAGCACTGAGAATTCTTCAGGATCTGATAATACTCAATGTTTTAATCAATAATCATATTGTGTGTATCTAGATGATCATGTAAGATCTTTGCTAGTACGTTGTATAGATCAATGGAAGCACTAAACAACAAGGAGAAGAAGGTGTTGTTACACAATGTTCCACATCTGGGTACAAGGTCAGCAAAATGTGTTTCAGTACAGCATTGACAGTGCAAGTTGTTACATATGGGAAGCGGTGCAGACTTCAGCATCAGAATGAGAGGTTTCTTCCTGGAAAGCAGAGACTTGAGAAAAAGCTTAACTATTATCAGAGAGAACAGTGTCAATGTGGAAGCTCAGTATAATGCTTGGTGAATGTTGTCACTGGATGCATAAAGGAATATCAAGAAGGGAACCAGATAACCTCTGTACACAGTATTCATAAGAATTTGAAGAATTCTTCATTCTGTTCAACATCTGCACTTCATGGAAGACATGAATTTGATGAAGAGAATTCAGAGGACTCCAAAAATGACCCAGAGGTACTAGAAACCAATTCTTGAAGTGGGGTGCTTATGGAATTCGATCTACTAGTTTATTGAAGAGAAAATGAAGTTACTTGATCAGGCTGCATAGGTACTTAACCACAGAAATGTTATTTGATAGAAAAGGGTGTTTTAATCTTGCAGGTGAAGGCCTAAGAAGATCCAGTGCCTGGGAACTGAAGTTAGACTTATTCAGCCTTGAAATAAGATGCAGTAAGATGCATTGGTGAAGCTAATTAACCATTGGAACAACCTGCCACAAGAAGCCATGGACTTGCTATTGTTTGGAGTCTTTAAAAACAAATTAGATAGATAGTTCTCTGAGAAACTTATTTTAATCCAGTTCCTGGAAAAAGTTCTGCAGCCAGTACAGGCAGAGCACAGGGCCAGATGGTCCCTTCAAAAGGGACTGCTGGTCCCTTCTGTTTTCAGTGTCCTTGAAGAGAGAAAAATGAATCTTTTATTGCCGTCTTTTTCAGAGTAGCACTCAGAGTCAGCATTTCTAGGATTAGTGAGCTGGAGTATAGTCCCTTGGCAGAGCTGTGTTTCCAGTTTCATGCAGTGTGTAAACAGCAGGCAATAAAGTTGTCTGGTTGCTCCCAGAAGACCATGTTTCGCCTGCAGAACCTACATATTGGGGGATGATGCAAAAAAAAGAGATAATTTGATTCTGAAGTCTAGGCTTATGCTGGGAGAAAAAACAACTTCTACTTAAAAAAACCCAAACAAACAAACAACAAACTTTTAGATTGCCACTTATTTTATGCAGAATACATCAAGTCGCTGCACTGTGGAACTCTAACAAAACCATTTTTCCAAGTGGAAACATATTTTGACTGGTTGTGTTTACATGTGTTTCAGTTTCTGGAGAGATTTTGTTTACAATTTATTGTATACCAAAGAAGCCACAACAAATTTAGTTAGAGGTTATAAATCTCAAATATGCAAATACTCCAATATTAACTGACTATTCTTTCAATTATTATTAATTATGATAATCAATTTTCTATTAAATCCTCCATTTAAATTCCTTTTTTTTTGGTTTTATATTGAATTGCCATGAGATAAAAGGAACTCCTGCAGTGCTTCTTCCAGGATTGTGTGTGCTTTCTATCAGACTTCGTTCATCAGCACTGGCAGCATGTTAATTAACTCAGCTGTGAATGACCCCCTGCTATTTTACTGGGATTTCTAGTAGTAAAATAAAATAAGGACGAAAAGAATAGATAAAAAATTGCTTTTGCAGCCAATAGAGAATGGGAGAGTTCTTCTCCCATGTTATTCCTTCCAGTGATAGCCTCTCTGTGGATAAAACCCATATTGTAAATTCCTGATGTCAGGCAGTGGCATCAGTTGAAAGGGTTGATATAAAGCAATACCACCTCATAGAGACACAAAACCTCCTAAACATTGCAAAGCAACCCATTGGTCTGTGATTATTTCTTTTTCTGTACTCATCAAGTGAAATTTCCTCTCTGAAGAAGCCTGAAGAACAACTGTTAATGGAAGGGTAGCAGAAATTATGTTGCTACGTACTCCTGCCTTTCAATTATTACTATTATTACAAAATCTTTATTTGCACATGTTGCAACAAAGGCTTATAACACAAAATGGAATCAAAATATCATCACTGTGGGCTAAGGATGTATACAGAAAAGAATTTGGCAACCTCAAGGACAAAAAAAAAAAAAATCCAAAGAAGTTTTTTAGAAGATTTTTTCAGAAAGCATCTCCCCCTCTGCAATGCGTATCATCACATGTAATGAATTCTAAACAATATCATCATCCTACATTATGTTCCCTGAACTAAATTTTTCCCTTGATTCTATTGAAAACCTCCTTAGGCTTTTCTTTTTTAAGTGATCTTGCATTTCTTTTGTTACATTTCTTCTGTACATGTTTAGAAACATGTACCATCTTGTGAGATGCTGTGATCTGTTGGAACTCCCAACTGGAAATCTTAGGAATTCACATTTTTTCATAAAATGACAAGTTGAATAAAACATAAGTTGTTGTAGACAAGAACTAGTAAAACCTTAAAGCAAGAGATACTACATTTCTGTATCTTAATGTTACTGCAAACTGATATTCTTGAAAGGTCTTACAGTCTGCAGGAGAAATTCCAGCACCACTGAGTTAATAACCACTCTCCCCTACCCCTTTGAGTCACTTAGGGTAGAGTTTCACCTCTAAATCCAATTCACCTCTCATTTGCCCTACTTTTAAACGGACACAGAAATGTCCTTGGCATTGCTACTAATTCATCCTAAAGGGACATTAAATAGTTTGGGGGTTTTTTGTTTGTTTTGTTTTCTACGTCCTGAGGAATACAAAAGCAGTTCAGCCCACTTGTTTTTCCATTCACAAGTCTCTCAGGCAGCAAGAAATAGCAAAAAAAAAGCTGAATGTGAAAAGTAGCAACTAATTCTCACATTGCTATTCAGAAAACCTGCTAATTGCTGCACAAAGCTCAGTTGTCTCACTTTATTCTTCTGTGAAGACCTGACAGCAGATAGCAGGTTTCAGTAAATTAATTGTATTATATTAATTGGAATACTAGGACTACAACTCTTTGTACTTTTGCATTGTTTTCAGCTGTAGAAGACAAAGAAATTCAATGCTATAGTCCATGCATAGCAAACAGAGACACTGGGCTCTCTTTTTAACATAATTTGTTGGGGTCCATCATACAATGGGAAGGTTAAGGATAATTCAATCCTCTTGAGTCAATGTCAACCCTTGAATAAATATGATAGTGACTGTTCACGTCATATGTTGCTTCAGACTCTTGTAGGTAGAATTACAAATTACCTAACATGAGGAGTAATCTTCTAACCCGAACAGTGTGACTTGGAGCTTATGCACACAGCAATGTGTAAACATTGCAAGATACTTCAATAGGACATATAACTGCATTTAGTCCATAAACTATTTAGAAATAAGACATATCTCTTAACTGATCAACCACAACTTGGTTAATCACAATCATTATGGTGGTTAGGTCATGGGCTTTTCACATATTTACAGATTTTCATATAAACAACTTACATCAAATAAGTGACAGATTTGTTCTCAGTGTCTGCCCACAGAGAGTTGTCAAACTAGTTGGAAAATATTTAATGATTTATAGACTGAAATGAATTTGTCCAGAATTTCTATATTTTCATTAATCAGAAAAAGCCTAATTCCTTGAAATAAAAGCTTTCTTTTTTATTATTATTTTTTAACTATAGTTTTGATTTAGCTAATGTTTTGATTTAGCTAAGGTTTTGATTTAGCGCTAAGAGTGGGACACACTTGAAGTAGTTATTTTTCTTTCTGTCTCACTTGCTGTGCCTGATGCAGTCAGTGTGCATTCAGACTACTTCAGCCTATACAGAACAAGAAGGGTGTATGATCAGTTCATTCACAAAGTATGTGGGGAGAAAAGGCTCAGTCATCATCTGCCTGAGACTGCTTGAACTCCTTTCTAATAAAACTTAAATTGCCGTTCTATATGGCATTCTAGCAGGGACTGGTGAGATACCTTCTTGATCCTTCCTGAAGCAGTCGATCTAATTCACATAAAAAGTTACAGAACACTTACATCTGAGAGACTGGGAGAAGCCATCACTTAAGGACTTCCATTTGGAGGAATCAGAGCGCAAGTCTGCCTTCCATCACCAGCTCAGAAGAATATTACACTATCAAATGCAAAATGGCATTTCATCCATGTTGAAGAGAGACTGAAGACTATCATGAGCTATTACTATCATGATAGTTAGGTTTCTCTTTTTGGAGAATTAGGTTCTGGTATGTGCAAGTAAAGGAGAAATTTAAAACCAAATTTTATTGGCCATTGAATAAAATAATTTGTTTTAGAAGTACTACCTTTCCCTTTTTTTTAGATTCAAAGATTTTTTTTTCAACCTCATAGGAGAAATATTGTCCTTTCTTTACCTCACAATACTGGAATTGCTTATCTTTTGTCATTAATCTTGTAAGAGAGGCTGAGGTCCAGATCCACCCTTTTAAGAAGCTATTTTACAATTATCTCAATGGAACTGAGTTACTTATGAGCCTTGACTCCTAACTTGTAACTGTAAGGGATCACTTTCCTCTTTCTAATTAAACTTTTGGTTTGTTATAAACAGGAATACTGAACAAAGAGAATCAAGTAATTTCACTACTTTCAGAGTAAGTGGGCTAGTGAAACAGTAATATCTTTTCTGATGGTTTCTTAAAAATGTGAAAAAATTAAGAGGTTTAAGGCAGCTGACGTTAATTTTGCTTTAAGCAAAATGTAGCTATTGCTAGTGAAGTCTAAACATGGCTTACTGAAAAGAAATGTGTGGGAGTTGATAGCCAAAGGACAAATTTCGCTTACTGCAAAAAGTATTCCTGAGCTAAATCACATCCATATTTTAATGAACTATCACATTTTCAGAAGGATATGTTTGGAGAAAAAGCCTGGTGTGCAGGAACCAGTCGGATTATAGGGAGTACACATGGGGACAGGTAGGAGTTGCAGATAAATATGTAAGTGCCTTTATTTCCATTTTATTCCTCTTTGACCTGAAATAAGTAATAAAAAACCAATATTTGTTTGTTTGTTTGTTTATTTGTTTGTTTGTTTCCACAGGAAAAAGAAAAGGTCAAAGGACAGGCAGTCACACTGGAGGATTGCACTACATGATGTCTATTCTCTTTCAGATCAATGTCAGCAGTTGGAAACAGGGTGAATAGTGTCATGAGAAAGTTTTGTGGATGGTAAAGAGAAGAGCCAGTTGCAAAGGGCTGCAGAACTTTGTGAGAACACTGTGAAGCATTGTGATTCTTAAGCAATCTATGGACAAGGAAAGAAAAAGTATATACATTTAAAATAGTACATGTAGGGTAAAGAATCCTTTTTTCACATACATAGTCAGGAGAATTAAAGTGACTGTTTCCACTTATGCAGGAAACATTGTGGTTATGAGAAAGAGTTCAATGCAAACATCACCTCAGAAGCCAAAAAGGCAAATCAAATATTCAGAATATTTAGGAAAGAATTAGGAAACTAGGAAGAGAGATTCATTCTGACATTACAGAAATCCATGGTGCACCCAGTTCTGATAACTGCATGGAAACCATGCCCCTCCAGTGCAAAAAAGGTGCATCAATACTTTAAAAGCTTCAAAGAAGAGTAGCAATCAGATAGAGAACATATTTCATATAATAAGGGATTTAATTCACTCAAAACAAACAAAGGAAAAATAATATGATAGTAGTCTATAAAATTACGAGTGGCATGGAAAAGATGAAGGAGAAACAATTGTCTAACTTCTTTTCTGCTACAAGAAATAGGATGCATAAAATGGACCTATTACACAGATTCAAATTGGAGGACAACTTTTCAAAGAATAACTGAGGTGGTATCTCCTGTTGAAGGAGACTATACATGCTAAAAAACTCTGCACTGTCAAAGGTAGCCTGGACAAACTCATGGAAGAAAACACATCAAAGGCTGTGAAATACTATTTTCAGAAATTCAGAAATTCTCAGAGCCCAGGTTACTGAAAGCTGGAGTTGTGCACATTTACCAGGAGAATTTGAAATGTTTCCTAATCTATGAAAAACCTGCCTTCCTGTCTGCCTGCCTTCCTGCCTTCCTTCCTTCCTTCGTTCCTTCTTTCCTTTTTACTGTTCCTGCTTTTTTTCTCCATCTTTCCTTAAGTATTTTAAATGATAACAGAACTTTGGCTATTGTCCTATGCCTGGTTATGTCCCTAAACTTTGAGAAAGGACTTCCTCAAATGCAAACAAAAATAGTGTTGTGGTTTAACCCCAGATGGCAACTAAGCACCACACAGCTGCTTGTTTGCTCCCCCACAGTGGGATGGGGGAAAGAATTGAAGAGTAAAAGTGAGAAAACTTGTGGGTTGAGATAAAGACAGTTTAATAAGCAAAGCAAAAGCCACACACGCAAACAAAGCAAAACAAGGAATTCATTCACTACTTCCCATCGGCAGGCAGGTGTTCAACCATCTCCAGGAAAGCAGGGCTCCATCACGTGTAACAGTTACTTGGGAAGACAAATGCCATCACTCCAAATGCCCCCCCCCCCCGCCCTTCCTTCTTCTTCCCTCAGCTTTATATACTGAGCATGACATCATATGGTGTGAAATATCCCTTTGGTCAGTTGGGGTCAGCTGTCCTGGCTGTGTCCCCTCCTAACTTCTTGTGCACCCCCAGCCTACTCACTGTTGGGGTGGTGTGAGAAGCAGAAAAGGCCTTGACTCTGTGTAAGCACTGCTCAGCAATAACTAAAAAATCCCTGTGTCATCCATACTGTTTTCAGCACAAATCCAAAACATAGGTCCATACTAGCTACTATGAAGAAAATTCACTCTATCCCAGCCAAAACCAGCACAAATAGGTATTTAATAGATCACATTAATCTCTTGCTTTATTAGCTACTTAAATTATTAAGCAACATATATACAATTCTCCTGTACAGAAGCACTCTAAGCCTGACTGTGAAATCAAGCTTGCCTAAATAGTGTTGTTCTGGGATACTTTAGCCTCATGATCAATTTCTATAACTAAAATGTCAGTAATCTGTGATTCCCACAACTTTACAGTTTTGAGAAACAGGATAGGCTGAGGATATTACATATATCTGACAACACTGTTGATATTTCCTGTTGGTATTTCTTTCAAAACTCATAGACACATTTCATTTACTCTATATGCTTCATAGTCCTTGAGTCCTTGCTCCATCATCCTTGTGCACTTGCAACATACATATGTGCTGCACAAATCTGCAAGAGAAACAGTATAAAAGAAATTAAAACAAATGACAAAAAGCAATATTTTAAGACCTGAACCTGCAATACTTGTACTGTGGAACTGTGTGTCATATACCAAACTGGGTGCAATTAATGACTGAAATTGATGTGGTTCAGGGTTGCCACTAATTAGCTTAATTTTCATGAAATACAACGTTTTTTAAATGTGTTTTTATGTATGTTTGTTTAGTATCCATAAATTTTTGGAAATTCTTTGTTACACTGAAATTTTTGTTTCTATGAAGACAATCTGAATAAAATTATTCACTAAAAAAGGGATACTTTCTGAAATGAAAAATGTCACTGGGAATCAATGATAAGTAAGCTGTAGTAAAGTCCTGTAGAGAACACCTTCTTAGTTCTTTCTGGGTTAATATTTTTCTCAATGACTCAAAAGACAACATTAAATAGTCACTGATGAAGTTTTCAGATGGCATCAAGATTGGAGGAAAAGGAAGTAACAGAAAAGTCAGGTATGAATCAGTTCATAAGGTGGTAGTCACTCTGTAAACAAAAAGATGCATGTTTTGTTACAGACAAATATAGACATGCACAACTGAGTACGTAGGCCAAAGCTACAAGATTTTGAGGAACAGATACCTAGGGAGTGGAGGAAGCATGGGGAAGGCTCCGAAGTATCACATTTAGTGAATAAATATTCGGACATGACATTTCAGGTGGATATTTTGAACAACAGGACTACTATGGCATTTGGATATGCAATGAGGTAAACATTGAGTATCTTTAAACATTATATTTTTTCTTTATTTGGCCCTACCGTAACACTCTTGAAATCTGTAGCCAGTTCTGGCACCCATCTCTGAAGGGTTGAAGAAGGCTCTGAGTAGAACCACTGAAAAATTGAAGAAGGCTCAGAGTAGAACCAAAATACATGTAGGATTATAAAATATGCATTCAAGTGAAATACTCAGGTAGTTCAGTCTATTATATTATCAAAGAATTGGTTATGAATGTTATGCTCTATGAGTGTCTACACTTGCTAATAGAGAAAGAAACAGACACTTGCTAATAAAAAGCTCTTACATTTAAAACCTAATGATACATTACAGTCAAATGGCAAGAAACTGCAGCTAACTTCAAAGTGAAATATGATGCCCATTTCTTTAAAAAGTTAAGATAATTGACTATTTAAATACCTTGTCAAAAGTTGTGGTGATTCACCATGTTTTTGAAACAGGAAAGGATTTTTTTTAAGGTAAATTATCCATAGATTTTGAACTTCTGACAGGATTTAACTCAGAAAGAATTACAGAATCATAGAATCGTAGAATATCCTGAGTTGGTAGGGACCCACAAAGATCATCAAGTTCAGCTCCTGTCCCTGCATTGGACAAACCCCAAAATCACACCATAGGTCTCAGGACATTGTCCAAATGCTTCTTGAATGTTGTCAGGCTTGGCGCTGTGACTGCCTCCCAGGGGAGCCTGTTCCAGTGCTCCATCACCCTCTGGGTGAAGAACCTTTTCCTAATGTCCAACCTAAACCTCCCCTGGCATATCTTCCTGCTGTTCCCTTGGGTCTTATCATTGGTTGTCAGGGAGAAGAGATCAGCACCTGCCCCTCCTCCTTCCCTTGTGAGGAAGCTGTAGACCGCAATGAGGTCTCCCCTCAGTCTCCTCTTCTCTAGGCTGAACAGACCAAGTGACTTCAGCTCATACCGCTTCCCCTCCAAACCCTTCACCATCACTATCTTTGTGACTCTCCTCTGGACACTCTCTAGTAGCTTTGTATCCTTTTTGTACTGTGACGCCCAAAACTGCACACAGTATTCAAGATGAGGCCGCACCAGTGCAGAGTAGAGCGGGACAATCACCTCCCTCAACTGGCTAGAAATACAGTGCTTGATGCACCCCAGGGCATCATTGGCTCTCCTGGCTGCCAGGGCACACTGTTGGCTTATGTTCAACTTGCCGTCGACCAGAACCCCCCGATCCCTCTCTGCGGGGCTGCTCTCCAGCCTCTCGTTTCCCAGTTTGTATGTACATCCAGGGTTGCCCTGTCCCAGGTGCAAAATCCAGTACTTGCTCTTATTAAACTTCATATGGTTGGTGATTACCCAGCTCTCTGATTTGTCCAGATGTCTCTGCAAGGCCTCTCTGCCCTTGAGAGTGTCAACAGCTCCTCCCAATTTTGTGTCATTGGCAAACTTTGATAATAATCCTTTAAGTCCTGCATCCAAGTTATTTATGAAGACATTAAAGAGCACTGTCCCCAAGATGGATCCCTGCGGAACCCTGCTAGCGACTGGTTGCCAGCCCGATGTAACCCTATTTACTATAACCCTTGGAGTCCAACCCATCAGCCAATTTCACACCCATTGCATTATGTGTTTATCCATTTGTATGCTGGACATTTTGTCCAGGAGGATACTGTGAGAGACAGTATTGAAGGCTTTACTGAAGTCCAAAAAGATTACATTGACTGGCTTCCCTTGGTCAACTAGGTGGGTAACCTTGTCTTAGAAAGAAATTAAGTTTGTGAAGCAGGACTTTCCCTTCGTGAACCCATGCTGGCTGGAATCAATGACTGTGTTCTCTTTCAGGTGTTTTTCAATAAGTTCCAGAATAATCTTCTCCATAATTTTGCCAGGCACAGAGGTGAGACTGACAGGCCTGTAGTTACCAGAGTCATCCCTTTTGCTCTTCTTGAAGATTGGGACAACATTTGCCAGCTTCCAGTCAACTGTGACCTCTCCAGATTCCCAAGAGCATTGAAAAATCATTGAGAGAGGTCTCGCTATGACATCAGCCAGCTCTTTAAGTACCCTCAGATGAATCCCATCGGGCTCCATTGACTTATACGGATCCAGCTGAAGCAGCAAATCCCGCACAAGTTCGGGGTTGGTTGGGAGTTTGTCATTCTCGTAGTCACGGTTCTCTAGTTCAAACTCTAGGGGTTCCAGAGCCCATCATTGGTGTTGAAGACTGAGGTGAAGAAAGCATTAAACATCTCTGCTTTGTCTCTGTCACTGTTTGTGAGGTGACCATGCTCATCAAGTAACAGGCCAATGTTATTTCTGGCCTGCCTTTTGCTATTAACATACTTTAAAAAGCCCTTTTTATTGTCCCTTACAGTACTGGCCAGCTTCAGCTCTAATTGAGTTTTGGCCGTGTAAATTTTCTCCCTACAGTGGCGAAGAGCATCTCTGTAGTCCTCCCACGTTGCCTGACGTTGCTTCCACTGGCCATACACTTCCTTTTTTCACCTTAGTTCTAAAAAAAGATCCCTACCCGGCCAAGCCAGACTTGTACCTTGCCTGCTTGACTTCTGACATTTTGGAATTGCCTGCTCCTGTGCTCTTAGGAGGTGGTACTTAAAAAGTGACCAGCACTGATATGCCCCAGCACCTTCAAAAGCTTTTTCCCAGGGGACCTTACTAAGTAGTTCCCTGACAGCTTGAAGTTAGCTCTCCTCATATCCAGAGTTGAGGTCTTGCTGGCAGTTTTCCTCCTGTTACCATAGATTTTAAACTTGACTGCTTCATGGTCTCTGTGGCCAAGGCAGCCACCAATCGCCTCTCTGTTAATAAGCAACAAATCAAGGAAGGTACCTTTTCTGGTCAGTTCCCTTAGTACGTGCACCAAGAAGTTATCATCCAGATGATTTGGGAATCTTCTGGACCTGTTTGTACCAGCTGTGTGGTATTCCCAGTTGACATCTGGCAAGTTGAAGTCCCCCATAAGGACAAGGGCAGATGACTTAGAAGCATCCCTTAAAGAATAACTCATCCGTGTCATCATCCTGGCTGGGTGGCCTATAGTAGACTCCCACAATGACATCTGCTTTATTTGTCTGTCCCTTAATCCTTAGCCTCAGGCTCTCAACTGTGCCATCGCCAACTGCTAGCTCCATGCATTCCAGCCCCTCCACTACATACAATGCCACCCCCCCACACCTAGCAGCACAGGAATCCTAGGATTGGCTGAGATTCCCACATAATTCTTGGTTGTTCATGGAATGACAGTAATAACCCAAAGTAAACTGGGAAGGAAAAATACCCTACCATGAATATCATAGGTCTCTTAACAAAGGACTGAGGGTGCTGATGGCTTTTCATAACCCCAGTCCCTATTCTTCTTGAGGAAAACTCTCCATTGACCTTAGGAGCTAGAAAATATTAGAAGGAGGAATATAACACCAGAGAAAAAGGGTAGATGCTAAGACATTTTATATATAACCATTTTAACTGTATTATTAATGAAGCTTTTCTGTAATAATTAAATAATCTTTAATAGGACTGTTAATATCACTGTAATTGGACTAATGATAACTCGTTGTTGCATTTTGATTAGACAGTAAAGACTTTTGATAGATTAACAATAAATTCTTGCCTTCACAGAATCACAGAAAATGTAGAGGTTAGAAAGGACCTCTGGAGACCATCTAGCCCAGCCCCTGTCAACATGAGATTTCTTCCTGTTGTCTGAAGAAGATGTCATTTAATTCTTCTTCCTGATCATGTGAGCTGTAGCAGAAACCCACTATGATGTTGCCATGTTACACTAGTCTTAACCCATAAAATCTGTTTTGGCTCCGCATCCACCCATAGGCAGAGCTCCATGCATTCCATGCACACAAACATCTAATACCTCCTGATTGTCCCCACACTGTGCATTAACACACAAACACTTAAGAGAGGTACTCAGTCATGTACATTTCCCAGAAAAATGTATGAAAGCCAGCACCATCATGCTGTCCTTTTGACATTTCCATATTTGTGCATACATTTGAGATTGGTTTTCTTCTGCCTTTTTTCATTGATTACAAGTTCTCTCTTGTCCACATTACCCAACATCCTTTGCTTTCCAGCTCAGGTCACCACTTCCCCACTTGATTGTGGATCATAATCTCCCTCCTCCACTGTTCCTAGTTCAAAGCTCTCTTCACGAGTTTGGACTCCCTGTATGCAAAGAGGTTTTTGCCCCACTTAATCAAGTGGATCTTGTTGCTACCTCATAGTTCTCAGTCCTCAAAGAAGGTCCTATGGTTGTAAGAACCAAATCCTTGGTTCTACCTGGCCTCTGAATGCTACTGAAGAAGGACTTGTGTTTCCCATAGATTCTATCTATCTGCCGCATCTGTCAGCTCTATATGCCAAATCTGTCGGCCTGCTCCAGATATTTCAGACACCCTGGAGTGCCAAAAATGGCATTCCAGTCATGAATGTTTAGGAAATGAATCAGTCCCCGGGCCACTGAATCTCTCTCTTGTCTCCATTGATGGTAGGAACTAGATTCAGTTCCTTAAATATGGCACCTAGTGACATTCTGGATGCTCCTCCATCTGCCAGCCATAAAGTACACACACAGGTCTCATATGTTCTGGGTCATATCTGCCAGTCCCATTAGGGCATTTCAGATACGTGCAGTCATCTCAGATAATACAAGGCAAATTAATAGATCCCTAGATCTCCACTGACTATACTGGGAACCAGGACAATCAACACATCATAAACACATTTTAATTTACATTTCTGAACCTGGGCCTGAATCCCATCCCCCTGGTGTGTGTGAGATGGATAAGGTGTTCACATCCACAGTGCGAGGAAATGAATATATTTCATGTCAAAGTGGACACAATATAAATGCACATGATCTGTTTGAGGGGGCATTTGCTTTGAACAGTGTAGATGTTGTCCAAGACATACTCATTGACTTAGTAAGCAGTGCTCAAGTCCTAACACAAAGATAATACAGACATATACACTAAACTGAGTGAGAACTGTGCCAGAATTTCACCTCACAGGGAATGTACTAATCTTCTGAAAAGTATGTGCTTTTCTCAGATTGCAGCCAAAAGAATAGAACTGAGCTTGTAATGTGTGACAGAGTTTTATATGGTTACACCTGTCAAAACTGTATGTAATAAATGGATTAGTTTGCTAATGCCACAAGAGGAATTTAAGTAGAGCAGAAGAATGCATTACTTTTTTTTTTTTTTCATCTAGTACTAAAGAAATGTCTATACCTCTGAGTACTGGGTCTGGCTGGGATGAAGTTAACTTACTTCATAACAGACTGAATGGTGCTGTGTTCTGGATTTGTGACTAAAACAATGTAGAGAACTCATCAGTGTTTTGGCCGTTGCTGAATAGTGCTTGCAAAACATCAAGGCTTTTCTTTTCTCTCTCTACCCTGCCTTCTGCTCCCCGCGATGGGTAGGCTGGAGGTGGGCAAAAAATTGCAAGAAGACACAACCAGGACAGATGACCGGCACTGACCAAAGGGATATCCCATACCATGTGACACTGAGGTCAGCAGTAAAAGCTCTGGGAAAGGAAGAGGCATGGGGGACATTTGTGGTTATGGTGTTTGCCTTCCCAAGCAACTGTCACATGTACCGAGGCCCTGCATGCCAGGAAATGGCTGGACATCTGCCTGCTGATAGGAAATAGTAAATTAATTCCTTATTTTGTTTTGCTTGTACACACAGCTTTTGCTTCACCTATTAAACTCTCTTTCATAGAATCATAGAATCGTTTAGATTGGAAAAGAACTTTAAGATCATTAAGTCCAACTGTTAAACTAACACTGCCAAGTCCACCATTAAACTATGTCCCTAAGCACCACATCTACACAGCTTTTAAATACCTCCAGCAATGGAGACTCAACCACTTCCCTGGGAAGCTGGTTTCAGTGCCTGACTACCCTTGCAGTGAACAAGTTTTTCCTAATATCCAACCTAAATCTGCCCTGGCACAGCTTGAGGCCATTTCCTCTCGTCCTATCGCTTGTTGCTTGGGAGAAAAGAGTGACCCCCACCTCACTACAACCTCCTTTCAGGTAGTTGTAGAGAGCAAGAAGGTCTCCCCTCAGCCTCCTCTTCTCCAGGCTAAACAACCCCAGCTCCCTCAGACGCTCCTCGTAAGACTTGTGCTCTAGACCCTTCACCAGTTTCATTGCCTTTCTCTGGACATGCTCCAGCACCTCCATGTCCTTCTTGAAGTGAGGGGCCCAAAACTGAACCCAGTACTCGAGGTGCAGCCTCACCAGTGCAGAGTACAGGGGGACGATCACTTCCCTCGTCTTGCTGGCCACACTATTCCTGATACAAGCCAGGAAGCTATTGGCCTTCTTGGCCACCTGGGTACATTGCTCACTCATATTCAGCCGTCTGTTGACGAACACCCCCAGGTCCTTTTCCGCTGGGCAGCTTTCCAGCCACTCCTCCCCAAGCCTGTAGTGTTGCATGGAGTCATTGTGACCCAAGTGCGGGACGTGGCACTTAGCCTTGTTGAATGTCATACAGTTGGCCCTGGCCCAACGATCCAGCCTGTCCAGGTCCCTCTGTAGGTCCTTCCTACCCTCCAGCAGATCAACAGTCTCGCCCAACTTGGTGTTTTCTGCACTGAGGGTGCACTCAATCCCCTCATCCAGATCGTTGATACTTTCTCTCGATCCATGAGTTTTCTTGCCCTCATTCCATTTTCTCCCTGTCCTTCAGGAGAAAGGAGCAAACAAGTGGCTGTGTGGGTGCTTGGCTACTGGCTGGGGTCAACCCATTACAGTCTGAGACTACTTGCCGTAATCCTGTCCTTAGTTTGACTTCTATTGTGAACAGCAATTTTAGTTTATTTTAGTCTGTTCTCAACAAAAAGTAAGTGATTTTACGGAAAACGCATACACTAACATGACTTTAGCTGAGCAGCTGGCAAGAAATATTTAATACTGTTCTGTATTTTTCTTAGCTTAATTATGATTTCACAGCCAGCTTTTATTGCACCAGTCTTAAACTCAGCAAAGTAACTGTCACCTTGGTAAGAGCAAACATACAGTTCTTCCTAGTAGCTATTTCTCTCCATGCAAACATTTCCCCCATGACATCTCTTGGAATTGTGAAACTTGCTCACATGGTCTATCTTTGCACCTCTATAGTCATTAACACTAGAGATGACACTTTCAGAAATCAGTAACTGAATTAGTTTGAGATGTGTGGGATCAGCTGCAGAAGCATGTAGGGAAAATAGTCCAATTCTCCCTTCACTGCCTTCAGTACCTCATCTTCTCAGGATGGATTCCAAATGTGAACACTGAGAGCTGCTGAATTCCTTCCAGCTGGAGCACAGAAGAAGACAATATTTGCAAAGCGTGAAAGGAAACCAGTGAAAGGCAGTCCAGATATCAGTGGGAGTGGGGATGGGGGGATGGGAAGAGAAAAAAAAATGTCACTTCAGGCACAGATATGGCACTGCAAAGTCTTTTTCTGAACTGAGTTAAATACGCTTTTAAAGATGATGTGTAGCTGTGAAAACAATTCATAGGTCAAAAAGTCTTTCTTGTTGGAATGAGTTTTGAAATGAGCCTAGTTCAATTCATTAGCCTCATGTCACATTTAAGCTGTCACAAATCCTTCCATTAGGTAGGAAATTAGTTTACCCACTGGTGAACCAGAGAGATGAAACATAGGAATTGTATAACTAGAAGTTGGACTCTGCAGAAAAACTGACAGGATTGCTTGATAAAGTAGATGAACTTCTCTGGGGGTTTGTAAATCCTTCATTCAATCCATGCCCCTGAGCAGGATCAGATGCACTGTTCTGACATGAAACAAAATTTCAAAGGTTTAGTGCCTGAATGGGAGATCAGGCCTCAGTACATTTCAAGCCCAATGAAGCTCCATCACTAATCATCTCCCCTCTAGAATACTTTGACATTGGCAATGACTAGAAAGAAAGATATTCCCCAAAGTCTGATTAGCATAGCAGGCAACGATGTAACAGGAACCGGTCCTGTTCAATATCTTCATTGATGATCTGGATGAGGGGATTGAGTGCACCCTCAGTAAATTTGCAGATGACACCAAGTTGGGTGGGAGTGTCGATCTGCTGGAGGGTAGGAAGGCCCTACAGAGGGACCTGGGCAGGCTGGATCGTTGGGCCAGGGCCAACTGTATGACATTCAACAAGGCTAAGTGCCACGTCCCGCACTTGGGTCACAATGACTCCATGCAACACTACAGGCTTGGGGAAGAGTGGCTGGAAAGCTGCCCAGCGGAAAAGCACCTGGGGGTGTTCGTCAACAGACGGCTGAACATGAGGCAGCAGTGTGCTCAGGTGGCCAAGAAGGCCAATGGCATCCTGGCTTATATCAGGAATAGTGTGGCCAGCAAGACGAGGGAAGTGATCGTCCCCCTGTACTCTGCACTGGTGAGGCTGCACCTCGAGTACTGGGTTCAGTTTTGGGCCCCTCACTTCAAGAAGGACATGGAGGTGCTGGAGCGTGTCCAGAGAAGGGCAATGAAACTGGTGAAGGGTCTAGAGCACAAGTCTTACGAGGAGCGTCTGAGGGAGCTGGGGTTGTTTAGCCTGGAGAAGAGGAGGCTGAGGGGAGACCTTCTTGCTCTCTACAACTACCTGAAAGGAGGTTGTAGTGAGGTGGGGGTCACTCTTTTCTCCCAAGCAACAAGCGATAGGGCGAGAGGAAATGGCCTCAAGCTGTGCCAGGGCAGATTTAGGTTGGATATTAGGAAAAACTTGTTCACTGCAAGGGTAGTCAGGCACTGAAACCAGCTTCCCAGGGAAGTGGTTGAGTCTCCATCCCTGGAGGTATTTAAAAGCTGTGTAGATGTGGTGCTTGAGGACATGGTTTAGTGTTGGACTTGGCAGTGATAGGTTAACGGTTGGACTCGATGATCTTAAGGGTCTTTTCTAACCTTAATGATTCAATGATTCTATGAGTCTATGATTCTATGTAGTGGAGGACCACCCAGAAAATAGTTAGTAAATTACCATGGTGGAATTTTGAAACATAAATCACTATATAGTAGAAAGGTAAAAGAAAAAAAAAAAAAAAGTTACTTAAATGTTGACTTTGCATCATAATTACTGCACAGTGATACGTACTAAAAAGCATGAACATGTTGAAGATACTGATTTTCAATGACAATTGGAATTTCAATTAAAAGCTGTTCAATTGCTAGAGCTAATAACACAATTAAGGGCCTTAAATATAAACCAGTTGTTGGTGAGTAGAAAGCTGACACACATCTGCTGATCTGTGGTAACTTATTATGTAGATGCAACTCAGCCCAAAGCAAATACAATGTAACATAGCCACTAATGGAAAAGGAATACTCTAAATTCAATTATCTTGTATTTGCCATGAGCTAGGAGCACAAACATGGATATTTATTGCAGATTAGTTAATGTGTGCTCTTACTTAGGATAACTTGTTCATGTTCCCCAGCCTTAAGTTGCATTTGTGTCATAGTATTCAGATCTTATTTATAGTCAAGGTACTTCTTTTTTTCTTTATTTTCTTTTTTTTTTTTTTTTTCCGTTCAAAGTATTATAAAAACAAGTCAAAACTCTATGATGTTAATAATACATATTAAAAATATTTAAAGTTTAAAGGTAACCTCAGTATTGAATTTCTGAGTTTATCAGAAATTACTGCTTTTTCTTTCTGTTTATGCAAACATCTTGAACGACTGGGGGTGAGGGGCTGGTGAAAATCAAAATAAATATTAAAATTAATTGGCATAACTACCAGTGTGGTTTTCTGCTGAGAACAATAAGATGGTCAATAATACAAACAAAATATTTTTAATATGTCCAGCCCAATATGGTCTCATGTGCCTTATGTGCACTACCATTGGAAATGTCCCTCCCATCACAAAAGATCGAGTTTGAGAACACCTGAGGAACCTGCACATACATAAGTCCATGGGACCAGAACAAATGCATCCCAGGGTCCTGAGGAAATTGGCTAATGTAGTTGCCAAACCATTCTCTATCACATTTCAAAAGCTGTGGCAGTCCGGTGAAGTCCCGAGTGACTGAAGAAATGAGAATATTGCACCCATTTTTAAAAAGGGTAAAAAGAAAGATCCAAGGAACTACTGACCAGTCAACCTCCCCTCAGTGCCTGGTAAGATCATGGAAAAAAACCTCCTGGAAGACATGTCAAAACATATGGAAGACATGGGAGGTGGTTAGAGACAGCCAACATGACTCCACCAAAGGCAAATTGTGCCTGACTAATCTAGTGGCTTTTTTCAATGGAGTGACTACATCAGTGGACAAGGGAAGAGCTACGGATGTCATCTACCTAGACTTCTGTAAGGCCTTTCATATGGTCCCCCAGAACATTCTTGCCTCTAAATTAGAGAGAGATGGTTTTGATGGATGGACTGCCAGATGGATAAGGAATTGGCTGGATGGCCACGTCCAAAGAGATACAATTAGTGGCTCAATGTCCAAGTGGAAACCAGTAATGAGTGGTGTCCCTGGAGTACTGCCTCAAGTTCTGGGGGTCCCCAGTACAAGAAAGACATGGACCTGTTAGAGCAGGGCCAGAGGAGGGCCATGAAAATGATCAGGGGGCTGGAGCACCTCTCCTATGAAGAAAAGCTGAGACAGCTGGGTCTGTTCAGCCTGGAGAAAAGAAGGCTCTGGGGAGACCTTATTGTGGCCTTTCAAAAAGGGGGCTTATAAGAAAGATGGAGAGACTTTTTACCAAGATTTAGGTTGGATATAAGGAAGAAATATTTTACGATGAGGGTGATGAGACACTGTAAAATGTTTCCTAGAGAAGTTGTGGATGCCCCATCATTGGAAGTGTTCAAGATCAGGTTGGACAGGGCTTTGAGCAACCTGATCTAATGAAAGATGTCCCTGTCCATGGCAGGGGGTGGGCTAGATGATCTTTAAAGGTCTATGATTCTATGATCTACCATTGTATGATTCTATGGTTCTATGTAATTGTAACCAATGGCAACTTTTTGCTTTCTTATAAAGTTTTGGCAAACTTGAAACATTTTTTTAAGTAACACAACTTGCACTGATAAATCTCACCAGTCTACAAGGCTATTTTCAAGATTGGCAGCTCTCTGAGAAAGTCAAGGCGGTACGAAAGGATGTAAAATCTTAAAAACAAATGAGATGGGTTTTTTGGTGTTTGGTGGTGGATTAACAGATGGCTGGTGAAAGAATGCAGATACTTCGGAAGAGTGAACGTGTTTGTATTTCAGGAAAGAGAAATTAGAGAAAGTTAGAAATTTGGGGAAGGGTAGTGCTATAATAAAAATAACACCTACAACAGATGTTCTAGAATTGAATTGTCCAGGATTTTGTTTTTATATTTTTATTATATTTTTACATGAGATATTGAAACAGAACAAGGGAGATACGTTGGAAATGTAGAAAGATAAAAGAATATGTGAAACAAAAGATACAAAAGGGTATCAAGTATGTTTTTTTCAGCTGTCTTGAAATAGTAATGTTCTCTCTCTCATTTACACATATCTAAAGGAAATTTTGAGATGGGTGAATGAGTTTGTATAAAGCCAATGTGACTCTTTGTATAGATACAAAATAAAACCAAATCACAATCAGGTAAATTATAATATGATTTCTTGTTGAATGGATCTTTTTGAAACACGTTAGGTGTAAACCTTTTCAGTTCTTCCAAAATTTGCCTACATAATTTAGTAAAGTATATGATATCTTGCAACAAAAATGTCTTCACTTGTAACTTTAAAGATAACTGTAACCACACTTGTATTTAGGAAATTTGAAGTGCCGAAAGAAAAATGCTCCAATACCATGAGAATGAGTATCAAAAGAAAAATCCTCAAATATGATCAGAGTGACTACACTGTAAAAACCTGTGTTAAAGAGAAAAAACCCCTTATTCTATGATATACAGAAAATATTCACATATAAAATCCTGCTTTTGCAGAATCATTGCATGTTAAAAGAACAGACATTCAACTGAGCATGCCTTTACAACATAATCTTTGGAGACAAAATAGTCCCCATTAGGCAGAACAATGGATTTTATCCCCTAAAGTTCAGAAGTTTTATTTAACTCTGACATTACCTGCTGAATTAACCTGGTTAAGACAGAAATCTTCTGGGAAGTAATACTGCTTACTGTTTTTTCTTTTAAATTATTTGTATTTTTCCAATGATATAATATATAATAAATACAAAGGACTAATACTTATTTAACACTGTAGTATACTTACAAGTCCAACACTTGAAAAACAGGGTGGAGTATAAGACTTATGTAACCTTACAATGTTCTAGTCTGTAAGGGATACCCATCTTCTGGGAATCAAGTATGATAATGTACAGGCTATGATGTCTGGAGATCATGAGAGACTGACATTTTTTCTAGAATGAGGAAAATAAGTTACATTGATTGTCAAAGTTTACCTTTACAATTGGGATTATGTAACGAAGAACAGATTTTGTGCCTAGCCAGTATAGAATCATAAAATCATAGAATCATAGAATGGCTTGGGTTGAAAAGGACCTCCAAAGATCATCTAATCCAACCCCACTGCCATGGGCAGGGACATCTTCAAGTAGATCAGGTTGCTCAGACCTGACTTTTAATGTTAACCTGACCTTTAATATTTCCAGGGATGGGGCATCTAATGCCTCTCTGGGCAAACCTGTTCCAGTGTTTCACCACCCTCATTGTAAAAAATGTCTTCCTTATATCTAGTCTAAATATACCCTCTTTTAGTTTAAAATCATTACCCCTTGTACTATCACAACAGGCCCTGCTAAACACTCTGTCCTCGTCTTTCTTATAAGCCCCCTTTAAGTACTGACAGGCTGCAACAAGGTCTCCCTGGAGCCTTCTCTTCTCCAGGCTGAACAACCCCAGCTCTTTCAGCCTTTCCTCATAGGAGAGGTGTCCCATCTCTCTGATCATTTTCATGGCCCTCCTCTGGCCCTGCTCCAACAGGTCCATGTCTTTCCTGTGCTGAGGACCCCAGAGCCGGATGCAGTACTCCAGGTGGGGTCTCACCAGAGCAGAGCAGAGGGGCAGAATCACCTCCCTCAACCTGCTGGCCATGCTTCTTTTGATGCTGCCCAGGATATGTTTGGCCTTCTTGGCTGAGAGTGCACATTGCAGGCTCACGTCCAGCTTTTCATCCACCCGTAGCTCTAAGTCCTTCTCAGCAGGGCTGCTCTCAATCCCTTCATCCCCCAGCCTGTATTAAAACCGAGGGTTGCCCCAAATTGTATGGTATCAGACCTTTCTGTCTTATCAGACCTTCAGAGAGGTCTGAAGACCTTCAGAGAACCCTGCAGAGAGATCTGGACAAATCAGAGAGGTGGGCAATCACCAACCGTATGAAGTTTAACAAGGGCAAGTGCCGGATTTTGCACCTGGGACAGGGCAACCCTGGATGTACATACAGACTGGGGAAAGAGAGGCTGGAGAGCAGCCCCGTGGAGAGAGATCTGGGGGTTCTGGTCGACCACTTGTGACTGGCCACCAACTGGATTTGACTCCGTTAACCACCACTCTCTGGGCTTGGCTGTCCAGCCAGTTTTTAACCCAGTGCAGAGTGCACTTATCCAAGCTGTGAGCAGCCAGTGCTCATCTTGAGTACAGTGTGCAGTTTTAGGTGCCACAGTACAAAAAGGATACAAAGCTACTAGAGAGGGCCCAGAGGAGAACCACAAAGATGGTGAAGGGTTTAGAGGGGAAGCCGTACAAGGAGGGGCTGAAGTCACTTGGTCTGTTCAACCTAGAGAAGAGGAGACTGAGGGGAGACCTCATTGCAGTCTACAGCTTCCTCACAAGGGAAGGAGGAGGGGCAGGTGCTGATCTCTTCTCCCTGACAACCAATGATAGGACCCAAGGGAACAGCAGGAAGATATGCCAGGGGAGGTTTAGGTTGGACATTAGGAAAAGGTTCTTCACCCAGAGGGTGATGGAGCACTGGAACAGGCTCCCCTGGGAGGCAGTCACAGCGCCAAGCCTGACAACATTCAAGAAGCATTTGGACAATGTCCTGAGACCTATGGTGTGATTTTGGGGTTTGTCCAATGCAGGGACAGGAGCTGAACTTGATGATCCTTGTGGGTCCTTTCCAACTCAGGATATTCTATGATTCTATAATTCTATGCTATACATACGTAGACTGTAAGAGTAGTACCTATCCTACTGAGAAAAAAATAAAAATAAAACATATTTAAGTTTATCTGGGCAGAAATGCATCTGTTTTGGTGAGTGCTTGCAAGTATTACACACATTGCCAAAATAATGGATATGTCCTGTCCACACAAGACAGAAAAACAACAAAAAAATGTCTTTCCCTCTCCTACCTTGCAGTCCCGATACAAAAATTTAACATTCATCTCTCATACTGTAGAAAACCAGGTTATCTTACTCTGAATGGTATATCTCACTGGGCAGACATTTGTGTCTCTCCTACATCTATCTCTGCTTCAGACCCTGAACTCCTGAGGCATCCTGCACTCTGTAGAAGCTGCACCTCATCTATATTTCCACATTAAACCAGATCAGTTGCATTCAGTTTGCACAGACCTGAAGCAAATTATTCTTCTTTCTATGCTGTAGTTGGGAGGTCACTTCGCTGACTTATTTTGAGCCTAGAATCAAACTAATTATGTATAACATGGACAAAAAAGATCCTGAAACTCTAGTGCAAAGCAAGAAGACACGGGTACCTCATGGTACACAAGCAGATAGGGGGATTAACATTTTTTTAAAAATTGAAACTTTACTTAAACACAGTATTATTTTTATTCTATCTGAGACTTCTGCAAAGATAGCCATATTCATTGGTGCATAGTTTAAGTCAGACAGCCTAAACCCCCACAAATTAACACAGACTGCAAGCCACCTCCTTGTTAGTTTACTTTTTATTCTTATTCTTCTCTTTTCTTGAACATTCTTCAAATGTATTCAAACACACCTCTCACTAACAGTCTGGACATATATAGAGCATATTCTTCAGCTTTTCTTCATATAGTAAGAAACCTCACACTTGCATTGGCCTGGATGAATGTTTCCCTCAACTTTTCTCAAAGCTTTGTTTACTCAACAAAAAATAATTTAGCTGAAATTAAATCAATTTTGAAACAGAAAACTATAACACTTTGTTTGGAAAACTTTGAAGTGATCTGTCTTGACCTTTAAAAATTTCCCCCCACACTTTTTTCTTCCTCTCCAGCTGAAACTATTCACCTAAGTGAAAGACTTTTTACGTAAACAGTAGATAATGAAATCACTGCCGTGGAACTGGGAAATATCCCTATCAGACTGAAGATTTTGTGCAAATGAGAACTGTAATTACTGGATAAATTCTTTCCAGTCTTTTTGTCATGAGCTCTCTACCCATGGATAAAAGAAGAACCTACCAGGATTTTGACACACTTAAAAGTGCAGATTCTGAGATCTGTGCTTAAGTAATTACTTTTACAAATGTGATTTGATCTGAGAGGAAAAATAAATCATCTGGTTTTGACTCAGACATTCTTCAAAATTTGAAGCAGGAATTTCTTTTTTGTGAAGGTTAAGTTTATTGGGTTTTAGTGTTGGTAGGCATTTTCATTGTTTCTGCTACTGTAAAGGTTTCTTTATGTGGGAGTTGTCTTAATAAATAAATAATAATTGTTGTCTCAGACAGGAATTCTCTTCAGAAACTAAATGTCTTACTGAGGAGAAGACGACTTTTGGACTATCAAGATACTAGAAAAAGTGAAAATATATTCAAAATAAGGCTACATGGCTTTGTATGCAGTGTAGAGTCTGTGATCCCTGCAGAGCTTAGGAAATGGGACAGTACAATATCAGGGTTATTCTTGATCGATATATTTTTGTATTGAAAGTTTGAATTGGCTAATTCATGATCTGATAAGAGTTATGCCAGTATGAATTTTCTGGGGGGGTTGGTTTTGTTTTGCTTTTTTCTAAGCAGTACAAAGGGAAGTAAAACCATCTTATTTCTACTGGGATGTCAAATAGTGGCTAACAGAGAGGACTGCAAAATCTAGGCATTATCATTTGAATAATTCATGGTACTATCATCAAAGAATTGTCACGAACTGTGGTACAGTTTCAGAGAGTCTTTGAGGGCAGGCAATTGTTTCTTCCTCAGATTGAGCCTGCCCTAAGTAGCTATCATCCCATGATAGAAGTTTCAGTATAAAAGAAGCACAGAGTAGGATAAACTAATCATTAAATGATCCTTTCCAGGGGTCCCAGACCCATACTGATCCCACATGTTTTGATACCTGTGCTTGTCTGGATATAGAGAGAAATTCTGTTGACTGAGGAAAGAGGAAGGAAATGTCATGTACCTCTAAGTCCCGTTTCACTTATCAAGGAAAATGGTAGGAACAAAAAGGCCATGTACCACGTTTTTAAAATTTAGCAAGAGCAACAGAAATACACAAGTTAACCAGAACACATAAGGTGCAGGTCTACTATTGAAGCCATTCCTTTGCTTCAGAGTTACTGGCATTTAACAATTTTGTTATTATGTACATTTAAGAATCATAATTTTCCCAAGATATAAGAACATTTTTAATCATTTTTATTTTAGAATATTTCACCTCCCACATATAGCTACTCCTATCCCATTAAAGTTTGTAATATGTTCTCCTCCCTGTGCAGCAAAATACTTCTACACCAAAACATGTAAGTTACTTCAGCTTCCTTCAACATTGACTTCAAATGTTCCTGTGATTTACCTTACAAAGAGACAATCATCAAGCAGTTTTTAATTCTAGCTTTAATTCTAGCTTCCAAAAATCCTGAGATGTTCTTAAAAACTCCATAAAATCTTAGGGTACAATTTCAGACTTATCAATTTTACCAAAAGCTATTATCAATCCTTTATTTCCTCCCAAAATGATGTAACTACACCTCAGGCTAGTCAAATGCCTCATAGGTCTTGTTTTGGGTTTTAGATTGAGGGGTTTTGTGATTTTGTTTTGGTTTGCTTTTTTACCAGTTAGATTCTGCTCTGCTCCTATTCTGGCACAAGCTAAAAGTACAAGGGCTGTGGTAAATGACCTTTACACAAAGAAGATTATTTCTTGTCCTACCTATACTTCAGTGTCTTTTGTGCTTCTGTTTTGGCAGAGATGAGATACGCTCCTTCAGAGGGAAAATTAGGCCTTTGGACTCATATGATGAAACTTGTGGGAATTGTTAAGACATGCCACAGTGCAGATTAAGCCTTCTGTTTGATAAAAGTCAATCTAAAGGTCTTGCCTGCTCAGTTCACTTTCTGCATGATGTTTTCCCTCATTTTATACTGCCAGGAGGGATGTGTTATGCTACCTCAATTAAGATCTTAATCAAGGGGCCATTTATAGGGCTCATGTAATCTTCTAAATTACATCTTATAAATGTTTTGTGATGTTTTTTATTTAACTGAATTCCTTTAAGAATGAAAGATTTCAAATAAAAGTGTGAGTGAGGAAGGAAAATTCTGAGTACAGTTTTGTTGGTACATCAATTCTCAGAAAAGTCAGTTGGGATAATGAAGATACAAATATAAATGCAGATACACAGGTTTTCTTTAAAAAGAGCAATCCAGCTGTAATTCATTTGTCTTTGCATTCTCCATCCTGGTTTCTGAAATCTCTTCTCATTTTATAAAATTAAAGACACACTAATTTGTTTCTTTTATAACTTTCGTTACTGTTGGTTGAACAAAGCATAGCAGTTGCATAGACTCTGGAAAACCATAATAGGAACATGTAGAACAAACAAGCATTGGATGAACAAGCACTAGTTTGTATGGGAGTTTAATTATCTCCAGGATCTACAAGAATGTGCCATTTTAGCCACAGGTACCCTGGAAGTCAATGATTTTATAAAATAATAACTACAGCTAATGAATAGCAGCCTTAACTATACAGAATAATCACACAATTATTTTCTCTGCTGTAGCTAAATTAATGGCAACATGGAAAGCATTTTCAGTTCTCTTTCAGGAAAATGAAATCCACAAAAGCAAAAGGGAACATCTGAAAATTGTATGTAAATGAAAGCTTCATTTACTTGGTCAGACTGGCAGCCATTAACTCAGTTTTTAAGGAATTGCATGAGTAGTGCTGCATGATATAGGGTTGAAAACACAGTGACTTTAGTGGCTTTAGAGTGCTATATGTTACCCTCTTATACAAGTCTAAACGACTTGTGATGTACACTACCTAGAGGCAACATGCTTTAAACAGAGCAGTCTAACACATATCCCCTTGTTTCCCTGTTCATCCAAGCAGCTATAAAGAATTTAACATATATACATAGTAGATCGCTTTCCACTTGATTATAGTGTGGGACAAAGTGAGACCATGGAGACACCTGAAGAATCCCTCTTGTCATCTGTCTATATCCTCTCCCAGAAGAATCACTGAAAACCTGTCCAATGCAAAGTCACAACTCTTGAGATTGCCTCGGTGAAACAGACTTTATTGCTTTGAAGACAGCATTTGCAATGTTGTCATCCTTTCACTATTAAATAACCATAAAATTGTACTAAATCACAGGAAGTTTAAAGCTTCTTTTCAAGAGACTTCTCCAATCTCTTATTTTGAGCTCATTTCTTATTCAGCCTACTGCTGCTAATTATCATGAATTCCTTTGGTATTCATTGTAATAGCACTAATTGTAATGGAATTGTTTGGTATTCATCAGAATAGCACTGATCATAAAGAATTCATTTGACGTTTATAAGGACATCAGATGTATTTTCTCAGCATACAATTGTAATTTAGCATCTGTAAAGTATTACTTAATAGAAACATAAAGTTAAACTTCAGCTACATTTTGGAAGAATAAAATATGAGCTTACTACTACTGAAGAGATGGAAGACTCAGTCCAGTTGTTTGGGAGGGAATTTGTTAGGAAATCAGCCTTATTAAGAAATTAAAAACAATTTTGATGTGTGTTTTGGTTTCTGTTATGAGTTTTTACTGCAAAATTCAAACAGAATTTCATTATTCCATGGTGGTCAATACTCTTTGCACTGCACATAGAGATATGTCTTTAGATTTATACATTTAATGTATGCATTTTAAAGAAGAGTCAGCTTTATGCTATTCGCTGAGAATCCAAATTCAGGCATTGAAATAAGTCCTTCTGGATGTTTCCAACTGAGGGCTAATTGCATATATATATAGAAAGAGCATTCACAGCTTTTGTCTTATTTAACTAACATGCAATAGGATTAGTGTAGATCTTATGCTTTCACCAAGCTCAAAATCTTGTCACTGATGCTGCCAGAATAACATCTCATCACTTCTGTTTTCCATAGTGGTTAGGTGGTGCACATCAGCATAGTTATAATAATATGTGTAGTAAAATAGTAATACAAGAAATATATATACTAATATAGTATAATATATTAATATTGGAAATTACATTTAAACATAAGAAAAACTTTTTGATTGTGAGAACAGTCAAACACTGGAACAGGTTGACCAGAGATGTTGTGTAATCTCCATCCCTAGTGATATTCAAAACCTCAGTGGACATGGGCCTGAACAAACAGCTTGACTTGACACAGTTTTGGGCAGACAGATTGCACTAGAGATTACCAGGGTCCCTTCCAAACACAATGACTCTTTATTTTAATATGTAGGGCATTGGCACCTTCTCCTGCATAAAATAAATTTATTTTAACATGAAAATCAAAAGAAACAGGCCATTTTCCAATCCAATTAGTTAAATTATTATCTGGGACAAGCCACAAAGTAATTAAGTAGTTTTGTATACGGGTCCTATCTTATTTTCTTTCCCATTCAAGTTCCTGTTGCAAGGCTGGAATCAAGCTGCATATTCTGCCTAGTTTATTTACAGAAGGCAATATTTTGAAGAGTATATTTACAAACAGGTTTGAAGGCCTGTTCTGGAGTACTTGATTGATCCTGGAGTACTTCAGAGGTGCTCTTATAGGACTGAAGAGGGTGTGATATATTAGCAAGGTGCTCAAATGAACACCCTCTAATCATTTCTTTATTGCAAATCATCGCCAAACGTAATACCAGTAATCAGTAGCTCTTAACAGAGCTCAATGCAATATTTTGTACATGTGTAAACAAGGAAATTACTCAATACTGGTGATGTTTATGATGCTGGTAATACAGAAAGCTCACATTACACTAAAGTTTTATGGAAAAAATGATTAGAAGATATTGACCTATTGCATGGACTGGATATTAATCTAAGTTTATTTAGAAAGTGAGGGGACACTAATAAGTCTAATCACGTCTCTGTTTAAAAAAAAAAAAAATAAAAAAGAAAAAAAAGGCATCACTTTTTCCATGGATATTCATCTGAAGATCTTCAGAGCCTAATGACAGAAGATGGAATCTTGTATCCCTATGAGTATCCCAAGAGGCTTATTACACTAAATATCAAATGACCCTCCAAAACAAGTTCTTCACCTTTTAGATATGCCTCTTCACCTTCCCCAAGGAGTATAGAAACATCTGGATTTTCAAAAACACCTGCATTAAGCCTGATTCATTAAAAGCAATATATTAAGAACTGCACTCAAAGAAACAATAATGGAAGTGATGGGACAGTTGTTATTAAATAGTTATTAAATATTTTATCTTAATAGTTAACATATGATTACACACAGTATGACATCCATGTTTTTTCAGGAAACTATTAGCAAAGATTTTAAATTCTGCCTTTTTGAACAATCTGTTACCCTACTGCTATCATCATCAGTGAATTATCAGGCTGAGTACAACTTCTGCTTATGAATTCTGAATGTCATAAACCCAAGTATAATCCATGACTCCAAGAAAAAATGTGATTGTCACACATATACGTGTATATTACCTATACGTATTGTATATAATTTGTATATTACAATATACTTGTATATTATTTGTAAACTTATCTACTTAGTCTCTTTGCATGCACAAGGATCCCATATTTCTAGAACATATGGAATCTATTATGTACGTAAAGAGCACCATTGAATACATAGAGGCTTTGAGAAAGCATTAAGTCATTATTACATTTTCTGAAATGTTTTCGGGTGTGTTTCAATATTAATTTTAATAATACTGATTGATACATATGCTGTGGCTTTTAGTTTCAATAGTTGAACTACTACAGTGGTCACAAGATCATAAGGGAGTCACAGTATTTACGAATTTCAGTTCTTCTTCAGTGACTCTGTTTTCTGTTCCTAATACGTGGTCTATTCTTTTCATGCTCTGTTACTGATTTTCCCTAGTGTTAGTGAGAAAGTGAAATAATCATCTTATATGAAAGCAATGTAGTCAGCTATAGAATGCTAAAAACAGCACAGGGAAAACTGTGTGTAATTAAAACACAGAATTCCCCTTGCACTGGCAAATGATTAAAAGAGCTTTGTTGTGGAAAGAACAAAGATAAAGGTATTCCTAAGAATGAGAGCAAAAGATGGTTCTGCATATTACACTGGAGAAATTTCTCATCCATAAGTAAAAATTAACCTGCCAGTGATGCCATGCTGGCAGGGTTGCCTGGTCTTTTTGAGCAGTCCTTAGGAATGGATGTTAGATGTGTGAAAATACAAAAATACCGACCACTTGTCAATTTTTTTGTACTAAAATCTTAAGGTGTTATTATTTCCTTTTGGAAAGCTTCTGGTTGGCTAGTCAGAAGTCAGTGCCCTTCATTGAAATGGTGTTGTGTTTTTCAGTTGGGATGTGATTCTTGTGATTTGCTCTTAGTGCCTGCAACTCAAGTTAGACATTTAAACCAAAAAATCTGAAGTTAGACATCCAAATACACTCATATATTCTAATCTAATAATTGATGAGCTGGTATGGAGTTCCCTCTTGGATGATGTTGAGGGAAAAGTCCAGCTTCAACTAAGTTTTTCTCTATATGTTACTATGCCATGGAGTAAAGCCTGAGAGAAAGTATTGCTCAGCTGAGTGAGACTCTAACAACATCTGCCTAACTCTACCCATACAGTTCTAGAAAAACAAACTAAGCACACATAATTGCTATGGTGGAAGTTTTTTCGAATGCTCAGACTGCATCGGCCCTGCTAATAGTTTAGGTGTATGCCAGGAAAGACACAAGCATGGCTGAGCTCTAAATAACTTCAGCTTATAACACTTTTGGGGCAGGACACCATACTGCGAGAGCAAACTGGGTGAAAACAGGTACCTGGCTTTAGTTACAGAGAAAAGCAAAGCAATTGGCTTGGCCGATGTGGCCAGTGAGACCACCCTCAGCTTTTACTGACCACCTAAGTCAGAAAATAATAAATAGTGAAAATAGTAGCCCCTCCATGGGAACAAATCCATGGGCATCCAACACCATGTGAAAGGCTGAACCCAAAGTGGAACCACTACGTGTGTAAGCCTCCTAGGACTCAGGCACATTGACTAATTTGAATAAAGTATCTTGTACTCCTGAGTCTATGGTGCTGATCACAGCTAGACCAAAGGGGCAGGGACCTTGACTGGTGTGAGCGTATTCTGTACAGAGTGAACGAGTGTGTCACAGGACACAAACCTTGAAATAGAAACTTATCCTCCTGTTGCGCTCATGCTGTTTAATAAATAAAAATCTAAAATTTGTGCCGCTCTGTGGAGTTGTTCTACTTTTGACACTACCTCAACCTAAATTCCTCCATGATGTAGACCATAAATAAAGAAACAAATCTCCTTATGAAAATTTAGGGACTGAGCGTCTTAGCATCTTGGCTAACTTCTTTCTTAAGATACAAAGATAAAACCAGATGAATACTTATATTAGAACATAGAGCATTTACTAGTAAAATCACCCAGATTTGCAACAGAAAACAAAATGGAAGCCTACCATGTAACAAGATCATGGGTGAAATCTACACTTCATCCTTAAATTCCACTAAGCTGGCACAAAGCTGTATTGTGCACCGGCTGAAAAATATGATGTGTTCATTGATGTGTATTGTATTTCAGTAACACACTCTGAAGTTTCCAAAGAAGGGAATTGCTTTCACAAAGTCTACACTTAAAAGAAAGGTCACTTGGATTAGCTCATTTTGCTTCATTTGATGGGTTTTATTTGTTTTGAGGACCTCAGCCTCATATTTCATAGCTTTTTTTCATCCCTGTCATGGGGTCTGGCATATTTTCTAAAACAGCAAGCTTCCTAAACATGGGGTTGCAAAGAAAAAAGAAAAAAAAAAAAAGGAAGAAAAGGAAGAAAAGAAAGAAAGAAAATATAAAATTAAGAGAGAGGTCAATGCTTATATCATAAAAATGATAAGCCTATTGTGTCTGTAAGAGTAACTACCATTTTTGCTCACTGTCTGTTCCTCAGTCCAAAGCTTTTTCTCCTGTTGCAGTTTGATTCCAGTCATTTTTACTCCAGGAAAATAAAAACACTGCATCACAAATCAGGTGTAACTACATGATGCAATTTTAAGGTTTTCTGATGCTCTGCAGTGACTGAAAGCAGTTGCTATCATCCTTACGATATCTTACTCTAAACAGGCTTCACACGTTCAAACACTTGGAGAGAAGAAACAAAATCCTAAGACTTTTGCCCTTACTGTTCCCACTAGGCAATCAGGAAACCATACAGCATTGCCGCCAGGCCACTTCTCAACATAATAAAGTCAGTTGCATATGGTTTTAAGTATTTAGACCACCAAAACAGCAAAGTATAGAAACTTCTGTAATTTCAGTTTGGATTAGTCTAGTAAAACTTGTCTCTTCAGCTGTTTTCCATTAGAAGGAAAATGTTTCCAGCATGGATTGATTTCAGCTTTCTGTGACCTCTAACACTAAAACTGCATGAGAAAAGAGCTGTTATGTTTGTATCTGTCACATTGCTAAAGTTCTTAAAAACTAAGAGATCTAACCCCAAAAGGGTTGTCAAGCTTTGGAACAGGCTGCCCACGGAAGTGGTTGAGTCCCCATACCTGGAGGTATTTAAAAGACATGTAGATGTCTTTTTAAAGACATCTTAGGGACATGATTTAGTGGTGGACTTGGCAGTGCTAGGTTAGTGGTTGGCCTTGATGATCTTAAAGGTCTCTTCCAACCTAAATGATTCTATGATTCTAATTATTAACCTTTCCTTCAACTAATTCTTAGAAACCTTAGTTGATTTAAGTTGTCAGTAGTTTAAATTAATCACATTTGGTTTTCAACAATTTGTGTTGTGACTTTGTCAGGTTTGTAATTTTTACACAACATCACAAGATAGCCCAAACTGACATACTCGCTTCTTGAGTTTTCCTCATTACAAAAAGCTACTCTTCCTTTATAATCCTGGTTTGGCACTAAGGCTTAGCTAGTGACCATTTTCAAGTTTTGGAAAAAGAATAAAAAATAAAAATCTTTCTCAGCTTGTTCATTGTCTTCAGATATATTGTGGCAGTATCTAACATGCAAGGCTTCCCAGTCTCCCTTGTTACATTAGACAGTTTTTCAAGGTCACTGATTGTACATCTTAGCATGGTATGAGAAATTCTAGTGCTGCATAATCTTGGAACATATTTTTGCCCTTCTTTATACCACTTAAAAGTTAGAGTTGGAAAGATTGTCCAGGGAATATAGTCCTCATTAGTAACTTAAGGTACTATGTGCTTGATTCAGTTGTCTAAACACAGAAACTTCAAGCCTGAGTAAAAAGAAGAGGTTCCCAGTTGACTCAGTTGCCTAAACCGGAGCATCTTAGTGCCTTTTCAGATACATTTGGACATAATCTTTACTTTCTGCAGTCAGTTCAAAAGGTTGCAGGTCTCCAGCAGGTCTTCTGCCATATCTTCTGGGCCCTGGTGGATATTTCTGCTATAATCAGATAATTCAATGGCAGTAAGTGTATAAATTTAACCAACTGAACCTGACATTCAGTTCCTAATTCAAACTGAGAGTTTACAGATCTAATGCAAATTTTGTAACCTATTTATGTTCTGTTTTGACAACCTTCTAAATAAATGTGAATTATAGAAAAATCTTTTTTCTATCTTAAAGGATATATGAAAATTTAAAAATATACTACTGATTCTAAGGCATTTCAAAACTTCAGTGGTTAAAGCTATGTAAATACTTAGGAAGGATCCTTTTGATGTCACAGACCAGATCGATAAAAAAAGTACATCCGTGTCTTCACTAAAACTTACATGAGGCAAAGTTTCGCCTTCAAATGAGAGTGTCTTCAAAGTAGGCATTGCAAATGCAAATATTGTATTTATAACAGAATATGGCAAAGATAAAACAGAGAGAATCATGCTTAGATTTCATTTAATACTGCATGGAAATAATACTGTTCACTAGTCTTTGGAATTTCAGGGACTTCATGCAATAGTTAACATATAAGATATCATGCTCAGGTACCATATTTGTGAGTTTTCATGTCTGTGGTTAACCTCAATGGAATATGCAGAGGGACATCAGGAGAGCAATTACGCTGATTCGTTCCTGACAAAGAGAATATATTATTAAGACTAGCACTTGCTAACATGAAAATGACTAGGAAGGGCAGTGAGGGAACTTGGGAAGGCAGCCAACAATCATATTTCCTATTGAAGGAAAAGGTGCAATCTGGATGGCAAGAAAATACAAGAATCATTCTCAAAGAAAATGGCATAGTTCCAGGACCAGCAATATCTTCAGCTTCTCTCTGTGTCTTTGTCAGTATCCTTCCAAGTAAAATGTCTGGCATCTGCACGTCTTTGAATGGTATCACATGTTCCATTCCGCTTGTAGAGAATGTTTTATATGTATAGCATCTCTCAAAAAATTAAGTTTCTTCAGTTGTTTGTGTTTGGAACTCCTGGAAACTGCAAAGAGTATGAAAAGCAATACCTGTGATGATTTTTTTTTAAACTGTATTTATTTCACCACTAAAATATAGCAACTGTAAAGAAATACTGAAATAAAACAATATATATAAAATAGATATGATTCATGCAGGCATATGTATTTGAACAATACATCTTAGATTCCCTTAAAATAAATAAAGTAGGCCCTTTCTGACTATGATCCATTTTATTTCAGTGTCTATAGTTAGACAAGGTGAGTCTAACACACTCTTTTCTTGAAATTTTGCTCTGCTATCAGGTCCCTGATGAGAGCTCCAGTCTCCTGGGAAAATGGCAACACTCCACTTCTTTGCAGTTAGAAGCTTACCTTATCTTTGTCAATCTTTTGGTTTATCAGATTTTATCAGCTATTCTGCATTTTCACAAAAAAAAAAAAAAAACCTCCTAAAATTAGCTAACTGATTCAAAGCAGCAACCAGTTTTGTAGGTGCCATACAGAGATCTGTATAAGGTGCAAATAATTATATCAGCACAATATAGCCATTAACATTAAATCTTACAGAGTCTTTGTAAATGACCATGTAAATATTCTGAATGAAGGCAGAGTCTTACAGGGAGCTGAATTAAGAAAATTATAAAAAGATAAATACAAGAATGCACAATAACTAAAAGTTCAGATAGTAATGGTGATTTTTGAGAAAGATCCACCCCCCTCATGTGGATTTTGAAAGGAACTATTAAGATCAGTGAGACTTTCTGGATGTTAAACATTTCTGACAACCAGGTTATTTATTTAGGAAGCTACTTAGAAATAATCTTTACTGATTCCATTTTTAAACAATTCATCAAGCGTTCATGTTGTCTGTCATTGTCACAGTATTTATAAATGACTCTGCTTTCTTCCTCATCTCCTCTGTGGTTGAAGTACTTCTCTTAGGCAGCAGCAGCATTCTCAAAAGCTATGTTCTCCTCCGTTTCTGTGCTCACCTAGTGGTACAACTCTGTGAAAAAACGAATCTATTTCTTTTCTGGTCATATTGTTGTTAAGGCTTCCTTTTGGAGGTTAGAATCCAGTAACTAAATATATTTTTCATCTAGAATTGCACAAAGTATTTTGTTTGGGGATATTTTAAAGATCTTTCAAGTAAAATGAAAAGATATCAAATATTATTTATATTTTAAAAGTTAGATTTGGAGAATTACAGAGCAACTCCATAAGGCAGCACACTCAGTTTTTGGACTTCCTATTGTATATTTAATGTTCTTTCTGAAAGGAAGGGTCAGAGTAATCCAATTGCAGATTCATTGTCCTCAAAACATCAAACTTTCAAATTTGCATTGTCAAAAATACTCCTAAATGGAGCCTGGGACTTCACTGAAATTAGAAAGGATTTAGGCATTTCTGACAGCCCCTCCCTCATAGATGTTGTTTTCCTGCTACATTTTCTTATATATTGAAACTAGTACATTGTCGTGGTTTAACCCCAGCCAGCAACTAAGCACCACACAGCCGCTCGCTCACTCCCCCCCGGTGGGATGGGGGAGAGAATCGGAAGAGTAAAAGTGAGAAAACTCATGGGTTGAGATAAAGACAGTTTAATAGGTAAAGCAAAAGCCACACGCACAAGCAAAGCAAAGCAAGGAATTCATTCACTACTTCCCAGCGGCAGGCAGGTGTTCAGCCATCTCCAGGAAAGCAGGGCTCCATCACGCGTAACGGTTACTTGGGAAGACAAACGCCATCACACCCAATGTCCCCCCCTTCCTTCTTCTTCCCCCAGTTTATATACTGAGCATGATGTCATATGGTATGGAATAGCCCTTTGGCCAGTCTGGGTCAGCTGTCCTAGCTATGCTCCCTCCCAGCTTCTTATGCACCTGGCAGAGCACAAGAAGCTAAAAAGTCCTTGACTAGTGTAAACTCTACTCAGCAAGAACCAAAACATCAGTGTCTTATCAACATTATTCTCATCCTAAATCCAAAACACAGCACTCTACCAGCTACTAAGAAGAAAATTAACTCTATCCCAGCTGAAACCAGGACATACATACAGAAAAAAAAAACACACAAAAGATTAAGTATATATCTGTTTATATACATCCAGACTTTATGCTTGATGTTTTTCAGTGTCACAGGTAATGTCTCTTGACTTGTAATGAAATCATGAAAAACTTACCTAGAAAAAATTAATGCAAATTGTAAAAACTTAATCTGGATCTTTAACATTACAATATTTTTAAGACATTTTCTTGGATTCCAAGGTCTTCTTAAACACATTGAAATAGAAAAAATTCTGCCACTGGTGCCACTTAAGATTTGAACTAAGATTCAGTCAACATGAACACTGACATTAGAGAAAGGTGGTGTTGCTAACAAAATACTGAACTTAGAAAAAGCATATACTTTAACGGTTTGGACGCCATTGTAGAAGAGATTTTTTTCTTATACCGTGAAGAAACAGGAAGGAAAGAAGAGCAAAACCTCTAAAAGTTGTTGCTTCAAGTATTCATGTATATATAGCACTAACTAGATTTTGAATTTTGTTTCAATAGTTAAAAAGCCAGAAAAAGCCATTGAATTTGACCTGATGATGCCAAAATTTAGACAAATAGTGAATTTTCTGTGTGGTAACGTCTTCTCTTGTTCTCTGTCATGTAGAAACTAGGAATCATTTCAAGCCAGACATCAAACTTTTTTTTTTAATTTCCTCCACTTATAGCACAATTCCATTATAAGCTGCAGAAGCAAAATAAGTAGAACTAGATGGTGATAAACTAAAATGCAAGAATTTCTACAAATATCATTCAAGTTGGAATCATTCACTGGAGCAGATTATTCAGTATTAGGATATTTTGAAGAATGATGAATTCAGTAAAAATATTTAATGTGCCCTTTCAACACAGTTTTTTTTTAGCTTTAGATACTGTGTGCATAGCCTCACCTCCTCCATAAATCAATCTTTATAACATTTTAAAACAGGAATGAAATGCACTACAAAAGTTTGAAGTTCATAAGACAAACGAAGACAACACATTCTCATTTTTCATTGTAATTCATGAACAAAGTAAATTGCTCAACCAATGGAGCTTTCAAATCTGGTCTCTTTTTCTTCTCTTCCTTTTATTTTTTCACTTTGGGATTACTGTTATTAAACAGAAGCCTTGAGAAGTCATATTAAAACTGATGCTTGGTTCTGAGTTTCCTCAATGGAGAGGACTGAAACATTTATACAAAATATTTTCTGAGGACTTCTGTGATAAATGAGCAACCTTATACTAAAAATAGCTACAGTGTGAAATCTTTCTATCTTCTCCTGTTAATAAGGGCACTTTACTATGCCATTTGTATATACAAACACCTCCTAAGTAGACTTACTCCCAATTTTTTCTGTTTCTTGTAAACCAAGAAGTGAAATTCATCACAGGACTGTTTGTTCAATGTTCTGAGTGGGAAACTTTGGCTATGTATGAGCAGATATGTTTGAAGTTTCAGAAGGCATTGCAATTTCTCTTTTATGGATGGAACAGTCATTCAAGGAAATGAAACTGCTGTCCAAAACAGGCATACAAAAGTTTGGGTTCCTTAAGGTCAGGAATTTCTGGAAAATATCCATATATATACTTTCTTAAAAATAAGTAGTTTATTTTTCAAACTCATTGAAAATTATTCATGATTTTTAAAAATACGTGTCACAAGTACAGGAATTTACTTCACAATAAACTGTACAGAATTGCACTAAGATACAGTTTCTACTATAATAAACAGAAGATTTGGACAACGAATTTAAGCCGTCTACCTTGAAGAAGAGATGTCAACATTTTTAATGAAGAATATTACAGCTTTTTCCCTTTTCGGACAGGATAAATAACTTCCTACCATAAGCGAGTCTAGGCTATAAGTCTAGTAAACTTGACTAATACAATATGCTGTATGTGCAAGCAGCAGAAATATTAGATAAAAGATTCTAATGTGACAGGTACATAGTGAATAAACTTTGTCTTCTTAAAAATAATTTTGCATCTGAGTGTGATTCATAGATTCATTTTTTATATTTTTTCCCCCCTTTAATTAAACGACAGTAATACCTTCCCACTCAGATCAGTTTTTGGTTGTATGCAAGTAGCATGCCTCACTCTTGGATTTAAAATTTCAGATAGACCACCTCCAGCAACAGCCAGAGTATTTATTCTCTGAATCCTGTTCCAGTCAAGCTCAGTTAGATGTTAGGTATCTGGGAATGTGCAGACTATACATAAACCAAAGGTCTAAAATTTAGATTTAGATCAAGCTCTTCTAAAATCAAGACTGCTTATATTTGTAGATTTTTCCCCAGATCATTTGATGGAGACAGTAATGTGGTTTCAATGGAAATGTAGAGTTCTACACAAGCTAGAAAGGTGTCTTTCGCCCCTTTCCATAAGAAGAAAATACAAGGAGGTAGTATTAACATAAGAAATTAGCATGTCTTTTTCCTGTCTGAAACAAGAAGTACAGGAAAATTTGAGACTGCCACAGCACACAGCCTGTAAATTTAACTCTAACAATTAATTGGAAATGTAAAATAAAAAAAGTCACTTTGGATATGAAGATGATGTACATGAAGATGAAGATTAGTGTCAAGGTGCTTAACTGCTCTCCTGGTTTGGATATGAGTTGGTTAAAAGCCCATCATTCAGCAATCCTACTATTATTGCTACAAATAGCATCTCTTTGGCATGTATCCTACCTTTTATCCAGCACTGGCTGTGAATTTCCTAAGTACCAAGCATTCACCAGATACAGCCTTCCCTTACAGGGTTATGATTTCTGTCAACAATTATCACACAGCATGCACCCTTGGAGGCAGAATCTACCACTGATTAGTCCAGCACCGTTCTTTAACACCTTCTCCTGTCCTGCTCACTGGATTTTGGAGATACTTCCCAAACGATGCTGTAAAGAAACACTATAAAAAAAACAAGCTTGTTAAAAAATGTTCTTCCACTTCAAGCCCTTTCATAAACTGTGACTATTTTGCTCAGTTTATAAACAAATAGTGTTAATACTTATTTTGTTAACATTTATGCTATTTTCCCTGCTCCACGCATATACCCACATTCACTTCATTGCATTTCTTTATTTCATCTCCTTATTTTTGTATTCATAGCCTGTTAGTTTGGAGGAATAAGAACTTGTCTCTTGTAAGGTTGCAACATAAGCAACCACGGATCATTCAAGACCGGAATTCATTTGTGCCTGTGAGAGTCTGATAGATATGAATAATCCCAGTGGTGCTTGGTACCATGTAAATTAAAGTTTTCTGTATATGTTCACAATTACCCTGTATATCATAAGGATATTTTCAGTTCCCTTTGAAGACAGCTGGTATACAAAATCTTTTCAGTTGGTATCTAATGGAGCTGTTACTCTAGCTGTTTACAAGTGTTAAAGGTCACCTATTTTTAGAAGAGATGGCAGTATTTAACCTTCCCCTGATTGTCTATGGATCCTGAGAAACCTCGTGTTTTTATATCTACACTAAGAAGCTATTTTTACTACAAAAAGATGGACCCCCCCCAGCAACTATTAAGTTTTCATAAGTCACATTGTTCCAAATCTCTTCTTCCTAATTTATATATGTATTAAAAGAAAAAAAAAAAAAAAAAGGGAAAAAAAGAGCAAAAAAAAATAACTAGGGTAAAGAGCGCATTAAGAAAGAACCTTTGGTGGATTTCTGTTCTTTGTCTATCATCTGCTATGATGTGTATCAAGAATAATATTGCTTTCCTAAAGTTATTTGCTTTCTAGCATCCATTTGCTATAAAAGCCATTAAAGAAAGATAAATAATTTGTCTAAATAAAAATTCCCAATTCTATACTCTACTGGAATAGGAAGCCATAAGCTATTTCAGGAATTACAAGAAAACATTAGAGTATTTTCTTGGAAACTCTATCATAAAGAAATAGTCTTGCTAAGAGTCACATATAAATTACTGCAGAATTATGCCTATGCTAAAATGTATTTGTAAAAGTGCATGCAATAAATACTGCATATCTAATGAAATAAATGCTATTGCATGCAAGCTCTCTGCTTATGACAATATATTTATTACTCTGCTTACGAAAGCTAAGTGTTCTGGGCATTGATCACTGCAGAACTTCATTGCCTTGAATAGCTTTTCTCTAAAAACAATTCTGTTTCTTTAAAAGTAAGCATCAATGACAAATGCTAAATGCATGATCAGTCAATAACTGAGTAAGACAGAATTGCAGGCTTGAGAGCAAAATGCTGGTGCAGCTTCTGACTTACCATTGCAAAGTAGTAAGAAGACTATTTTCAAGACTATTGCTGATCAGTCTTGGGAATAAATTTCTACGGCAAAGCTAATCTCACTCAGGGAAAACATGGTCTCACTTGGGGAGAAAATGGTATTGGACATAATATTGTGTTTAACCCAATACTGGCAGACTGTGCATCTTTATACCACAGGAACTGCTAATGGTTTTTAGTATTAGTGTAAAATGATTAGAACTTGGCAGAACTTCCATTAGGAATTGTATTTGTATCAGCAATAAGAAGAACCATTTAATGATCAGTTGCGTGCTTGTATTGTTACATCACAAATCTTCTTACAAAGATTAGTCTCTGTTTACCTTTTTCTTTTCAATCTCTGTTGTTTTTTTACCTGTATCAGTGAATTTGAACAATTTCCAGAAGAGGAGGCATGACTCATTTTCAGATGAAGAGAATTTAGATGTCTATGGCCAAAGAAGATTTAGTCAATATAGTCACTGGTGCCTTCACGGCTATTCAACTGACCACGTACTGGGGAGAAAATTTGGTTACCTGTGAATAGGTTGAGAGGTGCCATGGGGGACCGCCCATGGTATCTGAAGCATCTGCTCAGGACTAGTGGATGTGGTGCAGAAATTATACCTTGTATGTTAGACACCTGTGGTTAGGTAACTGAATCCTCTCTTGGAAAAAATCTTGATTCAGTTGCCTAAAAATGGCATCTAGAGCCATTTTAGTTTCTGTGGGGTATCCTATCTGGCCTTCAGCTTGTGGTCTGAAATTGCACAGAAATTCAAATATTTTGTGTCATATTTACCATTCCTTTGCAGATTTCTTGAATCCCCTACAGCTTCTCAAATGGCACTGGACACACATGTTAACAAATGGATTGATTCCTAACCATGTGCTTTAGCATGAATGAAATCACTCCATAGCTCCATTCTAGCTCCAGCTCAGAATTAGCTACATCTCAACTGCTTACATAATGGGAACTTACACTCCTGCCCATATATTTTGACACTGATATATAAGTTTCTTAGCCTGGAAGTGAGTCCCACCTGAAGAATAAAATGAAATTTAAAACTGATCTGCTATTTCTCCTCTTAACAGTATCTATTCCGTGATAATTTACAATATTATAGGTATGATAAGTTCTTTATGATGCATACTCAAAACTCAATGAACTCCTATAACAGTCCATAAATAAGACTGGCATAGATTTTCAACTTTTTATATTACTATTTTTTTCTGCCAACTTAGGTACAAGTACTTTTACTGGTCCACATGAAATACACAGAATCATGAAGGAGATCGGCCTATCCAAATGAATAACTATATTTGGAGCCCCAGCATGGCAATACGTGATCACAAATGATAAAATGGTTCTCCACAAACACTCTCCCTCCTTTTGTTATCAGTTTATTTCCCACTCAGGGTTACTAGGACAAAACTCCTTCAGTTCAAATAAAGTCCTTCCCACTAGAGAAAGTCTGAAGTTTTTATTTGGAAGATATTCAAAACAGAATAGTCTTCAAAATTGGCAAGGTATTTTTTACTTAAGCCATCACTAGTACCTATGAAGCCATTAATATCAGTATATAGTATTCTTTTTACATATATATATATTACATCACCAATATCTGTAATCTGCCATCAGCTTCATTGAGTGATAGAAACTTCTTTGTCAACTCTTGAGTGCAGTTTATGAACTTTGGTAAGTTGTGCAGATATGAATAGTCCTCTTTTAAGTCCAAACTGAGTAACAATTTATTTGAATATTCCTTCAATACGTTATGCTAGGTTGAAAATATAAGAAAAATAAAAACTTCACAAAGTTGCTTGGAAGAAGTATGACTAATCAGAGAAATTTAATGTCACTTGAAATGAAGAATGATCTTAAACATTATTGTTTCTTGTTTTCACAGTATAATGAGAATATAAAATTTTCTAGAAGTCCTGTTCTTGCATACAATCAACTCTATTCTTCCACAACTGTGTTAGGAACTTCTTTCATCAGAATCAATTGCAAAGTTTCATGCTTAGAAGTAGACATTAACATCCTGTTTTTCACAGGTGTTGAAATTCCTCAGAGTTCAGTGGACATTATGGGTGTGTAGCATCTCTATAAGTCAGGCCATGAAATGCATACTTAAGCACCTAACAAAAGATGACCTTACTCTTGTAGGAGGCTGAGCATCCATATTGAAGTTAACGAAGCTGCAGCACTTACTACATCTGAAAATCAGATTAAATTTAGCTGCATAACCTTAAACTTAAGAGCAAGCCAAATTCTGATTAATATGGAGAAAATTTTCATCTTCTTGTCCTGTCATTACTCACTTAACTGTCATCCATCTCTCTGCTTTTATCTGTCCCAGACGTGGGTCACAGGTGGGAGGGGGGATTGGATTTTGGTGGGTTTTTTTGGTCTTTTAAACTTTTCCAGCTTTCACACTTTTATGATAATTTGTCTTTTGGCAATATTTTGGTTGAATTATTCAGAAAGGCAAGTATATTTCTGATTCCCTGGGATGATTTGACAGTAGACTTAAACTGAAAGTTGGAAAAAGATGGTAGATATCACACAAAAAAGTACTATCTACAAGATTCCATGAGCTTACTCGTAATACTGTGAACTATGTTGGGTTTTTTTTCCCCATGATTCATGAAGATTTTAGATGCAAATTTAAATAACTGTTTTGTTCCAACTGATCTATGATTTAAAAACAAATACATGCCTTACTCACTGGGAAAAAGGGCAAATTATGTAAAAATGTGTCTGTACTTCTTTTAATATTAAAATTTTCTCATTTGGGACTTCACCAGAAGTCTTAGAAAGACCATGCTATTTCACGGAATCACTTAACCACACAGTCACAGAAATGTTGAGGTTTGAAAGCACCTCTGGAGAGTGTCTAGTCCAACTCCAGGCTCAAAGCAGAGTCACCTAGAGTAGGTTACTTGAAACACAGGTTTTTAGTGTCTCCAAGATGGAGGCTCCACAACCATCCTGGGCAACATGTTCCAGTGTTCAATCACCCTCACAGTAATTTTTTTTTCTTATTATGCTTAAATGGGATTTCTTGGATTTCAGTTTGTGCCCATTGCCTCTTATCCTGTCACTGAATATTTAATGTAAGTCTCCTTAAAGATCTGTAAATCAAGAGTTCCATGCAGTATGTCACACAATGGATCAAACAATCCAAGCAGGTAAAGAAATTCCTGAAAAGATTTCTTAAACAAATGCTTCCAGACAGCCAGTACAAAGGAAAGATGATACCTTTATTTTGGGCTGCTGCTGTGCCTGAATACATGAAGTCTCATCCTGCGTGGCAGTGTACAAGTTTAAAAAAATTCTTTGATCATTACCTATTAACGCATACTCCTTTTCTCCTTGATCCTTTTCTATGTGATGATCTTAAGAAATTGTATTAAAAACTCCACGGTTGTCAGAAAAGCAGTGTCTCACCTAAATTTGTAGCTTGGTTTCTTAAAAATAAATTTTGTTTTCTTTTACCTTTTCTTTCCAGCTAGACCTTTTTTTCTCCCTGTTGCACTATAGATTGATCCATGCTATCTGGATGGAGCTTTCCATAAACATCTACCAGACTTCCTCAGAATTTTACTATTCTGTTATAGCCCCAGTTTGCATTTCAATATATTTGGACCACTGTGAAACACCTAGCATGTTGGAATCTAAACACTGTTTTCACAGGAAATAAAAGTTAGCTCAGAGTTCATGCTGATATTCAATTTTAAGAAAATCCATTTTGGGGGACAAACATTTATTTTAATGAATACTTAAATAAATTCAACAAATATTTTACTACGCCAAATTGTACTTGAGTCTTTTTTATTCCAATTTCCAAACCTGAGGAATTAGCTGTGAACTTCACATTTGAAGACAAAAAAACAATGCAAAGTTTTCATATTTTTTGTTCCCCGTTCCCCTCTTGGACATCAGAAAGACCTTCAAATTCTACTTCACCTTTTACAATTAAGAGTTTACTATAAAATCATGGCTTTCTAGCAAACTGGTGCAAAAAATTTCAGTCTATTTATACAGAACCTGGTAATGAAACTTAATGTCACATTTGATGTCTTTATTTAATTGAAGTTGGACTATAAAATGATGGTAGACAGCAAAGGATTATTATATAATGAATACAGAGAAAACAATATAGTGGTGGGGAGATGTTTTTAAAAGATTGGGGCTAAAAAAGTTTTCTGATTGAAAAATGCTTTTTTTTTTCCTCTCAGGGAAAAATTTAGCATGAAATGAATTCATTTTCTCAGGGTTTTTCTTTGTTTGTCCCCCCCGTCCCCAAAGAAAATAAGCTGCAGAGTAAGTTTAAATGATTGTCCTACTGTTACATGACAAAACACAAGAAATTAGAGCTGACATTTTTCAAGAGATTTTCTTTTTTTCAAAGGCTTTCTTTGGACAGATTGTTCAAATTTGAACACACTCAAAGGAAGAGAAATTTATTGTGCTTAATCTTGGTGTTTAATCTGTGTTTCTTCAGCAAAGAAAATACTCATGTGGGATTAAAGTTTTACTGCCTCTGTAGCCTACACTCTGCCATGGATTCTGTTCTTGATCAAAGAAGATGGCCAGATGGCCTTTAGCCTTGGGAATACCCTTACACTCATGAAGGGTGAGTGTGATCATTCATGTAAGAAAAGAAAAAATGTGCTATTACCATTTGGCACTATCATAAGTGAGTGTGTAAGTTACAGAAAGCTCAGATTTGTGATGTAGTGAGACAATTTTGTTCAAATTCAACTATATCTACTCACAAATTGTGGGATCTCTTGTGGAATTAAATTCTATTTGAAATTTCTTTCTGTACCTGAGCTTATCTTAACTAAATTATCTGTATACTGGCCCTGTGCCATTTTGAGTTTGGATGGCACCTGCCACAGAGGATTGGTGTAATAGCCTCTCTAGACAATCCCTAGGAATGATTTGTGCAAGAATACATACAGCTGATTAAGTATGCAAAATAGGGACATTAAGATTTTGTCCTCTCCTATATTGCAGAAGTACATTTCTGTTCATTCTGTTCTTAAAGTCTTTGAGGCAGAGCTCCTAAGACACTGAGTCAGGAAAAAAAAACCACAAACACAAATAAAAAAAAAAAAAAAAAACAAAAACACAATAACAAGCATTTATCTTTGAGTTCTTAAACATACTCCATTTTTATCTGCAACAGGAGTAGGGAAGTGACTGATTTTAACACAGAACTTAAGGACACTGCAGTTCTATTTTAAGGACTGTTCTCAGGGACACATGCTGGAAAAGAAACAAGCTGCTGAACTTCCCACCAAGGGATGTATTCAAAATAAGTGAATAGCTTCTAGGAAATAAGGTTCTATAATTGTTAAGTAAACAAATAATGGGATGTTGACTGTAAAAGTAAATAAAGAGCTGTAGCATTATTTTTCTATGGAATACTGGAATTATTGTTTCAATTTAAATGTGGATACAACTTGTACAATCTAAGTGCTTTGATTCCCTAGGCTGAAGGCTCTCTACAAGTTAAAAAGCACAAGGGCATCTGAACTAAATGTGCTGCTTTGGTCTATTTTATATCTGAAGAAAATACACATATCTTGACCCTGCATATGTAGACCTGAGAAAGTTCCTTGAGAACATATTTCTTTGAGGGCACAATTATCTATTTTCAACTGCAGAGAATAATGATTCCCATTTTAAATTATGCACATCTAAATTACAAGGGGCATAAAGAGGTCAGATCCTGTTCCTCAAGATAAGATAATTAACAATGTTCTACACTTGTGGTACAGCCTAAGAAGCATGTTATGCCTCAGTATTGTGATTCCACACTTGAACTTTTGCAAGGCAGTGTCCGTATTGGATCTGATGGCTGTTTCCAATGTTGAATACATTGGAAACAAGTGTGATTTATATGATATCAGAACAGTTCAAGTTCTCTGAGTTCAAGTTCTCTGAGTATTTCTGGTTCAAGACATGCTTTTTTTCTGGTTCAAAAGTTTGGCATGACTCGCAAGCATCAGAATTTTCACCCTTTGCTGTCTTTAACTTCCTTCACCAGGGAACTTTTTTTTTTTTTTCCAGTGTGATGGTGACTGAGCACTGGAACAGGTTGCCCAGAGAAACTGTGGAGTCTCCATACTTGAAGGTACTCAAAAGCTGTCTGGACACAGTCCTGGGCAACCTGCTGTAGGTTACTCTGCTTCACCATGGGGGTTGGACTAAAGGACTTCCACAGGTCCTCTCCAGTCCCAAACATTCAGTGATATTGTGATTCTGTGATTCTCCACTATTATCGCATTCTGTTTCTAGTTGCTTATTTAGTTAAGGCTACTGAGAATATGGAAGACATGCCCACCTGCTCTGTTGTGGGGTGCTTCATGGCGTGCAGTGTGGATATCAGCTCTGACATGGTCGTTCATGGGCTGCAGGATGACAACCTCATCACCATGGTCTTCTCCACAGGCTGAAGGGGAATCTTTGCTCCAGCAACTGGAGCACATCCTCCCCTCCTTCTTCACTGACCTTTGGATCTGCAATGTTGTTTCTCACATTTTTTCTTACTCCTTTCTTAGCTGCTGCACAGCATTTTTTACCCTTTCTTATATTATGTTATCACAGAGGGGCCACCAGCATCGCTGATGGGCTCAACTTTGGCCAGCAGTGGGTCTGTTTTGGAGCCATCTGAGAGCGGCTGTGTCTGGCATGGGTCAGTGCCTGGTCTCTTCTCACAGAAGCCACCCCTGCAGCCCCCTGGCTACCAAAACCTTGTCATGTAAACTCAATACAAAGGGATTGTTTTAAATCTACAGATACTCTGCACTGTAAAAGCAGAGAACTTATTTACCTGGACAGCACAAACAGTTTCCTGTTTTCTGGCCTGTTTCTGGATACATTTAAGCATTTATAACGATGTTTTCCCCATCTGATTTCAGCTGCTGTTATCAGAAATGTATGTTCAGTATCTATGCCTTAGGACAGATAGATTTTACTCTTTTATTCTTTAACCTCCAGTTTATGTGCTAAGAAAAAAATATTTTATACTGGATGGCATTTGACCTGCAATTGGTTCCCTTCTGCCTTGTTGTGGAGCCTGGAGTAGTGTGACACACATGACTTTATGAAAAGCCTATATCTGTTTCTTCAGTTTTGCTTCCATTGGGATGCTGTTTAATTACTATTTACCTTCAAGTCCTGTGTGGTTTTGTTTTGATTTGTTCCTAAATGACTTGGCTGAATGCAGGTTCTTTTTTTGATTGATCCAGGTATTGTTTTAACTTTAAGTTTGTATCTTGAAAAAAATTCTGCACAACCCAAATATTTGGTATGGGTACAATACAAAAATTGAGATTTTTTCATATAGGAAGATTTACCATCTTTTCAATATAGCCATTTTTTTAAAAAGATCTATATAGGAAGCTCTATATAATGTTACACTGGGAAGTGATAGCGCAAATAATTTTGGAAATAATTTCCAAACATATTAAAGACAAGAAGGTGATTAGGAATAGTTGGCATGGATTTATAAAGAAGAAATGATAACCAACCAACCTGACAGCCTTCTATGATGAAATGACCATCTCAGTGGAGAGCAAGGCCTTTTGTTAGTCTTTTATAACATTTTCATAGACAAAATGAAGAAATACAGACCAGATAAATGGACAATAATTGATTGGACAGTAAAGGTTTGGCAGTAGGTTGGGCAGCTAAGAGTTGAAAACTGGCTGAACTGCTGGCTCAGAGGGTTGTGATCAGAGACCCGAAGTCCAGCTGGAGGCCAGTCACTAGTGGTTTGTCCCAAGGGTTGATATTGTGGCCAGTACTGTTTACCATCTTCACTGATGGCCTGGATGATGGTGCAGAGTGAACCCTCAGCACGTTTGCAGATGATACAAAACTGGGAGGAGTGGCTGATATACCAGAGTATTATGCTGATATTCACACAAGCCTCTACAGGCTAGAGAAATGGGCAGACAGGAATCTTACTAAACTCAACAAAGGGAAATCCATCTGAGGAAGAACAACTCTAAACACGATGACAGGCTGGGGCAAGTCAGCTGAAAAGTAGCTTGGCAAGGAAGGACCTGGGGGTCAAGGCTGCCAGCAAACTGACCATGAGACAGCACTGTGCTCTTGCAGGAAAAAAGGCCAACAGCCTTCAAGGCTGCATTAGGCAGAGTGTTGCCAGTAGGTTGAGGGAACTGAACAGGTCAAGTGTGCTTTACTCAGCCCTGGTGAGAAACATCTGGAGTGCTGTGTCCAGTGCTAGGCTGACCAGTGCAAGGAAGAAATGGACTTACTGAAGCAAGTCTAGCACAGGGCCAAAAAGATGACTAAGGGCTTGGAACATCTGTCACACAAGGAGAGGCTGAGAGAGCTGGGACTGCTCAGCCTGGAGAAGAGAAGGCTCAGGAGATAATAGCATTGTGTATAATAGCATTGTGTATAAATACTTGATGGCAGTGGAGAGTAAAGATGGAATCAGACACCTCTCTGTGGTACACAGTGACAGGACCAGAGGTAACAAACCGAAACACAAGAATTTAACTTAAACATAAGGAAAAGCTTTTTTTCCTGTGAGGGTGATTGAATACTGGAGCAGGTTTCCCAGAGAGGCTGTGGTGTCTCCATCCTTGGAGACAATGAAAACCTGATGGGACATGGCCCTGAGCAACCTGCTGTAGGTGACCCTGCTTGAGCACAGTGGTTGGACTAGGCGATCTCCAGATGTGCCTGCCAACCGCAGCCATTCTGTGATTCTACATGCCAATATTTGTAGTTGTCTAATATTCAGGGTATTGAAAACCCTATGAACAGCAGGCATTTCCTGTTCACTTACAAAAGTCATAGTTTCCAATGTCTTTGATACAATAGAACTGTTTTCTTTATACTATTGCAAACCAGCTCACCTTACAGACCAGTGCTTTGCTCAGAAGACTCAGTTATGTGCCAGTATTTTGCTTTAACTTGCATGATTCTTTTGTTGGCAAAAATGCACAAAGACCATTATCTTTTCACTTAATGCTGGTGTAAGCCTTTATACTCTGGAGGCTGTTGTTGTAATAGAGGAATCACTCATAAGCAAATAAGAAAGAACAAAAAAAGAGAAATGGTAATCAGTGCCAAGGACAAGCTTAGCTAGGAAAAAAAATGGCTTTGGAGCTCTGATTTTGGGTCATTCTCTTGCTAAGCTCCCCACCTAGCAAACTAACCAATTGAGCAACAGGTCACAGCTGAGGTCATTGTTTCTTCTATAAGGATCCAACAATTTTATTGATGTTCTTCCTAGCTCCTTGTTATTACTAATTTCTCCCAACTACTTCAGGCCTAACATCTTCATCCTAATTCTGCAGATGTTGTTGATTCTTATTCATCTTTCAAGTATAGCTACTTGTTCAACTCATTTGCACAGAAGCAGCAAATTAGTAATGCTCCACTACAGTAGTTTATTGGAGTTTAATGTACTAGTTCCTCTACATTGGCTTAGTGAAAGTATTTCAGATAATGTTTAGCAATAGCTTTACTTTTGCAAGTATCAGTCACTTTGCATCTGTCATACTGTTCTGTGTATAATTTCAATAGAAGTGATTTACTGAAGTTCCATAATGTTCTATTTAAAATCTACTGAAGTGACATTAATTTTCTTCTTTTTTTAACTATGAAAATCAAAGTGCTAAAGCTGAGAGCAGCAGCACTTGTGTTTATTCAAACAAACTAATAGAGTTTGTGCTGATTGGTCCTGCACTATACCTCACAAGGGCTGTTGTGATGCCTAGTGGCTAGGGAAGGACTGTGAATCAAAATCAAACATATGGATTTGAACTGCTGAATACTCAGCATTTTGGCTTGTTCTGCTTTTTATTTCCAACTAATTCAATTAATGAGGTATAACTTTATCCTTGACTTATGCTGAAACTGATACATGACAAACATCGGTACTTTAGATCTTGATTACAACCATGAACTGATCAGTAATTTTCCTTCAAATTCAGTTCTCCATGTCCCTTCCTTTGAAAACGTGACAAGTTTTTGTGGTCATGCTTGCTGTCAGTGCTGCTTGTTAGGAGATATATCATGGGTTGGATTCATCTCATGTAATGTTAGAAATCTACCACAGAAGCATCCCTATCTGTGAATTTCCCTCTAGGGTGCCTTTATAATCAATGGAAAAATAGCAGCATTTTTCAGATTATGATTCATCTGACCTATTTTAGCTGTCTGCTTTAGGATGAAATGAATTATGAGCCAGAAATGCTATTTCTCACCACTGACCAATCTAGAAAGGGAGGTATGGATGGGATCAAATGAATCCTTCCAATGTGCTTGATTTCATTTAATTTCTGATTTACCTGAGATTGCTTTATTGCCACTGCATGAAGGCAGGACAGTACAGATCAAAACAGTTTTTAGCTAAATAGGGAAGATGGTTCACACTGGTTGTACAACCCCATGCAAAAAGTCTGTATACAAACCTGAAATTCCAGCTGAGTGCTCAGGATGTATCGAAATCCTGCATTTCATAGCTTTGGTGTGTTTAAAAAATGGTTAACATCTTGAATTTTAGGATGGTGAATTGTTCCAGGTTTAAGAAAAGTTATGAGGTTACAGTTTGATTTTCTAACCATGGAGACAAGACTAAAAAGGGGAAATCTTTTCTCTCTCCAATTCAGGAAGATACTATAAGCAGTGGATATTATCACATTGCCTGCTTCAGAGCAAGCTATCAGGAAATAGAACATGGATTTTTATTCAAAGATGAGAAACAGACTGAGAATAACCTATCAGAGAAATGCTGTGAAGAAATATTATATCTTTAAAAAATATCTTCATTAATTAAAATACTTTCAAGCCTAATAAAATGTTTCACATTTCTTTCTGCTTCTATGTCTCAGAAAAATGTACAGCTCCTTTTTAGTTACAGTCTTTTCCTCATATGTTTTTTCTTGTTAAGCGATGTATTTGGGTACAAGAGAACACACACTTGCCTCTCTACAAGATACAAGGAATTCCAAACCGAAACTCTTATCTCTTTATACGCAACTCAACTAGAATTTATTTTACTTTCTTTTTCTGTTCTTCTCTTTGATAGCCTAACTGGCTTCCTGAAATATTCTACCTACCTCCAAACTAGTAATCTAATGTCTTACAATGCAAACATCTTAGAGTTCTTGGTATTTACAAAAAATAGGTGTGTTTGTTTTTCTGTTTTCATATTTGTGCACATGCACACACACACACACACACACATATGCACACACAGCAGAAATACCCTAAATAGGACTCTAGGAGTGATTTTTTTTAGTTTATTTCTTTTTCTGTGGAAGCTGAACTCTCCACAAATAACACAAAAACATAATTTTAGATTCAAACAAATATTCTTTGATATCAAATAGAAAAGTGTGAGACGTGCTAGGAAATAGAACAAATTCTTGTTATTCGGGCACTTTATCAGGATTAAGAGACACATATTCAGTCCCTTTCCAGAAGGAATGTTAAACAGCTTTTTTAACAAGCGTCTTGGCTGTTGCGGTAGGGATATGCTGACAAAGGTGATCCTTTTCCATTTCTGTAGACACTGATCCACCTTATCCCCCAAAATATGTTTAAATATTAAAATATTGATGAAGAAGTTGAAATATTGTTGAAAGGAATATAACTGCATAAAAATCTTAAAGGGGGGAATGCAATTTAGAAAAAAAAATATTGTAAATTTCTGTGGGGTAGGAACGAGACCATTCTTATAAGGGAGGAAAAGAAGAAAAGTCTATCCCAAGTAATCCAACTAAAGATTACTCCAATTCTAGTGGTTAGAGTGGCCATCTGGGAAACTAAATGTTTGTAATCCATTCTCCTACTTATGACTATTTTTCCAATGGATTTGTGTTGAATCTGTGAAACATTTGGGATAATCAGAAACATGTTTTTCAGTAAATGAGGTATTTGTTTCTGACAGGTGAACCTGTCATTGGGGAGCCATGGTGTATTATAATCTGGGGTGTTATTCTTGGCAATATAAATTGAGAAGTTTTAAATTTCTCTGACCCTTAAACAAACAAATTTGCTGAACTTTGTGACCTATCTTCAAAATCTCCTGATGTCCTTGATGTGATAATTTTTATGATCCTGCAAAACACATTAACATTTGCATAATCCTTCAGGTTGCTGTGAATACTCCTATGAATACAAGTTTTCTAGACTGGTGGCTAACTTGAGGTCAAATTGAATACAGAATTTAGCATAGCAGCAATAAAAGCAGCTAAAAAACTATAAAAACTAATTTTCCTTGTTAGTTCCACACACTGCACACTTTGGCTTTTGCCAAAAAAAATCAATCCACATTTTTCATATTTACAAAAAATATGATGACAGAGTAGGTTCATCACTGTTGCTTTCCGAACAATATGACAGCTCTTATTACTTTCTCTTTAAGAAAGGTAGAGTGCTTGGATACCCATGTCAGAAGATGGCTTTTGAAACCAGACTCTCTGTGATATGCCTCACTAAACTTTCTGTTTCAAGTCTTGATCTGCAGTTCTGGATGGGAACTTATGAAAGTGTGGCCTTAAATTTAAGGTAAAATTAAAAATTATTACAAGGACTTAGTTAAATTATAAAATGAAATTTTGCTTTGTTGTGAGAGACAGTTTCCCTTCTTAGTCTACATTGTACAGTGGAAAATCTTTCTAAAATACATCAAATGTCTCAGTAATTAAATGTCACTCCTGATCCACCCATTATTAAGTATATTATATATATGCACCTTTTCCTAACTATTTTACATAAGAACTTTACCTGTATTCTTTGTTCTTTTTCTTCTTTTTACAAGTCTATTTTCCTCATATTTGTTTGACTTTTTCTGAGGAACAAGATTGTTTCAGCTTTAATGCATTCAAAAATTCATTTGCCTTTTACATTGAGTTCCACTCTTTGGTCAATTTTGGTTCACTGTACATGGCTGTATTCTTAACAATAACATTGCATCCAAAAATGTGTGAAATTTGCATTATTTTATTTTAGTAGCTCTTCTTTCATCACTCTTGTATTATTTTGAATTAGATATTCTATCTAGAAATAAAAAAAACCAGACAGTATAGACTGTAATTTCCTTACTAGGTTCCGGATTAGTTTCAACCTAAGAAGAGTGATCCACAGAAAAGAGGATGGAGGAGAGCAGAGAACTCAGATCACATGGTGCTTTTGGAGAGACACTCAAGCAGTATTTTCTCAGAGGTGCAGAGTGTGTAGTACAAAGTCTTCACAGGCTCTGGAGCTGTGTGTGGAAGATGAGACCAGGACTTGCAAAGTGAAAAATGTTGAAGTTTATTTAATAGCTTCTGTAACCCTTTGATTTACAGAATCTACTGTCACAGCATGACTGCGGAAGAAAAAAAGAAAATCCTTCTTACAACGCATTTCAAGCAATGAAAAGACATTATCTTTTACTAAGTTTCTGCACTTCTAAATGAAAAATAAGGTTTGTATCACAAGAAGGGAAAAAAAATCTCAATTTCTTTGGATTTAAAAGGGAAGTATAAAAATTAAGGTATAAAGAGCAACAGTATTTTTCCTACTAAAATATCTCTAAAGCAAAACTTTAGTTAAATATGTAAATATTTTTTTTGTAATACTCAAAAAACCTAATTTTCTCCTGGGGCTGTAATTTTTCATGTAATGTACATGTATTTTATGTCATCTCATTGATATCATTATATTATACTCAACAGGAACAAAAAAACTGTAAAGAAACCATTTTCCTAAAAGGCTGCAGCTAGTGTTTCATGGGATAAAAACTGAAGTGTAGAAATGGAAGTGAGATATGTTTATTGGCTTCTCCTCTCCTTAACTTTGAAGCAAAAAGAATGAAACCTGGAAAGGAACCTGGAAGCAGAAAGGACGCTAATATGTCCTGATGATTCTAAGTTTGGACAGCTATGATTTTTTTTTTTTTTTTTATCTTGAGATTCTCAGTGAAATTAGGAAAATAGGTTCTAGAATAGCCTTCTTTGTCTTTTCCCTTTCTGGAGCTAGAGGGACTGCCTCCCCCTTCGGTTGAAGACTCCATACACTATACTTCATATAGATTTAAGCATTCTTAAAAATCAGCTGAAGTTTCATTGCTTTTCCATTTTAATTCCTGGTATTCTGTTCTTAAAACTCTCCAAAAACAAATGCAGTAGCACAAAAGGGAACCCACAGAGCAATAGATTTTTCTAAAATACCATTTTCATGGCCTAAAAGTAATGATGATTTTTGAACCAAGACTACATAATTGAGAAACAATCTTTATTTTAATATTCTGTCAGATTCTAACTGGAAATTATTTTCATGTGTTTGTTGAAACGTATCTGCTCAACATTCGTGACTGAATGGAGTTTGAGAATGGTAAGTTCTTTTCAGAACTGTGGAACCATGTATCAAGTGACACAGGAGTGTAAATTAAAGGTAAAGTAAAGACTAATTTCCTGATTTTTTAAACTAACATGAAAACTGCTTCAGCAAGAAACAACTAGAGCTACATTCATAAAATAGATGTCACAGAAGAAATATTCAAACTTGTTTCTGGTACAGGCTTGGAAAATAATTAAGTTTAGTGATCTTACTGAGTCACACAGTCATTCTGGCTGCATACAGCTCCAGAAGAAAATACAGCAAAATTTAGAGAACAACTCAGATTTTGAGTGGGTTGAGTACGCCTCAAATATATTACATATCTTACTTCATTGTCATTGTTTCAGTGCTCCATTGACAAAGCTCAGAGGGACTGATGACTCTGCTTCTAATGCAGTTAGAAGTCTACTACTGTATGAGAAAAGTGGGTCTACATAGGTACATACTATCCTCATAAAACTGAAAATATGTAATGCAGTGAGAGAGGGAGAAGGGATTTTTGCTAAATCTAACCACCCATTCCTAATTTAATTAGTTGTCATATTACATCATATTACTTTTCTGAAGTAGTTAGCCTATATATAATGCTCCAAAAGAAAAAAAATGAGAGACATTTAATATGAAGGTTATGCATTTACTGATCTCAGAATAAGATGCAGAAGGTTTTATGAGCTTCCTGGAAGCAACATTCATCAAAGGCAGTTAAGAATAAATATGTCATTGCTGGTTCAGATAGTCCATAAGTAGCATATTACTTGGTGTTTGGGGGGAAAAGGAAGAAGAAGAAGGAAGCACTGCTGTTTGCTTGTCCTTTTCATACTCTTCTCTAGGACATGTGTTATGTGTTATTGTCCAGTTATGAAAAGCAGGTGTTGGGCTAAGTGGACCTTTAATCTGACCTGTTACAGCCATTCTTATGTTCTTATGTCTTCAGAAGTCTATAATAAAGAGAAGAAAGCAGGAGCCAGGAAGGTGCTAATTAATATTTATAATAGAACCAAATTAATCAAAGAACTTGAAAAAAGGGATAGGAAGAAGTGATATAAGCCTCAGATGTACCATGGTACATCCCTGGAGGACTATGCAATGTCCTGTTGCAAAGAAACACCTAGTAAAAGACCAGGGAGGGATGTTCTGGTATAGCAAAGATCATAGCTTTTACTCAGTCTCTTATGCAGCACCAGAAGAAGAAGAAAGAAGGAGAAGAAAGCACCCACTAAAAAAAAAAAAATAAAAATAAGAGAGAGTTCATTTTAAGTTAGGACTGAAATACCTCCAAAGAAAATACAAATGGCTCTACTTTGGGGCTTAATCTTAACAAGGCATTTCATTGTTTTCTTTCTTTTGTAACTAGTCCCAATGCTGAGAAAGTTTTTTTTTGGCAAACGCTGGATTTGCTTTTAAGTAAAAATATATTCAAATATTGTGTAACCATAAAACTGACTCCTTGGATGATGATCTAGAGATTCAGCATTTATCTTCTACTGGTGTGGCCAGTAAAATCAAACAGACTGAGGTGCTCTAGCAGGGCCATTTCCAGACTAGTTGGGTGTATTTCTACTTATGCTTCTGTATAAGCCTAGAATTAGTGACATGAGGTCCTGAAAGGAAAAAAAAAAAAAGAAATGTTTTACTGGTACAAGTGATAGCTACAGAACTTTTATAGAATTAACAAAATAAGCTTTGGAGGACAAGCCAGAGTGCAGCATTCATGACAGAAAATGCTGCAGAGAGGGTGAAAAAGGAAAACAAAACACAAGGGATGCTGATGGCCATGAATATCACAACTAAGTTATCTGTTTTTTCTTTTTTTCACTTGCTTTGCTTCTGCAAATTAAACTTCAAAATTTAGTTTAAAGGCTTTTTTACTTCTTTTTAGCATTGAACAGTCTGATTTCATTGTTCCCATTTTTTCGTTGCATTATAAATGTAAGTTTAATAAAGTTCTATGGTTCTTAAGCACTTGTTGTTGACCATATTGCCATCCACTTAATTGTAAGGAAATGTGAATAGACAGCTATACCAGAAGGTTTTATTAAAGTATCAAAAAACAGCAAGCTATCTACACAAGCCAATTAAATGGCACTGCATGTCCCCAAAGTAGAACGCACACAGAGTTACATGGAAGTTGATATTTTATTCAGCAAATAAATCAACCTTTACACAACACACTCCATAAAACTGATCAGGCGCATTATACTCCATATGGATTAGCAGTCCCTTCACCCCAGGTATATTAAAAAGCATCTGGAAAGCTACTTTACCACTCTATAAGCTGTCACTGAAAGATATTCCTTGGTATTTCATAATCCAATAAACATTGTGTGCACTAATAATCAATCACTCATTGGAACTACTGTATGTGTAATGTATTCAAGCACTTCTTACTTTCCAGGCCTCCCTTGACCACAGATTCATGAGATTTTGGGGAACACTTTCCAGCTGTACGAACTGGTAAAGAAGTCCATGAATGTGTAAGAAAGATTCACTCTGGTGGATCACATACGTCACCTTTATAGAGCACTAAAGATCACAGACATATATACATATATTCTATTTATGTATAGAGCTGACCAAAAATACAGTTACTAGTACATGGGATTTCATTTTTAATTCACTTTTTGTCCGTCAAGTCTTTATTTTATCTCAAGAAATCCTGTTTATGGATGTCAACTTCCCCAGGTGGCTTTAGGGTCCCCAGGTGCACAGGCTCCAGAGTCATCAGGAGTTCAGGCTGAGTTCTGCCCTGTCATGGGCTTGGGAAAAGCTCTTGCAACACAAGGTATTTTGAACAATATATATTGGATATAAAAAGCTAACATTTTCTCACTGAACTGTTGCATTCAAATATTTTGCCCTGTCTTATAATTGAAAGTTGTTTTGGATGAAACTTCATCCTTCCTTCAGCTGTCCAAATAAGCAGTCCACCATCACTCTGCAGCTGGTGAGAGAGTAAAAGAGTTCTCACTGGGGCCCTCCATATAGTTATAAGCCATATCAGACAAAATGAGGAAGGATTCCTCCATATAAGGTGGAAAATCAATGATTATGGTACAACCTTGGAAAGGAACAAGGACCAAGCGGAACATGTGCATGTTAGATCTTCTCAGAGCATTGTGATGATGTATATTATCAGTGTTTTACAAATTATCATCCAATAAATGGATCTACTGCCCCTTCAGACCAAGAAGAACTACTTCTTCAGGTGCAGAATAGTGTAGACAACCCAGGCATGACACCAAAGTCTCTTGCTCAGCTTGGAAATCTCACTCTCTGCAAAACAAAATTGTCAGGACCCTGAGGGCACGAACAGCCCTACCTGGGCTCCCCTACCCTCTCCATGGCCCAGGACCACACTTCAGCCCAGTCTCTGCCCCAGCCACACTGTGGGATGTTGGTCTCCAGCTCTCCACAGCCCCCAGCCCACAGGGAGCTGCTGGCTCTCCCTTCTCCCTGACAAAAATGTTGTTCCTGGCATATTCTTCATGCCTGCAAATGGCAGGCAAACAATTCTCAGCAGAGCATGACAGTCCTCCAGCACTGCCAGGCAGACAGTTGATTTTCCAATGTCAGAATGATTAGCACATACTTGTGATAATGAGAGGTGGCTGGTTTCCAGGGAAGGAGCATAACCCCTTCCTGTGCAAGTGCTGGCTTCCCCACTCACATTGGAGGCACTGGGGTCAAGGAAAAAAGCTCATACAGATGTGTCAGCTCATGCAGAAGTTCTGGAGCACTGCTCATCGTTTATAATCTTGGAAATAATATGATTCCACATTAATTATTCTGTTTCAGAAATTCCGGAGGTTTCATCAGGTAAGTCTGTTCAATATACATCTTTCCATTCAGTATCCTTAGACATATCAGCAATGACTAGAAAGCCTTCTTTTGCAAAGGTCCACACAACTCTTCCTGCACTATTAACAGCAATGCTGCAGTGAAACTGTTGTGGTCCAGTGGACCTGACCACTCAGCAGCTCCAACCACTGCTATAAAGACACAAAAGTGAAGCACAACATGGGCCAGCTAAGGCTCCTGCACTGGCAGGAGCTGAATATTGAATCAGAGACCTTTTTCTAAGAGGTCTTTGTTCTGTGTGACATTAAGGAGGCCAATTTGTCTCTCTGTATCCTAGCACTACGGCTTGAATACCAATAAGGTCAGTGCAGGCACAGGTAAGCAAGGCTTGGAAGGGTTGACAGTCAATTTTCCTGCTGTGATTTGATGGGCTGAACCCCTGAGCATGAGTCCCTAATGGTACAGAAAATTACTCCCCTCTCCACATTTCTCCAGCCAGATTGCTGCCTCTTACAGAACATCCTGTCCCAATGCCTAGGACTTACCAAACGCCCCAGCAGCGGAAAGCGAACAGCTTCAGGATACCACTCCAGGTACTGCCTCTGTATTTTTCCAAGACTTAGCTCTTCCACTTTTTTGCACAGAAAAGTATCTGAAGAGACTAGAGAGTCTTCCCAGAGCCAGAAGCAGTTAAAGTCAATGTAACAGTCAATAAAAGACTTATGCACTTGCATTTTTTCATTAACTTCACCTATGTTTTCTTTTCACCTATTTTTCTTTGTAATACACTTGTAGTTTCACCTGGATGAAGCAGGTAATCCATTAATGGTTGTATTCATTTATTTAAATGCAATGCCAAGAGGATGCAGGGCACATAAGGCAGCAAAATATCACTAGGCTCGCAGCATTCACAAATCATTCCGTCTAGAGTAATAAACTGGCTTTGTTTCTTCCAGCCTTTAAAGACTGTAGCATCTTACTTCAGACAGAAAAAAAGTCAGCCTTTCAGTTTGTGAATAGCTGCTGTCCTTCCATGGAGGGCAGCCGGCACCTGCTGGAACATGGAGTTTTACAGCAGGATTTACATGTGCACTTTGGCAATCACAGAAGCACTAGAAAGGAACTGCTGGGATTAAAGCTATGAATACAGAGAAGGCAGATGTGAAGGAGATGAGAAGAAAATAGCATGAAAATGTATGATGGGTCAAGATGTAAGAACATGCTGCCAGGAATGAAAAGGTGCTATAGGAGAAGAGAAATAGTTTACCCTCTGCCTAAATTACACACATTGTGGTGAATTAATCATTCTGTGAGAGCAATGATGCTTCATGGAACTTGCTTGGCTCTGAATTTTGGATTCCATTTTGGCATAGCAGTTTGAGATGAATATTTACAAGGTGATTTATACGGACAAGACTGAGTCCCTTTCACTTGGAAAAAAAAAAAAAAGCAACACCTCCTATATACAGGTTTTACTCACTGAAAACATGAACAGGGATCAAAAGAATTCAAAACTGCATGTTTTTCATGTTGGACCTAGTTTGGGTGCCTCATATGTAACTCGACAAACAAGCAATCGTCCTACTACTTTAGCCACTGAGAGATAAATAACTTTGCTAAAATGCATATGCTTCTGGGTTGATGATGTATTCAACATGATAGCAAAAGAAGACAGCTCTTGCCCAGCTGCTTAATGTTCAAAATACTGAAGTGCCTGAACACGGCCAGTGTAATCTATTTCTAGTAGTTTGCGGTCTGAGCTGAGCACTACAAATTCTGAGCTCTCTTAAACTACTCAACCTCCCGGATGAAAAATTGTTGTCCTTTTTCCCTCTCTGTGCCATTCTTTCCCCATCCTTAAAAAAGGGACAGCTGTACTGTACCTATGAATAGAAGGCTCTGTTCTATTTCATTACTAACAGAGATTAGTAGTACCTCTCAAGAAGACAAGTGAAATGCTTGTTGAGGCTAAAGGCTCTATATTTTAATTTTCTATGGCTTGTCAGTATGCTCTTATTTATACTGTTATGTCAATGATTCTTTAAAAGTTACGAATTTCAGTATTGCTTTAGCTTACCCAATCCAACAGTCTCTTCAGGGTGTAATGAGTGTCATTAATGTATGGTTTGTAAGTCAGTGCTAATCATAGAATCATAGAATCATAGAATCATAGAATCATTAAGGTTGGAAAAGACCCTTAAGATCATCAAGTCCAACTGTTAACTTAACACTGCCAAGTCCACCACTAAACCATGTCCCTAAGCACCACATCTACCCGTCTTTTAAATACCTCCAGGGATGGAGACTCAACCACTTCCCTGGGCAGCCGGTTTCAGTGCCTGACTACCCTTGCAGTGAACAAGTTTTTCCTAATATCCAACCTAAATCTGCCCTGGCACAACTTGAGGCCATTTCCTCTCGTCCTATCGCTTGTTACTAGGGAGAAGAGACTGACCCCCACCTCACTACAACCTCCTTTCAGGTAGTTGTAGAGAGCAATAAGGTCTCCCCTCAGCCTCCTCTTCTCCAGGCTAAACAACCCCAGATCCCTTAGCCGCTCCTCATAAGACTTGTTCTCTAGACCCTTCACCAACTTCGTTGCCCTTCTTTGGACATGCTCTAGCAATAGAATCATAGAATGGTTAAGGTTGGAAAAGATGCTTAAGATCATCAAGTAATGTTTCATATGACATCTTCCTAGCTTTTATTTAGTGTCTGAAGACTGCAGAAAAATTAGGGTTGGTTTTACCAGTAAAAATAAAATTAAAAAAATCATAGTTATTGCTCTTACTTATATATTTATATATTTTATCTTAAGTTAAGAATTTTAGAGATCTGTAAATATATATATATATATTTTTTTTTCCTAGAGGGCAAAATAAAAATGGTAGAGGAATTAGAGAAAAATAGTGTATAATTAATTTATGTTTAAGTTATTAAAATGACCAGTTTTCTTGAATGAAACAACTAGCCAAATGGCAACACAGAGCAAAGTAAGATTCCAAAAAGTACATCTTAGCAAAAATGAAACCAAGAATTGAGAGGGGGAAACCAGGAGTGTGATTATAAATACAAAAGTGGATGAATAGTAGCCACTTAGCCCACTGATGTATCATTTGTCTTCTCCCCTGACCTGGAGGTGCCATTTACCAAATACACTGAGAATACTATCCCCACCTGAACTAAATGACAATTTCTGTCTAACATTTGCAGTATTGCAGAGTATTTGAAAGTCAGTTATCAATGTAACTTCTACTGTTTGGTCTTGATTAAGAAGGTATGTTAGCCTATCTACAGCATCATGTGTAAAGTGATATCTGGTTGGAGAAAAACCGAAGATTTTGTATGCCTTTTTTACTACATAGACCTCAGTTTCAAGTACTGTGCTGTTTTTCTCTCCATCAACAGTTTTGCTGCAATAGCACCATAAATTTAATTAGAGATTTCCAAATTTGCAACAGTGTGATTGTGCAATAATGTGGAATGTAATCAGAAGTGAGCTGGAAGTTTATCACTAAATTAATGATATTTACTGAAAATTCATTAATTACCCTTGAGCTGAACTGATATAATACAAAGACCTTTTTTTTAATCTTCCCAAAATCTGCCAGATTTTATTAAATTACTGCCTGCACAGTTATGAAACATCAAGGAGAGACATCTATAGTACAAATGGATTGAATGGATTGTAGCATGATTTTCACATGTCCATCAACCATTACAAGAATACAAGAAAAAGGCTTGTAGAATCCAGGCCAATAATCCAGGGGAAACTGGTGAGGAAGCAAACAAAGTATCAGTGTTATGATGGGTCATAATAAGAGAACATGCTGGGAAAATAAGATTCTGTAGGGGGAAAAAAACAAAACCCCACTGATATTATTTATTAAAATTACACAGACAAATGGATAGATTAATTATAGGAAAGAGAGCAAGATCAAATGTTTGTTTAAAATATACTGGAGATGAGTTGTCTTATAGCAAAAGGAGATAAGGCTTGGAATTTGAAAGCAAAAGATAATTGAGAAAGGGAAAAACAATTAACATAATTTAAAAAAAAAATCTTTTAGTAGCTGCTCTGTGTTAAACAATCACCAGAAGTCTATGGTTTTAGGATAGCTCTTAAAGAGGAGTTAAACAGAAAGTCCTACTAAGCTATCTACCCAAAACTTTCACATCTGACTTTCTTATTGCAGAACTGCATAGTCCCTGACAAGCTTTTGCAGTTACATTGAAAATACTGTAGCTTACAGAAATCTCTCTCTTAGAAGTTTATGAGTATAATGGTTCAGGTAAAGTGATACAATCTTCTCTCATACATAGTTGTTGACACTAAGCTCATATGTATAATCGGTTGCATTCAGATTAAGAGTTTTTCCTGACATGACTATTTTGGTAATAATAAACTAATTTTATATTACCTTTATATGAATTGCTCTTCTATTATATTTATACTATAAAATACATTTATATTTATGGAATGAAGAATGAGTGTGTCAGTCAGAGCTTATCTTTTTTTTTAACTCTCTTACAACATACAAATCCATACCACTACCTGTTAACACTAGCCGTTACTCTACGCTTTGAGTTGGTAGTGTTCATACTTACCTTGTCAAAAAACTTACTATTTATTATACTGTGCTTATTTATAAAAGAGCTTTTATTGGCGCTTTTTTTTTTTTTTTTAAATGTCAAACTTAGTTCTGGTTGAAATACAGAACCTAAAAGAAAGGAGGAACAATTTCTCTTTCTACAAGCCCTGCTCTTTTCAAGTAATGTTAAATAAGTGATGATATACTACAAGATTTAAAGTCCAGCAAGAATCCAAAGCCTTCTATGGTACTTATAATGTTGCAGTTCAAAGGCAAACTGCTCTGACTCCATGGGCAACCCTTTTGAAGCTTCCCATCTCGAAGAGAAATTAACCTTTTAATTGAAAAGGCAATTTTTATTAAAATATTTTTTATCAAACTGAAGTAAAAGCAGAGGTTTACAAACTGGCCTCTTGTAAGTGGACACATGTCTATGTGTATGCTTATGCTTGGGTAACTGAAAATACAAACCAAAACCAATAGTTTTATAAAAGGCTACCATTATATTGGAAGCATATAAACAAAAAACCTATGACCTATACAATGAAGCTGTCCTGCAGGTTTTTTTTCTAATTAGGTAGTTTTTTTCTTGAGGGGAGATGGGAGACGATGGTTTAGTTTGTTTGGTTTTTTTTTACTGTTTTAGGACTCTAAAACGGAAGCTCATACTAATATCTACCAAGGATGCTCCTGAAGGATACAAATCTCTGTATTCTTATAAAATAATAGTTTGTACAAAGAGATCTGGTTTTACATAGCACTTTCAAACAAAGCCTCTAACACATAGTTATTAAGCCTGACAATACCCTAGTGAATAAAGCAAGTATTAATTCATTTTTGAAATGAAAAAAACAAGGGAGGAAAGTTTCCCAAAATCATAACCAGGGAGAATGCTGAAAATATAAACTGGGAGTTTTGACTAAATCTCTGACCACTGGATACACCGTATCAGGCATTTTAAAAGCAGTTTTCTCTGTGGCAGTTTGTTAAATATAGAGTTACAATTACTATCCAGAATTTGCCACTGGTTTCAAAGAACAAGCTTAACAGGCAACTGAGATCTAAAGATCTCTTAGGTATTTTAAATTAATCACATTCTGAAAGAAAGCTAAACACGCAGCTCCTACATGAAGGAATAGTGCCCTAACCACAGCCTTTCCTGGGCTGGGGCCAACAATAGAGATGATTATGTTTTTCAGAGGAAAATTTCAACACTTGGTAAAAACAAGTAAACAGTAACTGATTTGATGGAAATTTTTCAGCCTTAATCAGTTTGCCACACAATCATAGTATCACTGAGGTTGGCAGGCACCTCTGGAGATCATCTAGTCCAACCACCCTGCACAAGCAGGGTCACCCATAGAAGGCTGCTCGGGGTCACATCTGATCAGGTTTAAAATTTCTCCATGACTGGAGACTCCACAGCCACTCTGGGAAACCCATTCCAGTGTATGACCAACCTCACAAGAAAAAATGTTTTCCTTATATTTAAATGGAATTTCTTGTTTTTCAGTTTGTGCCCATTGCCTCTTGTCCTGTCACAGGACATGACTGAGAAGAGTCTGACTCCATCTTCTTTACTCCCTCCACTCCAAAAAGTATTTAAATACATTGATAAAATCACTCTGAGCTTTCCCTTCTCCAGCTGAACAGTCCCTGCTCTCTCAGCCTCTCCTCATATGACAGATGGTCAAAGCTCTTAATCATCCTCAGGCCCCTTTGCTGGACTCTCTCCAGTATGTCCATGTCTCTTTTATACTAGGTAGCCCACCAGTGGACACAGCACTCCAATGTGTCTCATGGGGGCTGAGCAGAGGGGAAGGATCTCCTTCTTCAACCTGCTGGCAACACTCTGTCTAATGCAGCCCAGGAGCCTGTTGGCATTTTTTGCTGCAGGAGCACGTTGCTGGCTCACAGTCATCTTGGTGTTCAACAGGACCCCAAGGTCCTTCCTTGACAAGCTGCTTTTCAGCTGGTTGACCCCAGCGTGTCCTGGTGCCTGAGATTATTCCTCCCCAGGGGAGGAACTTACCATTTCCTTTTGCTGAACTTCATGAGGTTCCTGTCTGTCCGTTTCTCCAGCCTGTCAAGATCCCTGTGAATATCAATACAACCCTGTGGTGTATCAACCATTCCTCACAGTTTTATCATCTGCAAATGTGCTGAGGGTGCATTCTGTTCCATTGTCCAGGTCATCAGTGAAGATGTTAAATGGTACTGGCCACAATATTGACCCTTGGACCAAACAACTAGTAACTGGCCTCCAGCTGAACTTTGTGTCTCTGATCACAACCCTTTGAGCCAACAGTTCATCCAGTTTTCAATCCACCTCACTGTTCACTTATCTAGTCCGTTCTTAATCTTTTTTTTTTTCATATGGATATGATGTGAGGCTGTGTGAAAGCCTTACAAAAGTCAACATAAACAATGTCTACTGCTCTCCACTGAGCAAGTCATCTCATTGTAGAAGCCTTCCAGGTTGGTGGGTTATGATTTCCTCTTCAAAAATCCATGCTGGCTTCACCCAACCACATTTCTGTGATGTGAAGCCAACCAGCCTGTAGTTCCCTAGATCCTCTTTCTAACTCTTCCTGAATACAACAGTGACATTTGCTTTTTTTCAGTTTTCAGGAGTCTCCCCACTGCCTCCTCACCTCCCATTACTATCACCTATCACCTAGTTACAAAGTCTCCAAAATTACTAAGAACTTTGCAATAAATATTAAAAAATAAACAAACAAACAAAAAAAGCCAGAAAACACAACCCTAGAGTGAATTGTTTCTGTAGAATATTTGTCATAGTGCTAGGTGTATTGATTAGAGTGTAATACATTTTAGAAGACAACATATAACTGAGTACCATAGCTTCTTGAAAGACACATTTGCATTTAACTAGCAATTACTTAATATTACTCAGTGGGAATGCAAACCAGGAGAAACATAAAATAAATCAGAAGACAGTATAGAATCAAGAATTCTATACAGCAATGTTGTGATTCCTTTAATAAGGTAAACAGCACAGTAAATGCAATTGTACTTTAAATGTAGGACAACTGCTTGTCCAGTTTCTAAGCCCATGGCACAGGGCATTTATATAAATCTCTGTAAGTTAGGCAGGTCTTCCTTTCTTATTCTGTTTTAATTGACAAAATATCTTGGAAATATTCATGGGAAGAAATAAATTGAAGAACAAAGAGAAAATAAATTAAGGGCCAGAATCATAGATGATTGAAAGTCCAATAATGTAAAGGAGATTAAACCTGGAAAAGACTGTGAATAGGGAATAATATGAATAGAAACAAAATCAGAGTTCAATACATCATCTTTACTATATACCTGCTGAATTTCAAGTTTTTATCTCAATTTTGTATGTAAAAGAGAACATAGGGAATTACTGCAAAAAATCACCCATTTTAAGAGCAGCTGCAGATTCCTTGTAGCTTGCATTATTTGTTAATCCCCAAAAATGTGTTTTGTTTTTTATTCCACTAATTCTTTTTCCCACATGCTTCAGAAGCCAGTAAAATAAATGTAATATTTTCTTCTCCATGGCAATGACATCACTAGCTTCATAAGGTTTCCTGAGACTAGAAAAACTGTAAGAAAGATCTGTCTCTACAATCTCCTTTTAACTCATAGGTAGAACATAGTTGAAACAGTACCAAGAGGGCCATAAGCATTTATGTTATCATACAAAATGGTGAACTGGAACATTGTTAGTAGGGAAAATGAGAACAATATTATGCATGTGAGTCAGTGTTTAAGGAGAGACAATTACTTGCAAAGTCACCAATTATATCTCTGAGTCTTACTTCAATCTTACTTTAGGCAACTCTTGGAGCCTAATGTGTATTGGATGAAAATGCCCTTTCCACAATCAAATGACTATGAGAACAATTATTTTATGAATACTCTTCCTCATTATTCCTAATATGCCTTTTCCTTCATGTGACTTGTACCAGGATTTATGGAGAAGGAGGTTATGGGACAAGTATTTCTCCTTTCTGGATATTTTCCCCTATTGGAGAGTCTGTAACTGAGGAGTTCAAGACTAATGCTACTTTCTTAGAGTAGAGTATAGAGCCAGGGAGTCAGATCTGAGTTTGTGACCAGCATAAAATACTATATAGGTTATATGTGGCAACAAGGGACTGGATTTTATAATTTCCAAATGTTCATTCCATCTTATGTCCTTACATGACCACTACACAATAAGTGTAATCACAGTTCCTAATTTAGTACTTCTCAAGTGAATCTTTTAATGACAGAACTGCCTTCCTGAATTTCTCTGGGTGTAAAGCCTCAAGGCCCAATCAATCTTATTTTGATACAGCTAGAAAAATAGCCTTCCAACCATTTAAATGGTATACACCTATCTCAGTTTTGGACCTTGATTCAGTTAATGTGACAGCAGAGATTTACCATGACAACCTGCAAAGATGACTTGCTAATTCCTCAAAGATTCTAAGCATGTAAAAAACCCCACAAACACAACATTTTGCATGTACATATGTCCCTAGCAAGATCCATTCAGCTCAGCCACATCATGTTTTGGCCATGACCACTTGCCTCTTTTGCTTTGTAACTTAATCTGCCACATTCTCACTGACACTTTGAGTAATATCAGATCCTTAATAATGCAACTTTCCACTGTGTATTAAGGAAAGAAAAAGGGAGGGGGGAAAAAGCAGAGAAGAGGTAACCAGAAATGATGAAAATGTTTCAGGTCGGGGTAATAATCCTATGAAGCCTTAGCACAGCTTTGTCTGTGAATATGTCAGGTTTATGATATGTGCAGTTCACTGTTTAACTACTAAACTGACGGATAATAATTTACTGATACAGGTTACCTAATAGATATTAGCTTAATTTATAATCTAACTGTAGTATAGGATTTTTTAATGTATATCTGTACAGGTGCTAGTACAGTGAATAAAGACTGTGATCAAAATCACAATTTTAACACTACTAATAATGATACTGATACATTTAATGGACTGCCAAATGGGGAAGAGCTTCTTATTTCAGTGAGATGTTATTATCACATTATTGCCTACACCTGGAAAAGTCTTAATGGTATGTTAATCCTGCAGATCTATTTCACTATTAAGCACAGATCTATAAATCCTAACTACAGTTCTAAATAATGGGATTCATAAAACATAACTTCATTTTTATAAACAGAGATCATCCTGGGTTCATTAAAGACAGACAACTGACAGACAGGATACAGAGAGTGCTAGCATACTCCAGCAGCTCACAAATAAACCCTTGGCAATTTAATCTCAAGAAAGAGAGAAGGTTTTTGATAAATTCAAAGGGGATGGTTTTGACCTTATGGGGAATAGACCCATAATTTATGAAATAGATGGAAACTCTTTACTGATAAATTTAGTGTGAATGAATGACTAGATCTAAACCATTTGCACTCTTGTACCTCTTGTACTTCTCCAGAATACAAGTCTGCCACCACAAATGGTCACGAAAGGTAGCCACACTCTTAGACAATGCTTTATCACTGCACCTGGAAGAACGACAAGCAAAAAGAAAAATGGTTACAGTTACAGTTACAAAGCAGTAAACACTTAAACAAAATACTATTAAAACAGTTGAATTTTGCTAGTCAATAAGAAAATATCTGGATTGTTAAAGTCATATGTTAAATTGAGCAGGGTTTTAAGTGTTTGATTTCAAATTTCTCTTTTATTTTTTAGATATTTCTTTCCTTTTCCAAAAAGATGTTATTTTTTTTTATTTTGATAAAAAAGTAATTCCTTGGTATTTTAGACATGTCAGCAAGCATGTTGTACAAGCTGCTGAGCTGTTGTTATGCAGTTTGCTGAGAGCTCTTGTTTTCTAAAACCCTAACTTTGATTTTCCACATTTTCAAACACTGTGATCAATGAATAAAGATTATTAATTGGTCTTGCTATGACTGGTTTTTTTAAATACAAAATCTTGAAATAATACAGAAAAACAATTCCAAGCTTTTCTGAAAAACAGCAATTACTCTAAATTCAGTTGTCTATAAACATCCTTATACCTGTGCTGAGAGTTTTAGCTTTTGTGAAAAGATTTCTGTAGCAAAAGAAAAGAAAATACATAGAAATGCCAAAAACATCTGAAAGGGGAAATAGAAAATGTAAAATAGTATGCCTTTTGATTGTGACAGACAAAATACTCAATATGAATAACCTACCTCCAAAACCAAATGTCAATTAAAATCATTCTGTAGCTAAAATGACTCACTGTTCTCTAATTCTCAGACACTTCTTGGAATTCTTGGAAAAGCTCAGCTCTGTGGACTCTCTCTTCTGCAGCCATGTGACATAACTCAGTCCTCATCAGGGATGCAATCGTTGCCCAAGACAGAACTATATAAGGGAGGATAGTGTGGTGTGCTACACTAACGTAGTATCTTTCAGGTACAATGCTATCATACTGTAATTTGTAGTACAAATTGACAGAAGCAGGAGATAAGCCTTCCTAATTCAACTGTGTATGACCATAGTGATAAGCAACAATATTTTTCCTTTGTGACAACCCAAAAAAAGAGTCTTCAAAGAGCATTTTGGGTTGGTTTGGTTTTTTTCTGACTCTGTCCACAAATCTGTCACTACTCCAAAACATGATATATATTCCTGTCCTGGTTTCAGCTGGGATAGAGTTAATTTTCTTCTTAGTATCTGGTATAGTGCTGTGTTTTGGGTTTAGGATGAGAATAATGTTGATACAGTGATGTTTTTGGTTCTTGCTAAGTAGTGCTAAGCTGTTGCTAAATAGTTACTGAGTGGTGCTTACACTGGTCAAGAACTTTTCAGCTTCCCATGCTCTGCCAGGTGCATGGGGGGCTGGGATGGAGCACAGCCAGGGAAGCTGACCCAGACTGGCCAAAGGGTTATTCTATACCATATGACATCATGCTCAGGATATAAGCTGGGGGAAGAAGAAGGAAGGGGGGGGACATTCGGAGTGATGGCGTTTGTCTTCCCAAGTAACCGTTACTCGTGATGGAACCCTGCTTTCCTGGGGATGGCTGAACACCTGCCTGCCGATGGGAAGTAGCGAATTAATTCCTTGTTTTGCTTTGTTTGCATGCGCAGCTTTTGCTTTACCTATTTAACTGTTCTATTTTATTTTACTTCAATTATTAAACTGTTCTTATCTCAACCCACAAGTTTTCTCCCTTTTACCCTTCTGACTCTCTCCCCCATCCCACCAAAGAGGGAGTGAGTGAGCAGCTGCGTGGTGCTTAATTGCTAGCTGGGGTTAAACCATGACAATTCCATAGCAAGGGAAGGTATGCCCTAGCTTTATAGCTGTGTGGTGGGTTGACGCTGGCTGGATACCAGGCACCCACCAAGTGCTCTGTCACTTCCCTCCTGAACTGGACAAGGGGAGAAAAAAAAAAGTGAAAAGCCCCTGGGTCAACCTAAGGACAGGGAGAGATCATTCACCAGTTACTGTCACAAGCAAAACAGACTCAACGCGGGGAAAGTAAATTAATTTATGGCCAATCAAATCAGAGTAGGATAAAGACAAATGAAAGCAAATCTTAAAACACCTTCCCCCCAACCCTCCCTTCTTCCCTGGCTCAACTTCACTCCTGATTTTCTCTACCTCCTCCCCTCAAGCAGCACAGGGGGATGGGGAATGGGGGCTGCGGTCAGTTCATCACACGTTGTCTCTGCCGCGCCTTCCTCCTCAGTGGGAGGACCCCTCACACTCTTCCCCTACTCCATCGTGGGGTCCCTCTCACAGGAGACAGTCCTCCATGAACTTCTTCACCATGAGTCCTTCCCATGGGCCACAGTTCTTGATGAACTGCTCCAGCGTGGGCCCTTTCCATGAGGTTCGGTCCTTCATGAACAGACTGCTCCAGCATGGGTCCCCCGTGAGGTCACAAGTCCTGCCAGCAAACCTGCTCCAGCGTGGGCTCCTCTGTCTCCATGCGCCCGCAGGTCCTGCCAGGAACCTGCTCCAGCATAGGCTTCCCACGGGGTCACAGCCTCCTTCAGGTGTATCCACCTGCTCCGGCATGGGGTCCTCCATGGGCTGCAGGTGGAGGACAGCCTGCCTCACCATGGTCTTCACCACAGGCTGCAGGGGAATCTCTGCTCCGGCGCCTGGAGCACCTCCTCCCCCTCCTTCTTCACTGACCTTGGTGTCTGCAGAGTTGTTCCTCTCACATATTCTCACTCTTCTCTCCTGGCTGATGTTGTGCAGCAGTTTTTTTCCCCTTCTTAAATATGTTATCCCAGAGGCACTACCCTCGTCGCTGATTGGCTCAGCCTTGGGCAGCAGCGGGTCCATCTTAGAGCCAGCTGGCATTGGCTCTATCGGACATAGGGAAATCTTCTAGCAGCTTCTCACAGAAGCCACCCCTGTAGCCCCCCCACTACCAAAACCTTGCCACACAAGCCCAATACATTCTACCCCTCATCTCTTTGAATCACATCTTTAAGAACTATCATAAAAATACACATTCATCCCACAATCTTCACAAACTTCACTTAAATCAACAAAAAGAATTCCCCACACCAAAATCAAAATAACATCATCACAACACTTAATGAAAGTGAACAATTTACACACAATCCACGCCTCGTCCCTTCACCACAATTACAACTTAAATTCCCCACAATCATTCAACTCTTTGCTCTCTTGCAATGTTCAGTCCATGTTTTGCCCGTTACCTCTCCCAGTTGCTATCCTTATCTCGAATTCTTCATGCCCCACATTGGGCACCAAAAAGGACTGTGAAGCATCACTTATCTCTGTGTAAGGAAGTACAAAAGTTCCTCTCCTTTCCTCTCAGCAGCTACCATCCAGCAATACATGACCAGAGAGATCAACCTGGAGATCAATAAATTTCAGTTTTTTGTAGATTTACAGGGATATTTACTCATGTAAATAATGCCATATTCCAGTCCTGTTCCTCCTTTCACAAAGTAGCCTAGCAGAATTAACAGAGCAGCATACTTTAAAAGCTGCAGCATTTTAGGTTTTGGGTTTTTTTTTTGCTTTTAAAGCATGTGTCTTCACATGACATAGAGGTATTGTACTGAACACAGACATTAACCCACCTTTGGCAACTTACCCATATTCCAATGTGCAGGGCTGCAGCTGTAAGTCTACCCTATTATTTGATTCTCAACAAACCATCAGGAAGCAGAATAAACATAAACTGGTTCAACTATAGCAAAGGAAGAGTTAAAAATGCTAGTAGAGGTTTGTTTCTTTATCAGGTGAAAAGCACAGTGTAATGACTCTGCCTTTAAATGTCATTTTTATGTCTGAAAGGATAAAAAGAAATTAAAACTGTTGGGCTTTCTTATTCTTTATCTGAATTAATTTATTTGACCATTGGGTTATTGCAGTGATTTGTTGCTCTTGCTCTTGCACTTGCATTGTGTTCTGGTGCTGGCACTGCTGAGAAAATATCTCCTGTACACTTATAATGAACAGGCTCAAATTGCCCTGTAATGTGACACTTACCATTATTTCCTCCTTTACCAACTGGAAGCAGGAACATTAATACATTTAAGGCAGGCTGAGGAGAACTGCTGGTAACTCAAATGCCTTTGGATCAAGCCTTTCTCCCACATTTCCCCACACCAATATCACTACTGCAGCTGAGTAAAATTAAGAACTATTCTTGCTCTTATTATACGGATATCTAGTGGTACTGAGTTCAATGCCCACTGTGCTACCCCGGTGAGATTTACAGACTAGGAAAGAAACATATCTCAAGAAACAGTGGCTGAAGCTAGATTCATTCAATCTGGAAATGAGACATATATTTTTAATCAAAAGCTATCAGGGAAGATAGACTCCATGTCCCATAGTCCTCCAAAAACCTCAGACCCTTTACAAAAGAGGTTCGGTTTATTGAAATGCCAATTATTAGGGTAAATACAGGAATAATGAATGAAATTTTGTGCATCTAAGCATATCAGCTATGATGAACTATTTGAGCCTCTGGCCTTAAAAATCTCTGAATTGGAATCTCACTGCATAGATCGTGGGCAGCTGGGTGAGATTATTATTCCTATTTTACAGATAAGGAAAAAGACTAAGGAGGAAATGTGTTACAGATATTTTGTTTGAGTCCAACAAATTCAATTTTTTTTTCTGATGTGTAACAGAACTTCAGTTCACCCTTTAAAAATACATATATGCAGCGCTTGGGTGTATAGAGGTCACCTGCATACCTCCTCGTACAACTTCTCATCTCTCTGGTATTTGAGCAAGACACTTGATATGTAACGTATAACAAAGGAAGCTGAACTGCCACATCTGTGATTTAACCCTTGTTTTTGTCTTCCCAGATATCTTGTGATTGGTGCTTAATGTCACATCACTACTGTCTGGCTTCTCCTTCCTGTAGCAATAGGATCTCATTCGTTTACCCACTTCAGCTACACTGTAGTCAACAGACTCCCTGTGCTCATTCCTTTTTCATAAGAATTAGTGTCAACATTCCTCCTGGAAAAGAAGCATAATGCTCATGTAGAATTGTTCCTGCTCTGTTGAAGATATGTTTACAATATTCGCTGGAGGGTTCAGCTTAGGAATTTAACAACCACGTGCATGAGTTCTGGCCTCCTTTCCCACAGTCCCTGCCAATATATTAAGTACAGTCAGCATTTGCAGACGTACAGCTGTCCAGCAGATAAGATGACACCCGCTGGGTAGCTATTGCCGCTAGGGATATTACAAGTTGGAACCAGCGTTTCCACACAGTCCAGGAAGCTAAAGTCTTACAAACTCATTCATTCATTTTCTTCCACTGTATTTTTTAAATTAATACAAAGACCCAAGGCAGTCCTATTGTTCCTGCTACCATACTCTCTGCTGCTTCTCTGAATCATTTAGTGTATGGCTACGACTACTCCCTGCAGGCGTAAAACTGATCTACATTGACCCTAATTGGCTTAGAAAGTCTGCCAGGATCACAGCATAATATCAACTAGCTATTTGCTTACCCTGTGTTATTATATTATATTGCAGCATGGAGCAAATATTAATCAAGTATAAGATTTTATTCTTCAGGTACTGTAAAAAAAAAAACAAAAAAACCCAAACAAACCACAACATATAAAGGAAGAGAGCAGCAATGCTTACTCTAATTTAAGACAATGTCCCAGATGGATCCTGATTGACCCAATTAACTAAAGGACCTAATTTGGGAGCATGATTGCTGTAGGCACTGCCTGTTGTCAGAGAACAGAGACAAGCATCTCTATTGGAGTTTAAGACCATCTTAATTCTGAATTATCCTGTGGAGGTGCCTTTCTCTCTCCTTAACTGTTAAGTATGCTTATGCTTCCAACTTAAGTACCTCTGTGAGGTACATAAACATAGGTGAGACGAATCAGGACTTAAACAGAGGTGACAAATTGAATGGAAATAATTGTGTAAAGGAAGAATAACAGCAGTACAACTGTGTAGTTTCTGTTTTCTGTATAGCTGATCCTGAATCTCTTCATGATGCCCGAGATATGAATTTTCCAGTGGTCTCCTCACTGTGTCATCATTGAGCTCAACTTAACCATTTTTGAGACTGTCTGGTTTTCTAGGTATTTCAGCAAAACTGAGTCTTCAACTACACAGAGATTTTTTAATAAAGCTTTTTTTTATCAGAGAATGTCCATCCATTAGAACTGAAAATGCTGGGCTTAAAGTTATAACAAAAGTTTTAACAAAAGTTATATGGGTCAGTTCTTTGGCTACCCAGACTGGGAAAACACAAATGGGAATAAGTCTCAAATTTTCACTCTTACATAGGCTTTCAGGCCTCAGCATTTTTTGTGCAGGACAGAAACATCTGCATAAACATTGGCTTTGGTTTAGGAAATCAGACAGGATTTGAACCAAAGGCCATATCACGCACCAGAAGCTCGGGTGTTAATGGTGGCTAACCTATGCAGAGACTGTCTTCCACAAAGAGTATGAATCAAGGGACAGACTGATAAAGCAGCCAACTGAAGGTCATACCGTTTGGGGGCAAATAGGAATCCTGTTAATTAGGAAGTCAAGAGAGGATATTCAAAGAAAAGCAAAGTTTCTAGGTGAGTGGGAAGACTGAAGCTATTTGAAGGACAAATATCTGTCACATAACATTGATTTTATACTGCTTGTTCTACTAACTTGGATTTCCTATACTATGCTCACACATAGTAGACTCATAAATGGAGTAATTGTGCTAAGATGGCTTATGGTCCGAAGATGCAAGTTTACACTCCTGCTTATAAAACTGCTTTCACTTAATTACAGACTTACGTTACTTAAACACTTTAATTATAAGGCTGTTTGAACACTTTGAGGACCGGTTTCATTTAACTGAAAACCACTTTGCACCTCTAGAAGTTCAAATGGGGTAAACTACACCATTTTAAAATGGCTGGAAGTTGTTTCCTTGAAAAGCATATTTTCATCTTTTTCATCAAGTTCACCCTGACCCATCAACTGACACTAGTGAGAAGTTTGAGAAGTGACTCATTCTGAGTTACAGTACTGAGAGTTGTTTTTATGAGCTACACATTATGGCAAAATGCCTTATTTTTAACTCAATGCTGGGATAAGATCAAGGATACCTTTATCTCACATCCCTTCCCTCTTCTACCTTTGTCTGCAGAAGAAAACCTAAAGCCATGGGGTAGCCCAGATATTGGCCAGAAGCAGCAGAGTGCCTCTGAATGCCTCTATATAGCTATTTTGACAAGTTACATATTGAGAGTCTTCCCTAACTATAGGGAGAACCTCACCACTTATGTTAGGTGAAAGATGATTCCGGGTGTCTGCACGCTGGGTGGGAAGCTGCTTAGAAGCAGCCATCTCAGTATGTGTAACGTAAGGAATGTGTCGGAATAGGTGCCATACTCAGTTTCCTAATAGATTGCTCTGAGCTCTCACACTGCAGTTTTCTTTTTTGAGATTAGTGTCTGTTGGTAAAGGGAGGAAATGAAAGGTTTTTTTGGGAGTATTTTGGCTGTCATTAGCTACAAATATCATTGTCTTTCCTTTTCATTACAGGGAAAGAAATCTTTCTCTACAGTTTGCATGTGGTTTGCCAAGTCTATTTATCTGTCAGCTAAGAGCAGCTCCAAGACCACACTCAAGAGCAGAGCCTATAAACACAAAGAATATTATGAGACTCTGTAATCAAACATTGCCCAATGATATTCACCTAGCAGATGGCTTAAAAAAAAAAAAAAAAAAAAAAAAACAAACCCGCAAAAAAACAGAAAAAAACCCAACCCATAGAATTTCAGCACTCTGTAGTTTCCTGAATTGAAATATTTGACTTTATAACTTCAAAGTTCTTTCAGTGTCTTCATGTGTGTGTGTAGTGGGAAAGAAAGATGTTACAAAAATATAGATTATTCTATAAACACACTGAATACAGTAAAACAAATGCAAGTTTATGCAAAACCATCTTTAACAGAATGCTTTCCCAGCTCACACAAAACATGAAACCCTATATTTGGATACAAAGCATGTTCTGCTGCAAGTTACACTGTAATTTAGGCAGACATAATTTTGAGATTTACAATTAGGAAATCTATTATAGCCTCAAGTACTGAATCTCAAAAATAAATTTTCAGCAATGAAATGCAAGTGATTTAACACCATTGATCATGTAGTACAAAATGCATTCAGTTGGCTTTTAATAGGCAAAGATATAATTAAAGGAAATTATATACAATCTTTCTGTTTAATACATCTATATATGCACACACACAATAGGCAGCCTGATAACTTTAACTTCTAGCTATCGCTAGAAAATTATGGCACAAATAACTTCTTATTTGACACATAATGAGAAAACTTTATGCTTATACAGTGATTTCATTCCAAAACCTTTCTAAACTGTGCCAAGCACTGCCTCTATTTTAGGTACTGTGAAAGATGTTAAGGATTTCTTAAGACACAGTAAGGCTTGCGGTAAGAAGCAAGCAAGTGACCACCCCAAAGTAATGTGAGAAGCTGTGACAAAGCCAAAGAGAAAGAAAGCAGTGAAAAGATCATAGAGCCACAGGGAGAATCAAACTTCTATCTAGTCACATTTATCCACCAAACTTACAAAGCCACACCCCCAGCATACAGTAGTCTAACTCACTCTTAAATGCCTCCAATGCCAAGGATTCAACAGACTCCTTAGAAAGCCTTACTTGTGCTACCAATTAATTAATTATTCAATCAATTAATTATACTGGTACAGCTTTTGCTACTAATTTAGTAATTGGTATTATATTGTTGTTAATTATGTTGGTTAATTTTCCTGGAAAATCCTCCAGATTTTATGGTCTCCATTGGGTAGTGACTGACTTCAGCTTTTTAAACCATTGTGCACCCTCCATGTGACAATTACTGCTAGACTGTGTTCCTCTCTAGTTTGTTTATGACAGTGCCAAATGGGACTGTGTGAAAATGTTTACTAATATCAAGATATATCAAATCTATAGCTTCTCCCCTGTCCACTAGGCAATTACCCTGCCACAGAAAGAACTTGGATTGATTTGATATGACTTTTTTTTTTCTTGAAAATCCATGTCAGCTGTTCCCTATTACTTTATCCTCAGGGTGCATCCAAACTAATTAACAAGCTGTTCCAGAATGTTTCTGGTATTGAGGCTAAGCTGATGGACCTAGGTCTTTCCTCTTACCCCTTTTTAAAAATAGGTACAATGTCTGTCCTTCCTCATTCTTTAGGGAATTCACCTGTTTTCCATGTATTTTTTAATCACCAATGTCTCCTAGATTTTGTCTGCTTCTTGGAGTACATAATACGAATACATCTAACTTACCTTAATATTAACTGATTTATGTCTATAACTAATATCTACCAAATCAAGATTTTTAAAAAAATCTTAATTTAGATTTAAAAATTCACGTATAAATTTTTGTATAACTTTAACAGCTAGAGCACATAATATCTTTCACTGAAATCATTGAATGTTCTGAACATTATATTTAGATGACATTCAGTTTTCTAATTGTTAAGGGAAGTCAAATCTGGAGGACTTCAAGACCCAGGGGATTTCTCCTCTCTAGTCTGTTTGCTCCTGCTCCCAAGCATATGAGCTGCCAGCAGCAAGGCTAAGCATGTATTGTAAAGGTGCAGATGCACACACAATGCACAAACACCTGTATAATACACATGCAAACATGCATGCATCCAGCCATACAGATCAACAGAGAGAGAGCGCAGTGCCTTTACTGGCACCCATAAATGCACCAGCAGCACTTTCATCACTGGGAACAGCATTGAGGTTGATTCTGTGTCTCCTTTTCAGGTGATCAGGATCAGAGCTTGCTCACAAGCTTAGAGGTGCCTTCAGTCTCCCAACCCATGGGCATGTGGGCATGTCCAGAATAAACACCTAGACACAGCCCCAACCTTGGGTCTGGCCAGATTCAGTCTCCTGCTTGTGGGCCAGTCCTCCTTGAGGTTCATTAGAGAATCCCACATGACAGAGAGCAATGTCACACAGAGAAGAGACAGGCACTGTTTAACAAGACAGGACAGACTGCAGCAATTAGGTGCACAGCTTGACCAGTGTACTGGGTTTGTGTGGCAAGGTTTTGGTAGTGGGGGGGCTACAGGGGTGGCTTCTGTGAGAAGCTGCTAGAAGATTTCCCTATGTCCGATAGAGCCAATGCCAGCTGGCTCTAAGATGGACCCGCTGCTGCCCAAGGCTGAGCCAATCAGCGACGAGGGTAGTGCCTCTGGGATAACATATTTAAGAAGGGGAAAAAAACTGCTGCACAACATCAGCCAGGAGAGAAGAGTGAGAATATGTGAGAGGAACAACTCTGCAGACACCAAGGTCAGTGAAGAAGGAGGGGGAGGAGGTGCTCCAGGCGCCGGAGCAGAGATTCCCCTGCAGCCTGTGGTGAAGACCATGGTGAGGCAGGCTGTCCTCCACCTGCAGCCCATGGAGGACCCCATGCCGGAGCAGGTGGATACACCTGAAGGAGGCTGTGACCCCGTGGGAAGCCTATGCTGGAGCAGGTTCCTGGCAGGACCTGCGGGCGCATGGAGACAGAGGAGCCCACGCTGGAGCAGGTTTGCTGGCAGGACTTGTGACCTCACGGGGGACCCATGCTGGAGCAGTCTGTTCATGAAGGACCGAACCTCATGGAAAGGGCCCACGCTGGAGCAGTTCATCAAGAACTGTGGCCCATGGGAAGGACTCATGGTGAAGAAGTTCATGGAGGACTGTCTCCTGTGAGAGGGACCCCACGATGGAGTAGGGGAAGAGTGTGAGGGGTCCTCCCACTGAGGAGGAAGGCGCGGCAGAGACAACGTGTGATGAACTGACCGCAGCCCCCATTCCCCATCCCCCTGTGCTGCTTGAGGGGAGGAGGTAGAGAAAATCAGGAGTGAAGTTGAGCCAGGGAAGAAGGGAGGGTTGGGGGGAAGGTGTTTTAAGATTTGCTTTCATTTGTCTTTATCCTACTCTGATTTGATTGGCCATAAATTAATTTACTTTCCCCGCGTTGAGTCTGTTTTGCTTGTGACAGTAACTGGTGAATGATCTCTCCCTGTCCTCATCTCAACCCATGAGCTTTTCATTATATTTTGTCTCCCCCTGTCCAGCTGAGGCGAGGGAGTGATAGAGCGGCTTTAGTGGGTGCCTGGCATCCAGCCAAGGTCAACCCACCACAACTAGATGGATGTATAGACCAAGAGCCTGCTTACACGGACTGGCCTCTTTTATGCCCTCCTTTCCATTTTCCCATACCCAATTTGAATAGATTTTCCCATCCACTTCAGTCTTTCCCTTTCCCCACCTTCAGCCCCTCCCCTAAGCCTCCCATAAAAAGTTTCACATTTCCATAATTCCTTTTGAATGTCCCACAATTTTTATTTTTCCTGCGAGACCCATGATGATCTTGTTTCCTCCCTCTACCAGTTTCCAAGCTCTCCAAGGCTACGTTCCAGTGGTCCCTTCAGTGATATGTGAGATCTGGCCTTCGGTATTGTCTCTTTTATGTCCCATTTGTTAAAGTTTCTGTATCCAGGTATTTAATTTATTATTTTTCCTCTGTCTTGTGGGGGGTTTGCTTGTTTGTTTGTTTGTTTGTTTATGTTGAATAGGTGTTAATGAGAGATCCTCATAAGCCAGATGTCCTTCAATGCCAGGTATCCACAAATCTCTTACCTTATATCTTTGTATTAAAGTAATGCCAGAGATGATAACTAATTTTTCAGGATCTTACTTTTTGATTCCTGGCTCTGTGATGGTTGCATGATCAACTTTCTTTCTACAAGGACATAATTAGTTCTACTAATTAAGACCTCTTATAACTTTAATGTGATGTTATTAAATATCAAAAATAAATCAAAAACTCTATTTGGAAGATTTGATACAAGACAACTTGTCTTTTTTATTAAAACTACCTAACTATCTATCTAATTTTCTTTATTTACAGTTTTTTCTGTTATTTGAATAAATCTCTAGGCTGCCACAGCTACTTGGTTAGTTAACACCTTTAAGACCTTTAAAACACCTTGAAAAACTTGATGTGGACCACCTTTTCATGCCCTTCCTATTTATTTCACACTGAGAGACACATTGCTTCAGGAGGTACTAGATCTCCATTTTGAGTAATTCTACTAGATAAACAGGAAGATTTCAAGCACGTGAAATGAATAGAATAAATAGAGATAGCAGCATGTCAGAACAGAACTGTAAGAAATACTATTTATCTCTAGGATATGGTTTCTCAGACTAAAACCACTAATGAGCAGATCTAAAGTATGTAACTTCAGCCATCACAGTCAACTGAACTGACTCTATGCATGTCTCTTCAGTACCCTGTCCTCTGAGACTTGCCAAAATGTACTTCCAGTATTTTAGTTCTATTTGCTGCATATTCTGGGGGGTAATAAAAACATTTTATGAAGAAATTTTAGGGCCATGTATAGAAGGGAGAATGAGTATAGGAGAGTTTAACACATCTCCCTGATCATACACTGGCTCATGCAGTTGAGGTGCAGCCCACACTGGACAGAGTTAACGACGTGCCATAGAAGGCTATAATCCCTTCTTAGCCATCTTCTTTGGCATCTCATTAGGCATCTTTGAGTCACCATCTCTGGAGGTATTTAAAAGACATGTAGACGTGCAGCTTAGGGACATGGTTTAGTTGTGGACTTGGTAGTGTTAGGTTAATGGTTGGACTCGATGATCTGAAGGGTCTTCTCCAACCTAAATGATTCTATAATTCTATGATTCTATTCTTCCACTTAGTAAACCCTTTCAGAATAGAAATGAGTCTTATAAATATAGGAATATTTAGAAGTTCTCATGTCATGTTACTGATATAGCTATTCTTTCTAAAATTATACTAATTATTTTTACATATTCATAGTGAGTGATTCACCATTTCAATCCAACAGAATTCTCTGTTTAGAGTCAGTATGAAAACCTGCAGTCCCTTATAACTCAAAGCAACCTGGGGAACTTAGGGCAGGATACCACTTACCTAACGTTAACCATCCTAACATTAGCCATCACACCTAAGAGATTTGTGCAGGCTTTCTCTATTGCCAAGGGAAAGAAACAGGTACATCCTGAGGACATCTTCTCCTATCTATATCTCAGACAGAATCTTAGCAGTTGATAAATTACTTTCTGAGGATGTCTCTCTCCCTGCATGCACTATAGATGGAGTCTTGTCAACTAGCCTAGACAAGATGCTTAACTTTCAGAAGGTTAAAGTTAAGCAAAATCAATTCAGTCTCTGTGACTAACAATCCAACATTTTTTATTTACTGGATTACTTCATTCATTGTGCAATTTTAGGTAGCAGAGAGGCTCATTTTTAAAAATTATAAATAGTCAAGCTAATTAAATTGTTTAACCTATAAATATGAATGTTTTATCCAGTTCAGATTTTGGAGGTCTAAGAATTACTTTTCAAATTTGACAAATTTTAAGTGTTTAATATAAGGAATCTCTTTTACTCCAGTTTATGTTGTTTTCACAGTTAGGTGCATCATGTTATTAATATTAGTGGTTCTACTGTAAGTGTAAATGAGAGAAAAACTCTTAATAATCTCAGTATCAGAGACATCCAGATTAATGCTCCTTATACTGTCAACTTTGACACTTATTTCCTTATCCTCACTCTTTCCCACTCTTCATGCTTGTCAATCTCATTTGAAGAAACTTTTTTTTTCTATCACATCATAAAATGGAAAAATAAAGAATACTGAAGGCAAAAATTAAGTTCACTGATTTCTACCAAAATTTACTCATTTGTAGTAACTACAACCTCATGCTAAGCTTCATATTCTTCTCCATGACCTTCCTGATACTAAACTCTGTACATCATGGCACTTTGGTGTTACCATGTCATCAGCATTGGCATTTATTGAAGAAGCACCTGCCAGTCAAAAGTTTCATTCCTCTGTTTGTGTGGGCTTGTTTAAAATGAGAAAGGCATTGTCAACATTCATTCAGTTTTCAGTTCTTTCTCAGGAATCATGGGGTGCTTGGAACACACAAATGACAGATCAAAATACTTGTTAAAAAGTTTTGATGATTCATATCCTCACATATATTTGGTATAAATATGATTTTCATGTTTCTATTACTTAGAAAAAATATGCAAAATCAGCTTGACAAGAATGGTATGAATTTGCCTAATAAGAAAAAAAAACATATCACTAGATTCTAAATCTATCTTATTGGATTACTCACTGTGTGGTTAGGGTTGGAAATACCTCTCAACTATCATTCTTATCCTTTTAAGAGCATGCTGTCTGCTGCCACTGTCATTTTTCCACACATCTTTCCATTCTGCCTCACTTCCACTTGCAAATAATGAACCAAATCATCTTACACTGTAAATGAGAGAAGCTCCACTCATATCGAAGCATCATTTATAAGCTTTAGTAAGCATTTAAAGAGAGTTTATGGACTTACAAGGCTGAAGTGTAGTCTTAGAGTTGACAAGGTGACTTTAAAAATCTGTTAATTTTCTGTTTCAAGCTGGTGCAATGCATGATTTTGATGTCATTAAATGATAGTGAAAGGAAACATTATGCATGGACAGTGGACACGTCCAGCCATTGACGGGTACTGGGACATGAATCAGAACTAAACATTACAAATTGTTGAATATTTATTACCAAATGGTCCTTTGGAAATCCTCCTGGGGCTGTCTCACAGCAGTGGTCACACTTATCAAAATGAATAATTAATGACTCACCTGCTAGAAACCCTGCACGACTGATAGCTTTGTGAAGCTTTTATTTGGGAAGAAAAACAGCCCCAAATTACAGGCATAGGAAGAAGTACAGGAAATTCTAATCAAGGAAGAAAAACCATATTGATTGAGTAAGTATCTTGCATAATAGACAGCATACAAAAAAATGTTGAAATAGTTGGCTATTTCTTACTGCAGATGCTCAGAGGATGCTTACCTCTAAAAATCAGCCACCCACCTGAGCTGAATCATAGTAAGCCTGAGCAGCTCCAGGCTTAATTCATGCTTTAGTCATGTCTCAGTTCATAACCTAAATCTCTGCCTATGTCACCAACAGGGCTCATTTCTGTTGGCTTTCTCAGAGCATGCTCAACATAGTTTGGTTCCACAAAAAGCAAAGCTGGGAACATCCCCTGTCCCTTCCTTGATCTGCTTTTACCTAGGAACACATGAAAAAGCATGCAGTTGTTGTATGGGGGTCAGCTGTTCTGGTCCTGGAATATATGTTTCCTATGGGGGTGCCCTAATCGCCACACTGAGGTGGAGTCTAGGGAAAGGAAGTGCTTTTGCCTTTTTTATCTTAAGCTAAAATCATTCCACTTTACATGGGATCGATGAACATTCATTTGGCACAGAAGACAGAATGAGTGTGATTATAATGGCTGATGCATTTATCCGGGAGACAAAAATGACCAGGTGCTCCACTTTGTGAATACTTTAATATTCAGTATTGATTAGATTAATGAAGGGCCTCCAGGTCTCTCTTTTCCTTCTCAAAGGTTTTAACTACTAGGATCTCGAGTGAAGTTCAGGTTTCCAGTTTTAAGTCAAAAGAGGAAAACATTTTAACCACATGGAATGAGATGATTTCTGCTTCATCCCTCAGAACTGAAGAGAGTCTTATGAATGACAGATGCTGGCCTTCCAACTCTTTTCAGCTAATTACTCATAAACTGAATAAAATGAGCAATCTTGAATTTTTGTCTATTTTTTCTAGGGAAAAAAAAGTATTTGTGATTTAAACACAAGAGAGAGTCCTGAAAGAAGTGTGAATCTCAATTGAAGACAAAGTCCTACTTCCAGCTGAAGATGTAGCACTTGCAGGTCGGATTAAGGACATACTGCTGTTTTCAATGCTAGCTGTGATCTAGGTGATGGACCTGTTGGCTCCCCCAACATTTGGATGACTAACTCATAGTATGAGCTACCTGTGAGCTGCAGAGGTAGCCAAAACACCTAAATCAGTGCTGTCACTAGGCACTTAGCTTTAAAATTAAGCATAGCAATAATCAGAACTGGCCTTTTTTTGATCTGCTCCAATTTGAACTTTGGAAAAGGGGAGAGGGAATAGTCTTTTGAATTTGATTGCAAAATCATATTTTTTCCCCTTTTTTAAAAAAATAAACAATTTAATTTACAGAAAATCCACTGAAGGCTGCTTTCTGATCATACATCATGTTTTTAAGGTGCCTTTATCTGAGGTCTCAAGGCAAAACATCACAAAGAAAGTATATCTGACATGATATAGAAAGCTCAAAGCATGTGGTAATCAACAGCTTGTCTTTTCCTGAACAAGACATGAAAAGTTATTCCATTAAAAGTAAGTTGGCAGATATAAATTTCAGCTACATCAGTGAGCAGATAGATAACTGAATGGAAAAGGATAACATCCTTAAATATTTGATTTATGCACAGGAAAACAATAACGTTCAGCCTGTGCCCTGAACTAGTTGACTGCAACGATACAAAACAACCACAAGGTGGAGAGAGACAGAGCAGGATTACATAGATGAGCCCTGATAGAAAAGTAAATTTAAAATTGTACAGTATTCCCACTGGATTTTTGTTCTGAAGGAGAAGACATTGGCTTAGTCAACAATTGTTGCATGATGGTTATTGATTTGAATGGATGATTTTGTCTTAAGGCCAACCTCTGTCAAAAACAAATGCATGGGCTGCTTAAAGAAACTGCTAGGAGCATGCAATGGCAGCTAGAAATATGCTAACAGGCAGATTTAGCTAAAGAAATGATTAATGGAGACTGCAAAGACCTTGTAAGAAAATAACTTAGTTTTAGAAATACAATGGTTCTACAAAGAACAAAACAAGTGCCTGTCCTTTACTCTTCACTTTATTTATTTTCTCTTTCTTATAGTCTTCAGCACAGAAAATATGCCCGATGCCTTTTATTAATAGAGAAAGGTCAAAAGGCACAAGTTATATAGCTGACTCAGGGCAACCTAGATCTTCATTCATAGTGGGGGATTTCAAATTCTGTGCAAAAAATAATCATCATTAAAGTGCAAAGATGTTTTAATGCAACTACACCAAGGGATTTTCTGTGTTCAGTCCTAACGAAGAAATAAAACTGCTTAGGGAATTGTTGCAAATCCACCAAAGAATATGTTTACTTGTCATATATTTTTATATCATTTTCCAGACTTCTGTTATGACAATTAACTTGAGATGTTGGATATGTAAACTTAAGTACTTTTATTGCTTTGCAACATACTCTGTATTAGGATGATTGCCAAAATACATGTATTGTTTAGTCCATGAATAGCATGAATGGCCCAAGTAAAAGCAGAATCATATAATCTCTATTTTAACAAAATTAGTTAATAGATATTTCCACAATTTACATGCATATTCATTCTTAACACATGTGATCCTGTATCTTCCATAGATAGTTGTTATTTCATTTGCAAACACAATTCTCTTGTAATTTTGATCCCTGTGGGAATAAGGGTCATATGATCATGCTATTTCTGTATGTATATCTGTACGGCTGTAAGTTCTTAGCAATTTTTTAACCCATTGCCAATTTCAGCTGAGTCAGTGTTCAAATGTGTTATGTGCCTACGCAGCTCATGAAAATGGGTACCCAAGTAAGAAAGTCTCCATGGAAAGAAAGGATCTGGCATGAGCACAATACATAAGACACTGCAGAATCAATGCAGGAAAGCTCTATTACGAATGACCTAGCTTTGGAGAAAGATTCAGGCAGACCTCACACCTTATTAGAAATGAGAGAACCTATTCCTCAGTCCAGGTTCTTCTGTCATGTGTACTTTCTACTGTCAAAAAAGATACAGACTCCTACCCTTCAATACTGCTGACATTTATAAATGCCCCCTGCCCCACCATTCTCTGATGCCTAAGAACATGTGGATTCCAGTGGCAGCTTTATTTTCATTCATTTATAAAGGCAGTCAACCATGAGATACAAATCCATAAGATGCAAGGCTTCATTAGTTGATAACAGAACTTTTTGTTCAGTACGAGTCTGCTTTTCATTGTATATCACTTTGTCATGCTATTTCAGTAGCAGCTGCCACCCAAGAAGAGTTTTTCAAAACTATAGGTAAATCATCATAGATTCTGCTAAAGGCAGTAAAAGCATATAGAATCATCGTATCATAACAAGCAGCTCACAGACCAGTTAAGAATGAAAGGTATGGGAAACAGTATTTTAACATTGGAAAAAACCTTCATATGTCATACAAAGGAACATACAGAACATACTAAATATAATCAAATATCAGCTTGATGGGATCTGCAGAAGAACAGCACATCTGTCTCCTGCCATTGACTTTGTTATCCTTTCCACTAGGAAGCCCTTTATCAGCCATTGTTGCAATAATAAATCCTTCCAGTGTGTTTCACATATCTAAAACTCAGATGAATGCTCTTTAAACTAGATCCTTGGAAGAATCTAGATCTCAGATTTCTTTTTTCCTAATCAGGCATCACTTTCAATTACTTGCTTTCCTCAAAAATAAGATCTTAAATTCTATTTATATCTTGTACTAATCATCAAGAAATTAAAAAAATATTCAACTCAAACTGAGTTTGGGATATTTTTTTACATTTTTCTTGATAGCATTTGTTATTTGACTTTAGTGTAGAGTGCTTTCCATGTATCAGTGAACTATATCTGTTAGAAATACAAAAAGGTCCTGTCACCTTTTCAACTGCCTCTATGTCAAGTGAATTGTCAAGTGAATTTCACTCCCCTTAAGACCACTTTGCACAGTTCAGATTTACAAATTAGACAGCCTTTGATACTTAGTTCAGTGCTCACTGATTCTAATTGACAATCCATGAAATATTCGTTGAATGTCTTTCTCTGTCTAATGTCATGCTGGTTGATATCTGTTTCTACCCAAAGGATACATACAATCATTCCTTTAAAAATATAGCAAAAGATGAGCAAGAAGGGGATAATGTAAAGTTCTAGGAGAGGCTTTCTCAAATATTTTAGTCTCTCCCTCCCTTCTTTTCTCTACTGATTTTCAGGACCTTCCTATCACTGTTCTGACCATTTTCCTCTCCTCTCCCATGCATGCAAAGAACTGTCAGGAAAATCACCTAACATCTAAACTTTTATAAGCCTGCCTTGCCACAGAAAGTGAGCCTAGGCTCCCCTGGGGAGAGAAAATACTGTTGTTATAGATGTTTCCTTACATCCTTCTGTATTAGATCTATACATCTTTGTATAGGGTAGAACTCAAGGGACAAGACAAGAAGCATGTCTCTCCCAAACATGCAGGCAAAGCATGGACCAGGTGTAAAAATGGCCTTTCACTCTCTCAAAAAATGTTATACTGTTCACATTATTGTCGGAGAGAAAAGACAGAAGGAGGTGGGGAGGCAGAAAAGAGAGAAAGGAAAAGACAAAGGACTGATAACATTTTTCTGTGCTTTATTATTGTCTTATAGTGTTATATCAAAGTACCCATCCTGGGCCCACCACCGAACTAAGTACTGATATTCTCAGAAGAAACTTTGCTATGAAAGATATATAGAGAAAGACAGAGCTAGTAACTAAAGTAAAAGCCCAGTTTTCTTAGTCTAGGGAAGTCTAGGCTTAGCCTTTTTGTTGTAGGGATTGCACTCTTAGAAAAGTCACAGACTTCTGAAAGACTTCCCTATAGGACAGATTCCTGTTCTTCAGACAAACCAGATGCCTTTTTCCTAAACAAATGCAAATATACTTTAATCTCTCCACATGCACATTTATTGACTCCCCTTCCAAAGACACAGTCAAACTTCAAATAAACATCCTTTTTTCTGAGAGTTACAAAGTAAAGAGTTACTACTTAATCTCCAGTTCAATGTGGTGTCTTTCCTGGGTATATTTATGCTTAACCAGTCACATTTGGAGGTATCTACTGAACCTTTTTTGTGTATTATATGTGTCAGTCTCATGATACACTTGGTATCTGATCCATAGAAGTTACGAATCTTGTACTGCTCTAGAAACAGGGCAAGAGGTTTTGTACCATGGAGGAGACATGGTGCAAAAAAGTGATTGAGTGTAATCACTTGCAGGTATATACATGCATTACTATAGCATTTTTTTATATATATTCAGCACAATTTGAAACTAGCTAGCTTGTGTCCTGGCAGCAAGTAGCTGCTGTAGAAACAGCAGATCAAAGCATGTTTCAAATGATTCCAAGAAGCCATACAGATTACTCGACTTTAATCTTTCAATGGCTGCATCTGACTTTCTAGTCCCATGCTCCTGTAAAGCTCTCTGATGAATTCATTGTGCTTTACCCTGTTTTAAATCACATATGTCTGGTATTTAATGTTTGAGTCTGTTGAAACTGAAGCTGTGAAAATTACAACAAAAACAAAGAGGATTTGATTTTATTATTATAATATTTGTGGTTCAGGAATGCCGAAACCATGTGGACCATGTGTTTGCTTCTCTTTTTACCCTCATGAAAATGTGAAATAATTACAACAGTATGAAATGTTGACTATTGTAGACTCTATCTTGTTTTAATTGTTCATAGATATAAAGATAAACATCAATTGAATTGACATTTCAGGAAGATGTTTAGGTATATATATATACACTGCATAGTATTTTTTTAGTATTGGTATTTATTAACCTGGATGGCAGGAAAATTGAACTTCCAATGGCCTTTCTCATGTGCAGCTTTAAAGATATTGAAGTCCATAAAGAAGAAATTATAGAGAAATTTGGAAAATCAACTGCAATAAACCAACAGAACTGGATGATATTTACCAGAAAATCTAGGAAAAATAAAGTGTGAAGTAGCAGTGAAACTGGCATTTACCCAATACAGTCTTAAAAATAAGGAGAAGTACTAGTGGTGGAAAGCTCTTGCTAAGCTATCTCTTTCCCAGGAAAGACAGTCAGGTGAGGATGGAGGATCAGAATGTGTGCATTTTAGTGTTGTGTTTTCTAGTTTTCTTGTTTCTGTAGACGCTATGGGTTGAGTAGTAGACTGCATTTGTGAAACCTGAATTCCAGCTCCTGTTTCAGTCCATATTCTTTCATGTGCCCTCTAAATGTGAAGCAACATCCAAAACAGTCACATACAACTAGACACTGAAGCAAAAAAACAAAGCAAAGGTCACTGCCTAGCTCATGTATCTGTACTTCTGGAAAATTTGATGATGGGATATGGAAATGGAAGTCAGTGGAGAGGATGTATTTACTGCTTTGCTCTGCACAGAGCTGGTGTGTGGAGGTCTATGAAAAATGGGTAACTGAAGGCCCAACAGTATTTTGCAAAAGATGGAAACGTTTTAGGATAAGTACATTGCCGTAACAGCAGAAACACACGATAAGGTCATTCCATATGCTTCACGGCTCATGGAGGTTTATCAGAGGCATGTTTCTGGAGGTGCCCCTGGAAATGCTGGAGTATGTCAGTGGAGCAAGCTTTTCTGTTGTAGGCACATTGTATATGGCCCACTAAAGAGGCAGGATGCTCGGTATCAGAAGGGAAATGCATACATTTGGTAGTTGTATTTTTATTGGTTTTTTTCATTTTTCATATAATTTCATTGGCAAGCACTTGTTAATATTGAGTGAATTAAGTTGTTCAAGTTGTTGTACCAAATTTTGAAGGCTCCTACCTCTTGTGAAGCAGCCATGGTCCTAATTAGCATCATTGTTGATACAACTTATCAACGGAGATGCCAGAGACAGAGGGCTTGCTCTTACAGAAGGCTGGTGCAGCAAAACGTTTATATACATGCTTAATTTTAACCACTATGACTTTAATCCTATCTATGAGTCAAGGGCTGTATAAAGAGAAGCTTTGTGAATCAGAGAAAGATTACTAGTATCCTGAAGAACCTAGAAAACTTAGAGAGTTCAGAGATTTCTCTCTCAGAAAAGAACTATATCCACACCCTACTGGGCCATATACACCCAAGGGAAAATTTATACAAACAAATCCATGTGTGTGATTTTTTTTTTCTTTTAATTATTATTAGAATGTAAGGTGGTTTCAGACCTTAAGATCTCTCCTTTGAGAGATTAATGGTATTTAGTTTACTTTCTTAAAATTGGTTATTCACATTCCTAAAAGCGTCCAGTTAATACCAGCACAGGTTTGCAGGATGTGTCAAGTAAGGGGCATTTTTTTTCCTGCCTCTTTGCCACTTTCACCATGCATCATGGCACTGGCACATGGTACATACATTATATGGTTGCCACTGAACTCCTCAGACATTCCTGTGTCTGCCATTGCAGCATAAACCAAGGACAGAATTTGAGTTTCTGGTGTTTTATTTATAATTTTGGTTGCCCTGTCAAAGGTAAGATTCTAAAATGAGGAATGTTCTTGTTCAATGCAAAAACTTCCTGTTACTCTTCAATTCAACGAGAATGTGTGAACACAACTATCTTCTGAATATTACCATACTGAAAACTTCAAAAAATAGTTTGATATCAAGAAGTCTAATATTAAAGATAGTCTAAGACTTATAAGCTCACCTAAACTATAGGAATCTCTAGGATTTTTGGAAAAACATGGCTAAAATTACAGCCACAATTTTAACACTATTAAAGCTAAACTGCAAATCTCATGCCAGGTATTTCTAGTTCTTAACCCTAAATTCTAGTTTGAATCTAGTTCAGACTTTCCTAGTTCATCAATTCTAACATAACCTCTACAAAATAAAGCAACAATAAGCATTAGAGGATTAAAATTGAAAGCCTACTAGGAGAGCTGGCTCCCACTTAAAAAACAATTTAGTGTTTCATAACGAATTGGAGTTAGCAATATTTGCCATTGGGAATGAGCTTATGCTTCTACAAATCTAATTTCAACATACAAAATATGCATCTCTTTTTATCTCAAATGCAAACAAGTTACACAATTTAAGCTCTGAATGTAATGAAAAAGATGTTTTGAAGTCTTAATTATAATTCTATTCCAAAGCTTCAAATAAAGGTTTACGTGTGCAGCTTTGTGCAAAACTTAACTCATAGACTGCTTCAGATTTGTTTCTGGTCATCAACATTGCTGTTTTCCATGAGGGAGGACTTTGTTTTGTTTTGCTTCAACATGAAACTTAACCAAGATGTATGTTTGGCATTTGGTGTGGAGTCAAAAGCCACTTGCAGCTAAAACTGCTCCTGGTTTCTATTCAAATCAATTCTCAAGATTATGAGGTTAGCCTTATTTCGATGAGATATTTTTGGAAACAAAGATAGTTAGTAATATAAATGCCTAGCCAGATATAGAGACTCATAATAAAAACAGTAGCCCACCATTTCTTTAAAACATTTCTGACTTCTGTAACCCCATGTACTCAAACATACAATTCATAACACAGTAAGTCTTTTTAGTAGAATTCACAGTAAGTCTTTTTAGTAGAGTTCACATCACTGAGGTTAAAGCTTTTTTCAGGCACTAAAGAGAGACCCAGGTATATGGTAGGAAAACAAGTAGGTACTAACTTTTCCTGGTAAATCTGTCTAAAGCATTGTCTACAAATTCCTGGAGAAAAAACCTTGTTATTTTGTGGGGGGTTTTACTGATTTTATTTTACAGTTCTGTATATTTTAACTCTTCTCTATTTCTATTTAATTTGAACCTAATTCTGCAGAACGGTGCACTGGGAATACTTTCTATCTGCAAACATTGACCATTAGGATTTCAATGAGAGTTTCACTCCTCCTTTACCATTGCTCCCCTATGTGCTATGTACTATACTGGGTTCAAGGCAATGAAAAATTAGTACTTGTATGATTTATGCTTGTACAGGTTCAGATTGTCTTCTGATGTAGCTCTATGGCTACTGATGGAGAGATGCCAATTTAGCCTGCTGAGGATGTGACTTTCTGCAGTCAGCAAGGAGGTAGCTGTAAGCAGGATGACTTTCAGGAAGAATTGTAACCATTCATCATTTACGAATGTCATTGTGAGATTAAAACAGGAAGAATGTATCATTTTAACTTTTATTTTTTTTTCAGTCTCCCATGTCTGTACTTCTTGAGATTGTCTCTCTGCATATAAACATATATCCATGCATACATAGCCAAATATACTTATAAACAAATATCACGTCTTCAATGATTTAAAAATACTGACATGAGTGACAACCCCAGAGGGAAAATAACGAAGAGAATGAAGAAGTCTGTATCTTGAATCCCCATATAATCTTATTAATAGTAAAATAGAAAACAGTAAGGGAGAATTCTCTCCAGAGAATAACAGCAGAGTATGGAATGGGCAGGTTACACAATAAGTTTTTCACTTCTTTAATGTGCTACACTGTCTTAGCATCTATATACTATTTTTCTTATTATGTGTTTCCTCAAGTGAGTGATTATGTAAAGAATTTATTTAAAAATAACAACAAATGTTGCAGACTATTATGAAACACTAACACAAAGCAACTCATCATTTTATGTTACCTTTTACATATGCAAGAAAAACAAGATAGCCTTAGAAACCTGTTTTTTTTCTTAATTGTGATTTTAGTTTGGGTTTTTTAATGCAAATATTATACACAGTAGGAGGAGACAGGCCAAAGCAATTAATCAGAGGAGTGTCTGATGGCAAAAGAATGATCAATCACTAGAAAAAGAAAGGTATGAAGGAAAAAGAGCTTGATAAAGAGAGGTCAGCTCTTCATCCTTTTCTTTTGGGTCTCTATATGAAACAGAAAAAATGAATAATTTCACTTAAAAGTTCAAATGTATCATTAAGTGATCAAAGGGTAAAATGACAGAAAGTAAATTATAGTAATTATAAAATGTTAAACAGATTCACGCTTTTCCTTGGTAAAAAAAGATAAAAAATAAAGATCCAATTCCTTGAAGTATATATGCAAAGTGCCATGCATGGATTTAGTCACAGGACCATGTGAAAAAGTGTTTAATCATTTTAAACAAGTTTGGTTTAATCCTCAGTAGGCATGTGTCCCTTTCACAACAGGCACAAAATAGCTAGCATCCCTTGGTGATTCCTACTCTGCTGAGAAAGAGAACAGATTGAATGCAGATGAAGATCAAACCCGTCTCACATCTCTAAAAGTGGTGGGTGAAGGTTAGAAAATACAGACAGAGCAGTGCAGAAGAGCAACAAAGCTGTTGTACGTGCTGCTAGGCAAAGGTTTTATATGCTCGGTGTGAGACTTATTGGTATTTACTTCAGAAGCAGAGTTGTGAATTGCAAAACAAAGCATACCCCAGAGACGCTGTAGAGGAAAACTTTCAAACTTGAATATGCCTGGAAAAGAAAAGAAGAATGATTCAATGGGGAAAGCACTAAGCTTGATATATCTGATCCCAGTTCTGTGCTCAGTCCGAGACTTTCTGCTTCATCGGATCAAAGATAAGGATTAGATTCTTGAGACAGGCATATTTAGATAACAAAAGATATGGAATCTGCATATGAAACTTGCAGTATCCACATTTCTCTTACTGGATGTGCATATAGCTGCCTAAATCCTTAGAACAATTTCTGCAATGTCTTTGGTTCAGCAGATTTTCAAAACTGTTGGCCAGTTGGCCTTCATGTGTACAAGTGTTAATAATAATCATGGCCACATTATGTCTTCTTCCTCCTCTACCTCCACCCACTCCAAAACACCACCACAGGACACATCACATTCATTGTCTCCCTGGAGGTCAGAATTCCAATTTCATGCTCCTTCCCTTCCTGAAGTGATGTTCTTCCAACTCTGAGCCGAATGCCTTATCTATCAGCCTTTTTGTTACACTAATGAGAAACTAACATTTATTATGCAGGAGATTCTCAGAGTGAAAACACTTGTTTTAGAAAGGAGATGGAGGGAAGATGTGAGATTCTGGATGTGAAAGAGATGGACTTGGGGTTAGTCCTCCATTTTGCCTGCTGAATATTTTCCACTTTTCATACACCTCCTTAGAACCAGATGAAAACTCACAATGAGTGTTACATTTGTTCATCGAACCTACTCACCTCTAGAAGTATCACATAGACCTCAGTATGCTTACAGTTCAGTTTCATCACATTTTCACTCTCAGCACCTTCAAGCCTTATGTCTTCTATATATTTTTCCTCTGCAATACCCACTAAAAAATATTGGTTTAGAATCAAAATGAAAAAATAGGGGTTTTTTTCACCAATTTTTTTTTTTCCCAGTAGGTATATTGCTAAGATCTATGGGAAGAGACTTACTGCTATTTAACTTTATTACCTGAATTACTGGATTAACATCCTTTTCTGTCTCTGTCACTTCTTGAAATTGCTGTATGTCCATCACCACCAGTGTTTGTGGTCTCAGTTGATCATGATTGCTTTGGTGAATTTCTGGAATCATCAAAGCAAGTTACATCCTGAGATGACCATAGAACGGAACACTTCAAGCCAGTTTTTACACACAGCTTTCCTGGTAATTGCTGAGTGGCACTGGCAGTGACTTTCTGTAACAATTGGATATGCACTAAATTTCAAATTTAGGGCTATTCAGTTGTGGAAATATATTCCAGACTATCTCACGTGCACGTTCTCCCACTCCAACATTGTAAATAGTACACATTAAGCTGATACCCTGTCACACTGGAAGTCTTGTCTTAAAGCAAATACCTGAACTCTGTGTATACACGTAATATTTATAACCTTGTGTTTCAATATATGGCAACATTATGCATTAAATCTACACCTGCCTCTGCATGGCATTTGATTTTCCACAGTATTGAGAAGTTTTGATGTTCCATTGTTGCATTTCTGTTTCATTTTTGTACATTTTTTTCAATCTCAGGATTTTGTTCAGTGTGTCAATCTGTCAGTTCACACATAGAGATGTATTTTGTGAACCTGTAAAATTGTGAACTAAGCCTCTGAAGTTTTTCAAATAATTACAGGCACTGTCTCTTTTGTCTGCTTTGTATTAGCACTGTTTTGCTTTTTATTTGACACCTTTCCTTTCAGTATTAGGACACATAAAGTTCCAACGTGCATTTTAGTTTTTACTCTGCAGTAATTCTATGCATCAGTTTCCATATCATAAAAGTTTTAAGCATCCAAAGAGATGCAGTAATTATCTAAAGATAGTACTCTTTAGTAAAGGCCTTTATAGAACATGGAACTCTTCTAAATCCAGAGGGCAGATATTTTCCATTCCCAGAAAAGGCTTTCAACTCTGTTTGTAATAAAAGATACCAATTTTGGCAAGATGCCTACATCCAATGTCAGTCTTGGAAATTCTACATTAAGTGTTCATTTTTAGCACATTTCAGAATTTACACATGGTAAGATATGATTCAGGGATAACTATCAGAATATCCTGGCATAAAAGGATGGTCTAGCCAGGGGAATATAACCATATAAGCAACTAGCCAGGCTGATTTCAGAGAAGCAGTTGCTCTTGACGCTAAGCAGATTATAATAATTTTGGAATATGTTTATCTCAGTTAAAGAATTTCATTCTGAGAGTGTACAATTTTTTTTTTTTTATTGTAACTGCTTCCATTGCTTACAACTCCCATTTAGTATCTGGATATACTTTGGTTGTGTCATTCAAGAATTTTGACTTGCTGTATTTGTTCTGTGTTACGATATATCACAAAGAGAAAGAGGAGTGCTTTTCAACTGGGAAAAACTTTCCCACAAAAAATCACACCAAGAACTGCTTGTTCTGGTATAGAAAGCTACCTGTGAAGTAACACTGTAATGCGTACGAGCTTGCTATGACTGGAACCCAAATACTCAGACGAAGGCTCTTAGTAAAGTAAGGCAGAAGATGTTCTGTGTAGGAAAGAGAGCACAGCCAACAGCAAGCTGGCTTAGCTGTGGTGTTTATTTGGGAGCATCCAACCAAAGAGAGAGATGCATAGGACCCAACTGGAAGTGTGGGTTCAGGCCATCAGTGCACAGTAACAGAATTATTCCAGCTTGTGAAGAACTGCCCTGATAAAAATTTTTACAATAGCTATTACACGCTCATCTTTCTTACAAAGATTACTTAAGAGAAGCTGGACAAAGGAAATCTGCCAGCCTCTTCAGTTCTGAGTGATGTTTAATAACAGAAAGTTGTTTATTGTTTTGCGTAAATCTGTAATTCTCTTGTGCTGTTTCATGACAAAATGGATGATTTTATATTTCCTTTACAAATTTCTGGATTTTTAGCTTTTTCTTGCTTCATGGTGCTCAAATAATTAAACTATGAATCATACTACAGCTATCTGGGATTCCGCGAGGCAACTAATGAAAACTTGAGCAGGGACTTGGGAGGGTCTTCAGTGAGCTTGATCTCCAAAACAATAGGTCTGTCAACCAAAGCTTTTGGCCCAAGATGATATGAATTTTCCCATGCCAGAAAAGATAAGATTTTTACAAGGTTGGTAGTTCCAAAAATTTCATCCACTTGAGCTATCACAAAGGGGTTTTGTTCAGTAATAATATTTGCAATAAATGATGGAGGACAACTCCTTTCTTTCCACTCATCTCTTTTTCATTCTTTTTTCTTTCAATATTTGGGATTTAAGAATTCAGGAATAGGACATTAGTTAATAACATAAAATCAAACTGTTATTCCTTAATCTCCTATTAAAATTGACTACGTTGGAAAGGTGTGGATTTTTTGCCTCTTAAGAAAACATGTTTCACTGAAAAATATCACAATCACAATATGTTGACCAATTTTGAAAGGCATTAGTTTTTAATTGAACACAAATTCTACCAATGGAGACTAGGAGGTATGGAGACTATTAAAAAGCAGAAAAAAAATCATGAAAAAGGTAGCTGCTTACTTGGGGCAATCTGTGGCGATGCAAACAAAGTTGAAGAAATGATAACATATGAATAATGTACTAGCAACATTGTACATTTCCAGAGGAGTGAACTATCTTTAACATCCTTCTAATCAAAACCATATCTACTGTCTTTCTGAACAGAAACAGTAAAATCTCTAATTGCAAATAGTTATTTGGGAAAAATCTCTGCAATAGTTCCCATTTTGGAACTACTATGGCTAGCAGATCAGTCATGAAAGCAGGTATAAACTTGCATGGGTAAGGGGTATTTCAGTGTTTTCTTTTTTGTTAATGAAGGGAAAGCCATCACACATATTCTAAAAGTTTTCATTATGTAAGTGGAAAAATCCTTGTGATGAGCAACCATCTAAATTAGATGCAAATCTTCTTTTTTAGTGCTTAATTAACAAAACCAATATTAGAATATGGAGTTCATTAAGAGAAGTGTGCTGTTCATTTTTTAACAGCAACAAGCCAGGAAGATCTTAGAATATTTACTCTTCTTCAAAATTGTAACAGTATATGGCACAGCAAGTTCAGGAGTTGTAAGGTTCACCAGTTAAGCTGAACCTAAAACGTGTATGCTGGCCCTTAAAAATAGTTATCAGTGTCCTGGTGTCCCACTTGCGTTTTAAAATAATTATATTTATTTTTGGATGTCAAAGGTTTTAAAACACACAACTTTCTTGATAATGATTTGCAGACTACTGCTTCCTGTGTTAAACATAAGAAAAAAATATTTTAGAAGCATGGAATTATATATATGACTACCAACTAGCAGACTAGTATTGCTTTAATTGTTCAGCTGTTTTAAAGGGACTAACATTTGCTGTGCATGTTTAGTAAAGGCTTTGCAATAGTTTTTGTGATTATTCTGCGTGTATTATAACTAATGTCACCACTGTATCTTGTACTCCTAAACAGCTGTCATGATAAGATCAGTTCAAACACTTCTCAATTGCTTTGTATTCTGCCTGTCTGGACAGGGAGCACAGCAGAGCGGAAATGAATGTTTGCATTAGTCTTGCATTAGTCTGACTTGACTACACTGCAAAGCATGACAACACAAGTGGAGGCTCAGGTTCTCTTTATTATAATTTCTTATGGGCAAAAGTTCAAAGTACTGATTTTAGGTGCTGTGTGGATATTAAAAAAATGTTAAACAACATGTAAAAATGCTGATTCTAAAATGCTGCATTCAATATAAATTTTTTGGCCATTTGGATTATATGGATTTTTTTTTTTCCTAAAGAGAAATCTAGTTTTGGCAAGTATTTAAAAACATGGACAAAAGTAACAGTCTCAAAAAACAAATTTGTTGCCTTATTTTTGAAACTACTAAACAGTAAATACACAGCTTTCTTAGTGTTTATTTCAAAAAAGTGGAATGTGCTCTGTAGATTATTTAATAAACAAAAATAGATTAAATATATTTGTTTTGAAGAATAAAAAATGTGTATACATATTGTTTGTCAAGTTATTATAATTGCCATTTGTTTCCCTTACTGCAAATTATGCTTTTCAGAATTTAAATAATTCCCTCACAGTTGTTCTGACCATGGTAGCAATCTCCATACTGACTGCTAAATCAAGAGAAAACCATTAGACTGATGTTAATGTAAAAATGATACAAAGAGAAATTGAACCCACAGTCCAATTGTTTACATTTCACACATTCTGGCAGGTAAAAAAAAAACCCTTTCTATCTCACTATGTCTGCTAATTATTCCTACTAATTTGCTAAAAAAGAAAAAAAAAAAAAAACTTTTTAAACTTCTTTTTTATATAGATTAAACCATAGATTAAAAATTAGTATTTCTGAACAATAAAAACAACAATTACAAAATGTTGTGAATTTTGACATTCAAGGGCCTTTCATGAACTTACATTTGTTTTATGTCAATCTCCCTGATTTTTTTTGTGGGATACCTTAGAGTAAGCATGAAATTCAGTAATGAGGACTAGATAACTTCAGGAAATACTAGATGGTTAAAACTATATTTTTCCTTCATGCATTTCTACAGGTAAAACCATATTCTGTGGAGACAATGACTGCCCTCAAGTCATGACACCTTCCAGTATCCAGCTAATTGCAACATAAGGATCCAATGGAAAGCAAAATTTAGACCATAGTTAATATAGTTATGTTATTTTCCCTAAAGAAAAGAATACTTCCTTTCTTTAAAATTATGTTTAAAGAGTACTGGCAAACAGATATCCCTTCTGAAGATTATAATTAATTTCCAAATACACAGACTTTGACATGCCAAAAAAGGGGGAGGAATAGGGGGAAGAGAGAGAGACAGTAAGGAAATACGTTGGAAAATTTTCAAGATATGACAAGGACTTTAGAGCCCTGGTCCTGCTGAAGTTAGATAATTAATTATGTTAGTCTCCCTGGAAAATACTAGCCACAACTGTATTCCTATGTCTCCACTTATTTATGTAGAACAGAATTTTTAAAGCACCTTAGAATCATAGAATCATAGAATCATTAAGGTTGGAAAAGACCCTTAAGATCATCGAGTCCAACCGTTAACCTATCACTGCCAAGTCCATCTATACCATGTCCTCGAGCACCACATCTACCCGTTCTTTAAATACCTCTAGGGATGGAGACTCAACCACTTCCCTGGGCAGCCTGTTCCAATGCTTGACCACCCTTTCGGTGAAGAAGTTTTTCCTAATATCCAACCTAAACCTCCCCTGGCGCAGCTTGAGGCCTTTTCCTCTCGTCCTATCACTTGTTACTAAGGAGAGAAGAGGCTGACCCCCACCTCGCTACAACCTCCGTTCAGGTAGTTGTAGAGAGCAATAAGGTCTCCCCTCAGCCTCCTCTTCTCCAGGCTAAACAACCCCAGCTCCCTTAGCCGCTCCTCATAAGACTTGTGCACTAGACCCTTCACCAACTTTGTTGCCCTTCTCTGGACACGCTCCAGCACCTCCATGTCCTTCTTGAAGTGAGGGGCCCAAAACTGAACACAGTACTCAAGGTGCAGCCTCACCAGTGCTGAGTACAAAGGGACGATCACTTCCTTAGTCTTGCTGGCTACACTATTCCTGATACAAGCCAGGATGCTATTGGCCTTCTTGGCCACCTGAGCACACTGCTGGCTCATGTTCAGGTGGCTGTCAACGAACACCCCCAGGTGCTTTTCTGCCAGGCAGCTCTCCAGCCACTCCTCCCCCAGCCTGTAGCATTGCATGGGGTTGTTGTGAGCCAAGCGCAGGACCCAGCACTGAGCCTTGTTGAATTTCATGCAGTTGGCCCCGGCCCAATGATCCAGCCTGTCCAGGTCCCTCTGCAGGGCCTTCCTACCCTCCAGCAGATCAACACTCCCACCCAACTTGGTGTCATCTGCAAACTTACTGAGGGTGCACTCGATCCCCTCATCCAGATCATCAATAAAGATGTTGAACAGGACCGGCCCCAACACTGAGCCCTGGGGAACACCACTCGTGACCGGCTGCCAACTGGATTTGACTCCATTCATCACCACTCTCTGGGCTCGGCCGTCCAGCCGGTTTTTAACCCAGCGCAGAGTGCACTTATCCAAGCTGTGAGCAGCCAGCTTCTCCAGGAGAATGCTGTGGGAGACAGTGTCAAAGGCCTTACTAAAGTCCAGGTAGACAACATCCACAGCCTTCCCCTCATCCACTAAGCGGGTCACCTTGTCATAGAAGGAGACCAAGTTAGTGAAGCAGGACCTCCCTTTCATAAGCCCATGCTGGCTGAGCCTGATCCCCTGATTGCCCTGCACATGCGGCGTGATGGCACTCAAGATGATCTGCTCCATGACCTTCCCTGGCACCGAGGTCAGGCTGACAGGCCTGTAGTTCCTCGGATCCTCCTTCTGACCCTTCTTGCAGAGGGGCGTCACATTTGCTAGCTTCCAGTCATCTGGGACCTCCCCGGTTGACCAGGACTGCTGATAAATGATGGAGAGTGGCTTGGCAAGCTCCTTTGCCAGCTCCCTCAGTATCCTTGGGTGGATCCCATCTGGCCCCATGGACTTGTGCGCATTCGGGTGGAGGAGCAGGTCGATGACTGCCACCTCTTCAACAACTGGGGCTACATTTTGCATCCTATCTCCATCTCCCAGGTCAGGGGTCTGAAAACCCCAAGGATGACCAATCTGATTATTAAAGACTGAGGCAAAGAAAGCATTAAGTGCCTCTGCCTTCTCCTCATCCTTCGTGGCAAGGTTACCTTCCGCATCCAACAAAGGAGGGAGATTCTCCCTGGCCCTCCTTTTGTCACTGATATATTTATAAAAACTTTTTTTGTTGTCTTTAACGGCGGTGGCCAGTTTAAGTTCCAACTGCACCTTCGCCTTTCTGATCTTCTCCCTGCATAACCCCACAACATCTTTGTAGTCCTCCTGAGTCGCCTGCCCCTTCTTCCAAAGGCGGTAAGCTCTCCTTTTTTTTCCTGAGTTCTAGCCAAAGCTCTCTGTTCAGCCAAGACGGGTTTCTCCCCCGCCTGCTCGACTTGCGGCACATGGGGACGCCCTGCCCCTGCGCCTTTGAGATTTCCTCCTTGAATAACGTCCAGCTTTCCTGGACTCCTTTGCCCTTCAGGACTGCCTCCCAAGGGACTCTGTTAACTAGACTTCTGAACAGCCCAAAGTCCGCCCTTCTAAAGTTCAGGATAGCAGTCTTGCTGACCCCCTTCCTTACTTCTCCTAGAATTGAAAACTCTATCATTTCATGGTCGCTGAGCCCAAGACAGCCTCCGACCACCACATCGCCCACCAGGCCCTCTCTGTTCATAAACAGCAGGTCCAGCGGGGCATCTCCCCTGGTTGGCTGGCTTACCAGCTGTGTCAGGAAGTTCTCTCCCACACACTCCAGGAACCTCCTAGACTGCTTCCTCTCTGCTGTGTTGTATTTCCAGCAGATATCTGGTAAATTGAAGTCTCCCACAAGAACAAGGGCTAAGGATTGTGAGACTTCAGCCAACTGCTTGTAGAATACTTCATCTGTTTCCTCATCCTGGTTGAGTGGTCTGTAACAGACTCCCACCAGGATATCTGCCTTGTTAGCCTTCCGTCTGATCTTTACCCATAAGCACTCAACTGATAAGCATCAGGTGGATTATGGCAGAGATATAAATTAGTTATTTCAAAGTTTGGGGTTTTTTTTCCCTAAAAAAAAAAAAAAAAACCAACAACAACAAACAGAAAACCCTAATCCACAAGTGTGAGATTTTCCATTAACGTCTATGAAGGCCTGGTACCAGTATATTCAGGATGGAAAACAGGCCAGCAGAGCAGGCCATGATGTGATGATGCGGCTATGATTATCTATAAACTAAGCTAATCCTCAGATACACAATTATCTGAGTAAGGTGGTAAGTAATGCTGTTGCATTGTTACTGAAATCAAACCACTAGTCTCTTCTCCTGTGTGGTAATAAGCCCTTAACGCAGCACACGTTAGACCACAGCTGGGTACTGTTTTGGGTCCCCAGTATAGGAAAGACATTGATAAAGTGGAGGGAGTTCAGGGAGACCACCAAGATTCTGGGGGCTGGAGCACTTTTCCTGTGAAGAGAGGCTGGAGGAGCTGGGCTTGGTCACCCAGGAGCAGGATGGCTTCAGGGGACGTAACAGCAGCTCCCAGTGCCTACAACGAGTAATCAAGAAGTTGGATCCATGCTCTTCATAAAAGACAATGGACACAAGTATAAACATGAGAGGTTCAGACTGGCTACATGAAAAAGCTTGTTCCCCATGAGGAGTGTCAAGCCATGGCACAGGTTGCTGAGAGAGGCAGTGCAGTCTCCATCCTTTGAGGTTTTCAAGACATAACTGGATACAAACTGGTCCAACCCCATAGCAGACCCTGCTGTGAGCAGGAGGTTGGACCAGAGACCTCCTGAGATGCCTTCCAGTCTGAATTAGACTGTAAGCCAGCTGAGCACACAGATATCTTTTGAATGTATAGATTATGCTGAAGTGTAGGAAAAATACTGTAAATTAAATCAGACAGGGCCAGTAATAACTGCAATTCATGCAATAAAATACAAATAAAATGAGTAGGGATTTCCTGCCTTTCTTGATCAAGCCCACAGCCTCTGAAAGACATTTGTCTTAACAGATTTCAAAGAAAAGCATGTTTCCATCTTCAAAAAGAAAGAAGAGGTGGCTTTGAAAGGAGTACACAATAGCCCCAGATATGCCCCTTAGTCTGTTCAAATGAATAGCTTCCTGGAGCTATTCCTTTGCACAAGCATTTCCTGATCTCATTAACCATTGTCTCTATGAAACTAATTGAACAAGAGGACTTATGGCCTTGTTCAAAGCTGATTTTTTTTTTTACAGAATTATATGGTATCTGTATCAAGAGTAACGTAATGCCAATTGATTGATCTTTGCTGCAGAAGAAAGAATTATGTGGGAATTCAGGGAAAAAAAATGATATAGTATTCTTATTAAGTAAAACATGAAACGGAGCCTGAAGAACAACAGATGAATTTATGCTGCTACTATCTGAAAACAATGACTTTTATAAAGCTTATATCATGAATAACAGGTGTTATTTGGAAGAGGGAACAGGAGGTGAAGTTTGATACAAGAATACTAATTACTCTCCACAGAGTTCAAATATATACATTTTCAGTCACCCTCTTTATCATGAATGGAAAGGGTTTGATAAACATCTTAAACACATTACTCAGATATGTTATCTATTTAGGCTCCAGTCTTTCTGGTCTTTTTTTCCATTCAGCTTTCACCCTAGTGAATTTAGTTCAGAAAACACTTCATCATGTCATAGAATCATAGAACCATAGAATATCCAGAGTCAGAAGGGACCCACGAGGATCATTGGGTTTAACTCCTGACTCCACGCAGAGCAACCCAGACGTTAAACCATATATCTAAGAGCATTGTACAAACACTTCTTGAACACTGACAGGCATGGGGCCATGGACCACTTCCCTGGGGAGCTTGTTCCAGTGCTGGACCACCCTCTCAGTGAAGAACTTTTCCACAATATCCAATCTGAATTTCCCCTGTGTCATTGTTTGACCCCAGCCGGCAACTAAGCACCACATCTGCTCACTCCCTCCCTCCTTGGTGGGATAGGGGAGAGAATCAGAAGGGAGAAAACTCATGGGTTGAGATAAGGACAGTTTAATAGGTAAAGCAAAAGCCATGCATGCAAGCAAAGCAAAACAAGGAATTCATTCACTACTTCCCATTGGCAGGCAGGTGTTCAGCCATCTCCAGGAAAGCAGGGCTCCATCACGTGTAACAGTTACTTAGGAAGACAAATGCCATCGCTCCGAATGTCCCCCCCTTTCCTTCTTCTTCCCCTAGCTTTATATACTAAGCATGACATCATATGGTATGAAATAGCCCTTTGGCCAGTCTGGGTCAGCTGTCCTGGCTGTGTCCCCTCCCAACTTCTTGTGCACCTGGTAGAGCATGGGAAGCCGAAAAGTCCTTGACTAGCACAAACACTACTTGGCAACAACTAAAACATCAGTGTGTTATCAACATTATTCTCGTACTAAATCCAAAACACAGCACTATACTAGCTACTAGGAAGAAAATTAACTCCATCCAGCTGAAACCAGGACACGCTGACACAGCTTTAAGCCATCGTCTCGCATCCTATCACCAGATACAACAGAGAAGGGATCAGCACCTCGCTCTCTGCTTCCCCTCATGAGAAAACTGTAGACAGCAATGAGATGACCCCTCAGTCTCCTCTCCTCTAAGCTGAACAAACCTAATGTCTGGAGCTGCTCCTCATAAGTCATGCCCTGTAGTCCTTTCACCATCTTCTTTGCCCTCTTTTGGACACATCCTAATATTTTTATATCCTTGTATTGTGGAGTCTAAAACTGCACACAGTACTTGAGGTGAGGCCGCACCAATGCTGAGTATAGTAGGACAAACAGTTCTTTCCACTGGTTAGCTATACTGTGCTTAATGCACCCCAAGATATGGCTGGTGCTTTTGGCTTCCAGGGCACATTGTTGACTTGTATTGAGTTTACCATCAACCAAAACCCCCACATCTCTTTCTGCAGGGCTGCACACCAGCCTCTTGTCCCCCAGTCTGTATGTACATCCAGGATTACACCATCCCAGGTGCAGAATCTGGCATTTGTCCTTAATTTATACCATCGAAGGTATAGATATGCTCACATATCCTGAGATAATCGGAGCCAACAAGGAAACACCAGTGAAATACGTCAAAGGAATTAAGGGGTGTTCCTCTAAGAAGGTGACACGGCCGACAGCCCAGCTGAAGTGCCTCTACGCCAATGCACGCAGCATGGGCAGCAAACAAGAGGAGTTGGAAGCCACCGTGCTTCTAGAAAGCTATGACCTAGTTGCCATTACTGAAACTTGGTGGGACGAATTCCATGACTGGAGTGCTGCTATCGATGGCTATAGGCTATTCAGAAAGGATAGGAGAGGAAGGAGGGGTGGAGGTGTTGCCCTCTACATCAAGAAATCGATAGAATGTGAAGAGCTGTCTCTGAAGAATAGCCATGAGCAGGTTGAAAGTTTATGAGTAAGAATCAGAGACCAAGGCAACAAAGGGAACCTTGTGGTTTGTGTCTACTACAAACCGCCTGATCAAGGGGAGTCTATTGATGAAGCCTTCTTACTCCAGCTACAGGAGACATTGTACTTGCAGGCTCTCACCCTGCTGGGGGACTTTAACCACCCCAACATCTGTTGGAAAAAGTAGCACAGTGAGCTATAGGCAATCCAGGAGGCTCCTGGAATGCACTGAGGATAACTTCTTAGGTCAGGTAATAGACAGCCCTACCAGAAGGGATGTGATACTGGACCTGTTGGTCACCAATGCAAGTTAGCTAATCAGTGATGTCAAGATTGTAAGCAGCCTGGGCTGCAGTGATCAGGCACTGGTGGAGTTCGCAGTCCTGAGGGACATCGGACAGGCGAAGAGTAAAGTCAGGACCCTGAATTTTAGGAAAGAAAAATTCCAGCTATTCAAGGAGTTAGTCAATAGGACTCTCTGGGAAACTGCCCTCAGGGACAAAGGAGCAGAACACAAACAGCAAATCTTTAAGGACGCTTTCCATGGATCACAAGAGCTCTTGACACCCAGGTATAAGAAAGGAAGGCAAGATACTGGCATGGCTGAGTTGAGACCTGCTGGTCAAATTAAAGGGCAACAAGGAAATGCACAGGCAGTGGAAGCAGGGACAGGTATCCTGGGAAGAGTACAGGAACACTGCCCGGTTGTGTAGGGATGGGGTCAGGAAGGCCAAGGTGCAGTTGGAGCGAGCTGAACTTGGCAAAGGACGCAAAGAATAATAAGAAGGGCTTCTACAGGTATGTCAGCCAGAAAAGGAATGTCAAAGAAAGCATACCCCCCTGACAAGCAAGACTGGCAAACTGGTAACAATGGACGAGGAGAAGGCTGAGGTACTCAACAATTTCTTTGCCTCAGTCTTTACTGGCAACCTGTCTTCCCACACCTCTTGAGTGGATGGACCGCAAGACGGGGACTGGGGGAGCAAAGTCCCTCGCACTGCAAGAGAAGATCAGGCTTGTGACCACCTGAGGAACATGAACATACATAAGTCTATGGGACCTTATGAGATGCATCCCAGAGTCCAGAGGGAATTGGCTGAGGTAGTTGCCGAGCCACTCTCCATTATATTTCAAAAGTCGTGGCAGTCAGGTGAAGTCCCTGGGGACTGGAAAAAGGGAAACCGTGCACCCATTTTTAAAAATGGTAGAAAGGAGGATTCTGAGAATTACCAACCTGTCAGCATCACCTCTGTGCCTGGGAAGATCATGGAACAGATCCTCCTAGAAGCTATGCTAAGGCACATGGAGGACAGGCAGGTGATTTGAGACAGCTAGCATGGCTTCACTGATGGCAAGTCCTGCCTGACCAACCTAATGGCCTTCTATGATGGAGTGACTACATCAATGGACAAGGCAATAGCTACAGACGATGTCTATCTGGACTTCTGTAAGGCCTTTGACACAGTCCTCCAAAACATCCTTCTCTCTAAATTGGAGAGATATGGATTTGATGGGCGGACTGTTAGGTGGATGAGGAATTGGCTGGATGGTCGCATCCAGAGGGTAGTGGTCAATGGCTCGATGTCCAGATGGAGAACAGTGACGAGTGGTGTCCCTCAGGGGTCCGTATTGGGGCCAGTGCTGTTTAATATCTTCATCAATGACATAGACAGTGGGATCGAGTACACCCTCAGCAAGTTTGCAGATGACACCAAGCTAAGTGGTGCAGTTGACATGCTTGAGGGATAGGATGCCATCCAGAGGGAACTGGACAAGCTCAAGAAGTGGGCCCATGTGAACCTCATGAGGTTCAACAAGGCCAAATGCAGGGTCCTGCACCTGGGTTAGGGCAACCCCCGGTATCAATACAGGCTGGGGGATGAAGGGACGGTGAGCAGCCCTGCCGAGAAGGACTTGGGGGTACTAGTGGATGAAAAGCTGGACATGAGCCGGCAATGTGCTCTCGCAGCCCAGAAAGCCAACCGTATCCTGGGCTGCATCAAAAGAAGCGTGGCCAGCAGGTCGAGGGAAGTGATTCTGCCCCTCTACTCTGCTCTGGTGAGACCCGACCTGGAGTACTGTGTCCAGCTCTGGAGCCCTCAGCAGAGGAGAGACGTGGACCTGTTGGAGTGGGTCCGTAGGAGAGCCACAAAAATGATCAGAGGGCTGGAACACCTCTCCTATGAAGAAAGGCTGAGAGAGTTGGCATTATTCACTCTGGAGAAGAGAAGGCTGTGGGGTGACCTTATTGCAGCCTTTCAGTATTTAAAGGGGGCTTATAAGAAAGATGGGGACAAAGTTTTTATCAGGGCCTGTTGAGATAGGACAAGGGGTAATGGTTTTAAACTAAAAAAGGGTAGCTTTAGACTAGATATAAGGAAGAAATTTTTTACAATGAGGGTGATGAAACACTGGAACGGGTTGCCCAAAGAGGCGTTGATGTCCCATCCCTGGAAACATTCAGAGTCAGGTTGGACGGGGCTCTGAGCAACCTGATCTAGTTGAAGATGTTTCTGCTTATTGTAGGGGGGGTGGACTAGATGACCTTTAAAGATCCCTTCCAACCCAAACTATTCTATGATTCTATGATATAAACTTAAACACTTGTGTAAACCCTTTGTGGTGGCATGTACCAAAGAACTTTTTATCTGTTCCATTAAAATCTTTTTTTAAAATCCAGATCTTACTCAGCATCTTTTTCCACAGCTCATCCCACTGATTATGCTTTTTACCATTTTGCAAACCTAGCTTTCAGTAGCAGCTGAAAGGCAAAAAAACCACTACGATTAGTAAGGAACAGGGATAGGAAATAATACCAAAAATATTGTATTCCAATTACACAAAATAATGATGTGTGAGGACTAGCATTTTCTTTTATATCATTCTACTGAAAACAGGAATGTGAGAGAGGCATTACAGCTTCTGCAGGGAGAGACTGAAGGGTCTTGGACTATTTATGCAAGAAAGACAAAAAATGAAAGAGCACATGATGCAAGTACAAAAAACTGCAGGTATGCTAGCAAAAGTGGTACAAATGTTTCTATTTATTCTTTCTGACAATGAAGAAGAAAAAAGCATTGGACTTAGTACAGCTATCTTTTTCTTTCCCTTTCTTAATCCAGCCAAAAATTACCAGAAAGAATAATTTCTACAATCCAAAGAGCTTTGTAGCAATAAAACCCAAAATCTTAGTGCCTACAAATTATTTACACATCATGATTTCAACCACATAGTGGTAACTGACAAGAATTGGGAAAAACTGGAGTCTTCCAAATATGATAACACCAGACACCATTCTGGATAAGCTCTGTGGTTTTATGTTGTCTATTAACTTGCTATGTCCTGAGTAATTTCAGGAAAACCCTGTAATAAACAATTAAAGGCTAATCGCCATCAGGAAAGGTCTCCTTTCTAACTCCAGTTCAATTTTAAGTGCTGAAGAATTAGGTTTCTGCTCCTTTCAAAAATGTTCATTACTGATATAATTATTATTCTTCTAGTTCCTATACATTCTTCACCTTCTTTTGAATTCCACTAATTTCTTGTCCTGTTGATATCATGTAGTAATGAGCTCCACAACCATGTCTTAGGCAAGAAAAATAAGTTATTTAATTTTGAATTTTTCTATTTTTTGTATGTTTCCTCATTTCTGCACTGCAGTATAGGGCACTTTCTGTTTCTTTAACAATGTATTACTCCACACATTTGTCTCACTTATTTGTCTTAATATATTTTTTAAATGAAACATCTCCAAAATTCTTGCTCTATGGATCTTGTGTCTCCCTTGCTCTAAACTTTCTGGAATAAAGAATAAATTCTGCCAGAGGCAGAATTTTTGAGTAAATAGCTGAAAGTTTGGTTTAATATAATTTTTTCCTATGGAAATATAATTTTTCCTATGGAAACCTCTATGTTGTGGTTGATTACTAAAAAGTCCTTCCAAACATGTTTGCTTATAATTCTTCAGATGTATTTTCTATAAAGATGTTAAAAGTAGAGCCAATCATAAATGTGCAGTTTTTGTGAGAGTGTTGCATCAGAGTGTTAGAAAAATGGATATTACTTTTTCTGGACATTTCTTTGTTTCATTAGCTCCTTTAAGGAAAGAAGCTTTCCCTTAGTTTTCATTTATTTTCCCATAAAAAAAAAAAACAGGGTTGGTTGGAAAAATTATAATGAAACATTTTTTAACCAGCCAGTGGTTCTTAAAATTTGAAACATTTCACAGTAACAGTTCTCTTTAGGCAAAGTACCAGTAGAATTCAGCTTTTATTTCCTGCCTAACTCCTCAGCAGCCCACTCAAAACACTATTTTTCTTGTGATACAGAGACTGGGTTTCCAGGGTTTCTGGATCTGGGACTTTGTCACAGAGAATTTTGAAAAATAAAGATTTATTGTAAAATGAGAATGACACCCAAAATAAAAAGAAAAAAAAGTATTCTACATGAAATGTGTTTATTCTTGTCACAATAGCACAACTCAGAGTATCTGCTCAGGCTCAATGGAGTAGCTTCACAAAGCTAGCTATGAAAAGTCTTTAATTTTCAACTTACTGATGCTTATATTGCAACAGCTTTCATACCTATGTACCATTTTACATTCTTGACAAACAAAACAAAGAGGGAAGTACTTTTTGTGGGATCAAATAGGTCTGATCAGAACAATCTGTCAGCTTTTGCCAAAAAAAAACTACAGTATTATTCTAAAACAGAATCTAATTCTTTTTTTTTTTTTTTTTTTTTTTTTTTTTTTTGTAAATTTCTTACATAGTTTCATTCTTTGGATGATTATCTCATATTTCAAACTGCAACTAATCAGAAACTTACAAATATATGGCCAGGTTCCAGCACAATGGGCCTATATCCTACTTAAAGTTTCCAGATACTTTGAAAATAGTAATACTTGTTGCTCTGCTTGGTCCCAGGTCTACACACTGTAAAATTAAAAATCTGAGAATGTCATAAGATATTATAATCTATCACAGTTTTGCAGTACTGTAACAGAGGGCATGAAGAACTCTATTATTGAGAAAAAATGTGCATTTTCTTGTAAAATCTTCAAGAAATAGTGATTAAAAACCAATAGAAAACAATTAAAGAGAAATATGTGAAAAAAAGAAGGTATGTGGTTGATATTGATAGAGAGCTTATTTCTGCCCAATAAATTGTAAAAATTGTTCAAGAACAGTTTGTCTTTGAAAAAATATGACCTCCTGTAATACTGCCACAGTCAAATAGACCTTTAGTGAACTTCTGAGCAAATAATCATCATGTGAGTTGAAACTGCCTAAGGTCAGTTTTAACTGAAGCACTGAATTTCTCTAGGATTTCAAGAGAGGTTAGAAGAATAAATTCAGAATACGAATACTGTAACTGACACATTTCAGCTAGTTCCTCTCTTTTTTTTTTTTTTCTTCTCGTCTCTCTGTCTCTTTATTCTTTTCCTTATTTTGAATATACATATTTAGGTTGCATAGTGGCATGTTTCTAGGCAAAGAAGAAACTCTGGGGGGGAGAATGTATTCATCAATTAATTGCAGTAGGAATACTATATGGTACCTCTTAAATTCAAAGGCAAGAAAGTCGTTATCTGTGAAGAAAAAAAGTAAAAATATGCTGAGCATGCCTCTCCATGTTAATTATCTTGGTTACATCTACAACCTTGCACATTTGTATGCTCACCTTGTTATTCTGTAGAATCTGAAACCCTGATATTGAACAGCAGGTGCATAAGGAAAGTATAAAAGAAAGTTAAATCAAAGGTAGGATTGAAGGTCTTGTAGTGATGGCACTAGGAAACCAGGAGATCTAAAGTCAGTTCTTGATTTGGCTGTGTGTGCACTGAGGAGCAAGACATATTTCCTTCTGCTAACCTTTCTCCCTATCCCTAAAACACAGAAGATATTTTATATAACTTATTTTTTTGTCAGTTTGTCATTTAGTCTATGAACTTTTAGTGGGGGGAGAGATGTGTCTTACTGGAGGCTTATGTGGAACTGAACACAATGGGACCTGTCAATTGAGAATTCTCAGCTCTGCTAGAATACTGGAAACCAATAAGAGACAAAGCAGAATAAAGATGTTCTTATTTCAAATAGCAAGTACAGACAGGTAAAATATTATGGAATTTAAATGGGCAACTGAAGGGAGAATAGCAATCAACACAACAGCAACTATTTTTCATCATTCAGAGACCTTTAAAACACATAGAATGAAAGAAAGATCTTACAGCTATTATATATTTCTGACTTTATTTCCTAAGACTGAAAGCCAGTCATTAATGAAATACACTTTGGTTGTATTAATGTGATGTACTTCCTATTTTCAAGTTTCTTGGTTTCACTTTCCTATATGTTTGTGTGTATATACATACACATGCATACACATATACATACAAATTTGTATAATATATACATGGTATATATACATACATATTTAATACTGAAGCATGTTTCAGGGCCTTCTGTTTAGAAGAAGAAACTTTTCCTTTTAATTTCTTAATGAGAAGTCATTAGATGTGATGAGATTAAAGTGGTTGATTTGGACAGACCGTCTGCAATTGTTGAATGTGTTGAAGTGTCAGCAAGTTTATAGCAGCATTTGAACTTTAGTTTTGAGGTCTGTTAAATAATTTCAGTGGGACAGAGCTTTAGCCTGACTCATTACGAAAGAAAGCCATGGTGCATTAGGAGTAGCTCCAAAAATGCCAAATGCTGGCTTCCTTTATAACTGATAAAAAAGTTAGAAACCCAATGAAATTATCCAGGCTTTTCTTAGAAAAGAAGAAAATAGGGCAGCACCAGACTGCTGCATGACAAATTGTTATTCAGTAGGCAGCTTGATGAGGGCAGCTTCATAGGTAGTTTATGGTTAATGATGTTTAATTTTTATATGACTATAGCTGCCTTTAAATTTTGCGAGGTACCTAAAAGGTAATTTTGACATCAAAATAAATAGCACTTATAAAAACAATCTGTAAAAAAGGGATAAATTTAATTCCATGTTGAACATATTGGCACAGAACTCTGAAACTACCAGATGAAAAGTGCATCTAAGCTTTGATTTTTGTAATTCAATATTTGGAAGTAGTAAGGGAATGACCCTATTAATAAAATTAATGTTGATTTGGCAGCAATGTTCTGATTGCCTTCTTACCAGTTTCTTTTTCTACTTCTTTTTCTGGTTCTATAAACCTCAGGACTATGTCTGAGGTAAACCTGAGACTGAGAACAGAGAAACCCCAACTATTTTTAATCTGAAGCCAGTACCAGTGTTGGGACTGAGTTTGTAGTTTCCAGTTGTGAACTCTGATTGGTCAGTCACTTCAGTGAGTACAACTCATAATACCCTCATCTTGTAAACACTGGTCTATATGCTTAAAGCGGCACAGGAAAATTCATTTTTATGCCAACTTTGGCCTACTCAGGTCTTTAAGAGTAAACACATGAATAGCACTTGCAGGAGAAAAATTTATGAACCATAAAGCACTGAAAGTTAATTAACATTCAGATCTGTTTGGAAAAAAAATAAAGATTGCTGTAGTACCACATTCTGCCAAAGCCCTCATTAGGGTTTAAGCAGGTTTTACAGCTTTTCTGCTATATCTCAGTATCCTGAACAAGGTATTCTAAGTATCTGAATTACTGACAGAAAATGAACTGCATGTCCCCAAAGGTCATCCTGCCTATTGGTGTGTTTTTTTAAAAAAATCCTTCTCAATTCCATCTGTATTTTTTGAGCAAATCTTGTGAAATCCCAATGTAGACCTGTTTTTGAAGTACAATCCACAGTACTGAGTTGTGAATAATGCATTGTGCTCTGCACAGGCACATCCATAAAAACATGCTTTGAACAAGTAAATCATTCAGGTCAAACCAAAACAAAATATTCCATTTTTTCAAATACTTTTTGTTTTATATAAAAATGGAAGAAAAAAATTGAAACAAAAGTAATGTCTCTTTGAAAATTTGGAACGTTTTTACCCTTTCAAATTTTTATCTTTTTTTCCCCCTGATTTAAACAGTCCTGCAGACACAGACACATATTTGTAATTTCATTGTTGTTGTTGCCAAATCACTGATTTTCACTGGATTTTTTCTTCAACTCTAAAATTCTTGTTGTATTTTTACCAGAATGGAAATTTTTTCCTTAACCAACTTGAAATTCTCCTCCTGCTTCTCTTCCCACCTGCCTTAGTGTGTTTCTATACTCTAACATAAAACTTTTTTAGAAACACTCTATGATTAATATTATAAAGAAAATAGAAGTATATTTACCCCCATAGTACTTTTGTCTTCCCAATACTCTTAAAAAGTATCCACTTTTACTTTTTAAAGACAGTGAGGGACAGACTCCCTAATGAAGTAGGTTTTGTATCCTGATAAAACAAGGGTTACAGCACCCACCTCAGCTCAGGTGTTTTTCTGGACTCTCCCATTGCAGTCCTGGGTCCCAGCCCCTACCCACATCCTTTTCCCCCTTCTGAATTATGGGACTTCAGCTCCAGCTACTTCGCTGCAGAACTCTGACCTGAAAAGATCATTATCCAACTCCAACAGAGCAAGACAAAGACATATAAGGATTCCATGGAAGAGCTAATTTCTTATCAAATCTGTGTAATAAACCTACAGTATCAACACGGTTGATGGTGCAGAAGTTTTAATAAATTGTGGAAACAGTCCCACCCCTTTCTGCAAGCCGGGTAGCACCTGGAAGAAAAGTTTCACAAGTGGAGCAATATTTTGATGTAGCTCTATGCAGGTGTTACCCAGAAATCTCTGAGAGAGCAGAACTTGGCACTTGTCACTGAAAACTAGAAACTTTCAAATAGTGGACTCTGGCAAGATTACAATTTGAGATTCTTCTATCACACAAATAGGTTTGCATTGTACTCTCAAAGGCTTTTTTTTTTCTAAAATGTTGATCATCTCTTCCTTTCACACACAAAAAACATGGAGTTGAAAAAGCCTGAAAAGAGTTTGACAGTTTAACAGAAGCCTTGGAAGAAAGTCACAAGAAAATTTAATAGTTGTTTTCTTTAAAAGACTATGTAGAAAATGTCTGTTACTTTATTTATATTTTAAACACTCAGTGAGCTTTTTTTCCACCTTGAAAGGCTCTGTCTGAGAACTTCCAAGGTTGAAATATTGCAAGGAGAAAAAGAATGCAGTTAATAGTAAACCTCAAAACTTCAGCATCTATCAAAGATACCCTGTCTGGAAGATAAGACAAAGGTCCACAAAATTATGTCCTGTTGAGCAGTTAAGTTCAAATCTGTCAATACTAAAAATAACCAGAGGAAAACTTCTGTACAATTTTTGATGAAGAATTCACAGAAAGCCTTTGTGAACTTCTTCAATATTGCCTAACAGAAAAAAAAGAGAAAATGGTAAATTCTTAAAAATTTTGGCATGTAAACTACCTTACCAGGCAGTGACCACAAGAGCAAGGTATAAAAAAAAAATCTATATTAGAACTAGATATGATATGTTTTTCCCTACGTTTGAAATCACTACAGATACCAGATATTTGGCCATCGGGCAGAACGGTAATGTGCAGGGGAGGGAGAGGATAGAGAATTGCAGGTAACTGAGGAGGGAAGAAGGAGGACAAACACTACCCTATGACCCAAGCATCACCTGTAACATGGGAAACACATGTAGCCAGCCTGCTTCAGAACAGAGAAGGACTCGAACATGGGGTTTCGATATCCTAACTTAACAGCTCAAGCACCTAGATGCCTGTAAAGGTAAGGCAAGCTTATCTTTTTCAAATGGCCTATGGTCTCTCCACATTTTAAGTCTCCAAGTCTTACATGTTACTAAACCCAAATAGCTTGCTAAACTTTCACCCCAGCAATCAATGTAAGTCACTGTCTGAAAATGGAAGGGGAAGGGAGGGAGGGAGGAAAGAGAAGAGAAGAGAAGAGAAGAGAAGAGAAGAGAAGAGAAGAGAAGAGAAGAGAAGAGAAGAGAAGAGAAGAGAAGAGAAGAGAAGAGAAGAGAAGAGAAGAGAAGAGAAGAGAAGAGAAGAGGTCTTCTCTGTCTTTCTTGGGGGCTTGTGGAGTCTTCTCTGAAGCCAACACTGGAGGGACATGGCATTTACTACACCAGATCAAGGATCAGTCCTACATCCTATGTTAGAAAGGGACCAATTCTAAATGTTTTATAGAAAGGGAGTAGGGGATTACATTATATCTCCAAAGGTCTCATTTTATCTCTACATACCTCTGCGGCAATGCTATTTTCATCACCTAAAGCCAACATCCTCTCAGAATATTAAAGACGTTAAAAACTAAGATGGTAATATAAATTGGATTTTTATGCTCTCCCATCATGAATGCTGAGATTATAACATGCATTTGAGTCACATTATCAGGCTTTTCCTTTTTCAAAAGAATGCTGATAACTTTAAGTAAGCATATAACTACACAAACTCTACCTAGAAAAAGAAATCATATCGCAAAATTTGTAATATGACTGTTGATAACACTGGATTTACAGAATACCTCAGTCATATTGTAAAAGAGACATACTTCTCTTTTTGACATCCATTCCTGTGAGCAAGCAAAGTGAGCAACAATATCCGTGCCTCATCATTCTTTTCAAACTTACTATAATTTTCTGATATCCCATGGAGAGTTTTCCATGATGTCTTGGACACAGTCTCAGGCCTGGTACAGTATTGCTTTATTCAGGCAGCATGTGAAAAATCTGTCTAAAGCTCCATTGTTATTTTTCAGTATATACTTCTCTTGGGAAATATTCTCATGTCTTTTAGAGTAGAAGACATGACCATTATCAGGTACCTGAACAGCATGATTTCAGAAAGCCAAAATCAGAGAGGTAATCTAAAAACCTGTTAATAAAAGCCTCTGCCTATTCTGCAAGGGGAAGAGAATGCAAAACCTGTTGGACAATTTGACAGCTAGAGGAATCTTGCTAAACTTCTTTCTCTCCTAGGTTCTTGACTATGAAGCTTTCCAAGGAAAGGATGCTCAGAGAAGCTCATTGACATTAGTACAATGCCTGATATCTTTAGAAAAAAGGTGCTATGTCAGCATAAAGTATCATTAACAAGGTTTTATATTCTTTAGTTTCAGTGATGGACCTGTTCCTTTCAGAGCAGAGGGTCCTTTATACAGTTGTCACTTGGGAGATATTAATCACAGATATCCTTTGGATATACAGCATATGTTCAGAATAGCCATGCTTGTATTCATAAGCACGCACCCTTAAGACCACACATTTCATGTTCCACTGATGTTTGCAATAATGCCACAGTCACCGCAGGTGACATCATGGCCTTGACAAGAACTCATAGGGAAAGGATATTTCTATCTGAAAATGATGTTCAGCTGCAGAAAAAAATGCCATGACAAAGCTGCAGGGCTGTTTTCCAAGTGTCTCCTAAGGCTAGCTTCTGTGTAAAGTTGGGAAAGAGAGTAAAATTCCAGATTCTGAACATTTTAAATAGCTGCTTTTTGACTGCTCAGTTCAGCTTTATCCAAGAGCTTCTTTATGGCCATTATCAATCTGGCAGAGAAGCATGGTTAGAAAGGAAGGAAATCTTGATCATTTTCCCCAGGCCCTTAACGCTTTAAATATAGTTGTCTCATCAGAAAATGTGAGAGATTTTTCTTATTTTTTGTGCCATGGTTTCATTCTCTGAGATAAATTAAAATGCCATGACTGTTTGCAGTTCTCTGAATTCTGTTTTGGACCATTGCATCAAGTTTCTGTTTCCCTGTTTTCCTGTTCATAATGCATCCGGTTCTGCCTCTACTCTATATCTTTCACTTTGTCCCCACTTTATTATATGTTAGAACCTCAAATAATCCATTAACTGGAATAGAGTTGACATTATTTAATACCTGTTTTTTAACTCAGATTAAAAAAATAAATTAAATATTACAGATTATGTTTGACTAGTTGAAAAACAGGTTCACTGAGAATAGTCCTAGACTAATGTTTTGTACAACCACGACTGTCTGTGAACCTTTTGTTCCTGGTCTCCCTTCAAACTAGAAGACCCACAGACTCCTGGTTTGGCTCTTGGACTGATCAACCTATCTGCATCAATCATCTCCTTTATATCCATACACCTTCTGAGATATTTTGTGTGTATGTAATTTTGTCATTTTAATAGGGTAAATCAAAGCATAACTTTAATTAAAGTCTCTGCCATTACTCACTTGGCACATAGAGATGTTAAAATCTCACATGTCCTGTTAATGCTCAGGGTGCTAAAGAACATCTGACACTATGCTATCAAGTAAAACAAGAGTAGGTAAGGGATTTTCCATTCTCTGGAAAATTCTGAAATTTCAAAACCTTGAGTAGTGTGCAGTGGGATGACTTAAAGATTTCACAAAGTTTTCATGAAAAATGAAATCTTCCAGAATAAATTCTCCAATTCCAGAATTCGACTTTCCTATATATTATACATATACTAATATTATACATATGCATATGTATATACACAAGCATATATGCAGGTATGGATTCTACAGAACTGTTGAGGTGAAAGAGAAGAATTCTGGAACAATTGTTTCTTCCCACTTCTCTCCAGTCTATAAGTTTTGTTTGCTTGCTTTTTGTGCTAATGGTGAAATCTGTCAGATTGAAACCATCCAAAAAAAGCCCAGCCAAAAAAAAACCCAAAAAAACCAAACCCAAACCCAACACCAAATTGAGGCAAAAAGGGCTGCATTGTAAAGCAAGAAGGTTTTTCTTTGTTTTAAATCTCAGAGAGAAAACTAAATGAACCAAAATGTACTTTTAGTGCTTTAAGCTTTTCTAACAAAAGAAGCCATGCTGTAAAGAGTTGATTCAGAGCATAAATCTTTCTGAAAATGGCTTAGATTGCAGGTGAAACAATTTTCTAACAACTCATATTTTCAGGGCAAACTATAAGTGACCTCTGGAGTCTTAGTCAGCACCAAGCCATTCGCCACAAGGACAAGCCAGCACCTGCAGTCCTCTGCTCCTGTAAAATGCCTCTGGAACTGTCAGTGCTCCCTTTGGCCACTTCTAAACTGACCTGCAGGTGTAGGCTGGAGTGTCTTCTTATCCCCAAAACACAGAGATACAAGATATGATCAGCACCCATCTGACCTACATGCCTGAATTTTCCTTCCTATGAAAATCACATTATGGGAGGAAGGGAGAAGAGGACGACTACTGACATGGCACTCCTGGAGACCCAGTTTGTTATGTACTCTTTCTGTACTCCTGGAAAGAACCATCACAAGTTTATAACTCGTGCCATAAATACAGGCAGTGAATGCACACAAAAAAATAAAAAAAAAAAATATTTTTCCTCCTGAATCATATCTCTCACCTTTGGTCCAAATGTTAATACTAAACTGCAGTATTAAGTCTTTATTTTAGTACAATTCATACAAGGAAAAAAAAAAAAAAAAGGCAAACCAAACAAGCAAACAAGCCCTATTTTACAGTGAGGGTGGTCAAACAATAGAATAGGTTCCCAGAGATGTTGTAAAGCCTTCATCCTTGGATGTTTCAAAACCCAACTGGACATAGTCCTGGGCAGCCTGCACTAGAAGACCCTGCTTCGTGCAGGGGACTGGACTAGATGATCTTCAGAGATGCCTTCCAGCCTCAGTCCGTGATTTTGTAGTTCTGTAAGTATCCTCCCTTCATCTACTGATCAGAACGAAAACCACCTTTTTCAGATCTTCAGTGATTCAAAGATATGTATGCAGAATAATTTCTGAGTATGCATCCACTAGCTGGAACAGATGCTTCAGGTAGTATCCTGTTGGATTGGGCCTTCTGATCTTCATTTAGCAATTGTGTTTCTTAAAACAAATGCAGGAGATAGATAGGTTCATTTTCTTGCTCTACTTTCTTTGCTGATAATAGTAACTTCTTAAAAAGAAGCCCTTCTGACAAACTTGAATGGAAAAACATACATGTTGTGGCCAAGGGTCTATCATCAGAAATTCAAACATATCTCTTTGTAATAAAACAGGACAATTTGAGAACATGCAATGATTTTCCTTGGTCAAGTGGGGAAAAAAAAGTAAAATGTTCTAACTGTTGATTAAAAGATTCCCATTTTCAGCCAGCTTTGGTACCCATAACCGTCTTTGTCTTCCACTGAAAGCAGGGGTCAAATAAAAGAATGTAGTTGAGTGACAAACTGAACTGAAGCATTATGTGTCTCAGGTTAATAACTGAACCACTAACAACTAACTCCACCTACCTGATTAGGGTTAACATACTGGTCTTTGTGCTCTAGTTTTTTGTTTATTTATTTGTTTTTTTGTACTCTGTTATTCTCAGAATCATTAGGAGAGTGAGCAATCCTTCTCCCAAAGATCCCTCCTGAAGAATATTGTTGATTTTTCACCAGAAATTTAATAAAGCCAAACTGGAGCAAGCAGAATGTGCCAAACGTACGCACCCTTGTACGGCCGATTCCTGAGGAAGAATGATACCAACATGTGAGAGTCTAGCTCATTTTTATAATGCACATTCCAAGTTTTCTTATATGGACATGCAACTGTTGGAAAGACATCAGGCACACATCCATGTACCTATGGATCTGTCATGCATTCTGTCTCTCCAGTCGTTTTCCTCATATCATTTTAAAGCAGCACTTTTACTACATTTCAGATAATTCACCAGAAGTTTTGTCTCTTCCATAGTTCTCTTTTATTTGGAACAGTGGAGGAGTTGTTGTTACCCTTTCAGTTTTCCAGATAACTCCCTTAAAGCTGCATTGAGTGCCTTAATCGGAGAAGATGCAGAAAGATCCCAGTAATAACTACATGGTTTATCTCCCTAATGGGTACAACAGAGATGCCAGTGATCTTCAACCCCTTTCATATCTTCGATCATTGAGCAAATGGTAAGACCTGTTGCTCTTTACCCCTATAATGCTGGATACCTTATTGCTACATGAATGAAACTTGAAGTAATATTGTGTCCTTTAGAAAGGCAGAGCTCTTTCCTTGAAGCGCTATAGAAATTCTTTGCAATTGAAGTCAAGGGAAAAATGAAGAAAACTGTTCAAATCTAGGTTTCCCAGAACCTTTTACTTGTAAACAGTGGGACAAATTCCTTGGCAACAGCCACAGGTGCTGAAATCAGCAGTCTTTCAGACAAACTGTGTTAAACAGTTCTGTAATGATTTAAGGGCTTTAGATAAGTAGGAAGATCAGTCCCAGGTGAGATATGGAACTGCAGCTTGTCCGGAGACCTAATTTAAACTGTTTTGATGTGTTGAGCTTGAAAAACACTTTTCCTCAGATGGGACACTTTTGTTGTTAAAGGAATGGAAGATTTTTTCTTATTGGTGGGAAATGGAAGGGAGAAAGGACAAGACTCATACCAGAAGCTTCCCCTTACTACGATGACCAATTAACAGAAATAAAAAGATGGATAACTAAATTACCCCTGCCCTTTCCAACCCAGTAACAGATACTTGCTTTTCAGGGTTTCAGAAGAGATGAAGACACCCAAGAGGTACTGTTTTCACAGGTTTAAATTTAGAAGTCTAAGCCTGATGAGTGCGTCACAGTTGTGATAGATTTATTCTTGCTTTCTTGTGTCTATCAACTTTGTAAGAAGCTCCTTTCACCTCAGAAAAGAGTGGTAGTCCACTGACTACCGTCCATAATTTCTCTGTAAAATTACTGGAGAAATATGTAATTGTCCAGGGCATTTTGTCATTTTGTGGAATTTCTCTCTTTCTATCCTCTATGTAGAGAGCCTAAGGAGATGTAAGATCTAATTGAACACTCAAATTTGGAAAATTTATTTGAATAGATCCCTCTCTACACACATATATACTCTGTCAGTAACTAAAGACCCGCTAAAATAAGTAGACCAGTAAAGACTATTCAGAGTGGAGTTCTGAAGGAAAGAAGACAGTCTTTAGCAAGAGCAGGACGTTGCCAACAGCAAAACAGTCTGTCACACCCACAATTCCGTATTCTTCCTATGAGAGAACAAGTAGCACCAAAATATCATGGGTAATGATGGGAATACCTATCCATGTGGTAGTTATCCAGTAAACCAGGTATTTTCGAGGGTCTCTGTCATTGTGGAGACTGCAACCTTACCAAACATACAGAAGTACAAAAATAAAGAAAAAGCATTCACAATAATTTCAAAAGGATAAGTAAATCCCCATGATGGCTTTGACAATTGATACCTTGCGTGGTTTTGCAGAGATCTGTCGGTACATGTTGACTCATGTCTGTACATTAGATTACTATGAGTTAATCATCACATCCCCTACCTAAAGTCATAATCCTGTATTTGTGAATGCACAATTATTTAACATGGTAACAAATCCTATTATTACAGTGTATTATGATTCTAAGTGAGAAATAAGTGGCAAGAGATGGGATTTTTTTAAGGAAGAAAACACAGCTTTTAAAGATAAGGGGCAAGGGAGAAGATGCATGTAGCAGAGAAGACAGCATGTAACCAGAATTGTCAGCTTTCTTCCACAAGTGTCACTGATTCATTTTCCTTGCATGGTTCTCTGGAATTTACCTGTTTTCTTGTTCTTAATCCCTCAAAAGTCTGAGATTCTTACTGTTTTTTTCAGTTTTGCCTCTTTTCCACTGATCTGCAAGCAGGGGTGTCTTGTTCTGATGGAAAGAATCAGCTCGTGCAGAACTGTTTGTTGGGTATTGTTTGTACGGGATTGTTCTTTATTTCGTGAATACTTTTACTCCTGAAAGCACTAATAAACAGGGATGAAATATGGTCTCCACTGAAGTCAGTGGTAAAACTCATATTGACTTCAGTGAAGTCATGCTTTTCTGTCTTTGGATTACAGTCTTTCATCCATGCAGCAAGTTTAGTCTGAGTAATCACCATGAGAGCTTCAAACCTTATCTTTCCATGTCAGAATCTAAGTTACTGATGTGAACAAAGGGGTGAGCGATGTCCTCTCAGACCTTTTTGGCTGGGTAACTTGAAGAGCCAGAGACTGTCCATTAATGAGCAGCGATGGTGCTGTGGACACTTGACTGAAGCATTCCTATTAATTTTGCCTAGGCCAGCACAGAGCCTGAGAGTTATAAAATCTTACACAGAAATCCCTGTACTCATATTCATTTCCTTACTCAGGTAGTCCCACGGAAGATTCTGACACCATTACTGCCTCATAAATATAAAACTAGAAGGAGAAATAAATCATCAAATTTATTTAATACATGACAGAATTTGTCACCAGTTGACATAAAGTCTCAGAGATGAAAATTTAAAAAACAAACTATAGAGATCAATGTACTGAAGAGAATGGTCCTGCGTTAGGGACTTTCCCTAACCTGGCCTTTTTTGTGTGTGTCTTTTCAGTTGTGTTGTGACTCACAGGCTCATTGTGAGGTCTTTGTTGAGGCAACTGGATTCTGCAGGTCCGTTATTCTCAGGGTTCTGGTTTGGTTTAGTTTTTATTTTATTTTATGAGAATAAGACCTCACTAAAAATGATGGGTTTAGGATTGAAGGATTAAAAACTGCTAAATCCAAGTTGTTTTGTGTGGTGAATTGATAAATAACACTTAAAAAAACAACAAAAATGTAAAATCTGTTTAAAAAGATGACAAGCTAAGTCTAGAAGGGAGAGAGGAGGGGAATCAACTCATAGTGCAACACCTGCTTCAGGCTAAAACAGTAAAATTCAATTCATTTTCATACAGCATCTTTCATACAAAGCCTCTCAAAACGCTTTATAGCAAGAGATAAAATGACAAGATAACTTGTTACAGAAGAGGTTATTGCAACTCTCACATAGATGGCAAAAGAAGGAAGCTGCATGCAGAAATGGACTGGGCTAGGGGAAAAAAAGGATATAAATTCAAAGGAGGGAAAAAGTAATATCCTTGCACAGTATAACAGAAAGAAGAGATGAATAATGATCATATGAATGAGGATGAGGATGAGCATAATGATGGGGACGGGGATGAGGACGAAGATAAGAATGTTTCCTCCTTTTATAAAAATTTACATCTACTATTTTTATGTAGTAATTAAATTTCATAGCCCTGCAGGACAGGTAAATTCATTTTGCAGACAGAAAAGCCTAGGCATAAACAAATACATTAAAAGGACTGTCCTAGGAACAGAGGAAGCTTCCTACTCACAGCAGCTGGGGGATGAGAACTGAGACTGCCAATACTTACCAAGACACTAATATAAATCTGGCTCTGTTACTTTCCCATTTTTTGGTGGAATAGTGTATGTGGCATTTTTCAGCAGGTCCATGAGTGCTTGAATTCTAGTCTGAATGCTTGAATTATTTATTGAAAGAACAATTTTTGCATTGTTCTGTCATCTCTGAAGATCACAAAATGAGTCAGTGTCAGGGACATGGATGTGATTCAGGAGCCATCCCCAGTGCTGAGCTCCAGGTGCCAGGCAGATAGCACCAATACACAGAAGAAAGGGACAAGAATAGAGGCTGGTCTGGGAAAGCCAACACCCATCCAGTTTTGATCACACCATAGCGTACAAGGAGTGTTCAGTGATGTGACAGTAGATGGAAGAAGGATTCATATTCTCTGGGAATGAAAGCAAGGGAAAGGAACGCCAGCTTTAGAAAACTTTGTATTTTCACAGAGAAGGGAAACAATACAGAAAACCAAAGCAGTGGCAGGGAGTAGATTAGAGAAGTAAACTGTGGAAAAGAAAATTAACACAAAATGCTGGAAACAAAACATGATTCATTTTTTTTTAATTGTTTACATGGTAAATAATTTTTGACAGATAGACACTCAATGCCTGTACAAGCAGACAAGAGATTAACACTGTGCCTGTGCACTGTCTGCCTTTGGAGGAGTGGGAAAGTACAGATTCTTCATTTTTAATCAGTGTACTTTTCCTGGTATTCAGCTTCCATGTTTTTACTCTATTTTTTCCCCCACTCATTCATCTTTCTTTGTACCATAAATAATATATACATAGCTTGCCATCTAGTAATTCATTGGCATCAGATACATTCTTGCAAAAGTGTTAACTTCCACACACAGTTGTGCATTTTGGAGAAGATGGATATTTCCCTGTGATTCAGAAATATGGCAGTACTGACAGTATATTCCCAGAACACTGTATACACGGCAGGGTGCTTGGATCACACTTGCCGAGGAAGCAGGCTTAGCGCCAGCATATTGTATACACTCCCAACTTACTGAACTGATATAAACCACCGTCCCCACCCTGCAATTGGCAGCCCTAGGGCAGCCTGATGCACCCAGTTACAATTCAGCTGTTTGCCCATGTGCCATCTGTTATGTGATAGACCTATGGCGGTAGGAATGAGACTGATGAGAAGAGAGATGTGTTGTCATCCAAATATTGTCTTTAAATATATTAATACAACAACATTGATGGCACAAGAATGTAAGTAAAATGTTCTTACTTCTTTATTCACAGTGTATTAAAATCAGAAAGAAAGTAGGCATAGATATACGATATAACAAATGAGATTTATGATTTGATTTTGTTACATGTATATTCTTTATTATTCTTTGTATATTTAAAAAAAAACCAACACAATAGATATTGTAAAATGTCACATTTTATCACACCATAACATTTTCAGATATCAGACCAGGCTACAGCTATGTAGAACATAAAAGTAACATATTTTAGACTTTTTCATGTAAAGCCACTACCTTGCCTGTTAGAAATATGTCATTAATTATACAATTACATAATTATGCTTCAAAAGTAGTAAAAATACTTCAGTACCTGTGCTGATTTTGGCTGGGATAGAGTTAATTTTCATCACAGTAGCTAGCATGGGGCTATGTTCTGGATTTGTGCTGAAAACAGTGTTAATAACACAGGGATGTTTTCATTATTGCTGAGCAGTGCTTACACAGAGTCAAGGCCTTTTCTGCTTTTCACACCACCCCAGCAGCGAGTGGGCTGGGGGTGCACAAGGAGTTGGGAGGGGACACAGCCAGGACAGCTGACCCCAACTGATCAAAGCGATATTCCATACCATATGACCATGACCATATTTCTGGCTCAGCATATAAAGCTGGGGGAAGAAGAAGGAAGGGAGGGACATTTGGAATGATGGCGTTTGTCTTCCCAAGTAACCATTACATGTGATGGAGCCCCGCTTTCCTGGAGATGACTGAACACCTGCCTGCTGACGGGAAGTAGTGAATGAATTCCTTGTTTTGCTTTGCTTGCATGTGCAGCTTTTACTTTACCTATTAAACAATCCTTTATCTCAGCCCACGAGTTTTCTCACTTTTACCCTTCCAATTCTCTCCCCCATCTCACTGGGAGGGGAGTGAGTGAGAGGCTGTGTAGTGCTTAGTTGCTGGCTGGGGTTAAACCATGACAGTACCCTACATTTTTTTCTGCAGGTTCCACTTGTAAGAATACAATTATTTCATTTTAAATGTTATATTCTTTCTTTAGAAGGCATATTTTAGACAGGCAGTAATTATTTTCAGCCCTGCTCTCCATAAGATAGAGTAGTAGTGATAGATTAGTGAGGATTTTTTTTTTAATCTAGTATGTTTATTTTATTTTTAAATTAACTCCAAGGTGACTTTAAATACACTATTTAAACTTTCTTGTACGTTAAAAATGAGCGTACATAATGCCTTATGATTTCGTAATATTTGTATATTCAGCAGTGAGTTAATGGGACTTAATTGAAATGTCCTCTAGAAATGTCCACTACACCATGTGGTTTGTGTTATTAACCTGTGGGACCAGCAATAAAATAAACTATAGGTCAACATGAATGAGAGAGACAATAGGTATCCCTCAACATGGTTTGTCTGCAAGTCACTGACAGCGGGTATCACACAGGTAGTACTATTCCAAACCTGAGAATTACAGGCTATATCATGACTAACCCTCTCACTCCTCACAAAGGAATTGGGGAAAAGAAGCTTTGGGCAAAGTATATCCAGATTCCCCAAAACAATAGTCTATACAGTGGAAGATTTAATCTTCCAGACCTAGTTAGTACATTTATTGCTCCTCACGATGCTCTGTGCAATATACTCTCTGTGGGTTGTGTATAAAGGACCATTTCTGCTGTATTTTCTCATGTTCTCAGACACTCTGTTCCATGAGGAATTGGTTTTGGTACAAACTTCTTGTCATTATGAGACTCCAGCCAAGCCTTGTGCCTCAGTCGAAGCTGAGCATTCCTGTTTGAATCCCCAGGTTAGTTTTCACTTTCCTGGTTTTAGAGGTGAGGATTTTTGAACAGTTAAGCCGTGCACTGACCTCTGGGAAGGGAATTAGCTCCTGAAATTAGGCGTGTGCCTAAGCCATTCTTCCTCTGCTAGCAGATTTTTGAAATTGCATTGACAGGACTTCCATGGCATCCATTGACAGTCAGTCATAGCAATGGTGTCTGAGGACATGAAAAAGGGAAAGAGCTGAGAGGCATGTAAAATTTAGAGATTTTTTTACCATCATTTTCCACATTTTTCTGTCTGGCACCACATTCACTGTCTGCAGTTTAAATCTTATTTCAGTTCACTTCATGTTGTTTATGTATGATGGTCTCTTCCATTCCCTATGTGTTTTGTTGTTGTTTTTTAATCTTATTTTACCAATGACAGCTGGATGCCCCTACAAAACTGTTTTATGGTATACGTACAGAACAGCATCTTTTGAAAGCCCCAGTACTGGCAGACACTTCTCCAACCACCATCAACCTGTGTAACACTTAACTGTCCTAAAAGCATGCTGGCCAGGTAAGTATGACCTTTTAAATTTAAATGTAAAGAGTTGTCAGCATCTTTCATTGTTCTTCCAGGAGTACAACACTCAGGCATATAAAGTCACACTGATAATATAGAAATTGCAGTAATTTCAACATTAATTCTAGTTTCCTCTTTGTGTTAGCATAGTCCCTGCCTAACATTGACTTTAATCAGTCAGCTTGCTCTATTGGTACAAGGTGACCATTCGTGTGATATAATGCCATGTTTAGCTTCCTTAATCACATACACCTAATTTTTCCAGCATTGATTTTTACTCCAGATTATCCGTAGAAGGTTTTATACAGCACATATCTCCTACATCTTTCTGACCACGAGATGATAACAAAGATAATTTAACTTCATTGCAATAATAACACACTATTTACATTATTAAAAATAAGCAGCTAAATTTCAAGGAGTCTTTTGGACTTGTGATCTGAGTAGAGGGTTTGGCAGTCAGGTTTGCTAAATTGTAAATCGTCTCACACAGAGTGTAACACCTCTGGGGAAACCTTTTAACTCACCTGTCATGGCATTTCCCTCTGTAAACTTATTTAGTATATCTGTCTCACAGAAGTGTCAGGAGAATTAATCCTTGTAAAATTGTAGTTGGGATATCACTAAAAGAGAAGAGGAAGACTGGGATTTCCAGGGGTTTTGCTGTGATTGCAGTGGAACTCTGGAGGGACAGGACTATGGCTGTCCCACTGGCTGCTCCCCCAGTGTACACAACATGGTGAAACCAAGGCACCTTAGAAGCATCTACAGCTGCCAAAATCCTTCACTCCTTCCCCAATACAGAAGGGGCAGAGCAGGGCTATAAAATTAATTTCATTTATTGTTGCCTTTACTTGATCTTCTGGGAAACAGAAAAGTTTCTTCCTCCACTTACCCATTCTTGCCAGAGTTTCAAGCACCCAGCCAAGATACCAAACGCAGTAAAATAAATGTGCATAATAATTCAAGTGGTGCCAAAATTAAATTTCTGTGAAAACAGGTGAGAACATTTACATGAACGTATATACTTACATAGCTGTCACTTTATAAGACAACAAATGCTTCAAAAGCATCTGAGAAGCAATAACTTGGCAGCAATAGACTTCCACATACACTAATTTACTTTCTGTGATGCAAAACACAAAGTCAGGTCATGACTGCCACCCAAAAATGCCCAGCTCTATTGACAGTCATACACAATTTAAAAAAAATAAATAGTGGTGTCCCTATCAGGTCTCCAATCACTAAATCTATTTAGTGTTTCTAAAGTGGTGTTATATCGATTTAATGATGCTATTAGTAACATCTGCAGAGAATGTATGAATATAAGCAATTACCATTTGGGATATTCTTTCTTGGTAGAAAAAACACCTAATTCCACTAATTGCCTCTACTTCTGTTTCTGTTAACTGTACACTGTATACATGTTAATAATGTTATTATCATCAGCAATGAATTTTAATTAACATTCATGTGTAGAAATATAATTCAAAACAAACATATTCTGATCAGTTTATTTTATTAAATTAATAGCATAGTTATTTCCAGAGCTAAAGCATTATTCGTAGGTATCAATTAACAAAGAAATCTGGAACTCACCATGAAAGAAAGTTAAAAAAACCCCATACATGAAACAGACATCTAGAGACCCTATCCCTAACTACTACCCAAAATCAGACCAGTATATTAAACACTGCTATGAATACATAATAGGAATTATTACTACATAGTCTTCCAGCTCAGAAAATATACTCTATATTCTGATAAAGTCAGGAAAAGTAAGTATGAAGAACTGAAAAACCAAATCACTAGTCCAGGGCCATCCAAGGGGTTTATAGCAGGGCAAGAAATTGAATCCAGATCTCATGAAAACTGGTTCAGTGCTTTAACTACAAGACATTAGAGACATGACTGATCAGTCATTGAGTTTTTATAGATACTTGAAATGTGCAGCAGTTTCAGAGTGTAACTTCAGCTTCCTCCCTGCATAAAACTACAGAAATTGGAGGAGGTGGTTCATGGAATTTAGAGAATTAAAGCTATCCTGGAAATCTGCAGTTCTTCTTACTTGTTTTAATCCTCTAAAGACCATGTTGTCATGACCAATACTGATATAAGGATATGAATAAACAATGAAGTACTCCTTTTCCCATACAGCAAGTATGAATGTTCGACAATATACCTGAATTTTACAAGTGATATGTAAGAGGATTAGAGGCTTTGTTTAAAAGCTAGTAAAATGAATGTGAGTCATATTTGACACTAAGAAAATTCTGATACGGTCCTTGATAGGTGCATCAGCCATGGCTGTGTACTCAGCTGATTTCCATGATAACTTAAGCGATTTCAGAAATATTAACACCGTTTTTTTCACAACTATTGTTACTACTCTTTGCAGGTTCTGGAGGAAATCATCCATAAAAGTTTTAGGTACTTTGCAAAACCCAGTGTAAATGCCTAAAATCAACCCTCTCCCCATTTGAATCACTAGTGGTATTATACATATTCCAGACTGCATTTATTATGATTGATTTCATAATATAATCAAACTAGATTCAGCACCGCTAATTAAAAAAGAAGTAAAAGTTTTAAGTGTGACTAATTCCTCACTGTCTACCACAGGTTTGCTTTTTATTGGCACCTTAGTAATCCTGATCAATGTCATTTAATTCCTGGCATGCACACAGCAAACACAATTAGCAATGCTATACATTTCATTGCTCCTGTTACACATATGTAAATATAAATGGACAATGTGGACCCGCTGTTGGAACCACGAGCCTTCAGACACTCAGAAAGTAGTCATGAATGGATATACGGAGAAAACATGGCTTTTCTCAAAGTACAAGATATGACACAAAATGGCATACTGTTATTAAGTACATTTAACAGTCAAGACACACAACTTTTAGTCACTGTCAGCATTGCAGAGTCATTCTAAGCGGGCAACAGCAGCTCTCACGCATCATCACAGAAATTGTCAGTAATCCCTGGAGACCATCTCTGTTATAATTGGCACTGGTGGAGGAGGAGGATGAGTCAAGTAGAAAGATGTTCCCACACCGTCCTGAGATGGCAATAGTGGCAGTTAACACTCCTTCAGACTTTCAAAACTGCTATGGAAGTCCCTGACGGGGACATAAATACGAAACAGCAAGATGGCATTTTTTACAGCTGCTTCTCATAGTGTCATGACATTTAAAGTGCACATTAAAATCTATCAAGTACAGTAAAAACATAATTATGCCATTTATGTAATTAGCATTATGTACCTAATATGAACAGGATTATTCTATCAGTGTTTTGAATCTGTTATGCAGACAATAGACCAGAATGCTTTGAAAAACACTATTTCTAAGTTTACTATTCAATTAGCATGTATACTCTCCCTAAGAAAATAAAACCTTTTCAGGGGCACAAAACATTTTTACTGCACATGTAGAGTATGCAATTTAATTCTTAACAAATTGCTTCTTCTTTTAAATTATGTTATTAGTATGCAAAAAAAAAATCTTACATGTTGTCATCACTCTTTAAATTTCACTAAATGGTACTTGGCTATACATCTGCCAAAATCTCTTTCACACATAAACAGTTTTGCTTTCAGTCTGTTCAATTAAAACCAGAAATGTATTTGTCAAAACCTTAATCCTATGCTAATACGAATTCTATAGAACAGATTTTAGTTAATTTTATAGCATTATTTCCAATCTTTCCTATGGTAAAGGTGCTTTACACTAACTGACTGATGTTTCACAACAACAACTGAAATCCTACTAAATACTTAACACATCCTTTGCCTAATCATTCAGAAGTAGTTCAGTGCAGAGTAAAAGCTATTTTCTTCTTTTTTTTAAGTAAATCTTCTGATGTGGAACCTTAAGCTAGAGCTCTGAGGTGGATCTGTCTCCACAATTCCTTACAACAAGAGACACTCTCCAAAAGCACCAATGCACTCTGAAGCTCAAGCTATTTTTTATTGAAACATAAACTAGAAAATATCCTTTTTAAAATAATGAAAACAGAACAAGATTAAAAAACAACAACAACCACCACCTCCTAATTTCCCGTTATGTCCTTGCAGAGTGCTGCCTTTTCAACAACAAATCCCACATTGGCTGTAAAAGCTGGTTTCTCTGTCCCTGAGGCCCTGTTGTGAGCCTGCTCTCAGAAGCCTCTCCCACACTGCAGTTTCCATGCTAGCTGTCTGTTTGTCTGTCTGTCCCTCCCCATTTGACTTGGAGAGATAAATGAAACTTTCCACAATTTTCTCTCCTCCAGCAGTTTGACCACTCCGGGAGACCTGCAATTCTTCTCTTCAGAGGAGATCACCTAACTCAGCCTCTAGCCTCCAGGCACAAGCAGCAAAGCAGCTATCCATCCAGCTGGGTGGCCATTCCTGGCTAAAGGAATATGTACAGCTGTGCATGAAAAAATTAAACCGTTATCCAGCCTGTCACATCTTTTACAAAGACGACTAACATAAGACAACTTTTTAAAAGCCCTTACATCCTTTATGTTAACACTTTGAAAGGAAAACAGACAGATGCTTAATATTCACTTTCATTATTAATAATATAGCTGATAATTTTGTACAAAAAGATTTTATTATAGATGGAGCTGGTAGTGTCTTTGGGGTTATTCTTGCTTGATACTTCTCGTTAGAAGATTCTGATTGAAGCTCCTTTTAACTTTGCCAAAATTTTACATTTGGATTGAAATTTTCTCCACTGGGTGTCTGTCAGGCAGATGATTTATTTTATTTTTTTTACAAATGTTTCAGCAAAAATGATTCAGCCATTTCTGAAAAAAAACTGACAGAAAAATAATCTGTTTCACTGCTGTTGAATTATAACTAATTCAGAAGCTACTCTGAGAACACTTTAGAGCAAGAGCTTGACCTTTTAGCAGAATTTGTTTTTAAACCAGAGGTGTGGCTGATACCATCCCAGTGATAAAACTGCATTTTATCCATGCTGGAAACCCCTGAAAAATATCCCTCCACAGTAGCTTGGAAAGTCCTAAAGGTTTGACAGATACGTTCCTCACAGTTTCTGCCTTCCAACTCAGAGCTTTGACTTGTCTAAGCAATTTTCACACCCAGAGAGCGGCTGAGTACGGTCCAGACCACAATTACAAAGACCAAGGAAGACTTCCTGAATTTCAGTGTCAGTTAATGTGGGCCATGGGATGTGAACCTGTGAGCTGACAGATGATTTTTCTAGAGCTTTAAGGTATTTCTTTGTGGGTGCTCAAGTGACATGGAAGTGCGGAAAATATGAAAAAAAACATCATAACATCTGAGGCAAGGACAAGAACCAGATGGCAAAAGACAACTGTTGAGGGAATGAGCAGATTGGGACAAGGAACCTGAGAGAGGCAGTGTAAGAAGGCTGAAGATGGGGAAGATACTGTAATTAATAAGCAAGGATATGGACTCTGGGAAGAGGAACATGAGAAACACAGGAATTAGAGCTGTGAATGCTACACAAGTCATAAATTGTGACCAAAAGACAAGAAGAGTGTGGAAGAACGGAAAGAAGGAAACAAAGCGGGACAGGTAATAACAGAAAAGTAGGACTTGTACTGGAAATTTGGAAGAATTACAGAGACAGAGAGGACCTAACTGTGTAAGGATATAACTTAAACATTTGCAGTGACAGAGAGATTGCAACACCTTCAACATTGCTAGTCAAAACTCAGACAGAAGGTATTAAGTCCATATCCCAAATCAAGGCCTGGAGGAGAAGCCACCACTGAAGACACACTGCTGAATAAATTTAATGGAATTGTGCCTTGCTGGTGTATGATTTTACATCTCTTATTATCTGTTACTGCTTTCGTGTTAGGAGAGTTTAAGAAGAAGATTTAAAAATCTAATACATTTGCTTGAATGCCTTTATGATTCTATATGATGGGATTTCCGAGTTTTTTTGTGGGGAGGGGTTGTTTCTTTTTGAAGCTGGAAGTTACACTTGAAATATGGGTTAAAACAACAGAGTTGCAATGTCAAAACATAGTAAGTAACTGTTAGCATAAAAGTTTTCTACTCTACTTCAGTCTCCTCCACCATTTTTTCTCCAAAGTTGAATTTTTATTTGTTTGGACACATGAGAAATTCATGTTTGAGCACATGAGAATTGGAAAGAAGCCACAAGGAATTTCTGTTTCTGACTTTCTGGCAAACACACTTGTGTTTAGGAAATTGTCTTGCAGCACATAACCCTTGAAGTTCCCTTGAAATAGATCAATTCACTTCAGCAGCATGTGTAAGCATATTGTGGTAGCTGTGATCACAATACTAGTAAGACATCATCCGCTTTAAAACCCAATAGTTTTGATTGTTGCAGATGGTATCAAGACATTAACAAAGCAGGGTATGTTCCTTGGTATTGGTTATTGGTGCAGCTGTTAAGTTAATGAAGTCAGTATATATTCAGTTTTAATTGTAGACACATTTTATTTGAGCTTTCATAGAACAGCTGTGAAATAAGTGCTATAATTAATGTTCTGTGGGTTACACTGAAATCCATGTATATATTTTATAAACGATATGTTATGACCTCAGCTCAATTTATTTAGTTTTTGGTTCTTAAGATGAAAGATCATCAGATAATTGTACTTTCTTCAGAAAACATTTAAAGCTTTCAAAGTCATCTTCATTTGTGCTTTCACCTGCCAACTCACCATCAATAAAATTTGTTATTAGATGAAATCAATTTATTTTATTAAATTAATGCCATCTTTACATACCTAGATTTATCAGGTACTCAGCATGTTAATACTGTTGCAGGTTGTTCCAGTTGTACTTGAAGAAATAACCTAATTCTAGTTTTCTTTTGTATTATTGTCATATAGGGTGTTCCAAATTTGCCATTCCTAGGAAACTGTCATATAAAGGATAAAACATCAAAGGGAAAAATCAAATATTGAATCTAATCCCCTTGGGCAGGCAGGTAGGTAAACTAAGGAATGCTGATTTGTGCTATTTTAATTGCAGCTACTACAAACTCCCTCAGTTTCAGACATTCTCAGTCAAATTCTTTCTTTTATGGGGTAACATGATGGCAGGGAATTCAAGAAAGCAGAACTGTCAAATCTTCTGGGAGACTCTGAGATTAGCAGAATAATCTGAGAATAATCAGGACTTTCTCAGACTCAAGGAAGTGATTTTTAGATATAGTCTTCCCTCCTCCCTCCTTCTTCCCTTTTTCTGTTTTCATAATGGCATTTGGAAAAGGGGTTATTTTTTTTTTCTTGCTTTTTTTGTTTTCCAATGAGAGTTCACAAATTCGTTTATACACACTTCACCAAATAAGGACTTTCTAATAGTCTCACTTAAGTTTCTTGGGGATAGCTTTATCCAGTTTTACTTACGCATTACATTATTTATTGCATTGTCTTGTACTTTGCATCATATTCCAGAATTCCCCTTTTTCTTTGTGTTACCCTGAAATGCTCAAGTGACTATTCCAGAAGGCAATGGGGGTCTGAAAACTACAGGAACTTCGTCTTCCTAGTACTTCCTTCACAGAATCTCAAATCTTCTGGAACAAACAATAATGGCATATACTGTGTGTTATATGAATTGCTTATGTCATAAGTTCCAGATTTTTGTTACTTTCCTCAATGGGATAATCACCTAGGACTGAAAGCTCATTATTTAAAAGTAATTAAAGGCTTAATTCACTGCTAGTGTAGTTACAGGTGTATTATACACCTAAGAAGGATTTTAGTAACAAGGACGCTTCCCACATCAAGCCTCCTCTTTTAGTGTATCAGTGTTGAATTTGGGGTGAGGGGAAAAGCATTTGTTACTGCACACTTAGGGCCATGGGAATTCTGCTCCTCATTTGCTTCATTAACAGGAAGACACAGGGTAATTTTTTTCTTTTGCAGCATTCTCCATCCTTGGGAGGCACCATGGTATCTTCAAATATTTTACAAATTAGACTGCAATGCCCTGGTCTATAAGCACAGATTTCTGAGTACCATTATTAGATACTTAAACTACACAGTCTGTTTTTTTTTCTTAAGTACCAATCAGAGTACCATCAGAGGAATCTGGAACTGTTCAACATCTTTGAAAAAATTAGGCCATTTATATTTAGGTATTGAAATATGAGTTAAGAACCTAAATTTAGTATCTACCTCTGTCTGCATTCAAAAGTCATGGACTCTGACCATTCTCTAATTGAATGGAGGGCAGTCTTTTCATCCTTCGTGCTCTTGGTTCTTTTGAGATGTGGATTAGGAAGATTCTGGGATTTATCTTTGTTACCATCCAGTTTTCTTTGCTGCTGAACATTCAGGTATAATTAAAGGTTGTTCTTCTAAAATTCTGTGGTGCTCAGAGAACCTCTCATTTCCCTTTTTGTTTTTCTCTACTTTGAGGATTATGACTCACCACATCCCCTAACTAGTTCTCTATCTGAACAGCTCATATTACCATGGGATGGCTGCAGTGGTAAACAGATCTGTTCTTTCTCCACTCTTTACCCCTTTGTGCATTTTGCTCCCATGTGCAGCAGAAACTTTGCTCCATGTTTGTAGAAGCTAAGATCAGTCTCCAAGGGACACTAGATCCTTCCTGTGCGTATGGTGAATGAGGAATGAGGAAAATTATGGTTTTGCTTTTCCCAGCATACTAACTAGTACAGTTGTATCAGCATCAAAAGAAACGCATTGTATCTCATACCAGATGTTCCAGGTATGTCTCTCACAAGGTTAGGAAAGCCAGGAGAGAATATGAATCTGCAAATCCCTTCTGATCTTTATTCTGCCTCTGAAACTACAGAACTATATTGCACCTGCAAAAAGCACGCACAGAAAAGTAAGAGGAACCCTTTCTGATGGTCAGTTTATCCTGCTTCTGTCAGTAGCCAGGAAACTGATTTTTAAGAACCTGTTCCTCTGGTTTCCTTTGGACCAGTTCCTCAAAAAGCCAGTAACACTCAGTGGAGAATCAGTATATAAATGGGTTTGGTATAAGGCTAAGCTATTCCCATCTGTCACTTCCCTACGGCTCTCCCAGCGGCTGTGGCTTCTGCAGAGACAAGGGGACTCTCAGCCTGTCCCTTTCTGTTAATAACTGAATACCACTGCATTGCTAGTTAGCTCTTCGATGACCATTGTTTTGGTAGTAACACACTGCCTATACCTGGATATATCAAAATATGTAGTACCCAGCCTACTTTCTCTTCAACCAAGCAGCAGTGGAAGTCTACACCGGGTCTGTCCACCAAGGGGCGGATTGGCCTCACCATCCTTAAGGTGCCTGACTAACTGCAGTACAGCTCTGTCATCCTCTCCTACCTAGACCATGGTTCAATGAAACAATACATTCAGTTTACAGGTTTCTCTTGCAGAATCAAAAAGGCCATTGTGGCATGATATAAGGCTGTGATATGGAACATGCTTCATTCTACTGCTTCAAAAGTTTTCCAGATAGGCTAACTTTCTCACAGTCTTTATGTTGGACCAGCTGTCATCTGTCTGCACTTCTGAAAATTTAGGAGGCTCAAGTCCCCAAAGGTTGGTCTTTTTTGTTTATTTTATGCAGCAACTTCTTCCCATTACTAATGTCTCCAGTTTGTTAATTATCTGCTATAACTGAAAGCTTGCATGCTAGGCTCTGAATCTTCTGCTCTTTGCCGAAGGCCTGAAGAATTATGTGTCACATTTACACGTAATTCTGCTTATCCCGCTACAAAATTTTCTTATAACTCTAATTATGCAGCCGCGAGGAACTGAATGAGTCTATCCAGATGTTCTAGGGGAGGACAAAATATAGTGGTTGCCACTAAAATTTAACAGTTATGTACTAGAACAGGGCCAACGCATACATTTCAAAAACTAGTATCTGTCAAATACTGTCCTCCAGGTCCCTGAAGGAACTTCTCATTTTATATGGGGAGGGGAAGAGAGAGAAGGTCTCATGCTACTCTAAAGCTACACCCCCATTGCTGTTGCAGACACAGATGTGGGGGAGAAATTTGTGCAGCCAATTATTTTCTTCAAAATTCACTCCCTAACTTTTACTTATATTCTGCAACTGTTTAAGAAGGAACAGTGAAACATCCCAATAATAATGGTATTGCTCAGATAGCTCTCCATGTGGCAAAGAAAAAGAATACATTATGCTCTGCTTAAAAGAGGGAGACTGAATGAAAAGGAAAGATGTACAAAAAAAATAAGAGAAGAGTTCAGAAACAACTCAGACTCTGCAGCTGTGCTGCATCTGTTTGCTTGCCCACTGGGGACACTGAGATAGAGAGATTAAGGCATTTATACGGAGGTGGTTAGACAACTAGATCAGATATATAAAATGCAGTTAGGTCTTAATATAGACTTAAAGTCTATAGCAATGATAATAACATAACAAAGGGGTGAATATAATTCACTGTCTGTGTATTAAACATTGAACATATATGCCACAAACCAGCTCATGATCTTACAGTGATAGAGTGAAACCAGAACTGACCTTGCAAAGGATACACCCAATGAAATGAAATTTTAACCTGTTTAAGAGCTGTGCGTCACTATGCTTTCAAAGACAAAACTGCTACTCATACATATACAGTCCATTCCTGATTATATTAAAGGAAAAGGTAAAAATATGTACTTGTAGAAATATTGCTGATATGAAGTTAAAAAGAAGGAAGCAACACAAAAAGTTTCCATTCAAAATAAATGTGTGCCTTGACAAGAACTCTAAGCAAAAGTGAGCAAAAAGCAAAAAACAATGTAGCCCAGTGTGTGCCTTATAGTAGTCTTTAAAATAAACCTGATCTATAAACTTCACAAGGGAAGATAACGGCTATAAAGTCCAGTCTTTATGACTTAAAAAAAAATAATCTGTATTTCTTTTAATTCCGTCTCTACCTGTAAAAACAAGTAACCAACGAAAGTCACCTCTGCACAAGTAATTCCTCACTATTGTCATAAATAACTGCAGTATGTAAAAAAATACATTTATTAGCAAAAATGCTTCTGGCTTTAACATTCACTTTGGAAATATTGAGAAATGGAGCCTCATAAGTTATTCATAAGATCAGAATTAATGCAGTCACTATTCCTGGCTTCTGATTAAATGCTGTCTTGTAACCTAGTAACACTGGAAATAATGACCAGATGATAATTTTCTGCGAATTGAGTCAATGAAGAGAAGCTTTGATATGTCAAGTTGCAACATTACTTGCCCAACAGAAATATGCCTAGAGACCCATCCACAGTTGTGGTGACAATTTTCTTCTGTGTTTTTATGGGATAGTGTATGCAGACAAAGTCCATTTCTAATGATGGGTTCATTCTCACTCTTTCACTATGATAGTTAAGACAGTGGTAGATGGTGATGAAGAAACAGAAATTTACAGTCTTAGAATAATGAAAAAAGGAATTGAAAGTGAGGGGGGTCTTTCAGCTCACCCTCACTGATATTAGTGGACAGAATTCATTCAACTTGACGTTGAGCTGTAAATCCTCTGACAGACTTCCATATAGTACACAAGACCGCAAAAGTGTATAAAACTGTGTCACTCATCACTGATAACTTATCTTGCTAAAGGCTTCAATATAAAAGACAAGCAAAAGACACAGAGAAAAAACTCGTATTAGTACTGCCAATATTTAAGACTAGAGTTGTGTAAGAACCCCCAGCAAATTCCAAAATTAAACAATTCCTCTTCCCCATGAATCTAAAACAAACAAAAGCCAATTTCTAAAAATTAATCAGAAAATACCTGGGATAGGAAAAAATAATAAATACAAATAGAAAGACAATTTAGTAAAGAAAAATGCACACACACATATATTAGTACACCACACAGGTTCAGAAAGCATAAACCACTGAAATGGAGTCACTGAAGCAGAAAAAAATCTCAGAATAGGAACTAGGCAACAGTTACTCAGTTAATGCATAAGTTAAAAAAAGAGACCTAATTACTTATGGAGGGGGAAAAAAAAAAAAAGGCAAGGAAAGAAAAGTATAGAAGGGCAGAGAAGTATTAAATGTTAAGGGAGAAAGTTGTCATTGCCGCAGGGAAAAAAAAAAAAAAAAAAAAAAAAAGAAAAATAAAGAAAAGACGGATTAAAATCAGCCTGGATCCTGAGGGTAGCCATTAAAAGCACAGAGTGGGAGCGCACACTACATACACGGATGAGTACGAAGCGGCCGAGGAACACGAAAAAGGCGAATTTGAATGAGCGGCGCCGCAGCCCTGCCCCGGGCTCCGCACCCGCGCCACCTGCGCGGGGCCAGGCGCGCAGCGGCCGCGGGGGCGGTGCTGCGCAGGGGCGCGGCTGCGCGGCCCGCGCAGTGCCGGCGCGGAGGCAGGGATGGGGGGGAAGGAGGGCGCAGCAGCGCGGAGCGCAGCGCCGGGTAGGGGGCGAGGGCGAGGGCGAGGGCGAGGCGGGGCGCTGCGATCTGTTGGAGCGGTCTGCAATTAAAAGCGGATGGGTGATGATGAGGAAGGGAATAGGGAGGGAAGGGGCTGCCGGAGCCGCGGCGCTACAGCTGCCGGCCCCGGGCTGGCTGCCCCTGGTGTTTTTCCAGTTACAGCAGCCGTGGTATAAAGGCGGAGATCGCGCGGGTGCGGTGCGGTGCGGTGCGGTGCAGGCAGCAGCCGCCGCCGCGGCTCCCGGCTGCAGGGCGCGGAGGGGAGGGAGGGTCATCACCGCTGGAGGAGAATAAAATACATTTAAGAAAAAAAAAATCTTAAAAAAAAAAAAAAATCTACCTGGAAGGGGGGTGGGGAAAGGGAGGATGGGGACATAAAGTGGTTTCTGGGAAAAGCTGGTGGCTTGGGTTAGAGAGGAGTAGCAGATCAGGGGAGAGCGCTCGCCAACTCGCCCTCTTGCCTTCACGCTCCGGGGCAGAGTGGAGAAGAGGAGAAAATCAGGGAGGAAGGCGGCGAGGAGCAGCAGCAGCAGCAGGAGGAGGAAAGGAGAGGGGTCCTTGTGCCCTTAGGGGTAGGGGCGAGCCGCGGGCGGCAGTGTGAGATGGCACACACATAAGCACACATAGACATCATATATACATACACACACGTCCAGCCAGGGGCGGGCAGAGCCTCCGCCGCCCCCCCGGGACCAGCCGGGGGAGGTGCCTCGGTCCCCCCGCCAGGGAGGGGGCACGGCGGGGCCGGGAGGGGCTCGTGGGAGCTGCCGGCGCGGATGCCTTCACCTGGGTCTCTTCATCAGTGAGCGCGGCGAGGAGGAGAGGCTGTCGGGTCTGGAGAACTACCTCTGGATGGTTTAAAAAAAAAAAAAAAAAAAAAAAAAAAGGGAAAAAACCCAACTCTGCAATCCTCTGCTCCCCACAGGCTCAGCACCATAAGGGACTGCTATATTTGAGGCTGTCAGGAGGATGGGAGAGAGAGACTGAGAGTCAGGGCGAGAGACGGTGCCACAGCAGCGGTAAGTGTCTTTGCCGTTCCCCCAGCCAGGCACTGATTTCCCTGGTTAGACTTTGGAGTGTGTGCAGATTATTTGTTGTAATATCCATCGCGGCATCTCTGTGAGCAGTCTGCTGTGAAGCCAGCAATGGTGAGAGATCCCATTTTTGGGCTCCTACTGCAGGTTTATGTGTTTTGCTTTTTGTTTTGAATCTTATGTTGAAATTGTTGTCATAATTGAGCAGAAAAGTTGAAGCAGAAATTACTGTGATCTACCGTATGCTTCCTGTCATTTAACTAGCTAGCAAACTATTGCAGTGAATGAGCTGGGAAGAGACATGTGAGGCTTTTAGAACAAACACATACTCCAGAGAAAGAATGCTTATTTTAATGTGCTAATTTTTTTATGTTTGGGAGAGCTACCATGCTAATGCTTGAGGGTGAAACAGAAGATAACCTAGCTTATTGAGTTTATAGTGATGCACTAAAAGTTGTGTTGTTATGAAGTTCAGAATGGTACTTGGCTTTGGGATAAACGGTTATCTCCTGAATTAGAAAAATACAGTGCCTGGACTGTTCTCCTTTGCTGACAGGCAGAGGAGATGGAATTACATAAAGATGCACTGATTTTTCCTCTATGATGTGAGGACAGTGGATAAGACTATGTGGAATGTCTATGAGCTGGTTAGAAGATGAACTGAGACTTATTTCTGCAACACAGAGCATGAAACTGTGTTTTTAAGATTCTTATCTCAGAAAAAAAATCGGCATCCATTACTGTATCTGTACTTCTTCAGATGTTTAGGTTCATTCCTGTTGAGCACAGAAACTTCAAAAAACAGAAGTTACACAAGATAGTGTAATGGGACTACTGAGGACTAAAGTTTTCTATATGTGTTGCAATATTTCAGAAATTTAACATAATGTTTTTGAAAAGTTTGTTCTTTTTTTTTTTTTCATTTAAAAAGTAATACTTTCCTTGACTGACACATTTTCAGTAATGTTTTTTAATGAAGGACCTGATGCCAATTTTTTCTAAGGAGTTACAGCATTCCCCTAGTCTTCAGTGAGCTTTGCATGAGACCCTAAAGTTTGAAGCTACAAATAAATTACGTGCTCACTGTTAGCCAAAAGCTAAGGGGGATTCCTGATAATTAAAATTTGGATGACATATTCCAATTAATAAAAGTACAATTAATTCTTGCTGAGGTATAGTAGAACTCCTTCAGAAGTACTTTATGGAAATCAATATTAACGCAAGATCAGTTCATTGTGATTAATATTATTACAGTGGATATCAAAAGAATTAGCAATAATTGGGCCATTACTTTAAAGTGCTATAAAAATATCTATTAGAATTTGTAAAAATATATTTTCATAAATTGTCTTTACTGTAGCATTTATCTGCAAACTTTCAAGTAAAAAAAAAAAGAAAAATCAAACAAAAGCCCAAAACCCTTTCAATATCTATCTTGTCGGGAGGGAAGACGCTTGTTTACTAGTGAGGTATACTAAAAAGAAGACGGAAAACTGAGTCGTGAACTGTAGTAACTGAGGAATATTTCATGTACAGTGGCCCTCTGTGGCAATATACTTTTAACTATGTGAATGATGAAGCGATGTGGTTAAGAAGGCAAAGTCTTGGAAGACAACAAACATATAAAGGAAGGAGGATGAAATGTTAAGCATTCTTAAAGGTGATAACAGCTAAATAGTTTTAAAAGTGGACTATTCAACATGCAGTTCTTCTGTTTCATACACTTACAAAGCAAATGCCCATGCAAAAAGTCAGAACTAGCAGAGCGTGCCATAAAAGTGTGAAGATAACTATGGATGGTCTGGAGACTAAGCGTGTAGATTTTAGTTCTGTTGGTCAATATGAAGCTGAAGGTCATACTTTGAATTCCAGGTTAAAATGTCAGGGGAGGGGACCTTACTTTCATTTTATAATGAGGGCAGATGTACTCAGAATGAAAACAGAAAATACAAAAACTGACTGGCTGAATTACAGCTGAGAATTTGCAAGAAAGCAGCTTTGAAAACAGATCTTGAGGAAAAATATCCTAGCAGCTAAGATAAAAGGTATGATTAAAGACTCTGCTGTTAGGAAATAATAATGGGCAACTTTAAGAAATGCATAACTTAGAGGACTGTCAGCACAGATTCAATACAGGAAGGTCATGACTGGCAAATTTGCTTGAGTCCTCTGAATAAGTTGCTGACATGGTAAACTATTGGGGAACCAGTGATATGATTTATGGGGGTTTCAGAAAATGTCCAGTTCTGTGCTCCACAAAATATTGATTTGGAAAGTAAATTTTGGAAGGAGTGCTGGAATTAATTCAAACCTGACTTAGAGATAGGGACCAGAGGGTGTCAGTAAAGGTAAAGAGCTCTGGATGAAAGGAGGATGTTAAAAGTATGATGCTTTAAGTGACAGTCTGAGATCCAGTTTTCTTTCTTGCTTGTTATAAAGCTGGCATGTTCAAAAAGAGTAAATCTGATTTGCTAGCAATACAGAGAAATCTGTCCCACTGAACAGATTCAGCACACTGAAAGTTTTCTGATTAGATTAATGATAGGAATATTTATTTTACATAATTAATGCAAGTCTTTACTAAAGGCATCGTAGGAAACTATATGTTAAGAATATACATGCCAAGAGGCTGGCATTGAGCCATCTGAGGTGATTGGTTCAGTGGCATTGCAAAAAATGGTTCTTCTGAATGATTTTGTCTTTCTGCATGTAACCTGCAACACAGATTTTGGTTTCTCAGAATTCACTGCATAATTTGCCACTGTTGGTCTGCTCCCTCCATATGCTCCTGCTAACTGCTTCTGTGTTGCACTTTCTCTTAGTTTCCGAACCACCTCAATCATTTGAACAATTTCTCGTACTCTAAAATACTAAACTGAAATCCACCAGGATTTACACTGCATTCTTAATTCCTGAGAATCAATGTCAAATAGACATTTGCTTGCTAATATTTTATCGGTAGGTATTTCACAGAATTTATTTTCGTCCTTCTGTGCATAGCTTCTTGGATGCTTTTTTCAGGTCTGTTACACCCTGTACTATCAACTTCTTAGTACTTTACAAGGGAAAAATACTCGGTCTGGAAGTGATGGAGTCCCTACAGAGTTTTATCTTCTGAGCAATTCTGATCAATAACACTGCATTAGGGGCTGGTGCCTTTTCAAAAATTACCGAATTGTTAAAACTTGGTAAGATAAATACATTCTGATTTTATTTAAGATTTCAAAGCCTCATAATTTGTGTATATGTATGTATACCTGTGCTTATACACACACATATACTATATATTAGAGTAATGGTTCTGTGTCTTTGCAAGCTGGAATGGAAGCAACAATAACATTTTTTGGTTACTGGAAGGAAATGTAATCTCTTTGCTTTTATAGTTAATTTATTGGCTGATTTATGAAAATATCCCAAAGTGTATGAATCATAAGAAAATGTGATCTTTGCTTATATGCTACTTTCTAAAAGGGAGTTCAGGATAATTTCTCACTGTACTTCATAAAGGCAACAAATCAAGTTTTAGGTGTTGCAAGTGGATGTATAACAAGGGAATGTGACGTCAGATTCTGTATGCTGTGAATATAATAAAACATTAGAATTACCGTCTATGTTACAGCTGATGTTCTTGATCGCACATGCCCATACTTATTCTGTGTAGTCATCCACTCAGACTAGCTCCTAAGCTTACAGAGCCATGAGGTTATGCCAGAATGACAGAGTAATTCATGCTGTCATGTAGTAGTTACCAACACCATAGTTCACCTCTTTACATCTCCTTCAGGACCAAACTTACATGTCAGTCTCGGGAAAAATTGATAACTCTTCTCCATTCCCATACCTAGAAATAGAAAATGCATCAAACTTTCCATCCATCAGAAACCTCTTTTGGGAGTTCCCTTTTTCAGTATGCTCTTAAAGGTTTTATTGCAAATGGTGTTAAAACATGATTATATCTTTGGAGAACCTTCTGCTGCTGGAACTAAAAGCAGACATTGAAGGTAGTTCATTGTAGTTACTGATGGGGGTAAAGGATAACAACTTTCCATTCAACATACAGGGAGTGTGGCTTCAGCCTCCTTGTGAGTGAGAAATGCTCAGTTTTTAATAGCCAGAAGTTTAAGAAGATTTAGTATGTATCCAATGGGACTCCTTGCTTGCAAATAATTTTGATCAAGATTAAATGTACAGCTTTGTAATTGATGTAGAAATCATATCTGCTCCATCTTTTGGGTGTCTTCCCTTACCAAATAGCATCACTTTGCAAGAATTTTATTTTTATTGGTTTTACAGCCTTCATTAAGGATAGGAGGGACATTGCCCTGTGGCTGTAACATTCCTGCTATAGGTTGTAACCAACCTGCTATAGCAATGCATTCAACCCAGAGTAGTAGATACACAGATGGGCAGGTAAATGAAAAAGACTCTGTGGTCATAGTATTGGAAGAAGCTAATCTAACAGCATAATCTCCTCATAATATTATTTTGAGAAGACATTCAGACACTCAACTTCAAAAGTTGTAATTCTTGCTTAGCCATAAAAAGACATATCCAGCAGATGTATTTGTTGCAATAATCTCCCCGAAAATGTGCTCTCAAAACTAAGGAGTCATTGGCAAGGAGCTTAACAGAAATTTACTTTTGGAAAAAGGAATTAATTATTACTTATTTAAGTACACAGGCATTATCTTTTTTGAAAGATGTCCATTGTCCCCATTAGCTTACTCCACAGACCTTCATATGCTATCTACTCTCAGTTATTTGTAAGTAAGTCTCCACATAGATCTGGAGTGTAATGAACAAAACCACATGAAAAAGAGTCAATAAAGTCACAGTATATATTTTACCTCTTCCTCAGAGATGGTTCTCACAGAGAATATTTTCCAAAAGTTAAGTATTGTAGTCACTCAAAAAAAATGATTCTGAACATGCTGGAACACTTTTGTGACATTCAGCACTGTTGGTCTGGCAGAGTCATTCAGCTTTGTCATGTTCATATTACTATGATGTAATCAGGATTATTCATTTATCTTTACATTTATTCTTGTGATGGCTTGGACAGGGTATAAGCTGGACAGATTCTGAAATGGATGGAATAGAAAATACTGAAAATTTCATGAGGTGCCTTGTTCCTGTATAGGAATTTCAGTATGCCTAGCAGACAAAAACATAGTTGTATTCCAAACAAGCATTTGAAGTTCTGGACATAGAGACAAATTACAATTCCATTCAGTTTGTTTTTTCTGTGCTTACTAATTTCTTTTCCACAAGCATTCACTGCCTGGAATATTATACTTATACAGCCCACTTTCTGGACCAAATTAATGATATTAAACTTTGTATCTAAGGTTGCACATATAGTCTTTTAAAGCTGAAAAAAAAATCAGATATAGTTCTGTACCTACTATTTAAGTTACTTTGATGTACAGTTCACCAATTACATATATAAATTGTACATTTTTCTATTATGGCATAAATTGTAGGTACATCTATTTACATATTTTTACAAAAATGCAGATGCCACTTTAAAATGCAGTTGCCCCAACTGTCTAATTCACATCACAAGTCCATACTAAATAGTATTTAGATTAGAACCCTGATTGCCATAGAAGATTTGTTGTTTTATTAGCAAGGTCCTCTGACTCCATTATAAACCTTATCATTATCATCATCATAGCAACTAGGCACTATAATCATAAATCAAGATTGCATTGTACTAGGAGCTGTAAACTCAAAATGATCACTGAATCAAAGAACGTATGGCTTAACTCAAGAACTCTTCCCTTTTTGCTGTTATTTGTGACCTTTGAAAAGCTTACATCTAAGGGGAGACATCTGCGCTTCACAGCCATGCTACCATGATCATGTACAGATTTCTTCAAGATCACCTCCCACACCAGAAAAAAAACCAAGATACGATCTGCAACACTATGACATGTGTAATGATCACGCATACGTGCTATAAAATGCCTTGCAAATTTGTCTGAAGACTGTACCAGCAGTCCACAATTACTTCTGAAATGCGTACTTTTTAGACCTCTTTTCTGAATCAATTATTTTTTTTCCAAAATCTCATGCAGATCAAATCTTATTAAAAACAAGTATATGGACTGTCACATGAGATTCTATTAGAAGATAAGTTCTCCTTATTAAAAATTTTATTCATTTTTGTCAATCCAAAAATCATGAGTTAAAGAAACCAAATAATCTACTCACTCTGTTCCATGGCCTTATTCTTTGTTTGGTTTTTGACTTCTGTACATCCGAGGTGATACAAGCTCTTGATTTCTCAGTCTCATGCTATGCAAGATGTTCAAAATGTTCTTACTCCACTGTAGCATATGCAGTGTCATGTATTATTGCTTACATAAAACTCAGCTTAGGGAATCTGAGAATAAAATCACGACTTCTCTGATGCCATAACATCTCTTTGATGTGTGTGTGCACAGCTTCTCAACTCAAAACCAGTTGTGCAGTTATTTCCTCTGTCTGGACTTTGGGGATGCAGGTTGGACACTGAAATAGCTTCCAGGCTGAGAAGGACTGACTGTTACATGGTTTTGAGAAGAGGCATAACTGAAAATGTAGACCAGATCAGATAATGAGGGAGGACCATTAGCACACAAAGAGATAATTTAGAAAACATGATACATAGCTGAAATGTCTGCAGCCTTGTTTTCCCCCTTGCATATCACAACTGACTGATTGCTAACACCTAAGTATTTATTTGTCTTATCAATCACTATGTGCCTGAGTCATTCACTGATGGGCATAATCCTCTGTTTGTGACTTCACAAGGCATCTCCAGAGGAAATTTGAATGTCATCAGCAATGAATTGAGACATTACAGAAGGCATCAGGTAGGAGGAGGATGTTTGTACAAGGGGTATATTAATCAACAACAGGAGAAAATATGCAGCATAAAAGTAGCATAATTCAGTTGAATTTGGATTAAATTCTTGCATATTTTCTGAAAAGTAGAAGCAAGACAGTTAGACTTGTTGAGCAAGCCCTGCTGTCCTGGTTTCTCCAGGGATAGAGTTAATTTTCTTCCTAGTAGCTGGTATGGTGCTGTGTTTTGGATTTAGGATGAGAATAATGTTGATAACACACTGATGGTTTAGTTGTTGCTAAGTAGTGCTCACCCTAGTGAAGGACTTTTTAGCTTCCCATGCTCTGCCAGGTGCACAAGAAGCTGGGAGGGAGCACAGCCAGGACAGCTGACCCAGACTGGCCAAAGGGCTATTCCATACCATATGGCGTCATGCTCAGTGTATAAACTGGGGAGTTGGCCAAGGGGCAGCAATCGTTGCTTGGGGATGCGCTGGGCATCAGTCGGTGTGTGGTGAGCAATTGTATAGTGTATCACTTGCTTTGTATATTATTATTGCTTTTTATAACATTACTACTACTACTGCTACTACTACTATTACTACTATTCTATTTTATTTTACTTTATTTATTGAACTGTTCTTATCTCAACCCATGAGTTTTCTCGCTTTTACCCTTCCAATTCTCTCTCCCATCCCACTGGGGGTGGGGGAGTGAGTGGGTGGCTGTGTGTTGCTTAGTTGCTGGCTGGGGTTAAACCACAACACCTGCAAAAAGCAAAGTCCTTTTCTAGAAAATAAATAAGAAAGGTTGAGCAAGTTGAGAAGCATTAAGTGCATGGGAGTACTAAAGTTTATACCCTTAAAAAGTCATTTACCACAGAAGTTACTTGTTGAAAATTTCTGTTATGTCTGTAAGTTTTCATTAAATACCCATAAGTTACTATCAAGATTCCTTCTCCGTCAGGCTTTGCAAAATAGTTCTTTTGAAACAGCATAATTTTGATTGTAAAGTCAATTAATAAAGCAATTTAAAGGAATTCTAAGGATTTCTTTCAAAGCTTACGAAAATATGTTGAAATTATAAACAATGCGTGCATGATTATATAGGATTATAGGATCTGTAAACAAGAATCAAGTATGAGTCAAAAAGAGACCTATCATAGTTTTTTGTTACTTTGCTTCAACAGAAAATGATTGCACGACTTCGTATGTGACATCCTGTATCAAATAAAAGCTAGCATATGAGACAGTATGATCAGTTGAACAATTTTAATATTTACTAAAAATATTGTCTATTTCAACAACTGCATGCTAGTTTCATGTGCTACCTAAGATTTCCAAAAGGATAGCAAGCTGTTTTGTGGGGACTGGTTTAGAGTCAAAACAATGTGGGTTATGAGAAATGTCTCCAAAAAATGTAATGGACACGCTTGCTTTTTCCAACCTACAGGAGTGTAACTAAGCAGCTTAGGGGTTCCCAAGTATTTCTCTAAAAACTACCTGTAGGTGGTATAATAAGATCTGGAATATTTTGTCAGTGGAAGAAACAGACTATGAACAGCTATATGCAAGGTAGTGATTTTGGACTTTTTGTTATTATTTCTGGTTTTATTGTAGCATTATGATGAGGTAACAGCAAAGCAAACACAAAGGTTTACCTTTTACTGGGCCTAATCTTGGTCTTTGAAGTGGCTGAGAAAAACTCCATCCATTAACTTGAAAATAAAAATTAAACCAAACAAGACTAACTTCTGTGATCAAGCACACTGGACATAGAGTTATTTTACTTCTTTATACCACATGACAGATTTTAAGACAGTTCAGAGATGTAGGAACAAATTCTTTTTCCTTGTTTAAGAAAACAGCCCAACTGTTCAGTCAACAGAAACTTTGGCAGACTATGGACAGAAGGTCCTATCACAGGAGATTTCTGTTGCTTTGTACTCATTTTTATTTTGAATCTATTAGTTACTAGCGTATAAAAAAATATGATTGGATTTTGTGACTTTAGTTATATTTTTTTTTCTCTAATGCAGTCTACTGTATTGTCATTTTCCTTTGATTTCCTCATCACCTGAAATTTTCCCACATGTTGGCTGACATGAAATTAGTTTTCTTAATTTGTATGCTTGATTTGCCTTTTCTGCAATTTGGATTTTATTGCCAATGTCAGACAAAGAAGAATGAGATGAGGGAACTACTGAGAACACAACCCTTCATCACTCCCATTGCCACATATAAAAGCAGCAAATAAATGTATTTTGTTAATGCAGTAAAGTCAGAGTCCTTGTGGCTTGAGATACATTAAAGAGACTCTCTAGCACTCCAAGGACTGCCAAATTAGATGGTGCTGAGGGAAAAGAAAGAAAAAAGAAATAAGAAAAAAGCACTTTCACATAAAATTCACACCGCGTTTAACAAGCTTAAGAGAAAAACACTTATCCAAAGCTGAAAGCGCAGGTCACTACAGCTTGAGTTTAAGAGCCAGGCTTTCCAGTGAGAGGCTGTAAACACAGGTTGGGTAGTACAGAAGTGGTGGGGAATGCACAGTGATGAATCCCGTTTCTCTGCTCAAACCTAAGTGAGGGGAAGAAGGGAAGAATCCACATAAATTATTCCTCTTCTGTGTCACAGACCTGCACCTGCAAATGGGCAGTGCCTCTAATGGAAATATGGAGGGTCACACAACACACACACTGATCTGAGTTATTGCAGATTTTTGGTATACTGGGTAGAGTCTGTCTTCTGAACACCACTGGCAATCAGAGGTATTGTGCCTACCATCCTATCAAGTTATATTTCTCCTAAAAATGCTTCAGTGATCCTTATGACATGTTCTGGGTATAGAGTAGCTCTTTTATGGGCATGTTTCTTCTCACCCAAAGCATGCATTTAAAGAGAGTGTCCTTAAATATAATGAAAGCAGGTAGCTGAAGTCCATTGGGCACTAGCAACTGCTGACTGCTGTTTTCTTTAACAGTTTGTGTGTATCTCTTATGCTTCTTCTCATTCTTTTTCCTCATTCTCGCCATACGAACATAGCCTCACACTTCGCCTTGTTGTAATCATGATCAGGCTTTTGTGGCTAATCCTTACTCAGAAGGACTCAAAACCATTCAGAGCCAAATTCTGTGCTGGTGTAAGCAAGTGCAGCAACACTAAATTTGGTGGAGTCCTGCCTGCTCATTTTAGGATGGCTCCCCCACCTTGAATTTACCTGCAACCCTCAACCCCTACAACCCTATGAAGCATATTTTGCCACTGACAGTGACTGAGGAATTCTAGGCTGGATTTTAAATCTGCTACCAAATGTATTCTGGCTATGCTAGCGACAAGCAGAGCTGCACAAAAATTACCCATTTTTGTTCTGTAAGTGTCCATCTGCAGCAATGATGATTTTCTGCCTAAATATTTTATTCTTCTGTGAATGTGCAAAAATGTGGTTTTTTTTTTTTCCCCCTGCCGGTTCTGCTGACAAGCTGAACTTTTTCATGCAGCTCTATAATTAGGCTCCAGAGTCCTGTGGAGACACACAGCAGAGTGGTAGGCTTTATATTCTGCAACACTCAAAAGTTGCCGTTCACAGGCGTGTGCGCTTACATCTATCCCACCTCTTTGCATGCTATAACTAGTCTCTTTCATTCCCTTTGGATCTGTCCCCCTGTGTCTAACAAAAATGAGAATTTTGAGTGTTTCTAGTCCTAAAGTGCAAATCAGCACTCGACCACTGTTGGAAACTTTTGACAGAATGGAACAGAGTTTCAGGTCATCATCGAAAATCCCGGCTCAGGAATCTTGCATTGCTTCAGGTTGTGCAATGAAACTATCAAACTTTATATCAAAATATATAACTCTTAGGGGTTTTCACACAGTTCTTTTCAGCATAAATGTGAATTTTTGTTGTAGTTTCCATCACTTTACAATGTTCCTGATCACAAAGCTCAGTGAGGAGTATTTATATGATGTTTCTATAGCAAATATATAGTTGTAAAGAAATAGATCACTGGTAGAAGTTGTGTGTGGATTATTATATATTGCTATTGCATAGCCTGTGAGGAAACCTTCCATTTTCCTTTAAGATAACCTTCAAACCAATCTGTTTTAAAGCACGCTATTTTAGAGACCATGAGTCTTTGCTATTTGAGTCCCCAAGCAACAGTAAATTAGTAACACTAGTTATACCTCCTAAAGATGGTTAGCATCTGAGGTTTCATGACTAGTAAGCTTCTGTCCAAACCATTTGGAAATATAGACTGATATGATTTGTTTAGCTTCGTATTGGCACAGTCTGGAGAAAAAGATTTTCATGTTATCATATAGCTAATGAGATCTATGGCTTATTCTTTAGCACTGTTACCAGCGGAGAAGAGCATTTCCTGTCCTTAGCTCATTTTTAGAGGTTTAATTAATAATGTAGACAGTTGAGTCTGCCTGCTTGGACTAAAATAATTAGCAGAGAGTAAACAAACACTTTACATTTCACTTTTATGAATGGTGTGGTGCCGCTTTAAATATTTAATGTTTTGATCTGAGTGACCAATCAATTCTTGCAGGGTGCCAGGTTACAGCTACAATCTGGGCAAGAAAGCTGAGCTGTGAGCAAAGGTAGGCTCCCGTAACCGCTTCCGACTGACAAGGGCTGCAGGAGGTGGAAGAAGGCCTAAAAATAATGTTAAAAAGGAGGGTATGAAAATGTAGAAGCTGTTGGAAAAAAATGGTAAAAAAAAAACAGACAGGAGGGGGAGCTGATAGAAAGCAGTTTAATGCAGCTCAATGACTAACTGATTAGTTAGATCTCCATATGAGCTCCTATAGGAGACAAGTGTCTCATACACATTTAAATCTCAGGTGGTGACTTATTCTCATTCCTTTGTATATTCAGGGCAAGAAAAACTAAAAGGTATCCCTTTTAGTCAAATTTACTGGCTTTTTCTCATAAATATTGATGGTCTGGGGAAGAGAAAACCCAGACCCTGCTCACAGAGCAGACAAAGCTTATGTGTCGAGCATGCTGAAAACCAGCAGTGATTGCAGTTGTGACTTCAGGAACCATGTATGCATGTTCTGAGCAACTTCACACACAATCTTAAACTGAACATACACTTAAACAACCTTGACTGCAATTTACTTAATCTTAGGTGAAGTCCTGGACAAGTACCTTTAAGAAGGGAATGTTAATTACACCTAATCTTTACTTCATGGCATGGAATAGTACTTTTGAAATTATAGACGTTTTGTATTTCTATCTGAAACATTAAAAAAACATACTCCTTAACCTTAAAAATCTCTTCACTTTTGTGGTTTATGTCTTGTAAACCCGAATACTTCTTTTCTATCAGTTTTTTTCTTTCATATTTTCAAAATCAGAAAAATATTGAGTATCTGATAAGTACATCATAAACTAATATTAAACAAGCTGTTTCATTCAGTCAAATGTAGTTCACTTTCAACAGTATAAAATATTCAGAAAATCATGTTCCTATTTATATTTTTTTTCTGGAGACTTGATGAAGATGCAACCAGTGCTGTGTGAGGCTGGTAAATAATATTATTTTCACCACTCAAAAAAATGTCCACAAGGTTCACTCACTGCGCCCACTTCGATGAATTAGCTCTATTACTGCAGCCCACGATGAGGCTCCTGAGCTGTAACTCAGGGCAGTTTTCTCCTCCAACTCTTTTATTAATCATGATCATACTTAGGTGAGAGCCTTGTACGATTTTCATATTTCATACTGAATTTGCAGGGTTGAGAGAAAACCCACAAAAATATCTGTTAACCTGTTGTGTTTGGTATAGAAGCCACTGTGCAATGATTAATACGGATGCCCACTGTGCCATTTGTGTATCATTCTTTTCTAGAGAAAGATCAAGCTTTGGTTGCATTTTTCAATAGAGCCTGCTGCCTTCAACATTTTAAAGACTGTGCTGCAAGTCCCTTGCCGTTTGAGTAGGAGAAGTTTCCTGGAAGTGTGCTCCTGACTGACGAGAGGCTTTGTCTGGGCAGGGATATGGGCTCTGGAGTGTGGGAAACTGGCTGTGTCTCATCCTTGTGCTGGGGTGGGATGCTTTCACCTGTCAGTGATAACACACCAATATGACAGCACTGAAATATTAGATGTATGTGTCACTGTCACTATTATTTTTTTTTCTCGTTTGGAAACAACCAAACACCACAATCATCTGAGAAAAATGGAGAGTTACAGGAGCTTCCATATGAAGTGATTTGATTTTTTGTTTTATTTATAACAAGCCTCGATGACAGTATTTGGATGCTTATTTGTTAATGAAAATCCAAAGATTGATGTGAAAAAACAATCATTTAATTTTGTTCAAATATTCTGTTTCTTTCCCATTGTTTTTCTTCTCCAGATTAAAATATTCTCTTGATATATTGGAAATAAAATTCCATTCCCAACTGGGATTTTATTACTGATTGTCACAAAACTGAAAACCTATTTTTAATCCAGTTCATCTATTAACTACCACTGGTTCTGAACAACCAGGGACCTAATTTTCACAATATGTCCATTCTCCCATCTGTGAAAACTGATGCAAGCATAAGGGAAGGGGTCAGTTACCTGTTCATCCGCTCTTCATGGCTTTTTCTGTGACACAGAAATCTCTAAAACTGGCAGCAAAAAGCAGTTTGAACGGATCACTTTGTTGCCAAGGTAATAAAATCCATGAGCTTTCAGAATAAGCAGATTTTTTGTATGATATTTAATGTTCATGGCTGACTAAGAAAAAAACGTAACAGCTTTTCATAACAGATAAGACGCCCATCTTTTGGAATAGCAATTCGTAACATTTGGGCAATTTGCAGAGCCTGTACAAGATGAGGTGTGAACCAAGGAGGAGAGAAAATGATCTTTAAGTACCCAAGATCGCCAAGCCCAATGCATTTGTATCCCAAACAGTAATTTCAAATGTATGTATGTATGAGTGCACAGGGAAAGCTGATGTTTTTTTCAGAATTGTGAGTAAATTCAAAAGACTTTGAACTGTGACTGTCACCTGTGATTTCTGAGATATGTCTTACTGTCCTCAGTAAGAGAGGCTGAGCAGCTAGGAAGCAGTCAGTTTGCAAGCACTCAATCTCAATTGGGATTTTGTTTGTGTTATTTGTAACATCTGCTACCAGTGTATAAAGATCTGACTTTAACTTTTGATTAATATGTTTTTTACTGCACCATTAAGCTTGTCTAGTTTACTAGCAGCATGGGGAAATTCACAAATATACCATTTTTTTCTACTCTCCAAATACAAATAAACTAGTTTGTGCAGGCATCCTCAAGGACTTGCATCCTGAAATACATTTATGGAAGTTAATGTTCAGGGGATATTTCTGGGAAAATTGAAGTAAGTCATGTCAGGGCTCATATTGCCAAGGTGCTGAATTTGTGGGGAAAAAATTGATTTTAGTGGACATAAAATGTCCCTCCAGCCAGAGGAAGAAGATACCTCAGAGCTTTGGGCAAGTCTGCACGCCTTGCCATTGAATCCTCTGTGGTTTGCAGGCTGTCCATGTGGGGCTGTGAGTGAGTTTTCCCCTTGGAACTGAAGTTTTATGAGAGGAATTCACAGCACAGTAAATAGTGATGATCTTTGTTAACTCTCATCTACCTCATTTGTCAAGATGATGAATCTGTATATGCTCAAGGTTTTAAAAGATAATGTGGTTTGCTATTGGTTCTAATGGGATTTTTTTTTTTTTTTAATAACATGGAATTTTGCTGTTCAGCGTCATTTTATTTTATTATGCTCATTTTTTGTGTAAACAGTGGTCTGTTGCCATTTGGTCACACACACACTGTTTTGCTACAGAAGCTGTTCATCAAAGTAGTGCATTTCATTTTAGGACACATTTGGAAAACAGATATTGTTGTTGTTGTTTTGGCGCTTTCACTTTTGAAATGCCATATAGTGTATGCGAAAGCTCTGCGCAGTCACAGGAGTGGCAGAAGTTTGCCTGAGCTCAAATTTCCAGATGCTTTACAATGAAAATTAGTCATTTTGCCTCAACCTTCTCTCACACTGAAATGAGGCCTGCATAATGCAGGCAAAGTTAAAACAAATTAAAGTGAACACTTCCTCACACAGTGTGAAGTCAGGCTGAGGAATACAGTCACATAGTTCATAGATTTGATTTTTAAAAGGGCTGGATAATTTTATGACCAATAATAACATTTTTAGTTATGCATGCTAAGTGAGGTATAATTGGATTTCCTGCTTCACAGCATCAGCTACAGGGCCACTACATCACTACAGGGGCCAGGAGGGGATTTACTTACACTCATGTGCACCTGTTCACACCCATGCACACCCCTCCTGCACACAGCAACGAATTTTGGTGATGTGTACTAGGGAATTTTTGAATCATTGTGCATAAGCCACTGGTTCTGAATAGTTAAGGCCAACACCTACATGTCAACAAGAGCGATGCAGAGTTACTATAGTAATTACAATGCATGTGGAGCTTGTGAAAACTGCGGGCACTTTGTCCATTTTGCAAATGTCAGCAAGTCTGGACCCAGCTGCAGGACGAAGACAATGTGTCAGAACATCAGCTCTTAGTATTCAAAAGGCTTCTGGGAATACGAAAAGCTACGCAAGCCTCAGTCAGTACCAGAGTGCCAGATGTTGGCCGCAGACACAGTCACTAAAATGTGATTGCTAGTTTTGTTAACACATCCTTCACCCTCCCATCATGGTCATTTCAGAAATCAACAGGAATAAAAAATACAAGACCATAGCATCGTTGCTACTTTTTAAGTATTTTCTTTTATTGAAAGTATAGGTGAAAATTAAAAATTGATTTGAAAATTCAGAGGATAATTACTGCAGAGAAAATCCAGGCTATGAGTATGATGAAGTAGCACACTGGGCCTCTTTTTATTTTATTATTTTTCCTAACATGCTGTATGTTATCTACACTGGAATGTGAACCTATGGAAAAATGGACTAATTAATAAATTTATTAAAGGTATCATATATCACTATCAGCACTTTCAAGTACCAGAATAGGATCTACAAATCTTTTCTAGCACTTATACTCACTATGTAGAGTAGGAGCAGAGTCAGGCACCAGCAAGAAGCCAATTAAAATCTGTATGTTCAGCAGGCAGTTGCCTAGAGCATGCCAAAGGCAAACAATGATGACAGGGACAAGCCCTGTATCCCACCAGAGGCACCAGAATTTGACCTGATCATTCACAATGCATATCACTGAACCACTTCATTAGAGAGTTATGTTTTTAAAATTAAAGTGTAACATTCATTCTGTTAAAATGCAAGAGGATGAATTTCATTACTGGACTATCTCCATGGTCAGAGCTATTCCCCAAGTCTGAGTTGTGGGTTCAGTTTTGTGAGGAGACGGAGGGAACACAAACGCACAGGTACGTTAGCATAGCATGGTAAGTGCTTCCTGATTGTGCAGAAAGGAATTAGATGCTCGCTGCTGGACGGAGACAGAGCACATGCTAGAGGAAGCTTCATTGCTGCTAATAATTGAATCATCAAGAAGGAGTCCTCAGTTCTGCTGCCAGAACCGTATCTGCTAAATAGAAAATAATGAAACAGCCAGCAGTGGGTCCAAGCACTCCATCCTGAACCCTAAGTCTCTATGGTCTCACTCTATTTGATTCAGTTTATCTGCAATTCCTGCTCCATTCACTTTAGAACTAATAAGGAAAGATGTGAAAAACTGCAGTTCTGTCCTCTTAACAAATTAGCCTCTTGCAGATCACCTCGTCTCTAGCCAGCCTGCCTACACTCTGTTGTAAAGCATGATTGTAGGTAGTACAGGCATAACTGGAAAACTACAGCTAGAAGCATTCCCTTTTAGTGACAGTTTGTCCCTTACACAATGGGCAATTTGTTTAGAATTACATGATAAACACTAACTACACCAGGAAGTTCAGATTGATAAAGTATACATTATCTTGCTTAACAATATTAAAGGAAATATAAACTGGATCATGTAGGTGATATTTAAATAGTCTGAAGAGTGGTAGACAAGAAGAAGGCAGAAGAAGTATAATTATAGAAGAGCCAAAGAAAATTTTACATTGATGAAAAGCAACACTGATAGACTCGACATCAAGAATTATTTGACTATACATGATGAAACTATTAAAAGTATGTTAAATGGAAAGAATTAGGTCAGCCTATTATATAGCAAGAGAACACCAAGTGAATCCAGAGAGAAGAGGAAAAACGGAAAAAAAAAAGAGTGGAAAAAAAAGATCTATATAATTTTCTATGGGCAAGTTTCTGACTAGTCACATTGAGAATATTGGGGGGTCAAGGGAAAAGTCCTCACGTGTTCTGTGAAAGGATAAGGCGAAATTGGTCACTGTGTAGATATTTTTCCTCAAAGAGTACAAATCATCTCAAAGAGCATGGGGAGAAAAAAAATATAGCCAGAGCTCCATGCTGCCTGAATGCTTGCTTTTTAACCTAGCCAGCAAAGGTGCTGAGATATTATTTGGCCCCCCTTCATTGGGATGCAGCGGCTTATCTCTTCCCATGTTGCCATCTCTGAGTAGCTATGAAAAGACTAACAGGAAATAAAATAATTAGTAGAGGTGAAATGGAAATCTTCCTCTGTTTCTGAAATATCAAAACTACATTCTTACCCGTGAGCATTCTTACCCTTTTATATATGTGAAAAGCTGCACTTTGAATAGTTGCTAGTGATCTAAAACTAAAAATTCATCTGTCTCAAGTCAGTCAAGATGGGCTGGTTTGGGTTTTAATTAAATTTTTTAAACGCAATTTTAAAGAAAAAAACCTCATTTTATTTTTTTTTAGTGTATAAATTAATCAAATTACAACATTTCCTGTAAAAACCCTCCTTTTTTTCTGAACCAACATTTTCTACCAATAAGAATTTTTCAGTCAATACTCCTGATTTCTCATAGAAAATAGTGAAGAACTGGGTGATGGGAGGTGACTGAAGAGGCAATGTGTTTAACAAAGAACCCCAGAGCTTTGCGTGACCCTAAAAATTAAATCATATGTACAGTATGGAAAAGAATGTCTGTAGGATAACCCAGAGAAAATTACATGAGTAGTGGGTCTTTTCCAGCATTTATGGAAGATTTAATTTATATAGAGATTTATATGTGTTCCTTTTGTAGGATTCTGCATCTGAAAGCATGTTGAGGAAAGGGATCACCATAGTCAAAAACCCAAACAGACTGGAAAATATGTTAGGAAAATCACTGTGAGAAGACAAAAAGATTAGATGACTTTTTTTTTTTTACAACAGAAGTACAGGGGAAGTGTATATGGTATTTCAGACTACACAGTGCTTAATTCTATTGAATTCTAGTTTTATGTGTAATCCAGGACTCTGTATTCTTTGTAGGAATTTGGGCTTCCAAATTCAGGGCTCTGTTTTCCCTAATTATTATTGAGTGCCAAAGATAAAGCAAAGCATCTGGAACTGTATTATGCAGATGCAAACAACCCATGAGCTTTCATTTTATTTTCATTTCTGGAAAGACATTATTTAAATAGGAAGGATGAGAGTGAAAAAAGCAACAACATGGAGAAGGTGACAGAGTAGTCTAATTACATTATGTTTCTTCAGTTATAGATACATACTAGTTCAGTCCATCCAATCTTCTCATTTATGAGCACTATCAACAGGAAAATGGGTTGTGTATGTTTGTACTGGATGTCATCATAGCAATATTGTTTTCTGTGTACTGCTGGGCCAGAAGATGGTGGTCAATGTGTTACAGGAAGGTTCTGCATCCCATCACAAGGGAAGGAGGAACTGTGCTGGTTTTGGAGACTTTCCTGAATGTTTGTTTTCCTCCCTTCCTTGCTTTGTTGTTGTAGCAATCCAAACCAAAGGTCATTCCAAGTAAAAAATCGTAAGTTTGTTCATTGTGTACAGGAAGCATAACTAAATTACTGGTGCTTTAAAAGATTGGGTTTAGATCCTGTTAAGCAGATTTTTATTTGTATTGATGAATTCATTTGACATATCTTTACTACCTAAAATATTGCTGCTATCATCTAATGACCAGACATTCTGGCTCCATTCACCAGAAGTGTCATTCAATAGCTGCTCTTTAGCACTAAATGTTGCATTACACAGAATGATGGAGTATTATGAATTTAATACATTTTAATTAATTTTCTAATGTCAAGATTGAGCATTATGAAGCAGGTGTTCTAGTAAGAGTTAAACATAGTGCATTATCTACAGAGCAATTGTACTAAAACAGTTAGAAATGTGGGTGCCTGAAAGCTTTAAAATTCACGTAGGGGTATTATCCTCTGCCCAGTCATTTCTATCAAATACAAATGCATGCAAATCTTCATTTCCACACACAAAGGAATGTTTCAAGAGAAGATGAGCATTCCTTAGGTTTTTCCATTTAATTTGCAAACACTCTACTTCAGCACTCCTTCTGCCATTGCTGAATGCTAAAAAAAATCCTATAAGTCAATGGAAACACTGCCAGAAGTTGAAATGACATAAAACACCACATCTTGCTGGATGCTACATGATTTTTATGAGGTGCTGGGTACATTCACTATGCACCGATTCCACAGTAACTGAATTGGACTGTAAATAAAAAACTTCCAGTTTTGAATTAAGGAGAAAGATGCTCAACAGGAGTAACAGCAGCAATAAATTACTCTTTAAAGATGAGGTACACTCACTGTGTTATTCACTAATTAATACTATTTGATTCGGATGCCCTAGTCTTTCTTTGCAGCAGTATGAGAACGCTCCCCTTGGACTTTTTTTTAGAAATGACTGACATTATCTTTCATGGAAGAAGGAGGGAAAATTATAACAGCCCTACCCTTGAATCAGGGTTAAAGGCCTTCTTCTTTATGCTAGCTATCAAAAATCTGCATGTGCATAGTGAAATGTTGGGGCAGTGAGGGAAGGAGGGACTTGGACAGGGAAGGAAAGTAGGTGGTGATAGTCTTTAATAAAGATGCTGTCAGAGAACAGTGGGAAAAGGCAAGAGGCCTGAGGAGTGACAGAAGGCTTCTTTGCATATGCCCTTGTGTTAGGTAGGTGGTTTCTGAGCTGTAGCTTCAGCATTGAGATCATCACCCAAGTCTTTAGGTAGTCCATGGGACATGTCACCACACCTTGTGCAATTATTCTGATGAGGAAAGGACAGCAAACAAGGTCATAATATCCATTTGTTACAAATCATGTGGTAACATTAAGTGAATTACATAAGTTGTTGGAGGAAGTGGGAGGCATGTATTTTTTAATTGATTTTATTTGCTATTCCTTTATCAAGGAAATGAGAATTCTGGAAGATCTAAGGCTATTTGGTGAGAATGTATAGCTAGGTTCCAAAAACCAAATTCAGATACCAAATATAAGTGGATGGGCTTTCAGAAAGGCTAAGCTACCAGCAGCTAGCTTCCTTTGTCTTCCTTCAGTGGCAGAATGCTGTCTTTCCACTTTATGTTTTAAATAGGATTAGCTGATACAGCATAAAACAATATATTTCTGAAAGTCTTAATTAATTACATCTTTATTACAGTATTTAACTTAACCTACATCATGAGAGGGGATGCTGTGTCTCAGCATGTGTCCATCTAAATTTTATTTCTAAAAATACAGACAGGAAGATACTGAAGGAAAGCTAATGGTCAGTTAAGCTGGCAAGGATCTGGGAAATATTTACTTAACCAAACGTAAGGAATTACTATGTCAGTTTTGATATTTCACCACAACACCTATAATAATTTCCAAAGGAATGCTGTCCATTCTAGATGTCTTATGTTCATCCGCTTTTTTCTGTTGCTGCCTCCCTTTAACCCTTTATATACACATGGTAAATGCCAGCATCTCTATGTACTTTGTAGCCATCTCCATCAGCCCACTTGTTTGATCCCACCTTAAGAAAGTCCTCATAATTTATTTTGATTATTAAGCAATTAATCAAGAGTGGAATTTATACTTGTACAGCAGATCTGTGGAAAGCAATTGCACAGGTTTCTTCAGACTCTTTCTCTTTATCCTGATTTCCAAGGAGGTTTTGCTGACAAAGAAAAATACATGAGATGCTTTGCTTTAAGGTCACAATAATTAAACACTTTTCAGTAGTGTGGCCATTCTTAGTGTCCTCAAACAGAGGATTTTTAAAATTTCAGATTAATTTGTTAACTTTGCAGTGTTACAGTGGAAATGCTGTAGCAGGGGAAGAAGGAACACATTAAGCAGACCAAGGAGAGATGGAGTCTACAGGGCACTTGCTGTGGGAGTTTGAAGAGCCTGTGAGCCTTAGCCTTACTGCCTGTGAAACAGATATGATAGTTATCCATCTTTCAAATCTCCAATGACTACAGCTAGAGAAAAGTCATACTAAAGTTTGCAGTGCTGAGCCCGAGCTGGTCATGTTCAAATGCAGGTACAGTCACGTCACCTGCTTTCTCAATCATGCCTGATGCAAAGCCTAGTGAGAAACACACTAAGATGGACACCATGGGTTTGATCTGAAGCTCACTGAACTCAGTGGGAGCACTCCCAATGAGTTCATTAGGCTTTCATTCAAGATATTAATGCTGAATGTTAGCATGTGCTGCATTGTGAACATTGGCACTAACGCAGCTTTCTATTCATGAATTCATGTCGAGTGTTGCTTTGTTTGTCGAGGCAGTGCAGTGTTTTGTGTACAGATCTATTTTCTCAAAAGCAGCAGAGAAGTGTTTGACAAAAGAAGAGAATGTTTTTCTTAAAAGTGGTAAACATTTTTCAATATGTTGTACACTATATTTGTTTTGAAATTTTATTACATGGATTTCTGTGTTGACTCTAAAGGGTTGAATTCACTATTTGAAAAATGACCCATTCAAAAAAAAAAAATATGGCTTTTTCTTTTTTTTTTCTGTCCTATTGTATTTGATTTTGTATTTAACATTTTCAAGTGAATACTTCAACACTGTAAATCTTCCTAACTGAAATCTCATGTGTTCTGAGATGTTTGCAGAGAAAGTACCCCCATAAGTAAACAAAAGGCAAATGAAAGATTTCACATCTTATTAAATGAAGTGAAAACATTTTTTTTATTTCAAAAATATTTTCTTTAGGTTTTATTAATAACTACCAAGGGATTTATTACTTAAATGTAAATAAAAAAGTTAAGGAAAAGAAAATATCACCTTTAAGTCTTCGGAAAACAGCTTTTCGTTCCCAATTTACTTGTCATATCCAATAGAACTAGATCAGCATTGCATTTAAAATTTTAGATTTAGATTTTTTAAAAGGTGTATTTAGGAATAAGTTCTGTACAGGTTTGAGTAAATGTGTGTGTATACATTTATATGCACATAGTGTTTTAATATACATCTAAACATAAAAACATACTCTTTTTTTTATTTTTGCTTACAATGGCAGCCTCAGGAATGAGCTGACATATCTTTAATTTAGAAGCATAATAAAATCGTGCATGTAAAGTAATTTTCAGAATAACTCTATTCAAGGCTTTCATTTTTCCCTAAGGGTTTTACATTCAACGCCCAGCTACAGCCTGTACTTCCAAAGATGTCAAACTGTTTGTACTGGTTCATAGATGGAATGGAAGATGACCTAAACTACAACAAGGACCAGATGCTGAGATGAGTTCCACATATGTAATTTCTGTTGAAGTTGAATGTATTTAGCTAGACAAGCTGAATTTCAGAATCATGGCTATGGGTCTGGTATTTGTCCAAAACCCTCATTCAGTCTCTGAGACAACATCCTGATTAAGTCTTCCACTAATGTGATTCCTTGATTCAGAATTTCATACTGATATTTAATCTGGCATAGCGCTGGGCACTGGACATTGGTTGTGCAACTTTAGAACATGCCTTATTTCTTCAAAGACTTCCATAAATCACAATTTCAATTATCTTTTCTCATACTTTGAACTGAAAAGTAAGTTATTGCCTCTTGAAAATATTTTGCATCACACGAAAGGATTTGAGCATTCTTTTATTTTTTTGCTTTGTTGACTAAAGCAGTAAGCATAACATTTCTCAAACAGTAATGCTAAGGCTTTGAAGTCTTTTATTAGATCAAATTCTTTTATAAAAGAGAGAGCATGAAGTTGCTCATACTCAGAAACATCTTTTCCTTTGTTATATAATAATCAGCTATTTTCAATACTTCCATAATGTACCAGTGGCTTTTTAGTTACTGAGAGTTTTAAGGCTGCAGTATAATCTGCCTTTCAAAATGTTCACTTTCTGTAGCACATTCATTATTTGCCTTTAAGAAGAGGAAAAGAGATGATCATGTAACATACACCAAACATATAAAAATTATCATGCTTAGAAATATTTAACAAAACCTATTTTAATAGATAAATATTTCTGGGAGTGCAGCAGTACAGAATGCTGTAAGAGAGAAATACGTGTACACTTAGGAATTTATTTATTTATTTATTTTTCCTGATAAAACACTGTGAGTTCTGGAGTCTAACTTAATTTAAATTGAGAACAGTAATTAAGAGAAGCAATTAAGGAAATCCGTAGGAACATACATATACACTCTGCAAAGGCCTCCTAACAGTATTAAAACCCTTCTTCTTCCATTGCAAACTGTGCAGCAAAGCCCAGCTCCACTGACTTCAACTAAGGACTTAAATACTGTAAAGGTGAACACTACCAACAGTTTTGAGAAAGACCGACCGCTTTGTAATTCACAACTCTTCACCTGTGGACAATGCTCTCCGCTTCTGTTGCTCTTTCAGCATTGCAATCATACACACATGAATTAAATGAATACTACCAGTTCAATAGTAGTAGTTTCCCTTTAAAAGATCTAATACCTCATCCTATACTCCAGCTGTAGTATTTATGTATTTTTAAACATTCCAAATGATGATAAAAATAAAACAACAAACAAGGTAACATTTGAGGGAAGTCTCTTCTTTGCCCATATTTAAGTTTTGTCATTTGAAGTAGTATCTGTGTATCTACTAGACAATTATAGCCATCTTCAGCTGGGAATCTTTTTCTATTTCAAATGCTTAGCTCAATGTTTCTAAACAGTCCCTGTTCTCCTCCTTCCCTTAAATCTGAGACAGCACTGCAAGCTAGAAAAAACACCAAGTACATGATAGGTCCCTTTCTAGATGGATTTTCTTCCTCTGATAGTTTATTTGCATTGGCTGTTCTGCTTACAACTAACCTGGTAAGACTCCAAAGACCAGATCTTAACTTTTCTGAAGGATAAAGATACTCAAGTTTTTCATATACTAAGAAGTAAAAGTGATGAAATGTATGTTCAAGGATATTTATTGAGTGCTATGTTGGAGAGCAGGCAACATCATTCAGTCTGATCTTCCCTTAAATGCTGAACGCAGTGCTGAACAAATGCTATAAATGAAATGCTAGTGAATGAAATCCATATTATATTAAAAACTAGATTACTGGTGCTTTAAACTCCTTTCCTCAGTTTCTCCCAGTTTACTTTTTTTCTAATCAGTTTCATATGACAAATATATTCTTTCAAAGGCCTTTAAATGGCATGGTGATAAGTGTCTTTTTAAAGGCTGGTTTAGGTAATCTAAAGGTTTCCTTGTATCTTGACAGATACGTGCTTATTATAATTGCTTACTTTCTGTCCTGTACATGGAAAGACTGTCAATCTCAGAAATAAAGTACTATGTAATGAATTAGCTCCAGTGATAACTACCCTTTTTATTATACAGCAGAGCAAACAGTCATTAATTTAAAACATGTAAATTGGAAATCTGAGAACCGTATCACTAGCTATAGTGGGACATATTCCTTCAGAGCGTGATTACTTCCATAATTCTTGAACATATAAGAATTTCTGTGAAGCAGAACAGTTAGACATTCCCAATAAGAGGCATCAACTGCTACCTCATTAAATGAAGAAAGAGAATCTGTGGACATGGGAAGAATCTACAAGTCATCCCATTTCTAAATTAAAACCTAAATTAGTTTGAGGATGGTGAGAATAAAGGTTTGAAAGCATATTACTTCCTGTGAAGAAAAAGCACACTCAGCATACATGTGAAATGGTTGAAATATTATGACAAACCCCTGTATTGCTTAAAACTAGTTGCAATTGGCCTCTGAAAAGTGGACATACTTTCAATTGAAGGTATTTTTTAAGAAAGGAAAAAAAAGACAAAAAAATGAAACCTGATTCAGTATGTATGCAGTGAAAGTAATTATGCATTTAAAGAGGCATCATTCCATTTTGCAGTTCTTTAGGTTTATTCCAGAGCTTGTGCTTTGGTTATCAGTAGTTATCGGTGGGTGTTTATGACATTAGATGCTAATTGGTTGAACACAGAGGACTTCCAGGGAGAACAACTCCAAAATCTCCTTTCTTAAACTGAGTCTTCAGAACAGTTGACCACTGTTGTGGTTCTGAGCTGCCCTCTGGAGACCTCCGGGGTGGTGCTTTCACTCAACTGCCTTATGTATGAATTTTAGGATCCTGATTTAGGAAGTCAGGATTGCACAATGGGGAAGAAACATCTCTCTTTTAGATACCAGGATATCTAGCTTAGGCAGTCTGCGTATGATCCTGAAGGCTTCATTTATAGGTTTTGAAGTGTATTACTTTTCAGAAAAGAAGAGCACTTGGAAAGATTTACTAAGAAATAATTTTTCCCTTTGCAAAAGCACAGCTTTACAAAACTCTTTTCCATCTTTCCCTCTTCCTGGAAAATATTTTATTCCATTTTTTCCTTAAAATTAAAGAGCATGAATCACTATATATACTAGTAAGACAAAACAAAGCAAATGCAGTTATATAGCCTATGTACTGTGAAGAGAAAGTCACTTTTGTTAAGTTTTACTGCAGATTTTGAATATCCTGAAAAAAGATATTTGCCATTTGATTAGACATATCTCACATTAGGCAAGCTCTTTGACCAGTCAGTTTTGTTAATGTAAAGTGATAGCTTGGATTTGCACACTGAAGGCTGTAGCATCATTCTTGGACTAGCTGTGTTGCCTCTCCTGTTTTTCCCCTTACTCCATTCTAATTCCAAACCATTTAGTATGCAGTACAATGCATTAATTTAAATTCAGTATTTGGTAATGGCTAGAATATAACAGAGGTTCAATGAGACTCATTATCAGAGGCTGTAGGATGCACACACTCCCCTGCTAACTCCTTACCTTTCCAGACGCAGGTCCTGAGTGTGGGCTGTCAGTGAAGACCTGTCCATCCCAGCTCATTGTTAAGGCCTGAGCAATTCTTGCCCTAAAGCTCTCTCCTTTCAAATTTACTGCCAGGGTCTGAATGTTTTTTGCCCTCAGGCTCTATTCTTTCAGACTGATCATCAGGGTTTGAATGGGTGTTGCCTCTGGGTTATATCTTTTCAGTTTCAATTTCAGAGTTGGAGCTCTTGCTGCCCTCAGATTTTCACCTTTCAGTTTCAGTATTAGGGTTTAAAGACCTATTGGCTTTAAAACACTTTCCATTTTAATATTTTCTTGTGTCTTGCTTCAGTTAGATGCAGTTGCATTGCTCTCATTGATGACGCCTCCCTTTTTACATTTCTCAATATCCACTGAGTTGGTTTGTTCAGGATTTTCTTATCATTTCCACTTCTCTCATTCTGTTTCAATGCGATAAAAATCCTCACTGATTATTTGTTTGGGAATTTCTTGAAATCACTTGCAAGTTCCTCTTGTATTTGAACATGAAAACTGTAATGGATACAGAGTATGCTTTCCCTTTTGTGAAGAAGTGCGAGCACTCTCTTTAAACATTTTAGAATGCCACATCAATCTTCATAGGATTTGTCCATCTCTTTATGCAGCGGTACCTTCTAGTGCTTACTGGAGTCTTCAGTTCCAAAAGACAAGTCTTCATTACTGTACTTCCCATGACAGTATTACAATTTAAAGGTGCATCTGAATTGCCAAACATTGATAGCATGTGTGCAAATATTTGGGATGTTGCCTTTATAATTTACATGCACTTTCACACAGCAGTGCTCACTTCTCTCATATGTTGCTTTCGGTGTGCTTGACTGGTTTATCCTAGAGATTTTCCAGAAAAACAGTTCATCTTTTCCACCGGCTCCTTGTCCTTCAAAGTTTCATGCATGCTGTACTCCTATCAAGGCCAAACTGTATGCTGCTGCACTGAGGCAGGAAGAAGCTAAGGTAAGATTATGTGTGACTACTTCACAGAATCAGAGAATCACAGAGCAGCTGAGCTGGGAAGGCATCTCTGGAGATTGCCTGGTCCAGCTCCCTGCTCAGGGCAGGGTCACCTACAGCAGGTTGCTCAGGCTGTGTCCAGTCGGGTTTTGAATATCTCCAAGGATGAAGACCCCACAGCTCCTCTGGGGAACCTATTTCAGTGTTTGACTGCCATCTCAGTAAAAAAGGTTTTTAGGGTTTTTAGGTTTACATGGTTTTTAGGTTTAAGTGGAATTTGTTGTATTTCAATTTGTGCCCATTGCCTCTCATCCTTTCACTGGGCTTTATAGCGTATTTATTTATGTTCAAAACAGAGATACTTCCATCCATTGCATTGGCTATGTTCACTTGCAACATGCAGAGAGACTACAAAAGATGTAATGTGCTAAAGCCTTTCCTCGTTAGAGATGCACAAGCTTGCTATTAAACCAGACCAAAACACTATCTCAGAGATAAACCAGTGTAAAAATGAATATGGACACATACAACCTTCTCAGAAGGAGGATTTTTTGTTTGTTTGTTTGTTTTCACCCAGAAGTAATTTACATGTCTGAATACTTGAAGTTCAAAATGTAAAGATACTTGTCTTTGTTACCCTCAAAAAAGAGCTGCTATTTAGACCCTTGAATGCAGGTATACATCATCAGAGGCTATTTAACTCGGGCCCTCTATGTCATAACTATCAACCCCAGTTACAAGAAGCCCACTGAAACAGTTCAATGAGTTTCAGTGCGACAAAGGTTTCTAAGGGCCAGATTTAGCAAGCCAGCAAAGATGTTGATAGGATCCTAATCTAGTTTGTAGAAATACTCACTTATCATTTGCATAGCTTTGTTTCTTCAAGCTGAGGTTCAGTAGCTGGAAGGACTGCACGGGGCCATGACAGGAGATTCAGAACCCAGAGCAGGGTCCAGAGCATGAGTCTTGATTATTATTTGAAACGGATGCATCTATATTGTGTGTGCCAAACACATAAGGCCTTTTGGACTGTTTCTCCTAAGTTTTTTAAAATCCAGTGATAGCTTCCTACAGGAGACAAGCTCTGGCGTGTACTTAGCCATGTCCAGAATATATTTCTTTCCATCCCCCTCTACACCTGTTTGACACAGCAGTATCCCAAACTCTTTAAACGTATTACTACATTCACATCTATCCTACAATAACAGAGGTTGTTTCTTATCAGTTTAAGACCACTCCTAACAGCCCCTTGGTGTATTAATGATTAAGTGGAACTTGTTGCCTTGATTTCCCTTTGTTGCCATCACTTTGTCATACTTCCATTGAAGTAAGAAGGAGATGGGTTTTTAACTTCGTCATCTGTTTAAAAAAAAATAATAAATCTACCCTGGCATTTACAAATTTTACTGTAGGTCCTTTAGAAAGGCTGTGGGATGTGGGCATTTAGAAACCTGAGTTTTGACAAATCAGTAGTTACCAGACAGTAAGTAGTCATTATACATCATGTATTCCACAGTAAATTTCCATGGATATATGATTATTATTGCCTATTAAAAGCTCAGTGTCATTGCTCTTTTATTAAGGTAAGCTATGTCACATTACATCACGTATTCTGTGGGATGCTGTAGGACAAGGAAAGGCACACAGAAAGTAACACTGAGTAGCTGAGGTGCAGTTATTTGTTACCTTACCGTAATCTGCAAAAGTCTCTTTTCATTCTTGAAAATGGAATCTAAACTCCTAAATATATCCCAAGGTCTTGTTTATCTTCATTTTCAACAGAAGTGAATAGTGCAAGACCACAGGAAAAAAAAAACAAACCAACCTTCAAGTATTGCTAAAATAAATAAATAAATAAGTTTGTTCGCTGACATATATTAAGCATGTGATGTGATTTTCCTGACTGAGTACACAGCGAAATGCAACAGTCATTTTTTCCAAAAATATGTTATGTGGTAAATCTTGTGCAACAAGGTCATATGAATCACTTCCAAATTAAAATAAGACTTCTCTTTTGAGCAATCCTTAATCCCATTTAAAAGAACAGCTAGTGTATGTTCAGCAGCATGATGTCACTGGTATATGAAAAGATAAACATGAAAAGATTTCGTTGATTTGTTTCATAGGCAAGCTAATTTTACAAAAGATGTTTGAAAAAGGAGTACATCTGAAATGCTAATGCGTATTTGAAAGTTTTACTTTGTCTTGTTCAGGATCTGGGATCTGAGAATTCAATATGTTTAACCATTATTCATTTTTTTTCCACACCAGGATATTTTTTAGGCTTATGCATGTCACGCTAGTTTCTGTTTTCCAGGCCACAGTTTTATTACATTCTTTGAAAGTATCTAAGTGATTGATGCCTCCTGGCTTTGACCTTTCATCGAAACCTCAGACCATCGTGCTCATTTGTGGTACTTTGTGTTTCTCAGATAGTTCTGTCCTAATGATCTCTATTCTGTCTTTTTATCCAAACTTTTGAATTCAAACTCCTCTCAACTGACATATTTTATATCCAGTCCATGCTAACAAAAAATACTATTTTGAAATTATGCCTTGGACTCATGGTAAATTTTGAGCATCTAAGGATTATTGGTGAACCTCTGTTTATCTATCACAGAAAAGATACAATAGACCAAGTTACTCTGATATAAAATACTGCTATTACACTCACGATCAGATTTGGTTTTACAGTGTTAGGACATCAGATTGCTCTAAAAATTATTTTAAGTTGCTGGCTCAAGATAAGTACTTCTTTGTGTTACAATGCAACTGTCTCATTTTATGGGCAGGTCTTCATTTGATGAAAACCAACAAAGCTCTACTGAAGACAGTTAAAATAAATTTTGCTGACAATTAGTCAGCAAAATTATTCACATCTGTATTAAATGAATAAGAAAGAGCAGATAGGTAAAAGCACTACTGAAGAAATTTATAATATACTCAAAATTTTATTAATCAAATAAAAGAAAAACAAATTTAAAACTCTTTCTTGTAGAAGTCCCTTACTACTGCTATATCCACTGCTAAAAGTCATGCATATGACTGCAGAGAAATTAAATTACTTTGTATGGAAGTAACACATACAGATTTTGACCCGTCAGATTTCATTTATGGTATGTAATTATTGTTTATTTATTTTTATACTAGGAACTGCAACAGTAGTACAATCTTTTATTGCTATTTAGATATGGCACACTAAAGGGTAGCCTGTGATGGCATGGGATTTAATGTTGTGCAACAATAAGATGATGGTATAACTTCAATTATGTTTTTAATGTACTATTGCTCCAGTAAGAATTCTGCAAAATAATTGTTTTCTTGGTGCATGAACTTACAAAGGTGACAATCAAAGCCAGTCAACAGCAACAATGTACTCTCTTGTAATCTATTATTTACTCTTACTTTATACTTCTGAAAAATGATCCTTTTGATTCCTTTTATCATTTAGTTTTATTCTTACAATAAAGTCAAATAAATTTGAAAATGCTGCCTTTGTAGACTTCTTTGAATTACACTGGTAAATTCAGCCATTCAGTGATGAATTATAAAGTCTGACAGTCTTTGTTACACATCTCAGGGGGAAATATTTGTAAGTGTTGTCTAGCACCAGTCCAAACTAAGAGTGAAATTCTGTGTTTGGCTGGCCAACACAAACCCAGTATAATTAATTGTTCCAATGGGTGTAAATAATGAGAGTTAAATTGCAATAAGAAGGTATAAGGCAGGTAATTTGAAGATCATTAATCTCTAACAGGTAGAAAGGTCTTGGAGGAGACACTAGTGGAGTTTCTAACAGAAGTGTAAATGACTGTTATATTAAAATCATCATTTTACATGTACTTTTGTCTAATGTTTCAGAAATAATAGCACCAGGAGCAACAGTATGGACTGCATTTAGGACACAGTAGAAAAGGACATCTTATACCTTGGTTAATATTCAGTTGATAATTCATAACATGAACCAGATAGTATAGATTCTTGTTACCACAATGCTATGATTATTTCAGAATCAATTAGCTGATGTCATATATGAATCAGGAATGATGGCTTAAATCACCATTACTGCATTTGAGTGTATTCTAGTTACTAAAATTTTTCACTGATAATGTTAATCTCTTAAAACACAACAACTGATTCAGGCTTGAATAAGTAAATAACAGATTCTTAGAACACCAAAGAATAAGTTTAAAATCTTATATTAGCTCAGGCTAAAGCTCATCCACCCTGTCCTCATTGTGGGGGCTCACACTGTGGCTTGAGTATCAAGTAAGCCAACAGGCATGGTTAGTGCAGAAAAACTGGAGCAAAAGCCATCAGTGTGATGCTGAGCCAGGCAGTAAAAAAAGGAAAATGGTCTTAAACTGTCTCAATACCATTTCTTCCATGCTACACCAAGGCCTCTAGTTTTGAGAGAGGTGTAAGAGTTTACTTTTGGATGTTGCCTCTTCCTTTCCATTAATTAGAGAAGAAAGCTAAGGAATAAGGTTAGACTGGAAGCTTTCAGATGTGTAAAACTAGGTAAGAAGGTTCCAACCCCCCACGGCAGGGTGGCTAGAACTAGATGATCTTTAAGGTCCCTTCCAACCCAAACCAGTCTATGATTCTATGAATCCCACTCACACATTGACCCAGGACAGGCACATGACATCTGCAGCTTCAGTAACTCTTTGAGACAAGAAAAACACTGGTGATCGCAGGAAAAGTCATGATGGTCCCTAAGGCCAATGTTATGATAGAGTACTAGTCCTTTCTAGTTACAGACTCCTTTTCTGCTTTGCAACTTCATGATGAATATGAAAGGTACAGTCACGGCTACCTTTCTTTCCACCATGGTCTATTTGAAAGAGCAAGTAAAGTCCTTTGATCTCCTATACCAAGGCCAAGGGGTTGCTTGTTCATCTCCTGCTGGTGCATCTATATCAGATCTTATCATCACAGACCTTTATTAGACTCAAAAGCAACAGGAAGCATCATGCTTGGCCAGTTCACAGTTCACACGAGGGTAGCAGACAGAAAATGTCTCTTCCAGAGGCAGGATGATGGGGAAATTATTCATATAAGATGTTTTAAAATTCTGTTATGGTGAAGTAAGAATTTGTATGTTACTACTAGGTAACTGGTGTTCATTGCTTTTGAAGCAAGGTATAGTGCAAGGAAAGCTGCTAATGCTTATGCTCATGGCATGAATGGGACTGACCCAGACCACTTTGGTGAACTTGAGCCTGAACAGAGGCATGGCTACCCAAGGCAGTACAGATATAACTGGATATTCCGTCTATGCCTCAGAAAGATGAAATCTTTTCTTTCTTCTTCTTTTTTTTTTTTTTTTCTTTTCAGGAATGCCATAAAATTTCACTCCACTTCATTCTTCTCCGATAGCTCAGGCTTTACACTGTTGTAAATGATAATAGAACACAACTTATTGCAGTCAGAAACAGGATCGTAGGTTTACTTCTGTATCATCTCTAGGCAGAAAAAGCTACTTTATTTTTCACAGAAGCAATCTTTCTTAAGGAATAGGTTCTGGAACAAAGCATAGACTCTTCTCTAACAAAGGGAGCTAGGAGTAAAAATAGTAGATTTTGGTTACACCTGGCACAAACACTGAGATCTGGAAGTGAACTTCTGCATAATAAGTCAGCAATATAAAAACTAAATACATTCTTTTCTCAATACCATACAAGAAAAGAGCAGTCTTTCTAAGGTTTAGCACAACAGAATCCATGTGCATTACATTTACAAATGCTACCTGTGATGATAAAGCAATAGAAAACTGAGGGAAAAACAAGTCCTGAATTAAAAGGTCATTTAATTCTGGCCCTTTATTGCATAAGATCAAAGTATAAAGCTGAAGTGATAAACACATGAACTCAAAACTGCTTGGTCTGTTTTGTTTCAAAGTGGCATTGATTGCTCACCATAGCACTTCTGTTTTGTCTAACACTCATAAGATACAGATAAACTGTGTATTTTTGTCTTTTTACAAAGACCCAACACATTCCTTGTTATATGAATATCAAACATTTCTATTATATAGTAATATATCTAGAGAAAAAAGTCTAATGAAATAAGATGTACAATGTGGATGTCTTCATCTAATCTAGTCACCATAGACCTCCCTTATATGTATTTCTAGAGTATCGTCAGTCTCACGTTAAGGTATATATTGAAATCAAATTAGATGAATTTTGTCCTAAAAGTGACTGCTTTTTCTGTTCTCTATAAAGGGAGCCTAGGGTGACCTACATAGATATAGATGAATAAGGTTAGATGTATGCAGTTAGGTGAGATGAATATCCACATTACTTGTGTGAAGTGCTTGTTAAAAGATTTTTAGGTATAAATACTCATTGATCTAAATTAGAATAACTTTATTGACCTGAATAAAGCAAAGCTGTTGATGATATAAATTGAGAAGGAAGGGAAGCTAAGACTTTTCACCAAAAAGACAGAAATTTTCACAATGTTTAGGTGACCATGGACCAATAAGCTCAAAGAAATGGGTCACATGACACATTTTTACCATATAGTCTTCTTAAACAGAAATGAGAAGGATTAGGAAACGCAAGAATGGATATTAAGACTAGGTATTAACTGGCATTGAGATAAACTCCTGACTAGACCATTCCCTTTTAGACCTCATCAGGAGACTTTGGTAGGGGGGCAAGGATTTCCGTTGCATGTTTCCTAATCCACCACTACCTTTAGCTGATTCTCTAATTTCTGTGCTGAATGTACACTGCCATCCTCAGAGCGCAGACTTGCAACACTCTGCATATTAAATACCTAAGGTGTCCTTCTCTCCACCTCTTACAAAAAGTGTCTGCACCTTCCTTCCCCTGCCCTGCTTTCATCATTTGCAAAACAGACCATTCTTTTTGTCTTTTACCTCCTTCTACCATAGCAGTTTATGTTGTAATTCCTCTGGGAGAAGAGCTTTGCTGTATGCTAATCCCACTCCACCGTAATTTATCCTTTGAGTTGATGGGCCCTATAAAGTTAAAATCTGTACTGAACTAGGAAAAAATAAAGCTTATCATCTGAAAATGTTGAGGATTGAAGAAACCATTTGAGTGCCAACCTGAAATGAGTAGTTGTAACAAAAGACATGAAGAAAAATAAAACAGGTTAAATGATCAGAGTTTCAATACATTTTTTTTTTGTTCACTTCAATAGAAAATATTAAAGCTTAATCTTTTAGCATGTGCTTTACCAAACATGAGTTTTGAAACAAAAAAAAACATTCTGAACCAAGAAAACACAATATAAAAACAAGATAATAATAATAATAAAAACACAATATAAAATCAAAATATGCTTCTTGGACAGTTAGGTTTTTTAAAATTAATTTTTCAAGGCAATTTATTAATGTCATCACAAATTTTGGGTTTTTTCATAATTAATAAGTAGTTTTCAGGAAACAAATAATGAAATGAAATTTTCAATTGAAAGAGTAATAAAATAGTTGACCATAGTAGGATTATCTGGGATTTGTATATCACTGTATAGCGATATTAATGTTAGAACGGCATAATGACCTTTTGATATATCATCCTGCCTATCTGACTATGAAGTCTCACCCAAAAATTCCCTTTCTGCATCTGTCTTCATGATCTTTTATCTGTGAAAGTGACAGAAGCACTATTTTTTCCTTCTTATTCTAGTCAAACTTTTTCTTTATGAAAAACACTTCCATATTCTTCTATACCAAATTCAGCATCATACCATTCAAAAATGTGATTCTTGGTAATGTCTTTCTGAAATGTGAACACTCCAAACCTATCTGCTTTTACTAGATATCCTCTCAGGTATTCAAAGTTAACTTCTGACAGTTCGGGGTTATGAATAATTCACATTCTTAACAGCATCTCCAGTAACACATCAATAAACTGAAGAGATTTGTTTTAAGTTTCCCCTAAACTTTCTTGAAAATCCTTCCTTCTTTATGGCAATTGAGTGATCTCTGAAATATGTATATGTATATAGTTACATATTTTTGTTACTTACATGTATGCGTATATATCTACAATAAAAAAAGGAAAGTTTTGGTTGTCTTTGCCAGATGGTGCAGCCTCGGAGAAAGATATTTGTACAACATGCTTGAATTAATGTGCATGTTTAAAAATGTTAATGTACATTCTTTTTAGACTAAAAAAAAAATCAAGATTTAACTACACATCTCCTGTGATATAAATTTTCGGTGAATGATCAGCAACTTTTCACTAACTGTTAATACAACTGGAAGAAAAAATATATACTAAATTATGATCCGGACTATTGACGTCTTAATAAGTCAGGCAGCATAACAACAACAAAAAAGATCTGCCATGAGGAAAATGGATACTGTTAATTATTTTTTATTTAACACAACCAAGCTTGTTAATATTTTATATACCTGCTGTATATAGACCTAAAACTTTTCTTTATGCCAAACCTATCTGGTTTAGATACTGCAAGAAATTGAGAAAATGTTCATCTCAATGTGCATGATGGATGCACCACATGGCTATTCTTAAAGTCCCACAATTGTGGGAATTCAGCCAATTCAGTGCTCCATCAGTTGCTGATAGATATTCTGTCATTGCTGTGCCTTATCTCACCATGCTCAATTCTGTTGTTTTGCTCTCAGTAACATTTATTTCAGCAGTAAATGATTCAGCAAGCAGAGAGAAGTACAGAAAGATTTTTGTACGGTTTTTATATGCCCAGAGCCCACTGTTACACATGCAGAAAAGCTGATGTCTTTTCTTCTGGCAGCATCTAAGTTTAACTTACCTTTTCTATAAGCTATGCAGATGCTGAGAGACAAAAAACATGGCCATACATTTAATTTCTTTGCAAATTATTGCTGAGCTTTCTCTGTGTGGATTGTATCTAACCCAGCAGTGGGGGATGTGCCTGCAGCAGCATTTTCATTCAAATCCAGAGTGCACTTTTGAACTGAATCTCCTTATCATCCCCACGAACTCTGCTTTGGTTCACACCCCAGAGCAGGCTTGGAGAACATGAGCTGGGTTCCTCTTGGATGAACTGAACTTGTGCTCCAGGAGCACACCTAATGCAGTGTAACAGCTGGTAGGCATTAATGAATATGGATTTTCTCCCATATATAACCTAATTTGTAGGAGGTTTTAAAAATTTCTCTCAAACAGTGACTGGGGATTTGTGATTTGTAATGCAGAGGGCAATGCAAAAGCAGTACCATGACTAGTAATTACACTGCTGCTACCTACTAGTTAACCTCCATTTTCTAAGCCAATGTATTTGTCTTCACTAAGAAGAGAAAAAGCTCCAAGAATTGCTTAAAATAAGATTCCTCTTCGCCAGTTATTTTAAGCCACTGGTGATGGTGGTTTCCTTGGGTCTTTATCTTTCCTCATATGCTTATGCTTTTCTCTAGTATGCATGTAATCTCACTTATTAATATCTTAAGAGCATGTCACTTTGTTCAAGAGAAACACAATGTGTCACTTTGTCAAATCCTTTACATTTTTTTACATTCAAAAGAATCACAGAAGTCATGCTGTGAATTCAGTCATATAATGAGTTTTCTGGAAGCTCTACTAAGATTAGTGATGTTTGGAATTTTAATTTTGTGGGAAAATGTGACATTCTGATATGAGAGAAAGTTCTTCAGCAAAATGAAGGGCAGATTTTTCCACAATGTCTTTAAAATATGGAACTTTTTATTTTTTTGTGTTTCAGTAAAGTCAAGTATTCTGGTTTAGTGTCAGAGCACATTCTGGTATTTATGTAATCTGTATAATATTGTATACATACAATCACAAAAAAAAATACATTGCTGTAGACGTTGAAATGTAGCAAAGCAATAAAAATGAAATGTAACCATTAACTTACCAAAGTTGTGTAGTATTTTAAGAACAAGCCAGTAAATCTTAAATGTTTCTTTTTAACTTTTTCCCAGATTAAAATTTTATCGAAATCAACTATTCAGTTTCATTTTTAACAAGACTACATTTGGAGACAAAGCTGTTCCACCGAGAATTTTTCAACCATCTGTATTTGAGAGCAAAACTAACAACATTGAGAAAGTTTTTTCTGATTTATGACATAGATTTGAATTAATTCATTTACCCCTAAACAGTACTTACATTTATACCATAACCGTGGAAATCCTGCAGGATCTGTTACCTTAACTGTTTCTTGGTGCCTTAGAATACATCAGTAATAACTTTATACGTTATTACAAAAAGGCAAGGTATATCCACTGAGTAGGTGAGCACATAAAAGACACAAAAGAGCAGAGTTTCCTCATCCCTGATAATATTTTTAAGGACAAATTTAGCTGTAATATCATAATTAAACTACTTGATAATAACACAGGTACGTTATAAATGAAAACAAACGTGTTCCACATGCACAGATGCCATGCAACCAGCTGTGCATTTTAGAAGCTCAGGAAGTCTTTTATCCTCTAATATAGTTCTTTACCCTTACAAACCTTTGTCTTTTGTGTATTTTGTAGTAACATTTTCTCTGCATTCTCGGGAGAAAGTTCTCTCTTTTATGTATTTTCCTCTATTCCACAGATCCAATAATATTTTTTTTTTTTTTTACAGATGTTGTGAATAAGAATTGAGTGCTGCCTAGGCAGTTACAGGGCTCCTTGTAATTAACTTCTGTTTCACACTCGGGAGACCTGAGCATGAGTATTAGTAGTTTTTATCATATGAAACCAAGAGCTAGGATTTTACTTAGTTTAGAGTATCTGTGGTGTTCCTAAAAGTATATGTTAACATTGCTAGAGAGACCAAGATGGAGACTTTGCTGCAGCTTGCATTTTTAGAAGTCACATATTTTAACTTAACAAAGGATATGGAATTATAATAGAAAGTTGGATGACATGATGCACTGTGGACATGATTCATATCCCACTGAAGCTAGCAGGAGACTTGTCATTGATTTCATTGGAAACTGGAAATGGTCTTATCAGTCATCCACAAGCAGAAGAATTCTACAAGCGTTTAGATAGCCACACTGATACATTTGATGCCAAGGTGTTTGGCATGTTAATGAAAATATGCTGTTGGTGCCATGTCTACAAATATTTTTGTTAGTATCTATTTATATAAAAGATTGTAATTCCAGAACCTCCAAACCTTCCATTTGTGTTGCCAGCCTGAAAAAATAAGCTTCAGTGACCCTGCATAAATTCCTGCATTCATTGGAATACACACAATAGCCTTTTCTGAGGATCTTGACTCCTACAAGAAGTGCATTTTCATTGCATGGACTACCGTCCCATTTTTTGGTTTAAAGGAGAGAATCCATTTCTGATACACCTTACTTCTGGTATTACATGGCATCAGTGTTGGTAGATTCAATAATTATAGGTCCAATATGCCCTACATTAGACTAGTAGAATTATAGAATCATAGATGCTATAGTATGTGTACATGCAATCACAACACATCAGATTTTCCAGGTTGCTGGGAAATCAGAAGTAGATTACTACTAAACAGAGTTGTCTGCTGTACAAAGAAGTAAAAGTTGCAATGCCTACACCAAGAGCTGTCTGGAGTCTAACCCTGTCACTGAAGGCCAAGATAATGAACTTCTCCTGGAGCTGGATCTCAGGCGAGCAGTCTTTGAGCTTGATGGAAAGGAGGATGTCATACATAGCTTCACCCCACCTGGTTTTCATGGTATCTATCACTGCTGCCTTAAGAATATTTGAAAAAGTTCACAAAGAGAACATGATTTGGCTTTCCTCTCCATCACTTCCTCCTGGTGGCTGTGAAAACACACTGATTGTATTGTATGTGTGTGCTGGAGGGAAAGAGGTCGAGTGAGAAAAGTATATAGACAGAAAACAGCACTGAATTCTATCGTATGCCATTAACTAGAAATATCCAAACACCGAATTACAAATGGAAAAAATATGTTGTTACCTACATATTTTGTTATTTTTTAATGCTTTCATAATATTAATGAATGGACTTGCATATTTTTGCTATTCCTATTGAAGGGAAGAAAAAAAAAAGCTATCCTGTCAAGAAAATAAATCCCTCCGTAGTCCATAATGTTCTCCACCCCTTTAGTGTTTCTTATGAAGCATAACACTTTAGAATTAACTGTGAAACAATAAATATAGTAGTGTAACTGAACAGAATCCTAGTTCAATTAATTAAAACCATAGAGACTGCTATAATAAAGAGGATTTCTCAGTTCCATCTACTTGTTTACTGTGACATCTTGTGACAAAATCACTACACAGACCTGAGAACATTCACCTAAATAAATGTTGCTCTTCTCCTTGATAAATGAGATGAAAATGACATTAAGAAAAGGTGCTGGGTTTTGAAGAAGTTTTATTATTATTATTTGGAGGTGGAAGGCACAGTCCTGTAAGGTGCTGGGCATTTCTGGAAAGTAAAGAAAAAAATTAAAAAAAAGCATTCTGTGAAATCAGATGTTGGTGATGTGGCACAGTATCTCTGCATGTTCTCATATTAAAAAAAAAAAAAATGTAATTATAGGATCATAGGATAATTAAGGCTGGAAGGGACTTCAGGAAGTCATCTATTCCAACTTCGATGTAAGTATATATGTATATTTCAGGATCATCATTGTCACCACTATCATCATCAGTTTCCATATAAGTAATGTATAAAAAGTCCTATCTCTTGGCTCTCTCTGATACACCCTAAGAAAAGCATATATAGCCAGCATCACTTGAATATATTTTGGGCTTGGAGTACACTACCATTTTTGTTTTATTACGTTGCACTTAGAAGGAAAGCATTTGAACATTTGGTTTGGATTTGGAATCAGAGAAAAATCAGAACTTGACTGTGAATTGCAATAAGCTGGCCAGTTATTCTTCCAGTTTGTCAAAATAAAACCAACCTCAAAAAATAAAAAGCATTTAGGAGGGGTTTAACACAACTTGAATTCTCTATTAGAAATCTCTACTAAGAAGAGCTTCTTCTCTTAGGCCTTCAATATAGGACAGTTAGGAAATGTAGAAGATGAGGTAAAAACTCAAGATATATTCTAAAAAACAGCATGCTTTATATGAGACCATTTATAGATAGTCCAGTGATTATTATAGTTCTCCTTGATCAGGGATATCTATTACAAAGGAAAGGAGAGGTTCTTAACCAAATGCAAGTACTTTTTGAATCCTTGCCCTTTAGCAAAAATGTTTCCAGTTAAAATTTGTCAGATGTTACAGTTCTCTCCATTTTCTCTCATCCCCCAGTGAACACAATTCCCTTCACTATGTAAAATGATGTTGCTGTCATGGATTATGTCAACTTTAACCTTTATTACACATTTTCAGTTATAAGTTTTCATGAATGGAATTGAAAACAAAAGAGGGAGAATATCTCTGAGCAAGTGTGAGAAAAGCCTAGTTATTAAATTGCTCCTTCTCATTCTAGTGAAGTCTCACTTTATTAGATTTTTCTCTTTCCTTATTACACTCTATATCTATATTTAGTGGCATTTTCAGCAGAGAAGTTTTTATTTCTAAAATTTTAGCTTGCACTGAAGGAATTTTAAACATGATCTTTTTTTTCTTTTTCTTTTTTTTTTTTCTCATGAGTATGTCTTCATGGTCATGATTCAGAATATTAAAGCTGTGTGACTGCAGGCTCTAGAACTACTGACATTTATTATGAATTTTCAGCAAGGAAGTGCAGATGAAACTATTGTACAATGGCACTTTTTATGTGGCAGTCCTTTTGACATACGTTTTAGAACCACAGATAAGTGTCTGTAAAATGTAATTCAGACAGAACTACATGCATTTGGCACATTTATGACTATAAATCTCAGATCTGCCTACACTTCCATGGATTAAAAATGCTTTTAGCAATTGCAATGAATTAAAATTCTTACTTTTTGTAAATTTTATCACAGACAGCTAATCTATCTCTTATGGCTGTTGACAGTATACCCAAGTCTGCTGAAGTGTTTGCAGGATCAAGACATAGATAATTATTGTAAAGAATAATGTCTTCACTGTAGCCATGCATGTTTAAAATATTATTCATCATCACTGCCATTATAATGTCCGTACAGGGAACTGTCAGAACAACCTGGAAAGCTACATTTGAATTATCATTTGGTGAACTGGTTAATAAAAGCAGACTAATATGAAAATATTTTAAAAATCTGCAGCAATTAAGTAATTCTGTAATCTCTTCCACTTTAATTGAGATATCCCTATGAGACTGATGTGCACAAGTGTGGAATGTGTTTAAAATTTCACTTTAGTATTTCCACTACTTTTTAGGAGTTCTGTTTTCATATAAAAAGTCGGTGTGAAATGAGCTTCAGGCATGTAATTATATTGACAGCATACTTTTGACACATGAACTTAAAATGCAGAGGTGGAAGAGGAGGATACTAGAACAGGTTGGAAAAATAGTTGTGAACAGCAGATAACTAACAGGTCAGAAATATGATCAAATTTTGATTTTCACAGTCTGAAGGAGGTAGCTAGAAGCTGTTAATTAGAATAGAATAGCATAGCATAGCATAGCATATAATAGTTGGAAGGGACCTACAATGATCAGCTAGTCCAACTGTTTACTGGACCAAAAATAGGAAAACTGTAAATGATAAGGACTAAGGACAGATAATTTTTTGACAAAAAAAATCTGAATCTTAGAAAGATTACAACACTTGGATGCAAAGTATACATCTATATAACTTGAAATACAAGGAGGAAGTCATACAATGGCAGTTCCTTGGCTTAGCAGTAGAAATGCTAGTAATAATCTTACAATAGTGTGCAAAGGAGTGGAGATAGATTGATTCTGTATTATATCTTCCTGGTCTTCAACTAAATGCAGTAGAGGAAAATAAACTAAGATTAAAAATGGCACTGGCAAAAATAATAGCAGGGGTTCAGACTGGTTGTGACAAATATAACTACAAAAAAGGTGTTGCAGAGAACATAATGTAAGACTGGCTGGAGCACAAATGTCAAAAATCCAAAGATTAGGAGATATTGTCAGAGTAGATATGGGATCTGCAGAAGGTGAGAAGATGAGATGGGCCTTCAGGGAGGGAGGACAGGAGCAGGATCCTGCTGTGCTGTCGGGCAAACAGAAATGGTCAGGGGAACACATCAAACAGGATCAAGGAGGAGGTCAGAAAGACAAAGGAAGAGCAGATGATGATATTAAAGCTGAGGAAAGACAAGCATATGCTCAGCAATATCAAAACAAGCATAGAGATCAAAAAATTAATAGTGTTGAACAATGAATTATCCATGTGTGGTCAAATGTTAGTCTGTATGTCAACCAGAGAATGAGCTGAATGAGATGTGTATAAGCATTGCTTTTATTTATCTAAATCCTCCAAGCACTACAGACTTTTTTCTAAATCTTCCTCATCTCTTGCACAGAAAGCTCTTTATATAATTTTGGCTTAATTAAAACTGTTGCTTGTAGAAGCCACATCGTTCCAGTTTTGCATCTGGAGCTGTGCAATATGGAAGGTGGGTGAGCGTCTTGCAGACTTAGCTAGGAGAGTGAGAGCAGAAAATCAAGCCAAAATTGCAGGGGTTGGAGCACTTGCCCTGTGAGGCAAGTTACAAGATACAGGAGGTGGGTTTGTTCAGCCTGGAGCAGATACCTCAGGAGAGACATAACAGCACCTGCTAGTGACTCAGCAGAGGTCATTGGTCATCGAGGAGATGAAGCTGAGCTCTTCTCAGCTGTGCAGGGCAGGAGGACAAGAGATAATGGACATAAATAGAAATTTGAGATGCATATTGAACCTATAAGGAGAACTTTTCCGTCATGAGGGCAGTTGGGCAGTGGCACAGGTTGCTCAGAGAGGTTGTGCAGTTTCTCTTCTTGCAGGATTTTCAAAACCTGACTGGACAAAGCTCAGAACAACCTGATCAGGTCTCATGGGAAACCCTGCACTGAGCAGGAAGTTGGACTAGATATCTTCTGAAGACTCTTTAGACCTAAATTATCTCATATGATTAGTCTATGATTTAGGAAAAACACACACACACTACTCCCAGAAACCGAGTAGTTGCTTGGAAAAGTCTCTTCTCTGCCTCAGTGTGAGCTGAATCATGCTTATTACCTGCCTATTTTAATAGGCAATTTCAAGATAACTTAAAATTCTACAATGAAAAGAGAACAAAAACTAAATGATCCTTTTTTCATCTGTTTCTTTTGCTTTTATTTTTCATGAAATAGTATAGTTTTTTCCCCACCCAACCCTTAGGTGTATGTTTGTGAGCACTATAAATGTGACTATTACAACTAGAAAATATGGAGTCATTGAAAATGACCTAATGTCTTCTGAGAATAAGACATTAATGTAACTCTACTCTAAGACATATAGAAATTAAACTTATTTTTTAATTTACATAATTTGCTAAATGAAACTGCATAAATTTAAATTAACTTTCAGTGGTTTTAGTGCAAATTCATTTGTTTCTACAAATAACACCTGTTAGTTTAGTTGAATGTATCAGACTGTGAAACAAAGAATGTGATAAAAAGCATCTTGATAGAAATTGAAGCACATTGGTTTTGAAAAATAATTGGGTTTGGATAAAAGCTATTGGCATTAGCAAAAATGTGCTGCTTTGAATAAAAATCTGTTCATTTTCATGCAAATATGTTGTTTATCATACAAATGGTCTGATTTCAGTGGCAGGGACATGTATTCAGTGACGGTATATAAAATGTCTTATTTCAGGAAAAAATTATCCCCAAATATTTCAATTTTAAGAAAAAGTTAAGAAAAATGTTTAAATCTTCAAAATTTTATTACTGTAGTTGATTGAAATTCTACAATTAAATAGTATTCTGTTGGAAAATACAGCTTATGACAAGTGAAAACATTTTGTACAAATGTATTACTTAAAATTTCAAAATGAAAAAATAATTTAAGCCATTACAACATTCTTGTTCACTTTCATTAGTGGCTCATTTGTACACACATCTCATGTTATGGTGGCATAAAAAAAAGTATTCAAAATATACTGAGTGTATCTTTTAGTAGTTACAATTTACATATATAATAGCCATTAGATGAATGGGATAAATAGGAATAATGAAGTCAAAATAGAAGTTTCAGTTCCTTAAAATAGAGTTGATTGATTTGACATATATTCTGAATTCTTATTCTATTAAATGAGGATTAACTTCTCTAAAGATTGTGGATTTGAACAGGTATAAATTGTTAGATCATCAAACAAGATAGATTGACGCCATTCCCAGAACAGATGATTCATAAGCCAACTGGTGAACCCCAAATCCTATAGACTAGATGGCTTTATTTTCCTTCTCATTTTCTGGTAATACAAAGAAGTTCTCTGGGGATATCTGATGTCTAACATCAAATGTGGAAAAAAAAAAACAAAATAGATACTGTACCTCCTAAGAGGAAATTCTCAGGGAATCTGGAGTATGGGAATAAACAAAAACCCATTTTGGTTATGAGGACATAGTTACTGTTTAATGTAATACTCAGATTGCTTTAAAATATTCTAAAAATAGTCACATTCCACAGGCAGCTGCAAAATGAAAGGTAGAAATATTTCCTCCTTATTAGATATTCTTCATGGATTCTGAATGAACATCAGGGGTTGAGGCTATGATATATAAGGCATACAGATAATTTCAATAATTTCACTCCTTCTAAGGCACAGAATGAAAGAAGATTCAGATCATTGTTTACAAAGTATTACTGGTGGTATACAAAGCATTTAAAAATGGAAATTAGAAGCAGCGTTGTGATTGCTCCAAACTCACAGTATTGTAATAACACAACCAGTCTACATTTCTCAATCAGAAAATGGAAGCAGGATGTAATACAATTGTTGGAGTGGTGAGATGTATCCTGCAACATCAGAAAATGAGACTGGAGAATTCAGTTTTGAGGATGATGGCGTGTGATTAGTGGTAGAGGAAAAGTGGGCAATGCATTTTGCAAACATTAAGCCCTGCGCTTCCATGGGTGTTGACTCTACCACAGTCAGTTGAATCCAGCTCATAAGATACACTAGCCTTCCTGCAAATGATCCTGGATATTGATTTCTGACTGCAGTTCTGAAATTTCAGATACTAATATCATAGAATCATTGAATAGAATCATACAACAATTTAGGTTAGAAGAGACTTTTGGAGATTATCTGGTCTAAACCCAAATCAAAGCTCAGATGTCTCCCTACTATGCTGTAAGAAAACCTGTTCATCCTCCTCTTCTATCAGGGCATTAAATCTACTCTGTAAATGCACAGCTGAGAAGTGGGGAAAGAGCTTTCCTCCTGTCACCAAACTTGCAAGCTTCTAGCTTTCCCCTTCCTGGCATTGTGCATCCTCAACTTGTTCAGGTGCAGCTTCTACCTGCCCCTCCTTCTATGCAATGTGGGATTCAGGTTCTGCCAAAGGACCTGTCAATCCCATGTTGATCCCTTCTTGCTGGTGTGCAGTCTGTTCACCTCCTCCTACAGCTCCTTGAGCTGGTGACTCAGTGTTTCAACCAGAGGATATCTCCCACAGGTGAGGCTGCTTTTTTAGACTCAGGGAGTTGTACCAGGCACCGGGGACTTGGAGGATGTGCCAAGAGCCATCACTCAAACTGGCTCTGCAAAGTTGCCCCTGGTGTGTCACTGCCAGTGTTGCACCAACTGCGGCAGTCCCATGCAATCTCTCGGCATTTTACCTTCTCTTCTGCTCCAACAGTCGGTCCCACCTTGCCATCCCTGTTCACTGCATTCTCTGGTTGCTGTTGCTCCAGGTAGTAGGGCAAATGGTCAAAGGTGAAAATACTGAAATACAGTCAGAAAATATTGTTGGTCAGAAGAAGAGGTTGTGTCCAAGGAACCACAGGGATGTAGTACATCAGTCCTAAAAAGGAGGAGCTGCTGCTATTGCCATTTCAGTCAGTGACTGAGCTACTTCAGTCACTAAGGATGCTGGCATCTAAAAAACTTTAAATTAAAAGGTTTGAAAAGCTGAAAAACCACTAGAAACAATAATTAAGTCTGTAAGGAGATCTCCTAAGTAAACCCAAGCTAGTGCCAGAAATACCAAATTCCCATTTTCATTTGTATGTGTCTATGGATATAGATACATGTCTATATTTATAACTGTAGATTGCACCAGAGATCAAATTATTTGACTAACACACACTTTCCTGAAATAATTTAACTATCTAAATTTCATATTGGGCATCCTTCCCTGAAGCTCTTTGGTAAAATGTGAGCATGGCTCCAAGCCCATAAGCGTTTCCAAATATGGAAACACACATTTGATCCAAAATTACTACATGCAACAAATTATTAACTCTACGTAAACCTTGTAAACTCCTTGTAAAAAAACCAAAACAAACCAACCAACCAACCAACCAAACAAAAAACCCACAAACACCAAAAAACAAGATGAAAGAGAGAGGGAGAGAGAGGGAAGACTTTCCTGTTTTGACAGCTCCTGCAAACTGTGAATGTGAGCATTCAAAAACTATCTAAACATGTGTGTTAAGATCAGCATTTTTCTCCTTTCTTTGATGCTGGGATTCTTTTTTTCAGCTTCTGCTTTAAAAAAAAAAAATCTAACATAAGGTATTGGTTTGTGTTTGATTTGTAACTCATTTTGAAGTTTCCAGTCTATCCTTAGGGTAATGTTTCTGCTTACTAAATTTAGTGCTTATTCTTCTCAAGAGAAATGGAACTTCTACTTTTTTTGTTAACTCTCATCCTCAACACTAAACTCTGACATACTGAAGTTGTCTTTTGTTTTTCCATTTTTTTTTTCAGAATTTGTGTCATTCTTGGCACACAAACCAAATAATTATTTTGTTAATTAGATCTTCAGCAGTAACAGTACATTCACCTATATTTTTCTTTTGTCAGATCTTACAGGTGCATATTTTTCTGTTGAACTTTTCCAGAAAGTAGTTGCAATGCTGTGTACTACGCTCTGTTCCTACCTGCTGATGTTGGTGTCCCATTTTTTCTACATCTAAGTGAGGGTAGGAGGAAAAATAATGGCAAGATTTTTTTCTTTCTTTGCTAATTTCCATAAAGAAGGTTATCCACTAACCTCAAAGGTAAAAATATCTTCTAATGACGTGCTGACAACATTGTTAAGTGGAGCATAGAATAATCTTTAGGAAATTTTTCATGTGAATTTAACAGTGGATTTTATTATCTGCCTCTCAAAGGAGATTCTCACTGTTGTCTCTCTTACTATGGTTTTAAGGAAGACCCAACAATTTTGACTAAAGGAACAGAAAAGTGCTGGGAGTAGTATCTTCAGATGCAGAGCTATTACTTTTTTTAAATGACTAGGTCTGAAGAAGTGGTCTGCAGTACAAGACAGGAGTAGAAACCCTAGGAGGAAGGTTCTTCTCTTAAAATGCAAGACAGAAGACGTGCATTTTTAAAAGAACTCTTGAACCCCTGCAGTAATGGGAAAAAATGTAAAAGAGGAAATGCCAGCTTCGATTTAAGTTAAAAGAATGCCATAGATCAGTTCAAATGTTTTTGAAAACAAGCTTAAATAAGAGTATTAACCGCGAATATCTAAACAGAATTTCAATAAGATATGGGTGGAACAGGGCGTTTTTAATACCAGAGCAGGTAAAATGAAACTCCAAACAATAGATCTAAGATTCACCATGTTCCTTTAAAAATCTTTAAATTTACTACTCTTTTCTCAGTTTCAGTATCACAACGTTCTATTAATCAAGTAGTAGTAGGATAGTAGGATCTTGCTTTTCCACAGTTTCTTTCTTTGTTTTTTGTTTTTTTTTTTTTTTTTTTTTTTTTTTTTTAATTTGAGTTTTAACTTTCCTGGCACCAGAAGCCCTACCATGCTAAAAAGCATTAACAGTATAAGTACTGAATGTTTTCCTGATGAGGGGTTTGACTCAGAAGATTTCAGAGCTCTGATGGATCATTGCTAACTGCACTGCCTCGCTCTGGGTCCAGGTATATTTTGATTTCAAAAACATGATAACATCACCGTGATTTTGTCCAGATGAGAGAGAACTCCCACTCATTCAAACTTCAGGTTTCTAGGGCAGATTCCCTTGTTCAGACGATGAACTGTAGTGGCATCCCTACTCCCCACACCCTATTCACACTCAGCATGTTGTGTAGCTGCTGTTATATGATTTTGTCCATTGCCATTTGGACAAATGGTTGGATGGCAAACAGCATTGCCAAATGCAAAGCAGAGCTTTTTTTAACTTCACTACATCAATTGTTTTTCCTTCTGCTCAGTTTTTTTTCTCTTTCTTTTTTTTTTTTTTTTCTTTTTTTCTTTTCTTCTGGTCATGCTTCCCAGGATGGGAAGAAAAAAACTACATGTCTGAAAGCTCTTTATGAGAAGGGAGTTTTTTCTTCTGTTTTCACAAGGCCAAACATGGTCTGCAGCAATGTGTAAGCCCCAGCAGAAGCTCTGAAATTCACATTTTCTCTCCCAGAGTCCATCATTTTAGCTCCTATCTGGTTTTCCTCCAGTACCATTTCCTCTCAGACAAAGGCAAGTTGCTTCTTCTCTTTTGCTGAGCTGAAGGTGAGCTGTTGGATTTGCTTTAAGACTTTTAAGAAGACCACATAACACCGAAAACTCCTTTGAAACCCTAGGTTACAAACATGGAAACACAGCAATCTGTTAAATGTTCATTAGAAATAAAGCTTATTGAACTTGCAGCTTGACCCAGATCTTGGCAGAGAGCAGAAGAGCATCACTTCAGTGAACTCAGTGGTGCTATGGTGATACATGCCAGGTGAAGATGCTTACTGTGGCTTTCTGTGCTCATTACTCAGTGAGTGATCATTCTGAAGAGCCCAAACACTAAATCAGTCATGTTTTTAATAGGTCAGCTCAAATACCTTTTTCTCTCAGAAAGAAAATTACCTTGCTAATACACTAAATTTGCTTTTTTTTTTTTTTCTGTAAAGAGCCCTTCCCATGAAATTTACTTAGAATTAAGTAACAACAAGAATAAACATGATGATAATTGTTAAATTAGAACTTTACAATCTTGTAAATCCTAAAACAGATGCTGATAGTCTCAAATAAAATTTGAGAAAAACTAATCCAAACTCATAGAACTAGTCTTTCCCTGGACTCATATAAACTGCTAACACTTTACATTTTGTCCCCCAATACCACTAAGTAAATAATTTCAAATACTTCCTGATAACGTAGAATTTGAACTGCTTCTCTGTTGTTAAAATAAAAAAAAAAAAAAAAGGTCCTTTTGATTCAAACACTGTGTCAGTGCTGCAGTCACTTTTTAAAAAGCCTGGCTTTGCTTGGGAAGATCCTGGTACTGTCTCAGTACCATCCTTTATCATGGTACTGAATACCCTTTCTAAAAGATCGTGAAGAGGGAGGGGAACGTTACCCCTTCTGATTCAGTTCCTTTCCACAGCTCTAACAGAGAGCCAGTGTTGGCCAGGTTTGCCTTTCAAGGCTTTCTGTGTAAAGTATTCCCACAGTGGACAGAAGTATCCCTTTCAGTCTTAGATTTTAGGGGAAAAATTACCCTATTTGTGCTGCTGCCTATCAGCTGGTTCTCATGGTCATCCTGCATAAGAAAAATGTGATGCAATTCACAAACTGTAGCATAATCATAATAGCAGTCATATTTTTATGCTGAATTAAAAATCTTTAACTCATATTACTGCAATCAAGCTTCGGTCAAACTACCTACTGGGCATGATGCAGGTTCCCCCATCCCTTGACTGTGCTTGACTGCTAATTTGAAATTTCTAATTGCATTCTTATGATCTTGCTTCCTGTCAGACTGACAGCTACATAACATGTAGGAGGAAAGCTAGATGGGAAGGCTAATTATGAACCAAGGCAGTCAGGAGGGAGAGAGAGAGGAGGATTATTTTATTTTTAAATCAATACTATATTTTCTCTTGCACCACCCCCAGTAGATCGTGTCTTAATGAGATTCAGTCCTAATCAATGCACATCTAGCCAAATTAAAGGTCAGATCCTGCCTGTCTAGGGTATGTAAATCATGGGAAAGTCTTTGAGATGCCTTCTCTTCCTTTCCTCCTTTTCCACAGAACAGCAAAGGACAGAAAACATAAGTTCCTTTACTAGAAGAGAGAAGGGTTTGCTTTTTTCCTAATTTCCTGCAATGAACATCATTCGAAGGGGTAGGAAGAAGGCCAGCCGTGTTCCCTGTTCTGATTTTACTATGGTTTGCTGACTACCACTTTATTCTTTTCTAAGGAACTATTCCATATGTTTCTGCTCTTAGCCATGCTCCATGCATTGATCTTCCAACACAATTCAACACTACTCACACTGCCTTCATATTTTCATATATTTTTGCATAACCTCCTATCCTGCCCCAGAGCATGAAACATATATTTAGCATCATGCTATAGAAGCAATGTTTTTGTGGGTCACAACTCAGCCTTTGCTGTTTCTTAGACACTTTGAAAACATACACATACAAAAAAACAGTTACATCAACAGGCCCCAGGAATACCATATGTGGGAGCAGAGTTTACCCAGGTCAAGTTCAATGCCATGTAAATAGACCATCTGTTCTAGTGATACAGTCCTTAAGAGAATAATACACATATTTTCCATGCAAACTGGATTAATCTAAGAGAGAATCTAATGATATCTTACTTTAAGATCTATATTAACCACAATATAGTAATATTTCATTAGTTTTTTTCCATTTTAAAATTTCAGGAATTTTGAGTTTAAAAGCAGAAGGAAAAAAAATATCAATTACTAGTATATAGTATATTTCTGAATTTGAAATCTCTTGGTTTGTCTGCTTTCTTCACCTGTTCTATCATTGTACACCATAACCTGGTTGTATCAGGTTCATCATACTAGAAACCTGCGCAATTGGTCCTGATGATTATAATGAGGCTAGAATCAGAGGTAGAGAAAGGAATTGACAAATCATGAGACAGAGGAGTTTAAGAACTCTCCCAGGCTAAGAATTTGTGTAGAGAATGTGATCAGAAGCAAGAGAGGTTTATAGCAAAAAACAAATGATAACAGGGACAAGAAGGCAAAAGCAGAACAGCAGGTGCCAGAAATCACAGCTAAGCAGGCAAGAGACAGAACAAAGGAACAAGCCACAATGGCACACAAAGTAGCCAAGAATAACCCATGTAAAGGACTCCTAGACTGCTAAGGCACACTAATTAGTGTCCCTGATCAATATTACACCCTTTCTGCTGGCTCTATCAGTATCTTAGTATCTCAGGTTAGCAGGAGTTTGAATAAAAACAGGTGGTCCACTGCAGAGCCCCATTGCTGAACCTGTACCTAAAAAGGAGAACATTTTCATTACTGGCATCTGCTATATAAATTCAATAATCTTTCCCAGTTCCTTTTTAAGTCAGCAGTAATTGATATCAATAAGAGTAAGCTGGGATCCCAAGACAACAAGCTAAACCTAAACCAATATAAATCAGTTTGTTGATTTTGGTCATTCAGAAAGTGGCTCCTTAACCACTTTATATCAGAAGAGAATTAATCTAAATGAGCTGCAATTTTTTCCCTTCAGAAAAATGACAGCGTAGATGTGGATTTTCTTGAACTTTTACTAATGACACAGCTATTGATTACTGCTCAAGAGAGAGTGCTGGACTTGTTCACTAAAATTTTGGCTAAAGTTAAGATCAAGTTCAGGTGTTGCTCAGGAAATCCTGGAAATGTCATACCAGATTAGCTGTGTATAGTGCACATAGTTCCAAGCACGGGCTTCTATTTTTTTCTCCTGCATTTAACACCTCCATTTGTTCACACTTTACTTTGCTTCATTGCCACCTTCTCATCTCCTGAGAACATTCAGCATCACAGTTTCAGTGGGACTGCAGGGATCAAGCAAGCCACAGAAATGAAAGGATGCTACTCCCCAGCCCGGTTTGCTTGATTCTTAGTTGTCCCTGGTTTCACCAGCCAGATAGCCATCTGCCCAGACAGGAGTTAATTTACTGGGATCTAAAAGTAGAAAGTAACCATCATTATTTCAGAGTTCTATTTAGAAACTGCAACTACAATGATAAGGGAGCATTACTCCAAACTGAGCAGCGTTACAGATCTCTTCTTCTGAGCAGATGGGCTGCAAAACAGCAAACTTTGCATGGGCCAGCTGCAGGCTTTCATAACGAATACAAGCTGCTGATAGCAGTCTAGACAGGCACAACAGCTAGAAAACACATTTCCATGATATAATAGCCTGTTGTAGAAATGAAGCTTGCTCCTTGGCATTCCTACTAAAAATTATGTTCTTATTAATAGAGCTGGATTTTTATATACTCCTCTGCCAGCTTGTGCTAGTTAACACAAAATAGATGTAAAATGCTACCAAGGTAACTAGCTAGGAATCAAACATCACAAACAGATTTTTCTTTTTTTTGATTGTTTGTTTACCCAAAGGAAGATGCAGTTTTCTCAAAATCAAATTGTTAATGAGGAAAAAAGTCTAAGAAAAGTCCAAATGTCATATGCTGATCAGTTAAACCCAAGAACACTTCATGTTTTTTAACTGGTGCAAAGTATTTAGTTTTGGAACATCAAAAATTTTAAGACTGAATTTTCTTATCAGTGCTCGCCTTATGAAAACTGTGAGTCATTTGGGGTGTTTTCAGATTTTTTTTCTGTTGTTTTCTTTTATCCCATATGGCCAGCAGAAATTGTGTATCTCTCAGCAGCAGGCTGTAGATCTGTCTGACAGAAATATAACTTCAATACCATTTCATCAGAAATACAACTCTGGATGTATTAGAGAAGATGAAAAGTAGAGATATCAGAAACATCAGTAGAGACATTTTTCTTAGCAGTGTGACACTAAAAATGTAGTTTAATATTAGAGCTGATTTTAAATGAAACCTAGCAGGACAGTTTATTTATTTTGATTCAGAGAACTATTAAATTATTAAAGGTATCTTAATGAAATGCTTTACTTCTTTTAACGCAAATTTATTTAGAATTATAATTTCTAGGAAAAAAATAAAATTTTGTAATTTTACAGAGAGTTGTGATGAAAACTAACCTTGAAGTTTTGTAGTCTCTGAATTTCACTGCATTCTTGCTACATCAGTCTGACTTAGCAGATTTTTTTTCACCTTCTGCAAATCTTGACGAGTCATGTATAACTTATAACTAAAGGGAGAACTTACAAGCAGTTTTTAGCTCTCTTACAAGTGATTTTTTTATTCAGAGGAAAAGTCAACAGAGATAACTCCTGTCCTGAATATTCTCCAGATCTTCCAGTGCAGAAAAGAGATGTCATGGCTGAAAGAAATCATGCCATGGGTTAATTGCTGTGTAGGAACATGGTTCCTATTTTCTCCACCTCTGGATATATCCAGGTAGTATCTTAACTCCTCGTTTGTATTTATTTAGTGACGTTTCAGTTAATTGAGTTAATTATCTAAGTAATGCAGAATAACTGAATTATAAATGCCACATACTGCATGTTTCTTGCATGAAGAAACTCCTCTCACAGCTGCTCGTGCCTTTGCCTTTGTGCAGTGTGCTGGCTGTGTCTTGTGGCTCCGAGGCATGCAGAGATTTTGATGTGCATGGCATAAGGTCAGGCATTTTGGCTAGCACTCAGCATCACCTCACCCTGTGTGCTCTGTGTCCTCTCATCTCTGAGAGAGTTACCGGAGTATCTAGACCAAAATGCACGTGTATTGTCTAGCTTTGCTTTAAGCTAACATGGTATCTGTGTGTACTAGACATGGCACTCATTAATAAAACAGATCTCTAGTCCAAAGACTATGAAATAAATGTAAAATCCAAGGCTTTGAATCAAAATTGCTTTTAAACTTCAGAAAATTACCCATTAATTTTAAGAGATGAGAGTTGAAAAGACCTGTATATATATTTAGTGATAATATATTGTCACAATAATGAACCAGTTAATTTAGCTTTTTAGCACAGTTTTCAGTCAAGTTTCAGCCAGTTGTCTTAAGATATTCAGTATTAAAGAACACGTCATAAGTTTTTGTCCATTAAATCAAAAAAGGGAAATAATAAGCAAAAACATTCCTGAAGTAGTAACATCGCTAGAGTCTAGATTTCCTCCAGGTCCTATGATACTGAGCCTTAGGATATTTATAAAGTGGATTATACAAAAATATTCAAACTTCCTCTCCAGATATTTTTTCAAACTAGAAGAGAGAAAAGACTGCTGAGAAAAATACAGTGTGAAACACTGTTTTAATAATGCCAGATGAGATTATTGTTGGGCAATCAAAAAGATTTTGCAATTTTGTAAAAAGGGGGTAAAGAAATGTGACCAAAACCTCCTCAAACTGCATTAAAAACAAACAAAAAACCCCCTATCTTAAAGCAAAACCTCATAAGTAATTCAGTCCTTTTTGTTATCCTTTGTTCAGTAAGTGAAAGCTCTAAACAATTTTGCTTTCAAGATTTTCTTATCGAGTGTCTTTATTTTTGTGCATATACTATTGAACAGATATGTGACTAACTCCATGGTTAACACAGGGGAAAAAAAAAAAGAAAGTATCCTGATTAATAGAAATAAGAAGAGAAAAGTTCTAGTCTCTTTGGAAGGAAATTAACTGCTATAAAGATCACACAAACAGCTTTATATGTGTGTGTATATATATATACATATACACACAGATATATATACATATATATATATGTTAGTGTCCTGTTAACATAAATTAAGATAAATTAAGATTTTTTTTTTTTTTTTTTTTTTTTTTTGCTTGCAGATGTTCTTCTATTCAGGCTAATCTAAAAATGATTCACTGTATGAACTCCACATTATTTTTATTGAGCTTTCCTGTAACAAAGCAAGTGTAGTCATCTGGTACTTCCTAGTTACATAACCAGGAATGAAGAGTTAATTAGGATATCAGCACTTATCATCATTCAGATTTGTATAGGCAAATCTAATAACTCAATGTCGTTAAATATGCTTCTGCAATGTTCTTGAGCATCAATCACAGAGAAAGAAAGGAGGGGAATATTAGTCATTTTAATTTTTAAGAACGAATATAAATAATGCAATGAGAAGATTCCAGATGGAAACCATTACACGTTCCCTGCCTCTTCCCTCTCTCTTCTATATTGTTTTTGCACACCTAAATAGAGGAAACTGTCACAAAGAGGAAGTTTCTTACTTGTTTGGAAGCTTGTTGAAGTCAATGGAGAGACTCCACTGTGCCTCAGTGAATCATCTGCTTACATGCTATGAGACTGATGTCTGACTTGCAGGAGTTTACATCAATGTACCTGTAAGGAAGGAAAAAAAGATTGTAAAAGAAAGGGGAATGAAAAACTGAACAGTGAATTTCCTAACCCCAATATGGGACTTTCAAAGCATGACTTGGACTTTATCTTTCTCTCAGTTGGATATACTATGATACTGTAGTCCTTTTCCCATTTTAGACGAAACAACTTTTAGTGAAAGAAGAGAGGCAGCAGGATCCAGGGGAAATATGACTTTTTCCTATTCTGATCTGAGCTTCTGTGCTAAAAACACAGGAATAAGCACAGCTGGCTCTCCAAGAAGGGCTTAAATGCCTTTGTTTCAAAGCATTCTGTATTTAAGTAACCCATAGATGCCTTGCTATTATCAAAGCATGGAAAAATGCCTGGGAGTTATGTGACAAACACAGTTAACCTGCCTGAAGTGAATTATTCCTAAAACTCAGTGTAACAATAAATGCTTTTTCAGTTGCTTTGTTTCCTAACAGATGTTGTTGTTTGAATTGTGTGTTTGACTCTACTTACTTTAATTAGGCGTAACTCTCCATCTGAGTCCCCCAGGTCAGTGTTTTATATCTAACATTTTTTCTGTCATATTGTTGATTTTCAGCCACTGATGTACCACAGTCAGTTTATTCACATGCAATGCTCATTTGCCATAAACCAGCAATTCAGTTTCATTAACAGACCTTACCCCTGACAAACTAACAGCTGTGGCACTCCTAGTCCTCAAAGCACCTGTGACTGGGTTTCTACATGCCTGGAAATGACTGTACATGTTTTCCCTTTTTAGCACAATAAATACAGATCTGGCTGCCTGTGAGAGTAGTAGCACTGACACATGCATGAATTCACTTGTTTGTAGGACAAATGCACTGTTCTAGGAATGTTTTTCTTGCAAATACAGTTAAGCTACTATATGTAACTACATATCTTCCCACTGTGAAAGACTGCCTTAAAACTTAAAACTGAATATTTATTAATCAGTTTTGGTACCTTACAAACAAAAAAATGCTTTAATACTCACTGTTTCCTGATTGATTGCATGTGAGATCATTACAGAAGTGTTTGTGACAGAGTGATAGTAGAGTATATCAGAGAATATTTGGGTCACAACAACCCCATGTTGGGTCACAACAACCCCATGCAACGCTATAGTCTTGGGGAAGAGTGGCCGTAAAGATGCCTGGCAGAAAAGGACCTGGGGGTGTTGGTCGACAGCCACCTGAACATGAGCCAGCAGTGTGCTCAGGTGGCCAATAACGCCAATAGCATCCTGGCTTGTATCAGGAATAGTGTGGCCAGAAGGACCAGGGAGGTGACCATCCCCCTGTACTCAGCACTGGTGAGGCTGCACCTCAAATCCTGTGTCCAGTGTTGGGCCCCTCACTACAAGAAGGATATTGAGATGCAGGAGTGTGTCCAAAGAAGGTCAACGAAGCTGGTGAAGGGTCTAGAGCACAAGTCTGATGAGGAGTGGCTGAGGAAGCTAGGATTGTTTAGTCTGGAGAAGAGCAGGCTGAGGGGAGACCTTATTGCTCTCTACAACTGCCTGAAAGGAGGTTGTAGTGAGGTGGGAGTCAGTCTCTTCTCCCCGGTAGCAAGCGATAAGACGAAAGAAAATGGCCTCAAGCTGCGCCAGGGGAGGTTTAGATTGGATATTAGGAAAAACTTCTTCACTGAAAGGGTAGTCAGGCTCTGGAACAGGCTGCCCAGGGAAGTGGTTGAGTCTCCATCCCTGCAGGTATTTAAAAGATGGGTAGTTGTGGTGCTTAGGGACATGGTTTACTGTTGGACTTGGCACTGCTAGGTTACTGGTTGGACGTAATGATCTTAAAGGTCTTTTCCAACCTAAACGATTCTATGATTCTATATGAGTCAAGCTGTCTTTTGGGGGCAGGCTAAAGACTAGGTGTCTACTTGAAAAGCCAGTGAGTAGAATAGTGTGGAAAAGGAAGGGACATATCTGTGACTCAGGGACTGAAGAGTATTAGCACTAGAAAGTCTCTTGTCTGAGACAATATGAAAGAGAAGAGAAATAAGAGAAGAGTTTCTGAAATTTACCTAAGAAAGGAGAGATTTGGTATTTTTTGCCTGCTTTGCATTTAACTGATAAATACAGGTTTTAGATGAGACAATATAGATGACTTAAAATGTGTGTTTTGAGGTAGCAAATGACATTAGTGGGTTTACTATAATAATAAAAACTAGTCTTGCTCCCAGAAAGGATGTGGAGAGCTCAGTAACTACTGAACTGAAGCTATTCCGGGGTCAGTGGATACTGGTTTGTGATATATCTTAGTTAATAACTTTGTAGTTCTGATGCCTGTCTGATGTTTAGTATGGGAAAGAAAAGTCAATATCCTTCACCAGCAATGATGTGAGTCATACTCCTTATTGGAGGAGTCAGTGCTGTGTGGGAGTGGGACCTAAATGAATGTTTATATGTGGAAAAACAATTTTGTTCTTCAAACCCGAAATATGTGCTCTTTCAGAAGCCAGTTAGAGGTGGCATTTTAAGTATTTTTGTTTTCTGTACAAAGCTTCTATGAAACGACATTTATGTGTCAGAGATCATCAAATGGTACCATTTCATTGCAAACTCTTTTTTTTCTTAACCATAAAAGCAAAGGCCTTTTAGATCAAAGCTTTTAAGAGACACTGTGACAGATAACAGAGAACAATCTTTCTCCCTAATGTTCTATATTTAAAGATACTCACTGTACAACTTCCTAGAAAGCTGAGACTTTTGGGGAGAACTGATTATCTTGATAAGATCAGCTTCTAAAGTTATAAAGTTGATGTTATAAAGTTGATGTAAAATATGTAAACAAAATGAAGTATGCTGACAAGATGGTCACCCTCCTCACCACTTGTTTGTCCTCCACAAATATCCAAATCCTATATATCAAGCTGTCTGCTGCAGTTAGGCACAGCTAGAATAACTACTTTTGGAAACAATAAATTAAAATCACTACATGTTACATAAAACCTTGCTAATTTTACCTTTGTTTTACTATTCACACTGTGAGGTTTTGTACAATAGTTTTACAATGTAAAAGAAAACTTCTGAAATCTTTATCTATAAGTGGAAGGGTTGTAATTACTATAGTTTGCAACTTCTCAGATTACTTTTGGTTAAGAAGCAAGAGAGTTGTTTGTTTTATCACTTGAATAGTGATAAAAACTAGTTCTTGAAGCAGATATTCTTCTTGTGTATAAAGTATGGGTGACTGAAATGAGACTCTTGAAGAAAAAGATTGTGTACAGATCTGTTCTAGAGCTGGTTCATATATAGAACGAATTATAGATGAAGTTTAGGAAGACTCTGCATAAAAGATTTTCCCTCCATTGAGAAGCCAACATTCAGCATATGATGAAAAAATGAGAGAATAGGGTTTTGTTCATCTTAGAGAAGGCTAAGAGAAGGTGATGAGGTTACTGTCTTCAGCCTCCTAATGGTGACTATAGACGTGACAGAAGATCTTCTCAGAGATGACAGCAAAAGGGCAAGAGACCATGGGTGCATGTTGCAACAAGAGAAATTCTGATTAGATGCAAAGGAAAATACCATTCATAGTGTGGGTGGTTGAGCATTGGAACAGGTTCCTTAGAAAAGTTGCAGAATCTCTATCATTAGAGATACTTGGCACTGAAGTGGTTGTAACACTGAGAAACTTGCTCAAACCTTGAGGCTGGCCTTTCTCTGAGTGCAAGGGTTGGATCAGGTGATCTCCAGAGGTCCCTTTCAACCAAAATTATTATATGAATCAAAATTATTAGGTCAGGGATATCAGAGACAACTTTCACCAGATAGGTTGCCAGTCCAGGTTGCACACCTGCAAGAGTGAGGAATCAGGTGTGGCTTGTTGACTGAATCAGATAATAACAGTAAATCCTCTCTAGCAGTGTGTGCAAGAGTGCAGTGTGCAGTACTCCAGACTCTTAGGGCACAGGACAACCTCTGCTTAGGCCAGGTTTTTCCATCCAAGGAACTTGACTGTGAACCAGGAACTGAGGAAACTACTATCACAGTCAAATCAGCACTTCCAGCCATGCTTAAGGCACCTTTGATCATGGTTCCTGACATCAGCCCTGGCAGTGTTGTGCTGGCCATGTCTCATCTGCTCTGGGGTCACTGGGGCCATGGGCCGGGGTGCTGGAGAGCAGCTGGGCAGGAAGCAGGGCATGCCACTGTTACTTACTGCACCAGTACCATGCTACAACCCCACCTCCTCCAGAGAGCACTGCCTGTGTAAGCAGTGATTGTCCTGTTTCCAGAAGTCACCACAGATCACTTCTCTCTCTTTTTGCAGAGACTTCTTCAATGAATTTGCTTCTTGACTGAATTCATACTCATACAGTCCCTCTCCTTCTCTGCTAAGTTTTTCTGGTTATTTTCTAAAAAAATATCTTTTTCTGCTTCAGCTATTAAACTGAAGTATACTAAAAGCCTAAAATCATTAATTTTGCCTCACATATTGCATTTGCAATCAAGGATTCTTTATCCAGCAAGCACCAAAACAAAATCTTTTGTTTCTTTTACTTTTCAGCATAGCTTTCTGTCAGGAGGTCTGTTTGCTTAGGACCAGCAAAAGGTAGGAAATACAGATGGTGAAAACGGTAATTTCCTGAGATAACACTAACTTTTTTGGGTGTTGAATTCTCCAAGAAAAAAAAAAAAAAACAACTTCTTGAAATAAGAACATCATGATATATAATATATATGATTTTTAGGCAGAAACTATTATCTGACTTCCTGAGAGACTGCATCTAGAAAACGTGAAGGCATCCTGTATCCTGGAAGGCTTCACATCTGAAAAGTTTGCCTTTAGACACTGGAATTTGTTTTGCAGTATAGCTATAACTGTATCTATCCAGCTCTGTTTGGCATTCTGCTGCTGCACTAGTTAATAGACATGCACAAGAATTCTGTCTTGGCATTTTAGCATTCACCATAGAGTTAGTCTTAATTGTTCATGAGATTTATTCTGTCCTTGCAAACCTAATTTTCCCTGGCACCTTCTGGAGTTAGCACAGAGAAAAGTGCCTATTCTGACATCCTCTGGAGGAGCTTCTCTCTCCACTGATCACAGTCAGAGCTTGAGGAGATTATCCAGCCTTGGCTAAACTTAGCCTTTACAAACACTTGCCTCCATTTATATTCACAAATTAAATTATTCACAGGCATTCCTTTAAAAAAATGCCTACACATTTAATAACCTTTTGTGACACTGAATTACACTGACTCTGCTAAGCATAAGGACTTGGCCTGTACGTGGTCAGCACAGAATTTGCTTATGCACGAACCTGAGGTTCTTTGCAAATAGTGGGCATGGTCTGGACTGGATTAAAGAAATGTTTAGCTAGGAGATGTCCAGCAAGTGGCATCAGGTCCTTGACTGGGACTATGAAGGCCAAGTTCAATTTTCTGTCCCAGGCTTCATGTGAAATAATGGTGAGACCCAGAATATAAAGCTACTTAGTTATCTATCATTCAAGTCTTGTACTACTGAACTACTTAGGCTCCTAAGACTTATTTTCAGTGATGGCTCAGATACATAGAAGCTTATGTCGCATTAAATCAGTTTTTTTTAATATAGTTTGGAGCACTCTGTAAAATTTTGGGGCTAAAGATATTGCTTCTTAAATATCAAAACAGTTAAATTATCTGATAAAATCCTGAGAAGATTATGCTAGTCCACTTAGTCATAGTATGAGGAATTTCCTGTTTATGCTGATTAATGATGACTTACACTGCTAAGGATGGCAGCCTGAATTAGGACAAACATGCTAAGAAAAAAGAAAACTCTCAGAGTTTATCAGGAAGAGATATTTGGCTGTTCAGTTCCATACACAAACATTCACAACCTTGAAAACTGCTTATGGTTCCTATGGGGAACACTGTTTGCAGAGTTCGGTTTGTCTCTGGCCTATTGAGATGGAACTGACCTTAGTTGTGAAGTTAATATAGTGTGATTAATAAAACAAGAGAGAAAACAAATACAAGGAAAGGTAGGGAGGATCAGAGGCAATAAACAAGAAAAACAAGTGATAGAGTAGAAAGCAATAGAAGAGCTAGGGAGGAAGAAATGCCCAGTTTTGGAACAGCGGTATCCTTCTCCATTTCCTAGGCATTTTCCTATAAAAACATTCAAGCAACAGTGCACACCTAAATTTTTCATAAATTTGTAACTATTTTATGCTGAGAGCATGCAGGGAGAGATTCAAACACTGCATAATGGCAAATCAGATAAAAACAACCACCTTGCAGTGAGGTTTCTCCTTACTGTTAGAACTGCTGTACACATGTAACTGCTGGCAATAAAATGTCAAGAATGAGAGAGAAACTTGAAAGATCCTTGATTCGATTGAGAAAAAAGATGAGCTTTAAAAACAGACAACATTCCACACTGTTATAGATCCTAATTATGAACAAACCAGACCTTGACTGAAAGCCGAGACTTTCATCTCCTGTTTGCAGAAGGCATGAGATTACATTTGTTTTGAGAGATAATGAGTTTGACACAAAAGCTCAGCCTGGCTACCTTTGAGCTTGGCAGCATATGGTCTAAAACTCCACTAATGATGTGAAAGATTGAACTTCCCATTTTATGAAAGTCTATGTTCCACCCTTGGAAGAGGCTTGCTTATCCAGCCATCCATGAACACCACTCAATACTGTTGCACGTTTCATGTCATTAACAGAGAGCGGTAGAATGAGTAAATTGAATTTTGAATAAAAGACAACTACTAGTATATTGCTTCTGTAGGAGAAATGTAAGCATTCAAGTATATACAGTTTTTTTGGCCTCACAAATCACTCTTCATTTGCTAGTCTTCCTCACATATGAACTTAAATATCCTTCCTTACATGCCTACTGAAATATCAAAGACAAATGTGATGAATAATGGACTAAAAAAAAATCAACAAGTTCTGAATCTTAATCATTCCAATGCAAGAAGTACCGTTATAGTCCAGTATAAAGGTTGGGGTTATAAAAAATCACATTTTTTTTTTGTTATTTCAAGCTAGCACTTCAATAATTATTTTTAACATTGCAACAGCACTTCATGAGGAAAGCCATGGTCTTGTTCTATGCCATGGTTAGGGTATTAAATAATTTTCTAGAGTAGCGCTACTGATTCAAATGGAAGCATACCATTAAAAGTATTAAAAATTGGCATAGTTTATTTTATAGTCTCTTTCAGTCCTTTGGAGCCTGCACAGGGACTTTGTGTGAGCTACACTGTAATCTCCACAAGAGTCTCCTGGGTTTCTAACATACGGTAGCAATGTGACTCTGTCAAGTCAGTTTAGCCAAATCAAAAAATTTAAGATTGCCTCATTATCTAGCTAGAAAGGATTTAATAGTGATTGATTTCTGTCATAGTGGAATAATTAACCTTACCACTTACCATATGTAGTTATTCATTAAGAGTATCTCACACCAATTGCCAGAAATTATTAAGCTAAACCTCATGATACTTGTAAAGAAAGAATAATTATCCCTACTTTGCAGGTGGAGAAGCTGATTACATACATACACAAATACCTACACATGCTCACAAATACATTATATAAATGACAGTATAGGTACAGCTAGACGTAAAGAGATGCCTACATTTTCCTCATTGATCATCTAATATTTGGTATTAGACCCATGCCTAAGTGTATAGTTTAATTTTCTGAGGTGCTGAAAATCTTTCATGTCATAATCCAATGAATATGGAGATGAAACTTAAATACAAATCAGGAACAAACTACATCTGAGCAACTTCAGATATTCAAGTTTGTTTTAGAAAGCATGAGAAGATGTGTAAAAAAAGCACAAGAAAATTTAACATAACTCTGAATCAAATATTAGACCTCTTTATTTGAATATTGTAGTTGTGAGTATTAGTTTCTGTATTTTTGATTATACATAGATTGCAATGAGAATTTGACACTGCCTGTCTTTGAATTCTGTCACTTTTATATTCATTTTTGTTTATTTTAGTTCATTAAAATATGACATATTTTATTTCATTAAAGGAAACTCTCTGGTAGCTAATTTAACACCTGTTGATTTGTCCAGGTACACAGTGATGTATTACATTACCAGTAGAAAGCAGAGAAGAGGTGGAATTCATAGCTGTGGTGCCCATTAACACTCTGTGTTTTCCAGGACCTGCTAGAGAGAGGGAGATAAACCACACACCAACGCAGAAAATCCATGCCTAACTTAATAATAATGAACAGTCCTCATGCAGATTTCTAAACCTTTATAAGGTCTTTGTGTTTGAAAAACATAATCACTCATAGTTAAGCTTAACATGGCAGAGTTGCTAGTCACTGAGTGCTACTCTCCTAGTTTATATAGATATAACCAGGAGAAAGGCAGTGAATCAAACTTAACCTGCTCTTCACTGGCTGTACATTTTAATCGACTTTTAACATGGCTATGTTTTTTTGGTTCTCAGCATTTGAGGGGGATACTTTGGTAAACTGAAGCAACAGATAAACAAAGAATAACCAGGGAAGCGTGGCTCAGGAAAACCATGCAGATGAGACATGTTTCTAGCAATAAAGAAGAAGTTTCAATTATCTTCTCAATATTTTTCTTCTCCCATTAAATTTATTTATTCTCTCATCCAATTATTTGCATTAGACAGGTACAGTATACAAAATATACCTCATTGTGGCAAGGTACATGTTGCATTTCATCATTTACTTAAAAATGCTTCAATCATTAGGAGGGCTCAAAAGCTGAAGACAAGGAACTTGTGAAGAAAATATGTCTTGAGAATATACCCATTAGGGGACGGTCTATGTGATTTAATGTTTTAATGATGTAGTGTATTGAACAGGATAGAAACCTTACTGAATCTCAGGGCTTAAGCATTTGTTCAGGTTCTCTTTGAAATAGTGAGGTATAGTGTGAAAGCAAAATGCTATGATGGTTATAGATCATAAAACTGGTGATGTAAAGAAATGAAAATGGTCAAATATGGCCATTCTTGCCTTTGCTGAGTAAATAGGAGCTTACTTGTCCTGCTGGGATTATTTGCAGAGTGCAGCTTCTCAGTAAATAGGTGTGAGAATCAGCTGTATTGTGAGTGAAAAAATGTCCTGAATGTGTCTGTGGAAACTGAATTGTACTTGTCCTGTCCAATCATTTCTTATAAGCTAAAAAATAAATGTTGAAAAGGACCCTTTATTTTATTTGTGGGCATTTTGGCACAAGCCATTGTAATATCTGATGAATAACAGGTACATTATAATCACTGATTTCCTTCTCCATAAGGTAATTAACAGTACCATTAATAAGCAAGATGTCTGCTGTATCTTCAACATGCTTAAAGTCAGAGCAGTGCCACACGGTCTCCTCCCAGCTAATTGATATCACACTCCCTTGTAAGACCTTGCTTCTTTTAGTGAACCACCCCTACCTTAGCAAAGGGATGGCTATGAGCAGGTGAGGACATTAACCTCTTCCACTGTTACAGATGGGTCTGGGTCTGCAGTGATGCACCAAGTGCTGCAATCTGGGCTAACCTCTGCCTCGAGCAATAAGCATTAGACTATCAACATTAGGTTCAGGAGCAGGACTTCAGCTTACCTGAACCTAGAAAGCAGAGTGAGTTCATGTTTGGGTTCAGGCTTGACTCAGTACTTATTTTATCAATACCTGTTTGTTCCTATCCTAAAACATTAGCTCTTTCTCTGCGCTTGCAATAAAGTCAGTGTTACCCTGGTGATTTCAGAGAGAAAGAGCAAAGCCATCAGAGGAGAGAAATGGTTTCATTAATTGAGTCTGCTACCTCCTAGTCCTTGTGTCAATATGAATTCAGTGTTTTGTCAAGATTTTCTAAGGAGATTAATGATTTTGGCTGCCTAATTTAAGAAACCTTTAAAGCCTCCTGAACTTTAGGAAGTGAAAGTTATGTTCCATTTAAGTGCTTCAGGCTGGCTATGTAAAAGCCAAAGCTCTGAGACGCATCCACCCAAATATGCACGTATATACTCCTACGTAGTCTTTGCTATAGTTGTGTGTTTGGCAGAGCATGAGCTTGCTTATTGCTTTCTTTCCTGTGCTAAAACTGACAGTCAGAAATGCATGTCTGCTCACAGCTGTAGCCTTTTTTTTTTTGAAATTAACTATCTTCATTTTTATCCTGTAATAGAAAGATTCAAGAACCACTGCCCATGGTAAAACTAATGAATCAATAATCCACCTGCAGGATTTGATTTGGGAAACAAAAAATGCTGCAGTTCATATCAGCTCACATAATTTCACAGCTCTGGAAATTTGTACCTTTTTCAGAATTTTCCCTCCATGAAAGTTTTCCAAGTTGAGAAAAAAGGTAGAATTCCAGAATTCAACTTTGAGTTTTTTACTTGCTCTGAAAGATTTATCCTGACTATAAAAGTTTAGGACATTTTTGTTGTTTTGTTTTGTTTTTTGTTTTTGTTTTTTTTCCAAAAAAAGATTTATGAAGAAATGAAGGTGTTTTAATTAAAAGCTCATATCAGAAAATTTGTTTTCATCCTTGCTTTCCAAAGCACTAAATACATTTTGTGCTAGATGTTTGTATGTGATTTCATATACATGAAGTATATACATATTTCTTGTTTTCATGATGTATTCTGATAAGGCTGAAAAATAAGTTCTACCCAATAATTTATCCTTATTATTAAAAATTTATTAGTACCATGCTAGCTGCAAACAGATCAGTAAGTCTTCAAAATAATTTAAAATTAAAATTTAAGTTCTCTATTGAGTTGTTTGTAGGCAAAAATCTACCACTACTTTGGTTCAAATATTTTTAATAAAAATAATCTTAATTTATAATTTCTGCTATTTTATTCTCATAAATAAGTGTCATAGGAAAATTATTCTATTTTCATTCTTCGAACACTATGTTTAATTCTAGGTTTGTGTTATGTCCAATTCATTGTGACAGAACTATTTATGTGCTGTTATCTAAGCACATAAATAAGTGCTTGCAGTCAAATGTCTCTGTAAATCAGTTAGATAAATATATTAATTAGTTGGAAGACAGTCCATAAGAGAGCAAAATCAATGGCATATGGAAGCTAACAAAGTATCAGCTTTCAGCCATGTGACTGACTATGCAATTTGAAATTTTTCTCGTTCACTACTTGAGTTTGGAGATGAGTACTGTCTTTCTGTTAACGTGTGTCCATATAAACTTTAAATGCCTGAATAACTATAGAACACAAAGTCTAAAGGGTATGAATCCGGTAAAATCAAAATGCATTTTAAAATATACTCTTATATTTTTTTCACATAGTCTCTCGGTTCTACTTATCACTATCTGAATTTGGAGTTGCCATTGTGATAACGTCCCAGTCACTGGGTTCAAGAGACTGGCATAAAGTGGAAACATGACTATGTCTGGAAGTCAGTATTTAAGCTTAGTTCTATGAACGATGTGAAGTTTAGGGCAGCTAAATGCAAGTTTATTCTAATACTATCATTCTTCTGATATTCCAGTGTTTGACTATGCATTATATGGTGGATAATTTCTGAGATGTCAGTGAGTCCCTCGATTTTTTTAAACTCTTTATTGATGACTTATTTTTAATCCATTTTGTTTCTCCTTCTCAACCTAATTTACTTCTTAATTGGCAATCACCTCAATTTCATGGCTTACACTAATGTCACAATGCCTTATTTCAACCATTGATTATACAATTGGTTTAACATTTCAACTAGCACATGCTTTTGAGGTTGGGGTGGAACTTAGAGTCAACTGATCATCCATCAAGTTGCACAGTTATTGCCCTATAATATAGAATAACCTCAAAAGAATGAGATAACATTCAGAATAATCTATGTGGAACATGCTGATGGGAGATTAATAGATAGGACTTCAGAGATACAGGCTCTGTCAGCAGAGAGGCTAAGAGGATAATTTTTTGAATGTGCTAGTTTGGCCAGAAAAAATATTTTTCTCTTGTAAAGGCAAATTTATTCAGAAAATCCCCAAACTTCCTGCTCATCCCAGCTGTATCTGAGGCAAAAATGTAAATCTTAGGCAGGGAAACAAAACAAAAGAAACCCCAAACTTACTCTTTTCTGAAAACAAATGGTTTGTCCCTTTAAAGTAATCATGAATATAAGTGGTGAGAGCATGTGCTCCGCATCACTTTTTGCACTTGTGTCTCCAGCCTCCCAAACCTCTTTTTTTAATTTCTGTGACAAAATGGCTAAACAATGCAAATCTAGGTCTTGTTCTCTTGTAAACCTTCTATCCAGGAAACTGTCCTAGATCTTTCTGCTTATATATAGCTTGATTAACTTCTGTGGGGCTAATTTACCAACCTTTCTGCTTTGATGTTTTCACTGAGAAAGGGAATGATGGTCCTCTGCCTCTGCTAAAGTGAGGATCTAGCTTTTGTCTCTCAGTGACTTAGACGTACCTTGGCTTCTGGTACTAACACTTTCCTATGGAGAGAAAGAAATGGTGAGGTGGCCCCTATGGATGGATGCTTGGGCAGTGTCTGTTTATGCTATATTGTTTTAATGTACTAAAATGGAAGGTTTTATATATATATTTATGTGTATATATATATACTTATCTATATGTGTATGTATGTATGTATTATGGACTGACAGCCCTGGTGATTTCTGCTAAAAAATGATGGATTGTAGGATTAATATACAGACATCTGTTTGCAGTGAAATGTCTAAATTGCAAAAATATATTAGATTATCATGGTGAAAGAATAATTTTGACTGAATACTGTCTTCAATGATACCACACTGGGACCTTGCCGTAAGTGACTCAGAAACCAAGAAAATGGTTGTGCAAGAATTATCCACTAATTTGTAATTGCTTTTCATGCTTTCAGACAGTGCTTTGTAGTACAATTCTCATATGGGTCATTTCAGCATATGCTTAATTTTAAGCATTAGCTCAAATCCAGTTATCAGTGGACTGTTTTGCTGAAGATGGCTAGATTTAAAAATTAAGCATGTGCCTTAGTACTTCATGGATGAATTCTGTAATCTTAGGAGACGCAAACCTCCCAAGAATTCAATTAAATGCCAATTAAACTTTGCTGAAAACTCAAACCTGTGTAAGCAGCTGGGGATCTGGACATAAGAAGAAGAGTTGAACAAGACCTACCCAATCTGTTTTCCTCAGACAGTGTTCAGCATAGATTTGCTGTCAAAACTGTGAATACAAGTCTTGCTATTTAGATCCCTGTTCAGTGAGATTTTTTTTTATGCTCTGCACACCAAATCTAAAAGTTGCTTTTTTGTTAATCTTAAACGATTATTAAATAGGAACAACACTATAAGTGCCCTCTATACAAAAGCTGAAAGTAAGATTCAGAATGTCTGTTAACCAGGTGGGAATATATAAGGCTATCAAAGTGCACCTATTTTCCTCAAAGGCAGAAGAAAATTACCTCAATCCTGAGCTAGGTATTGAAGCCACATGTAGCTGGGACAAAGAGACAAAGGAACCATTCTAGTTTTGGGCGTGTGGGCTGAAGCCATGTTCGGTGTTGTCCACATGGTGCTACTGCCTGTATCTAATCTGGGTCTGTTGTGTCATCCTCAGTTCACACCAGTCACAATTGTTACTTCACAGGCAACCACGAAGCAGTCTAATCATGTCACATGAAGCACTGTTGAATATTTTATGCATTATCACATGCAAAGTGTCTTTGTTCAAGACATTTCTGTTGCCAGTTGAGATCTTCTGCTCAACACCTCTGGCAGGGCTCTGTGTATCAATGAACAGCTCCATAAGGTATTTGTCACAAGCAGAGTTTGCTGGAAACCTTTTATGAAATTGTTTTCTTAGGATGAAACTTTTGGAAGAATGAGTAGGCTTCAGTGCAGCTTTTGAGAAGTTTTCTTAGGTACAAGATGGATGTCTACAAGTGACATGAAAGGAAATAGCAGACCATGGGAACACAGTGTCTTTAACTTGGTTCTTCCACACCATAGACAAATACTTAATTGTTACTTAACACATGTAACTATTTCTTATTTGGAGTCTTAGAAGGTGTGAGGGGTTAAACTTGGTCCCTCTGTATCTAAAGCGGGGTTACTCATGAAGCTTTGATTATTTCTAATTTTCTCTCCCTCTCTCTCACTCTCAAAATCTCTTCCCCATGCACCCCCCAGATCAACTTTGAGAAAGCATCAAAAAAATTTCAGTGAAGAAATGAAAATATTTTTGGCATTTCATAAAATAGGAAAAATATTTCCTGTTCCTTCTTTGCAATTCTGGCCTCGACACTGTTTCCTCTTGTGACTCCTGCCAAGCTTCCTTGACTCCCCAAGCATAAAGTAATGATCAAAAAAAGTGTTGGTTTTTTTTTTCATAGGGGAGATGTAATGATAGGCAAGATAACTTGCCCGCCTTTTGAGACAGTCAGAGATTGCATGGCTGTAGTATAAGACGTAGGAAGCAAATATTTATTCAGAGCTCAGTGCATGGTTTGGATGACGTATGGTAAGTAAGATAAAGGTCATACAGTGAGTGATGAGCGTAAGAGGATATAATGAAAAAGTGAACATCTGGTCATTCCCTATGTCCTGTCCACCCCATTTGTTGAATGAAGCAAGGCCTTGTGGAAAAATGTTTTTGAACAGAGGCAAAAATATACTTTGTTAATTTTAAAAAATTTGCCTTTGCAGCATAAAAAATGGTGTTTTCTGTGATGACTGTCTTAGTTCCGTGAAGTAGCAAAATAAATGTTTTCTGTGCCTTTTAAACACTATTCATCCTCTCCAGTGGTGAAACTTCCCTCTAAAAAGGCTGATGCTTTGCCCACTCCAGTCAAAAGGAGAGGCATATAATGAGCGGGTCCTACAGACAGAAGCTCCTTGGGCTCAGCTCTCCATCCTCTTGCTCTGCCCATGTTGTCAGCTCCTGGCAGTCACAGCACAAGAATTTGCTCATAATATGAACTCACTTTTCAACAGAGTGGCTGTGATTTTCTGCTACTTTTGTCCCATGTGCAAAATATGGCTGAAAATGTAGCAATGCACAATAAAGGGCAAAGTTTAAATAGTTTGCCATTCAACTGGAGAGAAATACATCCGCCAAAAGAACCCATTTCTGTAGCCTAAGGGCCATTTTCCAGTATTCAGTTATTAGGCATCTTGGAACTCAACAAAAAGACTGCACAGATCTCTTGTAGCTACAAAGGTTGTTTCTTAGCTTTCTTTGCAATTACTGTAGCTTTAGCCTCGATCCCCACAGCAATTAACACATTAGCTCATTTTGACCATTTTTAGTTGGTTGTTTCTTTAGAGTCTTTGGAGCAGTCTCAGCAAACCCTGATTGACAGGTGGTTGCACCTTTATGAGAATGTTATAATTTGGCCTTCTGTCTCTGCAGGTTTAGCTCCTTTGTCATTCTCAGCTCTGTGCACATCTGGCTTTTCCACTTTTCCAGTTTTCATGCTCTGCTGAGTTGGTGGCTCTGTCTAGATCATCCTTTTGATCATATGCCTCACAGAGCCAATAGACATACATTTCCACTGATGATTCACTCTGTGCATGTCTGATTTCATGCATTTTATGGCTGTTTTATTCAGAAGACTGCAGTGATGATTGCCATGTTAATGTTCTCATCCAGATAGTAATACAGCAGGTGACTACTGGTAATTAATCATCAAAACCTTTATTCTTTTTACAGCAGAGGAGCTTTTTAACACTGTGCAAGAGTCATAACCTGCAAAGCCCACAAGCGTTGGGAGAATCTGACAGAAACAGCTAAGCTGCTACAGCAAACGGTGTCAAATGTTGAAACTCTGATCTTAAGAACGTATAGGATCCAAGTGTGCATGCATGTATGCACGTGCTAATTGCAGTAAAGCCATTTCTTCCTATCACAAGTTTTATATATGTAATTCCATTAAAAATACAGAAAATGTTATGTCATATCCCCCAATGTAACAGTGGTATGTTCATTTTGATAACCCTTACTCTCCCTTGCAGATAAATTACAGTCTTTCAACTGTATAAATACATGTTTTCTATTGGAAGAGTGTACAAGCAGCCATTTTTTTTATCTGCATCTTTAAAGGCCATTAATGCCCATTCAACCAACCTTTCATAGCACTTAATAAGAATATTAATGACACACAGCTGACAGTAATGTCAAGCAGTCAATGTTTGGACATTAGCTAATATTTTCCATTACACACTGTATGATTAATTTACTATGACTGTAGTTAGAAGAATGAGCAGAACAATGTCACATTTACAAATTTATTTTGAACTTTAAGTAGTACAAAACATATTTAAAATGGCATTGTGCTATGAGTGAAATGATTATGACTGTGTGTTATGGTCAATAGAGACATCTAGAATAGCCCTTTACTGTGTCTTCCAGTCATCATATCGGTCAATTAACATAGGCAAAGGAGTCTGAAAGTCTACAGCATCTAAGGAGCTTCCAGAGAATCCAGCATTAGAAAACGTGCAGGGTAGCAGCTTCACATATCTATTTGCTTGTTTGCTAGATGTACTAAAAAAAAAGGTCTTTCTGGAATACTGCAGAAATATTTTCCTGGTTTTAGCAGTGTTGGATATTTTCCTGGTAAGACAACAAGAGGTTTCAGTCTTTAAAAACAAAACAAAACAAAACAAAACAAAACAAAACAAAACAAAACAATAAAACAAACAAAAAAGTATTGTAATTGCTAGAAGAACATGTTTGTGGCTGATTATATAGCACTCGTATGCTGCTATTCAAATAGGTATTAATATAGGCTTGCAAGCTATTTTTTTTATTACCTGAAACATATTGTTTGAAATGCATGATCTATTTATTTTTTAACTAAAGTAGATGAGCTTTTTGTTTATTTGCATTTCTGTGCTATATTAGAAAAGATAAGTATGTTATCATATGAAATACATAATATTGCCTTTGTCCCACTTCTCCCAGATTTTGTAGGACTGTTTTTGGTTACTCTTAGGATTGGGAAATTGTGGGCACAAAAAATATTCATGGGAAAACTTCTTGCTCAGGGAGCATATTTCTCAGTTTGCCTTGGAGAGGACTGTAATCAGAAAGAAACCCACAGCTTTTAGATATTTGGACAACCATTTGATCTTAACAGGTGCTGAGCATCTTGTGGTATGGATAGGATTGGAAGCCCAGCTCTTAAGACTCTTTGTGTGTGTGTATGTGTGATGGTGGGTTTTGTTTTTCTTTGCTTTGGCTTTAAGGATAATCAGCTTCATTTGAGTTTTCTGTGAGAATATTTCCATGGGGAATTTCCACAGGGAAACTTGGTAGAAGTATGTAAGTACCAAAGACTGGTGATAGGCAGCTAGTGAGGTTTTCAAAAGTGCCAAAGCATCTAAATATATTGGAAAATCACACTACGATGCCTGTCTGCATTGTAAACCACTTACATACTTTTAAAGTTAATCTTTAGCCTCCATGTGTGAGATTAATCTCACCTAACTTGAAACATCCTTCCTTAATATGGATGTATTTGTCTGAGGTAGGCAGCATGGTGACTTTTTATAGTCGGGAAAGAGAAACAGCCACTTGCGGGACACGATTCATCTCATCATGGGTTAGAAATCTCTAACAGTTCAAATGAATTGAGCCCTAAAAATGCCTATTTGTCTCCACTCTCTAGAAGGATTCTAGGGTGATGGTCTGAGATATCCCTGACTATAGTACTGACCTATAAATTCAGATAGCTAAATGTCTGAACTACCTTGTTTTGGATCAATTTCTTAGAGCCAAATAGCTTAAGGAAGATATGTCCAAACCTACTGTCAAGACAAAATTCGGGTGTGAATCTCTCCCCTCTGTGTCTGAGGTTCTCTGGCTGGAAAATGAGTTGATTCATTCCAAATTTCAGTGAGAGCATGGGGCAGGACATAGGGTATAGACACATATAGGATCATGGGTTACAATATGAATTCAAAGTAATGTGCATCACTTCTGTGCTTCAGTCCTAATCGGTGAACTAGATATCATAACTTATTGCCTATTGTCAGGGGTAGTATGGAAATGTGCTAGGGGTTGTGATTCATGTGCTACAGAAAGAAGGTCTTATCCTTAAGAAGTCAGAATAAGGCCCCGGGAGTCTGCTGACATTATGTAGAATTGTGCCCTGAACATACCAGTGTTTTTTTATGATGTTTTCACTATATAGCTTGGAAAAATAAGAATTCAGATTTCTAGTGGTCCTCTTTTCTGACTTCTATGTCCAATAAACCCTTCTCTGAAACAGGGAAAAGGTGGCTTTCAATGCATGAGATGCTGAATTGTTTTCCCCCACGTACTTTTTAAGGAATGATATTTTCTTTGCCAGTTACCTTAGGCATTGAGCTGGGATTGTGATGAGTCTTTTCACATCCTTATTTTCTCAAAGACAATTTTGTAAGTAAAATTAGACAGCATCAGTAGCTAATGGATAGAAATATGATGTTCTTCAAAGTTTTGTGTAACATAGAACAGAGGATTTGTTTGAAAAAACAAAATGTGGTTTGTTTTTTTTTTTTCCTTTTCTAGATAGGGTAGTTATTTTTGTATATTTTTATTGAGTGTTGTGAAAATATCTGCTGACCTCTTTGCCAAAAAGATGAGTGATGAATTTGTCAGTCCCATTAGACATCCTGATCTTGGGCCATTTAGTACTAATGCAGTTGTCAGGAAGAATCTGTTACAAGCTCTGATGTTGTTCCAAAGTACTCCTCTGGCTAAAGAAGCAAATATACAGATGATTACTAAAAGAATGAGGAGGGGAAAGGGGAAAGTAGAAGAACACAATGCATATCCAAAAGCATAGAAAAACAGGTGAGGTCTTAGAGCCGCAGAAATCTACTCTGTACCAATGCCTTAAGACATCACCTTAAGACAAATTCCAAGCACAAGCATCTGCCTCTGCTTATTATCCTCCCTGAACATAGGCTGTGTGTTCTGTGTTTGAAAGCATTAAAAGCAAGGTTCAAATCTGCAGCAAAGTGGCCTTGCAATTTAAGGGTGATTAATGGCATAAAAAGAAAAGCCTTGTTATTTCTCATTCTCAGCCCTTCTGAACTGCTGACATCTTTTTATATCTTTCCAAAAGCTCTTGCTTTCAGCTCACACCTTACCTACTGTCTACAGACCATGCAATTTCTTGTACCCACAGTGCAAAGAGCTACTGCTTGTGTTACTGTCCTTGAAGATACCACCTCAAATCTCTTTTATAATTAGCTCCATCTAAAACAGAGATATTGCTAAGCCACCTGTCTTCCAGTAGTGCTACATGATCAGCAGCATGATGACAAGAGGTACAGTCAGCAACACTAGTTCCTACTCTTTGCTAGGATGTCTTCTAGCATGAAGTGATCAGTTTATGGTATTAAAAGAGCTGGAAGACCCCAGTCTATAATAATGCATTGACAAGCTGCATTATTGTCTTGTTCCTACATTATTTCAAATATGCCTTGTCAGCTGTTTCCTCTATTTAGAGGAATCTTGCTCAAATCTACAGTGATCTGTAGATTCTGGCCAAATTTCTAATCCTCTACCTTATCTTTACTCTTCCCAGTCTTTCTGGGCCCATCAATACTTTTACCTCAATACGCTGCCCTTTCCTGACTTTCATGACGTTGTCTTTCCTGGTTTTCCTTTTTTCCTTCTGGAGAGGACATTTTTATGTCTCCCAGGTTATTGATCTTTCCTCTAAACCTACCCCATTATCTCTGTTTTCCACATACAGTAATTCCATTCCTTATTGCTATGTTCTCAATTTAATTTTTTTCCTTTGTTTCTTTCTCATCTCCTGTTATCCAAACTGTGATAATATTCTGCTATTTCTTTTTCTCTTGATATCTTTCTATTCACAACTATTTTACTTGTCTCAGCTCAAATCAGGTCAAGATTTGATTTCTGTAGTCTCAGTCTTGCAAACTCTCACAATTTCATGACAAGTCTTGCGCTATTTAATGTTTTACTTAAAGCTTCAGTTCCTGAAGGCAACTGAGAACAAGAAACTCTAAGCTTTTATCAAAATTACTAAAAGCTTAGCCTTCAGGATTACACAAAAAGCCTGAACACACAAAGGAGCATATTAAGGACTCAGATACAAAAAGGCAAATAAAAACCCAGGCTTTCCCTCTTTTAACATTTTACCCCTATTTCCATTACGAAGCAAACTAGCCTCAGATTTGAGAAAATAGGAGAATTCCTTTCTTAGCAATATTTCCACATCAAAGTTAGAGATATACTTACCTGTGAAAAAAACAGAAGATAGTAAAAGTTCATACTAATATGAGGAACTCTTTGCAACTACTATCGCTATAAAAATAAACCATGGCAATAAAATGTGGTTCTTTTCATATGGATCAGAGAGCATAGTGAGTATGAAACAGCTTACTGTAAAATCAAATTAAGATTATTCTTCTTAAATGGGGATGAGCATCTTAATCACACAGGGTAATTTTATTGAAGTGTGTGAAGCTGCTCAGCAAGCCACCTCTGGCTCCATGTAGCAACTTGGGAAAAATATGCGGACTTTGCCAGGCAGCAAAGAAGTTAACAGTATTTCTGCAGATTTTAAAGAGCTGTGTAAGCTGGAATCCATTTGTGTCTTTAACTTTATTGATCCTACAATCTTATGAGCACTGCTACATATTTTCTTCTGCCAGTAGATGGTGATATTTATATTAACTATTTAAGTAAATGGAAAATATATGCAATTATTTAATTTAGTATACATTCCTTATATCCCTGATATAGTTTAACAACATGAGCGGATTTCAAGTACTTTTGGAGTTTATGTATTTAAGTGTAATGTATTGTACAAACATAGAATTGAACAGCTGACTTTGACATCATTGTGCCCACTTCATTGCTCACATCATCATGTTTTGAGCCAGCAGCATTTAACTAGTTTATATATTTGGATTGGATGACTATTCCTCAGGGCTGTGTGTGAAACTGAAAGGAAACAACAGAATTTTGAGATGCTCCATTTTCTGTACTACAGACAGTTGCAAGCGAAAGCTAACTCCTCACTTATTCAGTAGAATTAGTCAAGTTTTCTTTCCTGCAACAATGCCTGTCTGTTTACTGCTAATGAAACTGTAAAAGCATTCTTAAAAGTATTGCAGTTAGAGTTCAAGGACAATTTAGACTATATTAATGTATGTTTTAAGTTAAATTGCCCTTGGTCAACCCTAGCACCTTCCAAAGACAAACTACACATAATTTGCTTCAATACTTGCAAGCTTATCATAGAATATTTTGAAACTTATGATGGCAGATTTGTTTTCTCCATTAATTACATCACAAAGATTGCATTGTGAGGTGGTATATTTGGTAAAGTGTTAAAACTTTTTAAAATGCTAAAAAAATCCTACATGTATAAGCCCTCATTTAACAAGATATTTTAGTACATATCTAAATTTTAGCACATATATCTCACTGACTTCAGGGGAATTGTCCACATGATGATAACAGTTTAGCACATGCTTGTGTTCCTTATTTGACTATGATTTGGGATTAAGATAGAATTCAGTAGGTCTGTCATTTTAGGTTTTGTTCCTTACTAGCTAGATGACAGTGGTAGATACAAAATACTCCCAACCAAGATTGCAGTAATTTGAGTTTCCCAAGATACATCAGCATTGCAAGAATGCAACCCTCCAGGTTTTTGACTAAAATTTAAACCTGGAACCTTTTTGGAAGTAAGAATAACAAAATTCAGAGCATGAGAAATAATTATGTAGGGTATTAGTTCCCTAAAAAACAACAAAACCCTGCTTTCATTTCTATCTCACTAGTCTGTATTTTGCTTAAATGTAAAATGGGAATTAAGTATCCAGTTTCCACAAACTTCTCATTATCACATGGTGTCCATTTTGTTGAAATACACAGTATTCATGAAAAAATGCAATGAATAAAGCTTATTTTTTATATTTTTACATAGTTACATATAGTATACATAAAAACATACTGCTGCTGCATTCAATTCTATGAAAACTTAGTTGTTGCAGATAAGCAAAAAGCACAAACCATGGATTTAATTTGAAATCAGATTTGGGGTTTTAAAAATATTTATAATAGAATTAAATAGGTCTTCAAAGCCTTTGCTTTAGAATTTTTCTGGAATTCCCTTTCTTTAACATGAATCCGTACACTGGACTCAAGCAAGCCCATGAAGCTGGGACTCCACTGAAAAGAAATCTGTCATTGTAGAAAAAGAGTAACCAATCTTTTATGCAGATACGTTTAATAATACAATAAACAGCCTCAAATAATGAATTTAAATAATATAATATCTGAGGGATTAAAAAGGTTTTACTTACCCTAATTTCCTTCCAACTAACAAGCACCTCCAGTTTTCCCTCATGGAATCATCAAGTTAGAAACATAAAACAGCAGGTTAGTACTAAAAAAGATGCTGAAATACACTAGATGGAAACAGTGAATTGCTTCCATATATATTTATCTTTCCAGATGGGCTTCATTGAAAATATTAGTCATCTCAAATGTGTGCATATAATGTACAGTAGTCATCTGGTTGTGGGGTAGAGATGGGCTCCTATTCTTTGCCATTTAGTTTAGGATAAGAGCTCCTTATCTGCTCATTGATTACAAGTGCTGAAGTCACTCATTATCTTGGGATACACTAAGGACAGTATTTGTAAGAGCATCCTTACTGACCAACAAACAGTATCTGCACAGCAATTCTCTAATCGACTATAATTTGATGCATGCAAAAAGGATTATTACAGTATAGAGCACAATTCATTGCTGCCAAAACCATTTTTCTTAGATCAGTTTCAGTTTGATATCATAAGTTACCAATGATCCATAACTCCTACCAGCTTCATATTGCACTTAACGTAGTTAGCTTAGTAACTTGGGTGACTAAAATGATCTCAGGACCTCAACAGCTGGAGCCATAAGAAAAACAATAGGATAAGGCATCAAATAACAGGCCCTTGAAAGCAAATGTGTTGCTTGGTTGAGCTTATTGTTAGAGGAAGCAGAACACTGTGGAAAGGGTGAGGAAAAAAAATACTAATGTGCCCAATTAGCCGGGAAGAGAACATTGCTTATGATATGGAAAGGAGGTAAGATGGTCATGGGAAAAGTGTTGGAAGAGAAGCAGGGGCTTTTGCTCGGTATACCTCACAGAGTGTTGTAATTTCTTTTTTTTGAAGAGCAGTAAGAAGAACTTGTAAGATCTTGTCACTTGTGAATAACTGGGAACTTTGGGTGACATGTATGAGGGCAAAACTATCTTAGATTTTCCCTCCAGGCACAGAAAGAAACTTTAGTTTGGAGAAGGATGTAAGCAGGCACTTGTCAAGCAGATCTAAGACAGAAGTGTACTTCAGGATAATCCAGACTCAATTAGCAAAGTAGTAGAGACAAGGGGAAACTCAAGACTGTGGGAAGCCCTAGCAGCTCTTTCAGTTGTTTTGAATCACAATTTTAAGTGCAGAAAGAAAAGTTTTGAGCAAAAGTGAATGAGTTGATGCTCAGCTGAAGAAGGTTTATCAGACTCAGTAAATCATCCCAAGAATTTAAACCCTAAAAACATACACTCATTGTAGCCTGGTTTGAGAGGAAGCTGGACAAATGAAACAATCCTAACTCAGCAGGTTAGGGAGTTAGTGAAATAAGGAGGCTGAAGATACAGCCAAAATACAATAAGCAAAGATTCCACATCCTAAGGCCTATAGTATGTTGTTTATTTTTAAAAATGTCATTTTTAGTTATTCAATAATTCTAAATTTGAGAAAAACAGTAAACATACTTTACAATGTTTATTAAAATCAAAGAGTTCTAATAACATGAAAGTGCACCATCATACCTGAATTTTGACTGAAACTTATGAAATAGCTCTGATTCTCTCTTACAGTTGTTGCTGGCTCTGAGGTTTTGCTAAACATACAATAATGGGGATAATAATACTCATTAAGTATTAAATGTGTGGCATATCATCTGCAGTTAACAATTGTGATTATTCGTATTCATAGATGAGATAGTGATTTCACATTAAAGGATAAATGAAGAGAGCAAGTGAAGTAAAACAGATTGAATATCAGTAATTGAGGTGATAATCTATTTGGAGACCAGTGATGACTGAGAAGGAAAGCTTCAAATAACTGGCTGAATCTTGATTTCTTATGTAGGCCCAGTGAAGGACTGCAGTTTAGATTGTCCAATTTATTGATTAGGATAGGAATGAAGTCTTAAAGTTAGAAGGCTTAAAAGGCAGAAGAAGACAGAGAATTTCATAAAGAGAATTTTTGTCTTTGTATTTTGTAGGAAGCTTCCTGTAAATTTTGCATCATAAGTACTCTGGGTTTTTGGGTATCAGTAATATCAAGTGAAAGGTCATAAAGAACCACTTTCTCTGTGAGGATAATTGGAGAAATTTGGGGTTTAATCAGAGAACTGCAGCCATCAGAGAACTCTTTGAGACTTTTTTTTTAATATGAGTTCATAATATATGCAAAGTATTCAAATGACATATATATATATATTTTTTTCCTATAATGTTATGTATACTCACACAGCACTGAGATGTACTAATGGAGGTTGGGATCCTGTTTTATCAGAATATTCACAGTGGATTAATATTACTCCCTGCCCTGGAGAACTTAAATTCCAATTAGGTAAGATAAATACTAATGAGAATGCAAAGTAATAAGGCATCTCTCTAAAGTTCCGGAGTAATTTTGCCCATGACTCACTGGCATTTCTTTGGAGAGGATCTAGGTCTCTAGCCTCCCACTTAGATTTGTTGCTTACTCTATGGTCATGTAACTATGTTTTTCACAATCATCTGTTTTTATTTACAATTCTATTATAATATCATAATGCAGGACCTTTCCCCAATGTGTTAAAAGCAGTACCTGGCGGTCATTTTTTAAAAATTAACCTGAGCAAAGTGGAAGATATATCAGTTCCATGTTTGAATGCTTTCCTCTAACTTGAAAGCCTCTGCTTTATTTCTTCTTCCATTAAAGATTCCTGTAGGAGAAGATGTACAGGTGTCTTCCTGGTTCACCCTTTCCCCATTCCTAATGAGGATTTCTGGCCACTTGCATTAGTAATAGTAATATTTATTTTTCATTCTAAATGCAATCTTTATGTGACTTTGCATTATAGACACAATAAAAGTGTATCTTAAACACTAAGGTAGTCATATGTTAATTTTAGCAGAAATTATTACATGGTATAATTTATGCAAAATAAATGCATAAAATAATTTTACAGGCATAGCTTCCCAACTATTAATGTCAAAGTAAACAAAACTCTGAGCTTAATATTGTTAAATATAATCTACATAATTTGTTTTTCTCAGTGTGGAAATGGTGAAATAATACTTTATATCACAATTAATGTCTTTTGAAAATCACCCTTATGTTTTAGAAAATACAGGCTAAAATAGTGAACAAAATGGTGTTTGAATTCTTTTCAAACTTGTGTTTCTATGTTTTACTTTTATATAATATGGGACACCGAGCAAGCCCAAATTGCAGTAATTTCTGAGATACCAGTCAGTGTTAGTATTATCTTGTGTGGGATGCTGTGACCATACATGTCAAATGGCAGTTTTGCATAGATAAATTGAACAGGACAAAGAAAAGCAGGAGGGGAATATTATCATTCCATTTCACAGAAAAACAAAACAAAACAAAACAAAATCTTAAAATACAATTAATCTCTTACCTCTTTGTACCTATAATGTAGGTATAGATATGAAGGTTGTTATTATTGGCTATTTTCATTCTTAATAGAAAGAAACTGACTATAGATATGTGAAAGGCATGATTCAGACCCCCATATTTAACATTCTACATTACAATGAGATGAATTGCTTATTAAAGTGCCTATTCACCTCTCTTAACTGTAGTCCAAGGCTAAGGGAAGGGTTTCTACATCTGGTCAGATGACATCCACCATTATCTTAGGTCATATCTTATCCGAGGTCATATGAGAAAACTGGCAGATGGGAAAAATGAACACCCGTGTCTTTTAATTTCTAGCCCAATATTCCCACTGAAGGGCCCTCCTTTTCCAAAATGGAGATTGCTAAGGACTGCTCCTCATGAATCAGAAAATGTACTCATTTAGATGTATGATATAATATTAGGTAAACCGTTAAACACACAGCTTTAAGGTTTTGAGCTCACAGGCAGATCCTGTTGACTTGAGCTGCCTTTTGTATCTCCTGGTGCTGCAGAGGGTAACAGGTCCTGGAAGAGACCATCTTGTGGTAAGGATGTCTTGAAGAGAGGTACAATAAGGTGAATGATTTACATACAAAGTGTGCCAACTGCTAGCTCTAAGTACCTAGGTAAAGGGCTCTCATAAACGATTTCCTCAAAACACTGATTACAGTCTATTTTTCCTTATGTATCGGTTTCCCTCCTATGATAATCACCATGTTGTTTTTGAGTACTGCTATATATTAATTGGTAGCTTTATCACCATAAGCTTTTTTACAATTCACATCTAAGTAACATAGATTATAAAAACTAAAGCATATAAAATATTTTTAAAACACACTAAAACATTTTACAAATATCCAGACTTAACACATCTTAGTATAATCGAATTTTTCATCCCACAATGTAAATACATTCTGGCTTTCCTGCTCTGTTCCTGTGACTCAGTATTTCTCTTCCCAAAAAGGAATATGTATGTGTGTGTGTGTGTATATATGTGTGTGTATATATCATCTTACATGTATAGTGAATAAAGTACAGTACTAAGACGGATATACAGAAATAGATAAGAGAAGGATCACTCAAAAGATCACCAGAGATGACTAAAGAGAACCAAGATAGTGGTATAATTTAAATTTATGTTTTAAAATTCAAAAATTTTATGGTAATAGTGAAACTGTTTTGAATTCTACTCAATTTCATATTTCTTGCTGATTTCATATCTGAAAGCTCAAATAAAGTAAAAGGCACTGTTCTGGCAGCATTTCCTGACAAATAAGAAGCAGCAAGAATTAGAAGTGTTTGGTAAAACCTCACCTACTTTCATTTTGTGGTGGTGTATTTTTTTTAAACAAAGCTGTACATGTGAAATCTGAATAAGTCCTTTAAATTGTTGACCATAACAATCCGTCTGAATGTTCAGAATTTACACTAATATATTAATTAGATAATCGCAGGAGTGATATCTATCAGATAATCACAGATTATCTCAGATTAGATCAGAAACGCATTATTGTCACCTGTAGTACACTTCCAAGTAGTGATATTATATATAGTGATATCTGTATTTACTTAGCATGCCTTAAAAATATGCTGGTTTATACTTCACCATCTATATTGCTGGATTTCTTGGAAGTGACATGGCATAAATGCGTGTACATACTTTGATATGATTATATGCTAAAATTGCTTACCAGATTATTAAAATATTTCAATGATGATACAAAAGCAGATATCCTTGAATCTACATGTCCTTCAAATATGGCTTAGTTTCTAGTGTTAAAACTAATACATTAGTTAGATTAACTTCCTGTCCAATTTTTCATCACATCCCCATTAAAAGTGAAGTGGTTTCATTACATAATAATGGAAAATGTCAGGAAATCTGAAAAGGATTCTGACAGTTATGGCAAAGCTGTAATGTGAGAACCATGGAAACATGATGGAGTGAGTAGCACAAGATAAATATCTTTTTGGAATAAGACTGAACTAGAAAAGCGTTTTCATCATCATAATTGAAGGACTGAATGAGCATCAGTATAGACACTAGCACTCTGTATTCAACCACACTATCTCTTTTGCTGCAAGGAATTCTTTACTTCGTATGTTAAACTCTACAGCTCTATAGTTTAGCTACAGGTTTGAATACTGATGCTGTAGCCTGCGGAGCATGTGGCACTCTTCAGAGGCACCATGATTCTTCCCTCTCCATGGCACTTGCAAGCAAAGGTCTTGGAGTTTTCACCTTGTCACTTCAGGCGTGGGAGAAGATAATCTAGAAGATAATAAGATGCAACATAAAATATTCTAATGGCACTACCTGTAGCATCCATTTCCAACTATTTTGATAACTGTAATACAGGAAAATATCCCAAGCATGACAACAGCATGACCAGGTAACCAAGGTCAGTCCTTGAGGGTGAAGCATGTAATAGGGACACATACCCTTTGGGCTACAGTCATTGGAGGACACTATTAATTGTCACTAGAGGTCAGTACGAGCCCACAGAATTTTCTGGATCCAACAATTTCTGGAGATGGCTGTGGTACCCTCGCAAGCCACAGGTGTGGATGCACTACTCCTTCAGTACAGAGTTCCTGTAAAATGGGATGGGGGCTTCAAAATATTTGATATAGGTCCTGTGAGGAAACTGGAATTCACGAGAACTCTTTGTTTTTTTCTGCTCTTTGTGCTGCTTCATTATGTACTTTCTTTCTTCATCCTCAGCATTTTATTCAGACTCCTTTCCTTATGCAGTACTTCAGCAATTTTTCTGTCTTTTCTCTTTCTTAGAGCAAGCAGAGAGGTCTCCTAATTACATTTCATCTCCTTCCCTCCTTTCCACAGCAGTTCTTATTCTTAATTGAAGTTCATTTAAATATTTGTTATTATTTATTTATCAGTTCATTTCAAGTTGTGGGCTAAGATTCATACTTGTTTTAGAAACTCCTTCATTTGTTCATTGTTATAGACGTAAGATGAATCAAGTCTAGGAGCAGAAAAAATATCTTGAGCTTGTAGGAGTTTAGGGGGGGGGTGGTTTTGGTTGGGTGGGGGCGGAGGTTTTTTTCCAGTAGGAAGCTGCCTTCCAGCAGAAAATGGTGTACAGGGATGGCAAATATGATCTATAGTTTGCAATCCCAGGTTTGCTATCGACCAACTCTACTACCTCAGGCAGGCTTTTAACCTTTCTGATCTTCACTCTTTCCACCTTTAAGATGTGAATATCAACCCCTACCTTGGAGAAGTGCTACTGAGATCTCCAGAGAAAAATATCTAAAACAGTATAGTAGTTTGAAAAGATTCGCTTAACTAAGCTATGTTCAACTAACCCTGCAAACAGATTTTCATTTTTAGTTCAATAAGTGAAAGTAAAGATCAGAAGAGATTATTAAACATCATAGTTTAATAGGCACACACACATGTATTTATATGTAAATTTTATAAGCATGATGTCATATTTTTGCTCTATTTAGTCTTTCTGCAAGGGAATTATTTAATTATCATACTCAATAGTTCTAGTGCTACTGACTTTCAGAGGTCATATATTTTTCTGTCCCAATGTCAGTATTCATGACAGCTATAGCATTTAAATTGGTTATACTGATTTGTGTGTGTGAATATTCTTACTGAAAAAATAAGGAATAAGTATAGTTGAAAAAGAAAGAATTCATATGATATTATTAATTTCCTAAAAGTTCATAGCAAATATTAATTCAAATATTCAAAGTATTTTCTGGTATATTTCACAAATGAAAGTAAGAGGAAAAATATTAAATTTATAGAAGAAAACATAAAAATCCCTATAACGCACCAATAAAAACAGGCAGATGTCAACGTTGTGTTTCAATTATTCTGACTGCAGGTAATAAGGCAGAAGTGATGGAGTAACTTGAACTCTGGGTATAAAGGCATTTAGGCAACCTCTTCCCTTGATACTGGAGCATATTTCCAAGTAGCTCAACAATGTAGTGTATGTTTTTAAAATTAAAAGGAACTCACTGGAAAAATGAACCCTAACAATACAGAATGTCAGGACTAGAGTAAGACAGACTAGTCTTGTAGAAGTAGTCAGTTTGCAGGTGGGTAAGAGGCTATCTTGGAGAGAAAACAGTGAAAATCGTTGCACAATTGAAAGATGTAAGGGTGCCAGTAGCAACACTGATATAAATCCTCGGCATCAATAACATGCAAGAGTAAAGAAGTAAGAAATGTCACATTCATTTATTTAAAAGCTGAAGCAAACATGTTCTTGGTGTCATAGAACTATGAAAAGAGGTATTGAAAAATAGGTAAAAATACCTCAAATATGGTTATTACCTACTGTTTTATAACTATAGAGGAAAAAATAGAATGTTCATTCACTTAATATATTTTAACCATTCAAGGAAAATAAACAGGTATAAGGACTGTCATCTTGAAAATAACAGAAGCAGGACTGAAAAGGTTTGTTGGATATAAATTAAGGCAGCATTAAGTTAGTTTTTCTGATTAAGCCACAAATGCAGAATCTTGTAGCATGCAGGTAGCACTGTCTACACTGAGCATGTGATGTGGTTTGGCTTAACTTCAGCGTTAAAATCATGGACATTAGTAATGTTTGTTTTTTCCGCTATTATATACAAGCCAGATATATGTTTCCATTTCTGAAATAGAAAAGCATTACTGATGAAAGAAATGTGCAAATCCAACTTCTGATATTGTTTTGTATGGTGAAGATCTCTAAGGAATATTTACTTGTCTAATAGTTTTATTATTTAATAGCCTTTTCATATTTAGTCTCCTCAAGTGGCAATTTTTTGTATGGAAATATAAACTAGGATTGTAATACTCTTCTTTTTTAATAGACCTCTCAGCAAAAATCAATATTTCCATTTCCTCTTTTCATTCCTGACAACCATTCCTGAGGGTATTAAAATTTGTACACTAACTTTTTATTGTCGTCTCATTTTGGTAGCTGAAGCCCTCTTCAATGGATTAATATCTGTAGATTATCTAAAATCATTCTCAGTACTAGTAATATATAACATACTTCATACTTTAATTTCACACAAATAGGCGCTACTCCTTTATGACTAGAAAGGTATATGTCCTTCCATGGGAAAAGGATTATAAAAAATTTGTAATAAATATATCAGACAGAAGCTAAACAAGATGCTACTGACCTGATTTTTAGAGAGGTCTTTCCACTGTAGACTTTCCTTACCATCTTTTTTTTTTTCCTAAAGTTTGGGGGGGTGGCATTGCTGGTTATTTGTTTGTTTGGAGGTGGGTTTTTAAGTGTTTATTGTTTCTTTGTATTTTGCTCATAAATAGAATTTTACACTGTTTTGTTAATTTGAAGTTGGGTCTTGATGATCAAATCCAAATTTTCATATTGTGGGTGTCAGGATTCTGTGTCAGGATCCATCTGAGATATTTTAGGTAATGTTATCTGAACAATTCCTGTAGCTCCACAGTGCTGGCTTTCTGTAACAGCTATGCAGGACTGGAATTTTGTTAGCAAAAAACCAATAGGTGTAATTTGCAAAGAAAAGTTAACTTTGGACTTTGGGATATCTAGATAGCAGAAACTAAGGTCTTCTGCTCACACAGTGATAAACTTTTTTTTTTTTTTGATAAATCTTCACGAAGCTGAACATAACTTGGCCTCAAGGTATTCAGGGAGTTATCTAGGAATGCAGAGCTGTATTTTAGATTTGGAATATTTGACATCTTATTTGAATCAGAGTATTTTCATTAAATTTGATTTCTTATTTTCATGTAGTATTATAACTAGTTGTATCCATTATTTATCCTGCAGTGTGTTGCTTTAACCCTCAATTCAGCAAAGCATTGAAGTATATGCATAAATATGATTGACTTCATTGAAATCAATCCTGATATCATAATTTACTCTGGGACCTGATCTATTTCTTTAATTTGCTCCTTTGATTCACTGTGCCTGTATGAAACATTTTCTCCAAACCGTGCTGTTGCAAGTCTTAATGAGAAATGGATGGCCCATGACATTACTTACAGTATGAAATAGTTTAGAGTTTAGATAACTCAGTTTTCAGAATAGCTTATTTTTCTCTTTGATCTGGCTGATAAGGATCAATACATTTTACTAATCTTCACCGTCATCTAAGTATTTATTTTTTCCTGTGCAGGCAGTCTATCAATCAAATACTTAATACTGAGCATGATCTAAACCTATCCCTCCCAAAAAAACATCCAAGCTTGGTTTACTTTTTTAAACCCAGTAGCTGCTTTACATCATGCTAATAAAAAATTTTGGAACAACTGTTGAACAGCACGAGGTTTTGCTAAATAGCCAGATTCTATTCATACTAGGATTTCTGGAAACTTCCTTTAAAGTCTGTACTTGACATATGGTAGTAGGTTAGATTAAGCTTGGCTCTGAGTTGGTGTGGGAATTCTTATGTCTCTGTTTAAACCCCGCAAAGCATCCAGGGATTTGGCTAGAAATCTGAGAACTGGGAGATCTGTGCAAGGTCGCTAAAGGCTAGAGTAATAATACACAATTTAGAACGAACTTCTAATATTCAAAAAGCTCTGCTGTTGTCTAATCCCTGAGTTGTCCAAGTCTGGTACTTCTGTCTGCATGTTACCTCTATCAGTGATGTCCCCAGGTGCCTCTATTGTGGCTGACGCCCACAGTCATAAAAATTGTCTCCATAAAGCTGGTAGCTCCTGTGTGTTAAATATTAGTCCTTCCCCATTCCTGATGAGACCTCACTTTGTAGATGTGAGTTTCTGAAGAAAATGGAAATAGGTATATCTATCTTCCTCATTCCTTTAACCATATGATTATATTCTCACTGGAGTTAATTGAAATCTAAATCCCTACCCTCATCTGAACCCAAAGCTCCCTGATTTGAATCCAGTCTCCCATGATAGTCCCTCAGCCACTGTCAGGTATTCTGACAGTGCCTCAAGGCTGCTGAATTTAGTCCATTTATGTACAATGTCAAGGCAATGGTGGCATTGTCTTCTCAGAAATTGAGTTTCAGTATATAATCAGTGAACGCTATTCTCTCCTTAACTGTTCATGCTGACTTGCTTGATGGTTTTTGTGAATCTCTCTCTCAGCTCCTAAATCTTATAAAATCCTCTACAAGGATGTTTGGCATGTAAGGCTGGAATATGACTTCTTCCAAATGGGCAAGATATGTGTTTAATCTCACTTCAGTCTCACTGTGTCTTAGTTCTACAATGGAATTAACGCTATTCTTTCAGAGATATATTAAAGATTACGAGGTGCTCAGATACTACAGTGGTGAAGCCATATAAGTTTCTTAATTAGATAAAATCATAAAATCATAGCATCATAGAATAGTTTGGCTTGATGTGGTGGGTTGACCCTGGCTGGACGCCAGGTGCCCACCAAAGCCGCTCTATTGCTCCCCCTCCTCAGCTGGACAGGGGAGAGAAAATATAATGAAAAGCTCGTGGGTCGAGACAAGGACAGGGAGACATCACTCACCAGTTACTGTCACAGGAAAAACAGACTTGACTTGGAGAAAATTAATTATTACCAATCAAATCAGAGCAGGATAATGAGAAATAAAAACTAAATCTTAAAACACCTTCCCCCCACCCCTCCCTTCTTCCCGGGCTTAACTTCACTCCCGATTTCTCTACCTCCCTCGTAGCAGCGCAGGGGGACAGGGAATGGGAGTTGCAGTCAGTTCATCACACGCTGTTTCTGCCACTCCCTCCTCAGCGGAGGACTCCTCACACTCTTCCCCTGCTCCAGCGTGGGGTCCCTCCCACAGGAGACAGTCCTCCATGAACTTCTCCAACATGAGTCCTTCCCACGGGGTGCAGTTCTTCAGGAGCAGACTGCTCCAGTATGGGTCCCCCACGGGGCCACAAGTCCTGCCAGCAAACCTGCTCCAGTGTGGGCTCCTCTGTCTATGGGTCCACAGGTCCTGCCAGGAGCCTGCTCCAGCATGGGCTTCCCACGGGGCTCACAGCCTCCTTTGGGCATCCACCTGCTCCAGTGTGGGGTCCTCCACAGGCTGCAGGTGGATATCTGCTCCACCGTTAACCTCCATGGGCCGCAGGGGGACAGCCTGCCTCACCATGGTCTTCACCATGGGCTGCAGGGGAATCTCTGCTCCAGAGCCTGGAGCACCTCTTCCCCCTCCTTCTTCACTGACCTTGGTGTCTGCAAAGTTGTTCCTCTTGCATATTCTCACTCCTCTCTCACAGCTGCTGCACATCATTTTTTCACCCTTTCTTAAATGTGTTATCCCAGAGGCGCTACCACCATCACTGATTGGCTCAGCCTTGGCCAGCAGCAGGTCCGTCTTGGAGGTGGCTGGCATTGGCTCTATTGGACATAGGGGAATCTTCTAGCAGCTTCTCACAGAAGCCACCCCTGTAGCCCCCCACTACCAAAACCTTGCCAATACAGTTGGAAGGCACCTTTAAAGGTCATCTAGTCCATCGCCCCTGCAATTGACAGGGACATCTACAACTAGATCAGGTTGCTCAGAGCCCCGTCCAACCTGACTCTGAATGTTTCCAGGGACGGGGCACCTGCCACTACTCTGGGCAACCCGTTCCAGTGTTTGATCACCCTCATTGTAAAAAATTTCTTCCTTATATCTAGTCTAAATATATCCTTTTTTAGTTTAAAACCATTACCCCTTGTCCTATTACAACAGGCCCTGCTAAAAAGTTTGTCCCCATCTTTTTTATAAGCCCCCTTTAAATACTGAAAGGCTGCAATAAGGACTCCCTGGAGCCTTCTCTTCTCCAGGCTGAATAATGCCAACTGTCTCAGCCTTTTTCTTCATAGGAGAGGTGTTCCAGCCCTCTGATCATTTTTGTGACCCTCCTCTGGACCTGCTTTAACAGGTCCATGTCTTTCCTGTGCCAAGGGCTCCAGAGCTGGACGCAGTACTCCAGGTGGGGTCTCATCAGAGCGGAGCTGAGGGGCAGAATCACCTCCCTCGACCTGCTGGCCATGCTTCTTTCTGTGCAGCCCAGGATACGGTTGACTTTCTGACCTGTGAGAACACATTGCAGGCTGACATCCAGCTTTTCATCCACCAGTACCTGCAAGTCCTTCTTGGCAGGGCTGCTCTCAATCCCTTCATCCCCCAGCCTCTACTGATACCAGGGATTGCCCCGACCTGGGTGAAGGACCTTGCACTTGTCCTTGTTGAACCTCACGAGGTTTACACGGGCCCACTTCTCAAGCTTTTCCAGGTTCCTCTGGAGGGCATCCCATCCCTCAAGCATGTCAACCGCACCCCTCAGCGTGGCGTTGTCTGCAAACTTGCTGAGGAAGCACACAATCCCACTATGTCATTGGTGAAGATATTAAAGAGTACTGGACCCAATACAGGCCCCTGAGGGACACCACTCATCACTGATCTCTGTCTGGACATAGAGCCATTGACCACTACCCTCTGGATGCAACCATCCAACCAATTCGTCATCCACCAAACAGTCCACCCATCAAATCCACATCTCTCCAATTGAGAGAGAAGGATGTTGTGGGGGACCATGTCAAAGGCCTTATAGCAAGTCCTTTGTCCAATTTGAAGCATATACGATACAGGCAACTGCTTAAAATTGAGGCTGAATTGTACCCACAGCTGTTAAACATCACACGGGTTACACCATTTAGTTCTTGCTTTGGCAGGATATTTAGTATGCACCTAAATTTAAGTCTTAATGAGTTAGATTAAATCTCTTTGGTGCTTAGGCACATTCTTGACTTCTTTACTGAATAAAGACTTAAAACTGAACAACAAACAAGCTAAGTACAGCCAGCAGAATCATTGGACTGTTGTTCCATAAGACTGGAAAGCTGACTTTGGCATGAAGACCTGTTTGCTTAATTAAATCTCTTAATAAGTAGTCCTTCTTTATGACTTTTACATAACTAATAAGCTTAAGTACTACAGATTATTTTTCTTCAATATTATTGAGTAATTAACATTTAATTCTAATCAAATCCCATAATTTCCTGTTACGGTTAGCACAGAGACCCAGTTCCAGAATGCTCAGAGCAAGCTGTCTTCCTGTGCTAAACAGGTATTGCAGAGCAGTAAAGCTGCCCCAGAAGACTTCTCTGTGTATTCAATTAAAACACAAAGTTGCTGCCTAATTTACCCAAGTGGATGTGTTTCATATTGAATAAATGGGTTTGGGTTGGATTAGTACCTATTTCAACATTTGTGTTAAAATACAGGACTAAATGGAGCTGGGGATGTAATTCCTCTCTCTTCCCCTTCCCTGACAGTTTAAGGTGGACCTAAAACATAGTATGTATACATAGCAATAACTACATCTAGCATAAAATATCACACACACAAAAATAAGCAGAAGGTCTGTTTCTTTTTCATCTGGGGTCTTTCATGTTAAAAACGTAGATAACTTTTTTTAAAACCTAATTTTATACAACAATTGCTGTATAAAATATAACATAGATAGATACTTCTATTTTCACTAAAAGCAACATCTACGCTTCTTTTTAATTGATAAAGTAATTAAATGGGCCCTAAGTAATTGGAAACTAATGCATGTTTAGAAGAGTATTTATACTGACTCAGCAGAAATTGAACAAGATCTTATTTTCCTTACATCTTTCAGCTTTTGTGCAGAACTGATGGCACTTCGGTATTTCTGATATCCTGATAAGTATTTTGTAAGCTTGGGTAAATATAAACTAGCCAAGCATTCAATGAGCAGTAGAGAGGATTGTTTGAAAAGGTCTGGGCCTGGAAGCTCTGCGCCTGCAGAACTGGAGGAAGTCCTCCCACCAAGTGTGAAACCAAAATGTTGAAAGCTTGAACCTAGTCCTTCTTATGAGTTCCTGAAGTATGAAAATGTGTGTGCCAATAAGAATGTCCCGCGGCTGCTGTGGTAGCATGTCCAGAGCAGCTGGCTCTAGAGCATATTGCATTTCTTGCCATGTAGAGGTAAACTTCGAAGCCACCAGAAACAGAGGTTCAAGATAGATCCAAGTTCTTATTTCCAAAGCAGGTAATCCAGGTGCTCTGAGGAAACCATGAATCTTGGAGCTTCCAGATTCATAGGGGGAATTTCTGGCAGGAGCCAAAGGGATTTGTGTCTGGGGACAGTTGTCAGGGCAGGGCTGTTGGAAACCCTTGCCCCAGTGATTTCGGAGCTGCAATTAATGGTTAAGGAATTGACACGTGTGGCAATGGCACAGCATAGCTGTGCTCTCTGGAGGCTATATTTCATTTCAGAAATGTTTTCCTCCATTTTTTCTTGTTAGTGAGCCTTGGCACAGGGGAAGGGTGTGAGATACACACACAGGCTCATCTGCCCCATTAGCCACGTGTGCTGCTCGTCACAGCACCCTTACAGTGCTGCAGAGCTCCTAGTGCAGATATGACCTCTCCTGCCTCAGCAATGTATTTATACAACAGTGCTGATGATACTCTACAAAAACTCATTAGCAAATACTTAATTAGAGTCCTCTTCTTTGCGTAATCATCCTGTTTCTTTTTTTCTTTTTTTTCCCCTGACATTACCTCATCTGTTTTCTGAACAGTTGTTCTTGATATCTCTTATTTCCATTGCAAATTCTTTGAGACAGGCATTAGTCATTCAGCATGTTTTGTAAAGTGATGTGTACACTTACACTTCTATCTAAGCAAAAAACAATAAAAGCAACATCTTGAAAGATTTACTGAACAAAGCAATAACATAAGAACATTTTCTTCAAAGAGGATAAAATAGTTAACAGCAAAATTCTCATTTAATCTTACTAGATCATGGGATAATTCCCATAACTGTGAGATTACTGACACCACTGTGTATATTGTTGTTTTAATTGTTTGCTAATTAGCAGTTCATGGAGCAGACCAAATTGCTGCTTGGCATGCTGCACTGTGGCACAGCTTTGGCTCCCCCTATCTCCTACACCCCATCTGTTCTTCCCCTCTCTCCTTCCATTAGCTGTGAGCAGGGGACTGTGGTTGCTCATGGACTCAGATGAGAAAGCAGATTTTCCCCAGAAGAAATCTGACTTGGCCATTCTGGAAATTTAAAGCATAATCGAAGAAGGCGGGTTTTTTGTCTTCCCTAAAATAATATTGCACTAAAATAATAACAATAAAAACCATCTACTCCCCACTTCCAAAGCTACAGACCAGAGAAATGAACAGAACAGAGAAATAAGCAAAGGAGTAACACTGGGGGCGAGGAGGGGAATGAATATGAAAACATCTGAATAATAGGTTTCAAAGTAACAAACTAGTTTTCTTTGCTGTTTCTATAGCCACAAAGCAGTACGCACATGAGCAAAAGTAAAAATGACAAAATGCAAGCCGCAGCAACTTCTCTGAATAAACATGAAAGATCACTGACATGAAACAGGTCCCTGATCCCATTTCATATCATCTAACTCATTGTTTGAACTGCAAGCATTTTATTTTGAGCTCACAGGTCCAGTTATTATTCTTCAAAATCATACCAAAATTTGGCATAAATAGTGTGCATTGTGTCTTATGCATGACCCGAAGTCTACTTTTATTTCAAAGCTGTAAATAACATGGCCTGTCAGAGGTGGAGGCATGAGTTTCAGTCTTCAAAATTGTTTTAAAAATTCTCCCCATTATTTGCTCTGAAATTAATGTGAATATTGTGTCCTGTTCTTCACCATGGTTTGGAAGTTCTAGACTTCAATGGATTCAACAAAGGGAATGACATATTGATATGCCAGAAAATAGTTTATATAAATACATAGTAGCTAAACAAGGATGCAATGCCAGCACCACTTTCTATTTCTTGTATATTCCTTTACATCTTGGTCTTGCTTGGCACAAAATATGGAAGTCTCCGTCTTTTAGCTAATGGATGATTTTTTATTTTTTACCTTCTCCAAGAATCCAAATTAAAAATAATAGTTATTATTATAAAGGTTAATGCCACAGTTAGCTGATTGCCATCAAAAGCAAAAAGAGCAGGAGATTAGAAACACTGGGATCCAATTCCTTTGTAGATATGGCAGCAATTTGTGGCGTTCATTCCTCTGTAACTGTGCTGCTTTCTGCTTTTCGTAAGCCTTGAGATGTCACATCAAAAACTAAGCACATCTCTGCTTAATAGGTTACGTAGAAACTGGGCATGAGGAATGCTTTTTTCCAGCACCTTGAATTCTGCAGGCCTAACTAGCTAACCACGACAAGTTGTGTTCCTCAAATGAATTGACTTTCAGAGCTATTTCAAGGAAACAGAACATAGCAACATTAGCACTTCTCCTTTTACAACTGCGTTATAATTCAGTAGTGTGAATTGCACATTTATTTCTGTCCTGCCACCTATCTCAAGCAGAACTTTAGGCTTATGATCACAGCTGCATACGTACAGATGTTAAACACCCTTAAAATGGTACCTCGTACAGCTGCAATTTTAAGATCATACTTTGTATTGCCATAATTTTTCTAGACCTCAGTATGAGATTAAATTATCAGACAAATACACAAATCACAATGTCCAATTACAGCTTCTAAAAATACTTCCTAGTTAATTTTTTCACACCTTTCAGTTTGATTCTTATGTCTTTCAGGAGCAGCAATGTTTGGGTTCTGGCCATACATTTGCACCCATCGTGACAACTGGCAGCACTGTAGCTGTTATTTCTTCTTTGATATTGCAAAGCTGTTATCTTTTTGTCTCTAGTGATGAAAATGTATAGTGAAATGTGTAAAAAGTATCTAATTCAAGTCAATGGCCTTTTCATTAGCCTGACATGAATCTTCTGTTTTGTAAGGGTCATAAAGAGCTGTAGAGAGACATGCGGTCACCTCTTGCCTTTGTACAGTGAGCCTCTCAGCAAGAGGCATTGATCTTATGAGCCATGGGAGCCTCAGGTGAGGCTCATCTCTGCAAGGCAAGGTAGCATAATGTCTCAGGAATATAGTGAAGATAATTCTGGGTGTCTGGAGATGGAAGAAAACAAGGTGAACTGTTCAAAAAGTCCATTAGATGTAGAATACAATTATTGGATTATTATGCTGTAATATTACCAGAAAAATTGTAAAGTTGCTTAATAGTTGCTCTACTGTTCTCCATTATCTCATTCAATCAAGTCACACCATGGGATCAAACCAAACACTTAGTTACAGGTATGAAACAGTGTAGCTGACACATATCAAAAGGAGGAGTTCAGCATTTTGTTGTGTTATTGACTTTGGAGGATTCACGTTTTGCATAAAATAAAATATACTTTAAGGTCCTCCAGAGACAGTCAAGTGTCTGTGACACTGTCAGTAATAAATTCAGGCTGCTGAATGACAAATGCATAACTTGGGAAGATTTGTTCTTTTTGTTAGGGGGCAGAGGGTTTTTTTGGTTTGGATTATTTTTTGAGAATGCCTGCAGTTTTTCAGGAAACTGAAAAAAGATTAGCAGACACTGCATTTAAAAGATATTTTAGTATGCTCTGAGCACCAGCATAGACATTCTGCACTCACTGGAGCTAATGCTTAGGTATTCTTCTGCTTTCCTCTCTGGTTGTGCGTAACTAAGTGTCTTGACAATAGTTGCTACCTATCTCCTGCAGCATTTGCCTTATGCCACTTTCCTACATTCAGAATCAGGCTTTATATTTAACTTTTGCTACAGAAATAGAGCCATTCTTCCTAGGAGATTATCTCTTCCTAGCCAAAGACAGAGCAAAGGCATCCATGCTGTTTCTCGTATATCTATTCATTGTTAGTAACAATGTCTTCCATGGGATACTGCAATATTCAGTAGGAATTGAAAGAACAGATCAACCATGATTGTAGTCCTTTCTCTTAGATAAATCTCAGGTGTGAAAATACTGTCAATAATGAGAAGCCTTTTTTTTCCCTACAGGTTCAAAAGGATAGATCTTTTCCTCTTCCCTGTTCAACATAGGTGTTAAACCAGTCAGCAATATTATAAAATGCTACAGGCTTAAATGCCTGCCATGTGCTGATGGTGCACAGCTGCACAGATTGTTGCATCAGGAAACAGAAAGCTCTCTCATCCAGATTCTCATTGCCTGTAAAAATAAAGCACCAGCCAAATATCAGTGACTTAAACTTAAGGAGGAGGTAGATAAGGATGAAATGAATAGTAAATTTCTGCAAAGTTTTCATAGGTCTAATGGCCTTCAAAGGCATGCATGCTTTGCGTCAGGTAACAACTAGGCATGCATTAGCAGTTGGAGGAAAGACGACATTTGATCACTTCTACCTCACAGGAAACACTAAGTACAGACATAATATATGAAGAAATACTTAGCATTGCTTCTCCACATTTTTGACCATTTAACTCTTTTTGTGAAGCAGTGAGGAAGGAGGGAGTAAGACAGACCCAAAATGTTGCTCTGATCAGATATTTTCTAATCTCCTTTCTAGTTTGACCCCTAACAGGGAGAAATGCGAATCAAACACCTCCCTTTTGGTGTTTTACTTTCACCAGAGTGAAATGCTGATGCTTGACTACTGAAAGTGATGCCAAAATTAGTATCAGTAGAGATTTAAGCTGCTCCGAGTACCAATGGGCCACAACACTTTAAAAAATGAACAAAAATTTTAATCTTCTTCTGATTTTATGTCAAAGTTATTCAGGTCCTCTACAGAGAGAAGCAGCAAAAGTCCTAAACTCTACTTAGGATAGGTTGGCAGAACTAGACAAGCACTTTGCACTAAAAGCCCGTTGACAGTGCTGAGATCTGGGTATGGATTTATTCAAACAGAAATCCAACAAAGGTTTTGCACCATTTCCCTCAGAATATACAGATCTCTTATTCGCATTAACCTTTTTATGTGAGAAGACAAACACGCTTCATGAAACTCAAATAAGACCTTTACATTTATCAGAGAATTTAATTCTAACCATTTACCATGGATTAAGAATCGGATTAAGAATGTATTACTAACAATATCCAGCTGGAAGGATGTAAGTGCAAAACTGGGTCATACCAACAGCTTTGGCCAACGATTATGTAGATAAATGCAATAATCTAAACAGAATATCAGTGTGCAGATATTTCCCTAAAAGCTATATTTGGAATGATTTTAATATTGTTGCCTATTTAATCAACTATTGTAGCAACGCTACTGACCATCTGTCCTAAACACATGATGGATATCTGGTGCTTGGATTACAGGATCTTTATAGGCTCCAGATTTGCTAGTCTGGAAACACAATGCCTAGATGAAGGCTTTACTAGCAGCTAAAAGCTAGAATCTTGCTGTGTTTTCCTTGCTTTCTAAAGTTTGTGGTATTCAGGTCTTTTGAGCAATGTATGTGCATCAAAATGAAATGATAATTCTGGTTAGATTCAACTATGTTGTTGCTCGTAGGACAAAATAATCTTGATAAAGATAACTGTCTTTGCTCCATATAATCTACCATGTAATGAAAGTGTTTTGAACTAATTTGGAACTGGTCATATTCCTCAAAGATATTTTTCCTTGTTAGCGACAAGTTTCTGATTGAAGACCAGCTTCTTCTGAATACTAAGAGATATGGAATAGAAGTCAGTCCTGTCTCAAAACAAAGTTGGTGGCTGAGTAGATGACTTCTGTCCAGAATATAGAAATACAGAATAGTTGCCTCTACCAGAGGTCTGTGTCCCAAGTAGTTAGGAAATGTGAAATAATATATTGATTTCGTAAAACAAGTTCAACTGTCAAATGTGATAAGTAAGTCACACTGTCAAATGAAAATGACAAAGCAATATGTCAATGTGTTTAATCCATTGATAATGTACCTTTTATCTGGAATGATTTTAAAATTGTAATAGCAATAATGATCTTCATAGAATCAGCAGAACACAGTAGAAGGAAAAAAAAATTGGCGACACCATAGGAAATTAAATATTGTTTAATACTGAATAGTTTCTTCTCACAACTCAGTTTTTAAGACTAGTCCTTAGAAATGTACTGTACATGCTAATAATGCAGTCATTCAGAGCATCTTTTAAAATGGTCTTTTCCATGTTTGTCTTCCAGAATTCATTGTTAAGAGTGTATGCACACCTTAAACAGAACTGAAAGTGTTTACCAACTGCACAATGGAAGATAATGACTCAAAATCAATTCTTGGATTTGAATTACAGTCAACTGTGAAGATTATTTAGGAAATAAAAAGTAAAAAGAAATGTCATAATGAGTTATTCAAGGATTTTAAATACTCCATCAAGAGCTCTAGTTTTATTACCATAAATCAGAAGATAAATTCCATTTCAAATGAAGAATCACTCATTTTCTGAAAGAGGAAAGAGGCAGAATAAAGAATCTCTTCAGTGATGATTTTATAGTCATTGAATCTAGTTGCTCATTTTGCTCACCTCTGCAGCCTTTTCTTCAAACTTTCTGAGCCTGTCCCAGTTCTAGGCAGGAAGGCTTCCTCATTTCTTTACAAAGTAACTAAGTGTTTGTGGTTTAGACTCCTTGACTTTTGTCTTCATAAAAAGTCTTAACTGCCTGGATAAATTTTCAGTGCAGTATGAAGCAGCCCCCCTCCCATATTTGCAGCCCTCACCTTTGCTGCCTGGAACTGGGAACATATGAGAACTGTTTCTGGGATGGCCCTGCTGAGGGAAAAACGCAGTTTCAGGTGGAATATAGAATGTTCCCAAGGATCAAATGTATTTTCTTTTTTTGTGGTTTTGATGTTGTAGAGCTGGGAAAAGCAAGGTCCTATCCTGAAGGCATCTGAAGTTACTCATTGGAGTGTTAAGATACTGTGAGACACAAGATCAGGTGGGTTTAGCAGCAAGAGTTCAGGGTGAGTTCAGACTGGCTAGAAGACCAAATATGGTCAGCTTGTCCACAATATGGACAACTTTTGACTCAGGGCATCCCTAAATAATGTCATTTTCAGTGCAATTATATGAACAATGTGGACATAACTTCAATGTTTGGTTTGGATGTATAAGTGGAATTAAAATCAAATCAATTTTAGTTCTACCAAAAAGAAAATAAGCAAGCCAGGAAGACTGTAGAGTAGCTCTGTAATTACCTGTTTGTGAGGCTCTCGATAATTTCCTTTCTTTGGCGATGAACAACAGAATCTTAATCACTTTGATGTTATTGTCTTGTCTTCCTTTTCCCTTTTTAAGGGGAACTAATTTCATCTAAAATCCATCCAGCCCATTAAATTATTAGTATTTTGTATCTCTGAGAATCTGGAAAGAGTAAGATTATCTTATTCTCTGACCTGACATAAACATATACATCAGATCTATTCACTGAAGGTTTAACATCTATACCCAGTCTAATAACTGTTTGTTCCCCTGATGATCACTTATAAGAAATAAGCATTTTTAGATCACAATTCATCTCACTCTAGAATAAGATAAATTATGTCCAAAAGTGATTATTTCCCTCTCTCAACTATAAGGGAAGCCCAGCTGAACAGCTCTGGATGTTCATACCCATCTAACCTGGGTATGTCTAGGATAAGCTCATATAAATTTGTCCCATAGCAATTGAAAGAGGCAATACCTCAGTATCTAACGCTTGTAGGAACTCTAACATCTCTCACAATTACATCTGCTGATTAAAAAAGTGAATGGAAACCCCATGGGGAGGGAGCAATAGTTGAACAGAGAGAAAAATGTGGGGATATAGAAATACCTGGGGGTCAGAAAAGACTACTCTGAATAAATCAGGAGCGAAAGTGATAGAGGAAATTAGTTAGAGGTCATGCCGGAGAAGTGGTAACATTGTACTCCAGACAATTGAGTAGTCATTTACAGCACTCATTCATCATTTCTATTTAATCACAGCACCTGAAGCATAAAAGTAAATGTCAAAGCAAACTTTAAAACTGAGTTAAACGCAGATGGCTGCATGACCTGTCCCACCACACAGCCTGTCAGGCCAATTAGTACAGACATAAGTTTAATAGATCAATTGATTTGAATGTCTCTATTTAACATAATTCATTGAAGTTAACAAGGAAACACTAAAATTCCATGTTTTTCATTTTACCTAACAAAATCCTTGCTAGCACTGATTTCTATGCAGCGTAACATGAGATACATTCAAGTTAATAGGACAAATATATTCTATAAAAGATAGTACAGAAGCTTTTCTGCATGCCCCTGTTTATTTTTGATGGATGGGGCATTCAATACAGTAGACTTCATTTCACTTATTTTCCATCCAGGTGGTGACATTCATACGTGGGTACTTATTCAAACAGTTCTGTTGTTCATCATTATCACATTTGTTATATTAAAAATAACTGCAAATCAAAGATAGAAATGGGAAGCAGAAGGGACAATTAAGTTCTAAATGTGGAAGCAGTTATACCAGGGAATGGCATGTGGCAAGTGGAAAAGTCATCTATATGATACAGGGCAGTCTGCCAGCCTTGTAGGTTATCTCTTGATCAACTCCAGACATTTGAGGTTCACAAATTCATATTCAGAACTAAATAGGGCTTCGCAAAGATATTTTGTTCATTGAAATATTGTGCCACACTGGAATCAACTCGAAATAACTTGTTAACATGTCTCCTGGAGCAACAAATATGGAATTAAAAAATGTTCAATTGTCTACATCACTCATAGGCTAACATTTTTGAAAGAGCTTGCCTGTAAATGAATTTTAATAACTGTAGTCTGGAATACAGCTAGAAAGTGCAAACATGAGAAAAAACTAACCTTCTAGAGACAGAACATGAAGCAATCAGACAACAAAACTTGGGGCCATACTCATAACTCCTGGTATTAAGTGAAATTCAGTGGCTTAAGTATTCAGGTCTGTTAAACTTATTAAAAAGAGAAAAACACATAAAAAGCCCTTCCAAAGGACTTAATTATAAAATTATATTTTATATATTGGAACAGGAAAGTAAGGTATTCAAAGCCAGTCAAATTAGAAATGGAGAATGTGGTCACCCACTGCATTATCCTTGGTGGGAAAGCTTTGGCACTCCTGTACACTCACCACATGTATGCTCACTCACCTTCTCACAAGCTGTCATTTCAAAGCAGTTATGATGCCAACTAGAGATGTTCTATATACACTAACCCTGAATGAATCCAGGGTTAATAAATTCCCTCCCCCCCCCAAAAAAAAAAAAAAAGGTGGAGAAGAGAGAGGGAATCAGGATCAGGAACTTCTTTAGCTGTTTCTAGTACCCCAAAACTTACAGTATAACTACTCATTCAGAGATTACTGAAAGTCTGTCATAATGAGCCCTTTAGCCAAAAATTTTGTGTGTGATTTCTGCTGGAAATTGATTCCTCATCCAAAAATCTCACCTTTTTAATGGCAACATGAGTAAACAAGTATGCTGTCATCAGATATATGCTTAAACTGAGGTCAGAAATAGTAGTCTCCTAGCTACTGGCCATGATCTCATCTTTGCTGGAAAAGTTTACACCTCAGACATGAGTGTAGTCTATCACATGATGAAAATCGTAGTAGCTGTCATGGTTATAAATCACCATTTATTTAGATATCCATTGCAAAAACATGTATGATCATAATATTCATTTTGTCTGCAGTTCCTTGATTGCCCCAAGTGCGTGCACCCCTTTTAAAATCACTTCAACTAAAACACTCTGTAACTGACCCAACATGGTCTTTGTTTTCAGAATTATCTTTTACACACAGGAGATAGATACTGTATTCACATACATTTTAAATAAATCTCCACTTACATCTTTTGATGTCATGAGTTTACTATCAAGAACAAAAATATAGTGTCAGTCTAAATTTCTCATATCAATGACATAAAGACTCTGGCCTTTAATCTTGTTCATTAATAAATTATGGAGGCCCTTGATGACATTTAACCTGTCCTTAAAGTAGTTGTAACATTAATAATTCATGGCAGAAATTCATGTTTGAGCTATCTTTATTACTTCTGTAATCTATCACTAAGAATTATTTTTAAATTAAAGAAAAACAAAACTACAAACTGAATTAATTAATTAACTATAAATATTGGCAGTTCATAGCATAGATGAACAAATACCTAAACCCTGCATATTAGTACTTTTCCTGTTATAACTGAATTATACATTTTTGGAGGAAATGTGATCCCTTTTAATTCTAAGATAACAATACTGGATGGCATTTTTTTCAAAAGAGCAATCCAACCCATGGCAGATCTTCTGCCACCTGGGAGATAGCCTCTATTTGCTTCTATGTCTATAAGGAGATTCTTTTTTAATCCAGTAGTGTCTTTTAGCTTATCTCACAGATGGTATTAAAAAAAGAAGGAAAAAAATGCTTTTTCATACACTACTTTTAAAAAATAAAAAAAGTTTTTTTTTTCTCTGCTTCATTCCCAAGTATGTATAAAAGTTTTATCACCATCATTTCCAATATTGGTACACATGCTTAACTTTCCCTGAGTTGTGGACAAGGTTTTGACGAGTGACACAAAGTAACCAGGACAACATGAAAGCAGCCCTCAGTAGGGTTGCTAGTTTTTCTTATTGAGAAAACGTCCTTAGCTAACATCTTTCTTTTTTTCAGGGTGCTTTGCATTTAAATAATTATCTATATATATATCAAAAAGTGATAGGTGTTTCCTCTCCTCATAAATAAAAAGCAATCTAAAGCAAACTAAACTATATTGTTTTCCTTTCAGCTAGCTACTTTCATCTACTGCAGAATAACTATGACATTCAGAATATGTGAAGACTCTAAAGAAGAATTTTGGATATTTATTTATTTAAAAAGAAAGGCTATAATGAAATTCACATTGTATTTTTTCAGTATGCTGGTTTGGATACTCATAGTTTTGCCTTCTGGCCTTGAAATATATGATCTTCTGAGTTTCCTCTTCATCCTCTGTCTCCAGGAGATAGGGAGAGAACAGATTGCCTATAATGATATTATTGTGCTCTTTCAACTTTATTTTAATACAGCCAAACTCATCGTTCAAATCTTCAGGAAAGAGTTTTCTGATTGTTTTTTTACTTATTTTTTTAACAGATGCAAAATTCACTGGGTCTTCTATTTCTTATATCCTTTCTTTCATAATAATAGAAAACATTCTCATCTACAGTTTAAGGATATAGCAAAGGATGAATGAGTATTTGGTAGTCATACAGAAAAGCATGCCTCTTGGATGCTTGTTTGCTGTATTTTGTTAAATGTGCCCAGAGTACAGAAGTTTATCTTTGTCTGCACTGTTTAGATTAAAAAGTGCTTACTAAGATCATCTAGATTTATATCATCTAAACATCTCACTATTTAAGACTTCTAAGGTGTTTCAATTTCTTTAGACCTCATAAAGATGTATTAGTGTGAAACATAATGGCCTTGTAAACACTGGGTAAACTTAAATGATTCTCCCTGTTCTTAAAGTCTTGGACATCCTTATAAATTGTTCCTTTTGGAGGAGGAGGAGCAAAATTAAATGAATAGAATCAAACTTTAGATACTTGAAATGCATTCTAGAAGACTTTATTAAAGCAAATCTGAGTTATTGATACCCGAAAATAAAACATCTAACAAAGTTTTTGCAAAAGACTCAGTTTTGCAAAACAGAGAAAATCCAGGAGTACTTGTTTCTTTCTTCTTTTATTTTTAATATTTATGTGTGTAGTGGGTTCATCATATCCTATTTTATATTCAGATCCATCTGTTTATTTAGGCAGCAGGAAGTTTGTGGGCATTAGATCGTCTCCTTCTCCAGACACCCATGGATTAGAGAAGCCAGTGTGTGAACTTCATGGGGTTCAACATGTAGGATTTGTGCAGATCCAGAGGCCAGACCAGGCCTCTGAAAATCTTGTCCCGTGTCCCTGGCTCTGAAAGAGTATATGTTATATACACTTCCAGATCAAACTATGGGCAGTCATGCATCCATTCAGCAGGAGCATTTGTGCTTCACAGCACATGTTCTCTTTTTAGCCTAAGAAAAGATGGTTGTATTTCCCTTCCTGTGAATATGATGGCATTAGTAGTCATACTGGCCAGTAGCATAAACTGTATGCGTGTGTGTGTGTTCAGGACTTCGTATATTGGCATCTTGGTCTACAGCTTCTAGGAAGTATAAATAATTCGTAAGTATTTGTTGGTGTAATAGATGTAACAAAGATATTAGCAAACAGGGTAGAAAAAAACAATATTTGTCTTTTGTCTTTCAAATAATTAAAACAACTCTTGTTGCTTTGCAGTTGAGATTTCCTGAGCTGCCAAAAATGTTAGCAATGGATTCAGCATTAATGAGGACTAGAAAAAAAAAAAAAAGAATTTTCAATATAAGCCAATAAAAATAATCTATTAAAAAAGTCCTGATTTTTTAATAGCATCTAGAGGTCTTTTACTAGAATGACTTGGTGCCAGAACTTGAAAGTGCCATTGGTGATTGATAAACTTCAGTAAGAATGTTGTCCCTGGTTACCACATAGTTTTGAAAGATTCATCATGTTTACATACAATTAATGTTTGTATGACTGTGCTGGAATATTAGTATAAAAGCAATTTGGGGTTGTTTCACAATAACTGAAGAAAATATGGTCTAAATATTTCCTGGATTTGTTTGTTTTCCCCACTTCAATCTGTCTGGCTGTAGCTTGAGGAGGAATGAAAGAAATCACTGGATATGTAAGACTGATTCTTCTTTTAAGTAGTCAGGTATTGTGGTTGTTTTTTTTTTTTATTTTGTTCACTGAATTGAAAGTCAATTAAGATGAGATTATTAAAATGCAGTTATGTATGTATGTAGTAAACATTCAGCTTTGTAGGATACAATTTTACTTTGAAAAAATTATTGAAGAAAACATCTGTTCTTAACACTTGTATTAGCACAGATGATATTAATAATCCGTATCAAGTAAGTTACTTGTAAAATCAATGTCAGTCACAGCATTGCGCTTTACACTACGTATTCAAAAAATTCACACTCTGCAAAGAAAATTCCCTTGGTGCTATGAAATCTGAAAAGGGGCAGTTTTGCTTATTGGCTCTTCCATCCACAGACATACACTATAGAATTTAGTTAAAGACAATATTACAGTGCATCTGTTTCAAGCAGATGCATCATTTTTATCATCAGCACAAAAAAGCAAACACCAACACAAATGACCATACCCATATGCTACTGACACTTATTTTTGTCACTTGTGTAACATAAATTATATTTAGCTAACAGCATATTTTAACAACAAATGGATTTCTGTTCGTGTATCTTTTTCTTAGTGTTATTTTTTGTTTCATCTCCCGCTAATGGGAGTTCATTGCTTTCAAGTGGCAACAGAATTGGAAAAATATAGTAAGCTTTTAAATATTGTGCATTCTTGCAGAAAGTTACATTTCTGTGTTTCTTTTCGAAGGCTTGGTTTGCAGGATACCAGATACTGGCCAATCTTATATTCACATCCTGGACAGTCTGCCCACTTACTCTGAGACCTGTCTGTAGTAATGAGTTTGATCAGACTGTAAATTAGGTTTCTACAATTTTATGCTGATTAAATTATTCCCTTGTGTGAGATTCATGATTTAGTAAAACAAGGATTGAGGAAAATATTCCAAAATTTTATGCTATCAGTAACATTTCCAAAGTACTAATTGCATTAAAAAATAACATCAGAAGTTGCTGATAGCAATATTTCCCCCAACCTCTGTCTCTGTTTTGCTTCACTTGGCTTTGCATATTGTCATAGAGTCTGTTTCTGTAGGGATTTGTACATATGCTGTTTTAAGAGTACGAACACAAGAATAGCTTGCCTAAGGAGGCTGCAGGATTCCCATTGCTGGAGGTTTTTAAGAACAGTTTAGATAAAGTAATGATAGAAAGCGTACAACTATAGTTTATTCTCCTGTGAAATAATTTTTTCAGCAACCTGCCAGCCCTATTTTTGTCTGGTCCTGTGATTCTATGATTTGTAGATTATTCATGGGAACAAAGTTGTGGGTATACAGCAAATGCTTGCAGTCAGACAGCTAATATGCTTTCTCCATAAAACATGGATAATAATTCTTTGAAAACAGCAGCCTTTGAAGGCAAGTGATTTTCAGAGGTCTCAAAAAGGGTCTGACACTGAGTAAAAGAATATCTGGTGTTATCAAAACTCTCTCTATAAGTTTCAGGAGGAATTTATAATGTCATACTTACTGATCTCAGCTGATTTCTAGTTATATCATTTCAGGATGAGAGCTATAATGTGACATCATCCCGTATCAAAAAGTCGCGAGTTTCTTCACTTTCTCGAGAATTTACTACTCCGTGCTGTTGAAGAAGGGTATTAAGCTTGATAACTCTTCTATCTATCTGATCCAGTACTGCAAAGTCTAAATTCCTAGTTGCAGTGGGAAAACAGAGCATGTCTCAGTGAGAGCACAACCTGAAAAAGATGGCAGTATAGTGCTGTAGGATTATAGAGACCTAGCCATGTACAAATCCTGCTTATATCAAGCAAGTTTTTAGGGAATGTTGGGGGCGGGGGATGAGAGAGAGGTTATTTTGTTTGTAAATGGAGCAGAGCTGATGGGTGTATCATCAAGGGACAAGGGTGGAATATTGAGATGCTTTTTGCTGGAATTACTTTTCAGAGAAGAACTGGTCTTCAAAGCTTTTAGAGATTTTGCTATTGCAGAATCTAGATGGAAGGCAAAAAGTAAAGCATGCTGACACTAAGTTAATGCATGTGCGCATTGCAATAGTGTCAGGAGAAGTCATGTCGCAGAGGGAGAGAAAGTCCCAAAAACACAGGCAAAGCAACCACTCAAATTAATTCCTGCAGGGCATTGCTGTAACTGGGAATTCAAGAAGAAGCTCTTTCCTTCCTCTTCTCTAACAAATTTTCATTTTTTCAACTGCTAGTTTGCTCCTTTTGACCTCATTTAAGCTGTTAGAGGTAAAAGCTGTCCCCACCCCCCCGGCCTTTTGGAAGGCACATCAAACAGTGGAAAGAGGAATTTGTTTTCAAGCTGCAAAAATGTTCTGCTAAACTCTAATGAACAAATCACCTCTACCACTGCATTTCATTTGCTTTTTTTGTGGAAGAAAGATGAGGGAAGGGTGGAAATTCATTCCTTCTCAGACCTTTGCCCCTTGAAAAGGAGCCCTATTGGCAAAATTGGAACCGTTGTTCTCAATTCAGTTATAATATAAATGGCAGAAACACTTGGACTAGGAAGCACAGGCTCTACTAAGGAAGCTAAAACATGACTCCACTGTAAAGAAAAAGAAACAGTGCAGAAGAGATCTTTTTCCTTTGTTGCTTTACTTTAGTTTTGGTTGAAATCACCCAGTTCACCCATCCAGCTGCTGCAGTACTTTCCATAGACTTAGGAACCAGAAAATACTAATAATACTGTCAATTAAGGAGAAATGTGGATGTAATCTACCAATGTCTCAAGCTAACAAAATGCTATGTGATGATGCTAGTTATGTCACCAGGCCTGAGCTGTTAATTCTCAAGGAGAGTCAGAGTATATTATCTGGGACTTAGTGTTTCACTAACACAGTCGTGCAGTTTCTGTATTGGAGCTAGCTCATGGCCAACACGAGATACAAGCAGAGCAATGGTACCTTAGTAGAGACATACTGTAACCCACTCCAGGTTGGGTACCAAAATAGTCTTCTTTTGTTAAACTCTTCTCATCACTATAACCATCAGCAGTTGCAAATCATCCTACTGAAGTTTTCTTTACTATTTTTTTGCATAAGATGGGGAATAGTGACCTGGAAGTAATTGAGTTGAATGACACTCTGTTGGCAAAAGCAACCTGTAAAAGTTATAGTAAATAGACAGACGCAAGCAGTCTGTATAAAGTGAAATTGAGAAAAGTGAAAAACAGTGTAACAGAAACTATCTGTACACACACTTCAGCGTCACCCATAGCAGTAACTGTATGCATTTTACATGCTGTCCAGTAAATCTGTCCGCAATGGACATGCATTGAAGATTAAGTTGGATATTGAAGACTGAACAGGAGAAAAGCATTTTGTACACTTTTTCTTTACTTATCAATTAAGTAACACATATTTTAAAATATTTATCATGAGATTTTTTTAAAATCACAATAGAGATCAAGAATCTATAAAAGTGCATTTCTTTTTTTCCCCCAAGTTCCAGTATTTCCCTCACGTGCTGTGCATGTATGTTTGTGATTCTGTTGCCCTCAGACTTGAAATCTGTATTTAAATTATTATTAGGTTTTAATTTAAAAGAAATTCTCTAAAACATTTTGGATCTTCAGAAGTGTTTGAAATTTTGCATATAGGTAAATTATGCTGAAATTCTTATAAGTATTTTTCATATTCTTTCTGCTCTCCTTCTTGCCCATTCTTCCATCCTTGCTATTTTTAATCCACTCACTGTAGTAAGCTCATGCACATTTGGACAGCCTGTACCTGACATTCTGATGGGAAACATGCTTAGACGTCCATTGAACCAGTTAAAGAACAGGCCACCCTGGTGTGAGTAATAATCTGTTCCAGGACATGCATGCAGTTCAAGTTGTCCTGAAAATCTTTTCTAAAACAGGCATAGTGGTTCAGTTCTGGCTAGGTATTTTTTTTGTTGCTATCAAGACATTCTAGTCTAGCACATTTCTCTTGTTGCAGTATTAAAAGATCCAAGTGATTGCAGTGAACATGACAAGACCCAACAGCAGTTGACTCATTTATTACAAAAGTGTTCTCCTATATGAATGAATCTAAGTTTGTTAGTGCATTGTAGTAAAGATAATGTATTCCCATTCTCAAAGGATCAGCCTTATATTAATTTCTTCCATGGATTTAAAACAAAGCAATGTTTAAAACTTTTAGAGTGTGATAAACATAAGACTACTTTGTTCACAATGGAAAGATATATATCCTCTCCCAATTAGAAAGTGTATTTATTATTACTGGAGTCATGTCAATAAATAGTTATAATAATGATGTTGCCAAGAGAAGTAACATTGAGTTTCTTTTTTTTTTCCTTCCCTACATTTGTATGCATACAAACATAAGTCACTCGGGCGATATATTGTTGAATCTCATTGAAATAAGTGGCTACTACTGTAGAATGTTTCAAAATTGAAAATACGTGAGAATAAACTGTTATAAGGGGGAAGGCATGGAGGAAGACAGCATACTCTAAATGAAAACTAGCTTTTAGGAATTTAACCAATTCTACTCTGTTTTTATCATTCAGTCCCATCTATTATTCTGTGTTAGACATGAGCACATGAGATCCCTCAAAGGGGTTCCTCTTTTGCTTTGCATCTAACAGAATTATCATTATTATCAGAACTCTGGAAGGTATATTAAGTTCTGTATTTCAAGGTTTAAGGAAATCCCTTACAGAGATCAAGAAGATACCCGCCAAGGAATGGACTATCATAGTCTGATTATTTTTCTTATTCTCCTTCCTGCAGCTAATGTCACATATTAGATACTGGAATTTGCCAAATTGTGAACCTGGAGATTTGTGTTCCTGTGAAATTAGTAATAATATTTTCACTTGTCTGTTTTCTTATCTGAGAACCTCACAAAGCTTTGGAATATACAGCATTCCTGAGTGTTACTGAATGCATTTAAGCTACAGATCACATTCGCACCAATCTATAATAAAAATTATATTAATACCTGTTGAGGCTTCAATTTGTGCATGCAAAAAGAGAAAATTAGAACCTAGATATTGAGTGGATTGAAGTAAAGTTTCTAAACTACAGTAATGAATGAACTGCCTTTCTGGTTGTACCCCTCTCTTCAGTCCCCTTAAGTAAAGCAAATGACCTGTGGCGTGTTCTGTAGACACATAATTGGTGGCATACACAGACCTTATGCATCTAGCACAACAGTGTTTGACTTTGGCCTTATTTTGCTTCAGAATATAAAGCCTGCTTCAATTTTCAATGTATCACATCAGGATATTTGAGGAATGTTCAGCTTGTTTTGTCTAAATAGTGCATTCATTTATTTTAAATTGAGAGTTTGAAAGTTACTGATCCAACAGTTAATTGTGTTTGCAGCTAGGTAGATGACTGACATACGGTAGTGTATTTAAGTTTATTTAGTGCATTTTAAGATTAATTTCCTTGAATGGAACAATCACATACTTTTTATTATCACTTTATTTTTAAATTGTGCATCAAATTTTGCTTAAATTCACCATGCCCTAAGCATTATAAATTCTGATCCCAATCATAGTTTGAAGGCATTGAGAACTTTCTTTTTTCTTTTGAAGGACTTGAAGGGCAAATGCAGCAAAGTAATATCACTCAGGCATGAAAATGTTTTTTCTGATTACTAAAACTCCACCTCAGTGTCTTGCAAGAGAGAGCTCATGGCTGACCAGGCAGCCCTGTATTTTTCCTATCACATAAGAGATCAGAATTCGGATTTGGCATTCGTTTTCTTCAGTGAATATTGAGAGGGAATTATTTTTGATTCCTTAAGGTCAAAACTGCTTTTTAGCAGCTGCTTAAACCAGTGCTTGAAATGCCAGTAATGTGAAATTCAGGGAGGAATACCAAGGCTTTGGAATCTTTCCAGAGGCACAGGCGATGTATTGAAATGATACTCAAATGAAAGAGCCCAGAGGTGAAAGGAAAGCAGAAAGCAGGGATTTATCTCACCTCATCTTAGACACGTGCAGTGTAGACATCAATGTCTGTACCAAGCAGACATTGCTAATCAGATTCCCTTTATAATCAAGGGAGAGAAACAGCTGCTTTTATAGCTGGATGCAGTTGATGGAATTTGGATGTCTTCTTTGGGATGATATAATTTCCACCTAAGAAGTGTCTTTTTCTCTTCCTTGACTACAAAGGGATACAAAAATGACTAGCTTAGATGCAGACACGTAGATAGCTATGTTTGGTTAAATAAATGCCACTTTGAAACACTGCAAAGAATGGCAAGAACAAATTAGAAGTATATTCATGACTTCTTTTAAATAACAGTCCAATACTGTTGGAAACACACAATGACAATGTTAAGGTACATCTGTAAATTGTAATTAAAAACAAAAATCAGGAGAGGTTATTTCTGTAAAGCACTGCTTTGCTTTTAAAGAAGAAAAAAATTGAAAACGAAATTACTAGTTAACACTTATTAATTTGCTGCTAAGCATTATTTTACTGACTGCTTTAAAAAATGCCCACAGATCAAAGGGGCTGCTTGCATTCATCAACACAACAATGTTCTGATGTGTAAAAGGAAGGAACAGCTCAGATGAGCCACAAAGAACCAATGAGCAGTATTATCAAAAGCTTGTCAGCAGTGGGTAAACCTGAAGGAGCTAGTTTGCAGCCTGAAAAGAAAGCAGCACAAACCTTTCAAAGCGGTCAGACAAGAAGCTGTGAAATTCCATCCAGGCTTATATATGTATAATCATGAAGTGACTTTCACAAACTCCATTCAGTGGTAATAACAGTAATAAGCACAGCTGTGTAATTCAACCAATGTCATAATAATCATATTTATATACTTTAAAAAAAAATACAATATAAGTACTCTGTATTATCACGATTCTTATCATGTTCGTCCTTCTTGTGCCAGAGCTCCATGCCTTCAGTCAGCCTTTTTACTCTTCTCTGTATTCCTCTCTTTCTTCTGTAAGCAGAGGGTCTTATGGCTACTTCAGGTAACATAACCAAATGAGCCTGCAGCATTGATACATATGGAGGCATTAGCACATGCTCCAGATTGCTCATTGTCTTATTTATTTTCCAAACATCTTATTTAGGTGTCTTTTATTATTACTTTTTATAATTTGTAAAGAGCTCTTAACTGCCTTTTCTAAAACGATGCTCAGGTCAATTTCTTCAGTTTAACATTTAGTCTGAAACATTTAGTTTGCATATTTGCCAATTTTGTGGAGATGTGAAATCTTCACCAGTCTTCCCAAAATCTAAGTAATGTTGTCTCATTGCAAAATTCTGCTTCTTAGCTCTCTTTTAAGATAATATAAATAAGATAAATTAATATACTCTTCCTGAGGCTTTAAGATGCGTACTGTTGACCTTTATCGTAGGGAAAAATGGTAGTTCAATTGCAGACTTTGACGTTTTGCTCCTAGACAGCCTTTAATCCGTGACAATTCTGCCCTATCGCCCAAGCTTAATTAGCTCATTTAGGACTCTCTCAGGAAAGATCTTGACAAAAACATCTTGAAAGTGTTTTTTCTCTGTTCTTCATTTCCCTTACACGCTAAGAAATGTAGCACTGAAATAAGACACTATAACAGAGAAGGAAATAGAATAAATGTTTCAAATTCAAGGTTACCTACATAGTCAGTAGGTATCATCATTGCCTTGGAGTTTCCAGCTATGGAGACTGAATTTCTTATGTTGATTGTTTTTACTCCTGATTGATAGTATTTTTTATTTTTAAGGTTGAAACTAAATCCAAGTAGATATCAGTTGTTATGAAAAATTTTGGCACTAAGGTATAAAACTGTGGTGGAATCAGTGCACTTTATTTACCAAAGTGGGATTTTTTTTAAATTTTTTTTTTTCCAGTTTTAGTTTCAAAAAATAATATTGGAGCATTCAGACTTGTTGAGATAACCTGATTCAATATTTTTGAATAAAATGTTTTAAATTTTCTTTTTCTTCATAATATATGTTGATAAACCTGTACCAGTATATATAAAACCAGAACACTGTTTGATCAGAGTAATATTTTAGAACTTTCTTTCAGAAAGACTTTTTGAAATAAGGAATATTCTTCCTAATCAAATATAGCAAGACTTTGAAATCATGAAACTCTTCTCAAAAGAGGATTGCTGTATTTTGCAGTGCTCTAAAAGCAGCATAAATTTCTTTTTTGTTAGCTGACTGACTTGAAAATGTCCTAAATTCTGTATACTGGGAAAGGTGCACAGGAAAACCTTACTGGTGGTGCCATATGGAATAATTACAGTGACAGCCCTCAAAAGGGTAAAGCACTAGGATCTGTTTTGTACAGTCAGAGCAGTAAATTAATACCCCAAGGATTAACTCACCAAAGTCTGAAGTAATCAGTAGCACAATAATTGTATCATAGACACTGAATTTTACCCAGCTAAGCTGTCACTGTGCCGCTACTGTACTGGATTGCTAATGGAAATGCTAGCTGCTAAGAAGGAGCTGGGACAGTTCTAGCATTTGACCATATTCCAAGTGACCACATTAACACAGGTAACTGATCATGACTTCATAGCATCTCTTATATTTATTTATTGTTTTATATCAGTCTTGTTGTAGACATGTTGATGAAAAGCCTCGCAAGCCTGTGAATGCTTAATAACAGGTAATGACAAAATGAGCCTGTTTTTCACATAATAGTTTTCCATATAAGCACTGGCACTTTTTAGCTATTTGTTCAGTGTTTCATGGTGATTTCAGGCACTGTTTCTAGTGAGTCTGAGGAAAGTAACATGACTTGGATCACCCTGTATGTGTTAACACTTTTTAATAAAGCATTGTAACATATAGCTATGTAAATCCTCACTTTTGCAGTGAGCAACATGTGTAGAAACGTATTTAAACAAGCACAATGTTCAGCATTGATAAATTCATCACTAAAAATAAGTTTGTTTAAGTGAGTGTGGCTAGTTCTTTTATATTTTTATTTTCAATGATAGGAATAGTCTTTTTAAAGTTGCAAAATGATCTTAATTGCAGCTGAGAAAATGTTTTTAGTGTTAAGTAGATAGCTTTTTGAAATCTAATATGCCATGTAAAGATTTATGCTTTAACAGGATATTTGACTGAATTTTTTAAAAGACTGAGTATCAGAGGCTATTTTAGTATGAAACTGAACTTTCTGTATGCCACAGAAATTTGCAGAATATATGGCATGTATAAATAAACAGCAGAATTGGAGAGCCTATACTCTTCAAATGGTTCAGATGATTCACTTTCTTTAAGTACTAAATGCATATTTTTGTGCTGTGTACTGAAGCAGTTGCAATAAACACCGTATTTACTTTTGCATCAACTAAGCTTCACTGTTTTGAAATAAAGTTATTTTTGCCTATAGAGACCTTAATTTTGGTAATATGTTAAGTGCAGTGAAATGAATACAGACACTCTCTCTGCTTTGTGATAAAGCTAAATTAATACCCAAAGGATTAACCTTCAGCACGGAGTGTACTGATTATTATTTTAGAAATTACTACTAAATGCTCTTTAAAACATGATTTAAAACATGGTTCCACCAAACAGGTTGCCAGTGATGGGGTGGGGAGGAAGAAAAACACTTCCAGTCCAACATGAATAATAATACTGATTCAAATTCAGCATTTTTTTACCCCTGTCAAATCTGCTTTAACAATTTCAATGAAGTGCTGGGCGTTTTTTCCTTGTTTGTTTGTTGTTTTTATCCTCATTTTCTGAAAGGACTTAGTTGCTATCCCACAACTTTTATATTCTTCATCAGTGCTATGTTAACAAAAGCAGAACTCAAGTTCTGGTGCAACTGTACGCCAAAAAAGTGCCATTCTGAAAAGCATCTCTTCTACCATAAGGAATTATAGTGTTTCAAAATGATCCTTAGTTCACTTAAGTCCTTTCTTCTTTGTGAATTGTTATAGGAGGTGTTGGCTTCTGCTGTGATTATGAGCCCATGGAAGTCAATAAGATGACATTGGGTCAACTCCCTCAGTATGTTTAAGCAAGAAAGGACTACTGGATTTGAGTAGTTTTCCCTGTAAACATATGACATACTACCTGAAGATGGTTAATAAACCACTAAGACCTCATTATTTTTAAAAAGTTGAGCAAATCGCATACGAACCTCATGAACTGTGCTGCAGACACTTCTAGAAAGGCTCTTCTGATCCGACATTGAGAAACAGTAGCCTAAAATGTATATGACACATGTTTTTAGTGACAGAAGAGTAACTGAACTTAAAAAAATAGAAAAAAAAAGTCCAACCACTTCTAAACATACAGAGAAAATATCATAATCATATGCCTTCAAATGTACTGCTTATCATGCATAGCAAAAATAATTAAATGTTGCTTTCTCATTACTTAATAGAGGGGATATTTCTAGATTTTTCATTCATTAGTGGAAAAGGTAAAGATGACACTATTTCCACCAAGGACTATTTTTACTGAAGGTCTGTATGCAGATTTGAAAAACCTATTTGAAGTCCTGTTATACACAATCTGACTCATATCAAGTATTTAACATCCAGGTGAATATATGATAAATTTAGGAAGTAATTAAAGTGCATTTCCACACAGAAGCTATTCAAATACTTTGTCTATTAAACTGAATCATACTTCAGAAGTCTAAGAAATGCAATCTGTTAGTTATAGAACTTTGTCATACTAATGTATATTTGCCCTAGGCTTGTGGTCTCAAATAAGTCTGATGTAATTTCACCCTCCTACTTTGGCTTAATGCTTTTCCCATCACGAAAAATCTAGTTGTATTTTAAGCCCATTGTGTACTTTTGTAATCATGGCCTAAATTTAGGGTAGCCTATCTTTTGGATTGGCCTGTACATTATAAGTATTTGTATGGAATAATTTGTCTTGTCTCATATACTCAAATCCAACACTGTTTTTTAGCTATAGTTCCTGTTGTTTGAAAATTTTTGAACTCCAGGAGAAGCATATATCCACTTCTTGATTAAACTCTTCTACAAGGAAAGGGTACTTTCAAAATTTGCATATGTTGTCTATATGCATTTCAGTATTTTACATGATATTATGAGCATTTTTCTCTTTTCAGAATATTTTAGTTGTGCGAAGATGTACTGTGGAATCATTGTGCTCAGAGATATTTGGTTCTAATGTTGTAAAACATATAAATTCTGCTTATTCACATGGCAAACAAACATTATTTTTATTTAATTTATTAAAATCATGACTTTGACACTTCTGGCAGAGAAGCTGGTGCCTGACCCCTCCGGGGACTGGAAGCCTGTCCCAGCCATGGAGCCGCTGGTGGCACTGCTCTTTGCTCTCTCTTTGCCTGCACAAAGTGACTACGCATGCACTGAGAAATGTTTGCACTCATTCTCCGTGGAAGTAATTTAAAAATATATCTCAAAGGCAGTATATGCAGAAGACTTTGCACATGTTCAAAGCAAAGCATGTGATTGTGTTCTTTACTGGCTCAATTCCAGAGCGACATAAAATGTAGGCAAACTATGAAAATTAAAAATAGAAAGGAAATTACTTAATGAGGCTCACAATGCTCTACACATATGTAGTGTATTTTTTTTTTCCAAAGTGCAGAAATAAAGTAGGGATTATCTTTCTTTTTTTCCCTTTTCTACTGAGAACAATTTAAAAAAAGGGAAAAATACACTTATTGTACTAGAAGATCTTCAGAATTATTTTTTGTATCTCAGCAGTAGGATAAATACCACATAACAGTACCTAAACATTTGAGAAAAACCTTGTGTTACTTTTATTGTGCAGTAAATTTTCTATATAACACATGTAAATTGTTCACAAGCATGAACACAGTACCTTGGGGCTAAATTAATTTATATAATATGCACCCTCCTTTCTCATGTACACTTGTTGTGAGTATTGTTCAGTATTTACAAAGCATGAACACGCAATAGCTTTATAGCCAAATGTCTTCTGCTCCATTTTTCAAAATGTACTGTGCTATGTAGGTGTCCAAATGCAAATAGAGACACTTTAATGACAATGGAGGAAATCACGAAACCCCATATTTCTCCCTAACCCTTCAGTTAACTGGAAATGGCTTTAGCTCGGTGCATTCCATACTGTTTACATAAAGATTCTCTAAAGTGGTCCAGATTTCTTGGTAATCACTGTCATAAGTGAATATGTAGACCTTCCCACAGAAAAATAGGTCCCACAAACACAGAGGATTTGCTGGGATGGTGATGGAGAGAGAGTCAAGGAACTGATCTTCTGCCTTCACTACTGTAAATATAATTTCTTTTTACTTTTGCTTTTAAAGTTACCTCACCTGATACGTACCCATATTTGCTTGACTTAATTTTTGTTTAACTGACACTTTGAGTTTATGAAAAAACAGTAACCTTCATTGAAAAGAAAAAAAAAAAAAAAAGAAAAGAGAATGAAAAGAAATACTGTCAGAGAGGATGGCCATTTTTAAAACAGGACGAAAAGAAAGACAGGGATGCAAATATAGTGAAGGGTTAAAAAAAATGTGTATAATATGCTTATCTTTATAGTTGCACTGGTACACACAAAATCATGAAAAATCAATAATATTCCAAAAGAAACTAGGTGAGAAAACAATGACATATAACATTGTTTCAATCTACTGCATCATACAAGTTTCTTTCTGGGTATTACCTTGAAACTACATTAAGGTTGCAAGCTGCAGTGCTCAAGCATTAGAAAGTTGAGCACAAAGGATCCTATACGCAAAAAATTACACATTATCATATAATTAATGACTACCATAATGCTTAGTAGAAAGGGATCCTATAAACCTCTTGGATAAAAATTGTATTCAAGAAATATTCTTCATACATTTCCTCTCTCTGTAATTAGGAACTTAAGTCTCTCTCTATATACACACACCTACTGCTGACTGGCTGTTACAGTGCACCCAAAAAACCAGAACCTTACAGTTTGAATGAACAGAGGAGTTTGTAACATAGAAAAAAATGAAGACAGATAATACACTAAAGCTAGATTTGGTCCTTGAACATGGAGCAGATGGAGTACGTGGAGTATCTAGAGAAGCTGGCTAATAATCAAGACTTGAACAAGAGAACAGGTTGGAATTATGCCAGCAGGAAAAAAAAAAAAAAAAAAAAAAAAGCAGAATTTCCTACGTGAAAGATTTTAGATTGCATTTCTTATGATGTTTAAGTGAGACCACACCGGACTGAAATGATTTGTGGCACCTATTGAGGAGTTACATAGTTCTACAAAGTGTAAATGAATTATAACCTATATATTTGGCTTTCAGCTGTAAGCTGTTGAGAGCTTTTAAAGCTATTCTAAAAGTTTTCTGGAGAATCATGTCATTTGAAGTAAGTAATTAGGGCATCTAACAACTATGGATGAGGTAATTTTTTTTTGCCCTGCCAGTTATGAGTGAAGCATAAAAACTTGGTGCAATGGATAAAAATAAAAGTACTTCAGCACTGTAGTCAAAGAAATGGCTAGAGTATACTGTAGATACACTCGAGCTTGCTCTGAAGTGACTGTTTCAGGTATGATAGCCACCCCCCAAGGCCACAAGGACTGCAGCCTAAGCTATAAAACCCTCTTTGGATAAATTTGCCCACGGTCAGCTCTGTCACTTCAGGATTGCCATACACCAACACAAGGCAAAACGAGAGGTTGATGCCAAATCTGCAGGCTCTTGGGAGTGTCATAGACATCTCCGAGTGCTCATTCCTCTCCTGCACCTCTCATCCCCGTAGTGCCGAGCTGAATTCTGTGGGACACGCACTTTCCCAGAAGCTAGAACAAAGGAATTTTGAATGTTTTGTAGGTGTTTCCATGCAGATGTTTCCAAGTTCTTGAGCAGGTATGTCTGTACTCATTTGGTTTTCAGAAACTCAGCTAGATGGCTTCTGTTTAAGAATCTTAATATTTCCAGGAGACAAAAGATCTGATCATGATCTCTACAGTAATTTTGTTTTCATGTATTAAAATAGGCAAGTGATGGGTTTTGATTTTTAATTTTTCCATAAAACCTAATTTCCCATAAAACCACAGTGGGGTTGGGATTTTTTTAGATTTTACATGGAAAAAAAAATATTTTACAGAGATCATTCTTAGTAAAATGTCTAGTTTGTCTAAGAGAAAATTCAAAACTTCTCAAATGAAAAAAGGATACGGAGGATCTAAAGAGACTGAAAACCACCCTTTCTTTCTCATCAGAAGATGCCTTAAATTTATGCTGTAGCATAATGACTGTCTTCAGAGAAAATGGTCCAGGTGTAACTAATCACTGCTTTTGCTAAGTTTTCTGTGTGAAGTTGGACAACAGGGAAATATTCAAATACTGCCTTCTGTTCTTGTGATTATCTTTGTATTGCACACACTGTATCAGTATTTCAGTAGTCAATCTATTATAGTTCCTGCAACAAAAGAAAAATTTAAAATTTCTATATCCAGTAAACAAAAACAAATGGGATGAGCTCACCAAAACCTCTTTTGAGTTTTTCAATAAAAAAATCTCTACTGTAGCAGGATGCTTTACAATCAGTTTTTCAGGTTATCTGTACTTTGAAGCTAGTGTAACAGAATATTATACAGCACTTGCGGAATATCTGAAATACTCTGTATAATGTTCCCAACCTTTACAGCAGACAGTACATTCCTTTAAAAGCTAATGTCAGGGGCTGTGCTTTAGAATGCCTATTATTATCTCACTTTGTCAATATAAGATATTCATATTAATAACAAATGCTTTCTTGGAAAATAAACGGTACCCCATACTTCTCTCTGTGGTGCAGCTCCCTATATTGCCACAGTCTTTCCTGATTTTCACAAATGTAACTTAGGAAAGAACTACATCCTGTAGTAAATAAAAGAAGGTGAAGGACAGCTCTTATCCCTGGAGCAGCACATTGAGGTTTGAGGATGTAAAGGTGGTAAAAAACTGCTGGAAGAACAGCGGCATTTTTACCTCACAAATGGATGTATAATCTCCATGAAATATGAAGCTGAAACTAATTTGGAGATGGCAAACTGGTGCATAAAGCCTGAAAGCTGCAAACAAAATTTACTACCTGGCTAGCACTAGTAATAGTACAGGCTCTAGTAAAATTTTATGATATTCTTTTAAAGCTGAATAAAGTCATTTCACATTCTACTTATTTATTAGCTATTTGCATCAGTACAATGGTGAGTAGTTCAGTAGTTTGAAGGAGAGTAGTGTAGGTGAATCAATAATTCATGGCTCTGAATGATAGAACTAATATAGCAACCTCCTGAAATGTCAGCATGCAGTGTGAAGCCTATTAGTAAAAGGTCCTCTTTTTCACAGAGAAGTTAAATAATTATTATTCAGAACAACAGAGTACAAATCTAAACATTTAGAGACAGTCAAGAATTCTTGAAAGGCTTTTCTATTGGTACATCTTAGATAAATTCATGTTTCCAATGCCATAAATGTTTATCTTTACTCCAGACTATGAGGGGGTGAGCTGTGAATCATGATGTCGCTTGTTTGTGTTGTCATATGGAAGCCAAGGATAGTTACTGATCATGGATTCCCCATTTCCACTTGCATTATTAACTAGGACTCAGCAGACTTGTTTTTGATCTCATACTTTCTGCTTACCTGTGCCCAGGCATGAGAAAGTAAAGTCAGTGCTCATGCCTGTATGCTAGATGTAGTTTTAAAGACCACATTTAATTTTGAAAGGATCATAAACCAGAATATTCGTATACATAATGTATATATTTTTGTTACAGCTAGAGAACCTAAATATCAGGATTTAGATTTTTGCAGGTGAAAGATGAAAGTAAGCTAGCAGTTGACTATAACTCTATGAAAAAATAATAATGGCCACATGCAGTGCCGATATAAATAGACTTGCAAAGTGGACAACAGCAATCATAGCAGTGGAAGAAATGCCAAATAGGCATCTAAACAAGGTCTCTCCCTTCATAGTCTCTCTGGAGTGTTCACAGTACCAGTCATGAGTTAGGGACAAATTTCTTCATGACAAAAATTAATCATCTACTTTATGCTCTACTCTTAAAAGTGTTGAGGTATAAGTGGACTATTTTGTTTCTTATGTTGAGTTTGCATTTATATTAAGCAAACAAGGCATCAGGTGCCTTTGCTCTGTTGTTCCTGCTATACACTTGTTGGAGTAGGTCAAAATAAAGCCAATACCAATTCAAGTGAAGAAAAGTGCAAATCACACTAAATGCTTAAATTTCTCACAAATAAGTTTAAATAGCAAATAGACTGTAATGTGCAACAGCTTCATATTCAAAAAGGTCAGATTCCCTGGCATGTTCAGGATGATAAAACCATATGTGAGGTTTATGGCTGCTTTGAGTCACCAAAGCAGTGCTTTGCAGCTAAAACACCTCAGTATCCCTGCCCCGCTGCATGGGAAGTGCTGCTTATTGCGCTCTTTTACTACTTCATCTAATCATAAGCATTTTTTTCCGTGTAGCTTACGCATCCATTTAGATCAAAGCTGCTTTTAGCATACTGAATACCTTCAGATATCCAATTATTCCGGGCTGAGTTTGACTGAATGTAGTTCCTAAGTTTCCTGAGCAAATTTAATTATTTTTTTTATCCTGATTTTCATAGCTTTTCAGTTTAGAATCTGTTGTCTTGGGTTTGATTTTTTTTTCTAAACAAATGCAGCTACACTACCTTTGTGTAATGGCCTTATATAGTCTCTTAAATGCTACGGTAACCAATATAAAACATCTGGATCTGAAAAATGGGGTAGAATTCTGCAGATACACAGCATAAGACAGTGTCAGGAGCACTTCTAATAGCTGTTTAAGCAGTAGGAACACAAAAATTATGTAGGCAGAATAAGATACTTGATGTTACTTGAAGCACAGCAATAGTTCTTTAAATTGCTATCCATTAACTCCCTGCAAAGTCTAAATCATAATTTAATTGATTTCTCATACAGTACAAAAAATATTACTGTGTGAACCAAATGTCAGTTTCGTGAATTGGAGAACTCCAAGTAAATGGAAAATAAACAACATCAACTGAAAAAAAAAAAGTTACATAATTTAAAATACAGTTTTTCATTAACTTTTCAGAATAGTTTTATTTTTTGTTCATGCAATACTCTGCAAATCCATCCATATATGTTTGGAGAATACGGATACTTGGGTGCTCCTCTTGAAAATATACTGCACATCATGTATAATATATTTACACGTGATGTATTTTCCATTGCTAGTATTTTCTGAGTATTTGTCAAAGTTACTGGATTATTCTTCTACCTCAAATCATAATATCCATCTCTTCTTGGTTTTTCTAGTTGAATTTAACAATTTTGGGTTTAGTGCTAGTTAAAATTAACATTTTAGTTCTCCTACCAATGAGTTCTAGGTTATTCCTAGCCTAATAAATATAATGGCCAAGACACATTGCCGCTAACACCTCTGACCTAACTCTCTTTCCTCCAGTACGGGGTACCCTATTGAGAATGGGCCTTAGGACTGGGTGTTATCTTGTAGAGTACTAATTGTCATGGGCCAAAATTGTCTCAGGAGGATGCTCAAAAACAGTACAAATGCATGGGAACCAGTATACGAGTATGTAGCCTCACACTAATGTTTCACTAATATAGATATATTCCTTGTGGCTACTTCCATACGATACTGAGAAGTGAAAGTGTCACTATAAATACAGCCACTAGCTGGAAAATGGATAGATAAGCCAGCACTGCCAGCTCTAACTGTTTTTTGCTAGTGATGGGAGTTGTGACATTGGTATCTGTCCCTTCTGGCTCACTCAGCTTGACACTGTGGACTTGACCAAAGACCCCAAAGACCACTCTTGGAAAACTAAGTAGAGTAAACAGGAAAGGAATACACAGAATGCGTAACATCTGAAGATTTCCAGGACTTTTGCTGGTCTCAGCCCTGAAGGTCACCAAAAGTGTACTGGAGAGTAAATTCATCCTCTCAATGGCTTCCAAAGGCTGATGGGCTTTCTGAACTATCTGTGGAGAGTCAGACTCATGTTCAGGAAGCCATGAAAAGCCTAGTAGTGAGTTTTCCAATTTGATTTTGACAGCAATGATGTTGTCTGACACAAAGACATATATGTAATACATGTAATATATAATATTCTGTCATCTAGACATCTCTAAACTGGCAAGATCTTCTCAGATGCTTGAGATGCATCATTTATCTCACCTAATTTTAGACATCAAGAGTGTAGAAATCTGAGTTCACCTAGACTGTCTGGGGTTTTTTTGAGAGCTGAAGAAAATGAGTGAGAGCAACACTTCCAGGAGGCAACTCATCTGACTTATTTTAGACTTTGAAATAGGGATGAAATGTATCACTAGAGGTATATAAACTGAAGAAATATAAATCCCAGCAAAGATATCAAGCATTTTGATTGATCATTGTACTTCACCTATACTGTGCTGATTATAAATATTGTCTCTCTGAAAGAAAGAAAGAGAGAAAGAAGGAAAAAAGAAAAGAGGGAAGGGAAGGGAAGGGAAGGAATAGACTTATTATGGAGGGGATATTAAATTATTTTTGTTTATTAGACCACTTCTCTGTTCATTCAAGAAGTTTTACTGCTGACTTGACCAGTAATAATTCTGAAATTAAAATTGGGTATCACTGAAAATCTCCAGAAGATAGAAAATTTTATATTTTTCTAAATTTCCCCTAATGTGTTTAGAATTTTACCTGGTACAATAAAAATTATTCTCATTTTGATTCAGAAAATTTGAATATTGCATTTGGTTTACTTTGACATAAAATGAGGCCAAGTGTATAGCTAAGTCAAAGACACTTCTCTGCATCATACAGTTCATGGAACTGAAGTTTTTAATACATGACAGAAGATAATAATTCTTAGCAATTTAATACTTATGATGGTGATTTTTTTTCTTTTTTTTTCTTACTTCCCAAGGTTTGAGTTTCATCATCTTGGGCTTCCCTATGATCTTTGAATTTGGCTGTTTTACATGTATTTTTATTCCGTGTTATTAAGACTTTTGCAGTCTTGGTTTTGGTAAAACTTGATTAAATGGATTATACATGAAGAAGAATGAGCCAAACCCCAATCTGACACTTCAAAGTTAAACATTTGATGTGTATTCCTCTGGTGCAATGAATTATGAATTCTTCTGATTTCTAAACAGAATTTCTTCTAATTCATAAACAGAAACTATAATTAACACTAGTATTGCCTTGGGAAAAAAACTCAGCAACACACTAATGATCTCAGTTTTGCTGAACACTGGCCTAAAACACATATGACTTTTGCTCCAGAGGACCCTAACTTCCAAAATGAAAACATCACCGCAAGGCAAATTCCAGCTTAATTTTTTGTTGCAGTATGTTTTCCCAAAAATGGTTGTGAGGCACAATGTCTTGTGGCATACAGAATTAAGGAATGAATGGTTTTAGACATAGAAGTGTCTTAAACAGAGTTGTTCTGTGATTCACAAATAAGGATAGTCAATATGGTTCTAATGCTTCAGTGTATCTGGTATTATTCTGTCTACAGTATGGGCCCAACAGATACTTTGCTTATGAAGCAAACCCAGCTTCTGATTTTAAGTAAGAGAGAGCAATATCTATTATGTAGTATGATCCACCAGTGCCACAGACCATTATAAACAATGTAGTACCAACAGGAAACCTGAGGAATTTAAGACAGTTGCAGCTGCAAATGCTTCTGGGTTTTGGTTGTTTTTTGTTTGTTTGTTTGTTTTTTCCTTTACTGTTATTTATCTATTTAAAGTTTATATTACAGGAAAGCAACAGAAGAACAAAGTTTGTTTTTCTGTTTGTCCTGGAGTATAAGAATTCGAGCAACAATTGCATACGCTAACACATTTACATTACCTTAACAACATAGGCAGTGCCTAATTATAAGATCAATACATATTTCAAACAAAGCTAATGAAAATAGAAGCCAGGATTAAGTTGTCAGCAATTTTTTTAAGACCTTGATAAGTTTCTGACAATATGAGAGCGTTTAAAACAGTAATATAGACTGTTTCTTCTGAAACTGTAACTACACAGTTATTCATTCCTTGAACTGAAATAATATAGAAATCTTTTATTCTTTGACAAAACCAAAATTAATTAAAATATTGATCTTAAGAATGTTATCACTAATAGCAGCTATGAAAATATATTCACATATATATACACACATACAAATGTATACATGGATGTATACATTATATATATACAGCACCTCTACATTTAGTAGAAGCCTGCATTAAACACAATAAAGCTTCATATAGGGTCTTATCTTTTGTTGTTGTTGTTTTCACTGAGCAGCTATTTCACAGAGCAACAGTAGAGAACAGTTTTCATAATATGAAATAGTCAGTCTTAGCTGACTAAGATAGCAACAAGAATTTTAGACTGACAGCATTTAATTATCTAAATTGAATTTTGCTCTAAAGGTGTCACACAAGCTTTTATGACCTAGGAACTTCAAACAATGGTGTGTTTTAGTTACCTGGATGTTTTAATAAATCTTAATACGTATATTGTTAAAGCAAGTTTCATCCACTGAGGAGTTACATAAAAGGAGATAGTGTCATGGATCTGTACTTTTTTAACAAAAGTAAAATCTACTTGTTTCACAGTATTAGAAATGATACATCATAACATGAAAATTACCTTCTTTTTGCTTTTTAGTGTGTTTTTCTCCATAAAGTCTTTACTAAAGTGAGTCTTTAAATTCTAAATTTGTCTCTATGAGATACAAGACATGAGTTCCTCTCAATATGTTGAGTTGATAGGGTTTAATATCTTCTGCCAAATTTGTACTGTAAAAAAGCTATCCTGTGGCTCCATACAGTGAAATCTGCCAGCTTTAATGATCAAAATTAAGTATAAAAGATGTCTTGCAGTCTAGATAACAGAACTGTACCTTAAGCTTATTTCAGATAGTTAATTATTTGTGGCCAAAAGGTTGTGTGTAAACGCCTCTGATGCAAGATGGCTATTTTTTGTATTAATCCACACCAGTCACCCCTGGAACTGGTCCTGAGTGGAATCACAGAGAACAGCTGTTGCTTTTTTTTTGTTATAGCTATAGTTAGATCTGTAGTATGAACCCTGAATTAACCAGAATGAGCAACACTGATCTAAGCTAGCAGCAGACTTTAGAAGTAATGAAATTAATTTAACTGTATTAAAAACTCTCTGATTCAAAATCAGATCCCTGTTTGAAAATTAATGATGTCACCTTTTTTTCAGAGGTAGCAGCAGCAATCCGACAAACAAAAAATAGAGATATTACAGAGTGCGATAGAGTACGGGAAGTGAAGGTGAACCCACGTGCCTAGGCATTGCATATTTTCCACTTAGGTGTACACTGTGAACAGCACTCAGTTTTGGCATTACCAAGTTCATCTGTTTCTGTTCTATACATATACATAATGACATTTCCCAGTGATTCAAATATGAGAAAAGAAAGAACAAGAAACTTATAAATAATAGATATGTTTTAGTATAGTTGGTGACTTTGCTGATAAACTTGTGGTTTATGATCCTGTCTGTTCTCAAAAATACAGCATTTATGCTTGTTATCCAGTTAATAAATCTCATTTTAGTAACCGTGGTTATTCTAAAATTATTATGTCCTAAATTTGTAAGCCAATGCTTTCTCTAGCTCTCATTTTAGCCATTGCAAAAATGGGGTGGGAGGGGCCTGTATAAATCCAGATTGCACAACTGGAAAATTTGGTACATAACATATGCCACAGCCCAGTCTGTGACTTTAATGTTGTGCGGAGTGAGTATCCAGTGAGTAAAGTTACCTTTGAACTCACATGGAGCCAGTCTTGTAGAGAACTGTTTTCATATTCAGTATTAGAGCAAAGACAAACCTGTTCTAAACTGCATCCATCACTGGTGTCCCCAGGCTACAGCAAAGGCTAGCAAGGAATTCTACTTTAGTGAGAAATCCTCATGACATTATCCACCCACTTTCTTTCAGAGGTGCCACCACCATTAACAGCAAGGAGTGTATGTGATGTCAGTGGAGCTTATGACATGCTTTATGACATCAGAGAGATATACAGAAATGATCTTGCTTGTATTTCATACAGGAACTATCCACTAGTAAGGCATGACAAAATAACTGTATTTTGTTGAACACTAGACCACTTATTTCGCAACTCGTTGCATCAGAAGGGCACTGTCTGTTTCCTTAACAACCATGTATTTCAGTGCCTTGTACAATATCTCAGTTAGAAATACCAGGCAACAGAAAGTTTCATTTAAAGAACTGGACACTTTGGCTGATAGGCACAGTCAAAACCATGTTTTTTTCTATCAGTCACCAAGTCATGCAAATATGAAGAAATAAAGCCAGGACTTTCTTTCAAATGTTAGTCTTGCCTCTGACAGGCAATACATAGTCTCTACTTATCCTATAGTGTTATGGAACGGGTAAGAAATGTTTACCAGAGTGGAAATAGTTCCATGACAGAGATTTGTCTAAACTCAACCTTTCCACCACTTACCTCTATCATAATTTCAAAATCATTGCATAGTTAATAACCTGTCCAGTAAGTCTTTTCATTAATAACATAATGTAGGATTCATCTTAACAAATGGAGACATCTTAACAAATGGAGACATCTACATTGCTGATGTCTAACAAAAAGAAACCTGTTCATGTACTCGAGTGAGTCTGACCATATTATTTTAGGTCTCATTAAAGGAGATAGTACAACACTTTTCTTCCTTATATCTAGTCTGAATCTACCCTCTTTTAGTTTAAAACCATTACCTTATGCCTTTTACATTTTTAAGAGATACACTATACCTAATTTGGGGTACTCTGCATTGTCTTCTTACTTCTGAAGTATCAGTACACAGAAAATAGCTTATTGAATGAAAACAAATAAATACAGTTTTCAGAAAAAAGTGAATCTTTTTCTCCAAAGAAAATGGTGTAATTTTGTGCTTCTAGTGTAACATGTCTATTACACAAGGAAACTAATGTAATAATACTCTTTTTAAAAATTGAAAAAGGTACTATCTTCTGGAGGTTTTATTCTATTTAGAAAAGAATATTTCTAAAAGAAATTCTCTCTACAAAGTAATAATGAATGATGCCCCATTTCCTATCTGTGTCTATAGTAAGTTTTACTCTCTGTCTGCAAAACACTTTTTTAGGCAGACATTTCTATTTTTTTAATGAACATCTCATTGCTTAAATATGTTGAGCAGATTTGGAAACATTTTTCTTAGTGAAATTTTATAAGCGCTTTTTTTTTTTTAATTTTCTGAACAGAATAAAATGCTCCATTAACCACACTCTGAGGAAAGGTTCCAGCCTTGGCAGTATGTAAAAGTTGTCAGTCAGATGAGTCTCCCTCTAATCTTGCTTCAAATTCAGAATTTTAGGAAACTACGAGGATACTTTATTCTTCGAACACAGGCTCGTTCTCTCCTCTTTTTTATTAGTTTTAATTGATTTTTTCTGGACTACTGGGAAACCTCCAGTCTCTAGTAATTAAAAAGCTATTACAAATAAAAAAAAAAACAAAACAGAAGCCTTGCTTGGCATTTTTTCCAGACTCATAATTTTGCGATGTAATAACTATCAATGTTGAAAACAAAGGGAATTTGTTAAAGATGCATTCAACAGCAACCCTTTCAGTACAAAATTTATTTGTCTTGTATCCAGGTTGTTCTAGACTTCAGGAAAGAAGAGTGAAAGTCTTTGGGGATAGAGGAGTAAGAGAAATAAGTATTTTTTTTTAAATAATACAACTTATGTGTTTTTTCAATTTGATGTCCCAAAAATACATGGCTTCCTAATCTCCACTGCTGCACTGACTGCATCTAGAATCCTGTGATTTTTAAAGGAATCTTTGCTTTACTTACTATCAAAGAAACTGTGGCTATTTCCAGAAATATAAATGGCTGACAGACACTATTTGCTGAGGTTGCACAGGATTCTTCTTACTCAGAACACAGTAACTGAGGAATAACTGCCACTGGAACTGGTTGAGCTTCATAAAGTTAAGGATGTGAGAGAGACAGAGAGAACCCAGCCATACTTAGGCAAAGAGACAAGAATTTTGTTGAATGTTAAGTTATTAAATCTTTTATTGTGTTTTTTTGACAAGTCAGAGAAATAACAAATTGTAGATGATATTTGCTTTGACTGCAACTGTAAACTGTTTCTTTCTGTTTCCTAGAGGAACTGAGAGATATCTATATGTTCCACGTGAAAACTGAACATATCTAACACTAAGCAAAATCACAGCATTTGTTCAATTATTGATTTTTTTTACAATTTCAGAAAAGAATTTTCAAATAGCATCAGTGATACTAAAAATAATGGAAAATGCAATTTAAGGGAAAAAATCTTTTTTAATTTAATAAAATAATACATTGATTGTATGTTTATACCCCTGTATAAACTGGGGTATTGCTGATATGTTCAAAAGAGGATAGGCAGATACCACTGTGCAGAATTTATTCCTTTAGGACTCAATATTGAATTTTTTGGCTAATAGAGCCAAAATATTTTCTCAAATGTAAAAGTATTGATACTGTAAAACTAGGAAAAGCAATGTTACTTGGAAATATTGGCATATATACTTGCTGGTAAATTAATCAATGATTGCCTTACCTAACAAAAATCTAATACAATGGTTGTTTCTTGCTTCTCAGAAGAAAACCAGGCAATCAGAAGGAAAGTCAAAAGGCACACCAAACATGAACTTGTCCATTGCTCTTAACTTGATCTTGTACATGTTGAAGGTGAAAAAGCAAAGGAAATCAAATTAAAGTTGTTGTAGCACTTCAGCAGTGCTTTGCTGTAACCATGGTGGTCTCAGCACATACATAGAACAATGTTTGCAGAAGGAGGTAATATTTTTATTACATCAGCCAGTCTAGTTTGAAACAATTAAATAGAACTTCAAGCGCAGGTGGTCTTCTTCAGGTCTGAAATAAAAGCAGAAGCTTCCGAAACTGAATGTTACTTGGAAAAAATTTCCCACAGTTTAGTCAGGTATTAAGCACCTTAATACACTATGCCGGATATGTAGTGCTCAGATTTCTCTGGTGTGTTTACTACTAACCACTTGAGCTGAAAATTCACAGCCTTTTTCTCAGTATATGGCAGTTAAACTACAAACAAATAACAGACAATAATTAGTTATGAGAGTATGGATTTACTGAGCGGAGGAGGGAGGAAAGCCCAAGTTTTCATATTCCTTATTTCTTTCCTCCGCATGAATATATCCAAAGACATCTGCTCTTCATCAGCGACTTAGCTTTGAGCACTGTCTGAATTCAGCTTGTGAGCAATGTCTGGGTTTGGACTTTGGACTGAGATTCATCCTGCTCAGCTATCAGCTTTAAGCTACTCACAGAGATCCTTAAGTTAGAAGTGCAGTTCCTTTGGACTCTATAATCATTAATAGGAGAGAATTCCAGTTCCGCCTCCCTAACAGGAGGTGCCTAATTCCCTCCAGGGATGCAACTGAAGTAAAAGGAATGATGCACATTTTTGAAAGATTATCCAAAGAAAATTCATGCAGTACTTTCAGTGACAACAGCAGGTCTATTCGCTGCAGAAAGAACAGGTCATTTTAATTGAAATCAGAGCTGTGCCAAGGACTGCTATTTGCCTTCAGGGGACTAACTGCAGGAACCAACAGAAAACATGTTAAAAGATGAAAAATGGGCTTTGATAATATATGGAATCAGATTTTGGTATCTACATTTTTAACAACAATTTCTAAATAATTCACTCACATAGATTAGAAGGATGTTGTCATGTAAATATATAAATGTTGGTAAGATGTTTGCCCTACCAGAACTTGAAACTGCTGCCACCTATATGGACTCAATAAAGCAAGGAAACAAAGAAAGGTAATTAATTATCCTGCTACTTAATTTATCAAGAACCTTTTAAGTTTTGAACTGAACACAGACAATAAAGGTTAGAACACACTTAGATGAAAAAACAACAACAAAAAAGTGACAGGAATTTCTACCTGAAGAAATTATCCTGTGTATTCTATTTATTGCCTTCAAAGCCAGATATAGTAGGATAAGCTCAGTTACTTCTATTGCCATATGCCAGGCAAGACCAAAGCCGTTTAGGATATATGAGAAATAAGGCATGAGTCAATTATGATTATTAAGACAAACAGAAGTAAAGAGAAGTTTAAATTTAAAAATTAAGGGGAAAAGCATATGAATGTCACTGCACCAGAAAAAGAAGAAAGGTAGGCATATGAAAATGTAAAGTACTTTCCTGGGAAGAGGAGATAAACAGTACATACTTGAAATGGAGATGAGCTATGTAACACCGCTAAATTTGGGATATATGAGCAGCTGTTTAAGGACAGGTAAGTTCTACTGCAGGAATCATAAAGTGCCTATATATAAACATATGATATTCAGCAAAAAAAAAAAAATATAAACAAATAAGAGTCATTCACAGAAAGAAAAATGTAAAAATATGGGCTTAAATGAAATCTACTTTGACAAGTAAACCTGGGATATTCACATTAAAGGGTTAGAAGGAATCGTATTTTTGAAAATGAACAAGAAGTATTTCACAAACAAGAAGTTTGTTTGAAAATGAACAAGAAGTATTTCACAAACAAGAAGTATTTCACAAAAATCCCAACCTAACAGCAGGCTTAAATCTTGTCAGTCATCACCAAAAATGTTTACAGACTCTAGTTTTACCTGTCCTCTTGCATTTATGGCACATCAGCAATTAGCTGAATGTGTTTGCCTTGCATTATAGCTGCATATGTAACATAAATTCACTGCAGGGGGCAGGAATTCAGCTGTACTTCTACTGTTTATTATTCAATAAATACTGTTTCATCACCAGGAACAAAGCAGCTGTTAATATCTGCCTTTGGTTTAACAAATTATAGCTGCTTACAAAATCCAGATCTTATTCTTACCAAACTTTAATGACATTTAGATTCAGCATTGTATTTTAATACTCCCTGTGACAAGTGTTGGCTTCTCGTACATGAATAAACATAGGCATAGATATGTGGATTCCAATCTGCTAACACTTATAATTTATTAAAAAACTATCAACTCTTAAAATAACTTTCAAAGAAAAAGCACTTGGAGCTGCACTTGAGACAGCTATCAAAATCTATTTATGAAATTAAGAGTGAAGGGACGTTATAGACTGAGGTTATATCTTTGTAGGATAAATAGCTGTATTAATATTATGTAGGAGGTCATCTTGCCACAGATGGCAATTGGACTGTGAAATGATGGAACTTTTATAAAAACGTTGAGATGTCCTGAGTGGTATTAATGGAAGTTTAACTATCCAAGCAAAGAGTGGAAAATATAAAGGAGAGGAAATAAGACTGAGGGTATGTTTGCGGATGTGGCACACAATTGATTTTTAACTGAATACGTGCATCAGCTGAAGGGGAAGGAAATAATAACAGCTTAGGCATTAAGTAATACAGTCAAAGACATACACTTAAATAACCTTGTACTGCAAATTGATAAAGGCAGATAAATTCAAAGAGGAGATGATTTTTTCCTAAATTTTGTCATTTGAAAGGTAAGAAAATCATCACAGTTTTAGAGAAAAAGGAGAAAATTAATTATTTGAATGTGTAAATGTCAAGGGTTAGCAAAGAGAGACTCTAGAGACAAAGGTGGGGATGGGAGGAAAATTAGTGACACTTAGCCCAAAATGCCTTTTTGCAAAAAATCTTCAGACTAGAAAACTTTCTTAAAAGCAATGATTCTCTACTGTGCTGGGGAAATTATGGAGTTGTGGGGACAAAGATCGCCTTTTTGAAAGACTAGAGATTAGCAGTTCAGCCTTCAAAGGTGTCCGAGCTTGTCACTGTCTTTCTAAGGTAGCAAACAGAGTTCCCTTACTGCCAGCATCTTACTTGCAGAGGGCATATTCTTACTCTTTGAATGGGGGAATAAACGCTGACCAGTGAAGACCAGCCACTGTAGTAGTTTACAGTGAGCGATTCATTTGTTTGATCGCTGTCTAGTATGTGCTAGTCTATGCCCTATTTTGTTCTATTAAGACAGGGTGGTCTGTGGAGAGGAAGGCAGCCTGCTACCAGGGTCAAATGAAACCCAACTGAAGCAGGCAGGGATTGCTCCTTCTGTGAAAGCATTTAGAAATTCATAAGTGGCTTGGGGGACTTCTCCAGTGCAAGGTGAGATGTGCAGGAAGAAGAAATGAGCACAGTGAAAATGCACAATGAGCACAGAGAGACTGAATAGGCAGCCACAGGGTAACCTGGAGAAGACCAGGGGACAGATATGCACTAAGGTCTTAGTGAGGAAGGAAAAATAAGACGTCTCCTAGGGATCTAGGTGAATACAGTGGGAGATTTGCTCATCCACCTTTTATATTATTGTTGCACCCTGGAGATCTATTCAGGAACTTTGTACTCCAGTTTTGTCACCACTGCACAATGGCAACATGTAGGCAGATGCATGTTAACACTTTTTTCAACTGAAGTTCCCATTGCACAGCTCCTCATGGCATTTTAGGATAGAATTCTAACAAGTATGAATTGGCATATGAACTGAACTACTGAGGTTGCCTTTATTTATATCCCACATGTCTGACAAGGGGTTTTACTTGTGTCCATACATTCAAATGCTCCAAAATATTATTTGTCTAAAATACATGAACCAAAAGTCTGTAGGGAGAATCTGACCATCAATCAATTAGAACCTGGCAGTCCCTTGTTGCTCTGCCTGTAATTCCTGACTCTACAGAGGTAACATAAAAGTTCTGTTTCTGTTCCAAAACTCTGGTCTATCTGAGCATGGAAGATTGTCTTATTCATTGAAGATGAACTCCCAGCTGCAATGGACTACCCCAACAGTTGACCAAAACTGTTTTCTGAGCTTTGACCATACAAATAGGCTCTGGACTTACACATCTTCATTAATGTCGCTGAGAAGACTGCAGAACCATCTTGGTAATGGATCCAGAAAATATTTTTTTCTTTTTTTACCTCCACAGAAAGATCTTATCCGTTCTTCTCTCTTATCTACTTGGGACAACTACACCAAGTAGTTTATGTATTAAGTCCTGGATAATCAAATCAGGTGTAATTAAGTCCAAATTGGTTCTTAAAATCTTGAGGACCAATGTGCAGCTTAGATGGCCTGTGACATCTACATATACATATTATCCTATAATGCCAGAACACCTGACCACAATGAATGGGTAAAAGCAGTCCAAACACAGTAATGTAGGTATAAATTTAGTCCAGGAATATACCTACCCAGCCAAAGCTAATCGAAAAGCTCAGAAGGACTAAGTTTTCAATACAGACATAGAGTTTAAGGCTGAGACTTATAAAATATGAAGTGCAAAGTGATATTTATTTAAGATTTTGTCAATTAAGTCTAAGACAAAAAATCCACAGAAGCTTTGTGTAACTGAGACTCTGTAGCTTATCCATTTCTGCTATAGCATTTGCTTAGTTACTTAAAGTTCTGCTACTGTAGATATCCAAGAATCTGTCAAGTTAACTATTCTGCACATACTTCCTTCAAAGCTCATTCACAAATATCTCAGATTTTAAGTCCTTTGATGGATGCGTTATTTGTTACAAGGCCTTTATGTAAAGGTCTTTGATAGATTTTACATGTCTGTCGCATACTGGCATAATTAAGTTCACTATCTGATACAGTATCATCATCATTTTTATTTAAAAGTACCAGAAAAGGAGGCGGCATTGATACCACTGTTTACATATTACTTAAAGTCCAAAGATAAAATCTCTAAACTACAAAGTAGAAGACTTGAGACTTCTTAACCTGAAAGGTGAAATAGCTTCTGGAAGCTTACTACTCCTAGGCTTAGGCACCTGCTTCTTCTTTTCTTCAATCTGAACCTCTGTATGAGAGGCAACAGAAGAGCCCAGAGGACAAAAGGAGGACAAACAGCTGGAAACTTGACTCTCTAGCTAAGTGGTTAAGGCAGCGAGCTAGCAGACAGCAGACCAAAACATTGGTCTCAACATCAGCTCTTGTTTTACCCAGTAATCTAATATAAAATGCACAAACACTCCATGGAAATGATGCCAGACCTCAGGTTGACTCCTACCAGATGCAAACTGTAATAGAGTCAGGAACCATAAGCAGACAGATAGCTCATATAGTTTTTGGTGTTCCATTTTCATGTGTTTCTCTGTCTTTTTAAAGAGGCACACAAACAATAGAGAAAACCTCAGACAGAAGGCAGTGCTGACAATAACTATATAATAAAAGGAGTTTGTACAGTCTTCAGCAAAGCTAAATAGGGGGGAATTTTTCCCTTTCCAATCTCATGCTGTACTAGCAATATACGAGTTGCATGTAACAATAGGAGACTTTAAAAAATCACACAGAAGAGAGATTTTTAAATTGACAGCATTCCTTTGGGTTGACTCAGTACAAACTAGCATCACTACATGATACTTATCTGTGATAGTACTACACTGTCGTCATCAAAATTTCACAGAAAATGTGGAACTAATCATTTGCTTTGAATAAGACGAAGCTTGAGCTTTCTGGTCATTTGTGTTTACTACCTAGGTAGTTAATATGTCTCACTTAAAGATAAGACTAATATCATTGCAGCCTAAGGTCCCAGCTCACTCATGCCAGTTTAAAACAGATCACTGTCAAGGGTAAGGCAAGAGAATTTTGACCTTTGTACTGTAGCCATGTTAACTGTATGCAAGTAACACAGGGAGATGTCTGTTGGTGGGGTCTTGAGAGGGGACCTGCCTGAAGTGACAAAATGGCTCTTTTTAATACTTCTTTCTTCAATTTGGAAGAGCCCTTCTTACAAGTGGCATTGGTGGAAGATGACAATAAAGATTTTAAAAGGCTGTGTCATGCTCTGGGTATAGATTACAGCTAAATTCCTCTTATTTAAGCAGCTCATATTTAAAACTGACAGAGAGTTTGACTGCACTGTGAAACACAGCTGTCTGTTAGTGTTGGCCAATTTTAGGATTTTTGAGGGATGTTTTTTCCAAGCTGGTTACTTAAGAGTAAGAAAAATACACTGGGGTATACTAGAATCATAGAATCATAGAATCATAGAATCATAGAATTGTTAAGGTTGGAAAAGACCCTTGAGATCATTGAGTCCAACCATTAACCTAGCACTGCCAAGTCCACCACTAAACCATGTCTTCGAGCACCACGTCTACCCTTCTTTTAAATACCTCCAGGGATGGAGACTCAACCACTTCCCTGGGCAGCCTGTTCCAGTACCTGACTACCCTTTCGGTGAAGAAGTTCTTTCTAATATCCAACCTAAACTTCCCCTGGTGCAGCTTGAGCCCATTTCCTCTCGTCCTTTCGCTTGTTACTAAGGAGAAGAGACTGACCCCCACCTCACTACAGCCTCCTTTCAGGTAGTTGTAGAGAGTGATAAGGTCTCCCCTCAGCCTCCTTTTCTCCAGACTAAACAACCCCAGCTCCCTCAGCCGCTCCTCATCAGACTTGTGCTCTAGCCCCTTCACCAACTTCGTTGCCCTTCTTTGGACACACCCAGCAGATAATCAGTGCTTCATTATTTGGGTAAAGGGAGTCGAGATAGCCCTATGAAAGGAAAAATGTTCATAACTGAGTATGAGAAGATATTCAAGCATATGAGTATATTGCTGCCATCAAATATCAGCAAAACAAAAACCCAAATTGGTTCCGTGCAAACCTGTGCTCTCTAGATTAACATTTGGCCTTGGAAAGTGGCATGACTGTGTTCATCTGGCATCGCACATTATTCACATGTCAGGTAATAAACCCTGCAAGGACTGATATTGGTTGTCCTCTTCATCCATGGTATAGCTAAACTGTAATATAGACAAAGTCATGGTGGACAACTTGGAGTTACTGAATGTTACTGAGTGGAGGATGAACTATACAGCTCCATTAAATCCTTCTTCCTATAACTATGTTCATTCTACCGGTGTTCCTTACCCCTTCATCCTACCCCTCCACTTCTCCACTCTAATGTCCCTTATGTTCACATTACATTCCCTTTATTTCTTTATGTCCCTGGCCCTTCATTCCTGGCCCCAATCTGCCCTTAAGTTCCCTCAGCATCTCTACACAAAAAGTAAGCCTATTAATATATGCTCTTCAAAATCTTGTCCCAGCCAGATCAATTCCCACCCTTTGGCCCTCTTCCTAATGGTAAAATCCTTAACATGCACTTATATATATTTGCCAGAAGAGTGTTTATTACAGAATCTTCCTGTAGGTATGTTTCTGTTAGCCTCCTTATACCAGTCAGTATCTATACAACTGGGACTGGGGCAATTGTGCTGCTTTAAAGCAACACAATTTTCCATTTAGAGATGAACATAATGGTGATGAAGTCTAATGCTTTGTGACGCTGTGAAAAGTTTAGTATTGACCACAGTTACTTCAGTCCACTCATCTGTCTACAGGCTTTGTACGCCTTTATGCAATCCTTATTGCAATGTGTGCAAGAAGCAAATGGCTTACAGCACCTTGCACTAGTCCTTGATTAAGTAGATTGTCCATCTCAGCACTTTCTTTCCTTCTTCCCTCCTGCCCCTGCTACAATTTGTCCCCCTATTTTTAATCACACAGGGACAATGTCACTATAATTCTCCAGTGGCCTGTAGAGATTCCCATACTGCCACATGGCCTGTGACACTCCCACCATGTCCTCTCTCCTCTTTTGCTTTCTTTTTCTTCTTCCTTGGGAGCAATTTCAATAGGGTAGGAATTCTGACAGATCTCTTCTTCCACTTCTAACCTGCAAGTTTCGCTGTTCTGTTTCAGGGACATAGGTTAACTCAGCCCCTGGGCCAGATCTAGGCTGCTACTTGGCCAGCTCCACTATGTAGTCAGTGAGTAGAGTAGAACTTGGCTGAATGAGCAGAACAAAATTATTAGGTTCGGCACCCCAGGAATTGTAATTTCAGCTTCTGCCTTTCACTGCAGCACTAAAGATTCAGCCCAGCTCCCATGATAGTCAAGCTAACATAAATTGCAGCTATTATGGAATTCAAGTTAGCATTTTGGGGTGTGTTCAGGAACCAGATTAAGGGCACTCTCGAGCAAAATTTTTAGCTGAAACTGCAGAGAAGACAGAACTTTAAAAAGAACAAATAGACGGTAGACAGAAAAGAATCTACAAGCAAACAAGGAGAAATATTCACAGTTAACCATACCTCAATCATACAGAGATGCTGGGATCTTTATTGAACTGTGAGTAATCACTGTGCCTTCAAAGTGAATTCTATGTGTCATCATAAAATTAAATATTCCATTTCATATGGATATTTCAAATATCTTAGCTGAGATTTCTAAATCCAGTGTGCAGAAGAAATATTGAAATAAATGAAGACTGTTTACATTTAAGCAGCCTTGAGATATTTATCCTTGTCTTCTATACTATGGCATATAAGAATGTTGAGAGTTAATTAAATAAAAAACAGAGCAGTGCCCGACAGGTTTTGGAGCGTTAAACTAAAAGTCTGAACGGTGTTCAAGGTCATTAGCTGTAATGGGGTCACCAACCCAATACCCTCTGCAGAACTTGTTTTCTGTTTAGCAACTGTGTTTTACATTGAGTCTGTGCTGATCACTAATGTATGAGTAATAACCAATTTATTTCTTTCCCTAAATGTGCCTTTCATAACGGCAATAATAGAGTCTAGACAAGCCCTTTTCAAGGGATTAATTTTCTCTATAACTCAGGTGGCTAAAATCTTTCTGCCATTTCCTTGATGCTTCACTCTGCATGGCCCAGATACAAGGTTGTTCTTTGAAAATGTGCTACTTAATGTTTTGTTATGCTATATCAAAGGGCCAAGTAACCACGGTGGAACTTGGAATAAGCAGGATTTCTATTATTGACTTAAGCTAAAGAGATTTTTTCCATTCTGGCTAGAAAGGCTTTATTTTTCTCCTTCAGGTCTGGGGAGAGGAAACAATATGGAACCAGTAGAGCAGAAGGAACAGATGCCATTAATTGCACAGAAAAGTTTCTGTTCCTCAGGAAATAGCTGTCTCGGGTTCTTCCCAGAGTTCTTACTCCACTGGTATCTATTATTTTGAACCTATCTTGTGAAACAGTCTCCAACATTAAACTGTCTAATGTGAATATTTGTGGCTCTTTTCTGTCCTTGATTGTTTCTACACAATGCAAAGCACATTCTCAGCAGGAATCCCACTGGGGCATGGTGTATTGTACATATAATTGCTGAATATTGCAGTTGCCCTCCAGCCATTTGTACCTTATCTAAATATTCGACACTACTCAGTCAAGCGTATTTGCCTCATAGACAGGTTTGTCTATGGGGAAAGAATTATAATCAAATGAAATAAAACAGAGCATAGGTGAAAAGTCTATGTAAGCAGTAATATATTGGCACAAAATAATTATTCATTCAAATCAAACAAAACTTAATATTATTAATCCAGTAATTTTTATCCTCACATGGACTGAGTTAGTGGAGTTTTTCTTCTAGCTAAAAAGCTATAGATTCATTTTTGGCTGATATTACTGAAAATTTCTGCTCATGTCAAAGAATGTGTTTACAGAACATTCATGACACAATTTGAAGTGTGGACACAATAACTCTTCTCATTGTGGCATTAAGTCTCTTTACACATCTATACCCATTGCCTTCAGACTTTACTGTAGAAATTCCTTTCTTAAAGGACCGGGGGGAAAAAAAAAGCCTGGCAGTAGACTTGTTTTGGATATACTATGTCTTGAGAGCTGAAAGGTAAAAAGACACATTCAATACAAGTTGTACAGGCACGGTCTGGATGTGGGGACCTGTAGAGTTTACAAGAAAATGCCACAGAAATCCAGAAAATTACTATTTATTACAAGCTCTGAACCCATCATCCTAAATCACTATTTTCTAACTGCATTAACCCAATTTGAACTATCACCCACAGCTTGGTTATAATTTCAATTAAATTTTCATTTGAAAAAACTTTAGTGTACTTTGAACCCTTTGGACCAGGAGAGCTGAACCAACATCTGCAACCCTGCAACTCAGCATAGAAACCTGACTGCAGATCTTGCAGATTTCTCTATAAAAGATAATCAGTCGTTACTCAGTTCAAAATTAACAATGGCATGTCATAAATATTTAAGCTGGGCTTTTTAATGTTAGGGACCCTGCATAACAGTTAAGCATGTACATTAAAAAAATTCATATTGTTTTCCGATGGCTCAAGGCATTCCTCATTACCACTACTGCAAATACCCAGAAGTTCTAAATCTAGGCTGCTTTCACAAAGGCATTACACTTTGAACATTGAAACTAGAAAATGTTTCAGCCAGAAGTAAAATAAATAAATAAAATCAGATCAGTTTGCTAAATCATCAGATGTTAGCATAGTAACTTGCCTGGGGCATATACGTAATCATCCAATTAAAAGAACATCATGATGCAATCTAGTAAGCTATCAAACTCAGTGCTAATGATGGGGAAAATCATGTCATATAGTATCTGAGAAAAAGGGGAAACTTAAAATTTGGTCTATGTGAAATTAGTGCTTCAATGGGGAGCAAGGGGGTGACCAGATTATGTTCTAGCTGATGTTGGAGGGGAAAAAAAAAAAAATAGAGGGTTTTTTTGTGTATGTGTTAGATGATTGTTATTTTAATTTGAATAAGGTATGCTGCAATGCTCTTTTCCTAACTGAAGATCTGTGGCTAACCTTGCTAACCCCAGTAATGATACCCTATAAACTGTTAAAAAAGGCTTTATCTACAGAAATGCAGGTATAGATTCTTTCCTGGTATCAGTTACTTACGATAGAAAATGCTACTGCTAGTCAGGAAGCACTGGCAAATACACCAAGTGTTTAATAGAGAAAGCCAAAAAAACAGGCCTTCAAATCCTCAAAAAAAAAAAAAAAAAAAAAAGCCTCAAAAAGGGTATAAGCAGTTCACCAGCTAAATTTCATGTTACACTTAAATCCTGATTTTTTTCCCATGTCCAAAAGATTCAAGCCATCAGCTGTGCTGAAGCAGCACTCCGTGGTCTTAGTCAACCTTGAATCTGAAAGTATTTGGGTTGATTCCACAGCCTCCCTTCTCAGAAAGAAAGCTGATATTTTCTTCAGCCCTATTAAATATGCTTATTGTTCTAGAAGCTTTATAGACATCTGTTAAAATAATTAAATCATGACAAAACAATTGATAAACTGGGGAACAGAACTCAGAAAGTACGAGTGAGTGGTGACCGGCTCTAGACAGTGCCCCCATCAAATGGGAATAGGCTTTTTTAATCAGAACGCTTCTTCATTGCTAGGTCTATCCTTGAAAAACATCTGCATGTGGTAAGACTGTGCACCAATCTCTAGTGGGCTGAGTTAGACAGAAAAGTGGGTAATTTTTGCAAAGACCTGTATTCTCATGCATCACTGCCTGATAGTCCCAGGTTGCATGACAGGTAAGCCGCCTTTCACAATTCCCCAGTTCTCTGAGATCTCTCTCATGCATGAGGAGAGCAGTGCCTTGGCCCATCTAACCCTTCTAAAGTTTATGATATCATCCATGCCAGAATGACAGCGTGTCTACCATCTCCCTGGTTAGCTCTGTCTATTATGGATGACAACGTATTTAAATGTGTTATTGAAATGAAAGTAGCAGTCAAATAAAAGCATGAAATCTTGATCCTCTAATTACTAAAATAAATTATGACTGCTCTAGAGTAAGTGTAACACGATGTTAATTAAATGCAATGTCAAAGAGCATGTACTATACAAACAGCTTTTTTTCCTTTGGACGGAGCTCTGAGCAACCTGATCTAGTTGAAGATGTACCTGCTCATTGCAGGGGGGTTGGACTAGATGACCTTTAAAGGTTCCTTCCAACCCAAACTATTCTATGATTCTATGATTCCTTGCAAAGTTCTTTGTAGAACTGGTGTTATTAAACAGATACAAGAAGAAAAAAAATCTGTGCTCACTTGTATTGATCCTGTCCTGACAGTGGCCCTGACCCTTTTAAAAAATAGCTACAGTTGGTGGAGCTGACTTTGTTTGTTGCTCATTTCCTCCTTTTCAAAGGAAAAGTCTGGAAGTAAAACTAGTCTGAAAATCAGAACCCAGAACTGTCCATAGAACTGTATTATGGCTGTGACAGGAAAAAAACGCCCTTTAACACATGAGCCTAAAGACTGTAAACTGGATATTCCAGGTTGTTGCTGGAGAGCGAGGTAGCAAAAGATCATGACTCTGTTATGAACTTTGTATATAAGGAAACCAAAGAAATTTCCTTTTGTGTGATACTGACATCTTACTGACATCTTTGAGGGAAAAAGAGAATGTTTATTCAGCTGTTACACAATATTATAATACTTTCAAAATTTTTTATTATTCAACATAAGTACAAATTGCTGTAGGAAGGAAGCAATTTTCTATAATGTTAAAGGAATAGACAAATGTTCAAACACAGGTTGTTAATTATGTGAAAATAGCTACAGTTCTGAAATGTTTTGTTCTGAGATAACACTTAAATGCAATTTTTACCTTTTCTATAAAGCAAAATTATGAAAAGCATATTTGGCAAGATGATCAAAACAGTGAGGTTTTTTTATGAAATTAAAAGATTTACTTTTTCATTCAGTTTTTAATTCTTAAAGAGATAACTATGTGTTCAAAACAATTTCCTTCAAAAAGAAAAAAAAATCCAAAAATGTGGAAAGCAGCTTCTTCAGTATTTTTAAGCACTTTGTTGCAGTTTTGTTGGAATAGAGTTGTTTTTATACAACATTTAAGATTAAGTAATTCATTCAGCATTTCAGTTAAAACATATTATCTTCTCTAGCATGAGCTATATGATACATGCTCATGAACCTTTCCTTTTGGTCCATTATCTAGAAAATAAGCTAGAAAATGGAGAGATGCAGGAGAACTCTCAGACTGCTATTAGAACAGACATCCTGTTTTGTTTGTGCACTCCTGGGAAAATTAATAAAGGTACTAGAAAGCAGTTCAGTTCTGCATAAATCCTAAAATGCCATGTTTTCCAAAGCAACTCATGATCTGTGTACAGAAAATCATTCATAAAATCAGAATATCTTTCAAAAGGTGCCAAAGAAGCTGCTACCTTGCTGTCAGCACAAAGGTTCTGCAGACAGAAAAAATGTTTCATTGTGGCTATTATTCACTGCCTGGAGAAGTAACTAGCAAATTATCATTTCAAAACTAGATAGTCAGAGTTTGACCAGAATTTGACCAAATCTGTTTAGGGCATGACAGATCATTTCTTCTGCAAATACAAATATATTACAGACTACTTTATGTAATGACTTATTCTGGGTTTAAAACCCATGCCATAGCCATGCCATAGCCATTATGTTTAGTGACAAAGTATTTAACTCTTCATAAGAAAGTCAATAGCTCAATGAGGTCTATGCAGCAGTTCATGAACATTTTGTGGAGTATGGCCCCTTATATCACTGTGATTTCATAGCAGTGGGAACTTCACCACCAATTAGAAGTAGTAGGTAACATGAGTTAGTAGGTAACATGAGTGTAGTAGGTTATGTATGTAGTATGTTAGTAGGTAACATGAGTGAGTAGGTAACATGAGTAGGTAACATGAACTCTTACATCACATGCAGACAGTTATAGAAAGACATTGAGAAGTTTAGGATTTTCAAATTTCATTAAAACCTGTATCAAAACTGCTGAGGCACAAAAAACCCTTTTATTTTCATAGCCATGGCAAAAAATCAGGAGTGTACCCAAATTTAAAACTAATTTTGAAAGGGAATTGCATAAGTTTAGCATTACCATACAGCATGAATACTGTACCCAGTCCCATTGGTGTTACATTGCTATAACTTTGTGAACAGAGCTGAGGTAAGCATGAAGTCTAGTTTTGCGGGGTTCTTTTTTTTTTTTTTCTTCATATTTTTCCAGAAGATTATTTGTTGTTTTGAAAGTATAGAAGGATTATACCTTGGCCATAAATACCAGCATAATTTGAACAATTACCCACAGCTGTTGCAATCACTTAAAGATGTTCAGTAAATGTCATTTCTCTGTGGGAAATTTCAACATTTCAGAATTTGTAGATGCTGTAAAGCAGAATAAAAAGTGAAAGTTTAAACTTAACTATGAAACAGAAATTAAAAACCATGTTGATAACATTTTTGGTTCAGTTTAAATCATTTGCATATATGAAAAAGTATATTGTATTTAGTGATATCATATAAAACATTAAATATAATATACTTCTATATATGTTTTTTTTTCTATCCAACCAATGAATTAACAACTTGACTTTGAAACAATCCATTTAGAAGCAGAAAAAACTTGTATGCTGGAGAACACTGAACTAGTTCTTGAGGACTGTAATTTCCATCAGACTTTGAGGAAAAAAGAAAATACACTTTAAGTCAAAAAGTATCTTATTTTTTGCTAATGTGCCCAGCACATTAAGAATAAACAGCTAATCTTTGAAAACTGTTAAAGTCCAAAGGAAACTTGCCACCGTGCCGCAAGTTGGAGACACTTAATGACATAAGAGATGCTGTAGGTGAAACACAGGTACACTGAACCACTGAGCAATTAAGAATATTTAACCAGAGGAACCTGCTAATCACCTAGTATGCTATTTAGTTTGCACAAAAAGGGCATATTTTAGAACAAGGAAGCTGAAGATGATTTTTACTAAATCATTTCTTTTAATAGCTGTTTAGCAGGAAGGTATATAGATTTACCAATGTTAGCATTGTTTTAGCCACTAGCAACAAGATGGTAATATTGAAAGTTAATTTGGGACTCTGGCTCTATTATTTGCTACTCTAATTACTTGCCTTAGTGAGCAAAGCAGCCTGAGGAAAATAAACTGGAATAGCACCACATCAGGAGACTGAAGCTCCAGGCTAAGTGATCTGAGGTGTTGCCATTTGCAGAAAGACTTTGTATTCTAGGTCCTTTGCTTAAAGTGTATTTTCTCTTCTGAAGATTTTTTATACCAAAGCGCTGTTTGATTTCATGACATCATTTTCAATAATTTCCTAGGAATTACACTTTTTTTTTCATCGCCTTGGCCTCCCTTCTCACCCAGCGATTCAGATTTGAAGAGGTAATAAGAAAAAAGGAAAATTCCCTTTGAAAATATCACTTGAAATGCTTTAATAACTCCTTTGCCTCAGAGTGAATATTGAGTTGTGCTGCTGATAGGTAGGGGGAAGGGTAGCACCAATTAAATGGAACCCATTGTTATTCTGCAGTGTCTCATTTTTGTGCAGTGATCTTCTAAAGAAATAGGCAAAGAGAGTCTGTTTAGTACTAATGATGGTTTCTGAGGAAATAGGAGAAGGATGGCCTTTTACACACCATGTCACTGTAATATAAAAGATCATGCAGAGCATTCCACTTTGTGCTAATTCAAAATAGAAATACATATTGTAATAGATGGGACCAGTATATACCTGTGGTTTTCTTTTGATGTATAGTATAATATAAAGTAAAATGTTAATGTATCTGCAGTTTAATTTATGATTTGCTCCTAAAACCATGCCACAAATATACACACCAAATAAAAGGTGGCTTTTACATGCTCCTTCTCTTCCTGTGCCTAGCTGAAACTATAGAATGGAATTTAATTAAAGCCTCTACTTACTTCAATAAGAGAAGCCTTGTCAGTTTAATTGATTCTTGGTCAAAGTAATATTGATTGGATAAAAGCAAATCCATTTCTTTCCCAACAATTAAAACATTTAAATAGGCTCTGTCTCCCTTTTGATGAAAGAACATGAAACCGCTGGCAGCTGTCCCTATGGCTGATGTTGATCATTAGCAAATGAGTTAATGTACATTTATATTGGTACTCATCTTGTTTTATTATAATATTCTGCTACATTAAGGTCTCTAATGTCCATCTATTAAAACCTAGAGAGTCATATAAAAAGTACTTACTATATTCTGGTGCAAAAACTGTTTCAAATAAGTGCTTTTATTTCTGGATCTGAGCCTGTACTGAGTGCTTTTAGTTCTCATAGTGGATATCAAAGTCTGTTAAGAGTGTTGAGAACTTCAGAACTACTGCTTACTTAAACAGTTTAAAAATTATTTAAATGGCATCTTTCAGAAATCAGATCTAATTTACTTGCAGATAACTGTTTTAGCAGTTCTTAAGGCCAAAAGTCTTTTTCCCAAACCTTCCACACAGTGCATCCCAAAGAAACTTGCATGGAAATTTCTACCTTTAGCTTATCACTACTGTTTGAGGTCTAACATGTCTTTCTAAGACTTCTGAAAACACTAAGACTTCTAAGACTTCTGAGAACTCACTTTCCTGAGCAGAATAAAATCAAAAGTGAACACTGTTACACCTAAGGTGTATGTAAGTCTGTATGCTGACTCCAGCAGTAGCCAATAAATGTTCAGAAGTACAATGTAAGAAACAGGACATGTAGACTGACACTTCTCACTGCGATATATTCTCAGTGGTCTCTGATGTGGTTCTCCATAGGCTGCAGGGGTACAAACTGCTTCCCCATCATCTTCTCCACAGGCCGCAGGGGAGTCTCTGCTCCAGTGCCTGGAGCACCTCCTCCCGATCCTTCTTCACCAACCTTGGTGTCTTCAGGGCTGTTTCTCTCACATTTTCTCACTCCTCTCTCCCACAGCTGCTGCACAGCAGTTTTTTACCCATTCTTAAATATGTTATCACAGAGGCACTACCAGCATCGCTGATGGTCTCAGCTTTGGCCAGTGGTGGGTCCGCTGGAGCTGGCTGGAACCAGCTGCACCTGACATGGGGGCAGCTCCTGGTGTCTTCTCACAGAGGCCATTCCTGCAGCCCCCCCACTACCCAACCATTGCCATGTAAACCAAATACAAATAAATAACACCTGTCATTTTCTAAAATCTACATGTATTTGCAAAAACCTTTCAAGGTAGTGGCACAGGAAGAGGGATGCCACTGAAGTACTTACATCTAGTCCTGGCGCTGATTGCTTCTGGATGTGGAAACAAATAGAAGGACTTATAAAGAAGGACAAATCTGAGAGAAAGGGTATCAGAAGCTCTGTAAAGTTTGAGCCTTGTTGGCAGTAGCTTCAGATGTGAGACGGGAAGCTCTGCCAGACTGGAGTTCTCTTTTTGTTATCAGTTATATATCCTTTAATTTACTTCTACGTTTGTCTGTAATGAAGTTAGTTTTTAAAACTATTACATGCAGACAGTGGAATGAGAAAATATCATAATAAAAACTAAGAAGTATTTATTATGCCTTTGAAATTTCAGTAAATTCTTTTTTGTATTTGAGAACTTGTGACAGATTTTTTACCTGCTGAAATACACAGCAGTCAGTTTATTAGGAACTGCTGGAGAAAATGCATCTTTTTCACGCAGATTGTATTACAGAAGAAAACAGAACTTGATACTTCTGTTTTCATGGCATTGCTTGCTTATGTCTATGTTTATCCTTCTTCAAGCATGTGCAACCACAAGAACGTGACTGGGGATGGCCATAGCTGTGTAATGGAATTTTTAGATGTGAGCATCACATTGGCAATCCTATAGAAACTCATTCTACCATTTTATTTTAGTTTAATTTGTTTTATTTATTTCATTTCATTTCATATTATCTTAGTATGCTGAGAAGAAACTAAAGTAGCTAATCTTATTTATAGTCATCTATCTGATTGTTAGTACATAATAGCATAATTATAGGGTTTGTGTAAAATAATGCTGCAAGCTATGGGAGAAAGCATGAGCTGGTATTTTAAGTTTACTGTGTATGGTCTAGTTACAATTGGCAGGGATATAAAATATGTATTATGCTTTGATAAAAGGAATCAGCCACATTTTTCAACACTAACACTGGTGTGTTAAACTTCTAGGATTTTAAAAATGGAAACCTTCTCAGCTACTGTAGTAAATTATTTGCTCTCTCTAAGCAGTTACCTCATCCCGTTTGCCTGATTGGCATTGACCTCATATCCCCATTTGGAATTCTAGAAAAATGAAAGCTCAAGTGTGATGATTTCATTTGCTCTTTCTGATTTTCACAATACTCAAGATGATTATAGAAATTAAAAATAAAATTTCTTAGCTCTAATTTTGTTCATGCTGTAAAAGTGCTTCTTTTCAGTGCCTGTGTTGGTAAGAACTACAGCGTTTCAAATATTCCACAAATCCTGTACTGCAGTCAGTCAGCTGGGATTTTTCTCAGCAGAAGAGATGAAATTGCCAAAAGCTTGGGTAAGATGGACTTTTGTTTTCCATTGTCCTACCTAGTAAGTACAGACAAGTCACAAGAAGGTAGTTACATGAAACTATTTTTTCTTAGAATAATTTTATGAATGCCTCCTACATATTCATGAGTTTTCTATATTTTAGCTAGTATTTATGTAAAGGAATGAAGGTTAAACAAGCCAAATAAATACTACATAGTAAGGTTTCCTAAATATTCCTGGAGTGTCCTAATTGAGGAGACTTTGTTTTGTTTTTATTTCTCTCAGTACTATCAGCCTGTAGTTATTTTTTTAAATGCAGATATGCCCAGGTCCAGTAGAGAGCAATAAAAAGCCACTGTTCTCTGATAGGCAAGAAGCAGAGAACATGCTAATAAGCATGGTGGGCGATGGCTTCATGTTTTTTTCCCTACAAATGTATCTGCTAATACTTCCTCATGTGCCTAGCAGTATCTCTGCTTTTTTTCCTCCAGGTGTGGGTTGGCAGGGCAGGAGTCCAGTCAGCAGGTTGCATTACTGTATATAGTCTTTTAATTGCCATTTAACTAAGGGTTTAATAAGGTTAGAACTTGTCTAAAATAATCATTGAAAATTGTGGCACTATTTTTTTAAAAAGCACTCAATGGGGGGAAAAAAATTATAAAAAGCAGTAATTATCTGTGAGTTAGATCTCCCCTTGCTGCTTTGCCTGCAAATCATGCCTGCCTTCAAATCCCAGAAAACCATTCTACTCCATCCCAGGACTCCCGCCGTAATCAGCAGTATGGTTTGACTTAAAGGGAGCTCCTTCAAACATAGCAAGCCTTTCCTGGCCTTAAACCATTTGAAAAGCCTCATATTTTTTGCTCTTTAGTATCTGATAGCTTCATCCTGCCAGAACTTCTAGTCCCAATATATACCAAATGGCCCACAGAAACAATCGTTTTGTCAATGAAAAATAGCTTCTTTATCCTCCATACCAGGTCTTCTCTCCCCATCCCCAGCCCAGCAGTGATGCCTCCACAGGAGAAACGTGCTTATCTCCTATGTCACCATGCAGATGGGATAATTTTCATGAGGAGATACAGGTGGGATCATGCTGGCAATATTATCACTGGAGTAGCAGAACTCTGCAGTTGCCCTAAGTAGGATGTTTTAGGCACAATGAAGACTTCAGTCCAAATAGCTGGACTGTTAACAGCACTGACAATATCAATGGATATTTAAATAACGGGAGAGCAACATTTTTTTCTTTCTTTCCATGTCACTGCTCTCCTGAGAGTTAATTTCTTATTTCCTGTGCAGTGTGAGGGGACTGGTGAGTATGTCTGTCTCCTGGGAGCATCTGTCCACCCATCTGCATGTGTCTGTGACTGATACCACTTTCTGGGAACTCCAGGCACACAGCAGTGTGTGGTGATGTGAGAGGAGGTGGCAGGCTGCATTTCCTTGGTTTTTGTTAGTGTCAGATTAAAGACAAGGATAAAAGGTTACAGCATGTTCTTTCTTTTCTTACCTTTTAAAACTGTGTTAACCTTCTTATGGAGGAAATAAAAGCTTAGCTGTACCATTACAGTCTGACCTGCCCTTTTAAAATTATACCTGCTGACACCTCCTGAAAAATATCTGAAAGTGCTTTGTCTACTCAGTTTGGGCTATATAGTATGCATTGGATTATAGACACCTTCCTCAAAGGAAGGACTAGTTGAAGATTTAATTTATCCCTGCTCTTTATTCTTTATTTTCTTTTCCTGTTGACATCAATTGGACTTCAGCCTTACTTGGCTTCTGATGTGCCTAGATCCAGGACTGGGATTTGGTTAATGATCAAGATACCTAAACTGCAGCCTCCAACTGTGCATTACGTCTTTACCCTGTGTTATAAATAATGCATGACTGCCCATACAGATGTGTCTACTGTCATTTGACACACCCAGGCGACCACTGCAGACATCTGTGGGGCTGGCAGATCTGATGCAGGGAGTAGCACCCAAATGCCTGCTGGGAGAGGTGTCTGGAGGCCTACTGGTATTCACGAGAAAGTCTCAGATGGAACCAGGCACCCAAGGGTGAGCAGCAGAAATACTCCCGAGGCAGCAACGCTTAAGCACTTTGCTGACCAGTGCTGGCACCTGTTTGCAGAGGAGCTAAATCACTCTCAAGGCTATGCTGGCTGGTATTAGGGACCCAGATATCTACTGTACATGCAGATGCCTACATATAGACACCTAAGGAGGTGATTGTCCCCTTATACTCAGCACTGGTGAGGCTGCACCTTGAATACTGTGTTCAGTTTTGGGCCCCTCACTACAAGAAGGACATCGAGGTGCTGGAGCATGTCCAGAGAAGGGCAACGAAGCTGGTGAAGGGTCTGGAGCACAAGTCTTATGAGGAGCGGCTGAGGGAGCTGGGGTTGTTTAGCCTGGAGAAAAGGAGGCTGAGGGGAGACCTTATTGCTCTCTACAACTACCTGAAAGGAGGCTGTAGTGAGGTGGGGGTCAGTCTCTTCTCCCTAGTAACAAGTGATAGGATGAGAGGAAATGGCCTCAAGCTGCGCCAGGGGAAGTTTAGGTTGGATATTAGGAAAAACTTGTTCACCGAGAGGGTAGTCAGGTACTGGAACAGGCTGCCCAGGGAAGTGGTTGAGTCTCCATCCCTGGAGGTATTTAAAAGATGGGTAGATGTGGTGCTTAGGGACATGGTTTAGTGGTGGACTTGGTAGTGATAGGTTAACAGTTGGACTTGATGTTCTTAAAGGTCTTCTCCAAACTAAACGATGCTATGATTCTCTGATTCTAAAGCTGGACCTAAATTCCACCATCAGAGATGCAGAAAGGAACATGTGTCAGCAGTGGAGATGTTTCAGGCACTGTAGGAAATCTCAAGTAGCTGTAGATACTTCTGATTACTGAATTGAAGCTGAAAGGAGCTAGGGCAGGAACACTCCATGTAGGTGCTCTCTCACAGTGGGATTCACCTAGCTAGTGGCAGCACAGTGCAATGGCACCCCTCTTTCTCTGTAGACCCCAAAATAAGCCCAATGCTACACTGTAAATGAATGGAAAAAAAGGTGTATCTTCATGGAAATGTGTAGTGGGAGTCAACTGAGGGAGCCTTCTGATCGATGTGTCTTCACTCCCACAGATGCTCACGGTCCATAGAGCAACCAGGGTCCCATTCTAGTCCCAAGTTCCTCAGCAAAGTCTAAAGATGCATCTTCAGTGTTTTACTGAGTGATTTATGTATGGCTATTCATAATGGGTAAATTAAACAGGATTTTGACCTTAAATTGAAGTGTAAATTGAAGCAGGAATAGTCGAACTGCCAAAATAAATTCCAGTATAAGCAGACTTGTCTTTATATTAGAAATGAGATTTGGAAGATATGGCCTGAGAAATGATACAGTCATTGGAGGTGCATCCTATTACAGACCTTCATAATTCAGTGAAGGATCATTTTCTAAATCCTTCTGTCACAGTGGTTCCAAGAATCTAGACCTTTGTCCTTTGAAAATAGGGTATTTTTGAAAATTCTCAGTAACTTTCAGTCATTTCTTGCTGCTCTACATATGACGGTCATTCCTAAATACCTATTTCAATATAGCCAACCACAGCCAACCATTTCTCTCTCTCACTCCTGATTACCCCTCTTTACATTTTCTCATGTTTTTGGCACCCTGTCTCACAGTGATTAGGGTGGTTGCAGCTGGCAGTAGGCATTTCTGCTATGAGTGTCCCTAATTCCTGCCATCACCTAGCATCTGCTCAGTGGTATCCTGCTCCTCAGTGTCTTAATCTCTAGCTCCATTTATCCTTGGGGTAAACATCTTCTCCAAGAAGGTTTCTTTGTCTGCTCTGTTCACATCAGAAAAGTGAATGCTTTTAGTAACTATGATCTGATCTGACACATACAGCCAAATCTAACTGTTGTTCTGCGCAGCAGGCAGCAGCACATTTCTTTTTCAAGTGTGTTAATTCACTGTGGTGGCCTATATTAGTTCTTTATTGAAGATATTTTGATAATGTTATTATAAATTGTATATATCTAAGGAGTTGCATTCAGGAAAATTGCTATATTAAAATAATCCTTTTTAACCTAAAATGCTTGTTTCCTATCTCCAGTTTTTTAAGGAAAACAGGTCAGTGATGCTTTGGCTGGACTCTACTGTGTTTTCTAATTTAGTGGCTACGGCTGAGGTTTTGTATCTGATTTGAAATTATGCCAGTCCAGTGAAGCGACTAGAGCTACACCAATTCATTCTGACTGAGCATACAGCCCTGACTTCTGATTGCAGAGTTAGTGTCACTGGGCCTTATGTTGCAATTCAGTAAAATTTAAAAAAAAAAAATTATTTTACCCTTACAAACTTGTAACAGGGAACAGAGTAGACAGTAAAAGAGAAAACAAAAATCTTCAGCAGCACTGTGTTTCTTCTGCTTTCACAAGAGTAAGATAAGAATTGTCACTGAGGTTTGTTAGAACAAGAAATGTAGCTCATTAAAACAAAGGTCGAGTAGTTTCACAACTATACTTTAATGATAATAATTGAGGAGACTGCAAGCACTTTTGGCTTTGGGGACCAGGTTCAGATGATTACAGTGATGCGCACAGTTTGAAATCCTAAACAGACTAGAATAAAATACGGATCTGAAAAATAAAATAAAATAAAAGCCCCAAACAAAGAAAATTTGAACAGCAATTTTTGTAACCTAAAGCCATTTCCGACAGAAACCATTAAGACCAATACAGCCCTGAATCCTACACTGCCACAAATGGAAATTATAGGTCAAAATTGACCTGTGCATCTAGAATAGAACCTCTCATAAGGGCAATTTGTTTTATTCTTACATAGACTTCAATTTCTGACAACATTCTACTTGAAATTGTGCAAATACATTCTCTTGTGAAACTTGCCTATGATGGCTTGGGAATAAAAGTTTGGCTCCTGGATGATGTTTGGTATTAAAAATAACATATATATATATAAAAAAAAATATATATTATATAAATTATATATTATATAAAAATAATATATATTATCTATATATAAAGGGAAACCCCCTCAAGCATACGCCTTTATTTTGAAAATAAATAAAAAAAAGAAATAAAATGCAGTTTATAATTATTTTTTTCCTTTTCAAAACCTAATATCTACGTTTAATCTGAATGATGTTTTTGCCCTTTCAAAGTCCAGTTCTGCTGTGAAAATTGATTTTGTGTAAGGAAGGTACAGGACAGTTATGTAGTCACCGAAATCCTTGATTTCCATATAAAATTCACTCACTTTCCTTAAAAAATTAGCAGCTCCAAAACTGCATAATTTGGACAACCAAGTAACATCCTTAGCCAGTCCTTCCTCACAGATAATGGCCAAATTATGTATGCTGGTCCTTTTAGCACAAATGGATTTGCAATAGTAGCATAGTATCAGGACTATGGAATGATGGAGATGTAGCAGAAGTCATAGTCTGCCTTTACAAATAGACATTATCAGTGAGGCACAGAAAGAAACCATATATTTACTCTCATAAGCACTCCCTGAAACGTGCTTAATTGTCAAACTGTATATTATGAAGATGTCATCTAGGCATTAAGCAGTACTTTTTTCTTGTGGGATCTGGGATTCTTTTTTTTCTCCCCCAGTTTTCCGATGTCGTATGCTGTGGGCAGTGGACCTTGACAAGCTGCCAGAAGACCCCCACCCAGCCACTCTCTCACTCACTCCCCCTCCTCAATGGGACACGGCGGGAGCAAATAAGATGAAAAAACTTGTGGGTCGAGATAAAGACAGGGAAACCCCTTATCAATTACCATCATGGGAAAAACAGTCTAGACTTGGACAAAATTTAATTTATTGAAAATTAAAATAGATGTGGATTGTGAGACTCAAAGACAAATTAACACAACACCTTCCCCCCACCCTCATCTCACTTTCCCAGGCTTGAAGTCACTCCTTCATCTCTGATTCTCTACCTCCCTGCCACAACCAATGCAGGGGAATGGGGAACGCGGGTTGCAGTCAGCCCATAACAATTCCTTCTCCTCACACTTTCCCCCTGCTCCTCCATGGGCTGCAGTTCCTTCAGGGAATATCCACTTGCTCTGGTGTGGGGTCCTCCACAGACCGCAGTGAGGGTGTATCTGCTCCGCCGAGGTCCCCTCCACAGGCTGCAGGGGAATCTCTGCTGTGGTGGCGGAAGCACCTCCTCCCCTCCATCTTCACTGACCCTGGTGTCTGCCGGATCGTTTCACACACCATTTTTTTTTACTTTTCCCCTCACACTACTGTTTTTGCCCTTTTTACATTATATTTTCCCAGAGGCACCCCAGTCTTGGCTGATGGGCTCAGCTGTGTCCTGTGGTGGGTCTGTGGGAGCCAGCTGAAACCGGCTGAAACCAGTTGCGTCCAGCACAGGGCAGCCCTGGCCTCTCCTCACAGACCTCACAGAGGCTGCCCCTGCAGCCCCCTGCTGCCAACACACTTAAATCCAGTGAAAGAAGATAAAACTCAGATCTGTTTAAAGAGAACAAGACAAGGCAGAATAATAGACTTCAAATACAGGTTAGACAAACATTTGTCTGGGAGGATTCATGTTTGGTTGCTTAGGCCCTGGAGCAGCGGGCAACCCTGTTGCCCATGTGGGTCGTGGTGCAGCACCAAGTGTTGGTTTTAAACCTTAACTGTCATGAGCACTCTGAAATACACAACTTATGAAAGTGTGATGTATATTAGCCTAATTTCTATGAAGTTATGTTTTGTGGCTCTTCAGGTGAGTCATGAAATATATGTTTTATGGTAAGAAGTATAAACCCCAAGTCTGAACAGATCTGTTTTTATAACTTACTATTTTAGTTACAATGGATGTAATAAACTAGAGGGAAAATAACTTTGAAACAGTGCATATTTACTGCCAACCATTAATCGATTGACCTTAACAAAGAATATTTTTTTTGTGTTTTAGTTAATAGGCTAATGACCTTATCCAATTGCCTGCAGTTTTTTTTATGAGAGAGTTTTGAGAGTAAGTTTTACAAGTAGTCTTTTTAACTTTTGCCAATGCAGTGACCATCTGCATGGTCATCTGGACATCATGACTGTATAAGGCAATCAAAGGGTAAATTAAATTTATTGGGAATTTTATTTCTTCCTGGGAAAGATGTCACAGAACAGACTTCATGTTATTTATTCAGGAGTCTTATTTTGACAGGATTTGCTGTCAGAAGTACTGTCTCATGAGGCTTGTTGTAGAACTGAATGACAGAAATGTAGCAGCATTATATCCTCCCATTTCTCTTACCTATGTCACTTCTTCTTTTCCAAGAATGCTGCCAAGTTCAGTAGGAAATAGTTGATACACCATGTGATACAGCGAATTAAGAATATGTCCAATTGCAACAGTTACGGGAGATACTGTTTAGTTGTAATGTAAAAGCCACCCTTTCCCTTTCATTCAAAACATGATCTAACCCTGTCTAGAATCAAAAAGTATTTGAAATGACCTTTCTTTCTATCCGTTTCTCCATCCCTATCTATCTGTTCATGAGGCTTTAATGAGTTTTCAGTCAGTTTTTAGTTTTGCTTTTCCCTACTGTAACAAAATATATGGCAAATCCTACCCAAAAATCAGCATCCTACTGTTCATAGCTATCATGCGCATCCGTGGCAATAGTGATTACTTGCTCAAATATTAGTTAAGGAGACCAGGAAAAGATGAGAAATAAGGTATTTGTTTTTACTTTTCATCTTTTTAACAAGCAGGACTACTGAAAAATGGAGATGCTTACCCAAGCTGTCACTGTACTCTAAAGCAAAGCCGCAAACTTTCAGTTATGGGGCACTATACAAAGTCATGAGCTTTCAGTAGCTGGCCAGTATCTCACCCACAATCTGAATTTTTCTTTCTGATTTGCATCTCTCCACTAGATACCCAGTGGGGACTAAAAGGACATGTGAGCATCCTTAAAACTCAGACCTAATCCAAATCTGCTAGAGCCTTCTGGGGTATTTTCCTTAAGTAAGCTAAACCACAGACTTCTTTGCTGTTTCCTCTACTTACTTTATTGTTAATGTAACTGCTAAAGTGGCTTATTTTAATCTTGAATTTCTCAACATATTTTGAGTGATAACAAAGACATTATGTCTGCATATGATACATAACTTCTACATAAAAAAATATACAATGAAATAAAGTACTTGAAAATAGAACCAAAACTAGGATAGACTTGTCAGCTTTCTTATCATGGTAGGAGGAGTCTTCTTTCTTGAATGAGACTATTTTTCTTGGATGGTGAAACTACTGATTTATCATTTTTTCTATTTTTTTTCCTCTCTCTGTTGCTGTTGCTTGTAGAAATGGAAATAGATCACAATAAGAAAATCCAAACTTTCACTGTAGTATTCCAGTACACCAAAATAGTTTGAAAACCCACACATCTGCCTTATTGTCTCTAAATAATGTTTGGCTTGATTTTTTCTGCTTTGCCCGCCCCTACTGTGTGAGAGGAAGGGAAGATGCATTCTCTTGTGTTTATTTCCATAAATATCATGCAGGTGCCAGTGTTACAGCAGAGCAAGTATTCTAAACCAGAAATGAATACTTACATACCATAATTCCCAGAGTTATAAACAAACCTTCATGTGTGCAACACAGATAATAGTCACCTATTGTGATTTATTTTTTCTTAGACTTTTCTCAGGCTCTTCAAAAATAAATAATAACAGTGAGACACACATAGGCTTTCAATTCTTACCGTCATATATAAATATTTTCTGGTACAATTTTTTTCCCCTTTGTTTGTAGGTAGGACCACTGGATTTATCTTCCCCTGGATACTTTCTCTCCACTCCCTCCTCAAAGTTTCAGAGATACAAAGCATTTAGAGTCACTATATTAATCTTATATAAATGATTAACTCTGGGATAATCAATACTTTGCACACTGTCTAGTTCATATCCTACTGTGATGGCCTCAGGTTTATTTTTTCCGTATAAACTCGTTCAGTATATCAGCCATCTCTCTCTCATAACCAGAGATCTTCTAATGATGTGAGTCTAAACTACATTTACCAACTACATTTCAATTGCCTGAAAATTTTACTTTTTTCAAAAAATCTTCAGAAACCTGATGCTCTCCAGCTTGATGAAGAAGCTGCTTCTTTGACTCTTATCTCATTCAAGGAATTGAAATCACCCGAAGTCTATCACTGTTTCATTTCCATAGTTTCCACATGCTGTTTGTCTCGTCTAGATCTCTACCTGATATCTTAGCAGTTCTGCCACAGAGATCTGGCTAGCTCTCCTATTACAGTCTGTCTCTACAGTCTGTCTTCTTTCTCTTGTATGTCTATTGATGTTGAAACAAGGAATGATCTGAGTTCAAAATTGCAAAAAAACGTAAGCTACATATTTACAACAAATCAATTTCTATGATCAGTGACAAAAAAATGTATTTTGTATCACATACTCATACTCTTCGATTCATCAGCACCGATAACTGAACGGTGTTCACAGTATGGCCTGTCTGGAGACCAAGCTGTGGGAGTTTCAAAAGGATTTGTAGGGAGGTGCCTTGTTTTTTTCTGTTTTCCCCAGGTCTTCCCAAGTTGACAGGTTCTTTATATCTTCCTGCAGATTAATAACATAGACTCATAATGTTCTGTGTTTCAAAAGGGCAATTATAAAAAGAGAATTCTTTGCATAAGAAGTGGTGAAGGTCAGCTTAACAGTGCTTACTAATCTGTTAATAAAATCATAAGGTATGTGTTTAGAATATACGATCTCTATAATAGAATAACTAAATCCATGTGGGTCATACAGATAGGTAGCTAGATAGAGGTCAATGTATTTCAGGCTAAATAAGAAAATGTTTTTTGCTTAAAAATAATTAAAATTTCTCTTTCTGTCTGTGATTACTTCAGGATGAGGTTAACAAGACATTGCCAAGCTTCACTGGCTGGATTCAGCAGTCTGAAATGACATATTTTTGTTTTACTGCCTGTTTTGTGGACTAGCTAGAAAACCTTTTAAGTCATACATAGGTGTTTCAATTAATTGGGAAGAAAAAAAATGCAATGCACTGAAGAGTTTTAGAGATACTTGAGGTAACATTTTACTCTATTCTCAGCTGAAGTATAGGAACAAGTTGCTATTTACAAATGAGACTGTTTTGAAATTTACCAAAACAATAGAATGTTACTGTAAAGAGGTTTACGTATTATTTTTACAAGTGTCTATGTGGTGGAATCTTAATATATGAATATCTTCCTTCCCAGAGGAAAAAGATAGACATGATCATCTCCATGGTAGCTACTAATACCCACCCTGGAACCTGCAACATATAGGCCAAGAAAAAGAACACTGTGAAGACTGGGGACATTGTTCCCTATTGCTAAATGCAATGACAAAAATAACCTAAAATCACATCTTGGGTCTACAGAATTATTTTGTTGATTTCTTATTCTTTCCCCTGCATCTTTATTCCCTGTATTCCATAGGAACAAAATGTTCTGGAAGGCTTCTGTAGGCATGGAATATTCTCGATTGTTCAGTTTTAACAATGTCATAGTTGCAGGCAGCAAGGAGTCAATCTTAATATAAGGCACAGGCTAGTACAAGTTATCAGTGTATATAGCTCTGATAGCTACCTCATTGAAGAAGTGTTTCTCGTGGTCAAAATTAGTCAAAGAATTTCCTTGGCAAGGAATTAATAAGGAGAATCCTTCATCTCAAGGGGTTCAAGTGGATTTTATAATAAGCCCTAAATGATGATGGTTCACTAAGTCTCCTTATGAGCAGGATCTAAGAGCAGGTCAAGAAGGAAGAAGTTGATCAGTGTTTGAGAGGAGCATTCATTATCATACCGAGGGCGTCTGATAACAGGCAGTGTGTCTGAATTACTAGTTGATATAAATTTTCAAATTCTTTTTATTGAAATAGGCACTTGGAAACTGCGAGCAATGATCTGTAGCACCTCTTATTGGAAGAGGTTTTCCTTCACTCAAAGAATCCATGTATGCACTCTTTCTTGTCTTGTCCTCAGAAGTAAGAGACTGAAGAGACAGTCTCTTGAACCCTTGCAAGAAGTACTCTCTCATAATTGCTTTTCTGTCCCTTTCTTCTTTTCGTATTTGTATTATTCACTCTTGTTAATGTTTCATTGGTACTTAACCAGCCTCTATTTCTTTTTCTTGATATAAGCAAATGAATGTTCAGTGAATGCACAAGAGTAATTATAGACAAAAAAAGGATTAAAAAAATTCACCAAAACACTTGTACTTGATTTTAGACACACTTTAAGAATTAGTATATATTCTGCAGTCATTTTCTAAGTATTGGCCCTTGGATTATTATTTTCTTAAATTATTGAACTGAAAATGATCATACCCTGATATCTTTGTTACATTTGTTGCTTATGATTGTTTCTTTACCATTGGGATATTTCAAGTGTCTGTTATGGTATATGGCATACCTTCACCATTATCCTTATTCTGAAGGAATTTATTTGCCATTCTGCTCAACGGAGCACAGTTTCTTTTCTTGTATTAGTAGTATTTTTGTTGCTTCTCTATTAATTTCCTTGTTAACATTTGACGTTAAGCATCTATTTGATGAATATAAATTAGCCAGGTGACTTCTAGAGTCAGAAGACAAAAATAAGAATTTCCACATGATGATTCAGAGAAGATCCAGAGAAGGTACACTTTCTGGAGGGGCTAACACACTGATCATAGTATGACTAGCTTTCCAAGTTATATTTTGTATATACCATTCTTCCCTTACAAATATTCTATTAAGGTATAAAAAAAAAAAATCAAGAGTAATTTCTAATTCCTTAATAAAAGCATGGTTGCTGGAAACTGTACTTTTCTAAGTGAAATCCCAGATGAAACATGACTTTTGATTTAAAAGTTTAATGCAAAGTCATGCAGACTTTTGAATTATGCAAGCCTGAAAAGCTGAAGTATCTTCCTAAGGACACAACTTGAAGGCATGGTATAGAATCCAGTAAATGATGACTTTCCATTCTTGATTTCAACATTTCAAAAGCTGGCAAATAACTGAAAACCGAACAGAAACTACAACAAATAATGGAATGTATTGAACAAATGATATGAGGCTGTCCAGTGTTCAGCCTGATGTATCTGAATCTTTCGCAAATATTTTTATTTGAAAACCAATACTACCATAATCTACCTTATTTTAGTCAAAGAAAAGTCTTTAATAGACTTCAATCTGCAGTGGATTAGGCTGCGAATCTACTGTTAAAGTCATGGTAACTATCAGTTTTCCGTGACAAGAAATGAAAGGGGGTTTAAAGGAAGACTGCAATAGTGTAGATCAATTCAAAGGAAATATTCAGCATGGCAGAATCACTATGGAAAAGGTTTAAACATAAGTTGACAAATTGATCCTCAAAGTTATACTCAATGATAGAGTAGAACTAGAAAGTCTGTTTTATTCTTCCATGCTTCTTATGCTGTTTTCACAACTGTAGTATCTTACATCTTCCAGTGATGTGAAAATCCATATGACTGATTGCTCTTATCTCTACTTCAGTTCTTCTTTCCTTCCATCCTTGGTGATATTATAGTACTTTACTTAACTTCTTGCATGCGTTTTGAATGTGTTAATACCTCTGCTGCTATTGTCTGTTATTATGATGTGCTAACATAAGAAAAAACAAGGTTGGTATTATTATGTGCTAATATAAAAGGAAGCAAAGTTGGAAAAATGATACATCTTTTGTAAAGACTTTTGTCAAAGTAAGTAGGGATTTGGGACAAGAAAGAAATGCATCGCTTTCAGGGGACAAGAGACTAAAGAGCAGATTTAGAACACTGCAGTGGGTAAATGCTTGATATTTAAAGTAAGATGAAAGTAAATGAAATAGAAATTATGGACAGGATAACACACTAGATGAACTTTAAAATTTCCCCCAGCCCTGTGTTTTTGCAGTATCTGTATTTTAATGGCAAGGAGAACAACAGTACCTGAAAACAGAGGATGTTCTGGAAGAAATCTCAGAAGTTCAGTTTTGACTATGTTCAGCTGAACCGACCTGGGGCATGCTGAGAGAAGATACTTCCCCTCCCCAAAACTGTCCTTGTGATGACTCTACTTTCTACATACCTTGCCCATACACATAACAAGCTTATTAAAAAATTAGTTTCTGTTAAGCAACTGAAACATTGGCTCCTTTAATAACTCATTCCCATTTAGCACATAAAAGTTTCACCTCAATATAATAGAGTAGCTCTGCACATATTATATAGTAAAAGAGTTCAGTAGTATGTAAAGGATAGAGTATGCAATAATTATAGATCTATGATTGTAATATCTACTTATTAACTAATAAAAAGACTAAATTTCTGAATCTTTAATTCTGGATTTATGGAAGTCTATGTCAGTGCTTAAAAGAGCTGTGGTCCTACCTGTGGTAACAGAATTGAGCATTTCTTTAATTTTTACATTTTCATGTTAAAATTGCGTCTTTGAAGATATGATTTTGTGAATGGCAAGCATGTAATAATGCTTCCTAATTGCAATTGCAGATGAAATTGGATAAATTCCCAATTCTTTGTGATGACTGTAATCTTAAGGAACTGTGCTAAAATAAAGAAATTGAACAAAGCACTTCAATGTACTTGTAACATGTCCAAAACCCTTGGACACGTCTTCAGATGGATTAAATCAGAAAAACATTATTAAACTCATTGTTGCTCTGCTAATTAATGCCAGTTTATGGCAGGACCTTTTATGTTTATTCATTCACTTGAACTTGCTAAAAATGCTCAAAAATTCCATATTCATGATATATGGCCTCTGGTCTAATTTTGAAGCACATATCAGTCTCTCATCAGTCATTATCAATCATGATATGTCATTCTGTTCCTCGTTAGAAGTCAAAACTTCAGTTTCATGAAAAATTATGAGCTTTTGTCATTCATTTTTCTTCTGTGTGAAAACAAACCTTGTTGTTTGTGGTTTTTTTTTCGTTTGGTTTGGGTTTTTTTCCCCCAAAACTAAATAAAAAGATTACTTATTGCTGCCTGGACTTACTGCCAACACCATAAATGATGGCAATCTATGTTCACCTTATCAATCTCAGTATCTCAGTCAAATCTATTGACTCTTCTGAAGTAGGAATCTCTGTCTTTCATGAAAATACAACGATGTGACACTATAAAGCACACATGCAGCAAGTTAAAATCTCAGTTAATATCAAAGCTAACCTTTAAATGAAACAATTTTATATTTATATATGCAGGAAACTTACTTTTATCAGGAATCTTTATTTTAAAGATATCAACTCAAGATAATCTGTTTTTACACCTTATTCTTTCTTGTTACCTAAAATGGGCTTTTTGTCTGTGCCTGCCTAAGAGTTTTAAAGACTAAACAAGCAAACAGCTGAATAAAAACAGAGAGAAAAGGACTTGACGTATCTAGGAGGTTTCATAATTGTGTTCTGCTCTATTTCAATTCAATTTAATTAAACTGATTTTAATATAAATATGCTTAAGCACAAGTAGGCTGTTTATTTCAGTGTAATTTTTCATATTGTTCAGTATATAGTTCTATTGAATTTCCAGAGTTGAACAAAATCCCTTTTGTAGGTGTCGATGGATTAAACTGCGCATAAAAACTATGTATGCCTATTTGGAAAATGATTATGACATACTTTGTATATTGAAATATTGTAGTTTACATTATTCATTGTTCTTGGCGAAAAATATCATTATTCAGTACTAAGTAATATAGTAAATCAAGTAATAAAAATAACAACAAACTAATATCAAATGACATTCACAAATTAAAGTGAAGCATAGCTTAACATTTTGTGTATATGAAATACATGTTGTAACAAAAATACCTTGCATTATGTGGTAACCTTGAGATCAAAAGCCATGAGAAGTCCAAAATTTTATTAGTTCTGCAGCTGCTCTTCTGAGGTGTAAAAATGTCTATCCCTTTTTAAAAAGAATTGAAACAAACTCATGAAAACTCCTTTCAGAGGTATTCACGGAGCAATGTTGAACAGTTAATTGCTCCTGATATTTTACTAAGAAGCTTAACTTTGAAAAGTTTTATTCCTTAGATATAAAACTTCCTCTTATAACTTAACATTCTTCCAGGGAAACCCCCCAATTTTATTTTGCACTGACAATGTTTTTGCATTTGGATAATACTCTATCAATATAACTCTCATTTATTTAAGTCATGGAGATGTCGGGTAAATAAAAAAAAAAAATTGGCATAGGAAGGATGACTTAATGAATAACAGCTTGGCTGGAAGCTCAGAGCACACATAAACTAGATGGAAGGACTTGAGAGAATCATAAGCAAACTGAAAAGCAAAAGCCTTAATGGAAATAAACCCTTACCAGAAAAAGAAAATCTGTGATTACTGGCTCCTTTTTCCAGTTAGATATGCTTTAAAAAACTACATTTTTAATGAAATAGAGTGCAAAGATGCACTTTAATAGATGCAGAAACAGGCAAAATAATGATGAAAAATTATGTAACATAATACAGAGTCTGTGATTTGAAAAAGCAAGAAAACAAATGACCAAAACATTACTTTCTCATCTATAAAAGTGTAAACCAGCATAGAAAAGGTAATCTGTAAGAGAAGACAAGAGACTGACAGAGAGCCCCTTTGACAGTGTTTCTGAAATGGGTTTCCATCACAGCAGAACTTTAACATGGTGGGGGAAGTTAATTATATTCTGCTAATGAAATCATTACTTTTCATCTTTGGACTTTTATTGAAATTTTTGTCACTCATAGATTTCATTAATGTGTATGCTAATCTTCCAGTGTTTTGACATATGTATTTTCAAATGTATGGTGTCAGATACTTTCATGGCAGTGGGTACTTTCATGACATCTAGGTAACATACAGAGAGAGTCTGGATATCCTGCTGATAAGGTACTGGCTGAAAAAAAAAGCAAAACCTGTTTTATCCCAGGTTTCAAATACAAAGGAGAATGTGAAACATACTCACAGCACTGTTTGAAAGGTTTTTCCTATTAGTTGTTTTCTTTATCCTCTTGCACAAATTTATCCCTAAGAACATAGTAGATGTTTATTGGTAGAAACAGGAATCTTCATTTTTCATTTCAAAAGCAGGTAAAAGTAATGCTCTGAAGGGATTCATGACCACAACACTGTCAAACAAAAAACCCAAGGAAAAAAGAAAAAACCCAACAAAAACCCCACAAAACCCATAGAAGTTCACAACTGCTTTTAGTTGTAGTTAAATGTATTGTTTTTATATCCAGATCATTATAACCAGCAGGTTTGCTGCTTCCTTTTATGTTGCTCTCACCAATACTAAAGTTGCTTTCTCCTTTATCAGTCAGGACTGTTCTTTTCTCATAAAATGATTGGCTTTGTTTCTTATATATTCATATTATATGAAATGCCTTCTTTGAACCTGTTCATCAAACCATGTATTTCATCATATGTGAAATTCTCCCTCTGCCCTCACTTTTTTGTCAGTGAACTTTCTATATCAGTCAGAGATGACAACACAAAGAGAAATCTACTGAAACTTATTTCATTTAACTTTTCCATCTCCTTTTTAGCTGTCTATGACTTTTAAATAAGTTGCTTACATTACTATTGTGAATTGTGTCTATGATATATCTACATCTTTATTTGGATTCAAAAGCTGGATAAGTTCTATGATTTTATATCTAGAAGAACCAAACTAATTGAAAGGGTTGAGCTCTGTATTATGGTTTTGCGTGTATTTATGTTTATGTAGTGAAATGAAAAAAGCTTTTATGCAATTTTTTTTGCACATATGGAAAAAGAGTATTAAAATAACCATTCAAAATAGGAAAATTATATGGCTTTTTATGGGTAACATATGTAATATATAATCATATTCTACATATAACTTCAAAATATAAAAGTGAAAGGCAGGAGATGGACAGACAGCAATGCATATACAAAGAAACAATGACAGAATATGGCTCAGTGTAATAGGCAAACTTTATATGTGATTTTTATGCTTTCTTCTGGATGGGAAATTGTACTCCAGTATTTACTTCAGTGAACAGTATGTTTCCATTCAAAAAGTAATGATTAAAAAAAAAAAAAAAGTCAGTTGATTTTGGAGTATGGCTCTTGGACTGCTTGAGAAACACAAATATTGATCAGTGGAAGTGCCAATGAGAGCCTTACAGTGAAACAAATGATAAAAACCGCTTTCCTACCAAAGATTATAAAGCAAAATAACAAAAGTTTTAAAAAAAAGCAAGTGAGTGCCACTGCTTCAGATATGTTTTGCTGAACATCTTTTCCTGGCCCAAGGAGTGAGTTCAACAGCTTTGTTTCAACAGTTTGTTTCCATGATCTTGGTAGTCATTTTCTGACTAGTTGGATGAAAGTGCTTGAAGCCATTGGCTTTCTTCCTCCAATCAGCTGAACAAACGACTTCTGATATTCATAGTCAGCTTGGGGTCTCTCAATCAAAGTCTACCATCAATTTTACCTCATTATATGTAGCACACGGAAATGTGGTTGCCAATTTGGGCTAATTCTAAAATGTCTGGTTTGTAAACATGGAACCATTCCAGAGAGTGCTGTTTGGTTATGAATAATTCAGTACACCAACGCTTAGCCTGCACGTTATCTAGACAATAGAATTTTATAACTCCCAATAGTCAGTAGTCATTTGTAGAGATGAGCAGCATTTTTCTTCTGGAGAACCTTACCTGGGCTCAAGCTCTCAAGCTATTTAAATAAGATGATCAGTTTCAATATGTGCAGAGTCAGATTAATAGCCAGCAGCAAAACCAACAAGAAGCATTTAAGAAAACTGTAATGAAAGCATACTTATTCATCTAAATTCAGTAATCAATAATTCTTTACTCTACCATAGAACAATATTTTATCATATTTTTCTCCAAGGTGAGTGCAAGAGTTTAATTCAAATTCTTGTAAGTGCAGTAGGTATGAGATACAGCCCTTATGCCACATATGTCTGTCAGAGTGAATCGAGAACGAGAAGCTGCATCTTTGCAACACGAGTCTGGACTAAAATACTGTATTCCACAGTGTAACTGCTTGTAGGACTAGGGACAATAGGACTGAAAGGAGATTCCTAGTTCAAAAGCTATTGTCCGCATGCACTGCACAGTGCATAATCTCTTTGCTATCTTAGTTTTTGCTGCCTTGGAAAGAAAAAGAAAAAAAAAAAAAAAGAAATGCAGAAAAAGCCACTCTCGGTCTAGAATGTAGTGGCTAAAGTGTAAAGGAGTTCAACTAGTAAACCTGATGCTGGCATAACTAGTGCTGTCTCCACATAACCAATCCCTAAGAATATGAACTCAGACCAGGAGTGAAATTGAATTCCAAAAAAAAGTAGCTATTCTTGGAGCAGCAGAATGAGAAGTCTATTTTCTCACAGATTTGAGTTCTGTACAAACTTATGTATGTCTATCAAGGCGCTAACTGAGGCTGACAGCTCTTCTTGCTGCTGAAACATTTGTAACAACATTGCACCCATTGGATTATTTGAAGCCCAGTCAAGAAAAAGCTCCCACTACCCATTTCCTCCATAGGGTCTCTCATTAGGTTCACTGACAAAGCCTCTCTCCTCTTTTCACCTAAGGAATTCTGATTTTGACAAAATTTGTGAGTTCTTAGTAACATCGAGATTTCTACTTACCTGTTTTGTTTGGTAGATATTGACCACGGGATGGGAGGGAGAGGAAACAGGCATATGATTATGAATTAAACAAAGCCACACAAAGAAACACACACACAGTCATGAACTATGATCATATATATACATATTTTAGTAAAAAAAAAAAAACAAAACTAAGAGACTCACCACAGGACAAGTGATGCTCACAGTCAAGGCTAGTTAATGACTTGCTGTAAGACATCAGAAAAATAGTCTGTAGTCAGCTGAAATTTGCACTGAAAATCCGCTGCAGTAGTTCTTTCTTTCTGTGTGAGTCTGAGTATTTGAAATAAAATTCAAAATGTTTTATATCGTATTTAGGCTCAGATTGTTTCAGCTACTCATTTAATCAATTTTTAAGCATAGATACAGTCCTATAACTCATCTTACAATGACAGCAAAAATGATGAATATCAAAGATGTTCTGATGTTGATACATATTCATTACACTGCTTTAATTTCACTTAGACCTTATGAACCTGAATTTTCTTGTATTGTTTCTAACCTGATTCCAGATTCTGCACTTTGTCAATCCTCATTTTTTACATTCATAGAATTCCATCCCAAAATCATCCACACAGGTAAAGGTGGATATTTGAATGGTTAGAAGAAGCAGATTTCATCTTTTGTCTTTTGATATTTCTGCTTAAAACACAAGTATTGCTATGTAAGTAAATGAGCCAAATGATTATGGGCAATTAACTAGTCGGATATCTGCAAGTAATTGTTCAGTACTCATAAGAATTTTGTGTAAGATTATACTATCATTAAACCATGTTCATAGTGTATTAAATGTCTTAGTGCAATTTAGCCAAGCACGTTTTTCAGCATTTCCTAGAGTCATGCTTTCAGGGAGAGAAAATAATGAATACCGAAAGACTCTCTAATTCAGCGAATAAAGGTGTAATGAGAGCCAATATCTGGAATTTAAATCCAAAGTAATTCTAGTCAGAAATGTGGCATAACACTTTAATAACCGATCAGATATAGGGAGTGATAGATTCTTCACCTCTTGAAGGAAAGTCTTACTTCATGACAATACAAGCTATTGCATTCACTGCAAGAGTAACTGGGTTAAATTACAGTGCCTGTGTTATAAAAGAGGTCAGACTTTATAATTTAATGGTCCTTACTGGTTTTAAGATGAAACCTTCTGTAACACTCAGATACTTTAAAAGGTTTTGAACTGCAAAGTAATACAGTGGCAGAATGTCTGTGGATTAAATAAATAACAACTACCCATTTAATGTATTAATAAAAGAACTCTCCGTTTTTATATTTTCTTTTGCTAAGATATTTCCTCATCAGTGTTTGCTCTGCATAGGGGATACTTATCTTCTTTGTTATAGGTTTTTGGCTCCTACAAATGTATCAATGTCATCTCAGTTAGTAGAATCATAATAATGGGGGCTGTGGAAACACTGCCTCAATCTGATTAATGCAACATGCTAATTAGGATTTTATTTTTCAGTTTGGGCTCTAGGACTGTCAAATCTCTCACTTTGGTCTTCACTAAATTCACTTCAAAAGCCATCTAAAAGTTCCATTAAAACATTATCTTTTTTTCCAGTAATGGTGTTAATCCTAGTCAAAATTTGTTTACGCAATTCACAAATTTCCAAAATAATGTAGCTTGGAGAAAATGAAATAATTCCCGTTTTATTGTGATCTAGGTTGTGAGGTCCCAGAGCAGTTAACCCTCAATGGGTGCACTGAGGTTTTTTAGAATATATTAATCAGCAAATCACAAAGCTCAAATGTTTCATTTCTGCATAAATTCACACTACATCAGATCTAAAAAAACCTTGAAAGCAAGCTATGCAAACCTTTTGTTCCTTTCTCTTTATGGCAAGGTAGGATTAAAGATACATGCTCAAGCCTTTTTACTCATGGGCTATTCTTATAGTTTCAACTTACAAGTTGTCTGTTAGTATTGTAGAAAAGTGCATTATTGTGCAGGGTGCACATCGGTATAAAACAAGGTCAGTACGTACGGCTTCACTAACAGGCTATGACTTCTGAGTCATATTCAGCTGGTGACTTGAATGGGGCATAGGAGGACTTAAATGTAAACAGAAAATTGATTCTAAATAAAAAATACATTCTCCATGTTAGTGTCTTAACACAACCTGAGAGAAACAGCAGTCATAAACAAAGGATACAAAGGATGGAAATGAAATCTGACAGTTCAGAGATGTATTACGGATAAAGCAAAGACTATTTCAATCTTTGTTTTTGTTTATGCTGTCCTTATATTTACTCATTTTTTATATCTACATTTTTATACTATATGGGTGGTTACAGTGTGAGTGCTAGTAAGAAGACTTAGTAAAAAAACTTCTATCATTGGTACTTAGATCAGTGGTGAAGCTACACCATTCTATATTACTTATAGAAAGAAAAGATTGCAGAAAATACCTTAGTTCACTCTTGACTCTGCTATTCTGACAGGAAGTTTTAACAATTGCAAGATTACCAGTCTGAGCTTCAGCTAAACACATTCATAAGCAATCATATATCAGTAAGATCTTTGACTAATAGTCTCACCACATTTCAATAATGTTTCATCTTCAAGATCTGGCTGCTTTACAATGAATCTCGTTCTCTCACCACAGGATATGAAACTGTGTGTGTGTGGTCTGTGTGTGCATAGCCTTCAAAGAAGTGAATGTAATCAGAACAAGCCTTGTGTAGTTAACTAAAGATTGTAGTGAAAGGATCTAGTTCTATGGAATGAATGAATACTTCCCTTTTAGGTTAATTGTTAAAATAATATGATCAGCAATTCTAACAGAATACACTCCCAAAACATAGAAGTGCTGTTTTACTTTAGCAAATATATGTTGACTGAGCATGGTGGGCTTACGCTGAGAACGACAGTGCCTTTTATTGGTAAGCTTTTGCCATCTGTTCTAATGATTTATTCATACTAAGAAAAAGACAGGTGAAACTGCAGAATGGAGATAAATAGCAATGGATATGCACTGAATTGGGCTGTGATTGTGCAAATGGGTTCAGTGTTAACGCTAATGTTCAGGCAATTGCTATCATTCAGATGACATCTTCACATGCTATTATGTGGTCTTGAGGTGCAAAATATTGAAGATATAATTCAGAAGATCTATTTTTAGGCAAGTAATGATTTCCACTCCATCTTCAGGCATTCATCCCTTATTATGGATAATATTATACAAATATTTATGTATGTTTTGGCCTTTCATATGTAGCAAATTTTAAGGACAAATTCTGATGAAAGATCTCTGCATCAAAGATTCCTGGAAGCTATGAAGTGTTCACAATAGGTTTGCCTTATTTCTAAGTCTGTATTATTGAGTCATTTTCCTACAGTTTACTGGGCTAGATAGAGCTTCAGTCTCATCCTGTATAGCTGTTCCTTTGTGGAACTAAAGGTCCAAAAATCAAAAGCCTGGAATTTTTACATGAATTTCAGTGCAACCAACTTCTTGAATTTTATTTGATTATGTACTGGTTTGGGCTGGGATAGAGTTAATTTTCTTTAGAGTAGCTCATATGGTACTATGTTTGGGATTTGTGACCAAAACAGTGTTGATAACACAGGGATGTTTCAGCTATAGCTGAGCAGTGCTTACACAGAGTCCAGGCCTTTTCTGCTTCTCACCAGCAAGTAGGCTGGGAGTGCACAAGAAGTTGGGAGGGGACACAGCTGGGACAGCTGACCTCAACTGACCAAAGGGATATCCCATACCATATGACACCATGCTCAGTATAAAAAGCTGGGGGAAGAAGAAGGAAGGGAGGGATGTTCGGAGCAATAACGTTTGTCTTCCCAAGTAACCATTACATGTGATGGAGCTCTGCTGTCCTGGAGATGGCTGAACACCTGTCTGCCGATGGGAAGTAGTGAATGCATTCCTTGTTTTGCTTTGCTTGCGTGAGCGGCTTTTACTTTACCTATTAAACTGTCTTTATCTCATCCCATGAGTTTTCTCAGTTTTACCCTTCTGATTCTCTCCCCCATCCCATTAGTGGGGGAGTGAGCGAGTGGCTGGGTGAGGCTTACCTGCCTACCAGCGTTAAACCATAACACACTACTATTTTATGCTCCAGTAACAGGAGAGAACACCATATCATTAATTAAAATACTGTGCTAGTCTTTTGTGTCCTTTTAAAGGAACGATGGTAAAATATTTATTAGATGAAAAGGAGCATGTAAAGGATCATCAGAGGTGGAAAAATGATGGAGATGAGTGTAATTGCATACATGTAACAAAGGTTCCAACATAAAAAATATTAAAAACAGACATGCAAAAACCAGTAGTCCATCAGTAACTATTCAGAAAATGTAATAATCATACATGTTGAGACTTAAAAACTTTCAGTACTGATGTGCTATCTCCAATTGTAACATGTAATAGGTTATACCTATTTCTGAGGTAAGGAAGTCAAAACAGAGTTTGACATGTTACCTATACTTTTTCATAGGTGACAAGCTATTAAAATAAGCAGTTTTGTTTAAAAGCTCTAGGAATCAGGCTATATTTTAAAATAATGTTTTTGTAAGCTCATGCTTTTTGCTTAGCACCTGTGGGAACTAAAAGTATGTACGGACACAGATGACGAATGGTGTCCTTTTAAATTGCGATAGGCTTTGGTGGTCTCGTGAGCTTTGGATTCAGAGTTCTTTATATAGGTGTGACATGAGGTAAAAATCAGTTTCATGTCTGCACAAGAAAAATTACATGTTTAACAAATATATTACAATCAAAACCTTTATACAGGTGAAAAGGGAACACTCCTTATATATGCAGATAAGAATTTATTGTTAATCTATCTAAAGTTTTAATGATCTAATAATACAGAAACAGGTATTATTATTTGTTCACTTATAATGATAAAGACTTGTAATTAATAGTATACTTAAGACTGATACACAGAAACTTCACAGTACCTATCCTCTTTCTCTAGTATAATTTTCACCCTTCCAATTTTTCTCTGCATCCAAAGTTTGACAGCTTCAGTCTTCTTCAAAAAGGAACTTATAACAGCTCATCAGCATCTTGAGTTTCCATCTAAAGGAGCATGACACTGATGAGAACATCTTCCTACACAGTCTTGATTCCACTTAGATTTCTTTATATGCTCGTAGAACATAGATTGCTTGGCTTGATCTCCCTTCATTTATTTCTGTCTTAAGTTTGGATGTTGTCACCTATTACGTACTGAAGTGATGTAATAGGCTTCCCCAGCACTGATTAACATCAATGTAATTATGTTTCGCTGGGCTAATGTTTGTTATTCATTCACTACACGGGTTTGTTATAGCTTTATGGTATGTGATCTTCACAATTAAAGACATGAGACAATAGTCACCCGACTACTAGAAAATTGTTGTTATAGCTAAAACAAGGTAAAATCAGCTCAGCTGAAAACAAAGACAGCTCCAGACTGCCAGGTCAATACAACATCTGTGGGCTTTTATTGGTTGCAATGAAATGGCATTTAATGGGATACACATGGCTTCACTAACAAATAATCAACCTTTTTGAAGACTAATTAGTACCCATTACAAAAGTAATGGTGATTATATTAGCTTTCTCTGGGATTTTCTGATGTTGATCCTCACCTATTAATATTAAGCAGTATTTCAGAATATGTTTATTAGCACATATTGGTTGATAACATTTGTAAAAGATCTTCCAGTTTTCTTCCTGGTGTCTGCAGCATTCATAATGTCATGTCCAAGTTCACTAAAATAAATAAGTATTTAATTTCTTAGTTTTTTTGATTGATTGACCTGTGACTGTAGCATATATCTATATTGTTTTACACCTCTTCCAAGGAAAATGTAAATGCTTCAAAGAAACAGCATCTTTAACTTCTCAGTAGGTACTGATTATTCCATAATGGAAAATATTTAATGCTTGGAAAAATGTCTTCCCTAATATTTAATGTACATTTTTCTTTTCTTAATTTCATCTCTTCCTCCTAGTTTTATCTTCTCCTATAACATGCCAAATGAATTACTCCTGAATATTTATGGTCCTTGAGTACTTTTTTATTATTATTACTTCTGCCCGATACGTTAGTTGTAATTTAGCCACAGTATTTAAATCACATGACTTCTCATTAATCTGCCACATGCTGTAAGTAACAAATGAGAGACAATAAATTGTGAAAGAAAAATCAAGATTGAAGTCTTTCCAAATGTTTTCTCGCTAGACTTGTTCCTTGGTCCTTAATAATTTTTTGTTCTTGTTAACTTGTTCATCTTTGTCTCTTCTTTTTTGATGCTGAAATGACATCTGCATTTCTGACTGAAAATCTACATCAAACTTGTTCTTCTTTGTTATAACTAACAGAATGATGTAACAGGCAGAGAGGCTAACTTGCTGAGTAAAGAGAGAACTGGGTTACAGAAGAAAGGTGAAAGCTTGAGGGAAGTTAACTTTGGTTTTAAACTGCAGAGAGTAAAAAGGTCTATCAAGCAAGATCAGAATATAATCTGCATGTTCCTATTCATGTTGACTAACAGAAAAGAGGAAAAAGAGGGTCAAGGTAGCATTTTATCGCATTTTCTTTGCCTTATCCCAGAATTTATACAGTTGGTGGTAAGAAGTGGCAGAACGTCATTCCATACTTGGAGGGGATGTCGATAGGCTTTTTTTTAGCCTGGGTTGATCTCCAGTTTGCAGACTACCTGCACTGGCAGTGTCCAAGTGATCAAAACAGAGCCTGGGATAAGCATCCAAGGGCTGCGGCAGGGGAGGATGAAGGGGAGTGCAGTGCTGTTTAGACCAGTACTGGTATTGAATAAGTTCTTCATCAAACACCACCCGTACTGGATTGGAAAATGCTACGTGTAATGAAGGCCTGATTGCTGTTTCGCCCTCAAGGTACAAGAGGCAATAATAATATGTCTTAAAACAGTAATAGTCATAGAAGGTAGAGAGGGGCAGGTGAAGACCTTGAATCGACAGTCACATGTAGCAAAGCGAGAAGTAAATTCCACTAGAAGATAATTGATTCATCAGGGACCTTTAAGTGTCAGATTCAGTAGTTGGCTGGAAAATGCTGCTACATTTTTCAGGTGCAACTGAAAGGAGCAGAGTGAAAGACACATTCTTATAATTTGTCCTTTCATTAGGTGGAAGAGTTTTTTTCAGTAAGATTAAGCTATCTTGAACCAGGTATCCCAATAGTATCTCAATTCTATGTGGCTAAATTAAACACAAATTGCTGCTTATAACACATAGGACTCTGAGTTCCAGTAAAGGAATATGGCTTATTAAACAAAGCTAATGCTAGAATAATCTAAACAGTCATCAGCCATACAGCTGTATTCCCATACCTTGTCAGCATAATAAAAAAGTGGCATAATAAAAAATAGATAAGCCAAAACTAACTTCGGCATGGACTTGAAAGTGTATTGAGGCTGCTTCTAAACATAAACTGTAGGCAAGAGCATGAACACTGCAAGAGTAAAGGCTCCCTGTGACTATGTCCCAGCATTGGTCCCAGTCCATACCCTAGGGATTAGAGCGCTGGAGGGCTTGCAGGAACTTTCTTCTGCTGATTGCAGTGTGCATGTAGGGACTGACAGGACTATATGACATGTCTTCCTCTGCCCCTCTGGGCCTTAACTTCTGCTGCTCTCAATATTTTGGTGTCTGCAAGGGATGAGGGGAAATGTATGAAAACCTCCTTAGAGGTTTTCTGGTTTTCTAAGGGGATGGAGAACAGATTCAGTACATGGGAACTAGGAACACTACATTTCCACCCACAGGGCCACTGATATGAATATGTGGCTATCTGTCTGTGTGTCTGTTTAAAACAAGAGAAAACTTGGTTGCGCAAAATCAGTTTCCGAGACGGAAGGATTTCGTCTTTTGGAAAAAAAAGCTAGGAAAACTCTGGGCTTTTTCCTCTGCTCTTGTCCTTCTCTCTCCTTTGGTGCAGAATTTTTCATGTGTCACGGCAGGCCTTCAGCAAATATAATTATTTTCCATGATTTTATAGCACAATTTATGCTTCTTTTTTCAATTATTACAATTGCTAAATTAAAGTATTATACATACTAATCATTTTAAAATATTAGCAAAGCATTTCCAAGCCTTTAAAAAGTTCCATTTGTCATAGTATAAGGGAAATGAAGCTGATGGAAAACATTATCTGTGAAAATAACAGAATGATGCACCAAGATGCATGGTTTTTCCTCTTTCCTTCAGTGAGCTAGAGGATCCTCTTTAACTACTCACTGCTGATGTTAATTAAACTATTACCTACTTATTATATATTAACTACTGTTAAACTATTATCATAAAAACCCTAAAGAATAAATTCCAAATAAACATAGACCCTAAGAAGCATTTCTGTTTTCTCTAAAGTGCTCTCTGACCCATGGGGAAATTCTTTCCAAGTACTTTTCTAAGCACGAAAGGTAAATGAAGAGCTCAGGCCTTCCTAGGCTCTGTAAAACCTTTTGTTATTTACAAAAGGTTCAAAAATGATAGTTTAAATTTCCCAGTGAGTAGGAGTAAATGACAGAGGTTTATTTGTTTAAAACTACAGTATTGGAATGATACCTGACATTTTCAGTTTGAGGAGGAGGCATTGCAAGAGACAGAACAGAGGGTTACTGAGAAAAATGGGAATCCTTTTTAAAGTATCTTCTTTTTTAAGATTACATTACATCGGGATAAAAATGTGGGAGAGAACCACCTTCACCCCCAAAAAACCTTTATGTAGTCTTAGACAAAATAGGGGGTTTTGCCTAGGTTGGCAAAATGAGGCATACTTTTTTTAAGGGAATGCAAAAATCCTGCTCTTGAGTCAGTTTCAGCAATTTGCATTCTTTCAAACATTAATCTAATTTAGTCTGCCTGAAAGTTCTTCCATGCAACCACCACACCTCCCAAATGCATACTTTGGAAGCTCTGTAGCAAGTCTTACTACAGTGTCTAGAGTAATCGTGTTTTTCTGTTATTCATCTGACTCTACTGAAATCAATGAAAGAAGCTTCTGTTTGTTGGCCAACAGCTGTAACATCATTATTAAATTCTCTGCAGTACCCTGTTTGAATCAATATGGGGCCAAGAGGTCTTGACAAGCTATATTTTTTTTATTATTGATCTTGATGACCAAGCTGGTGCCCTCGAGTCTAACCATTGATTCTAAGAGATAGAACTGTCAAGATGGAGGCCAAATTTGTGCTATTAAACACATCAGAGTTTGTAATTAAAGAAAATGTCACACTGTCATATTTTTTGTCACGTGCAAAAGGAATCTTTCCACATACATTAATAATAAAATGAAGTGCACAGATAATGGGAGATATGTGCACTAAATTTAATTACCATTTTTATAGACTACATTCAAACTCCAATCAGGGTCACTAACATTCCACTGTATATGGAAGCTGATGTCCTTCTATTTTTCCTGAATTTAAAAATTTAAGAAAGTATTTTTATTAATTCATTTCTTCAGTTGCCTCCCCTGACCCCATTTGCAATTAATTTTTGGTAATCCCAATCAGAATACATTTTTAAACAAACGCACCAATTTCAGTTGTCTGGCGCGTTTTCATTCAAGGACCAGTAATTGTTGATATTCCCCTGTTCACTTCAGTGTGATGTAACATGAATTAAAACATGCAAATGATATTCAGAGCTGTTGCCCAAAGCATGCATATCTGAGAGAGCAGAAGAATGAGTTACCTGAAACTCAAGAACAATTTTTCCTCACATATCTTGGAATGCTACAGCACTTGTTCCCTAAACATGCCAAAATGAATGGCTGGGTGCAAAGATGTCTGCAGACTTTTAGCAAGCTCTTAGCTACATGCATCTTAAGGTATAATTTAACATAGCTAGCGTAATTTTTAGAAGAAATACATTAATTTCTTGCAGAAGTCTGACGTATAGTCAAGTTCCAAAGACAGAATCTGATTTCAAGTGATTTAATAACATCATAGTGATATATCCTTCTGATTTTGTGATTATGTATGTTATAGGATTAGGTTATTAATTATGCCTTATGTATTACATAGTCTAAGAAACCCAGTAAAAGACAGCTGCTGGCTCAGCAAACTAGTTGCTCGAAGTAAGGGAGAAAACACAAGAAGGGAAAAGAGCCACAGGGATGTTTAGCACAGAGTCATATGAAAAATTAGGTTTCAAGGGAGATCATCTACACCAATCCCCTGCTCACATAAAGACTAACTTCAGCTTCTCAAAGCTGTTGAGCTCACATTCAGGAATTAACAGAAATCACCAGGTATTAATACAATAGGTCTTGAAGTCTGAAGACACTAGTTACCAGCATCACAGGCAAGTTTTGCACTTTCTATTTCAATACTTTAGCTGGAGATGACAGGTCCAGAGATGTCAGGCCTGTCTTGATCTGCCCAAGGTCACACAGGGCCTCCTTGACAGAACAGGAAAATTAAGATGTAATTCTTACCTCAAAGGCTTTGATTTCCAAAACTCATCATTTGTGTTTCAAATTTCAGCTTTGCTCTTGGCTTAGCTTTCTTAGGTATTGCACTGAAATATCTTTGTTTCAGAATTTAGTAGAATGCTTTTGTTTAAAATCTTTCTTAAGTCCCATTTTGATTACATTGTTTTGCAATATCATTATTCAGTTTATAAGAATACCCTTAAGCTTTTCCTCAGCAGCGTTTTTGTCTGAAAACACATATTGCAGTGGAATTCTAGGTTATTTCTGAAAATAATAAAAGGAGTTAAAATTCCTTAGGAATCAGTTCATTAGCTGACTCCACAAAAACTTTTACAATACATTCATGTTATTAGGCAATGAATACTGGTTCAGAGTCTTACAAGACATACAGAGAAAGAGGGAGAGAGGATGAGTGCATGAATAAAGAGATAGATGTCTATATAACAGTGTGCAAGAAATAAACCTGTTTTGCTGTGAAGTTTTAGCATTACTACAGAAATGCACTGGGTCTATATTTAGGTTTTCACAATTGCCAGTTTTAAACACTGTTACTTTCTACTTTTACTTGCATTTTCTTTGTCTTTGCAAATTCCTGTGACCTAAAAACTGGCACATTTACTGTCATAGGCAAAGTTTGGCAAAGTTTCAAGAAAATTGACGGAAATAAGTTTTACAGGTTATTAAGACTTCACCTGAGTGAAAAACTGAGCTTAGTTAACGTTCCTACAATTTCCTGAAACTCAGAAGTGATTTTCTACTTAAGTTTTATGTTTTCCATGGGCTTAAACCTCAACATTTATATTCCAGATAACTGTCAGCATATACACATTGAGCCTTCTCTAATTAAGTGCATTTCCATTTAGGGATTAAAAATTATCATGCGACCAGTTTCCTCATTGGAGCTGAAAGGTGATAACTTGTCAGGATATAATGCTGTCACCATCTTTAAATGTATATTCATTTCTAAAACCTTCTATAAAAATAATCAAGTCCTTTTTGGCTAACTGGAAAATGAATTTCTGAAGATTTACCCCTTTTTTTTCTGAAGTGTTTTGAGACTGAGTTTTAAAAAGCATGAAGCACATATTACAAACAACCCTTCAACTCGGTTAATGTCAGAAAAGAGGAATTCAGTGTTTAACTTGATTGGCTATGATTGAAGGGCCAGGATTTGAGATATTTTAATTTCTTTTTCTTTCCTTTTGACTTTCAAAAACAGCTGAAGAAATAAATGCATGAGAAGTAACAAATTGAATGCAAAGTTAAGATTACCTGTCTAAATATAAAGATGTTTTATTCAAAATGGATAGCCATATAAAATTTCATCTCACATTCTTAGTATTCTGCCATTAATTAAGAAAACTATTACTTAAAAATCAAATAATGTCAGGACGTTCTTAAAGAGAAAAAAGCAGATAATGAATATATAGTACGTATTTCAAATTTAAAACAAGAAAGAATTTTATGCTACTATATGTATTTTAACATCTCTCCCCACAATGAATCTAAGGAATGAGAAGTGTTATGAATTCAGAGAATTTCATATGGCAATTGACAGAGTGAAAGATGATCAATATATGTGACAAGGCAAAACAAGCCTGCTTTCAAATTAGAACTGGCTTGGTCAAAACAAGATACCTGCTTCAAATCTGGTAGTTTTTCGGTTAGATCCACGGTACTTATTCAATGCTGAATAAGGATGATACCCAAATTCCAGTTAGTTCTATTTATACAAGTACAGTAAGTAGAGAAAAAAGCAATTCTTCACACATTACAAAGGTCACAGTAATCTTAATATAGATTTATGGGGGTAATTTTGAGCAAATCATGTTTTCATCCAAGTATTGGCACTATTTTGTGTTATATTCCATCAAAAGACAGTCCTTCTACTGCTTCAATTCCAGTCTAATGAAAAGATCTTAATTCAGGCAGGGTTAATAAAAGAGAGTAGTACAAAATTTAGATTGCTTTTAAAGGAATACCAAAATTGATTCCCCTTTTAGAATGTTTTGGAAATTCTTAACTGCTTCCATTTAACTTCATATGTGTATATTAAATTGTTGTTATTTGCTAAAATCCATAACCAAAATGTTTTCTTAAGACAAAAAAATAGTCATCCCTTTGTGAACACAGGATCATTCATTGACTCAGCCCACAGCTATTTTTAGCTACCTTGTAACCTGTGTGGTACTATGGTTTATGTACTGGTTGTTGCAATAGTGAAAATTCATATAGTACTATATTTTTGGTTTGTGATAATAAATTGTATGTTTATTTAAATAATAGTGATTTTGGAAAAATACTCATTAATACAAAAAGTCATGGCTAGATAGAACAATTTGTTTAGATGAAATGTGTTCTCAAGAACAGGTTCATTTTTCTGGTGATTAATGGTTATTCTGGGGTTTGTAGAAAGACCTGTACAGAAAATTCTTTATTATAGCTTCTTCCTTTTTTTTTACTATTACTGGTTTTCAGTTGAGAAATAACTATAGGAATTTTTTTAGTTTTGTACCTGCATAAGCACACACCTAAACAAACTTCTATATCTGCTCACTTTGTTATTATGTCGTCAACAGAAATTCAATTTATTTTAATTTTTCACAACAAATTGCTTCTTCACTTATATAGGAGAAAAAGAGATGTGTGCTCATCCTATGCAGCAATGAGGGATCAATACCTTTAAAAATGTTAAGGACAAATATGCATATAAGGAAAAGTAATTTGCTAAGGTGGCTTCTGGCAATTTTGTCTAGGGGCAGGTGCATTCTAGTTTTAGACACTGAAATTAATATGCTGCAGATATTTATGTTATTTACATAAATGTATTAATTGTTGCATTTTTAAGAGTCCTTTCATACAATTGTAAGTATTTTCTTTCTACAGTATTTTCTTCAATGTTCTCATTGCAAACTTAACTAGAAAATTCCCCAAGTCCAGTAGTCAAAGACATTAAATATTAGCTCCTCCACATCACCCTTGAGCATATTCAAAAACAAATCTAACTTATTTCTCCATTCTCCTTCCTTGTCAAAATCAAAATTTGAAAAATTTTGTATTCGTGTATGCAGACTAAGAGGCTGACATTTTAAAAAAAAAACAGTGACTCTGTCATTCAAAAAGGAGAAACTGGTTAAAGAGGTAATTCCTTTCAAGAGCGATGCAACTCGAATTTCAAGCAGGTGACCTGCTGCCTTACAATGAATCTGTGTAGGTTACATTCCTGTCTGCTAATGTGAGTCAACTTTTTGTACATAAAAGTGTTATAAATATTGATGATAATTGTTAAGCATGATATAGTGTACCATGTTAGCAGCTCAGCTACTCAGGAGATAATTCTCTTCCTTGGGAAATGTCAATCAATCATGAGAGGTCCCCTATTGAGGAGAGGAGAGGGGAAGGGTAAAATGGGAGGGGAAATGGAAAAACAAAGGGAAGAGGAAGGGAGGGAAAAGGGAACACATCGGCTTTTTGATTCAAAACACTAGCGCAGTTTTGATGTAGATACCCTGACCATCCTTCTTCTCTGTGTCTATATTTGATTTACAGTGTGGTCTTGATATATACAAAACAGATTTAAGGACATAAAATGGAAAATTCCACTCCAGGAGTGCAGCAAAGGCTCTCCAGCCCCTAATGGGGACACAAAGACCAACAGATGGTCCTTTGGAGAGCTTCAAAGCACATGAGTGGTAGGGATGTTCAGTACAGACTAACCTACCCCATAGGAAACCCCATGGGCCATATGTAGCTACTCACATTCATGTAGGGAACTCAACTCTTTGATATACTGATCTCATCCTACTGTGCTGAACTAGTTCCTAATGTAAATTACTCCCTACTTTGTTAACCATAGGGAAGCCTAAAAAACCATATTGGCCTAGTTGATTGTACTGGTTTTGGGTTGGGATAGAGTTAATTTTCTTCATAGAAGCCGGTATAGTGCCTTGTTTTTGATTTGTGTTGAAAACAGTGTTGATAATACAGGGATGTTTTAGTTATTGCTGAGCAGTGCTTACACAGAGTCCAGGCCTTTTCTGCTTCTCACCAGCAAGTAGGCTGGGAGTGCACAAGAAGTTGGGAGGGGACACAGCTGGGACAGCTGACCCCAACTGACCAAAGGGATATCCCATACCATAAGACATCGTGCTCAGCAATAAAAAGCTGAGGGAATAAGGAGGAAGGGGGGTGATGTTCAGAGCTATGACATTTATCTTCCCAAGTAACCATTACATGTGATGGAGCCCTGATTTCCTGGAGATGGCTGAACACCTGTCTGCTGATGGGAAGTAGTGAATGAATTCCTTGTTTTGCTTTGCTTGCATGCACAACTTTTACTTTACCTGTTAAACTGCCTTTATCTCAACCCATGAGTTTTCTCACTTTTACCCTTCCAGTTCTCTCCCCCATCCCACTGGGAGGGGAGTGAGTGAGCAGCTGGATGGAGCTTAGCTGCCTACCAGGGTTAAACCGTGACACTGATGTTCTTAGGGACAGGTGGTATGGATAGCCTGGTGTAGACTACAGTGCAAAACTCAGCAGTTTAATCTCCCTTTCTTTTTTTGCCTGGTAACACAGGTATTGGTTAAAAATGGAAAGAAAGACTTTGCTATTAGTTTTGATTTTGTGAATGTATAGATTTGGAGAAAATAATGAAGCATAGACTACTTCTAAATAAATAATCACAGAATCACAGAATGGTTGAGGTTGGAAGGTACCTCTGGGCCACCTAGACCTGGTTGCCCAGGACCATGTACGGATGGCTTTTGAATATCTGCAAGGTGAAAGACTCCACAACCTCTCTGCACAGCCTGTTCCAGTGCTCAGTTACCCTTACAGTAAAAACGTGTTTCCTGATGTTCAGAGGGAACCTCTTGTGTTTCAGTTTGTGCCCATTGCCTCTGACTGTGTCATTGGGCACCACTGAAAAGAGCCTGGCTCCATCCTCTTTTCACCCTCTCTTTGGGTATTTTTATACATTAATAAGATTCCCTCCTGAGCCTTCTCTTCTCTTCTCTTCTCTTCTCTTCTCTTCTCTTCTCTTCTCTTCTCTTCTCTTCTCTTCTCTTCTCTTCTCTTCTCTTCTCTTCTCTTCTCTTCTCTTCTCTTCTCTTCTCTTCTCTTCTCTTGGCTAAATAGTCCCAGCTCTCTCAGCCTTTCTTCATAGGAGGAAAGTACCTTTTATCATGTTCATGGCATTTTTCTGGACTATTTCCAGTATGTCCACATCTCTTTACTTGGGAGCCCAGAACTGAACACAGCTGTGGCCTCACCAGTGCTGAGTAGAGGGAAGGATCACCTACCTGCACCTGCTGGCAATACTTTGCCTAATGCAGCCCAGGATACCATTAGCCTTCTTCATGGTAAAGGCCTATTGCTGGGTTATGTTCAACCTGGTGTCCAGCAGGACCTCCAGGTCCTTTTCTGCCAAGCTGCTTTCCAACTGGGCAGTCCCCAGCATATGTTCGTGCATGGGGTTGTTCTTCCCCAAGTGCAGGACTCTGAAGTTCTCCTTGTTGAATTTCATGAGGTTCCTGCCAGCTCATATCTCCAGCCTGTTGAGGCCCCTTTGGATGGCAGCATGACCCTCTGGCGTATCAGCCAGTCCTCCTGGTTTTGTGTCATCTGTAGATTTGCTGAATTTACAAATCATTAATGAAAGTGTTAAAACTTTGAGACTGGACCCAGTATTGACCCCTGGGGTACACCGCCAGTTTCTGGCCTCCAACTGGATGTTGCACTGCTGATCAACACCCTCTGGGCCTGGGCATTCAGCCAGTTTTCAATCCATCTCAATGTCTGCTCATCCAGCCCGTATATCAACAGCTTCTTTAAGAGGGCACGGCAGACAGTGTCAAAGGTGTTACTGAAGTCCAGGTAGAATGTATCCACTGCTCTCCCTGCCTCTACCAGGCCAGTCATTTCGTTGTAGAAGTTTATCAAGCTGGTCAAGCATGACCTCCCTTTGGGGAAGCTATGCTGATTATTCCTGATGATTTTCTCATCCTTCACGTGCCTAGAAATGGTTTCCAGAATTAGCTGTTCCATTACCTTCCCAGAGATTAAGGTGAGGCTGACCAGACTGTAGTTCCCGAGTGGCTTATATGTTGTTAGCAGATTAATATTACAAATATTGGGCGGACTATTCGGTGGATAGCTAATTGGCTGGATGGTCGCATCCAGAGGGTAATGGTCAATGGCTTGATGTCCAGATGGACATCAGTGACAAGTGGTGTCCCTCAGGGGTCCATACTGGGGCCAGTGCTGTTCAATATCTTCGTCAATGACATAGACAGTGGGATCGAGTGCACCCTCAGCAAGTTTGCAGATGACACCAAGATGAGTGGTGCAGTTGACACACCTGAGGGACGGGATGCCATCCAGAGGGACCCAGACAAGCTGGAGAAATGGGCCTATGTGAACCTCATGAGGTTCAACGAGGACAAGTGCAGGGTCCTGCACCTGGGTTGGGGCAACCCCCGGTATCAATACAGGCTGGGGGATGAAGGGATTGTGTGCAGCCCTGCAGAGAAGGACTTGGGGGTACTGATAGAAAAAAAGCTGGACATGAGCCAGCAATGTGCTCTCACAGCCCAGAAAGCCAACCGTATCCTGGGCTGCATCAAAAGAAGCATGGCCAGCAGGTCGAGGGAGGTGATTCTGCCCCTCTACTCTGCTCTGGTGAGACCCCACCTGGAGCACTGCATCCAGCTCTGGGGTCCTCAGCATAGGAAGGACATGGGCCTGTTGGAGTGGGTCCAGAGGAGGGCCACAAAAATGATGAGAGAGATGGAACACCTCTCCTATGAGGAAAGGCTGAGAGAGCTGGGGTTGTTCAGCCTGGAGGAGAGAAGGCTTCAGGGAGACCTTGCTGCAGCCTTTCAGTACTTAAAGGGGGCTTATAAGAAAGATGGAGACAGACTTTTTAGCAGGGCCAGTAGCGATAGGACAAGGGGTAATGGTTTTAAACTGAAAGAGGGAAGATTCAGACTGGATATAAGGAAGAAATTTTTTACAATGAGGGTAGTGAAACACTGGCACAGGTTGCCCAGAGAGGTGGTAGATGCCCCATCCTTGGAAACATTCAAGGCCAGTCTGGATGGGGCTCTGAGCAACCTGATCTAGTTGTAGATGTCCCTGTCCAATTGCAGGGGGGATGGACTAGATGACCTTTAAAGGTCCCTTCCATCCCAAAGCATCCTATGATTCTATGAATATTGTTATGATTTGTGTCGCAAGATGAGCTGGAGAGACCTTTTTACTTGATAATATTTTTCCATGCACTAGTAACATGATGACTTTTTCAATAGCATATCAAAGCAAGTCTGAATATTCAAGTGTTGCAGCACTAATAGGAAGAGCGTTATTGGTTTGTAAACCACCGAGAGATTTAAAAAAAAAAGGGGGCAAAGCATGAAAAGCACACAGAGACGCTGGCATGTGCTTAGCTGAGCCAGGCACCTTCATCTGAATCTATAAAGAATTCTTTCCAGACGTAGCAGTATTCCTCCCCATTTTACTTCTAAGGTTGATGGAGAGAAGCAAGGGAAGGGGAAATGGAGGAAGGGAAGAAGGGCAGAAAGGAAGATATTCAGAACACCAGGAATGAGGAGAAAGAAATATCTAATAGGCTCTCTGGGACAGACAGTTGCACTAGCTGCAACCTGACTGGGATTTGAAGCACAGGGTGATGTTGGAAGGGGAGCAAGAGCACAACTGTGGGTGCTTAATGGTCTCAGGGTGATGGAGGGGGCTTCAGTCATTAGCCCAGTCAGCTGGGCTCTCATTAAGGAGGCAATGAAAGGAATGCCTGTGTGCAGACATTCATGTGTGTTGCAGTAACATTTTTAATACAAATTAATGTCCTTGGTATTCATCCTTTAATAGTTCTAAACCTGGGATCTGGTCCAAACCAGCACACTTTGTCTATCACAGTTTCAACATGGTTTTAACTAAACTGGTATTTTTAGAACTGAATTTTACTATGCTTAAAGCATTCAAAGCACATATCTGCCCCCCGCCCTGCGCATCCACTTCATAAACAAAGAAATGTACTCTAGTAATCTTCCTTAAATTCTTATATGACTAGCCTTAAAATGTATCTCTGATTTTTAGCATATTTACTCCACCTATATTTAACTTGCACAGAACCTTGGCATCTATGTGTCAATTCCCAGCATAACTTACTCTTACTGTGGCTTGAGTATAAAATGCTTAGAATGACATAGCAAAGCCACAGTGGCCACAGCTGAGCCCTCTTCACTCTGCAGTTATCATGATGCTATACCTCAGCACCTTTGTCTGGATTAGAGGATAGTTCAGTTACCTTTTATCCTTACCATTTTTTAGTTACAGGCACTGTGTATTGTCTGATCTTTACTCTTGTATTACCTATTCTCTTGTAGTGACTTATTAAGTAATGCTATTTTCCTTGCGGCTTTAATAGACCACTCTTCTCTAATTGAAGGAACTCTGCTACCTGAGAAGCAGCATGTTTCCAAAGTAAAGTACAGCAACAGGCAGGAGACTTAATTTCTTTTACTGTTTAGACAGTGACTCACTGTTTGACTTTGTGCAAATCGCTTAGGAGGTCCAAATTTACAAGCATCTGCACAAAGTTTGGGTGTCTTCATTTTGTAACCTACCACAGAGTTTTGTTCTGAGAGGCGCTCAACACAGAGAACAGCAGTTAAAGGCAGTGAGAGCTGCAGGTGCTTGACAGATTCAAAAATCAGGATAGTATTAAAGTGTTTCAAAGTCAACATCTTAAAACCCCAGGTGATTTCAGGCTTTTTTTTTTTAATGTTGCCTTGAAAAATACTGTTTCTTGATTTCCCTATCTGCAAATAGAAAATAATAGCCTTCACAAGGTCTGTTGATTGGAAATGTTTATAAAACATTTTAGGATTGCTTGTGTTATAGAATGAGACATTTACTCAGCCATGTTAGTATTATTAAGTTACACCTACTGCAAGCGTTACAAACAAGACCAGATGGAAATAACCCAGGCAAAACTTACTTAGACTCAGTTTGCTAGACTGTGGCCATTCGCCAGGGCTTCTGATAAACAAGATTCAGTCAGTCTTCACTGCACACTGATCCACATTATTGGGTACCTTATGAGTCAAAACAAAAAAATGAATTAGTCATAATCCTGTCTTTCCTCCTAGAAAGTGACATACATCTGTGAAAAATCATCTGTGGTTACAAAGGTGAAAGAACACGTCCCGTTAATTAGACTCGAAAATAAGTACTTTGCCACAATTAAAAAGAATCTGAGCTAACAGATGTAACAGAAGTTGAGCTCAGAGGAGTTCATCGTGAAATAATTACTTGCATTGGCAACCAGCAATGACAGTGTGCTGGTTTCCAAAAGGTATTATTTTACTGACAGTGACAGAAGCAGCAGTGCCAGCAGAAACATCATCTTTGGTAGAAAGGTGCAGCGACACAGCCCTGTCTGTAAACATGAAAGTCCAGTTGGAGTAAAGTTTGATAACAGCTTTAGCCAATGAACTTGCTCACAGATTCCTTCTTCCACTAACATACCTATGTTTTACTGCATTGGAGCAAGCCTAGTTACATGACAGGGCACTTAGGGGAGATTACACTATGACAATATGCATGAAAAAATTGTGAGACTAAACTCGGTAGCAAAGCATCACAACCTAAAGGGTACAGGTTGTGCAGCCTGTGTGTGTATAGAGATCGCTACCATGGGATTGTAGGATTCCATAATACACAAGGAGATGGAGGCTTTTATTCTCTAAATTGCTCTACTTTATTACAGAGTATCACAAATACCACACAAATCACCACTAGCAAGAATACTACCACAGAAATCACCGCTAGCAAGTATACATATGGTTAATAAAGTGAATATATATATACACACAGCTATTACAAATTACTATCAGCAATCAATAACATAGAATCAATCAATAGTGTGGCAGCAGTCAATAATAGCAGCAATCAATCATATAGCAACAGTCAATATAACAACCAATAACAGCAACAACCAAGTAGGTATATACTATGACAGGTTACTACAAATTTACCATTAGTGAAGCAACTTATCACCAATGTAACAGCAGATACACTTATGATAGATTACCTGTATGGATATATAATACTGGTGTCAAGTGAATTAGACAGATTTCAGAAAGGGACAAACCATCTTAAAGGGCAGGACAAACTGGTCACCAAGAGGGACCCAACCATCCCAGAGGTGGGAGCTGAACCAACAAACTGAACCAACCCCAAAAGTGGGCCCACTAAGGTAACAGAGTCTCACTTCAAAAATGATCCGCGTCATGAAGTCTGGAGTCAGCCAGGTATCCCCAATATGAGTCCAAGGTCTAGTAGAAAGTTCATGCGGAATTCAACTTGTTTAGGAAAGTAAAAGTACATACAGCATGGGAAGTTCTCAGAGAGAGAGGCTCCATTTTGGATAAAAATTAAGTCCTTTTCATATTGTAGAGACATAATGGGTGTAGGACACCACCACTTTGAGCAGCCATTAGATGCTGTTAATGTCTGTTCTTCACCTGGAACAGCCAGTAAGTGATGATGTTTCTGTTCGTTCAGCCCAGTTCTTTCAGACTGCTTCCACTTTTTCAGACAGTAAATTGCTGTTACGGTTTCTTGGGTTTTGCGCTTACTGATGATATCTCAGGATGTCACCTGTTTCTAGGCTTCCCACCTGTACTTCAAAGAGCCCAGCTGCGCTTTTCAAGGATGTTTCTGTCCCATGGCCTAGTTCCCAGGCTCACAGCTTCCAGACCAGCAGGCATTTTCTTTTGATAATAATTTTCCCCTTTCTAACCAGGCTACCTTTTTGGCTGCTCACATCACAAAGTTATACTATTAGTTATGATTTAGAGTAAAATCCCAAACTAAAGCACAGAGCACTATGTTATTCACCTTTTACAGGCTTCTCTGCTGATGCTAGGGAAACAAGAAACAGAAGCTAAATATTACACCACCTACAAACATTTGTCCACTGGGCAAATGATCTTTTGGAGCTGTGTGTGTGTCCTCAAAGTTTCATGTATAAGGCTAGTAATTACCTCCTGTTGTAGAATTTTGCTCTGTCAAAATCTGCATCTAAGCACTTGGAGTCTTCCATTATTGAACTCTATGGTTTACTGGAAATGCTCATTATAACCTTCATCTTTATTGGCATTGGCTGCTGGTGACCTTTCACTTGCCAGTTCATCTCTCCATGTTTTTCCTTCTGGAAAATGGACATTTACTTCTATTGTGAAAAAATCGTGATACACTGCAGACACCACCAGTGCTAGGTGTTACAGATATTACAGTCACCATTATTATTGTTATTATAATGCAGAGGAGGGAAAAGGACTGTTCTGGGATCATGCCTACTGTTTCTGAAGCTTGTGGAAGGAAGGTGTATGTCAGTAGTCAGTACAAAAGTACTTGTGAATATCTAGGCATCCTTTAAATTTCAAGATGGACCTGTTGCTATATATTTAAAGACTTGAATAACACTCTCCAGCTCTGTCTGCCAGACTAAAAATCTATTAAGAAATTACTTTTTTGAAATTATTGAGCTCCAGAGAGTATGCATATATTTGAAAGAAATTCTTAGATTCACAGACTTTGTAAAAAGTTTCCTATAGGTCAAGTCTGTTAACTACAGCGAATACGCTAAAAATCACTCTGAGGATCATAATGTGCCACTCACTGTGTGGTATATATCATTCCCTTGTGCCTTGTGCCTGTAAATGACAATTTCTCACCACTGCAGGATTTGGCTTTTTGTTTCTAAGTGGAATAATTTTCTTTTTCATTTAATTTCGGAATTAGACTCAGCTTCCCTTGAGCTGACCAAACTCTTGCCCATCACACAAGTACAGAAATGCTTTCACACTTCCAAATCAGTAGAAATTCTTGCTTGTGTTCCATTAAGGTATGTGTTATATCTTTGATTCCTATATGGATAAATTCAAAGCAGAAATTAAGGGATAATGTGAGATGGGAAAAATGACTAACTCATGGAGTAGTTGTAAGTGTTTAAGCTCTATTTTAAATTATCTTGTCTTTTAAAAGGCTTGGGCTGAAATGTGATAACGTGTGTAGTGACCAGTACACTTGATAATGAGCCTGAGGAGCAATTTCTTAGCTTTAAGATTTCCTGGTATACCCACTCTCTGTGTCTCTTCTCATATTCCCTTTTAATCTTCACCTGTGAAGACTGTACAGTACCAGAAACAGATTGAAGCAGAAAGGCAGAAGAAAAAAATGCTAAATGGAAAACATTGCACTAAGAAGTCAAAAGCAGTCTTGAAACACACATACAGAGTGGAAATACTTTTTTTTTTATAGCAAGCATATTCTTCAATGCAACATACAGTACAAGGCCTCCCAGAGGACATTTAGGAACACAATTGTCTTTGATTTTAATGGAAACTATGTCTACTGAGGATGGTGCTGTCTGCCTTGCAGTCACCAGGTAGCCTGATTGCACAGCAGGAACCTCTTGCCTGTAGTATAGACACAGATAGCGAGACCCGTTTCAACTGTCTAAAGATGCCTGGAGTTTCCTCCAGTTCAATGTGGGAGGCATTACATTGCTTCAAGAAGCTTCTTTCGTCCATACACCTGATGTTGCCCTGACACAAATTTTCAAATTACGTAGGAACTGTGGGCCCATTTGACATAATAGGAAAGAGGCTAAATGAAGTGGGAGGAAGATCTGATTTAGCCACTTCAAGAAGAAAAGTGGAATTACTGAATAGGCAGGTGAGCAAAAGGTAACTGTTTTTCTGAACCGTGCTGCAACAGAAGCAGTAGATTTGTTTAATAAATGCAGAAAGGCAAGTCAATTGCCAGGATAGTTTAAGGAAACAAGAACGATATTGCGCTTCTACACAGAATGAAACTGTAAAAGGGCATAACTTTCATGTGAGAGGTCAAAAGTGGGAGAAAGATCTATACATCTCTCAAGCTATTTTTTTCTAGCCAACTACAGCAGGTCTCAATCAAATATCTCCCCAAACCTATTACCTCTCTATTTCCCTCTCTTACCTTGCCCTTCCACAATATTTAATAACTTTATCACTGCTTCCTCTTTCTAAGGTGTAAAAATTCACTGATTCTTAAGCGGTCATTAATGAGAATGTAATCTGTCTTGTCTGAGGTTCACTGGGACACTGCATAGCCCTACAGTGAGCTATTTTTCACAGCCTTCCTGCATAGCCTTTCTGTGTATACTGATTTTACATCTCTCTTCTACTCTAATTTCCTGTTCACTCTATAGTATAGAATCTATTAGTCACAGAAAGTTGGAAAGTATGAGACTCTGCAGCTGGAGTACTCTGAGGCTTGCAAATAACCACAGAAAGGTTTTAGACCTTTGGGTGTAATGGGCTGTAAAAGTAAAAGCTGTGATTTATTGTTTCTTCCACTTACTGAAACCTAATGGTTAGCCCACCTTCTGTGGAATTCGCTGATCTGCAGATGTTTCTATCTAATAAGAAGTTTGAATAAATTGTGGTTCTTTTCCTTTTAATGCATTGTACTTCCATGTTCTTGCACAACCTTTTTTGCACAATTATTTTTTCACATTCAGTTCAAAGCTGAAAATAATACAGGTTTATTTTTATTTTGAAAACAAAACATGTTTGAAAAAATGAAATCTGTGACTGTTAGTAGTAAATTCCCCAGATTAATTATTCATGTTACTTCATGTTAAATCAGTCTAAAAATAAAAAAAAAAAAATTAATATATAGGCATATGGATATGTATGAACACACAGTAATAGCTTATATTGTACACACACACACATTCAAACAGATCATGGATATATACCTCTGTAACTTATGCAAGAGAAAGAAACTCAAGGAAACAGAAAAGTTAAGTGCAATTCATATCTAAGATAAGTGATTTGGCATTATTTCAACAGAGAATTTCTGTCTTTGTTTCTAATTTCCACTACAAAAAAAAAAAAAAAAAAAAAAAAGGCAACATATATATGTATATATATTTGAAATGCCACAGGATGATATGATTCTTGAGGGCAATGTCTTCCTTTCCCAGGTGTGGCTGTAAACCCTGCAGGCAAATGATTGATCAGCTTAATAACATCTAGGAATTAGTTCTAAAAGGTGATGCCAGGAAGTGGAATTTTTATGCTCAAGCTATTTTTATGACCAAAAAAGAAACACACCTTATATGTAAATTCAGTAATTTATTGTTAGCATTATTTAAATCCTGTCTACTTGAAGAATTCTTATTAGTTCAGTTCTTATTATTACAGAAAAAAAGAAAGAAATAGAAAATAAAGAAAATAATAGTACTGCAGAAGTTGTTGAAATTTTCATACACACACTGCTGATTTTTACCACTTTTATGGTGTTAAGTTTGATTTTCCAACACCTTCTGGAGAGGGTACAGCTAGTTGTCAGCATCTTGAGTCCTTCACTGGGACTCATGTGGACGACTTACTCCTCCTCATCTAAAACTCACATAGCAACATTTTTATATGTTTGCCAACATGCTCACAACTTGCTATTTGTTCACTGGTTTTCAAGTGCATCCTTCCTCTGGATTTACTATTTATGGCTCACTTTACAGATGTTAGATACATATTCTTTGTTCTCTTTGTTGCCTGTAAAACTGATTTTGCCAGGTCTGCACCTCCTTAGCTGACCATTAGTGGGTTGTTTGTAATCATTGGGTCTCCATCATCAGCCTGTGTCCTTTCTCTTGTCATTGTGTGCTTGCCTCTCTCTAGACTGCATCCTACATCCCCACTTTCAAGGTCTCCTTTGTCATACCACAGCTATATTTCTCTGCACTGTGTTGTTATGTTAGAGTCGCAAATATTAGATTATACACAGAATAACTACTTGTTACTACTACCTATATGAAAATTGCACTATAGGACAAGCAAAACCAAAATGAAATGGACCTAGTTACCTGGTCATTTTGAAAATTAATAGCACTGTTAATAGCAGTGGCAATATCTTATTCACTGGGCTACAGAATCCGCTCCATTCAGAGAAGTATCTGGTGCCCTTTCTACCTTTTAGGTAAATGAGATGCTTCATGACTGAGGCCTGCAATATCCAGGTGCTGACTGAAGAATCTCATATTTTAGTCGAAATAAATAGTGGTTGTGTGAAAGTGCTTCTGCCGGAGGTGGGAACTGAAGCTGTTCCTCTCAAAGATGAGTAATGGTTCACCCCTTTCAGGATGTGTCTCTAAATGATTGCTAACAAACAGGTGCTTAAAAGACAGGAGCAAGGGATGACATTCCTTACTAAAGGTGCCAAAGGTGTGCCATGAAATGCAATTTTGAAGGTTTATTAGATCATGAATTTTTACCACTCTGTTATTTGGGTAACAACTAGACCAGGAAAAGAGTGCATTTGTAGGCTTACTCACATGGATACTTACTCACATAGATAATTATCATTAGTGATTAAAAACATACAAATACTGTCGGGGAATGGGAAGTGAGATCTAATTCTCTCTCTTCCAATAAGGTGGCTTCATCACTGGTTTTCTGTAATCTTTCTCTTCATAATCTTTATAAAATTTCGCTGCTTTCTGCAAGGTGAGACAGCTCTAACAGAAAGGTAAGCAGTTTGCCTTCCTCTACCTCACAAATTTAAATGCTTGCTGAACTGCAGATGCAGCTTTGAATCATTCAAGCAGTACGAGATTGAGCTGTAATATCACTTAGGTAAATTCTTATCCACTAGGCTGGTCTACAAAAAATGAATGAGAACAGCGTCAGAACTTTTCCCTTGTACTGATTTTTTTTTTTTTTTTTAAATACGCAATGTAAGTCAAAACTACTCTTCAGTCCCTGAATTCAGTGCCTTTCTAAAGGCAAGGTCTAGGTAAATTTTTCAATTCAAACTTCAAGGCCAATACAGTGAGGAAAGATTGTTCATAATTCTCAAGTGCAGTTCCTATTAAATTGGTAGTTAGTTCTACCACAGTGCCTTTGATAGAAGAACTTTAGACATCTAATATGTTTCCTGGTAATGATGTAGACAGGTCTGACTAGGACAGTTAATTGTCTTTTATTTATTTGTTTGTTTATTTTTTACTAGGCCCAAAATTATTTAATAGATGTACTTCCCAGTTGCTGACTGATTCCCATGTAAAGTATCTTAAGTAGAGGATAATTTGGAACAGGAAGACATTCTTGTGACTCCTTTAATTAGGATAAAGTATTGTGAAAGTCAAGGGAAGCAGCACCTGAGAACATAGCTCAGTGATCAGAAAAGCTTTGCTTTTCTAGTTGAAGATGCTAACAATTGTTCAAATTTACTGAAAGTGTTGTGATTTCTCTGCTGTTGCCAATCTAACTTAATGATTGGATATCTAGGCGGAAGAGACTCTGGGTCAAATAATAATTATTTTGAGGAAATCTTATGTGGTATTTTTTAGGATAATAAGCCAAATGGTGACGCATGCCTCTAGCATAATTTCAAATGAGTAATTTGAAAATGAGGTAATATCAATGAAGTTGTAATTGCATGTTATCTGGAAAAGGTCACTTAAAAAAATATATGAGAAAGCATATTTATAAAAATGCTCATGAGGTTGTGTTAAATTCAAGCAACAGACATTATTTTATATTCCTTTCATTACAGATAAAAATACATAAACACAAAAGGATAATAATGTGAATTTGTAACTTTTCTGTTCTCAGTACTATCCTTTCTTTATAGGGTAGCAGATAAAAAAGAACTCTTCATTCCTGTTTCTTTTTTTGTTGTTGTAAGAAATACCATTTTTTCCTCTAACAGCATAAAACAAAGCACTTTTCAATCCTGTATCCATTCTGAAATAAGAAAAGTATCTCAGATTTAATTCATACAGCCAACCAACGTTGCCGTGTCATGCAACATACAAGGAATAAAACATGAGAGTCAAATGAACAGATCTCCACATACAGGAAGGTTTGGGTGATCTAAGGCTTCAAATACAGCTCTACACATACATATAACTTTTTTTTTTTTTTTTTTCCCCTGTTCCAGAGATTACCGAAAAGGAGTTCTAATACGTTTTGATTCAGTTCAGCCCCTGAGCATCGTCGGTTTTCACTCATACAAGAAATATTCTGTGGACGTCATTTCTGTTTTGAAGGACAACTTCTGTACAGCCAATAGGAGAGTTGAGGTAGTGGATATTTAAACTAAACTACTTTTGGAATATGTTTATGAGTTTTCTTGCTTGCATTTATTAGTTTATGAAATTAAAATCACAGAAGCTCTAACCAGCAATTTAACCTGAATAAGCTTACAAATGGAACACAGATTAAAAAAAGAAATCCAGTTTTCTGGATAATATTGTTTCTCACCATGGGTTTGTAGAAGGTTCTGTCTTGAAAGTGTTTACCACTCCTTGTAAATGTTTTAAAATAATCCTGCAGTAGACTCTTAACATAGGTGCACTGAATAGCTTTTTAAAAATAATTTTTGTATCATGTTTAATAGCATCTGGTAAGTTCTGGAGAACTCTGTAGGCAAGATTTAGAAATAAAGTCTGTATTGCACTTCTAACCTCCCATTTATTTCAATTTGGCTTGGTCTAGTTCTAGAATATGGTGGGTTTGTTACAGGAATCTGAAATCGCAGGCAAGTTCTCATGAAGGTAAACCTAAAGGTCAAGGATAATGCATGCTGTTAGGCAGTCAGAGTTTGTTCCCAACTAATATTAAGTGGTTTGTGTAACTCAGTGCATGTTTTATTAGAATATTCAAATAAATACAAATCTGTATTAATGAAGCAGGTGAATGTCAAAAGTGGTGTGCTCATTAAGAGCCTATTGTGATACAAACCAGTGCAATATAGCAGCTGTAGGTATGAGTCATTTGAATCTGATATTCATTATCCAGATGAACGATGGATATTCACTTTAAATTTATCATGAATACAGCCACAGATGGAAATAAGATGGAGTAAACATCTGCAATTATCTGTTAACTGATGTGCTTCATCATTTAATAGCTGAATGACTTATGATCATGTAGTTCAGAACAGCTCTAATTAATTTTTCAATTGAGTCTTTATTCTCAACCTCAAACTGTGGTTTGTTAATAGGTCAATATAAAGAGCTTGCTAAAGTGTAATATGTGGCTGTGCAAACATATTTGGAAGCACATAGTTCATTGTTGGATGTTAGATGTTTTACCTGCCTACCCAGCTAATTGAGAATCATATCAGAAAACTGGAAAGCCATTGTAATGAATGAGACAGACAGTGACCTCCAAACAGACATAACTGAACTAGAACTGATGAACTTGATATGAGTAGATTCACGATGTCATTTTAAATATAACACAGTTTAACTCATTTTCCTGCTCTTGACAATGTACTGCAACCACTAAAAGCATAGGAAAGATTGGCAGGTGAATTTTAACTTGTTTTCTCTGTACAAGCCTTATTAGAGTAGCAGATTTATTGAAGGATATTCTTTATATAAAAAAGTATTTTGGCTCTGAGTGCATGCAAAGCAGGCATTCTGGCATCTAAGACATGCCTTTAATGTCCTTGAGGAGCAAGAGGTGGTAGGAGGAGAGAAGAGGGAAGACTTTTTTCCCAAGCTGTAAATGAAAAATCGCTCTCTTATCTTTCTTGCCAAAGAAGAGCAAAGATGAATTTCAGCCATAATTTTGTTTAAAAATTTAACTTCCTACAGATTTCTGTTTCTCAAAATAATAACTATTTATAGGCTGAATACTTCTGTATACTGTGTCAGAATACAGTTAGTCTTTAGGCTGGAGGCTTTTGATAGTCCAATTTTGATAAATATGCCAGGTTCATTTACGTAGATATTCTTTCTACATAAATCTATAGTATCAGGTGGCGGAACTAATTTCTGGCCTGCCAGCCTTTGTGCATGATATTAACTTCATCCTCTGTTGCAATATAGCAGAACTGAGTCTTGTGTCTGTTTCTTAAATCCATGTGGTTCATTCCTAATAAATGTTAAAATGTTCACTTACAGAAATTCCTGTGTGAAAAAATAACATGAATTGCCAGTGAAAGACAAATTGCACTGTGTTTTGTTCCACTTCTATAAAGAAGGAAAATGATTTGGCACAATTTTATGCCTAAGCAGGAGCTGCTTATTTACTGGTGAAGAATATGCCCTCAAAACAACATTTTTGGTACTCCATGCCCTCAACCTCTCATTAAATACACAGTGTGAAATAAAACAGATTTAGGGAAAACACTCAGCTCCCCTCACTATAGTCCCTTGAATTTTTTCTCAGCTCTGAGGTCCAGGAATACTTTCATCCCTCCTTTCTCAGAATGCACAAGATCTCCAGTTTTTTGCCTAAGATTCTGCTAATTCCCCTGTTTCTGTTCTTTCATTTCTGTAGACTTATCTTTTGTTGAATTTCCCAGGAATAACGCTTACATACACAACTGTTAAATCAGAATAGCTGGTGCATGTCAAAGTCTGATTCTTCATTTTAAGTTAATCACTCAGATAAATGTAGAACAACAGCGGCAAAGCTTACATAAACAAAAGAAATCTCTCTGATGAATATTTTTGAATAGGCTATGTCGGTCTTTTTATAGTATCTATCTTTACCATGTGGACCTTGGCATAGTGATTGCATTCAATAGATCTTTTTAGAACTGCTCTTTCTTTCAAATTTTTCTGGAAAAAATTACACCAGTTTGGAAAAACAGTTACTAAAATTGGCTATATAGGGGGTTTGTATATTGTTATTTTAGACGATCTGAACTTCTGACAGTTATAACAGTGATGGACAGGAACAAAAATAGCAGGGATTTTCAAAAATACAACTCTGCATTGTCTTCCAGATGTGAAGATTTCAATAGATTAACATACTGAGAGAGTGGAAGGACCTGACATGAATTAGTCATTTTCTGTATGTGTGGAATTTAACAATCCTTAAATGGCTCGTGCTGGATAAAAGAAAAACAGAAAAATGACCTTTATCTTTGTCACCACTGCAAATCATGTTGTTCCACTGTTCCAGTGATGCGTAGAGGTGGAAATAACGGAGATGAGTACAATAGACTTTTCCATAGACTGAGTTTTCCAGGTCATTTAATTCTCTCTAGTGTCTTCAGAACCTTTCCAACAGAGCTAATGATAACAGATTGCCACATTATCCTGTTCGTGGTGACCTGTTTGGATAGCTGCCAGAAAATCTACTCACTCAAAACTATGGGTGAAAAAAAGTGTTTACTGAATTCATTTCTAATGGTTATTCTAACGTGTTCAGGTCAAATAAAATAATATATTATATTATTGAGTACTTCATATGTTAAGGAATGATGCGATTATTTTGAAAATTGATACTTTATACCTGCATTGCTGCTCTGCTGCAGCTGGTTTTGAATTTTCCTTGCAGATGCTGGCCTTCTGCCAGTTCACGTTCCATGGGGATAGCTTCCCCAGTCTAACAACGTTTTTTTTTTCAGCATATAGCCAGCTAAAGCTATCCACACTAACTCTATCGTTGCTAAAAGAGAAATAGCTGTGGCTCTGAAGGTGATGAATGTAGCTTTTTCCTGGGACTTGTGATTGCTTTTGGGGTGCATGAGCTTAGAAAAGTGCAAAGGAGAAAGTCTCACCACCTGTGCATATAGTGGCATTCAGTCTCAGATACTGATCATTTTAGATTTTACCCTAATTTTTTGTATCTCTAGCTTTAACATAATTTTCTGAGAAACAGGAAGCTTGAAATCAGATACACCATGTGATTTTTGCCATGAAAAATTGAGTCTGCATTTAGTTAATAAGTTTAATTAAATAAATGTATAGAAATCTGCCCATTAGCTACTTGAATATTCAGTGTTTCTCCATTGCAATCAGAACAAAATACTTTTGTAAAAGAGATTCTTCCTGGGAGTTCTGCTTTTGAGATACCTTTCTCTTGTGTTTTACTTCTACCTAATCTTGAAGAGCTAGAGGGATCTAAAATTTTAAATGTTTGCTGTTTATTCAGACTGATTCCTAATCTTGGGTGTTTGAAAAAGATTTGAAATAAAATCTTTTTTTTTTTTTTTGTTTTTTGTTTGGGGTTTTTTTAAACTACTTTTAAGTTCGTATAGAAATGCTAGATACATCATACTTGTTCCATATCAATGCAACATTCAGGGTAAGCGTATTACGAAAGGTTACTTCCTATACACTGATGATTCAGTTAGGCTTTCCATGTGTAAGTCTTTGTTTGCTAACTTAGGACTGATGTTCAACCTTGTGTTGAGCATGTAAGTCACCTGCATAGCTTTCCCTTGATTATAGATTATAGAACTAGAAATACTAGAGGTGAAAAATGCCATCAAATCTATTGGAGATGTAAATGCTCTAATCAGAAAAGGTTTCTTTTGGAGTCTGTTTCACACATGAAGGGCTCAAATCTCAATATTACATAAAGAGTTTTGCCTGCTGGATGTAAAATATGGCAGTTCAGCAGCTGCTTTGCTAGCAGCTGAATCATCTCACATGAGGAAAACTTCTCAAGGTGGGGAGAGAAACATAGGTTGGGGAATCACAAGTTATCACAGGTAGTAGGGTTAATTGCATCACACTAAACAAGGAAGGTTTAAAAGGTTTTGGACTTTTTTGTTCTTTTATGTTATACCAAATTGCTTAGCTTTAATTTTGTGATGAACTCTTATATTTTGCTGCTGCATAGGTTTGCAAAGGTTAAAATGCTATAAAATTAGGACTTGATATTAATGGAAACATTTTTTGAAAGTCTTCAGATTAAAGTCTGCAGCCCTGTTAGACTGTAGTCCTGAAGTATTCAAATATTAATATAATTTTCATTAATACTGAGTACATAACTTGATGGATAAAATTGTGATATATATGTTTACAGTTCACTACAGACTAATGAGAATCTAATGTGTAACATATTAATAGTGGTTCACTGCCTTCTGTTGTAGCAGGATGGGGAAAATAGAAATACTGTTTTAAGTAATTGCATGTATTCAGGTTTCAGATCTGCTATAAATCTCTCTCCCTACAATAAGCCATTTTTTATACATCTCAATGTGATCAAAGAAGAAAAGATTTTATCCTAAGATAGTTACTTAGGCTCAGTCTGACATTACAATGAAGCCTAACCAATGACAAATAGTTTCATTTTGTTTTGTGACTAAATCAGTATACTAGATGCGAAGGAAATTTTAAGGCAGTAAGAATCCCACTTTCTGTGGCAGCTTGCTATCAGATTGGCTTTGCTATCGCACTAAGCCACAAAGGCTGCTTTAATTTTTGAAGCAGGGAAGATCCTTGCACTGATACAGCATCAGAAATCCCAATGTAAACAGAAGCAAACTGCATGCAGAGGCACTCCACTGCAGGTGCCGCTTGCTGCTGCTGAATGATGAGCTACTTTTGCAAAACTAAGTGGGGTAGGGCCTCACCCCCACTTCTTGTCTCATTTTAGGGAGGCACCATGCTCTTCAGGAAAGCAGCAATGGGTCAAGCCTATCAAGCCATTAAGGTCCACGCAGGCTCTAGTGTTTGTTCAAAACAACTCGAAAATTTTCATAGAGACCGAATATGCCTACTTTCCATATAGTGAATATGGAAGCCCAGTCTCCAACCTGGCCATGGCATCTCCAGCTGTGCCCATTTGTACCACTGTCTCCCAGCCAGGCTGAGATTAGCCACAAGGCAGCCACTCATTCACGATGGGGACAGATGCAGGCAGATGGATGTTGGGGAAGATATTGCACAGCCACCCATCCTTTCCTAAGAAATGAGCAGGAGAAGGTCTTATAGTGTTAGCCTTACATACTTTGTGAGTAGTGAATGCAAATGTTCAGTGACAAGCGTCTGAATCTTGGAGATGGCTCATTGACCATGCCTTTTCAGATATTGTATAACTATTACCATTTTATATGGAATTCAGATATTTGGGTGATAGTCAGTTGTAGAAATCCCTGAGCTAGAGGTAGTTTTGGAAGATGCCCATATTTTTCATGTTGTTTTTTTTTTTTCTTCAGTACAGAAAACTGATAGACTGATAATAAAAAAAAAACACTGAGAGAACCTAAGTCTCCTGTAGGTTTTTCACTACACAGTTTATACAGGCACAACATTTCAGAATAACTAACTTCATATAAGCATGCATGTATCTGTTTTTGTATAACATTCATATACATTTCAAGTTTTCAGAAGTACTTGTAAAGCATATGTTTATAATTGTTGTTTTGTTTTATCTCTCTGGATTTGAAAAAAAAAATGCTAAAATGCCATAAAGATGCTTATATCATGCTGCCTTTTACATGACTAGAAGGAGAGATAAAGAGGCTGTCAACACACTTTGGTTTTGTCTCAGGTTCTCAAACTTGAATCTACATTAATATCTCAAGTCTTTCACATATCCACATGACTTTAATTTTTTTTTTTTTTTTCATAACATGAAGATTTTTTAGAAGGGTTCTAGGCTACAAATAGCAAAATAAATAACTTCTTTAAAAGATTACTTTTCTGGACTGTAAACTACAGAAGAGGTCTTGGCAAATGGGATATATTTCTGGGTTTTGCAATGCTTTTAAGAAAACAGTAGAAAATCTGTAGCCTCACACAAAAGTAAAACATTACATAGTATAACAGAGACACTGAAAATAAAAATAAGCATTTAACATCCCTAATATGCAGCACGACTCCCTTATCAGCAGTTTCGGGGGGAAAAATAATTACTTCTGCTTTGACAGGATGAGAAGAACCAAAGCTCAGTATTATTTCTTGTCATTATACTAATTATTGGTGTATATTTGTTATAGCGGGAGTATTTTTCCTATCTAAAGTCCTCAGAATGAAAGCTATTATTTTCATCCTTTTAATAACATATGCAGTGGGGTTTCTAAAGAAGTTTTGTAATTAATTCTTTCAAATTCATGTGAACATTGTTATTGTCTTAATGTAATATTTGGTACTGATAGAAATGAGCTGCAAAATATTTCATGATATTTTGCAAGTACTGTCTTATCAAGTTTGTCACTGCCACCTGACACAAGCAATTTTAGAAGTCAACAGGCTTGTTAGTTAATGTTAATGAATTTGGCAGTCACATAATTGGCTCTTACCTTGGTTTTCATGTCTTTTTATGGGATTGTGTCGGTGCTTTTTGAAAGTATAGACTACAGATTTATTGATTGTGTAACTGAAAAATCACTTCTTGTAACTGATGTTTTCCTGGATTTTCTACCACATGAAATAAACTAGATAACTACCAAATCTGGTAAAATTAAGTAGCTCTGTATAAAAAGCAAAGTTCATAAAATCGTAGTGTCGAGATAGAAAAAGGACCTTGGACAGTCTCCAGTCCAATCTCCTGCTCTCAGAGCAGGTCAGCTCTGAGGTCAGACTAGGCTGCTTAGGTCTTCATCCAGTTGGATCTTGAAATCGTCCAAGGACGGAGACTGTACAGCCTCTCTCAGCTTGTGCCACTGCCTGACTGTCCTTATGGTGAAAAGGTTTCTCCTTATATTTAGGCTGAACCTCTCTCATTTCAATTTATACCTGTTGTCTCTCATCTTCCCAACTTGCTCTGCTCTGATGACCCTGGCTCTGTCTCCACAATGACCTCCCCATAGGCACTTGGTGGCCTCTCCTGTACTCCCTTCAGTTGGTCACTGTCTGCCTTGTACTGGGTGGCCCAAAACCAGATGCAGTATTCTAGATCTGGAAATTCTGAGAGAAGGGGGAAATAAGACATTCTTTATCTTCCTAAGACAAGATTCAGAAACATGACTGAATTGACACTTTTTTCTGATTTGAGACCAACTTTAGTTTACAGTAGCATGAATCAGTATTGAAACACTAAAAGTAAAATTTACTTTTAATCCTGTTGCCTCAAACATATTGTAATTGAATATTCCTTTAAATATCATCCCAGTTCAGATGTTACATTTAGTGATTTATTTATTTGTAAATGGCAAGTGAAATTTGGAGTCTGCATTCATTTAAGAAAAAACAAGTAAATTAGTTATCACTCAGACTAGTCTGATGTAATTAGATTATAAAGTGTTAACACGTAGACAGATGAATAAAACCATTATGACCACAAGGTCTCAGCATTACCAGTGAAAGAAATAACCGATTTCTTTACTAAATAATAAAATGTGGAAGGAAGCACACATATTGAAGAATAGTCTTGATAGAAATGTTATCCAGTGGGCTGAATAGGTTCTGGATTTCAAGAAAGTTTTTGTGTGGCTGTATGCAGTAGAGAAGGAGGTATTCTTGAATGATGTAACACAAGGCTTTTGATAGAGATTCTATTCCCATTTTTGCCAGACTGTCAAAGCCACTGTCCTTTAAGAAAGCTCTTTCACAAATGGAAAAGGAAAAAAAAAATCAGCATAACTTTTTTAATAGAGTAACTGAATAAAAGTGATATGTTAAATCATTTTAAAGTGATTTAAAGTGCAAAGAATCTGTTATAGAACTTATACTTGAATTGTTTATGAGCACTAGGCAACATAAAAATAAATTCAGGTAAATGAATATTTCTAGCAAGTAAAACACAGCATCTAAATGTCATACCAGTAATAGTGGTTAGTGCTTGAGATGTTTTATGCAGCAAAATTCAATTTCCAGAATTAGATGCTGAAAATCCTTCACCCTAAGTTAGTTAGTTTAAACTGAAATCCTTGTTTAAACTTTGATTTGTGCAAATGTATAAAGTTTCAAGACACCTAACTGTAAGTAGAAGGGGAACAGAATGGCACTGCAGGTGTCTGCAGTTCCTTGGTAAAACTCACTTAAAACTGAGAGAAAGCCTTGCTTAGTTTTCTGTGGTGAATGTGAGCTAAATAATTGTTTATTTGATCAAAGTGAAAGAAATATTTTTATTTTCAAATTTAGGAAAAGAAAGGTGGGGGGACATCTCAATTTCTGTATATAAACTGAGTGTATCTTCAGCAGCATGATTGACTGGACTCTGCAGTGTGGGAAAATACATTCTTATTCCCCAGACTTCTTTACCGACTTCCCTGTAGGGATAACATCTTATTGTGAAGGAGTTGCTAAAGTTATAAATGTGGTGGATATAGCTTATTCTTCTTTAGGCAAATCTTCAGTTTTGCTGATAGTATTCTGGAGCTTTTAGTAAAGATAAAGTTGGCTACAGAAACTTCAGTAAATGGTCTCTGAACTCAGTTTCAAGGCTACCCTCTGAGCATTTCACGTGTATCTGCAGTACTTCACTGTATCCGTACTAGTCCTGCCCCTCAAGAATTTATATAAGTGTTTCTATCCAAAATCATTTAAAAAATCAGTAATTGCTCTTTTTTTATATTAAATGTGGTTTTGATAATTAACATGTACTTAAGGAGAGTTATTCAGTTTTCAATATCTTTTGATCCATAGATATTGTTAACTATTTTTTAATGCAAATTTTCAAGTACATTTCTGTCCTACTATCCATAGATTAGGAAAAAGATATGACTTTATTGCTTTCTTGAGTTTAAAAATGAAAGCTAGGTTGATATTTGGGGTAGGGAACATTCAGTGTTATTTATTTGGTTCAATTTGCCCAGCACTGAATATTATGTTTTTGCCCTAGGCAGGAATTGCCTATTTCACAGACTAGGTGAAAAGTAATTCATAGTACTTATTAAGATAAATGCAACAAGTCGTAAAATAAAAATAAAATGGATTTTTTTTTTCATTAAAAATCTCTTTTATTCTGTAAGTCATACACAAATGAAATTTCACGAACTTTGGGGAGGGGTGGGAAAGGAACATAGTCCCTTGATCAGGACAATAATCCCTGTACAGAAACTGTGGAAGCATAAAAGCTATTCTCTGTCACTCAGGGAGTCAAAAACATGTTTCCACTGGCTTCTGCAGGTTAAAGTCCCAGCTAGCATATGCAGTTATATGGAATAAGTTTGCTGTGTCCTATGAGTAATACTGTTCACTGGAAATCCAGAGCTATTGCTGAGAAGGAACTCAAGAGATTGTAAGTAATACAGTAAAGTAGCACTGTGCTTTTCTCATTACTGAGTGGTTATAAACCATGATCTTTCCCTTTCTCTCTTTCTCTTTTATTTGATAAATCAACTGACCTAACTATGCCGGGTCAACGACCTATCTGATAAAATGCTTATGAAGAAACTTAAGTATTTTACAGACTACTTATATAATTATTTGTATAAACAGAAACTGAAAGTAGAAAGTCTATAAAACAATCAACTAAAAACCTAATTCAAATTCCACTGTAGTTAATAGCAAGGCTTCCAGTACTGCCAAGGGTTGCATAAGTCCATGAAATTTACAGAAATTTGAACAACAACATATAGTCTGTCTGGGAAGTAGAATCCTATAAAAATTCTATATGTGCATTCTTTTCAAAGGTACAATATCTGTTGATACTACAGGGAATTTGGTGTGAGCATATAAACTTTCACTAAAAAAGAACAAATTATTTCAAACTTAATAGTATAGGAACTGAGTGGAGATATGGATTCATGGAAAGCCAGAAAATGTGAGGTAGCATGGAAATAGATCTTGAAGGTGCGGTATATCCCTTCTTGCATTTCTATATCAAATAGACTACAAAAAAACAAAAACCAAAAAAAAACAAAAAAACAAACAAACAAAAAAACCAAAAAACCCCAACAACCAAACAAAACTCATTAAAACTCTACAGTGACTAAGTAGTTTGGTAGCTGTTAGGGAATTTTTATGGTACCCCTTGAGGCAAACTAAACACACATTTGTGTTTAAACATAAAAAAAAATCATGAACAATGCACTGGGCAGAGTCCTACTGCAACACGCGGTTCTAGATGGGATGAAGAATGACTCCATTTTAAACTCAAATGCTTTTCTTTAATATTTTTATGCTTGTATGAAATCTATCATATATTTTTTTCTTTATAGACTTTTATGGTAAAAACAAATAAAATCTTAATAATTCTTATGACCTCAGTATAAGTAACTATGAAATGGCCGTATTTGAAAATGTGGTAATTGTCATACATAAGTAATCAGTCATGTTGCTAAATTTAAAAATAATTTGGCTGATGAAGAAGAAATGTGTGTTTTTCTTGCATAGTGCATTCATTTTCCGTAACAAATTAGTGCCCAAATAAATTCAGTCTTCCAGACAAATGAATGTTCAGTTAAATGAGAATCTGGAACTTGCACATGAAAATAAATGCAACTGTACTGATCTTAGCAACTGAATTAACAGATGCATATGCAGTAGTGTCTGTTTAGCCAATAACATATATGCTCTAGGTTGTATGCAGTTAAAATACACCTTTTACAAATGAGTGTGCGTTTTTCAAGGTTAGAAATGCATGCAAGAATTAGAGAGCATGATTTCTTTATTTACCATTAACTTTGCTTATATAAAACTTGCCATTTGTGAAACAGCCAGTCCAAGATACTAATTTTTAAAAAGATAAATTAAGAAAAGGAGTCACTCTTCTCCCATACACTTCACTGCAGGCCTGAGGCACATTGGCTTTGAGCCTCATTGCTGAGTCCCTGTTTGTAATCAGTGGAAAGAAATAACAGAACATAATTCAGTTCAACCAACATCTAAATCATCCTCAGGGTGTCTGTCAGTAAAAGGAACCTGGGATGCCTGGTCGGGATGAATCGGCCCAGTATTACATGTTAAACTTCATTTGGCAACACTCTACATTGTCATGTTACAGAAGTCATCTTGTTAAGGTTTTGCAAAATGGGGTATGCAGAGAATGTGTAACAGGATTTTATGTTACAATTCTGTAAACCTTAACAAATATAACCTGTGTTTAGTGTGAAATAATTTTCTTCAGAGTATGTGCTGTTTGTATTATGCATCCAACCCTTACCATATAACTCTCTTATTATGAAGTGCTGAGGAAATTACATCCTTATGGTTAGCAGAACAGAATTTCACCATAAAAGCATTTTGTTATCATTTACTCCCATTTACATGGGAGCAGTTACTCCCAACTGACATACCTCAATCAACTGGCCTAATCTGAATCTTATTTAACTGTTAGAGCCTTCACCTACTTTAAGGGACTATACATATATGGTCAAGACTGCAGTCGCCTTCTGACCCATATGTACTAATACATAGTTATATTTGCCACTTCGATTGCAATATCTGGGTTTCAATACCCTTCATTCTCTTACCAGTATTCAGTCCACCATTGAAAGCTTCTGCTTAACATTTGGGTGTGAAATGTGTCCACTCCTCTGGGTCCTGGATGTTCCTTCTCTGCCATAGGTTTAGATCTTGTTCGAAGACATATTCTTTGAGCATGAAGTCTATCCATAACAATGTTGTACAGAAAAACTGCTCAACTCATGATGGTTTAAATCAAACATGGTTCCAAGTGGTTTATTGATTTATTAATGACACATAATTAACCAGCAATCAATGAACCACATATTCAGGATCAATATCAATGATACAAAAGATAAACCACAATGTTAGACCTATATAAAATCGTAAGAAACCCCTTTAAATTTCTAGCCAGCCTTTTATAACTAATCCTCAGAAGTGTGAATTGCACACACTTGCAGTTGCCTGTGTGCTCTGGCTTTGCCTGCACCCTACCAGCCCACCCACTGGTAAGACAGCCCCCACGGGTGCGCACCCAAGGTGTGGGACTGCATTGCAACCTGCACTGCCAGTGCCCTGGCTGCATGAGGCTCCCTGTGGCCCCGGACAGTGAGGATGCTTTGCCAGCCCTAGGCAGAGATTGCAATGACAGTGGGGCAACTCGGGCGTTCTCAAACTGCCATGGTCTTTTTTGTACTTCTTTTCAAGCTCACAAAATCTCTTGGTAAACCCCTGCTTACCGTTTAATCTAGCAGCCATTGGCATCTTCCTCTCTAGGGTTGTCAGCATTTGGGCAAACAGGCTCTCGAACTGTGCTGGGTAAGCCATTCACATGGCATGCAGTCCCATTGCCACTCCCCCAGTTATTGTAACCTATGGCAAGGGGAGCATGTGGGCACCCCACATGGGAGCAATGCCACTTACCTGTTATTGTCTTCTGCTGCTTCTGTACCAGACTTCTGTTTCTACCCTGCAAGGGAGAGAAGAGCCTAGAAAGTCACTGGGCTTCAGGGTGCAGGAGGGCTTGTTGGAGGGCTCTGAACCTGCTGAAAATGAGTGTGGGGGAAATCCCAACACCATAGTCAAGAAATAAGAAGCAGTGCATATTGATTTGGGTGCTACAGGATCACTTACAGCCACACAGGAGAAGCTTAGAAGTCTGTTCTGTAAATGTTTTGACTTAAAGTCAATCTTAAGCATCTATGTGTATATTATTCACTGGTTTAAGAACAAAGTAGGCTGCTGGAGATGATGCTGCTTACATAGGATAGAGAATTCATTATAGCATATTTACCTTGTGATAACCAATTTGCATTTGTTTATCTTTCCTCTAATTTCCATGTTCTTTATGGAATTCAACTAGAGTGATTACCAATATTTGAATAAATGGCAGATGTACTGCATCTTGTGAAACAAATCATTCCTTTAAGTCATTGTGCTAATCAAATATATTTACTCTGGAATGGAATTGGTATTTAATGTCATTTGTGCTTTGAGATGTGAGAGAGCATTTTATTTATTTTTTATTTCTTTGTCGGCAATTTATTTTTCTGTCAAATACTGAAACATGCCATACATTGTAAAAGTAATTGGATGTAGCTCAAGAATAGAGTAATAAATATCTATTTAGTACAGTCTTCCTTTAGTAAGTGTGGATAGCATGTTTGACAAGGGATTTGGAGATTTGGACCCAACAAGGAATCAAATACAGTTGATTATACAGCTACCTACGTACATTTTGAAATTTAAATCCTTATATTTTCAAAGGGGGATTTTAGTTTTATTAAAAAAACCCCAGATATTAAGTAGATGGTCAACTCTACTGGCTTTACTAAATTGATACAGAATGTTTGTACATTTGCACATCTTTCAGTTTGTGGAATTTATTGTTTTGGTTTTAAAAAAGAGTTTTTTAGCAGTTACAGACTTGCAGCACCTTTAAAACACTGCAGCTGGCTTTAAAATAACTATGTGACTAATGTCAACCTCCTTATGTCTAAAATTGCCTTTTAAAATGAATAAAACATTCATTAAGGTTCATCTAATATAATTGTGTTTTGAATTGCAAACTAAAAATGTAATAGGTTAATGTCACTAAGAGCACTGAAGAGCAAGTAATGTGTCCAGAGTTTTCTATATTAGCAGAGTTATGTAAAAGCTTTTAATTTGACAGCATTTGGAAAGGCAAATGCTTATAATCTTTATTTAGTTTTAACAGTCTTTTCCCTTTAGAAACTTTAGAGTCTACTTGGATTTGTGGAAAGTATCTTCACTTCATCTCACTGTGGCCTAAATTCTGTTTTATATACATCAGAGTAAAAAAATGGCAATTCTATGGAAAAGATTGCCAAGTAACCTTTGTAAAACAACATTAGATTTTGATTTGGTATCAATTAAATTTCAGCAGAAGATGAAATCATGGTGAGGAAAAGAGAGTAAGAGCTTGCATTCCACGCTGTTAATTTATCTTGGTTTCTGAAAGATTTTTTGTATGATTTCTTGCACCACCCCCTGATCTGTAAAGAAATTGTTCACAAATTTTCTTTGAAGATTTCTTTGAAAAAAATGACACTCGAGTCTTATTAAAAAGAATGAGCCAATTATCACTATAGAATAAATTCAAAAAGACAATTTATTATTCTGTCCTTAGAAGCTATGAGGATTCCTTGTAATGATAACCTTTCAGTGAAGTTTTACCCCAAGCTTTGCAAAGATCTTGCCAAATGCCTTCAGAATTTTTATGGAGTCAACTATGTCATACTTAACAGAGCAGAAGCTTACGTATGGAGTCCATAAAAGCACAGGCACCTAAAGCGTGATACAAGCACAGTTGAGGAAAGTGGGCTCAGTTCACCTTCTCACTGAACTTCCACTTAATAATGGAGCTAATTTCACTTAGGTTTTTTAGTTAATGTTTCCCTTTTTTTCTCTAGCATTCTAATTTTAGACAAACACACCAGTGCTACTTGGCCTCTGCACTGCTCTACACCTCAAACCTACTCAGGATCTGGGTGCTGTCCAATCCAGAAGACAAATGTGGATCAATAACAAGACTTATGTCCTGATGAAATGCAATGGTACCTCCTTCAGGACCCTAACGCTAGGACCAAAATTTGACATTTCCACAGGCTATTTGAATGCCCTATCTACTAGATGAAGAACAAAGTTCTCTTGACCGTGATTGCATCAGCTAAAGTAACCCTTAAAGAGTCTTGCTTTTGGCCAGAAACTGCCAGAGGTGTAGCTGTTTTCTTATGTGACACACAAAAAGATGTGGCTTCAGAGCTTTTATGCTATGAAAAGTCTGGATAAGAGTCATCTATTGATTATTGTTTTAGTTCAGAAAACAAAATATACACCTGAGTTCACGAGAGATGGTAGTTCTCAGGAATTGTTCCTCCAGTCCCTTTCCCTTCCTAGAGTAATCTATACCCTTATTTCACTTCCTAGAATAATCTGTATCTTGATTTATTGTTCATCTTAGAAGAGTTTCAAAAGGAGAACTTACCAGGTATCAATTTATGAAGGTGGAAAAGGGAATTCACTGTCCTACATTAGTTCTAGTTGATAGGTTTCCATTTCCTGTAATTTAATCAGTGCTGACCAGCTTTGTAACCCCTGCAAGAAGAGAGTGTCTACCCTGGAATTCATGGTCGTTATTGATTATTTTGGGTAAGTAAAATTGATACATATTTCTTGGCATTTGTCTCCACAGCTGAGGTAGAGATGCAATATGCATCCCTTCTGGGATTCTTTTAAACAAAACTAATTAAAAAGTCGTGATACTTTTATTTAAGAAGTTCTAGTATTTAGTGCCTTATGGGCATTTGTTAGAAGTTTAAAAATGAAAGAAGTCTAATATAGCTTTCCAATTGGTTAGCATTGGTAGAATAGAAGTGCTTCAGATAGTGTGATATTTTAATTAAGGTGATAATTGTGTTTATTTTTAAAATGAAATATCTTGTAACTCAGTTCAGTTACTTGTTTGCAAAGATTAGAAAAATCAATATGCTGCATTTACACTCACAAACCAGAATTGGTGTTGTGAGATAATAAAACTTTATTTTCACTCTAATGGTATTTGCACTGCTGTTTGCACCAAGAGAATACATTCATTGTGCCTGAGGTGTCATTTCTTCATAATCACTACAGTTTGTGTGAATCTCAGCAAAGGTTTCTCTTCATATGCGCATCAAGTATATGTGACATGGGTAGACTGATCTGTGTTTGTGGAAACTTCCTTCTTCTTCTCACCTTCCTCAAGTTTTGTTTTTATTATTTCTTTATTTATTAAGTTAAAATATGAAATTCAAGCTTATCTTCATATTGTGCCATCCTCTCATTTCAAAGCCATGATTACAAACAGAAGTTTCAGAGCATCTCCAGGGGTATCTCCAGAGGGTGACACAAAGCAGCCTTTTATTTTTAATGACTATGTGAAGAATGAAATCTAATTTAGGTACCGCATGTGCCTTATGAATATTCCTGATTTTGCTTAGGTCTAGAGATATCTTGCTCTGCAGAAACATCAGAGTGAAATTCCTAGTGCTTCCTGGTGGTGTGTATTGTCACTTTGTCACTGCTATAAATTATGAAAATCTTGTTGAAATAATGATGTTTCTTGTAATTGTTTCTAGTTCATTTGGAACATCTGGCTTGAACTTTTTGAGTACTAGGTAGTTGTTTTTTTCCTGAAAATTAAAGTTGGTTTTTTCTGTTTCTGTCAAACTCTTTTGAAAATCCAGCTAAGGCAAGACACTAAACTTGCACCGGCTGCTTAGAAAATTCCACTCTACAAAAATGCCTGTGATTCTTTATTGGACATAAGCACTGGTTTTGTAGCATTTAACCCCTGTAATAAGGATACAACCTCAGATGACTACAGTAGCAAATATTCTGCTGCATATATTTTAATTATTGATAATTATATGTCTACATTGGGTCCCCTGCAGCTATCAACAATACTTGCTTTTCTGAAGCTGCCAACTGGACAGCTTCAAAGCACCAGAATACCAACAGTAGGCATGAGAGCACTGCAGTGAATTTCAAAAGAAGAGATTCACAGCAGGAGTCTATTGATAACCTGTATCTCAACCCACTTTCTACTGCCCTAGAGGTGACTGTTCGACAAGGACACCCTCCTGCACTGCAGATTCACATGTGCACTGGGAGGGTGGATTCACCTTGAATCCTTGCCAAAGGAATCATTTGTGAAACTAATGTAATAAAACTGCAGAATGCTAATTAAAAAAAAAAAAAAAAAAAACAAGACCCTGGGATTACATGCTATTGTCCCCCATGTACAAGTTAGCAGTAGTAACCAATCTGTTGTTCTGTGGTGATGATTACATATTATGTTATAAGCATCCTGTAGAGTCTGATACCCATCTTGTAAGTGACGTATATATGATAAGTCAGATACTACGGAGTATTTTCCATATATATATATAAAAGGTATTTCTTTTATATATCTGTATATTAAAATGGGACTTGTTTGATGCCATTCCCATAGAGATTGTCATCCATGTAACAGATTCAATAAATTTCGTTCATTTTAGTTTGATTTTCTTGTTGGAGCAAGAATGTTTACATAGAAAGTAGAATAGTAATTCACAGGGACTCTCTCTTAAAAATGTGATCCTTCAATAGGCATTTGATTTTGCCCGACTTTTATTTTTCTTTCAAGGTTATGCTTTCATAACCTTTTGGGACAGGTTTTCCCAAGGGTGGTTTTCTATAAGAAGGAGCATACATAGCTAGAAAGACACTAAGAATAGTCTCAGCTCAAGAAGAAGAAAATCCAATTCTTAGTGCAGAGCAAGGTATTAGAAGCACTATAGTGTATCATGCTCTCCTTGAGAAAAGTTTCTTCCTTGACATTAAAGATGGCAAAATCTCCTGGGGAGATTCCAATTGGACACAAGAGGAAAATTTTTCACAATGAGAACAATCAGCCATTGGAATAATCTCCCCAGGGAAGTGGTGGATTCCCCAACATTGGACACTTTTGGTTTAGCTGGACAGGATGCTGGGCTTGTCTAGACCGTGCTTTTGCCAAGAAAGGTTGGACCAGATGATCCTTGAGGTCCCTTCCAACCTGGTATTCTATGATTCTATGAAAATATTATGAACAATAGGTAACTCAATAATGTTTCATATCTGTGCTAAATTCATTAATAACTTGGTTACCCTATAATAATTTCATAACTGGACTTCTAAATCACAACATCTTGAAATTACCAAGAACACCTATTGGACAATTATGTCAAGAGCTCCAAATTTCTTGCTGTTGTCGTTATCTTGACAGCTGTAAATAATTCCTAATAAGATGTAAAATAAACTTCTAGCTTATACTCACACAATTACAAGTATTTTCTATTACTTTCAGAAAATTAATAAGAGCCACTATGTTAAGTAGAACTAATGAGGGGGATTTATTTATCTCTTCTCCTGATTTATGCTAATATGAGTACATCTGTAGTTTGAATTAGACTGTCTAATGCTGTTTTGGCCAGGATTAGAATTTCTCAAAGGCTTTGCATTCTCACATGGTTACCACTTCCGTTCAGCTATTTCCCTGCCGGTAGTTTTAGCCTGGATGTTAACACTAATTGCAGAACACTAAATAGTTCATTTTAATCTTTAATAAGTTTACATCTTTTCAAATTGATTCTTGGAGTGTGAAATCTCTGTTGTCATTGCAGTTTAACATCTTAGCATCTCAGAATAGGAATATGAAATGAAGCTTTTTCCGTTGCTTTAGAAGATGATTCGGCAACTATTGATATCAGAAAGCATAATGCCCTTTTCTTGACTTTAAATGCAATTAACGCTCGTAATTATAAATTCTCTTTATCAGTGTGTATCAGTGCTGACACTGACTGATCTTGGCAAACACCAAGAGCAGACAAAGTCCAATGTAGTTTTGTAAATGTCAATGTATGACATCACCACGGGGAGTTGGCATCTTTCTGTGCTGACAGAATGGAGGCTGTAATTAGAAATGAATGACAAGGTGCTTTTCATCTTTGATGAAAAAAGATTTTTGTGTCAAAATATCTCACCGCAGGAACAATTTTTCTCTAAGCATTTCTTGTCCTGAACACATTTTGCATAATAATAGAGGGGTGGGAAGGAGGGCAAAATTATTGCACAGTGTTGCTAAGTGACAAAATAGCAGATGTTCTGCATTTGCAGATAATAAATGTTTGAATGCTGTCATATTGTGATATTGACAGATACCATTCGGAGGAAGGCTTAATAAATATATTCACTTTTTGAAAAAAGAATATGAAGAAAATCAAGGGTATTAAAATTTTTGGGGCCTTATGCAGGGAGCATTTTAAAATTACTTGACAGAAGTAAATCATCTAGCTCAGAAGTTAGTTTTAAGGATTTAATCACATGATACATAACCACTTTAGGAAGATAAATGACCTGAATTATGTTTTCTTGATCTTTTAAATAGCAGAACACCTGCCTGGTCAGTCAGTGGAAGCAGTTTTAAATGCCGCCTGAATTTAGAAAGTTTAATAATTGGCCTAGTAAATGGATTTATAGTGCTTATATAAAAATGAACATTTCAACAAATGGCTGTGTTTGTACTATTTTAAATTAAATATAATCTTTGAAGCACTATAGAAACACTGCAGAATGGCTCAAGATATTTTCAGAGAAGTACATAACTTCCAGAATGGCACGATCTGAAATTATGGCATGTAGGAAAGTAAGCTTAACTTTGATAGACAATGAATGCCCTCTGTTTTTATTAAGTCTTGTAGATTTGCAAGACAACTTGATCAGTTTGCCAAAGCTTAGAGAACACTTTCACTCTTCATAGCAAAAATCTGTTGAAAATAAGATAACATAGAGGTTGCAACTTGAGCTTCCAGGTTTGTAGTTTATTTCTCCTGCCATTTACTTAAAATTTGCAATTAGATGAATGCACAGACAGTAGATTCCTTCGCTAGTTCTGTCCTCTCTACCTCAATTCTTCTCAAATCCTGAAAATTTGAAAACAAATTCCAATTCAAGGTATAATGTCTGTGCAGTTAAATGAAGCTTTCCTTGTATTGAGAAGTTTCCAAATTTAACTCTCAAATTGACTCTTCAAAAAGCAAAAATTTAAAAGGTATGCACAAAGCAAGTCAAGGGGTGCTTGCCAATGTTTAGTTCTTGTTACAGAGCAAGACTGTGTATGTATACAAATAAACATATAATTTACTAGATTTATTGAAGCAGGAAGAAATGGTTGGTTCCTCCCTCCCCCTTGACATTTCTTTAGTGTGCTGCCAGTGGGATTTTGACATTATCTTGAATGAAAAAATGTGAAGTTGCAGCCTCTGGAATCTTTTTGCAGACAATTGTCGCTTACTTGCTTTTTCTGGCTAGACTTTGAGCTTCATTCTCCTTTTCTCTGGAAAGGCAAAAATTTCAGAGAAATCCATGGAAGTTAATGGAACTACATCAATATACAGATGATCTAAATGTAGATTGAAATTAAGGAATCTTCTGTATAGATCTTTGCTGAAGAGACACAATTTAATTCTCATTTATTTGATAATTCTCTTTCACTGATGGAATTTGAATAAACAGTCTTTAATATGTATTTATAAAGCATAAATACATTAATACAGTGTTCAAAATTCTAATATGCTTTTCAAAGTTTTTATTACCTTGATACAAAAATGGAGTACATAGTTATGATCTATAGTGTTAAAATCTGAATCATCATGAAAAAATCCCATAAATTATTTTAAAAGCCGCATATTGTATGAAGTATTCAACTGAAATGAACAGCTAGCCAAATTAATTGTCACTGCTTGAAAAAATATTTGAATTTGTTTTGTCTGTGCAAGCAATATCTGCCCGGAAGCCACAGGGAAGTTGTTGATCAGCCGTTATCACCATTCTGCCCACTTTAACAGATGGTGGAAATTACCAAATTACAGATAGAGAAGGATGTGCAGAAAAAGTGAGAAAATAATGTGGAAATGAAGGGGAGGCCACTTCATAGCATGGAGTCTCTCTGCCTCAGTTACCAGATGGAGAGAGAGGAAGGATACTGGCTCTGTACACTCACCTTCCTTCTTCATAATAATGCTTGCCAAAAACTTTACAAAGCTCATTGTCACTACCCCATCCTCCTTCCCTCAACCTTACTTTTAGGTGTTTTTAGAAGTGCTAAAAGTCTGACAGTTTGCTTTCGGTTCAAGAAGAATTTTTTTTTTCCTTGTTGGGCCAAAACTGACAGAAGCCTGGAGGAATTTTTAACATTTTTTTTCATCTTCGTCAGACCATCCAGTAGGCAAAATTAATTTGAGAAGGAGTTGAACAATGGATTTTGATGTTCAGGAGTTTACAGGAGTTTTTAACTTATTTGAAGTTAGTGCTGCCCTTCCTATGTATAGACAAAGATAAACAGACATATTTTATGGCTTATAGAATAGACACCCTGCAGCCCTTGAATTAGGTGTACTGGGAAACAATTTAAAAACTGTGGTACACCTTTTGAGATCAGTCTGGTGTCTGTTTTATTGGCTATGGTAAACAAAACTAGAGATTTCTCTGTATCTGTATTTGCATAGGTCTCCTTGGCAAAAGTTGTGCTGCAAAAAAGCCTAAATTTCAGCTTCTCTAGAATTCTTGCTGGCTTTGTTGTAAAATTAGATTATTTATTTTGTATTTAGAGCACATATAAGTTGAAAAAAATGCTCATTTCCCCAAAAACAAAACACAGATATTTGAATTTCATATTAATGTCAATGAATGACTGTGCTTGTGCAAGATTATAAATAGCAGTTTTGTGTTTTAATGCCTTTATTTCTGTATCTGAGCTACTACTTGGTGCTGGCAGGGCAGTTTGGTACATTTATTTTTTAATTTTTTTTTTTCCCCTAAATTAGAACTTCAAGGTTTAGACCAAAAGGCAAACAAAAAACGTCTATTGTAGAAAATGCCACACTGTTCCAAACAATACACACTCTGAAAGGCTGACTCTGCTCAGACTGTGAGGATGGTAAGGCAGGAGACCAACATGGCCAAGAAAGAACCTCTTGGTAAAACAGAAAGACAAGAGGGAAATGCATACACAGTGGAAGCAGGGACATGCATCCTGAGAATAATATAGGGATACTGCCTGCAAGTGTAGGGATGGGATCAGGAAAGCTAAGGCACAGCTGGAGCTAAACTGAGGGAAGTGAGGAATAGTAAGAAGGGCATCTACAGTTACATTAGTCAGAAAAGGAAGACAAAATAAATTGTACTCCCCCTGATAAATGAGACAGGGTATCTGGTGACAACTGATATGGAGAAGGCTGAGGTACTTCACTTTTTTTTTTCCTCAGCAATTGCTCTTCCCACCTCTCTTGAGTCCCTGAATCTCAAGGCAGGGAATGGGAGAGTGAATTCCCACTCATCAAGTTTCAGATCAAGTTCTAGCCCATCTCAGGAACATGAACATACACAAGTACGTGGGACTGAATGAGATGCACCCCAGGGTCCTGAGGGAATTGGCTGATACAATTGCCAAGCCACTCTCTATCATATTTGAAAAGTCATGGTAGTCAGGTGAAATCCCTGGTGACTGGAAAAAGGGAAACATCACATCCATTTCTTAAAAAAGGTAAAAAAGAGGACCCTGGGAACTACCGACCTGTCAGCCTCACCTCTGTGCCTGGCAAGATCATGGAACAGATCTCCTGGAAGACATGTCAACACATATGGATGACAGGGAGGTGATTCAACACAGCCAGCAAGGCCTTACAAACGGCAAATCGTGCCTGACTAACCTAGTGGCCTTCTAAAATGGAGTGACTGCAAATGACTGCATTGGTAAAAAAGAGAAGAGCAACTGATGTCATCTATCTTGACTTCTGTAAGACCTCTGACAAGGTCCCCCACAACGTCCTTGTAGCTAAATTGAAGAGATATGGGTTTGATGGATGAACTGTTCAACAGATAAGGAATTGGCTGCATGGCCACGTCCAAAGAGTTACCGTCAATAGCTCAATGTCCAAGTGGAAACCAGTAACAAGTGGTGTCCCCTAGGGATCCATATTGAGATAAATACTGTTCAATATCTTTATTAATGACATAGACTGTGGGATTAATTGCACCCTCAGCAAATTTGCAGATGACACCAACCTGAGTGGTGCAGTTGATACACTTCAGGGAATGGGTGCCATCCAGAGGGACCTTGGCAGGCTTGAGCAGTGGAACCATGTGAACCTCATGGAGTTCAACAAGGCCATGTGCAAGGTCCTGCATCTGCATTGGGGCAATCCCCAGTATCAATACAGACTGGGTGATGAATGAATTAAGAGCAGCTCTGTGGAGAAGGACTTGGGGATATTGGTAGATGTAAAATTGGACATGAGATGGCAATGTGCACTTGCAGCCCAGAAAGCCAATTATGTCCTGAGCCGCATAAAAAGAAGCATGGCCCCCAGCTCAAGGGAGGTGATTCTCCCTCTCTACTTTGCACTCGTGAGGCCCGACCTGTAGTATTGCGTCCTGTTCTGCGGTCCCCAGTACAAGAATGATGTGGATGTGTTAGAGCAAGTCCAGAGGAGAGCCTTGAAAATGATCAGACGACTGGAACACCTCTCCTATGAAGAAAGGCTGAGAGAGTTGGAGTTGTTCAGCCTGGAGAAGAGAAGGCTCTGGGGAGACCTTATTGTGCCCTCTCAGTACTTAAAGGGGGCTTAACAGAAAGATGGAGACTTTTTGCTAGGGTCTGTAGTAATAGGACAAGGAGCAATAGTTTTAAACTGAAAGAGGGTAGATTTAGGTTGGACATAACGAAGAAATTCTTTACCATGGTGAGACTCTGGAGCAGATTGCCCAGAGAAGTTGTGTATGTCCCATCCCTGGAAGTGTTCAAGGTCAGGTTGGATGGGGCTTTGAGCAACCTGATCTAGTGAAAGATGTCCCTGCACATGGCAGAAGGGGTTGGACTAGATGATCTTTAAAGGTCCCTTCCAACCCAAACCATTCTATGATTTTGTGATTCTATAATATTGTCCTCTAGTACCTGAACAGTCAACATTATATCTATGGAGAAAATTACTACTATGATGGACATACGCTTAGCTATAAAAGGCTAGTGACCATGTATCATATAAACAGAAGGTGGTTAATGAAATTGCTTGTCTGTGTCCACGATGGTTGACTGCAGTCATTTCTGTGTAATGCTGAAACACAGACATGTAGTGTTTTTCTTAAAAATATCATTATTATTTGTTTCATTACTTGTGGAGTCTTATCTAGTCCTCCCTGTTCTATACCAGTCATATATAACCCTGTCTGTTCTATATCAAGCAAATCTTCAGCAAACAAGGAATTATTAGTTTTCATAAGGGCTTGACTCTGCAGTCCTCGTTCAGAATATTTTCACTCTTCCAGGCTGTCAGTGAATTTATCCTTACAGTGGTTTTCTGAGGTGACATTATATTATTGTCACTTCACTAGGGAACTTAGTCACAAATGATAGGCAGAATCTCCAAAAGTGCTCACCAGTTTTTATGCCTTACCCAAGAAGCTAAGAGGCTGCCTTTTTTTCCAGTTTTCTTAGCACTTTCACAGAACTTTAATTCAGAGCAGATCTCCCACTGATTTCAGTTTTGACTGTCAACACTTGGGACACCTGCAAATTGAACTTCAGCTGTCTGAAACATATAATCCTGTCTATTTCCAGTACCTGGTACCTAAATGAGGTAGGGATCCTGTGGGAAATACTACGTGATCATGTAACTAAAAACTGTATCAATCAGAATGGTTACATAAGCCAGGGTGATTTCAGGTTACACAGTCTGGCACGTTCTACCATTTCATTTTTTTCTTTACAGCCTGCCATACTCGTGATCCATTTTTGTTTGATTGGCAGGGGGTGGGGGCTGGGGGAGGGTGGGAGGGTGTTGTTTTTATTTAGTTGGAGAATTTATTTGATTTTTCTTGACAGTAATTTCCTGTTATCTGTTAATTTCCTGTTAATCTTTTTTCAGACTGGGATTTTCAAAAGTACTTTACCAAGGGATGCATGTAAGTGATAGACACTGGAAAGCAGTCATTTGTTTTGTGCTTACCCCTAGGGAAGTGTTGTAGTTTACTCTGGTTTTCAGGAGGTTTTGGCATTGAGAAATGTTTTCTTTTTCCTCTTTCTGCTACTTGTGTTTGCCCCTTTGCTCCATCCTCCGTTTTTTTCTCTTTTTCCTGATCTTTCCGTATTTCAGAAAGTTGTTTATTCTTTTCTTTTTTATTGACTATAGAAAAATACAGTGGTCTTCCTTGTTTGTTTTGTGCCGAGTTCCATTATGGTCCTTAAACCTGGAAGAAGCATTTGGAGAAAAATATCTTGCTTTCTCCACGAAGACAAGATTCAATATGAGTAGTGGATACAGGCTGTGTTAAGTAAAACATCCCCTGAGTGTTTAGCTGCTGAGACCTAACAGATCTGACCATGTGTGGACTGACATTGTAGAGATTTAGAAAAGGTAAAGTTTATAGAAGTTTTAAGAAGAACAAGCAAAGAGCACCTATGGCATCTGGACAACACACTTCTCAAAACTGTTCCAGATACATGAGATAGATGTGCTAGTATTTCTGATTTTTAGGATTGTAACAAATTGAGTTTTAGCACAAGCAGAACAATCTTTTCTTTTAATTTCCGCAATAATGCCTCATAAATTACTTAGAATAAATGCCAGAAAAATAACAAAAGGACATAGCAACCTCACAAACATGTAAAATTGTGGCCTGAATGGTCAAACACTATGAGCAACTGCAACAAAGGAGTGTTTATTCAAAGTAATCAGCCACTTTAATAGTAAGTGGCACATGAACCACCTATATTGTAATTCCAATTATCATAAGAGGAAATGGTTTCTTCTGAATAGAATTTTATTTGTTAGAAAAATAAGGGTGGATTCTTTTTCCATCCAAAAATAACATTTAGGAAATCAGTGGTGCTTGCTTTTTATCTTTCAATGACTCAGTCAATAGAGATGTCAAATTTAATTTACTTCATCATTCATGTGCCACCTGGGGTTAGCAGAATTCAGTCAACAAAAGTGGGAGAGCCGGTGAAGGTGAAGGTTATTCCACAATATCAAATAAATAGAAAAACAGTTATACTTCGAAGACATGATGTAAAACCCTTACATCATTCTTTTTTTTTTTTTTTTTTTTTTTGATGAATTGAGAGAGAGAGAGAGTGGGATTGCACTGATACTTCATTAGAATTGGCTTGAAATAGTTGAGAAATTGATGGTCATCTCAGTTATAAAGGATAGCTCTGGCACAAGATATTTTGTGCACTTTGGAGGACTACATATTTGAGGTTTAGTTCCTGGGATACAGAGCCAAAGAGGTCTATATTGATTGCCTTGGACTACCATTACTGCTATAAGACAATAAAAGTCAAATGTTTTGTATAAACTGAATTGGCATTGATATTAAACTTCATTTAAATTGTAATGCATTACAGAATAAGCAACATTGGTGCTAAGATGATGGTGGCTCGACCACTTGGAAGTGAAGGTGTGGCTGGACATTATATAGCCTTGAATAGATCTGGATACATTGTCAAGGAAATATCGGGAAAAGGAGGAGTATTTGTTTTGCTATATTCTCTGTCTGATCATTAATAGAGGAATTCAGTGTATTTCAGTAAGTACTGATTCACCTTTGCACATATGAATTCAAAGCCTGTTATTTTCTCCTGATTCAAAAAATACCAAGGGAACCATTTGCAGAGTTTGACCGAATTGAAGGGCAGGAGAAATCAGTAGATTTTCCAGACTTCATTTAGGTTTCACTTTGATACTGCTATATGGAAGCCAGTATCTAGTTAGGGTAAAATATTTATGTCTGCGTATATGTTCCAGAGTTGGAACAAAAGAAAGGTACAACATTACCCAACCAACATGCTACTCCTTAGTATTTGGTAACTTTTAGCTTCAAAGAAAACAAAAAAAAACATTTATCTTGAAGGTAATATATTAATTTTTCACAGATGAAATAATAAAAATTAATACCTTTCTGATTTATATTATGAGTAACTCTGGTTTTGAGGGTAAAAAAAAGTCATAAAAATATTTTTCCTGAACGAGAACTTCAGGGTTTAGTCTGAAAGGCAAACATATAAAAACATTCAGATTTAAATAGCTTTGTAGTTAATAATAATTATATAGGCTACAATAAAAGTTTAAGTGCTTATAATTCATAACTTCAGTGTACCTCAGAATTTTCAAACGTGATATGAAACAAGATCTTTTTTTTTTTTTCCGATTTAAAGTATCCACATCCATAATTCCAAAACAGTATCAATGGCCTTGAATTCTTTTCTTCTAGCATGAGGACATGAAGAGCTATATTCCACCACATTTCATTAGCATGTTATTTCTTTTTTTTCATGCAGAAATATGTGCATTCATGTCACTGGGCAAATGATCTCAATTGGCTAAGTGAAAATGTAATGTAAATATGGGTAATTGCAAAGTAATTGCTTTACACCTTTATGAATAATTTTACCTATTTTGTGAAGATGAAAATACAGCTTTCCAGAGATGATCCTGCAGTGCAGATATGAATGAATACAAAGAATTTTAATGAGTGTGACTCAGAGAATGGTATTGGCAAAATATATTGGCCCTTAAAGGGTTATGAAAGTAGAAATCAGGTCAACAAGTTTCAGCCTGCTGAGAAGGTTTCTGTAGCTTTCTCTTAAGACATACTCAAAACCAATCTTGAACTGTTCCATACAATTATAATAATAATGTATTAGTGTAAGTACCAATTTAATGTCTCCTTTAAGAAACTCTGACAATTCAAACACTGTAAGTAGGAGCCTGTGGAGTTTTGTATCCATGTTAGATATTTGGGAGATGACAGACCATATCATGGACCAGATCCTTAAATATGTCTGATTCAAGTAACTGTCTTCCTGGAACAGCAGGATTTCAGACAAAGATGAATGCTACCTGTACATTGAATGAATGTAAGACACTGGCGACATGTTTCCGAATGTAAATTTTTTGGATCTCTGTATTTTCTCAATAGTGATGCTTTTGAGAATCCATAATATTTAAATATTTAAAAATATTTACAATAGATTTAAAAATCTATTTAAAAAAATACAGAGTACATTCCAACATATGTGTGTACTCTACAGTTTTTTGAACTTGGATCTATAAAAATGAAAAATTGAAAAACAGCTCTTAAGTGATGCTTGGAATTTCTTGAACCTGCACGTCTTCCTGATGCCTATTGATCAGAAGCCTTAGCAAAACCTCAAGCCAGTCAGTTGAGGAGTTAACTTAGTAGAATTTATTACAGTTAAGCAGAATTTGTAAGGTTTTTTCTTTTTCTCAGTGCAATGAATGAGGCTGTAAAAAGAGATGTAATTTTGATAAGAAAGTGAACTGAAAAGAACACTAATGGTAACTTCAGATAGGCTGTTATGTTTACCCCCTAAATATCTGTATTTCATACTGTAGAATATCATCAGGGAGACTATCGTATTCTTATAAGGTGTGCATCTTTTACTGTTTCAGAGAAATGATCTGAACTACGTTTCAGTAATAGAGTGAGCTAGTATTCTTAAGTAACACCAAAGGAACTCTTGCAATTACCTAGTCTGATCTCTCTAAATCAGGCAACAGACTTTATAAAATCTCTATAACTATAGCAAATATTTGAGGACCAAAAAAATCGAGTTTTAAAACAAAACACCTTTATTGACAAAGATGCTGAAAAAGCTTGTGGTAAAATTGATCCAGTGCTTAATCTCTTAGACTATTAAATGTGTACTTATTTCAGCCTAAGAATTTCTGGCTTTAATTTTCAGCCTTTGATTTTGTGACATCATGCTGTTAATATATAAAACGCTCCATTGGCTATTCTGTATTCTAAATGTAGTTTACTCCTGGATAGGCCACCTTTAACGTTTCCATTAGTATAAGGACTGGAATTTTTCACTAGAAGGCATAATTTCCACACTTTTAAATCAATAATAGACCTTCTCTGAACCCTCTCCAGCTCCTCGACGTCCTCTGTGAATTATAAACACAGTATTTGAGTAGGAGTTGTGTAAGAGAACTGACACAATATTTATTATATTACCCACCAGAGCTTTTTTTTATTATTATTATTTTGCCTGTGACATTGCCTTGTAGTGATTTGATTTTGAAGTTATTCAGAGTCTTTCATCCTAGAAATACGACCCATGTTCTTGGTACTTGGCAATGCTATTTTGCCTTTAGTGACATTGAAAAACAAACTATGCGCAGGGGGGTTGTTGCATTTTTTTCTGACTCATCAGGCAATCCCGGATTAGTGGTCTGATTATTGTGTCACTTACAAATCTTATTTGTTAGGGCTAGAGGGTTTTTAAGGTCATTTTTAGATTAGGTGAAATTAGGGATGACTAGGTATCTGGGACCCCAGTAGACAACCATCCTAGTAATAGAAAATTCTCCTTTTTACTCACATTATCAACTAATCAGTGTTTCACTAATTTCAGTGTTCAGGATACTTTATATTTCGAATAAGAAATGAGAACAATTGAATTTGAATAGTTGTGGTATCAAAAGAAATGTCTTTCTAAAATCTAAGCATTCTGTATCAGCCCTGTTGTTTTTATCAGCCAAATTTATAAGTGCATAATAAAACAAAGGTCCTTCCAAGATGTCTAAGAACGAAGTTAAGATCTACTTTCCATAAATCCATTCTGATTTGGATTAATTGCCTTCCTTTAATTATTAAGTACACTATCGCCACTTTTGTATAATTCATGCCAGTTAACACGGTCTTGTCCTTCTTTATTAATTGAGTCCTACCTATTATTTTTCAACAGATTAGCATGCAGTTGATAGATTGATAATTACTTTGTTAACCCAGATGAAACTTTCTTTTTATTGCCACAGCATCAACTTTTTTCCATGGCCCTGGACTTTCTAGTGTTTTAAGGCTTGAAACAGGACATCAGCAGACCAGATTGCTCCTTGTCTAACTCTTAAAACTGTTGATTTAAAACTGTGCATCATGATTTTTTTTATCAGTCTCCTTACTTTATAACTGCTATGGCAAATATTTCTTCATAATCTAAGAAAGGTGATTTTTTCATCTAGCTTCTGGAAACCAAATTCAATTATATTAAATATTTCAAATGTTTCTGATCTCTCCGATATCACAATTATTTTAATGAAATTTGTATGCCTGAACAAACTATACAGAGTTTCTCCATAGATAACTTCTACAGTCTGAAATGCCTTTTCATGGCTCCCTCCTACAATTTTCTCTTAATATTAAATCAGTTGTAACTGGAAATGTATTTTTGCCTATTCCTCTAGCCAAGAGTAACATTATTCTTTGGTATCTTGGCAACTTACATGATATTTAACCTTCATCAAGATATAAATGTTGGAAAATTTATTGCAAAATATACAGCTAAAAGTTTCCTTTTCTTTAGGTGGAAATATTTTATTTCCTGATACCTGTCAGTTTATTTTTTTATATTTTTTGCCAGCCTGGGTATGTCTACATATTGCCCTTATATCTTAATGTTATTAATATGAATAGTAGCCTGTACTCAGGTTCCCAATTCAGAAATAATAATCCATTTATAAGATTCTGAAAAGAACAGAAGTCAGCACAGTGTCATCGTACATGACTTCATAGGTGTAGATGACTATGGAGAGTCACAGGAGAATCTGCAGAAGTCAAATTAATAATCTGCAAAGTAATGACAATGCTCTCACTCTGCTTCCTGCCCAGTGCTACATAAACAAGACACTAGAAAGGTCCTGCTCAAAAAATTGTAACATATTTATGTCATCCTCCTGTGAAAATAGAATCTGAAAGGTAAAAATTTTACATGAAGCTTTCTGAGTGGGTGTATCCTTATTCTGTCACCAGTGCTATGACACTTTATGGAATATTTTTGCATGCAAAACATTCTTTTAAAAATGTTTCAGCCTCATGCTGCCAAAGGGGATAAATTTCAGTTTCTGGATCAGCTCTTGAACAAGACTGACAGGCAGCTTGGGAGGAGTGCCTCTCACTCTACTTCCTTCCTGAGTTCCTCTCAAATGGAGACATCTGCAGTAGCATCTTTTGACAGATCATTTCCAGAGCCAGTAGAAAGCATTCAATGGGACATTTTCCAAAAGGGAAGCAATTCATATGGAAGCATACCTAAACTACAGTGCTCACAGGTCACTGGTTTAATCCAATAGGTTTAAAATGCACTGACCATTTTTTGATTTTTTTCTTAAGGTATTTCTTAAAAGATTTATGGAAGTGTTAGGATATAAAATCATTAAAGAGTGCTCATTCTTGAAACTATAATGTTCCTCAGCAGTATGAATTAATTAGATCATTAGTTCATTTTTAAAATTGAAGGAGTTGCACACCAAAACCTGTCAAGTTTCATTTGAGTTAGATAGTGCTGTGTGTCATGGTTAATATGTTTAAGAAGTAACCTTTCCATCCTGTTATTGTCATGTCAGTCTATCCTGCCTGGACTGGGATTGGTAATGGTGACCCTTTAAAAGAGCATGTAACACTGCTAATGCCAAAGTGACAGTCAGTGCACCAATGGCAATGAAATAATTATAGGAAATTACAGTTTCCCAAATGAGGTAATCACTGGATGGGAAGCTTTCTTAAAGAAAGAATGCTTCAAGAGCACTGTGTTTAATGTTGTACACTTGTGAAAAAGTAATTTCTGCAAATATTATTTTAATTCTCTGTAACAGCTCAAATATTTAATTCAGATTGTTTTAAAACACTAATTTTACTCAGTCGGGCTTTTTCAGAGGATTTCTTGGCAACAAGGATGTATCTCCAGGGGTGATAAATACGATTCTGGAAACCCTGGAGACCTGCATAAATACCACAGGGTGCTGGCCTGGATCCTTTATCATATATGTTAATTCCTTACATGAAAAAGTGAAATGCTTAAATTAATTCTTCAGAAAACAGTATTAAAAGAACAAGGGAGAACTTGGCTTTATTCTGCCAAGTTAGTGGGATATTGCTAGATAATGGGATTTTCTAGTCATTCTTTCAGTTCCCATGGCTGAAAAAAATTATACATGTATTAAACTGAGACAGTCTCTCCTCCTCACTCTGAAGAGGGTGGAGGGTTTTTTTTCTGACACTGTTAGATTTATTAAAATCTCTGTTTCAGGAGAGGTACTGCATCTTTGAGGTGACTAGGCAATGATTAAATGCACGTATCCAACTTAATTCTTGGAAAACTCCAAATGCTCCTGGAGATATTACTACATTGTAAACAATCCTACCAAAGTAAATTTCAGATGCAAAGCAAGTACAAATTGGCATGATGGTTTCATAGGTGATACCAAGCAAGTCCTCTGCTGGGCACTTGTCCAGAACTTCTTGCAAAACATTGTTAAAATACAGACCTACACACCAAACCCTGTTTTACAGTTAATGACAGGACGGCTTCTATAACTTGTATCCTTAAAGCTGACAAAATTAGGGTGAAGATCGTTCATGCTGCTGAAACCCTCTGCTGCACAGCGTGCTACATAAGTGATCTGCACGAGAGGGCTGAGTTTGTTCTGGCTGAGTTTAGAGCCAGGTTGTCAGGAAACATGTCCCTCTGCCTCTCCATACCCACTTCGGTTTGAATTATTATATGCTCTGAAAGCTTATACTTTTGCAGCATTTTGAGGAGAGTTAAAGAGAGAGTAGCAAAGGATTAATGATCTGATTGCTGTGCATCTTTCTTAGTAGGCAAGTATTTCAAGTGTGTTCAACTATTTTGGCAGAGCTGATAAGGAAGCAAAGATTTTTACTGAGTGCGAGTAAGGAAGACTGCATTAGTAGAGTCTCACAGCACTAAGGATGCTGCCTCAAATCTTTTAATTGTTGAGACCACCTTAACGTAGATGTTCACAGGAAATCTGGGAAACGGAAGCTGAGTTTAGCTCCTTGAACGCAGATGACACTTGGATTGGCAGACATCAAAGGTTCCTGAAGTTAGGAATAGGGTATTTAGGGATAAATCTGAAAAGATATTTAGGCACCCATTTCTGCAGAGATGAAGGGCTGATGAAGTACTTTAGTGTCAGTGTCATTACCTTGTATTTAAGTGGAAAAAGAGAGAAAAAGCAGTATCCCGTAACACTGTCTGGGGTATTTTATTAAGTTTTGATTTCTTTTTTGTTCTGTTATGTTTTGGGTTTTTTTGTTTGTTTGTTTTGTTGTTTGTTTTTTTTTTTTTTCCCTGCGGAATATTGGCTTATTCTGTCGTTTGGACATAAGCTGAATGACATTAGCTGAAGAGATGGTGACGACTGCAAGACATGGTGATAAGTGTGCACTGCCTCTGTTTATAGAATGGCTGGGAAACAGGAGGAAGCTAAAGGTCATTTTGCTGATTTTCTAGCTTCAAACTGGTGATGAGTTGGGCGTGAGCAAGACACAAGCTGAAATACTGTCACTAAATACTATTATTTTAATATGATTTCATCAACAACATTCTCTTTACACTTCAGCATTACCTATATGGCTGTAGTGAGGTGGGTGTCGGTCTCTTCTCCCAAGTAACAAGCACTAGGACAAGAGGTAATGGCCTCAAGTTGCACCAGGGCAGGTTTAGATTGGATATTATGAAAAATTTCTTCACCGAAAGGGTAGTCAAGCACTGGAACAGGCTGCCCAGAGAAGTGGTTGAGTCCCCGTCCCTGGAGGTATTTAAAAGACAGGTAGTTGTAGTGCTTAGGGACATGGTTTAGTGGTGGACTTGGCAGCGCTAGGTTAAAGGTTGGACTTGATGATCTTAAAGGTCTTTTCCAACCTAAACGATTCTATGATTCTATGATCCTATCACTTTTCTTGGTTTTGTTCTGATTTGTTTAGGCCAGCCTGTCCTACTTCACCTTTAAGTATGAGGACAGTATTTGATTTTAAACCAGGAAGACTTAAATCACAGAAAAGCAGGACTGAAATGGATAACACAAGATCACTGCAAATTCCAGTCAACAGACTGGAAGTTTAGTTCAGAAAATCTACAGAACAATTAATGATGAATTTATTCATAAATAGTAACGGACCAAATACTTTATAAAACTGTATAAAGAATAGGGGAGATAAACAGCATCTTCCACCTGCTAGCAGAAAATTTGTTAGATAAAACTGGATACGTGTAGAGACTAAGTTATATATTGTACCTCAGAGAAAGTGATGAAAGTGATCTCAACGTATCTGACCTATGATGCTCATGGAAACATTTCACCTTAATTTTGGCTTTGTTGCCTGAGTGGTGGAATCAAAATCAGCAGGAATTTACCAGCTATGCATTGGTGAGAATGTCCAAGGAAGTAAACTGAAAAAAGCAGTGTTTCAAGATCTTCCCAGTCGTAAGCTTTAATTATTGGGTTTTATCCTTGCCAGTCTTTCTTAACTTGAAATTTATGGCTATATAATTTGCCTGTTGCCTGATGTGGTAATATTCCTCAATGGAAATGAACAAAAAGTCTGTGCACATCCATGACTGCTTCTTTGTTTAAATTCTGGCTTCTCTTTCCTTTTATAGGAAGCAATCATAACTGTTTCTGTGGAGCACTTGCAAACATCTACAGAAAAATATCTCTGTGGTAGTCATAAAAGAACATAGTATGATCACCTGCTTGTGAAAAATACCAATATGTTGTCAAAATTTTTGTAATTGATTATGTTTTTAATGAAAAATACCATTTCAGCTAAAAGAGATATTCTCAAAAAATAAGAAAAAAAAAGGTTTTTTTCTTGAATATTTTGCTAGATATTTTCGCATTTTTGCTAGCTCTATTGCTTATATAGATTAAATAGTATTTCCAAAGACACACTTCAGATCTTCATATACTTTCAAACAGTCAGATATCACTGGATAATCATCCTATAAGAACCTAGGCAAGTTTTGCAGATCTACTCTGTAATTTCCTTAACCTTTACTACTTATATTCTGGCTGTAGTCATAAAAACTTGTTGAATTATGTGTCTAATGCAGGAGCAACTTTCCCTAGTCCTTTTGAAAAAGCTCGTGAAATCTAAAGTACTTCAGAAGGATAAATTTAGTAAGAATAATCATTAAACATGGCCATCCTTCATTCAATTAAATTAATTTTTGGCTGTAAATGTCTGAAAGATCAGAAACAGGACATATCTAAAAAGAAGTTTGTAGAAGTGGAATGTTCTTTGATGTTAAAATGCAAGAAAATATAAATCACAAACTACTTTTTGCCCCTAGGAGTTTAAACAGATTATGATTAGAAACTGAAATGACTTTTTGCCACTCATGATGCAGGGTTTCATTTAGCAATTCCTTAATGATTTCTTAATTAATAAAATCACATTTATAAGAACAGTGTCATTCCTTAATCTAGCCAAAAAATATGATTACTTTTGAAATCAAACTACAGTGTAATTTCAGAAATAGTTGTTATAGTGCTGTTTAACCCCTAGTGAGTCAAGTTCAACTGATTATTTTTAATTTCAAAAGGGCTCTGAGCAAAGCTACCACTCGATAATTTAGCAGGTGAGGAAAAACATGCAGCCAATTATGGCAGAGAAATATGAAAATCGTGAGAAAAGGCAAGTAGCAGGTTTTTCACTTTGTGACAATTATTTTTACAAAATAAGAATCCCTATAATTATAAATATTTCATAATACTTACAAAACCTGTAAAAGCAATCTTAAGTCTTAGCAAGAGCTAACATCGATTAATAAAAATTTCAATAAAATGCTACATTTAAGTTGTGTCAGGGTATATTTTGAACACTGCAGAAATCTCAGAAAAGTGGATTTTATATAGGTTCAGAGTTGCATTTGGTTAAGTATTTTATGGTTAACCAAACTGCTTAAAACGGTAGAACTACCCAGTGAATCTTTTGCAACCAGTATCTTATGAGAGCTGGTTTTTTGCACTATCAATCAGATGGAAAGTTCACATGAAGAGACTGTGTTACAGTGATTTTTCACAGTATATCAACATTCTTTGAGTTTGCAAACTATTCAGGGAGAAAAAAAAAAAACAAACCAAAATCCTCAGAGTCCTCAAAAAGCTAAGCTGGTTATTCTCCTGCATGTCTGCTTTACTTGTAATTCCTGCTTTACAATGTATAATGGAAGGCAGAATTTTTTGTAGATAGTACAAATGGCTGAACATATTCGCAATCATATGCTAAATCAGTGTTAACTCTCAATGCACTAAAAAATAAGGAAATGGGAAAAGAAATTCTGTTCCAACTGTTTCTGAGTTATGTTTTCCTTGCAGTAAGGTAGCCATGAATAACTTTCTCACACCTTTTAGCATGTATCTGAAATCTATTGTTGATGGGTTTGGGTTTTTTTGTCTTTTTTTTGTTATTCTACTTCATATTATTTTCCTAAACCTGTTTCTTAAGCTGGGCATGTCAAAATTCAAGTTAAGAAGTATATTCCCGAGAGATTCTATAGGTATAATATTTGAACACAATCTAATGATAATTGGATGATGTAAACAGGTGTTTGCGTCATTTCCATCTGAGCAGGCTGCTATGCTGAAAGAGAGGACAATCGAAATAGTATGTTTTAGACGAATAATTTCAATTACATAATTATTCTTCCATGTAGCATAATGTCCAAGTAGAACATTCAGGATTATTTTTACTTTATTAGAAAGGATTGATATCAATAAAGATCTACCAAAAAAAAGCTGAAAATGTTTAAAATTCTCTAAAAACTCATTTTCAATACTTTAAGAAAGATTTTTTCATTTTCCAACTTGTAACATCATTAATTCCTATACTATTTTATTAAATTTTAATTACTTAATTTGCTTCTAATTTTTAGTTCTGTAAAAACTAAGTAAATAGTAAATAATGCTTTGAGATTACTTTGGTTTTGTTGTGAATTTGTATTTTACTTTATTTTATTTGGATTTCTTTAATTTGGACATATTTAACTGGACCTGGGAACAGAGGGTGTTTATTTCATTGTTTGTTTCCCTCAAAAATCTCATAAATGCTTAAAGAAAAGTATTTTTAAGAGGGTTTAGTTGTTAGGCATAATATTCCACAGAATGAACATCCCCCATCTATGAACACCCAAAGATCTAAATTATTTAAAGAAACTTAAAGAAAGTTAGAAAGAAATAAAAAGTCTGTATTGTAATTAAACAATGAAGATACATCTGATTGTATAAATAATTGATGATACATAATTTTCGGTAAATTCCTTTCACTGAATTTGTAATCTAGTGCCATTGAATAAATAACAACCCCAAAACAACTTCAGAAATACATCCTGCAGATTAGAGCACCTTCTGAATAAGTTTCCTTTTCAGAATTACATGTGCCTTGTAACAGCACCAGCTAGGTTTCCCTGCCTGTTCTTCTTCCCATTTTTCCACTTGATTTTGATTGCCTTTCCTCTTTTCCACTTCTACAATTGCTCCAGAAACTTCAGATATTCTCTCTACATCAAATTCTATTTAAGAATACATGCAATTTTTCCCTTATTTCACTTAGAGATGACGTCTCTGGTAAAATTCAGTAACATCAAAGTATAGACTAGTAATGCCTCATAGTGAAATAGTTCAGGCATCACATTTTTATATCCATTTTAATTTCTGAAATATTCAAAGATGATAATGGACACAAACCTGGCCGTAGTGCTCTGTGCCTTTGGGCTAGAATATTGCAATGAGATCTCTTTAGAGCTGTCCTTGAAAACCCTCAAAGATTTTGTCTAGTGAGGAATGATGAGGCATAACTCCTCGAGGGCATGTCACTAAAAGAGCTGGAGACATCCATACTCCTCAGGCATCTCTTGTTGTTCAGAATGACTCAACTTTAATGTAAGTAAGAGAAGTAAGGAGTTTGCCTTATAGAACTTGGAATCAAGTATTCTGGTTCTGGTGGGTTTTTTTTTTATTACACTATGAACTTTTTGTACTGATGATGAAATATTACCTTTACATAGAAATCAGAATTCTGTGTCATGTTGAAAATTCAGGCTTTTTTTTTTTATCACCGTTAGGGATATCATTTTTTTCATTCTGCTAGAAAACGTCATAAAATCATTGAACTCTGAATCTATGTGATTTACTGTGCAATACAAACAACATCAATAACAACACTGTGGCCTGTGGAAACCCTGACATTTTTCTAAGCTGTGACATATGGTCCTGCCGGAAAAAGGAAAGTGACATTTTCGTAATTGTTGGGGTTTATTATTTGCTTTGTAGTGGCCTAGTGGAGATTAACCCTCCTACACCAGATAGAGAAAGATAGGGTGCCTACCTTGAGAGGCCTTAATGCAGGAAATTGAAGTGATGCAATGAATTAGGGCCGCAGATTACTAGAGAGAGGCATCAGCAGGCAAAGGCCAAGGCTGCAGAGGGATGTTCAACTATTCTCTATAGGCATGTTCTTTAATACTGGGGTTTTTTTGTAATTTCTATTGGTGAGGCAGTAGCAGGAGCAGTCATGGACCAGGTCTCCACTATACCATGTACTGCACAGCTGAAGGAAAAAAAGGAAATAAAATTGTTCTTCTTTACAGTCAATAAACCAATACATTAATAGAGGGGTGAAAGCAAGGAAAGATTGATAATATTCATTGGTGTGATGAACAAAGGACTCAGTGTATGAGTAACAAAACATTTTCATTGACAAGAAAAGTCTAAAACAGATTGTATTTCTTCCATGTTTCAATATATATGGTGATTTTGAAGGGTACCTCAATGTAAATTTGAAAATAATCCAGAAAGTAAGGTTACAATCCTGCACAGTCAGACTCTTGTTGTTCTGAGGCTACTAAATGGCAGTTGTCATAATTCCCTAATTAAGGTATGTCTGTCTGAAAAATTTACATTATAAGGCTATGTGTATGGTAAAAGGTATGTGGACACTTGAAATGTAAGGACATCTGGATTGTGATGGTATCTGGTTAATGGCAATTCAACTTAAAAAATAATAAGAAGAATCAGGAGAAGTAATAAGTTAAACATCTAGATACAGAAACTTAAGTGATTAGGATGTAACAGAAACAATATCAAAGGCCAAGAGCATGCAGGACTCTGAAAGTATCAGTGGAGCATAGCCTTGGAGAGCTTCAGCCAGAGCTTCATAACTGATAAAAGGGAGGAAACAAGGTCGTTGTGGGTCTCGTGCGTAAGAGCAAACTTACTACAGGGTATTTGAGGGGTTTGTAGGATTCTATAAATCTTGTTATGGGAAGTTTTAAGGGGATTGTGGAAATAATGAAACCTATATGATGTCTAGGGGAAGGGCTAAAGGTGGGGAAAGGGAGGGAAAAAAGTGGATGGGAAGGAAGAGGTTTGGGAAAATAGAGAGGAGGAGGATAAAAGTGGCCAGTTCAGTGCAGGCATACTGCTGGTCCTTACTCTGTCTGGCCAAGCCAGGAGAAATCCTTTGGGTCTTGAAGTCCTCCATATTTGGCTTCACTGAATATATATCACTTAAATGATTTACTTAACAGAGTCCTTTCTTTTCTCTGTTATCCCAGTGCGTTCCTGTTTATGATAAGCAGGCTTAGTGCAGATAGAGGGTGTTTGTTTCCATCTCTTTGTTTTCTCTCTGGTGGGAAGAAACGCAGTCTCATGCTTCTATTCCCAAATGTAATTGAAGGGTAGGAACCACAAACAAACTTCAATATAGGGTGGAAAGGTGTGACGGTAATGTAGAATACATGTGATAATATATAGAAAGACAAAAGGAATATTGAGTCTTGATAGTGTTCTTTAGAGAGTTTCAACAGGAGATAAGGTTTATGCATTTTGCCATTTGTCTGTGAGGACATTCTTTCTTTTCCATCCCAGTAATAGCAGAACTCATTAGCCAGCTCCAGAGAAATTTGAAAAAATATTCAACATTGATGTTCATCAAAATGTAGTGAAGAATCTAAGCAGAGAAAAAAAAAAACCCTCCAAATTCTTTACTGGGAGAAATTTGGGTAGAATGTGGATTTTCTACATTCTGTTCACTAGATCTGGTGAGCAAACCACTATGTGCGGTGATACACTGAGCACAGAATATGCTTTGTCTTAACCTGCACTGATACTGTAGAGATGCTGTGAGAAGCTGATGGTGCTATATTTGTGGCCTCATGGTTTTGAGGACAAACATCTGTAGATAAATAGGCTTTATCCAATTTTCTTCCTGTAGAACAAATTTAATTTTTTAGAGATTTAATTTTCTGTTTTTTTTTGTTTTTTGTTTTTTGTTTTTTTTTTTTTTTACAGAATATTTAAATGTGCTATTCATAAGTAGTCTTTTGGATAGTGCTATTTAATTATTTTTTCATAATTGTATTCAATCCAGAAAATATTTATGCATTTTTTCTGTGTTGTTATGGTTACAGCTGACATTCTTTACATCATTTGGTATAAACGAAATAGGTGTTAAATAAGTATTTTCTGAGTTTGCACACAATTCTGCAGTTACATCAGTCTTTTTTTTTAATGGTGTCTGGTAGAATATTTAATTCATTTACCACATCAAGTAAGCAGATATTCAGAGAGAGAAGATATGATCTTTATTCCAAATACAGTTTGTGTAGATGTGTATTCAAATATTATATGGATTTTTTGTTCATTTTTGAATGTTTGTCAGGAGAAAAAAAGTTGTGTTATTACAGTATTTGTAGGACTTCCACTTTCCCTAAATAATGGTATCTGTCCACAGAAACCAATTAATGATTTAGGACAAATGCTACTTTAGGATGTTGAAATGTACACAATAATGGATCAGAATTTCTGGTATGGCAGTTCTGTACTTACCCTTGATTTCTACTGACTTGTCCATGAAGAAATTCAAAATAAAAGATGTGTGTAAAACCTTTATGATGGGAGATGACATCTATGCATCTGTCTTAGAGGCATTATATAGATTTTCTTTATCTGATTGTAAAACGTGAGAATTATCATGCCCTCATGCTGCATTTTCTGAGGCTGAATGTCCCTCAGTGTGGGTCACCCTGTGCTCAGGGCATGCTGAGTTTTCTAATATAGTAACCCAGCTGTCTCTGCCGCTGACATCTAGCATACCCTATATCCATACTTCTGGTGACTGCCATTGCTACACTAAGGTTATGTGGCAGGGAATAGTTTTGGGATCACTGCATATTTATGAATTCTAGTTATGAGAGACAAGATCCAACAGATGGATACTGGAAAGCACATTTGGGTGTTGTAAGGGTGAGAGGAAACCCTAGAGAATATTAGCAGCCATGAGATGTATCAGTTCATTAGCCATCTAAGTCTCTTTAGCGATTTAAATCTTAAGTTCATTTTCAATGCAGACACAGAAAAGTAAAATGCTTTTTGTCCTACCTGTGTCCTCTCCTTTGCAGAAATGTGGCACTGGAGCCTGGGGCTTCCCTACAGCCTAAGCTCAGCTTCGGGCTACCTGCCATCCCTCCTCCTTCCCTGCTTGTGTGCAGTCCTGCCACCTCCCTTTCAACTCCTCAGCCCTTTTCCTGAGGCATTTTAGCACACTAACCTTGCAGAAAACTGCTAACTTACAGGTGAGTTTTCTCCGAGGTTAGCACAAGGAATGAGGTTGCAAAGAATCACATCAATACCAGAATTAATGCAACTGGAGAGGGCACAAACTCTGTAAGTCATTCTAAATACATAAAGTGTGCATTAAATAGGACTTTTTTTAATTACTACACAACTCTGAAGTTACATCATTTTTTTAATAGTGTTTGGTAAAATATTTACTTTGTATACCGGATCAAAAAAGCAGGTATTCAGAGACAGGCAGAGGACCATGTAGACAAGGAAGATGAGGGAAGAGAGGAGCTTGTCAGGCCATGGTCCGGTGGGCTGTGGGCTGCTCTGCAGCTAAAGCCAGGCTTCACTAGCTTTCCTAGCTGGTTCAGAGCAAAGAAAAACAGATTAGTACAAACCATAATTGCTATAAACCAGTGAATTATGTCTGGTAGTCAAACTCTGACTCCCTCCTTCCATTTAGCACTCACTGTCTGTATTAGCCTCTTCAGAGTTAAGCTGAGAGACTGAATTTGAAGATTAATCTCCTGCTACAGACGGTCTCCCTAGTAAGGAATTAGTGTGTTTCTAAGAAGTGTGCTTTTTGTAGTGTACTCCTCCATAATTTCATAAAGGTCATCAGTTTCTAATGCAGGAAATAAAGCTATAAAAATATGTTGGTTGGTCTTTTGTTTTTTCAAAAAGGGCTGCTTGAAATCCCCTCCCTGGATAACAATCAGCAAAGTTCTCATTACTGGGAACTTTAAAATGTGTGCTGATCTGCAAAACAGAGCATGAGTGATGTGAGCATTACTTACATAATTGGTTTTGTGCATACTACAATCACACACTGGCTTTAAAATATACCCCCTTAGTGTGTTCATTATATCCATCTCTCATCCACTTCTGCAACAGATATTTGCAGTCATTCATCACTGTTTATTATTAGAAAAGCAATGACTATGGAGCAGCATCATGTATTTTAACAGTCTCACATTACAGTCCCAAAAGAACATATGTGTTAATATACAAAGCATGGTAGAAATTTCACATGTCTCTTATTAATTTCTACAAATTCAACAGATCTTACCCGCTGTCATGTTTTCCTTTTCTTTTTTTTTTTTTTCTTTCCATTTATCTCTAATTAGTTAATAGTGATTAGAAATGAAACCAGGACTCTTAAAATGGTAATTTGGGCTTTGTCTGCTGATAGTGTGATTTATTATTAATTTTTGCTTCTTTTTATATTAACATGTTCTCATTTTAAATGATTTATTAGTTTTTATGATTTCTAGATGTATATCTTTTAAAGTATTCCACATTTTGTATAGTTCTTTAAAGGAATATTTAATTGTATAAACCTTTAAAGATGCAGATAAATCTCTTGTAAGGCATATATAGTGTGAGTGGTAACTCCATAATTTAAAGCTGTATATCACAGCATGCCATAAAATTTTCTTATCAGCAGTTCTTGGCAACATAAAATTGATATGTTTGGTGCTACCAGGTAATGTACTCTTTCCTGTAAGTCACCTTATTCTGATTTACCCTTAAGCTAGTCTCTGCATGAAGAGTGTTGTACTCTGGACTTATTAATAAACTTAGTAGTGAATCAAAAGCAGTTCATCCATACCATAATTAGTAGAAGATGACCATGACTAATTCAGTTGTTTAGATTACCCAAGACACCTCAATTACTGTTCTGCAGCAAGAAACTGAATATTCAACTTCGTGAATCAATGCAGTACTGGATGCAGTAGCAGATATATCCAGAGGCCCAGGGCACAATTCCTCTGTTTGCTCCAAATTGATAACCTCTTACTGCACTATTTCTCAAAGGGGTTATTTGCTGCAGCAGCTATTCCTATTACTCTTCTGATTGCAAACTAGCTTGCCTCAGTGCTTAAGTGTGATAAGGAAAGAGGAGCTCCTCACTGGCAAAATGCAAGAGCTTAGTAGGGATTTGAATAAAGAGGTTATGTGTTATAACATCCTCCTAGGAGGGATGTTGGGGCTGGGGTTTGATATTCCCAGGCCCATTGTCATGCCAGAAAGGCTAATTACATTCATGTCAGTGTCTTTGTGAAGAACCAGTAATGAACCATATATCCCATTTAGGTATTTGTTTCCACTATATTCATCAACGTAGAGATGCAGGATTCCAGGGAGAAGGTACCTCACACGACAGCATTTGTGCTGTGGGTGTAATTGCTGTGCATATCAGGCTGCTGCAATGAAGATTCGTTCCACCCCTTTTTCACTCCTTCCCAGACAGACACTGTGTCTCCTTTCCATCAGATTTAATAACAATTTATTCACAGGTGAGTAAGTTCAACCAGCACATTGTTTGGAAAAGGACCTCTCTACCCAATCCAAAAGAAAGGCTTCTCTTCAGGTCACCTTAGGTCTCACTCAGATATGATGTCAAGAAGGGAGAGGGAAGAAACAGTTGTACTCTACTATCAGGCAAGGGCCTGAGGTCTGCTCCAATATGTGCAATACGTGTAATGTAAAAAGTCACCCTGAGTCAAAGAGAAAAAGATAGGGGAAGTTTATACCTTCATAGAGTCAAGGAATGGGTAAATTGTCTGTCAGATATATGAACTGATCTGGTTTAAGAAGCAATTTGCATTTCTAAGGAAGTGAGAGAAAGTTTATTTTTATTTAGATGGATGGTCAGACTATTACTGTAATGAAAGAGAAGTAAACTCATTTTAGGAAACCAGATTAAATCTATCTAGACTCACTGGAGGGCTCCAAAATGGAAATTAATTCTAAAACCAAGTCTTTCTTACCAAGACGAGACTTTCTTTCAGGGGTAAAACCTGGAGTACAAGGCATGGAGAAAAAGAAAATCCACAGGTGCCAGAGAAGTCCACATCACACCTGCTAGACAAAGGGATTTTTTATTTAATCATAGTTCAAGTAGATTAAATGCCACTTCCCTCTCTTTTTTTTTGTAACTGTGTCAACTGTTTTAGATGTTTTGAATAACTTTTTATTTGCATTTTTCTTTAACCTAGTTTGAGATAAGAATGATCTTAAGATAACCCAGAAATAACATGTTCCTCTCTAAAGAGTAAGGCAAATTCAGAATCCTGGCCACTTGGCCTCCTTAAATGCCCATTTCCCCATGTTCTCTGAAATACCCAAAAGGGACTGAAGAATCTTTGTGCACAAAAATTGCATGACCCTGGTGAGGAGCTTGTGTTACATTCAAGACCAAAGAGAAAAGTGTCTACCAGAAGGCTGTTTGGCATCTGGTTAAGATACAGAAAAACACACTTGAATTCTTAGGATCTTTATATAGTGTATCACATATCTAGAAGCAGTTGACCATAATTAAATCAGAAACTGACAATCTTTTAAAAATATATGGGCTGAAGATTATTTAGCAACTTCCAAAAGCTAGATTTAACCACAGTAAGTGTCAATCTAAAGATAATATGAACAGAAGTCATACATGTATCAAAAGTTCTCCTGGAAGAAAAATACAGTTTTGTGTTATCTTTTAATGATATCTGATGCACACAAACTCAATAAAGCACTGGTCAGTAGAGATTCCAAACTCTACAGTACATTTCTGCTGTTCTCTTCATGGAAAAAGAAAAGTTATTTTATGTATGAACTGACATTGGTCATTGAGAATTTCAAGATAGAGACCACTGTACAGCTCTAAGTAGTGATAACAGAGAAGTCAAGCCAAACCAGGACTTGTATGTTTAGTCAGTGGTAAAATAGGCTTAAGGAAGTGAACTTTGACTGCCCTTTAAACTTTCTGTAACATACAAAGAACAAAAAAGAAAGCAGAAAGACATGTGTTGCAAGAGCAAAGCCAGTTAAACTGAACAACTATCATTTGGAGGCTGGAAATTAAGCTGTGTCTTTTACTTTGGAAAATAAAAAAAGAATTTTGAAATAGGCAGGGCAAATACCTGCCCCCTTCCCTTCTCAGTTTTGATTTTGTTTTCCTCACACTTTACTCCCTTCTCCTCTCCATTTCCCTCTCATATTTCAGTGAACTACAGAGAGAAGATGGAGATGATGGTGAAAAGCTGAAGATGCTAAGAAAAGTATTTGATTCTTTTGGACTACACTTTAAAAGAGGGAGTGTTGTGTGATACACTTTTGAGATAATAAGAATACAAACAGTTTTGGAGACTTCAGTGTCCCAGAAGAAGATTACAGAAAAAAATGATAAATTTAAGATTAGTGAATCAATGGGACTAGATAGTATACTTCCAAGAATGAAGGTGTATTAGATTACAATAGAAAATTCCCTATTTCTAAATTAAATATGCCATGTACGTACCTAATTAACACTACATTGTATGACCTTACTGCTGAGAATTATGACAATTTATTAGCATTAGGATGGTAAGTTTTACATATTTTGCCTGCATTAAAATGCAAGATTTACAGATGTAGCCTATGCAGAAAAATAACCTCTAATAAAATGTAACATGGGTATTGTCTGATTGTCCGTTAGAATTCCTTGTAGTTCAGCAGTAAGTAAGTGAGTAAAATGCATTCTTATTCAGCTTTCTATGCTTTACACAGTTTAGGAAGGAAACACTGCTAAGGGAAACGGTCCCTTTTAATTCAGGCCAAACACCAGCCCTAAGGGGGACCAGTTTTACCCACTGCAATTCTAAAGCATCTGATCACTTCTAGCTTACTTACAGAGGTATATACAAATCTACTGAAATTTGAATTTTTATGTTAGAAATCCCATTTCTCAGTCATATAACTCTGCCTAAGGAAGGCAGAATTTTAGCATGTGGAGTGATTACAGTGATTAGAGTCCTTACCCAGAATTTCCAGAAAAGGATCAGCATTTAAGACGTACCTTATAAGTCTGAGGACTTACAAGTCCTCAGCAATCTGAGAGCAGGTAGGTTGTCAGCCTCTTTTAAAAAGAGGACAGCATTGTAAATATTGAAGTACAAATCTTTCATAATAACTTACAGATTTTATATTCTTTCTCTTCTAGAATTAAATATTTTCCCATCTAGTGTTGAAGGTAAATAGGTTGAGTAAACTTACTTTCTCACATTTTTCTTTTACTAGTGTTTATTGTCCCTATACTTTTGTGCCTACAGCAGGATTTTGGGAAGCTTGGGCTGAAGTATCCATGCTTTTGGCTCTGTCTGTGAGTTATATAAGGTACATCTATCTAGAGCTTGAATCCCGTTTCCTGGTTGTATGTCATATTCACTCCTGAACAGATGGTTGCATGCTGACAGTTGTCACATATATATATTAAAGTAACTTACAATTGACTGTTGCTTTTGCCTTAGAGTGAGTGTTGAGTGAAATGGGAAAAGTAGTTGTCCTGCAAACAAATCAACTTTTTATCATAAATTTGACATGCATCACAAATTAATGGAGGCAATTTCTGTAGTAATAATGTAATCCCTGGAAGAACTGCAGCTGTCTATTCAGGTGCATACAATCTCTCCTTGATGGGAATAATTACCTTCCATCCTCACTGGATAATTGCCTTTTGATTGAGGTCATCAGAGCAATCAAGTCTGTGAGAGGCAGAAATCATTGCTAGGGTGAAGAAAGAAGGGGGAGGAGGGTAGAGACCAGAACAGATGTTTTAGAAGGGAGAATTAATAAAGAGAATTTGCATGTATTTTACTGCTTCTTTGTTTGTAGTGATATTTCAAATGATGTGATTATGTGAAATTAGATGGCTGTTAAATATGCTAAAGCCCATGTCTATTTATTATTTTTTCCTCCAAAAGGAGGATGTTATTGTGTCAGTCCTTGAGCAAAGAATTTTCTAATTGCAAGCTTTGAAAATAGTTTCCTTTTGTAAATGTCTGTTTTGGAACTATTTTGGAACTCTATTTCTTCCCCCCCCGGTCTGTTAATTGTTTAAACGAATTAAATCAGTAGCTTGGATTTTTGCCCTGGGTCTTTAGATCCTAGTGTTGGTCAGTATTGGAAATTGCTTTCACCTGGTTAATGATTGGACACTGATACACCTTAAAATGCCATTTATTATTCTAGTATACATCTTTCTAGTTGTTCTGTCAATCCGAAATTGTCTGCAATGAAGGCAACAATTGTCTAGCCTATTAGTTGAGAGTTTCAGCATTGTATCCCTCAGTTGTGCTGAAAATGAATGTTTTGCTTCTGTTTTACAAATGACAAGGAAAGATCAGAAGATCTTATATGCAATATTCTTTCTTCCTTCCAACAATATTGAAGCAGGCAGGGGAGCACCCTGTTGCTTTAAAATGTTTTTTATATTTTTCATCAAGGGTACAAATATTTATGATTACCGTACATAACAAGAAGTTATTTTGCTATCCAGATGTACACAACTAAATTTTGTCAATGAAGAAAAATCAGCAGAGTGATTCATGTTAATTGGTTATGGAGAAGAAACTGTTGCATTATGTGGTATATAAATTATGCATTTAAAAGGATAGCCTTTGTGTTAGTTTTTAAGTAAATCGTGAAGTACAAATGAGAGATTTACATTCTGTGTAACCTGATGTCTTTATTTCTGACTGCTGTAGAGGGAAGCGCAAATTCTGACTGTGCTGTTATTTCCTTCATATATTTATCAGGAAGCATGTCCTGCAGACAGTAAATGCCATCCATTCTTTGGAAAGTAAGTCTCTGGATATTTCAGCTATCATGTAGAATCAACTCAGATAATCCATGCTCAGGCTGGTAAATTTACTTTTGCTGTTCGGTGAAAGTTCAGAGGGTTAGGGGTTTTGTGCATGAGTGTATTACATTACATTTTAAATTGCAAATAAAACTAAAAGTCATTTGTAATGAGGATGGACTTATAATAAATATGGAAGCAGTTCAGGGAAGTTTTTCTTATGTTACTTCAGTATGAGACTGTATGATAAATTTTCATGAGCCTGTTTTGGAGACATACTATGAAGCCTGAGATGACAAATAAAGTGTTCTTGAACTGGCATTGAATTAACATGAGTAGGTGATTTACCATTTTCAGTGACTTCTCAAAAAGAGTTAACTATCAGAATCTGCTTTTGCGAGAGTCATGAAGAAAAACTTGTGCAGCAGTATTTTTTTTTGTTTTTAAAAATGTGCATATATAAAATGGATACCTTAAAACTGGAAGCACACAATATTTGAAATGGTGTGATGAGTGGCTATATATGTGATGCATTAAGCTGCTCTGTTATTTGTAGTGATTCTACAACATAACTTTTTCTCTTCTAATAGGAAAATTTATGAATGAGATATTTCTATTATTTTTACTAAAGAGATCTAAAATTTATAGTCTAAATCTGCAATCTAACATGTTAAAAGTTAGAATATGTGCATTTTTTCGCAGAAGAGGTTAACAAAGACTGTCTTAGTACTCATCTGAAAATAGAACTAAAAGGAACATCACAGAAATGCATTGGTTTGCTGATAATCCTGCTGTATGAAACAAGAATACATATTTTCATTTGCTAATTCTATTTACAGGAGATAAAGCCCCATGCTTCAGAGCACTACCAACCATGAACTGCTTGGTGTTTGGCATAGTAACACTGGTGCCTGGGCAAGTGAAGTATTGTGTCTTGCTCCTTTAAGTAACCCAGTTAAATTGGCTCTGCCTACCACACCTAGGATCATGGGACGCTTCATACTTTTGGGGTGAACATAGAATAATGATGGTGAGGAATTTCCAAGGTACTGCCCAGACTACTCAGAAAGACAGATGTGAATGGGAGAAAGGCTCTTTAGAAGAAGCAAGGTCTGGGTTTGTTTTGAGATAGACAGAGCGAGACTGCTGGAGAAGCTATTGGATTTGACAGAAAAACACAGAAGAGATCATGGTGAGTGACAGTGGGAAGAAAAAATGTTTGGAAGTTAATGGTGTGGAAATGAGGTAGGTTGACCAAAGCTTTGCATGTAACGGAAAGAGAATTGTTGCTGGTAAACACTAACTGTGGCTGAATGCACAGGATGCACAGTTGGCTGCTATAAGAGGTTTCTTGCTGCTCCTTCAAGGCAGTTAGTGTTAGTCACTTTTCATTCAAGTGGATGAACCACTGTTATAAGACTGTCGCAGTGTGTACATGGGTCTGTCATTTACAAGTGGAAAACATAAAGGTTTTAGAAAAATAAAAGGAGAAATGGGTATTTATAGGTACTTCCATGAGACAGAAGCAAATTTTCTTTATTAGCCTCCTAAGGAAGAAATTACTCTATGCCTCACTCCTGTTTTTTACCTTGTCTTCAATAGCAGCCTGAGCTTAATTTATTTGTCTCCATTGGTCTTTCTTGTTGCTGTTAAATTTTCTTCCTTGAAATTAAACTGTGAGCTCTTTGGAACAGGAATGTGTGTGCCTCAATAGTGCCCAGCACAACTGGACCGAGGTTTCTGTGGGAGTTCTGCTGGAATATTAATCAGAGGCTGTATAGTTTTTGAGAAGACTTTAACTTAAAGGCCTTAGTATATTGGCAATATGACTGTAAATTGTACTCCTATTTTTTTCTTTTTGATTATTAAGAACTTAGGCTTGAAATGATGTGTGTAGAGATGCATTTTTCTTAACCAATAGAAATGCTGCTTTGATCATGAGATGAAAATGAGTATATGAAAACTGTGTTGTCAGCACTTATTCATAGAAAGAGATTGAAAACTTAAGACATGAAACTGCCTTACTTCTTAATCCCTCACAGACTGAGGTGAATTACTTGATAGTCAGAGTGGCAGAAAATGTTGCTACCTTTTCTCTTGAGTGCAGGTAGAAAGTGAATTAAATGAGTGAGGACAATGCCATGTGCAATTGAGCTGTACTGATGTTTTATTAGGTAAAAAGGTTAATGCTGGACAGCTTATTCTAAGTCCTGACTGCTTCCTGATACAAGATGGCTAGCTATAGCTGACAGCAATAAATTCTTAGAAATATGAAAAGAAATGTAAATGAAAGAGAATTCTCACTTTCAATATGCTGAGCATTATGAACTTATAAATATTTAATGAATCTAGGTCAAAAACAAATTTGCTGTTGTCTTTAGACTCTGTGTTCTAAGGGTCAGCCAGCTAAAACAAAGAATGAGAATGGTAGATGCAAATTACTGTGGGTTTAGGGCAGAAAATTTTGTATGCAGGATACGTTCAATGTACTTGTTTGTAAGTCAGTATTTCCTAGTTTTGTTTGAAATACCTCATAATTGTGACACTTGCTGTTATCTCGATAGAATCGTTGAACTTTTAAATACTTTGCACCTTCTTTTGTGCAAATATTTAGCTTTGGTAAAAGCCTGAAATATGCTCTTTTTGTTCTCATTTGAAGTATGTGGTAAAATTGGATATGAGCAGCAGACAACATAGGCATGCTGAAAATAACTCAGTTAATGAGAAGCGCAAAAAGATTCATTATATGTTTGCATAAAATAGGATACATATCAGAATGCATACTGGAAAAACTTTGAAATATTTTTTTAATTGAACATAAAAAGAATCAGGGATGATATTTTTAAAGACCTGTCTAGTTCTATTAAACAGAATAAATTATCTCATTGACTTTTTCTGTTAAGAATTATATTGGGACAGAACTGGTTAAGATTTCTCATCAGTACCTTTTCTTATCCCAAGGATAAGATGCTGAAAGAAGCCCATGGCTTGTGTGCTTCTCCCTCTGAGACTGAGAAGATGGAGCTGGGATGGGAAGGGTGCTTGGAGCAAATGCTGCTCTGACAGAGGAGTTCTACTTTTATCTCCTCAGAGTCCAAAATGGCCAGAGGTGTTCTCCTGTGCACATAAATCTACAGCTGGGAACAGTTTTCCACTTTGCATGTGTCTGAACAGAGTCATCGATTAACTACATCCTTATGTAGAGTATAGCACAGCTTTTTAAGCTAAATTCTGCAGTATAGGCCAAAATTTGGAGACTCCACTCTTCATGATACATAATGGTGTTAGGAAGTATACATCATATCAGCATCAAATTCCACAGGTCAGGATTTTTTTCATCAAAAACGATTGTCAATAAAAAAAAAATATTTTGTTGAACTTCCATTGTTTGTTAGAGTTCTCTTCTGTCTTTTACCAGATACGTAACGATAGAACCAGAGTAGTACCGCTAGAGTGGTAAAAGTGTGGAAGAAAGAAACCTGCTATGCTTCCTAGAATAACATTTGGGAAAACAGATTCGAAGTAGCTCTCACCAATCCGAGTTGAATGTCTAAACCTTTAAACTTCAAAGGAGACAATTTTTAGTTCTTTAAAAGGATGTTATTTTATATAGTTTGGTTTGGGAGGTATTTTTAGAAACTATGAACTCTTCAGGACTCTCAGCTTCCCGTTGAGACACAGATCTCCAAGTAGGTGATGTCTGTTAACCTCACACATAGCTGAAGCAGGGCTGACCCAGAGTCTGATGGGAGGAAGTGTGACCTGAGTTTGTACAAAACTAGGTATTGAGATGAAGTGCAACATCCAGCCAGAGCTTTTGGGGAGGACAAAATGATCAAAAGTCTGCTTCATTTTAATGCTTCCTGCACTAATGTAACTTCTGAATTCTCCTCAATGTGGTAGATTATTCCTGTGCAGGGATTTTGCTCCAGCTTGGTAGACCATAATCCAATGGGCACCATCAGATGAAAAACTGCTTCTTTGCATGGTAAATCTGAAAAGCCAGTAGCAGTATTTGATCTGTTTAGGGCCTCCAGTAATGAACCCTTTTGTTAAGAAGCTAACGAACTCCCTTAATTGAGACAGCTCTTGCAAACTTATCCAAAACCTTAGACAATTCCCTCTGTCAATCTCTATTACCTCCCACTTTGTCTAGTTTGCACAGATGCCAGCTGTCTTTCAGACAAGTCTGAAGCCTTCCTAGAAATTTAGAAAGCAGGGAAACAACGTTGTGTAACCATGCTGAAAAACAGATGCACACTTTAAAAACAAACTTACTGTCTGATTGTTACTCCAGGAGGCTCTTTTCTCCAGCAGTATTTCATAAATACAGAGTATAGTGATATTCAAGATCTCCATGGTGCAACAGTAACATGATTTCTTACTAACAGTGGTCTTCAATCTTGGACAGTTTTTCAACTGGTGTGACAGTGTTATATCACATTATATTACTATGAGTAGTATCAAAGGTTGTTGGGGGAAAAAAGCTATTTACTAGAACTTTAAGTTAGTTGGTTTGTTTTGTCACAGACTTTCATTTGCATGTAATAGAAGTCTTTTTATTCTTTGAGTCAATAACTGTAAAGAACTTTTCTTCTTTAGTAAATTAAAAAAAATCCTAAATGCAGTAGTTGGCAAAAATCTAATATTCCAATAAATGATTTTATGTTTCTTCAACAGCAAACAGGTCCTTAGCTTCACTTTTAGCTTCACTTTATAGCAGTGGTTCATGGTGTTATTGGAATGAGCAAAAGACCAAGCATGTTGGGTCATGAAAATATTCCTCTACGCATTGTACCTAACATTGACCAAAATGCATGCCTAGAGAAGGGTTGGGAAAAGGCAGATAGATATTTTTTTCCCTAAAATCTTTTAGCCATTGACATGGTTTAACCCCAGCCAGCAACTAAGCACCACCCAGCCGCTCGCTTACTCCTCCCCAGTGGCATGGGGGAGAATCAGAAGGATAAAAGTGAGAAAGCTCATGGGTTGAAATAAAGACAGTTTAATAGGTAAAGCAAAAGCCGTGCACACAAGCAAAGCAAAACTAGGAATTCATTCACTACTTCCAATCGGCAGGCAGGTGTTCAGCCATCTCCAGGAAAGCAGGGCTCCATCACAGGTAACGGTTACTTGGGAAGACAAACGCCATCACTCCGAACGTTCCCCCTTTCTTTCTTCTTCCTCCAGCTTTATATGCTGAGCATGACGTCATATGGTATGGAATAGCCCTTTGGCCAGTCTGGGTCAGCTGTGCTGGCTGTGCTTCCTTCCAGCTTCTTGTGCACCTGGCAAAGCATGGGAAGCTGGAAAGTCATAGAATCATAGGATGCTTTGGGATGGAAGGGACCTTTAAAGGTCATCTAGTCCATCCCCCCTGCAATTGGACAGGGACATCTCCCACTAGATCAGGTTGCTCAGAGCCCCATCCAGCCTGGCCTTGAATGTTTCCAAGGATGGGGCATCTACCACCTCTCTGGGCAACCTGTGCCAGTGTTTCACTACCCTCATTGTAAAAAATTTCTTCCTTATATCCAGTCTGAATCTTCCCTCTTTCAGTTTAAAACCATTACCCCTTGTCCTATCGCTACTGGCCCTGCTAAAAAGTCTGTCTCCATCTTTCTTATAAGCCCCCTTTAAGTACTGAAAGGCTGCAACAAGGTCTCCCTGAAGCCTTCTCTCCTCCAGGCTGAACAACCCCAGCTCTTTCAGCCTTTCCTCACAAGAGAGGTGCTCCATCCCTCTCATCATTTTTGTGGCCCTCCTCTGGACCCACTCCAACAGGCCCATGTCCTTCCCGTGCTGAGGACCCCAGAGCTGGATGCAGTGCTCCAGGTGGGGTCTCACCAGAGCAGAGTAGAGGGGCAGAATCACCTCCCTCGACCTGCTGGCCACGCTTCTTTTGATGCAGCCCAGGATACGGTTGGCTTTCTGGGCTGCGAGAGCACATTGCCGGCTCATGTCCAGCTTTTTTTCTATCAGTACCCCCAAGTCCTTCTCGGCAGGGCTGCACACCATCCCTTCATCCCCCAGCCTGTACTGATACCGGGGGTTGCCCTGACCCAGGTGCAGGACCCTGCACTTGTCCTCGTTGAACCTCATGAGGTTCACATAGGCCCATTTCTCCAGCTTGTCTGGGTCCCTCTGGATGGCATCCCGTCCCTCAGGTGTGTCAACTGCACCACTCATCTTGGTGTCATCTGCAAACTTGCTGAGGGTGCACTCGATCCCACTGTCTATGTCATTGATGAAGATATTGAACAGCACTGGCCCCAATACGGACCCCTGAGGGACACCACTCATCACTGTTCTCCATCTGGACATTGAGCCATTGACCACTACCCTCTGGATGCGACCATCCAGCCCATTCCTTATCCACCAAACAGTCTGCCCATCAAATCCCTATCTTTCCAATTTAGCGAGGAGGATATTGTGGGGGACTGTGTCAAAGACCTTACAGAAGTCCAGATAGATGACATCTGTAGCTCTTCCCTCATCCACTGATGTAGTTACTAGTCCTTGACTAGTATAAACATTATCTGGCAACAACTAAAACATCAGTGTGTTGTCAACATTATTCTCATACTAAATCCAAAACACAGCACTATTCCGTCTACTAAGAAGAAAATTAACTCTATCCCAGCTGAAACCAGGACAGCCACCAATCACTTTCAGCTCGGAAATCACATTTATCTCAGGAAATTCTTACCTATTTAGCAACTCTGTAGATCTCAGTTCCCTGCACTACTCCAGTCTTCACCTTGTCCCATATAAACTTCTAACATCCGCAACATATTCTAGCAAACATATGCACACTGCCTGGAAAAAATGCTATCCTTTATTTGGTTTTTGACCTGGATCCTGCTGGTTACATTTCATAACTTCTGACTTCTATTTTGAAAGAGATATATAGTGCCTTTTGATGGCCTTCATGATTGTATGCTACATATCTTCCTTCAGCCATCTCTTTTCCAGACTGAATAGTTCTAGCTTACTTAGTCATTGCTCATACTGAAGTTTTTCCATATCACCCTTGCTGGTTTTCTTTGGACCATTTCCAAATATACTGTATTCTTTTGAGCTAAAAGGACTACAGTTCCAGAAATAATCTTAGATGTGGGAAAATCATGGGTTTCTGTGATAGCTTTATGATGTTGTTGATTCTGTTCTTTACGCTGTTTCTGTTAGCCAATGTTTGTTTTCTCTTTAGACTTCTGAGTATGGAGCAAATATCTTCCGTGAACTATCTTAGCCCCAAGAAACTGCTCCTGAGTGGTAATGTGGCCAACATCTTATGTTGTTAGGATTTCTTTTCTTCTTGTGCATCTTTTTGTAATTATCTATGGAATGATTTTATCCTAAAAATATGGAAATTGTTTGCTGATTCAGACCAATGGTTCATCCTGTCTCTGTTGGTGGCAACAGAAGATGCTGTCTGGGAAGAGCACAGGAGCCTGTCCATTTTGTGTAGTCCTTCGTAGTTCTACGTAGTAATTTCTGTAGTCCTTTGCTCTGCTTTAGCATCCATAGTCATTGCTTTAGAGGTATTAAAGCATACATCTCTAAACACGCATTTTAATATCTGTTCCTGGAGATGTTGTCCATGAATTTTTCTAATTTCTATTTGAACCTGCTGGGCTTTTTCAACTCTGGGGGATGCCACTGCTGACTCTTTTCAACACTGAGAACTGATCATTAATCTTTACCTTCATGCCCTTTAATGAGATTTCAATCTGAAAAAGAACTTTCTGCCTAATCCTGTCACAATTTAGATTTCTTGAATAGCCTCAATTTTCATGTAGCCCAATAGACTGAAAGTTAAGTGATACTTTATTTGTCAACACATTTAAAGTAAAGAAACCCCTAGAGTTATTTTACCCAGATTGTAAAATCTTTGGGATAAAGGCAACATTGTATGGAGAAGGGAATTAGAAAAAGTAAATCTTCATGACAAGAAAATACTCTGGTATAAATAATCACATTTTTTAAGCCCCTGACAGGTAAGAAAGAGATAAATGGCTGCCAGTGGGATCAGTGAAGAACAAATTTTGTAATATAAATCTAACTGTAGGCTTTATAATCTTTATACAACATGGTTAGGGGTTCCCATGGATAGAGAGGGAGTATGTAGTACAGATTTTTATTTTCTGCTTAGGTTTGGGCTTTCTCAAAGGAATCTAAAAAAGATCTGCAGAGGACTAGGTGGTGAATGCAAAATTAGCTAGAAAATTACACTCAAAGAATAGCTGCCAGTAGTCACTAGTTAGGTAGGAAGAGTGCACTAAGTCCATAAGTTTCTAATTGCAGATTGAACAAATGGCATGAGGTAGTTGCAAAGTTTCTATTACTAAAGACAGATATTAACAACAAATTAGACAAATGCTTGTCAAAAATTATGTAGGTGCAATTGATGCTGTGTTGAGGCAGGGTAACCGGTTCACTCAGCTTTTTGATACTTTGATCAGAATCTTTAGATCTTAACGCAATGTAAATAGATATTGATAGACAGATGAGAGAACTGAACAAGAAATACTGAATAGCTTTCTTGAGGATAAAGGAAGTATTTAAATTTAAAACTATGTGAGAAATTTTGCAATTTCCTGTCTCTTAGTCCAAGTTTAAACAACTTGAAACCATTTGTTCTCTCAGATAGAAGACAAAGGAACAGAAATATGTACGTAATATTCCTGATAATCTTGCAGCCTCACAGCTACAGCTACAAATCAGCTTAAATGTTGGGTAATTACTTCTTATGATTATTTATCTTATTAAACAGCAATTCAGATTGAGGTTGAAACAGTACTTAATGTACCAGGAATGAAAATGAACCTACTTAAGGATGAGAAATGATCTATGGTAATCGATACGGAATGGCTGCAATAGGAATGGTCTTGGAATAGTGCAGAAAACCATACTGCCTTAGGAATCATGCCAGGTCTGAGGTGTTGGTTCTGTACAGAGACTTTTTGCAATATGGAACTGAATTAGCTAAACAGTGCCTCTGTTGAATTAACATGAAGTCTCCTTTCAACCATTTTAAGTACCTTGATGGGTTTTCTGATGATGCAGAAACCTTTAACTTGTCAACACAATCTTACTTCTTTAGAATGATAGAGATTATAGATGTGACAGACAAATACATTGGTTATTCTTTCAGTCCTTGCCACTAGAGCAGGAATTTTCCCTGCTGTATGTTTTTTGGATAATTTGTAAGTTGCTTTATTCATTTTGGCTTTAAATATCTTTGTTTGATTGCAAGTTGACAAGTTGTTCGTTCAGGATGCTTGTTCTTCATGACAAGGGACTTTTTTTTCCCCTGTTGCACAGGCCCTACCCAAACATAAATTAACACCTGAGGAATACAACCTTAAGTTTTCCTAGCCAAAACCACACTAAAAATATGTGGAAAGAGAATTAGATATTAATATTACAACTAAAACTGCTGAGTAGTCTTCTTAATACAAAGGCACCTCTGAGAGGTTGTGAATTTAACTATCCTTATTAGCCATAAAACTCAACTTAGAACATACTGTTTAACTTTCTTTTTTTCAGTGTATAAATTTCCTCCCAAACTGCAAGCACCCTGCATTAAATGAATGTATTAAGTGCTTGTGAAGTCTAAAAATGCTGAAGTCTGAAAATAGAATCATAGAATCATAGAATGGTTTGGGTTGGAAGGGACTTTAAAGATCATCTAGTTCCAGCCCCCCCTGCCATGGGCATGGACACCTTCCAGGTTGCTCAAAGCCCCGTCGAGGCTGGCCTTGAACACTTCCAGGGGTGGGGCATCCACTACTTCTCTGGACAATGTGTTACAGTGGAAACATTCTTTCCATTTTTGTTATGTTCCCCATGGAAAAAAGTGGAGCATGTTTTTTGATTGCTCCTCATCAGAAGTGTATTAATTTCTGTGAGTTATCTTTCTAGTTGCCCTCTGGTTTTAAGTTGTATACAACTAAGGTAAAAATTAACCAATTTTTTTTTTTTCTTCATAAACAAAAAAAGTCTTCCCTGTCTTTACTGTGAGATGCTTCTAAAATGACACTCCCTGAAGTTTAATTTTTACCTGGACCACTATGGAATAGTCAATATATATTCTTGAGTTTATATTGATAAATATGTTTAAATTGTGTGGTATTGCAAACTAACTCAGAATATGTATTTTCTGGGCTTCAAATAGGAGGAAAACTTGACTTTTTCTGAAATATTACTACTCTTTATTAAACTGGCTGTCTCTGGTCATGCATTTTTTTTGTTTGTTGTTATTCATGTAACACCATAGCTTTCAGGTCGGTATGCTTTCTAAAGAGATAAAGGTTACTGAAATCTTATTTTATATGAAAGGCGTGCATTTCTGCATCTAAATAATTGAAGTTGTTTTCTTTGGGTTTTTAGGACTTAATCCCTTATTTCACTAATGTAAATCTTGTGCTCAATGAATCATACACTACCGGCTTTATTTTTTTCCTGCACTTCCATAATTTTTAATCATCTGTAACCTGAACTTTAGAGTATCAGTGTACATTATCTGGATTTCAGCAGACCTCCTGAAGCAATTTTATTTGCATCCTTTTTATTAAAAACGGCATTTTTACCTATACAGCACATTAATCTAAAGCTCTGGAGGATTTTTAATATTTTGGGACTTTTACCATTTTTAGTCTGTATTTTTTAAAAAATAGATTGTTTATAATAAAACAACAGGCTCCTACAAGTATTCCTAAATGTTTCATTGTTAATGTTTTAGAACCATTTCCTTTGATTGCTATTTTTAATTTAAAGGTAGATCATGATTAAAGTAACAAATGGGGTGAAAAGTTCAAAATGTAATTATTTAATTTGGTTTGAAATACATTGTTCAATTACCACTGAGAACTCTTATGTTCATAGTTCCTAACTACAAACCGTGTGTTATCAGTGATTTTATGTGGAACAGCTTTTTACTTATTTATGCTTTTATCTTTGCTTCAGTCATTGCAGCACTTTGAGCCAACCTACCACTGCAAAATAATATTTATATGATTTATACTTAAAGTGAGGAATACTTTTACAACTTTCTAAGAAATTGTATTGGTTTTACTCTCTGCTGTCTTATCTCCTTATTTCTGGCAAAGTTTGGCTTGCAACAGATGAGGAGGTATGTCAGTTAGCATCCATATGTCTGTCTTATTTTAAAGTCAGAAGTGAGCATTCTGTACTAATCTGTTCATTGCAAATCAAAAAAATTACTGACGGTCTTCTGAGCCAGCCAATTTCTTGAGCATAGTAAATCTAAAGAGTACACAACATAGTAAAACCATTATTTAATGAGGACTTGTACTAGCCTTATCTTATATTTTCATTGAATGAGTTTCTGTAATAAGATTTATTTATCTAATGTCTTGCTCCTGAGATGATCACAGGATTGATTACTGTGACCTTTAGTCCATTTAAAGTCTCTCATACCAATATCCTTTATTTTTGTTAATACCTGTTCTGAAGACTTAGTCCTCTGAAGCAAGTAGCTGGAAATTTGAGTTACACAATGCATAATCTGAATATCGGCTATTCATAGACTAAATTGAGTCAGAGATGACTCAAGTTGTTTCTTTTTTTTTTTTTTTTTTGTCTAAGAAGTACAAAAGTCACACTTGTTTCAATGCTCTGATTTTTGAAATAGGATCTCTGCTGTTTTAAAACCCACAACCTGCTATAAGTTGAACTGAAAAGCAAAGTCTTTGTAGTATTGGCTAGTAAAGTCAGATGGATCTGCAACACGTTTTAGACACAGTAGAAGCTCTCATGAACAATTTATGCTCTAGGTTTTGTGAAAGATAGTCAAAAGTCCAGTTGTCCTTTGAATATCAGGGACAATTTTCTTTGACTAAATCACATAGACTTTCAAGTGCCTAATAGTATCTAATTTCAGGAAAGAGAGAACACTCAAGGGAATTAGTTAAAAGAAGAGAATGATCTTATAAATTTGGAACTCAGTTCTTGGAAACCAAAGAGGAAATTATCTGTGATAGTAGTACAGTGACTGGCTGTGGGCTACCTATCTGATGTGGCTGAGAAAGAGATCAGTATGATTTTATGTATTAAGCTAAATATTTTCAGTAGCCATGATGAAATGTTAATGCAGTGTTGTCAGATTCTGTTAAAAATTTGTGTGGAGTTCTACGTAGGAGTGGGTGTTTATGTTCAGGAAAGGAATAGGTACAAAGAGCACTTACCAGAGGAAAAACTTAAGTGTTTCAAATTAAAAAAAAAAAAAAAATAATAAAGGATACATCCTGTAAAATAACACAAGAAATGTAGTGGTCCTTAGCCATTAAGGAATGGCAAGTCTTTCTTTCCAATAAGAATAGTGTGAGCAAAAGCTCATATTTGAGAATTGGGCCTGTCAAATGCAGGAAAGTGATACTACAGTGTACTTCTCGATAATATTGGGGGACTTAAATAGAATTCTTTTTCACTCTCATGCATCATGCTTTCTACACAGAAGGTATAATTAAGTCAGTGAAAATGGAAATTAAATTGAAATGGCTTTCTTAAGAACTATTTAAAGAACAGCTAGGTAATAAAGCAGTTCTAACAAGAAGAAAAATCTTATAACAAAAGGTACCTGCTAAAGGCTTGAAATAATCTGATATAGACAAAATAAATTCAGAAAGTACAAATACACCTAACCTTATGACTTTTGAACTGTTCTATTTAGTATATATATGTTTAAAATAAAAAATGTTTTTATTTAATCTTAAATGTCAGTATTAAAAACGCATTATAAATATTACAGTTATCTTTGGGGGCTAAGCCTAAAGAGAAAAGAACATTATTATATTAACAAATTACTCCCTTATGCCCAGAATTGTTGGAATTTATTCCATCTATCTGAAACCTTTTCTGTCATGTTTCTAAGCATGGATTTCAAGAGACTTAGAGTGACACATTTAATTTTACATTATGATCAAGATCATCTCTCAAAAATGCAGCCAGCTGATATCCTTAAAACTGACCATATCAACTCTGCTTGTAATCCTGCCCTTTTATGTTTTTCCATGGAGGAATACAGAGAAAATTGGAAGACCAAGAAACATCATTTAAATATCCTGATGAAAGAGGTTTTGTTTGTTGGTTTTTTTGTTTTCATAAGATATTCTTACTTTCATATTAGCTTTTATCTACAGTTAGAGTTTGATAAAGATGACTGGTTTTGGTCAGAGCAAGGAGACAATCAAGATTACCGAAGCCATCTGTTAGGATGCCTGTATGTGGTGTGCCCTAAATCAAGTTCTTGGTCTAAGGTGTGACAATTCAATGTTTTCAATTTCTGTTTCTTTATTCCACTGAGTACTATAGTAGTGAAATTATTTGCTAGTCTAGATAGTAAACTGTCATTGTTTTCCTAAAGTTTCTGTATCCTGACTTCAGAAACAGAATTTCTGCAATTTATAACCTATATTCTAGCCATTGGGAGAGGGAAAAATTCCTCACATCAGAATGCTTATATTGATCTATGAACTATACAGACTGTGTTGATTTGGACAGATCACTGATCCCCTGAGAGATAAGGTCTCAGGCAGGATTTTGGCTCTAGTGCTAAATACAAAATTTCCAAACAAAAAAGACAAATTTTCAAATTTAATTATTCCCCTGCCAACATCTTCTCTCCATTTATGTTTAGTCAATCCTTTCTGGTTTAGTATATTTCCAAAACTTCTGTAATTTCAGTTACTTGAGATTAACCAAGCAACAATTTTTTGAGACTTTTGAAACAAATGTGTGTCTTTCACACAACTTATGAAATGAATTTAAAAATCACATGGTATTCCAAAGCTAAAGAAATAAACAGTCTGTATCAGAACAAAAGATATGCTTATTGTTAAGGGTGTTGGAGAATAACTGCCAGAAATGCCATTCCAGGCAAAAAGTAGGTTCTTTTCATTAATTAAGGATACCGACAAACTTTTTTATTTTTCCAAGACAAGTATTCCAATTCTGATGTCTGAAATAATATGTTGTTCTTAGTGTACTGAATTAATTACTTCTGGTTTGAATCTCTGTTTAGTCTTCATTTCATCTCTATGTGTAATGTATCATGTTCTTTAATCATTCTAGTGTATTTCTATAGGTTGTTTATTCCGGAAAGCTTTCACATTAATGTTGATAATATCCTCTCAATCTTTTATAAAAAGGTAGTTTCAAGATAATAGCATATAATTACGATGTTCTAGTATTATCAATAACTATTCTTCTGGTTGCATTAATTTTTACAAAATGTGTTAGTCTTGTTTCTTATCAAAGCAGAAACATTCAGTGAAGGCTTACTGTTTTGAAGAGGAAGATTTATAAGGTGTTTGATTGTCTGGTAACCTCAGATGAAAAACGTATGTGCCAAAAGTTAAGGACCAAATTTGGCTTTTGCATTTGACTTCAATACAACCAGGATTTCATCTGAAGCTTCTATTCTAAGATTTCTTTGGCAAAATTGTGCAGTCTACGTATTTCTCTGCAAAGATGATAAAAGAAGAAATGAATTATGCTTTTCATTTTATGAGGAAAAAAAATCTGTAAATTATAACTAACTTGCAGTATGACCAAGTTAATAGAAAAGAAACAAGTGCTTATGGAATATATGGAAATTGTTTTAATTCTGAAGCCTTAGAATTACATCAATATTAGGGAAAATTACATGATGAATGCCTAAATTGATGGATCATGGAAACGGTTATCAATCTTAAATGATTTAAAACATTGTGCATAAAGACATCTATATGCAGGGATCTACTTTGCATTTCAGGAGTGGTGCCAGAATAGACAGTACCTATATGCATGCAATGTTTTCTGTGGGAAATATCTTTTGGAAAAGTAACAGGTAATAATTTCTCAGCCTCCAAAGAGACTTTTGTTTTGTTTTTTCAGATGTACTAACACATTGGTCTGTATCTTTGTCATCCAAAAACCAGTGTACATTCTTTGCCATCTTTGCTAAGCAGATTAAAAAATTATTTCCCTTCTCCTTATCAGTGCTGGCCACCCCTTTAATACAGAATGCTTTGGGTTTTGATACACATCCTCTAGTGAATCTTGCTAGGCTTATGCGATGCATCTATCTCGAGCTCTCCTGCCTTTTTCCTAGCAAAGTTTACTGCCCCTGTGGAGGAGGTGATGAAAAGAAAACATGTTCTAGCATTTTCAGTTTGCATTCTGACACATTAATTTAATCTGCTACTGAAAAGATGGGTTTTGTGTAGTTTTGCTAGGCCAGGACATGCAGTTCTCTCTTACAAGGCTGAAAGTTCCTGGCATTAAGCAGGACATTCACATCGGGATAAACTGTCACTGATAAACTACCACTCCAAGAGGATATTTGGCAGAGCTCTTTCATTTTGCTTTATCTCCTTTCCTATACATTTGCATAGGTTCTGCACCTTGTCTAAGCATGACAGGTTGTGATGATACTTCTACCATTGAAACAGAACTTCATGGTCCAAGTAATATGTCAGGCCTAATCCTCAGCCCTCCTAAGTCATTTTCCCCTCACACTAAGCTATTTTAAGTTTTAGTCTATTTACTTATTAGATTTTCAATTTCAGAAGTGCCAAAAATGACATAATAATGAAGAAGCCATTGCATGAAATCATGAGAAATTACAAAAATTTTGTGCCCACTTCCAAGTATGTGGAATCTGCACACTTATTTTATTGGATTCCACAGTTCATTTGAAATGATGATGCGTGTCATTGATAGACCTCTAATTTCCCACAAGCCTCTAAGAAAATGCTAACTCAGCAGCATTTTTGCTTAGAATGTCTTTCAAATTCCAGCTATAATGCTAAAGTATTCTGAGCAGCAGATGCCACTTATATTTATTTTGTATAAATTATTTTGGTACAGTTGCTGGTCATTTGCAGATTTTTATAACACTATGGAAGCACAGTGAGAGTATCTTCATGTTGATCAAGGTGCTGAGATTAGAAAGTGCTAATATTTCTAAGTGTCCTATCATCATAGATTTCACTATAAGACAAAACCTTCTGTTGGCAGAAGTAATAGCTTTTTGCTATGTTATCAATGTGAGGATACATAGTAACTCTTTTTTTTTTTTTTTGTAGTCTGTGCTGATTTTTAAGTAAAATATGTTCAAAGGTAAGAAAAAATGCTATTAGCATAATATTTGGGCGTCAATCTCTTTTTGGCAAACTCTACATGTTTGTTAGAAAGATAAAATAGGTCATATCCAAATAAGACTTTTACTTTTTGTTGAAAATACCATTTGATAAATCATTAAGTACTAGAAAAAGTGCTTCATATAAACCTCCAAAATAAGAATAAAGTTAGGAGAGCTTTTAATTGTCATCAAACTAGTTTTAAAAGTTTTAAGCTAAGCCATCTGTGAAATATTATACTCATAATGCATTGATCTATACTTTGTATTAATAATGTAAGCTTAGAAAAACTGAAGGTTGAAAGCTTGCCATGACTCTCAGTTAATACTTTCACTTTCCATCAAATTAAAGAAGCATTCTCTCACTCTCACACACATACATGCGCACACATGCATTTATAGTTTTAATAATGACAGTCTCTGGTTCACACACGGTGTTTGACCCCTCAGAAAGAATTGTTGTTTCTCTCTTTCATGCATTTAACTGTAGTATTGGCTAAAAACTTACAGAATATAAGTTAAACGTAGAGAAGTAGGCCTCCAATTATAATAAGAATATAAAGTAAATTTTCATAGAATCATAGAATCATAGAATCGTTAAGGTTGGAAAAGACCTTTAAGATCATCGAGTCCAACTGTTAACCTATCACTGCCAAGTCCACCACTAAACCATGTCCTCGAGCACCACGTCAACCCTTCTTTTAAATACCTTCAGGGATGGAGGCTCAACCACTTCCCTGGGCAGCCTGTTCCAATCAAAAGATTTTATCAAATCAAAGATTTTATCAAATCTTAGACATATCAAGAGAGAAACAAAACATTTTAAGTTATTTGTAAGAATTTAAGAACAGAATTTATTATCACATCATAGTTTTATGATCTATGGACTAGTCTTGGACAGAAAAAATAATGATATTAAAAATGTGTCCTGCAATGTGAGAGCTTGCTTGCTGTTGTTTTTCTCGATTTTGCCAAATGACATTCAGGTCTGTTTCTTTAATTTTTCATTTAGGAATTGACATTCTGTATAAGTAAGTTAAGTTGTACCCTTAAAGCAGACATTATCTTGAAGTTTTAATCAGTGAATCTCATCTGCTTTTGTCACCTCAAAATTAGATCATGGAAATATGTTTTATCTAAAACTCTGTTTTAAATCAATATACAAACAGCAGCTGGCATAGATCTAGATATTCTGCTTATTATTAAACATTCTAGCCTACTGGAAACACCAAACACAGAAAACCAAGTGGAGAACTTGTGATCTTTCTGCAGAATTTTAAGATGAATATCATAAAGCCCATTATTGTTTGAGGTGGGCTTCTCGGTACATTGTGCCATGCCTTTCACATTTTTGTACTGGAGACTCTGAAGCTGTAACCTAGTCAGTATAAAACCAAATCAGATTTTAAAGGTGGGCTTGAGCGGAATCATGACATTTAGAACAATTTCTGATTTTTTTTTTTTTAGATAAAGAATTCCTTCCAATTTGAATAGATATTCTCTTGTTGACATCTTGGGTTTAACTGAGAATAACTAGTCTTGCATTCAGTACATACTGCAAGCTTTATGTTAGTTAACAGATTCATACAAATGGAAGGATTAGGAAAAGAATATCACTGGACATTGTAGACGAGCTATTTTAATAGCAAGACTCTTCCTTTGTTGTCAGCTGAAGCCTCTACCATCCTTTGAAAGAAAAGGACTAGCCCCTGCTGTGTACTGTCCTTAGACTGACCACAGGGTACATCTTCATTTTAGTGGAAAATTTCCTTTTTTATTAATACTTGTTCTAGTTATTTTATAATTGCATCAGGGGCAAGATGTTTGATTTTTAAAGAAGATTAATGAGATTTTTTTTTTTTCAAAGATATATATGGATGACATTTTAATGTCTTTTACTAGCATTCAAATCTCTGACCAAGCAATTTTATTCATCAAAGTCTGATAGCTGTCTATCTTAGTAATATTTCCCAAAACAGAAGAAATACTCTGAATCAATACTCTCATCTTTGTGGCTTCACCCTGATGGAGAGTCTCCCTGTTTATCCTAACAGCCTGGATGAAATACATAAAGAGTGACATAGCAGTCCTTTTCTTCAGTCCTCCAGGACTGGAAGTCCTGGTACTTGCCAGACCAGTCTGAGTGAAATTTAATGGAAAAGTAAACACATCTTTATTCTAACAAGACATAAACTGGAAACTCGTTACTAATACTGAGAAGAGACGCAAGGAATTGAAATTATTCAGGAACTATTTGTTTTAACATTACTAGCAGTGTTTATTACCAACAGACTTGATAACAAGCATTGTCTCCTGGGAGGTCTCCTCCCCTCATTGCCAGTCACTGCGATTCCTATTGACTGCTGCTGCTCACCAGGGGGTTTCCTAAAATTCTCAGCCTTTGTAATTAATCAAATCAAATTATCATCTTAGAAGAACTTGCTAATGAAATACCGTCAGTGACAATATTGACTTTGGATATGCAAAAGTACATTATGAACCTTCTAGCAAGGCATCCACAAACAGTTTTGGCAACTTGTTGATGAGTAAACAAATGCCAATGGATGCCTGTGTAAGTGGAAGCAGGTATGTTTTCCATAAAGTATAACGCCAATATGCCTAAGGAAGCAAACATTTTTGTGATAATGATGAGGAGTATGGTATATTAATTAGTGCCATTTGGAGACTGAACTTGAAAAATAGTAAGTGAAATGTTTGTAGGCTTGATGTGTCTGGATATCAGCTGGCTATAAACACAGTGTATCAAGGCTGAAGAAGCCCTTTTAGGTAATAGGGTAATAGATGGTATTTTAGGATAATAGATGGTACCCTGAGGCAAGAGTTAAGGGAAAAGACCTGGGAAAGACTGAATGTTAGAGGAAGAAGTGTAGAAAGAAAGGGGAACCGGAAATAACAGAGCAGGTTGAAGGAAAAATAGGCAGAGACTGGGAAAAGCAAAATATTGGTGCATGGGATGGACTGCTCTGAACTATAGTGATAAATTTTATCTCACTGGGTTATGGCACCATGTAGCTGTCCAGCTTCTGGTCTTCTATGGCCAAGTTGAGCCTTTATTCCTTCACCAGGATTTTTCACACACTTGCAGATGGAGATGGAGTGATGAGGCTCCTGGCTGGATTTGGCTCCCATGCAGAGAGCTCCTTCAGGTATCACTGTGCAACTACAGCACTTGGGTGTTGCTACATCATCCAGTGTACAAATTTATTCCTGTCTCCAGGGACTAACTTCACCATGAGAAAGGATGCCTTGTAAGGTAGCATTCCAGAATGGAGGACAGGGAAGAGCCATAGTTTTTGAGCAATGACTGTTGAAGGACAGATTTCCAGAGAAAAGAGGTTTATCACCTTTATGAGCTAACAAAAGCTCATTAAAACCCTGAGGACAGAAAGAAGCATGTTGGCAACTACAAAATCCCACAGAAGGAGTAAGAATCCTTTTTATAGGCTAGGCTCAACTTTCTTTTCTGCTGATTTCTTAGTGTGGGCCACACAGCCTTCTATCTCTACAAAGGGAGATCATAGTGATTCAATTGAAGGAAGTCAGGGCAAAAGGGAAAACTAAGATCAGTGGGTCACAGGATAGATCCTTTGAGAATGACTGAGCCTTGCATGAGGTTGAAGCAGGTAGGAAAAACAAGACTTGAGGGGAAAAAAAGTCAAGCAGTAAATGACACTGAGTAGCAAACCAGTACCGGTCTTGTTAAAATAAAAATATCTCTGTGTTTATAAGAAAATGAAAAAGAGGTTTATGAAAGGCAGGTCCTGCTTGACTAACCTGATCTCCTTCTATGACAAGGTGACCTGCTTAGTGGATGAGAGAAAGGCTGTGGATGTTGTCTACCTAGACTTTAGTAAAGCCTTTGACATTGTTTCCCCCAGCATTTTCCTGGAGAAACTGGCTGCTCATGGCTTGGGCAAGTATACTCTTTGCTGGGTGAGAAACTGGCTGGATGGCCAGGCCGAAGGAGTTGTGGTAAATGGAATTAAATCCAGTTGGTGGCCAGTCACAAGTGGTGTTCCCCAGGGCTCAGTACTGGGGCCAGTTCTGTTTAACATCTTTACCAACAGTCTGGATGAGGGGATCGAGTGCACCCTCAGAAAGTTTGCAGATGACACAAAGTTGGCCGAGAGTGTTGATCTGCTGGAGGGTAGGAAGGCCCTACAGAGGGACCTGGACAGGCTGGATCGATGGGCCGGGGCCAACGGTATGAGGTTCAACAAGGCTCAGTGCTGGGTCCTGCACTTGGGTCACAACAACCCCATGCAATGCTACAGGCTTGGGAAGAGCAGCTGGAGAGCTGCTCAGTGGAAAACGACTTAGGGGTGTTGGTTGACAGCCACCTGAATATGAGCCAGCAGTGTGCTCAGGTGGCCAAGAAGGCCAATGGCATCCTGGCTTGTATCAGGAATAGTGTGGCCAGAAGGACCAGGGAAGTGATCGTCCACTTGTATTCAGCACAGGTGACGCCACACCTCGAGTCCTGTGTTCAGTTTTGGGCCCCTCACTTCAAGAAGGACATTGAGGTGCTGGAGCATGTCCAGAGAAGGGCAATGAGGCTGGTGAAGGTTCTAGAGCACAAGTCTCATGAAAAGCATCTGAGGGAGCTGGGGTTGTTTAGTCTGGAGAAGAGGAGGCTGAGGGGAGACCTTATTGCTCTCTACAACTACCTGAAAGGAGGTTGTAGAGAGGCGGGAGTGGTCAGTCTCTTCTCCCTAGTAACAAGCGATAGGACAAGAGGAAACGGCCTCAAGCTGCACCAGGGGAGGTTTAGCTTGGATATTAGTAAAAACTTGTTCACTGCAAGGGTAGTCAGGCACTGGAACAGGCTGCCCAGGGAAGTGATTGAGTCCCCATCCCTGGACGTATTTAAAAGACAGGTAGTTGTGGTGCTTAGGGACATGGTTTAGTGTTGAAATTGGCAGTGCTAAGTTAATGGTTGGACTTGATGATATTAAAGATCTTCTCCAATCTAAACGATTCTATGATTCTGTGATTCTTTTCTAGCTCCAAGCCAGTTACTAGAGTTTATAGTATAGAGTAAAAGTAATTGCATTTCTTCACAAAAACAGAACAAAACAAAGGAAAAAAAAACCCTCCCCCTATGCAAAGATATTCCAATATCGCGTTATTCAGAGCACAAAAACTTTGCCAGTTGGACTAAATTTGAATACAAACTGATATGGTTTAGTTTTCACAGAAGGTAATAGAACAAAATCTCGCTGAATTTTCACAAAAAGTAGCTACCTATAGTTTTATTTCCAAAAGTGAAGTGCTAAAAAACTAAATTGGGTTTAAATGAATATTTAGAAATATACTCTTAAGAAAGCATCACTGAAACAGTTTGCATGTTCGTAGTAGTACAATGTGAAATTCATGTTCTACCATATCAAATGTTAGATAGAATGCATATAAGATAACTGTTTTCTGTAAGGAATGCTAGAAAAAAGAGCTCAGTTTGCATCATTGCTTTTGTGTAAAGGTGTAAAGATATTAAAAAAAAATATAGAAATATTTAGATTGCTATCAATAAATTCATAAAAACATGTTTATCCTTAGAAAGGTCTATTTTAGCTACATAATCTGGGAAAGGAGAGAAAAGGCAGAATGAGCTATAGTGTAAGAACAGACTGCCTGCTGTAGTGCCAATGTGGGGCTTATAGGATTTAAACAACAGTTTAGGTGCTTAAATTCAAGAGCAGGTCAGAAAGCTTATTTGAAATCAAAAGGCATCACATATTGGACTTTGCTGCTCCTTTAGCATTTACCTTTCAGTTTCTATAGAAAATGATCTAAGAAATGATTGTTGTGACCTAAAAAATTGTAAAAGACCTGGTTGCTATGTATGCACCAAACGTTCTGAAGCTCATGGCCACAATCCAGTTCAAAACAGCCTTCAAGACCATAGTGACATCTGCCAAATATATGGACTTTTTTTGTTTGTTTTTAAGCTGCAGCTCTCTTCCTTTCTCCTCAGACAACTCTCTTTCATTGCAACTCAGAACTGGCCATTACTCTGATAGCATCTTGGTATGCTCCCCTTCTGCTATTAAACACAGAGCTGAACAGGAGCTTCTCCTGTTGCATCTTTTGGCAGTGAGGACACTCCATTCCCCATTTCTGCATTGTAGATTACTAGAACATTTTTGTATTAAACATCCATTAAGTTCAACCCAGAAATAGTTCATAGACCAGGAACTGGAATGCAGGTTTGCCAATGATGGAAGAGATCAAATTCTCTCATTTTTAATTTCTGTCCAGTCTGATAATTTTGTATTTCAAAACCGTCTTCAGCATGAGGAATGAGAATCATGTGTGCTATTTTGTGTTCTGGCATTTTAGGAACTGAAAACTGGGAAACACGGCATGGAGTTTTTGAAGTTGAACTGAGATAGGAAAGAATAACCCATTTCCTCCACTGGTATTTTAACAATAAATGTAACACCCAGACACTTCCACACCTTGATGCTCTTAAACAGAGTGAGGTTTTGGGGGGTTTCTACTTAGGATTCTTTCATCAGGAAAGTATTCAACATCCTAAATTTGCATGGACAGAGGCATAATCTTGAGTGTCACGTTTAAATATCAGAACATAATGAGAATTCAGAGATACCCCTCTGCTTGATATTTCCTTTTGGTTAGGTCTGGGTGACTGTGCTTTGAACAGGCCCAGGACTGTAAGTTCTGGAGGGCCCTGACTTTCTATGAAACTCTGACATGCAGGAGTACCCTATCTCAACAAGAAGTCTGAAGAAGGCATTTTGAATAACAGCTGCTCTTTGCTGGACTATAGCTAATCCAGATAGTCAAAGGAATAATTCTATCCCTTAAATATAAATTTACAAATTGATAATAATGGGAAAATGACATACCCCCTTCAAACCAGACTGAAATATTTCTTTGCTGCTTGGATGCTCTTTAAATATGCTTAAGGGCAACCCCTCTGGCTTCCTAAGTGTCTTCCTAAAAGAATGACTTGATTCAGGGCTCTTAAAGATTATGTTGAAGCCCATTTTACTGAAAACTGCCCTAAATTGGTTTGCCTCAGATAGTCATTAATATAAACATAAGAAGATAAATGGAGTGAGTGTCTTATACCTAAATGCAGAAAGCTGTAATTTTCAAGTATCTTTTAAAAAGCAATGGAGTCAGATGACATTCTGAAATCTCATTTTCCTGATATTTAGCTTGCATATTATACTCTGTCAACAATAATAAGTCAGTTTATTAACTCAAGACTTTTATCTACAACTTTTAAATTAGTTGTTATTTAATATATTCCTCTTTAGTTGTCATTTACCTATTCCATAGGTATTTCCTTTACTTCTGCCTTATTTCTTTCAAGAGGTTGATACTGCCTTGGAGTAGAATGATAATCAGCCTGTATCACTTTGTTGTTCCCTGAAGTAGGGATACATGGAAATCATAAATAATGCAGTGACTGCAGCACTAGAGTAGGAAACGATATGAATGCCAACAAAGTCATGGTGAAAGTAGGGACTGAGTTTGGCAGTATTACGGAGGTGGCAGTAGGCATACTTTCCAGAAATGTAGAGACAGAAGAAAAATGAACTGTGTTCAGAATCCTTGCTTTGGAAGAAAATAAATATGAGTTAAGAAGCCTAGTGGTAAGAGCAGAAAGAACAAATATATGCAATTTTTTTTTTTTTCTTTTTCCCCTAAAGGAAGATATTTTATTATGTCTCAGTTCCAAGAACATACTTTTCCTAAGAAAACAGAGCCACACTTTCTAAAGAAAAGGGAGGCAATGTTTAGTGGTATAGTTAGGTATGGATATAGGCACAATCAGTGAGGGAACCAGCAGTTAATTGACAGATCTAGTATAAATGAATTGGATGATAACTTCAAAAGATGAGATGTATAAAGCTTGCAATGAGTTGACCTCATGGATAGTTTTCCTTCTATCTAAGGGCAGACGGAGAGATGTCATTACTCTGCTGATAGTTATGCTGTTCCAGTGCCTTCAGTTGGGAAATTAAGATTGCAAAAGGATGTGGGACTGAAGCTGGCCATATTGTTAAGTCCAGAGAAAACTCCTGTAACATTTGATATAGCTGTATAGCTTTTGAGCATTTGAGATGTGAATGACAGAGCTCTAAAGAAAGAGTAACAGAGGTAGTAAAAGGAACCAGTGAACGTGAGTGGATCTCGAAGTTTTTTTATACCTAATCAGGATAGAACTTCATGAAAAAATCATCTTAAGCATGATTTCCAAACTGACTGTATAATCCATTTGGGACATGCACACGTGTGTGCACACAATATTGAAGTGCATGCTCGTGTAAAAAAGATGTTAGCTGTCAAGAAAGGGTTCTAAGAGCAAATGACAACTTTGTAGACTTTTTGGTCCAATTGCTACACTTCAAGTAAATGTACAAACAGACAAGAGAAGTCAGGTCTGACTTCTGTCTGAAAATCAGGTCCCGGTAATCTAGTGCTAGAGTTGCTGAAAATTTTGCAGATAGTAAGCAGACCAAGCAGATAGTATGGCAAATTCATACCAGTATATTTCATTGGCTTTTGGGATTGATCTATTGTAGTGAAGCAAATGCTCATTGTTCTCCTGAGGGTAAATTTGGCTCATTATGTCTTCAAGCACATGACTTGAAGTAGGGAATGGATCACTTCAGGGTGACAGCTAACCAGTTTATTTTCTCCTCCACGTAGCCACTATACTGTAACACTTTTCAAGGTTCACACATGCATTGTTATTTTAAAGTACGTTCCTCCTACATGTACAGGCTATTTCAGCTAAATTAACAAAGCATGTTTCCAAGCTAACGCTGACTGTGAAAAGTAAGCTAAAACTCCGTATCACTTTTGTGAGGGATTAGCCTGAAAACATGAACTGAGCTGTCTCTAGATGCCTATTTCAACCACAGACCTGAGATGTGGGGGCATTTGTTTGGGTTTTTTTTTATAAAACTAATTTTAACCTGAAATGTCATGCTAGAAATACTGGTGATTCATGTTTGTCAACTTATGCTTTCTTTTCTCTCGTGTTATTTTGGTACATCAGAAGACAAGCACAAATTTCTTTTGTTCTAAACAGCTACACTTCCTGCACATTAAAACAAGTGGATATTGTGGTAGGGAAATCTTAGATATATTTTAAAATCAAAATATGGGAGTTGCCATTGATACTAGGGATGTCCACAGCATCGACTAAGTATAGCTAGAAAGGTACATCTAGAAAGGATGAGCTAATGCTACAGGAATGTGCTCTTAAGAGCACTTACTCCAGAGATCAGTAGAGGTGACTAATTAATTTTCTTTAAGTTTGAATATCCTCCTACTTCTTCTGATACATTTTGTTCTCGATTCAGTTTTTCACCTGTGCCATGTTCAAGTTAAATGTATTTTAGAGATCCTTCTTAATCATCTAGTCTGGTGCTTAGAAACATTAGTACTGTTTGTTGCTTGCAAAAGACCAGCATTACCTTAATTGTTCATGCCAGGTTTTGAACCACTGTCCATGCCCTGCTCTTAAGCGCTCCTTAAGCTTCTGCTGTTGATTACTCTTTGAGACAAGAAACACTGCAAAACTTTCGGGTGATACAAAATTACAAGTCTTCATTCTTCATCCATACTTGGATTTATTTATACTTACTTATTTTTTAATTAAAGCAATCGTCATACATAGGAAAAGAACTGTTGTAACCTTAATGGAGGAGCAATTTTTTCTTTTTTTCTTAGGATCCATCCTTATTTTCCTATACACTTCATTTGCTAGTGTGGCGGGTTGACCTTGGCTGGCCACCAGGTGCCTACCAAGCCACTATATCACTCCCCCTCCTCAACAAGATGGAGGAGAGAAAATAAAATGAAAAGCTCATGGGTCAAGATAAGGACAGAGAGATCACTCACCAATTACTGTCATGGGAAAATCAGCCTTGATTTGAGGAAAATTAATTTCATTTATTGCCAGTTAATAAGACAGTAGGATAATGAGAAATAAGGACAAATCTAAAAACATATTCTCCCCACCCCTTCCTTCTTCCCAGGCTCAACTTTGCTCCTGGTTCTTCTATCTCCTCCTCCCCTGAGCGGCACAGGGGGATGGGGAATGGGGTTGCGATCAGTTCATCACATGTTGTTTCTGCTGCTCCTTCCTCCTCACATTCTTCCCCTGCTCCAGCGTGTGGTCCCACCCACAGGAGACAGTCCTCCATGAACTTCTCCAGTGTGGGTCCTTCCCATGGGCTGCATTTGTTCACGCACTGCTCCAGCATAGGTCCTTTCCATGGGGTCACAAGTCCTGCCAGCAAACCTGCTCCAGCATGCCCTTCTCTCTCCATGGTTCCACAGGTACTGACAGGAGCCTGCTCCAGCGTGGGCTTTCCATGGGGTCACAACTTCCTTCAGGGAACATCCACCTGCTCTGGCGTGGGGTCCTTCTCGGGCTGCAGTTGGATATCTGCTCCACTGTGGACCTCCATGAGCTGCAGGGGCACAACCTGTGTCTCTATGGTCTTCACCATAGCCTGCAGAGGAATATCTGCTCCAGTACCTGGAGCACCTCCTTCTCCTCCTTCTTCACTGACCTTGGTGTCTGCAGGGCTGTTTCTCTCAGACAGTCTCACTCCTCTCTCCCAGATGCTATTGCACAGTGGTTTTTACCCTTTCTTAAATATGTTCTCACAGAGGCGCCACCAGTGACACTGATGGGCTTAACTTTGGCCAGTGGCAGGTCTATCTTGGAGGTGTCTGGAACTTGCTCTGTTCATCATGGAGGCAGCATCTGGCATCTTCTCACAGAATCACAGAAGCCACCCCTGCAGTCCCCCCCACCCCCGCTACCAAAACCTTGACATGTAAACCCAATATAGGTAGCAGTCTTAAATATGGGTACGCATCACTTTGAATATTGCTGCTTAGCCCACATGGCTACCATTTTAGGAACTGCAGTGCATTGCTTGACCATTATTTTGAGCAGAAATCCACCAACCTCACATGAGCTAAATTCAAAGACATTTAGTCCCAATCCATAGGACAAGACTTTCTGTAGTCTCATGAGTGCAAAGTCACCACGTTCATGGAAGCACATGTGCCACAGTGGTTCATGTCAGCAAGAGATCAGAATATCCCCCTTTTGACACACCCTTTGGTAAATCCTTTCTAGGATAAACACATTCCCACAAGTTACAGACTATTAATTACTTCCAGTTAATCTGCCATAACTATTTTGTATTTATTTACTTTCTTTTTTTTTTTTTTTTCATAGCTGAAGAAGCGAGACTTCTGTACCCTCTCAGTTCTACAGTTAGATCTGGTTTCTGTAACACTGCATGTAGTACACTGGAGGAATTGCAAAAACTTAATTTACAGTAAAAAACTGCTGAGGGCTTGGTAAATAAAATATAAGCAGGAATAGGATGAACAATACCGTAGATATAATTTATTTTATTGATTTTGTTTTGGTATTGATTTTGTCTTATGTTTCCTCCTCTTCTGAGGCTCTGCCTCCACAAATAAGCTTTTCTTTGTGACACATGTTTATATTGATAGCATAACATGGTGTGCAATACAAAAAAAAGTCTGTGAGGAAAGTGGCAAGCTTTAGCATCTGGATATGGAGACAGTTATGTGGCACTGCCTATCTAAGGAAGATTATTTCATGTTATATAGTATGTTTGTCAGATACACTAGAAGAGAAAATTATTAACAGTTTTCACATTTATACTTCTGTGTTTAGGATCTGGAGGTAGTGACTCAGGGAACTAAGGTGACAATTTCCAGAACTATTTTTCCTAGCTGTGATGTGTTTCATAAAGATATTGCAGAGTTTTGTACACATGTTTCTCCCACAGCTGTAGTGAGATAACAACTTTTGAAATGAAAACTTTAAATACAATAAAACTAGACCAATACAATAAATACAATACCAGTACAATAACCTGCAGAGCTGTGAGCTCATTCATAGGTTTCCTATGAAATAATATAAACTCACCAGAGTAAGCCATACTGTTTTACATGGCTAGCTATACTACCATTAAAACAGAAATACATACTCTGATATTAACTTGTAGGTGAGATCTGTAATCCCACTTGTAATATACCTATGGGTACATTTAGATAAACATAAACTCATTAATTGACTCTAGCCTAGAAGCCATAAATTCATGCTACTTTTCTGCTTGGCGTGCATACACTGAATTTCTATCCATCATCATCTGCCTGTGTAGTCATATTTCATGTAGAAGCAGTGATGCTCTGTTTCTAGACTGTTGTTTGACAGGTCTCTACCCAAGACACAATTCCTTAGTTTATGCTTCTAGCACAGATCTCAAGGATTTCTTAGACAATGGACACTTTTATTTTAGCATGGTAATAATATCTTAGATGTGTTAGGTTTAATAATAATAATCAGATTTTCAACCACATTGAGAAAAAAGTGATTTCACTACCAAGCACTACAATGCATGTCTTTGTTATCAAGTGCTATAATCTTATTTTCTGTTATTCTAATAATATTTGTATTTGTATTTATCTGAAAGCAAGGTGATGTTTTTTCCCATTCTTGCAAGAATTTAATATCTGAGAGGCATCTTAGATTATGTTTTAAAGAAAAACCTGTACTACTGGGGGATGACAATTTACCACACCAGTAGCTTTAGTCAACTTTTCTTATCCTGCAATAAAAAGAAGATACTTTTTCAACTTTCAGTTATAACTGTATTTTAAAATGTTTATTACAAAGTTCTCATATCTAATCCTGTAAAATACAACTTTCTGAGGTGTTCATGGTCTAACAGACAGAAATTATTCACTTTAAGTATTGCTTCATTTGTAATACTGAACAATGCTTTGTTCTATTCTTGTTTGGAGAATGCCAGCTACATAATGTGAAGATTTTGTTGATATGCACAGTATAAAATTTTTGTGTTCCATGAACTAAACTTTCTCTTAGGATGCACTTCAACCCTGAAAATCCTGTAGTAATAGACCCAAATTTCTTAATTAACAGTTTTGTGATTCTTAGTTATAACATTCTTTCTCAGGTAACTAGTTGAAAAGGGTATGTTATTGTGGTTGTAAAAGAACATACATATTTCATTGTGTTCTCTCTTATAATACTGATCTCCTAGGTTTGTGTCTTAAAGAAATCCTGAATCTTCTTTAAGGAGAATATATACCTTATTTCCTAACAACGTTGTCATTTATGTTTAAGGAAAGATTTATTCTCTGAAGCAAGTGTTCTGCAACAGTACGGCAAGAGAATTAATTTTAAGTATTTAAATAATCAGCTGGCAGGTAGGTGGGCAGTCCTTTTTCAGCAGGAACTTGATTCCAGCAACTGTCAAGTTTAATGTCGTCTTCGTAGTCCTAACAGTAATTTCCCACTCCCACAAAGCAAGAATAGAAATCCTAAAGCCATGAATATAACATGCATTTTGTATTGTACTTTATTGGTTTCAGACAGTTATTAAATAGATACAGCCTAATGCTTCTTTCAGGTAACGGAAAATGTTAATCTTTGTTTTCTTTCAGGTGCTTATTACAAAAATTGCTGTGGGTGATTGTTCTGTATTAGTAATCAAATGTTCTGATGAGGTTGACTATCAGCTGATCTTTTATAAAAGGAAATCAATTCAATTTTCAGGAAGATGCTTTGGGAAAAAAACAGAAAGTTCTTTCATTTTGCAGTTGAATTCTGTTCATTCATCACTAAAATACACATTGGGTTCCTTCCATAAATAATTTTTCATTAGTAGGAAAATTTTCAAAACACTGTTAACTTCTTGGAAAACCTAAAGGTATTTAAGGGCCAAAGTCACACTTAGAAAAGCAGTGATATGCATACATTAGTTTACTTGTAAATTTAGCACTGTCAGCTTTCATTTCAGCTTGTAAAAAGAAAACTGAAGTCTGCAGGAGACGGATGTGAAAAAGAAACAGTTATTTTATCTTTAGAGATGAAAGCAATAACAGCATAGTATTAACTCTTCTAAGGTTTGGTTAATTATTCTCTGTTCTTGGAAATGTTTCAATGATGATTTACTCTTTACTTTACTATTGCAAGGACTTGATAAATACAGCATTAACTCATTTTTCACGGCAGTTAATTCCATGAGGTCAGTACCTACAACTGACTTGGTGGAAGAGGCAGTAAACATATAGATTAACCTAAGCAAGTAAAGGAATTTCCTTCCCGTTTTGCATTTCTGTTGCACCAGATTGTAAAGTGCAACTGAAGATTATACTTAGCTCTTAAGTATAGCCATTTGCATAAAACATCTAGTCATGATGGTGTATACTTTGAACTGTTTACCCATTTGCTTAATTGAATGAAGAAATTGCTTCAATATAAACTAGCATTCTTCATATCTTGAGTCCTAGGATCTAATACGGTGAAGTCACTTAGAGAAAGAGTAGGTTTCAGAAGAGGCCAATAGTTTAGTACTTGAAACAGAAGTTTATGGATGTGCAGAAGTTGCAGTGAGCTGTTTTACACAGTTGTATTGCTCAAAAATAGTATTGCTTTTGCTTGATGATGAGTAAAAAAAACTTGAAAAAAGATGGGTTTTTTTGGAGGGGGATATGTTTTATGTACTTGTCCGTGCTAAATTCAAGGATTTGGAGAACTGCAAAGCATAGAAAATCCAAGTAGTCAAGACTATAAAAAGCTGAGAATCAAACCTTTCATAGGTTCCTGATGTGGAAGTCTAATATTTAAAATGAGTCCTCAGACAACTTTTACTGTTATCATTATACAGTAGCTTTTGAAAAGGATAATCTAATTTTTCTGTCCACAATTTTGCATCTAACAAGCAGTCACCCACGTACATGATTGACAGAGCAATCTCAAATGTTACCTTCTCATCCCTATGAAGTGTTAATACAAGACATGTATCTGACTAAGGCCATCATGAAATTTCCTATGCAACATGGATAAAGAAATGGAGCAATCAGGCAAGGAGTAACTGAAAATGGCTCAGTAAAACTATTTCAGTAACTATATAAGCAGCATATTAGGAGGTGAAAAGTTTGGGGGGTTTATGGTCTCTAGCTTAAAAACAGCAGCCAGCTCAGATTAATGTGTGTGTGCCTCTGTGTGTGTGTCTGTAACAACTACATTTCCAGTTTTGACTGTAAAATGTTGGTTTTAGTGATTTCCTGTAGTAGCAAGTTTCACTTCATGTTTGGTAGATTATTCAATACTGGCTCAGGAAGAAATATCAAGCATCATATATGATTATACCCTCAATTCCTCTTAAGAGACAAAAAGGGGTAGTGTTAAAATTGGCAGTGTAGTATAGCTATCTAAGACTTTTTTCCATGTACAAGATAAAGTGACAAGATTTGGGGACTGGATATCAATAGAAATTGGGAGGTTTCATTGTGTACATGTTTAAAAAGAGACTCACAGCTCCAGAAGCAGGAGGGACAGCACATACGAGTTTCTGTAGGTGTTGTTTGACCAACTTTTACCCCAGTACCCTTCTCCCTCCCAAAATCATAAACTGCAAGATAGGTTTTGTGCATTATATCTATCAGAAGCACAAAGTTATTCTCTGGAAGCAGTTAATAATATTTGGACCAATGCCAGTCAGAAGGAATGTTGTTCTCCATCCCCTGCCATGTAGAAGGCAGACATTTGTGCTTCCACTTTGTAAGGCTGCTTGTTACCTTGTTACCATATGCAACGCAGAAAAACCTCTTGGATACAACAGTGACAGTTTAATTAATTTAGGCATTGTTCTTATCAATGCTTTTGCAGATGCTGTAGGCAATAAGCCATGTGAGTCACTTAGAGAGCTTTCCAAATGACTTTCCATGTCCAAGTGATGAGAGTGAAAGCATTCCTCATGGCACCTCCAAAGCCCTTTGCTGAGACAAGTACAGTGTGTTTTTAAAGCAGACCTACAATGTTACTACTTATAAAACTCAAAAAAGTTCTAGAGGACTTAGAGTAATTTGCTTCCCACCACAGTCTGATGGATGAATGATAAAGATCGGATCTGATCTTTACTGCTTAGATAAAAAAATTTCAAATCTGTGCCAATGGACAGTTTCAGGGAAAAGCAATGAACAGAACTGGATCACTCTACATGTGGCTGTTTGGATTTTACTGTGTAAGAAAGAGCCTGAAAAAGGAAACGTGAGGAAATCCACACAATTTCCTGCTCACTGGAATTTCCTTGAGTTAGCTATTTCCATGCCTTTTTGCTGTAACAGCTTTCAGTGTTACCCACTAGCAATCCTTCAGAAAAGGAGGGTATCTCTGCACAACCTGACGTTAGTGCTCACCTCCATTCTTCTGCCCCATCTCACCTCCAGCCTTCTCTGAGCTACTGCAGAAGGGCAGCTGAGAACTAACTCCATAAATTGTAGAGGGAACCGAAAACTATAAGAAGAAGTCTGTCACATCTATTTTTTGAATTCTGTCTGATCTAAGCAGTTTCATTGGGAGGTCTCATTTTGAACAGCAAATTACAAGTAAAGGATGCAATTTCATACAGTTTGAAGAAAGTTAGTACAATGCTGGGTCTCATTTTAGAAATGGATCAATTGTGTCTGTGAAAGTCTTACACTCTAGACAGAAGGGGAGTATTTTGAACACCACATAAAGATCTGTATACTTCTCTGACACATGCAGAAAAATGGAAAGGTAGAAAAAAAGGAAACCTTACAGCAAAAAAATGACTAGTGTAGCCAAAGAGGAACAGTTCAAAGAAGGTAATTGTTTGAAGTGTTAGAAATTATTATAGCAATTTAAAGGTATGTTTACAGCTAGACAACTCTCATACAAGCCCTAGAATAGTAGTAATGCAAAAAGAGTTATCAGCACCACCACAGAGTTCAGACTGGATGACTGCTTTGACCTAGGGGTATTAACACAAGATCAAACCCCGTTATGAAATTCTTGCTGTAACATTATGCCACTACCAGTGTTTGAATTTGCTAGTCTGTATCAGTGGATCACAGTGCGAATACGAAATTATTGGGAGGCTATACAACCATCCGTGAGAGAAGTAATTAAAGATTTAAAATATCAAGACAAAAGTAATAATTTCTTTGACTGTAATTAGTTTGTTCATTAATTCATTGTGACTTTTTCCCTACAACCTTTAGAAAGCACCATAGAAGTCTTTCTTTACAGAAAGATAAGCTTTTAATTTGAAAGCACTGTTGCTTTGAGCTTTTAAAGTTGCATTAGACAAAAGACCTGAAAATCAGACTCTATGACATTTAGGTCTTTTATATTTTGACTTTTGACTTGTCAGCTGCTTTATTTTTTCATTATACCTTTGTTTGAACTTTTTGCATATATAGGAAATGTCAAGAACAACAGTTTTTTCCTTGTTTCTTTATAATTTGGAATCTCCTGTTCTTTTTGAAACCTGAAATGGAAAATACATTTGAGAGATACATTAGTCCATGTGTTGCACTCCCTTAAAGCAGAACATGTAGTTCTAAAAATGGGCAAATACCTTACTCTATTTAAAGTGAATGCACATTTTCTCTTTTTCCAAATAGTTAAAGAGAGGAGAGGATCTGATGACTATATATGGAAAGGCAAGACCTACGTGGTTTTCAAGTTCAACCATCTAGAATTCTAGAAAATAGATGGAGAATTAAAGAAACATCAGCTAGTTTTTTAGACAATATTACTAGCCACATATTAAACTGAGAATTCAGGAGATTATATTGGAACTCCGAATCCATCTATAGGAAAAAATAAATAAAAAACCCTGCCATTGATTTGCAGCCTGTCTGGTTGGTCATAAGAGTTAAATAATGATCAAGGTGTCTCTTCAAATTAAGTTCAGTACTCTAAAAGCAATACTAAACTTTCAGTGATGTCTTTCAATATTTTCCTCCTTTATTCCTCTCAGAGTCAATGACTACAACCATGTTATAGTTTAATGTGAATGCCTGCCCAAAGCGATACTATGTGCAGTTCACCCATCGGAGAGTGTCTGATGGAAAAAATAATCAATGGATTGAAAAGCAGTAGCATACTTTTTCCACCCATAACTTCCAAGGATTCATATACTTCTGTATCATTGTATTTCCATTACTCTGCAGAGCTGTTTTTTCTGCTATCACAATCACTCTGTAGATGTCTTCTGAAAAATACAAGTGTAACGCTGCTATGTATGAGAATGCATCTTCCACTTGAAAACCTGATTCATCATCCTTGGCAAGAAAAAAGAAAAAGGAAAGGGTGAAGATTGTAATTATATTTCATTTCAGCCTTTCCCCAAGGCATACAAAAGGCTTCAGAAAATTTTTAAGGTCTGTATGGAGCAGAACATGTAAAATCTAAAATCTAAAAAAAATAAAAAAGGCATAAAAATAAATAAATAAATAAATAAAAACTCAATATAAGTGATATTTAGGAACTTACAAATTCCAGAGACAATAGCTGATGGCTTTTTTATTATAGAGACACTGATGTCAATTATACGGAGACTGACTATTTACGACTTCAAATAATGCTGGTGACAATTCTGTGGAAGGACAAGGATATAGTTAAGCTACAGCTGGGACTGCTACCTTGAGTGCCCAGGACTGGCATGTAGAGACACAGCTACTCAGCACCTTGCTGCCCCTGATTTATCCAGAGCCTTTCAAATTCCAGTTCTTTCAAAGGCTGAATTCACTCAGATTTTTCTAGACTCAGAAGTTAACTCCACAGTTCCTTTTATTCAGGGTGACACAATACATCAGCAAATTAAATTCTCTGCTCAGGTGATAGGTAGCACACAGCGGGATCTCACCTTGTAGCAGTTTGAGTCCATGGTCTCAAATTAGGTTTCATCTTTGTACTCGTTGCATCTTATAACCCTCATAGGCATATGTCCCATGTTCTCTTATTAAGTGGCATCTCTTATTGTGCATTACAAATTAGGTAATCATGTTATTCTTTTGCCAAATGGACATGCAAGCCCTAATCATGGACTGCAATCCATTTAGTTCATGTTGCGTACCTTGCAATGCCATGTTTGAAAAATTGCTGCTCTACATGCATGTAATACAGGACTTCTGTAGACATTGGTCAATCTTGTGATATACTACCAGGCATCTTGCTCATCATTTTAACATAAAATGCTTAGTTGCACCCTACAGCTTTCTGTGATTCCAATTGCTTGCATGGCTACAGTACTTAAATTTCATGTTTCCAGGGATGTGAAGTATCACTTCTGCCTATAGTTGAGATAATCTTGAATGGTATAAAACTTATGATTCAGACAATTCATTTTATTGTTTGAAATGTGTTTGATATGAGTCTAGCTGAAATTTTAAATTCACTCCTTTCTCAGGGAACAATATGACTTTTGTGCAACATAAAAACGGTGTGAAGGAACATAAATGAAATGTCTTCATATAATTAGATTTATATCAAAAAGTTAATATAATTTTAGTAACCACTTAAAATAAAAACAAAATCTGATTTAGAATACAGCAGCAGAATATTTCATTTGACTCCAAATTCTTTTTTTTTTAATTATTATTAGTTTGCAAATAAATTCAAAAGGCTAACTTTAGTTTTGTGTTCAACTGATCTTTTTAGCAGACAGTCAATCCAAAAAGAAGTTCTGCACTGTCAAGCTCTCCTTTGGCAGCCCACATTCTTAACATTTGCTGCTGACAATTGTTGGCAAGAAGTATTTATATTAGTAATATGAAAGAAATATTTATTTTCCTTATCACTCTCAGCAACAGCAAAATAACTATTTAGCACTCTCTCTGGAGATTTCCACATCTCAAATAATATTGATAATAAAACCCATAGCCCTTGCCAAGCATGCATAGGTCACATATATTGGAGAACTGAACATGTGTTGTTAACAAGAAAAAAGAATGAATTAATAAATGAAGAAAGTTTGGTTATTATCAAACATACAACTTCATGCTCATCAGAAACTCCAGTTCATAATCTGTTCCGCTGCTTCTACTATCCCTTCTTGCCTTTCCAGGAAACATATTATTCTAACATGGTTCTGTTTTACAATATTTAGAAATGGGACAAAATAGATGATGACACTTTTTAGACTCATTTTTAATCGTGGCAGTTGACATCCTAACAATTCATACAACACAACTGCTGATTCTTAGATGTTAGCCATGTAGGCACTTTATTGTGAATATAGTAAAATGTAATAATACATGAATTGACAGAAGATTAATAAAGTCCCAAACTTTTATAGTAACAATTTCATTAGTTTCAAAACCCTCCAACACTGACATTCTGAAATCTTTTAATTTTTTAAAGTTTTTTCAAACTTTCAGTAACTGAGAACTAATGTTTTTTAAGGAAAAGTACTATGAACTCACTTTTGACCTAAATGTAAAAATATTAATCCCTACTCCTGGTGGCTATTAACTGTAGCAGACTGTTTGATGTCCCTTGCTTTAAACTCCAGTGGGTTTTGTCTGTTTGTGCTGTACAAGCTTTCATAAAAAAACATTCAGCTTGTTGATTTTTTTTTTTGTTTTATTTTTCAGATAGATTTACAAACATTTAGTATCAGTCTGTTGTTTTGCTAGTTCTCAGTAATATATCCGTGTCAGCTGTATTCATAAAAAAGTGGTTTCACAAGTGTCTTTATAAATCCCTCATATTCTATCATAAAAAGGCAGTTCTGGCAATACGTTTTCTGAGATTGGAGAAAACTGTACTGCTCCAAGCATTGCAGCTCTTGTTCTTCCACCTTCATAACCTGGGTATTTCCTATTGCTGATAGCAATTTCATTGATGGGTTGCTCAACTCCTTACTGACTTGAAAATAACTCTACTAGAAAAATCCTATTTGCACCGTCATTCAAATAAACTTTTTGTCTCTTTACTTACTAATGAATATACTACAGCACCCTCCAAGGGAATCTAGAATTTTCGTTTAGAAATCCTATAATTTGCATATTCTATTTTTGTAATTTATCAGTTATTTTTAATATTCAAAGAATCTACTGATATTAGTTAAATTATCTTTAAATGAAAAGATGTATTCTTTATCAAAACTGACTGCTCCACGGTTTGGCTTTGCTTTCTAAGTCTTAAACAGTGTTTGCATTATTCTTCTTTGAAAATATAATTCACTCCTTAGAAAAAGTGTTGATTAGAGCATATCCTATCTTGTACCTCTTTTACATTATTGAGTGTGTGGATTCTTCTGTGTGCAGAATGTTGTCCTGTACATTCATTTTTCCTAGAGCTTTGCTACGTGCACTTATTTCTTTGAAAATAGTTTTTAACCCTTTTAATACATTTACTTTGAAAAAGTGGAGTCTCTCCATTTTAGGATACCAGAAGATTCATGTATGTGAATTGTGCCATTCAAATCTGTATAAAATGATGACAATATTAAGTGACTAAATCTTCCCTGATTGATCAAAAAAGTTCATGAAAATGCACTATGAACATTTTACACCTTTTTTTGTTATCATCATTACTTTTGAATGACACTTTCATGCCTGCAACTTTGCTTGTTTAGGATAGAGTATTCAAATTGATTATGAAAATGAAAAGACTATCTCCTATAAAGCACTGATAATTTTTTTACATTTTCTTAGGGATGGAGAAGAAATTTGTCTCAGTCTTCTTGCGTCTCTCTGGAGACAAATATTAGTACATGAAAAGTTAATCCATCTGTTCCTACTCCCTTGAAGAGCTACTTAATTTCTGTAATGTTAAAAAGATGGCTGTTTAGTTCTCTCTCTTAATAATCAGCAGAATGAAGGCAATTAAATTCCTCCAGAAAGCCCCAATATAACAGCTTATTTTTCTCAGACTGAGATGTTGACTGGTCTGGTTTCCCACCTCCTCAATTGTTGATTCACAGATCAAATATCAACTAATGGCAGGGACCTATTACAAATTGGAGGTAGTTATAATTTGTCATATATTTATTTTTTTAATAAGCCTTTTAAATAGATCTTCAGTTAAGTAATATAATGAGATTTGGATGTATCTATTTAATCTTGGGTGAAAAAAAAACCAAACAAAAACAAAAATAAGAGCATCACAGTCATAACTGCAAAACTAAGGAATTTCTGTTTCCATTTGGACAGTCCTCCATTTAAGACAGCTTTCCAAGAAATATTTTCGGATGTGTTATCCATACCAAGTTATAATAGTAGTAAATAGCTATTTCTGGTAACAGTCAGCTAGCTTTTCTAGTTGCAGTGGCATTTTGGCATTTGCAAATATCTTCATCTGGTAACCTGATTTCAGAGGATGAATACATAAATTAAGGATTAAACAACATGTTTAGATTCTGGATCTATGCTTTATATTTCCTACTAGACTGAAGATGCAGTTCTTTCTAGTTTTTGCTACTGTTCCTTCTTTAAGGCTGCTGCAATATTTTTCATTTCATGTCATGATTTTCAGTAGTTTTTAACTTCCCCATAAATTGATGTTGGACTGCAGCTTCTCAAACTTGTTATCAGAGAAATGTATGTGTAGCTTGAAGAAAATCCATACATCATTTTTGATTCTTCAAAGAGAAAAGAATGTGTCTAATGAGTGAAGATTTATTAGAGAGTTCAGTTAAAGTATAATCCTGTAAGATATTGCTGAGTGCACTTCTGCAATGCTAATTATGCTAGTCGGGTCCATTTACATAGGTGGTTGCTCAGGGTTCATTCCCACAACTGGATTGTAAAATCCAGAATATTGATGCCATAGTGCAGTAAAAAAATTATTTACTAATATTATTTACTCTAGGATAAAATATAATATGATGTCCACTTGAGGTAGAGCCCCACACATAGAGGATTTTCTCAAGTTAAAAATCATCCCTCCCCTGGGATTGCATGAACCAAAGACAAAATCATCCGCAGTTCTGCTAAAGGTAGTTAATGTGGCAGGGCAGAAGGTTTCCCAGGGTACACACACAGCTCCTGCCAGCTGCTGCTGTGGGTGCTTGAAGCCCTGCAGTGGAAGGTGTGTAGGAGAGGTGTCTGTTCACAGACAGTATTGTGTATGTACGGCAGTTATGAAAACTTTTGTTGTCTGTGACTCAAAAGTGGTGGACAGAATAGCTCAAGATTCAGCATGTTTGGTTTTGTTTCCTTCTATGAAGGAAAGAAGCTATGTTTGCAACTGGTCTCCTTCAGGTTTTCAGTGACAAAAGGCCATATAAAACTGTAGACAAAAATAACATTTAAAGGTGCTTTATTTTCTTTTAATACAGCCTTTTCAGATTCCCTTCAGATTCTCATGCTTTTCTGATTTAATATGATTTTCATCTCTGTAGTTCTAATAATTTATTGCTGAAGGATTAGCAGAGGGAAAAAATCCAAGACAAGAGTGGCATGGATTACAAAATCTGTCTCTAAAACTCCATGGCTGCTCTCAATTAGGAAAAAAAACTGTTAATGTACTAATAAGAACAGAAGATAGGACAACATTATGATTTCATTTTAATGGCTTATTTATGTTTGTTTCTCTTTAGCTGTTCATGTTGAGGTACATGGTTTATGAAATGCTTTTCAAATTAGGAGCTTGTGGTTAACGGTTGGACTTGAAGATGTTAAAGCTCTCTTCCAACCTAAACAATTCTACGATTCTGTGCTGTGATTAGTACCAGCTATCACTTTTTTTAAGAATTAAGAAAGAGCTTATAGTGGAGAAGAGGAGGTGCCCAGATTAGACTCCCTTCTGGTTAAGAATGAAGAGAACTGGCTAGAGCAGCCAGAAAATCAGTAAGGCTTATTGCTTGTCTATAGCACTCCCTATTGAGAGGAAAAATAAAGCTTGAGTACTTGATAAAATGTGGAAAATCTTAGGCTTTGTAGGAAAGAAGTGGAAAAGTTAGAAAACCACATAAGGAATAACATATTCTAAAAAATAAAAATAATAATAATTTTTAAAAAAGGCTGGAATATTTTTAAGCAAGAGTTTGTTTTGACCCAATACAAAGAAAGGCCTTGGCATTCTTAGTAGAAAAGGCATTGTTCAGATATGGTGGTGTAAGTGGTTAGTTAAGACACTTAGCAAAAAATTAGTTCCTGTCTCTCACATACTTTTAAACATGTTTTAGTGGCAGTTTGGTACCATTGTGTGTTAATGAAGATAATCAATACAATATGTACTTCAGGATGATTATGACCGTTAAATCACAAATAAGTAAATTATCTGATGTGCAACAAAGAAGGAGCAGGTTTTGGAGCTGGCACCAAGTAAAATATTTCATTTCTCCTGTCATTTGTTTTTATGATTGCTTTTTTTTTTCTCTACAACACAGGAGCCTTTGTATGATTTCTACTGGAACTAACTTGGATTGTTTAGTGAACTTATTTAGGTCATAATTTGTTTTATTTTAATGCCTTATTGTAACCCTTCTCTATAACAACTCCAATAATTTTATTGACTCTTCAGAAGGATAAATCTAAAAAGCCTAAAGGTGAACAGAGAAATAAATAATTAGAAGTTCACTAAGTAGTTACAGTCTCTTCATGTTTTACGATAGGAAAAGCAAGCCCAATTCAGCTTCTGGCAAGACTAAACACCGTGAAACATTAAATGTTATTTGTGTAAGTTTGAGTGCTAGCATCCAAAACTCTGATGATCATCACACCGATCAAGAAACCTAACCATGATGTGGTCAAGTGGCCACATAGTCACCAATTAAATTTAGACTGTATATGTCCTTTATGTCACTAATTTTTAGAGCTGCTGTGTACATTTCACTGAGCTAATTAAATTGATTTTTAAACTAGTCAGTTTGAACTACTTTATGGATGCTCTTAAATGAGCAACTTTAACTTGAATGATGTTGGATTAATTTCTCTCAGCAAGTTACGAAGTTAAACAAATATTTTATTTTAAAGGGAAGAAATACATATTTGCACACATGAGTTTGTACCAGCTGAAGAAGAATGATTCTAAGACTTTTTTTTGTTTGTGTAAGTTCATTTTCTCTATCTGCATGTTACTTAGTTTAGTATTAAGCAGATCTTTTTATAGTCCATCTATATTTCCAGTAACTCCAACAACAAAAAATTGTGGGCTCAGAGAAAGTCTGTGTTTGAACAACTATTTATTGTTAAAATTGAAAAATAAGACCAGCAATATTGATGCATTTCATGGAAAGATCCCTACCTTGCAGACAAGGTGGAAAATAACAGTAGTATTTGAGTCTTAATGACAGCTCGGGTTTAAAGCTGTCATGGGGCATACCCAGAGAGTGATAAACATGTCCAGTGACTTTCTATGGACTGTCTTTTGTAGAAAGAAGAAAGCTGAATCACATCATCTATTTAACTCATTCTGTCTCAACTCATTTTTAAAAAGGCTAAACAGGTAGAAAGAGGAATTTACTTAGCTGAAGATCATGACTGCCCAGTTGAACCTCTATTAAAGGTACATAACATTCAAAGTCAAATAATTGTGTTTTAAATGCCTTCTTTTTTAGTGACATATTTCTTGTTTTCTTGCTTCTTATGCTTTTGTTTTCATACCAAAGCCTTCCTGAATTACCTACTCTTTACTTTTTAATTCTATATGCCAAAGCACTGATGTACAGCTAAGTACTCAAATACAGCCTTTATCTCTAAGCTTATTTTAATCTTTCCAGTATTTTAAGTTTACGTACCCGTGCAACAAGTTTTTCTGTAAAAAAGTAAAATGTATGAGTAAATTGACACACAAAAAAAGAAATATATTTACTTGCATATAATACTAGCTGCTTTTTAATAAACAAACAAACAATTTTTACTGTTCTGGATTTTTTCCTCAAATTAGTATGTAGAATATGTTATCTTAAATGCCAATACCACTTTTTAGTACATCATTAATTCTTTTTTTAAAAGACCATGCAACAACTTCCAGAAAGTCTTTGTATCATAGAATTTTGAGAAATTAAAAGTAATCTATTTAACTTTAAAAATTATATTTGTCTCAAAACTATTCTTAGTACACCACACAAAAAATAACATCAATAGCTGTATTTTCTTTGAAAGCCTTCTGATTTTGAAAAAAAAAAAACAACCAAACACAACAGTTTTGTTATCTTTACTGTTTACGTAAAAATGGTAAAAGTAATAATACCAAAAATTTTAATTTTTTAACTCTATGGAACAAAATATGTTTATAAAGATCATATTAGATGGACATCTGGACATTAAACTGAAATGTTTAGGTTTGATAAAAGTCTTGCCAAGTTAAATTTGTCAGGGTGTAAGACAATAATGTAAGGTTTAAATTAATGTATATATATGCATCTGTATATACATGTGTGTACAAATATTCACTTTTCACTTCTGTAACTCACTTAGAGAGGCTCTGAAGCATTTTCTTTAGTCTTCTAGCTTACTCAGACCCAGCCAACTGGTGCTATTGTAACTGGACATAGTGATGCATGCTTCAGCCAGAAACCTGGGCTTAATGACTATTGCATTGGGAAAGCTGAAGGGAAAAATGATGGTGAAGGGTGGAAGAACCATGGTGTTTTCTCTTCATGAGGAGTAGGGACACGCAGAGGAATGTAATGAGCATTGCAATGCCTGTAGGAGAGAGAGCCTGGTGTTAAAAATCTCTAGTGGTCTCTGGATTTTATTCATTTATTCTCACCTGATTTTAAACTACTGTATAAACCAAGCTGTAGAAAAATGGCACACCAGGCATTTGTAATAATTGTGATACTACATTGTACATCTGAAATACTGTGTTTACATTTCCCGTTGTGTTGTCAAAAGAACTACACCTTATAGTTGTATGAACAATGAAAATGCCTCCTTTTGTTTGATGGACAAAGGTTAAAAAAGCACATTATTGTTTTTACAAATATTGTTCAAAATGAAAATTGATTTTGTCAGCTTGGAAGCCGTCGTTGCCATTAGCTGTTTGGAGTTGCTGTTAGTGGGCAGCAGCCAAGGGAAATTGGCTGAAGCAACAGCAGGAAATGGTGTGCTGGAGAGAATTTTCAGGCCTGTCCTTGATCATCTGTGAGAGAGACTCCGATAAAAATACCCATAGAAAGGAGGTGTGACTGTTTTATTTTTCTTTTTTCATTTCTTTCTGTCTTTTTGGATTGTATCTCTTCCTGAAGACTCTTGAAGGTGATGAGGAATGACAGAAATCTAGTGTTCGCAAAGGAAAAAAGGATTTCTCCAAATTTTATGTTTTCTTTGAGGAAGGAAAAAAAGCAGAGATACTAAACAGTGAGACAACTTGTACTGCATTACCTTTCTAGTATATTATATGCAAATAGGCAAGGGCAAAGTTTGGCCTGTAGAGGCCAATGAACAAGGACAGCTGAGGGTAGGACGCACTACAGCAGTGTATATAGGAATGGGAGACACAGCAGATTTATTTTTGGATTTATAGCTATCCTGTAACATTTAATCTGCTTGTGCTATGAAAACAGAAGTTATCTGGGGGCACAATGCCATGAGCTGTCTTTAATTGTTCACCTCGGTCATTGACGGTGGCATACAAATTACATTGTAAAAGAACAGCTGAGGAAAACTGGTAAATTAAAATAAAAAAGAATGAAAGTAAACCAGCTAATTCAAATCTGAAGTTTACAAATAAGAAAAGGTAACATAGGTTCTCCTCTGGTCTTTTGATTACTTTTACTGCATAATGTCTCAACTTCATTGAATTCAGATCATTTTTTTGTTTTGTTTTCCTTATTGCCCACACCTTTTGCAACAATAAACATATTGGATGATCCTTCTTAAAACTGTGGCACGTTTGCTATGTTTAGTGAGTCCTCAAACCATCAGAAGGGTAATTCCTTCCCTCTGTCCCCAGTATAACAGAATAATCAGACAGATTTCTGCTGATACAAAGTGGATGGATGTGAAGGAATGGCCATTTTCTGCCTCCTCAGGGAAGCTGAGAAACCAGGCTCTACATTTCTCATCAGCTGCTGTCTGCTCTTGCTATTATAAACTGTTACCCTACTCCCTCCTCACCCCAATTTGTTTGAAAGCAAAGAATATATAGAGGAAAGTAATTATTTTATTAAATTGATTAATTATAATTTAATTCCTCACAATATCAGTGCACTATGTCTTTTCTGAAGGTCATGAGTTTTCTATGGTTCAGGAAACATTCTCCGCCCTGTAGCTTATGAAAACAAGCTTAAAAGAGATGATAATCTCCACTTTCAGCTGTAATATTTGTATTAACGAGTTTTCTTTTTTTATGTCTGCATAACAGTTGTAAGCCCTTTGAATGAGTGTAGCCTAGTTTGGTTTCTTAATGTCTGCCTCCTTAGTAAATAAATTGTCAGAAGAGATCTGGACATCTAAGTGTGAAGTTGAAACTGAAATTCTTTTTAATTGTACTTCCACAGGCTAAATTTTCTGAAATACTAATAAGATGTGAATGAAGGTGTGGTAAAACCAATGGCAGTATTTTCAAATTAGAGTTTGGTTTTTTTTTTCCCTCTGGATGCATTATGAATCTTCTTTACTGAAAATTTTAAATAGTGATATAAATGAGATGTTTCCCACCCATTTGGTTTGAACTCTCTCCTGTGTTTTAGCTTTGGATTTTCCTTAGTTGGGAGATTAACTTTTATTATATACTTTCAGTGCTGAAGTGAAGGATCTACAATTAGAAACTTTCTCTTTCATTTTACTGGAATTAGGCCAAGCTAACACATGATTGCTTACTTGTATAATTAAACTATGAGGGATTATCATATTTCTAATGTCCCTTTGTCCTTGTTTAAGTCTGGTTCAATTTATAAAAACAGTTTAATTTCAAATCAGATTAATTTACTTAATTAAATATCACATTATTTAATTTATTTATTACTTTAATTAATATAAGGCTTTGGCCCTTTAATAGGTAACCTTGTGGGGCCAAGGAGTCCCATAAATACAAATAGAAAGACTGCAGTTAATACACTATTCACACTTAGAAACAATGTTCAAAGCACAGACAATACCTGCCTCTCCATTTTCAGCAGTAATCTACATATTCATATTTAATGATATCCTCATTCTTTAATTTTTAATAATTTTTAAATATTTCAGCATAATGTGAAAAATAGGAAAAAAAAGAAATTAATGTGCCAGGGATTACTTTCTTTTTCCAATTGCTCAGATATTTTTATGGTGGGACCTGTCACAATAGTAAGCTGTACAGATATATAATGTTAATTTTTATGGATAAACTAACATAACTAGAACCTAAGGGAACACCCAAGGTGAGAAGAACAGAAAGCATAACATCACATTTAACAAAAGGCATTACCAGACTATTTTTAAGAGCTTTTTTTACATAACCCTGTGTCCTCTTGGCATCTTCTCTTCCTCTGCTCCTTTGCATGAAACCTCTAGTGAAGAGCAGAAAGGTGACAAGGCGTCCTGAGACAGCATTCATTTTCAGATATAAGTGTCACTCTGTCTATTAGCCATCCTGCTGTTCTTGTTTGGCAGCAGGGGTTAGAAATTGAATTGTAAAACACTTATGATTCCAACTAATTATCAGGGAGAGAAGAGAAGCACATTCAATTCCTACCTCAATTCCGCGTTGGTTCCCTTATAACCACTAATGGGGACTGTGCTGAGAGGTTTCTGTCTCTTGGAAGGGAATGACTAAACTTTTAATAAAAGAAGGCATCATTCCACATATCTTCCAGAAACACAAAAAATCATCTTAAGTAGGTGCAGTGATGGACCTGATACTTCACTCCCTGTCAAACAAGTGACTGAAAACTCTGTCCTGCTAGAGCCTTCTCTGGGTAATTAATAGGATTTCCCAGCATTTGTCCAGCATGTACCAGAACATCCAGTAGCCCCAGGCTTATATTTAACTGGCTGATTTTGCCTGAATTCTGCCACTAGCGGAATTTCAGCACACTATCAGCAAAGGGTACATAGTTCCTTCATTGTGTTTTGTTGCATTTTGCTGAATTGTTGTTCTTCGTTTACATTTTATAGACAACATGAATTTGCCAAAAAATGAGGCATCTTATACAGCAAAGAAAATGCCACGCTGAAAACTTTAAGCTGTGTATAGTTTGTGTTCTTGCTCCTAAATTCTAAATTCTCTGCCTTCATGAATAACAATGGATAAAAGAAATAATAAAAAATAAATTGTCCTCTGTCATTGAACACAACCTACAACCAGTTGGAGCTCACAAGCTAAAGAAAAGTGAGAAATTTTTGCAAGACAAGTTCTGATAGACATGAAAAGAAGATCAATGGAAGTAAGTAGTGTCAATACAATCAAGGACATTGCTCTCTGGAAACCAGTAAGAGGCTCATGACTTTTAGTTAAGGAGGATGTCCCCTGCCCAGAAAATTTTTAAGAAATTACTTCAGAAACTTTTTCAGAAATAAAAACCAATGAGTGAGGAAAAAATCAGGAGATATCCTTCCAGTTCTCCTGACAGAACTGTGACAACTTCTTGGTATAATTAGGGAAACATGGGTACTCAGTAGGGAGTGCTAAAGCTGTTGATCTTCATGACGGTAAACTCCATTTTAGGATGCCGACAATACAAAAACAATACTAAAAACACTTCAGCCACTTGACACAGAATGCAGAAAGGGTGGGAAAAAAATGGGAAATAACTTGGTCTTTGCAGACTTTCGTGCAGATCAAATAGTGCCAGTTTATGCAAAATTAATGTTATGCTGAATTAGATATGAATGTGTTGTGTGGGCTGGATAATTCCACAGAAATATGCTACTGTTTGGCCTTGATTATACTTGTGTACGAATATCAAATAGCACAGAGGCCTGTCGTTAGTTCACGTAGTACTCTACAGCTGGAGCCTCTGGGCCTGATTCTGAGCTAGCATACATTTCACAGCTTAATTCGTGACTGTTGTATTATGACAGCTTACAGAGACAAGCAACTATCCTAATTTTTTTTTTCTTTTGGGGCATGTAATGGTAACCTCCAGGGTGATGGTAAACCCAGTATCCTGGCTAAATTCAGTTTGCATGTGCACTATACCAGCCCCTGCACTTTCAGGTTATTATGTTCTTAATTTCTGACCCTAAACTTCTCTATTCTGTCAAGCAAGGAGGAATTCTAAGGGCTTCTTGAAAATATCACATTCCAATACTTTACTCTGAAGTGCGTTAAAGAAAGGCCTGCCATCTTACACAGAAATCTCTGCAAGAAATGAATCTTCAATCAATAAAAGTCTTGGAACCACTATTAGCACACTTTCTTGTGCAACATAAAATTAAATTCTCTTCCAAAGAATAAACAAATGAGAAAGTGTCGGCACCACCAGATACTAAGAGTTGTGCCGTCTAAGGATTGATCTAAACTCAGAAATGACAAGGTGTCTGGGTAGCATGTATGGATGAAATTTATAGTAGATAATTTATTTGAATATATAAATGAACCTGAAATGCTCTAGTTGTGAGCTACTGTGATTCTAAACATTTACTGGAATTTTCCTATAAAGATCAGGAAAATATCTCCACAGAAAATAATGAAGGCAATGGTAATATGGAGAAGACTATTTAAAAGAGGGAGCCAGGATGCCTGCCCTCCTGCTTTATCACTAATACTGCAGAAGGTTTTACATTATGGTATCCTGGGCTTCAAATTAAATGTCAAATTCAATTTGCCACTGAAAACATGAAGTGTGTGGCTGCCCTTAGAGGGGTAACCTGGCAGCACACTTTCATAATTGGTGTCTGCCTTAATACAGAGTTAAAATACAGGGAGAGATGTTATTTGACTGCAGTCATATCTTACTCTTTAAAAATAAACAATCCACCCCCAGATAGGCTGAAACACATTTGGTTGAAATTTGAGCCCTTAGTAAAGTTCACTGGCTTTATTTAAAATCTTTGGAAAAATAATGTTAAATACAGTATGATAACAGATACAAACCTCCCTGATGGGATCATGCCACTAGTTACGTCTTTATGTCTCTGACATTTAGCTCATAATAAAATGAGATTTGTGAAAGAAAATGAAGAGGTGCTTATTCCATTTAGAGGGCTGTATTTTTTTTTTCCTTTCTATTCAGACAAGCTTGTGTTCTAATAATGAGATTTCTAATCCACTTTAATATCCTACCATTATATCTTAGTGAACTATCTGCCATATAAGTAGTAATAATGAGGTATGTTTAAATATAAAAATGCATCTTTAAGCATCTAGACACTTTTAGTACTGGTTGTAATTAGAAACTTAAGAAACATGTGCAATTAAATATGCTCATAAAAAAAAAACAGATACATCTCTGTAGCACCAGTCAATTTGTTGCATCATTAGTATTCTTCAGTATGGCAGTTTAAAAATGTATTGCAGTGTTTCAAGTGGAAAATAGCTAAGAACAAAATTATTAACATTTAAACCACCATAACTGTTTCAGAACAACTCACTGTTTTAAGTATGTTCTCCAAACTAATTTTGTTTTTACAGATGCATTTTCAAATTCTACATCTTTATCTATAGGTCTAACAGCTAAGTTCCAAAGATAATGTCTTTTTACTGTATATTAAATAAATTCTTTGCTATCCTGAGATGTGACAACTATTCACTTTAATGAGATAGTCTAGTCCAATCATTTAAATAAAACAAAAAATATTTTATTCCTTTTTTCTTATTCATCTGAATAGTTCAACATTGAATTAGGTATATATTTCTAAAATACATTCAGCATTAAGACTTGTTTCCAAAAGTATCTAAAGTGACTTGTGTCTCTTAAGCTTAGGAAACTCTTATCCTATCTTGAATTGAATATGTAATGCTTTTGACCTGTTTCATTTTTGCGGAGAATCCTCTCATCTGAATACATAAGCAATAAAACCTCCCTGCTTATGCAAAATCCTTGTAAAATGGTGATGTGCCCTTGTCATGGGGTCTGTACGCATAGATCACCTCAACTTGGAGAACACGTGCTTTATTCTTTCTCAAATAACAGTATAAAAATTACAGAAAGACACCTCATATTTGAAGAGCAGAATAGTGTTCTGCTTAGAAGAGCTGCCCAGGGAAGTGGTTGAGTCCCCATCCCTGGAGGTATTTAAAAGATGTGTAGATGTTGCACTTAGGGGCATGGTTTAGTGGCGGACTTGGCAGTGTTAGGTTTACTGTTGGACCTGATGATCTTAAAGGCCTTTTCCAACCTAAATGATGCTATGATTCTATGATTAGATGGATCTTTTTAGCTAAACTTTTGTATTTATTTGATTATACATTATGTTAAAATACAATAATTGACTAAAACTAGTCTCGCTACCTAAATCTGAGGGCTCAACTAGTGTGAAATCTGCCACAGTGACTAGCACAGGTATTGACCTGGACCTCATGAATGAGATGTTAAGACGAGTTTTCTATATAGTACTGTCATTTTTCTAACTTATGGGTTGACATTGAGGCAGACTTGCAACATATATGCACTGACAGATGGTTCACATACATACAACTTTTTACGGCAAACCTCTCTTTTTATCTCCCATCCTCTCTACGCATGAAACAGCCTCCTCCGCTCACTGCATGTAGCCTACATCCTTTTTGTACAAATGTCCTTCTAACAAGCTGACAGCATCATGTAAGGCCCATATGCAGAAGGTAAGCAGGGTATTGAAGGATCTTACTTTTCCTTAGCACACTTTTGGGACCCTGCCCTGTACCTGCTTTATAAAGTGAATAGGATCTCATGCCTTAGGCACAGAAAATTTATTGATCCTTTTCATGTGTAGTATTGAACACCCTGGTGCACAATACACCCTGTTATGCCAGAGCTGATTTGTCTGGAAGTGAGCACTGAAATGAACTGAATTTACAGGTCCACAGAGAGGCTGTGGCCACTACTTCAGAGCATGATATACACACAGTCTTCAGGGGTTTATATTCTTGTAGAGAGCTGAGTGGTGATGCTGTTTTGTGTTATTAAAATGCATAATATCGTTAGTCTAGCAGTTGCATTAAGTGGAAGGCTTAAGCTATGCTTTTTTGTACTGGCTGATATAATACCAGATGCAAGTGGCAGTCAAGGATATTTATTTAACTGCAGTCGTCTTCGCTCTTGGCACTAGTTGGCTGCTGCAGAAGAGAGGCCGAGATGGGCTGCTCCTCTTATATGTAGGTAGATCTATCGAGTACAGCTGAGTCACAAAACAGCAGCAGTGCCATGCTGGTCCTATCGTTGTCCTTAATCGCCCTGCTTGGCAGAGAAAAGATAATTTCCAGATGTGATTACTCTGGCACATCTTATGATCTGTCAGATGAATTTGGAAATAAATAAGTGGGCCTGAAAAGAGTAGCATAAGAATATACCTTTTTTCCTGCAATTTTTGGTTGCAAATGAATCAAGTCTAAAACAAATAATGCAGGTTGAGGGCAGGCCATTAACATGACCCACAATTCTATAGCTTTTTCTCCCCGAACTTCTCAAGTTCTCTGAGGGCATCTTTAGGACTTAATAAAAGTGCTTGAATATATTTCCTGAATAATTAAAGCAAAATATTGAGGAATGTCCATCACAGAGGAAGGGTGATTTTATTGCAAGACCACTGGGACAGGAGATAAATGACCGGTTCAGTTTTTCAGGTCTTGTGAAAACTTGCATACAGGCTTGAACAAACAAGTGAAGACTGCTATCACTCAGTTTTAGCCATCTGAAAGTTAATTGAATAATTTAGGGTAGGTGTCTTGGCTTCTGCTGCAATCAGGTTTCCATCACAGTTAGCAAAAAGAATAAGGTTGTTCATCTCACTCCAAAATAGCTGTCAAAAATGGTTTGAATGAATTTTCCTTCAGGTTGTCTATTTCTCTTCATTTACTAACAAGAGAGCTTATATACCTAATTTCCGAAGTGTCAAATTATACATAATTTTCCTCTTTATTCTTTATTTCCTACTACTTACATATGATTAATATTGACACAACTACAAAAAAATTTGAGACAGTGTCATAAGGGCTTGTGGGACTTTAAGAAATAACTGTTCATAAAGTTCATACAAGAAACCAGAGAGCTTAACTGTGGTAATTATGAGCAAATCTATGTTACTTCCAGTCCAGGCTCTGAGAAACTGGAAAATCACACTGATGAGGATGATCTATGTTGCAGTGCTCATTCACATACCTAAGCAAGAGCAGCAAGGCTTTTTAAACTGCTTCATCCCCAGAAACTGCTTGTTCTCTGAAATGTGAGTTGAATTTTAGAATCTGTCAGTCTGTTTGACAAATGGATGGGGGGAAAAAACAGAATTAATTCCACTGCTTTCCTTCTCAGAAGGCCTTATTCAATAGGTATTTATTCACCAGAGAACATGTCTATGCCTTATAGTGGGAGCAGCATGCTGGAGCTGCCTCAGTGCCTGGGAGCAGCACAAGGGTCCATGGTTGTATCCCTTCTAAGCAGCCAGTACCTAAAGGTATATCCTTAGTCACTTGACTTGCCTGAGCAGTACCCTAATTTTTTCATGCTATATTCAAGCAAATGTAGCCAAATAGCAGCACCTCACTATTGCAAGTTTAGAGAAGCTGAGAACTATTTCTGCCATCTTCTCCTTTCCCTTAGCACACTGATGACATTTTATGTCTGATTTGCTGTAAGAATCCCAAAGAGGATCTAACTCCTCTAGCAGCTAACATTGAACAATCCCTGAAATAATTCAGCATTAAACCAGCCTGCATGGTCAAGAGTTTTTGTTAATCTCCACTATACTTATTAAGGGTTGATTTGGTAAGAAAGTAGTATTAAACACAATGAAAATGCAGTCAATTGGCTGAAATGTTATCGTTTCCCTGCTTTCATCACCAGCTTGATATCTATGTGTTGGAAAGGGAGACATTCTGCATCTTACATTCAAAAGCTCTTTTTTTAAATATGTATGTGCAAATATATTCAAATACTAGAAAATAATCACTGTTTGATACAATATTAATTTCTTATTTTATGGGTGCTGTGCAGAGTTTTTAAAAAAGGTTTAATTCGTCTGAATAATCCAGAACATCTTGGACTTATAGACATTTTAAGATTCTTATTCAGCATTTGCAATAAAATATTTTGGTTTGGTTTGTTTTTCAGAGCAGTAGTTCAGATGTTCATTCACCAATATAGAAATTGTGATTGATCCACATTTCAAAAATAACCAATTTGCTTCTTTTGTACAGTAGCATTCTATGCTTCTTCCTAGAACTTGACTGGTATCTTTGAAAGTTATATTAACATCATGAATAAAAAAAACTTATAAAATATTAATTTAGATATTGAAAGTCCTGGTTGCTTGCCAGGAGGAACCTGACAAGGAAAGGTTCCACTGCAAAATAAACTTTTAATATTGTTAGCAGTAAATTAAGTGTTCATAAAACAACTCAGAAATTGTTTTATGAAACTGCTAAAACTTGTGCTTTATTAAATTTTCTTTACAATAGGTTGAACTGTTATTAAACCTTGAAAATAAATGATATTCCCTTGGGTTGATAATCAATCCTACAAGATGCGTTGCTGTTTACATTGGCTTAATATCATTTCACTTTCATTTGTCCTATAACAAATTCCACTGACATTTCATTGTAAAAGTGTCTATGGTATGACTTTTATCAAATATTAACTTAATATGTTTTTATTAAGTTTAAACCATTTTGTAAATAGTATTGTCAAAAAGACTTTGGACTGAGCAAATTAATTCTTTATTGTAAGCAAGCAGGAACATGAACTCAATGGAGATTATTTATATTCTGTGTAACCAGTGTCTGTCATAATCATGGTCTAGTAGTTAACTTCATATGTAAATATATCATCAGGGAACTCTCAACAGACAAGCTGGTTTTAAAAATTTCCAGCCAAGCTATCTCGTCTGTTCATGATGAACTTTGTAACATCTGACCCTTTGCTTTTCTAAAGCCTCTAATTCTCTATGGACTGAACATTACCAGGCCTGATACTCATGGGAGCAAGGAAGACTTGCTGAACCGCTGACTATGGCAATTCGATTCATGTCTTCCAAGCCCTGATTGAAGTAAAGGTTGTGCAGGGAGGGACAGAGACTTTGGTGTTGATTGGAAGGCTTTATGTCAGTGCTTTAAACTGGATCTTCAGTTAGACCTCTGTCTTTTCCAAGAGTATAACGAGACTTTTATAGAAAGCCTAGTCAGTGATACTTAGCTCTTTACATTTATTGATTTCATAGGTTTACCACCTTGAGGAATCTTATTAGCAGTTTAGTTGCACCTTAGGCCAACAACCTGCACCTACTAAATGTGAAGAAAAATATTTCCTAAAAATACTATCTAAAACTATGTAAGTATATCTGTCCTTCATAGAATATGCTATTTTTTTCTTTCCATTCAGACATGTGGGTGGTAATAGCTTAATTTCTTACTCTCTTCAGTTCCTGCTCTTCCAAGTCCATGTAGAACATCAGAATTGCTTATCACTGGTGTTATTTCTTTATTACCTATGAGCATGTTCTTTTTCTAAAGGAAAGGGAAAATTAAATAATTTGAAGTGCCAGTGACTTGAACTTTCCTCTAATACATATTGATATAGGAAAAAGATATATTACAGAGAAAACCTTTTTTTGCGACAAGTCACATCCTTTCCTCCGAGCAGTATAGTCAGTATAGTATAGTCTTTGTCTGTAGAGACAAAGACTTGTGTTTCACTGCTTTGAGAGAGAATGTGGATTTAAGTAATCATCCCTTTCATGTTGGTACAGATAAACTGATAAATATGCATATGATGGAAAAGGGAAATGAGGTAGTGATAATGGGAGAAAGCACTTTGATATAGTATCACAGTATCTATGCTAAAAGCTTCACTTCTTAACTATTTTAATTAAAAAAAGAACAAATCTTTGCAGTTGCATATAAATTTATCCTAAGTGGCAGAAAACAAACATCAATGATAGTAGGTGCTGCTAATATTCAAAAGACCACAGTTTTACTGAATCTAGTTCAAACCTCTTACACATTAGTCTAGACAATATTGCATAAGTACTCATGCTCCAAGTATTCACAAATTCTTTTGGGAGTCAGAACCATGAGGCAATATCCACCCTGTCACTACTAGCCAAAACAATTCATTAAAACACACTGAATAGTGAATGTTTTAATAAGTTGCCTAGAATCAGCACACAGAATTAAAACAAATTGCAAAGCAATTTGGCAGAAATTCCGGGGAAAACAAAGAAGTATGAATAGTACCATGTGGAAATTGAAAACTGCATCTGCTAATTCTTAGTGCAGAACAAGAAGTTAAATTTGTTAGATAAATTACTTGCTGCACATTATATACATCAACTTTTAGATCACTGATTTTTACAAATTGCCGTCAGGGAAAATTCATATCCTCTGTATAAAAAAAACCCAAAACCACCCAAATAACAACTCACTGAATCTGCACTTTTTTGTGAAGAAACCAGAATAAGAACAGGAGAGGAAAAACACTCAACAAATGGTAGACATTCCATCCTTACTTTTAAAAACTAAACTGTAGAGCTTTGTCAAATCATGCTATTATGCAAAAGAAATCTGTAAAACATAGTATATTCTGGACAACTTAATTTTCTTTTCTTGCACTCAATTACCAATGAAGCCAACAAACTGTTCCGAACAAGCTAGTTGGGATTTTTGTGAGGTCCAAATTTATATTTGGGGGAAAAAAAATAGACTGTTCAGCAGCAATGATTTTAAAGTTCCTTTGAGCGGCATCTTCAGCTGTACTCTTTTGCAATAGTAAGTGTTCTGTATTCTTAGGATTAAAATGTAAATGCTTGTTTTAAAAGATGCTTCATTCTGGGATGAAGATAGTCAGGGCTGGAAAAAAAAATCCAGAAAATTAACAAGGTTTTCAAACCAAGAACAACTGAATACTGCTTGTATATATACCCTTAAGATGCTTTAAGAATGAGCCAGTTTTAAGAATGAGAACTTTTTTACAAGATTTAAGAGAATATTCATTAACTGTTTTTAAAGCAATAACACTCTTTTTTTTTTTTTTTTTTTTTTTTTTTTAAGAAAGAAGATGTTCTTAATGGATTTAGTGCAGCTTTGGTCTTTTTGTTACAAGCATAAAGGAATTCTTCAACTCTCTAAAAGTGAGAGCCTAGTCATGCAAAAGATCAGATGGCAACCATTGATAGTAAAGCTGGGAGTACATCCCTTCATTAAATCTAGAGCAGAAATTTGACTATATGCCTGTATTTATTAAATATAGCATTTTCATGCTCTTGTCTGTATTATTTCATAGAAAGCACCTTTGTGATTATCCCACATGGCATGTGGTAGCCCTATATATGCAATATCAATGTCTTTGTCAGACTGTAAGACTATTAGATGTATGATAACCGTACCATGTTGCTATGCATTCTGTTTGTCTGTATGGTCAATACAGTGTTTGCTAGGTATCCCTGAAGAAACAAGAAATATACAAAAAAATAAGTAAAGATGCAAGATCATTTCATTATGATAATAATCAAGATTTCTAGGTAGATTTTTAAAAAGGTATACAGTGACATATTTTCCCCTTGCTTGTTTTGCTAGTAATTCTCCTACTGAGATAAGCCGCCGTATTTATACACCAAGTATCTTAATAGGAAGGTCAGTGTCCAACATTCATGACTTAATTCAGAGCATCTCCTTGTCACTGCGCTTTGCTTTTACATTTTAATATGCCTGTGTAACAGGACTGAAGTTTGTTTTACATTGATAGGGTCAGGTTATTTAGGTCACAGTTAAGAGCTGTGACTTAAAAATTGCTATAGCTATTTAGCTATAGGCTCCTTATTTGGCAGAAGTTGTCATAACTCTGTTGTCTTTAATGAAACTTTCATTAAAAATATATCCTTTTCCCATAGAGCTTAAAATCATCATGATTCAAGAATGCAAAGAGAAATAAGTTTATATTTTATTATGATGTTCCCATTGCTTGGCTCCAGTTATTCCTCATCCTGTTTCTGCTCTACCAACCACAAGCTCTAGCATTATTTTTTAACAGTCTGATCCAATAGGCACAATAATACCTAATGATAATAATAAGAAGAAAAACAACAATCTCAGACTTTACTGCTGGAAACTTTCTATGGTTTTCCCTGTTTATGCAACAGAGAAATCAAGTTAACATAATTTTGGTGTTGCACCATTATAAAAGCAGCTGAAGAGAAGTAAGGAAAAGAGAAAGAAGAAAGAGTGATAAAGTTGAGGGAGGGGGGAAGCTGTGTTCTACCCTCTTTAACAGATATGGCCATAAGGGAAAAAATTAAATATTAATGAAATACTTATTTCCCAAAGGCCTGGCCAGTAAAAAATGCTGAACGAGATAATTCACTAACCAAAGGAACACAGTGACTGAAAAGCAGATTATCACTGAAGTGAAAAACAAAGGCAGCTGACATTAATAATTAATGGCGAAGGTTTCCTGTGGAGGTTTAGATGAGCTACAGGCACTATGTGTAAAGTCACTTGACTACCAGATTGTTATGTTCACTTTCAGAGACACTCTTATTAAGGTGTACACCCAATATTCAGTTTGCCTAGTCTGCGTTACCTGGAAGGAAGTACAATCCTAATTGGGAATTTTTATCTGTGTTGAAAGCTGTACCTGCTGTGCTGTATAAAGGAAAGCTGACAAGTTACACCTTTAGATTGTTGCAGGAATAACTGCCAGCACCAAAACAGATGCTGTCATCTTGTGCTCACACTGTGTGTCTCTCTATATGTGTATGCATACATGTTTGTCCATTTATATGAGTGAAAGACTGTCAAAATAGGTTACAACTGGAGATGCTCAGACAGCAGTTGAAATGGAATAATCCAGGGGGAACATACTCTTACATTATGATTTATTTTTTTTTCCCCAACTGTGTTGAGCTTTGCCTCTGCTCTCTTACTGTAAATGTTCTAACATACAGAATAGGTCCCCAAAACACCAGCTGTGGCATGTAACTAAGGTGATGATAATCTGAAGGAGTCATATTGTCCCCAAAAGGAGTTTGATAGTGGAGCAAAGCCAAATTTTCCTTTGTCTCATTGTTCTGCCCTGTGGGATTGCTCTTGTAGTTGTGAATCACAGCCTATAGGGGTTGAAGATTCCTTGGGCTCCAAGAAGAGGATCTCAAAGGCTTCCTAAACAGATACAACTGAAGTGTAGGAAATGAACTTTATGTTTGCAGCTTGATGTTTTTCAAGTCAAAGACCAGAAGTACACTCATGTCCAAACAAAACCAGTTGAAATGTCATATTTTGGACTGAGTTTTCAGTCATTTGAACACAGTCTCTCAGTTCAGGTATGGTAATGTTACTGATATTGTTAAAGTGACAGCTAAGAACACAGTGATCAAAGATGTAGCGTGCCAAGACGTATGTACAAGTCTTGGGACAGGTAGGAAACAAAAATCTGAAGAGTGGTGAAGGGAGATAAGTATGAATAGTATGTTCTGTATAAATGGTGTTGTTTGGAACCAGACTTTTAATTGCATTAGGACCAGCTTTGTCTTTTGAATTGTCTGTCATATTATTGCAAGATATTTTTAATTTTCTAACAGAGGTTTCTCTTTGTCTCACTAGGCTAAGCTTTAATGAAGAAACGTCAGCGTTGCTAACAACTGCACAAAGAGAGACTGAAGACCTTTGCAACCAATGATGTGGTTGTCATGGAAACTGTTTCTGTTTCTGTCACTCACTGGCTGTCTTTCAGGTAAATCAAAACAAAACCAAGAAAACTCTGCTTATTGTTTCAAGGCTCTTAACTGCAAACAGAAATAGGAAGATGTAAAAGCATACCAGAGATCAACATCATTGTTAAAACTATTTGCCTAAGTGGTGAAATTGTAAAAATTTATATTGAGAGATTTACAAGTACTGTCCATCTGCCTTTAATTTGTACATAAATCTGAATAACACTTCAAAGAGAGACAGTTATGTATCTCATTTGAAAATAAAGTGACAGCTTTATTATTAAAAAAAATTTTAAAAAATGGAAAATTATTAATTAGCACAGTGGTTTCCAAAAGACTAACAACTGCAGAATATTTCACTTTGGGATCATGTTCTGGTTTTGGAAACTAGTTATTAGGTTGTTTTGTTTATTCTTAATTCTGTGTATGTTTCATTGATCATTATGATTTTTGTCAGTGTAGTAAGTGTATTTCTTTTGCAGGTTTTTCTTTTGGTATTAGCTTAGTTCTCTTTACCTTTTCAAGTAATAAAATGAGCTAATCAATAAGCATTTAGGCTTTTCACATGAGAATTTTTGTAATTTGATAGCATAATGTCTCTAATTGATCTTTTTTGGCTGCCTCATTTTCTTAATGCTGCCCCTTGTACTGCCTCTTAACAGTTACTGAGCTACTCTTTCCTCAGATTCTCCCAAAACTTATTGGGTTTGTGTCATTGCAAGATAAAATTTAGTAAAAGTCAATGAAATAAAATATTTTAATTTGTAATAATACTGTGATACTGGACACAGGAATTTAATAATGGAAAGTGCCTGTGGATATCAGCATATATGCTTTAGATGCACACATGAAACAGTCTGATCTAATCTCGTTTTCCTCATGTAGCTTCATTATCTTGTATTATCTAAGTCCATTGCTTTTGGACAGGGAATATTTTTCTTTTTTGTCTTGTATTGTCAGGCACGTAATCAATCTTGGTAACATTTGTATTTTGGTGACACTAGTAGTAGTGTCTTACAACTACCATCTATTAATATAATTTTAATTTTTTTAAGTTGAAAATGATATTTTTATTGTTACAGTTTCCAAGAACTTTGATGCAAAATTCAGAAGCATTTCAGAAATTCAAATCTAGAATTTCTTCTTAAGAATTATATCTTCTGCCTTGCAAACTTTAAGTCTTAAATGTCAACATCTGGCACAAGGTTAGGAAATTAATGTACCTGAGACTGCAGTTGGTTTCACATAGCTAAAATCTCCTTACCCTCAACTGCTGTTAAACAGAATACCTCTAAGTAGTAGTATTTGCTCCAAATAGAATTATCTAACTCTGTACAACACAATAACATGTTGCGAAATTTCTGAGACACATTTCACATGTTGTCAATTCTATATACTAAAATTGCATATACAGGAATGAGTTTCAGCTGTTTATCACAGCCATTGTTTAAGTACATGTATTAAACCAACATTTTGTAAAGGCTTTAGAGCATTAGCAGTGACTAATTCTAATATAGCATTAAAATATATAACTACTTCGGAATTTAAACTGAAAGTCAGTATTTACAGATGTATTTTATTTAAATAACATAATAATCGGAAAACTCTTGCCAGTCATTCAGCATCATGTTTAAAATTCAGTGACTGTTCCTCTCTGTTAATTTGCTACTTATATCTGATGGTTTCTAAAGCATTCCTCTTTTTACATTTCATTTTGATCGCGATTCTTTAGGATTCTTAAAGGTTTATTCCGTGTTACTGGAGCAGATTTAGACTCCTGTAAGAAATCATTTTTAGTTGCAGTACTTGTTTTCACATGCTGTTGAATATAATGTGATAACACATATATTTTTCTCATACATAAAGATAATTTTGTAATGATTTCATTAATAATAATCATTCATTAGAAAATGTAATGCTATAAGAGCTGAAATTAACCAAAGATAAGAAAATAGGGTTCAAAGTTATTTTAATTAGATTGTCAGTGTAACTGGTAATTTACTGTCTCCATACCTTTCACATTTGATTACATCATTCTGCATTTGGAGCTGTTTTTATATTACAGCACTCACTAGAACCTGTTTACAACTGCAAATAGCTCCTACAGCTGATGCAATTCAAGGTAGCCTAGTAAGTTAGATGCTTGAATGCACTGTTCTTAATGATAGAGCAATAGATACTGATGCTGCTTCAGTAAGATGAAGTTCATTCAATTCCTGTTGTTTTGGGCAGTGTTAAAATTCAGTACTTATCCATTAAATCATCAGATCATGGGATCACTCTTAGCAGCAGCCAGGGTTTGGAAGAGAGTGCTACATTGTTGTATTGATTTTGCAGTGGTGAGGGAAATTATCCAAGAAGAGAATAGATGACCTCTCTGGTTTGTGTTGACTATTTTTATATTATTTTTATCTTAAAGCTGACCCTGGTATTTTGGGTTTTGCTTATGCATGAATGTATGCAAATGTGCTTAAGCTATGTGGAAAATAATTTTTGTGTGGAGAAAAATGTATTGTTTTCTGAATACAAGACTGAGGACTGAATTATGTCTCTTTCTTACTCAAGTAATTATTTTAGTGTAAGCAAAAGGTAGTCTGGGACTACAGCTCACATTTATACACTTACATTCTCAGAAACTTTATATTTATGAAATATTGATAATTAACAAATGCAAAGAAGGTCTCAAGACTGATAATATGTTGCTTCTTTTCTTTTGGCGTATTATTGCCCTTCAAGCCAAACTGGAATTGAAGAAGAATTAAGCTGTCATTTTAGACCTAGGGTCTGCTCACATCTGAACTGACAGTAGGAAATAATACTTATTTTTTCTTTGTTTGTTTTTTTCTTTTTTCTTTTCCTTCTTCCTGTGAAGCTTTCCTGTAGGGAAAGACCTCAAGCTGTAAGGGAACAGATTACCAAGGGGGAACTGTTAATCTGAAATTCAGAGGAGCCTTTCATATCCAATTCAGTTACAATAATACCTGAAGTGAATTCAGAGGTGTCCAGCTTAAATTTAAATCAAGTTCATCAGAATTTAATCTGTTGGTAACTTTTAACTTTCTTGAGAGCTTATATTTATAAATATAGTTACAAATTATATGTTCAGGGCATTTTAACAGGTGTAATTGTGTTTTTTCAGTGGAAAAACATAGAATGATACAGGGTATGGCATCAGCAATTTTGTCTTCTGGATGATTTGATCACCTGTGTGTTCCTCATGTGTAATCATGACCTTATGATTTGGACCACACTGTCCTACATAAAATGGGACTGGGGGTATATTCCCAGGGGTTTACTGTTCTGGTTGCCCATAATCACTTTGCAGTCTGCTTTTATGTGTATAATAAAGGCTACTTATTTTTGGTTCACACTAGCAACAGCTAAGCAGAGAACCTTTTCTTTGTCTAGAGTTGCTAAGGTTTTCTTGCACTGATTTCCCAGAGAAGCTGGAATTGAATATTGCTGAAAGGTGTTGTTTTAAAACAGTACTCCCTAAGCTTGGAATGAGTCAAACAGGTATGTCTCTATGTGTTTCAAGAAGAGGAGAAATATTTTTTAAACAAAACAAAATCACATCAGATTATCAGCTCATGGTTAATAGAAAAAGTAAGACTGTGGCTTTTATTTGCAGATGTAAGATACTTGAAAAAAGCCAGCTTGAGAGTAGGGATCCTGTCATTCTTTTTAATAATTATTGCTGCCTGTGACAAGAGGTTTCAAAGTTTAAATATATGCTAAAGATTACATAATAGAATGAATGGCATTTATAGAGTTCTGATTCTGTTTTAATCTAACATCTATCCCTTACGCCTTTTTGTTCCCCTGCCCATTTATCTACTTCTTCTATGTTATTACCTGCTGCATGTTAATCGGGTCAAAGCGAGACTCATTTTCTCTGTAAGACTTTATAATTCATAGCATCAATAAAATTATGGGTATAATGAAAGTAGCAAGGCTTCACAAGATAGAGGCAGTACCTCTGAGACCCAGTGGTCACTATTCATAGCACCAAGTGGGTAAACACTTGTCCTTAAACCTCCTCTCTATGTGCCGTTCATTTCTTTTCACATAAAACATTCTCACTACCAAAAAAAGTCCCCAAATAGTGAATTTTTCTCTGTATCCCTCAGTATGGTGCTCAAAATTAAAAACAGCATGACTTTTTCTGAACAGTTGCTTGCTAGAACATGATACGAATGGACACTTACTTACAAAAAATGCTCTTAAGTAAGAGAGTGTATGTGGAACAAACAGAAGTGTCCTGTCTAGTTTTGACCTACAGCTGGCAGCAATCTGAGGTGCTTCCTGTCCTTTATTATGTCCATCCCTCTCCATCTGGCTACTTGGAGGCTTTTAGGAATTGTCTCTATCATCTGCACTTATCAGCTTGCAAAATGCATCTCAAACCTTCTCAATATGTGACTTTCAGAATTCCATCAGCCACTGCCAGGATTAAAATTCATAGCCTAAGGTTCACAAACTCATTAACCAAACCATATAAAATATGCATACCATTCTGAGTGCCAGGACTATTTCTCAGTTTTATTCCTCCCCCTTTTAGACAATGTCCTTCCTATGTCAGAGCAGACAGTATATGAAAGGGTGCTTCTCTGCCAAATGAATGGTGAACACATGAATGACCAGTGTTTTTCATTGATAAGCCTATACAATTACCAACGTTCTCCCCCACCCCCTGGCCCCACACTGATGACAGTATAGCAAATATCATGCAACTTTGTCACCTTTGGTAGCTGAGCATAAAAGACAGAGCTCTAGATAAGTACTAGTGCCTGGGGACATTCACGTTCTCAGCTTTCCAAGTAAAATGGAAAAGTCAGAATAGACTTAACCTTTCTATTGCACATCCTGAAATACTGCATTTACAGACAGCACAAAGCAAGAGAAGAACAATTTGTTGCAGTGCTGAAATCCAAGGTAGCCTGCTACCCACATTCTCACTCCTGGATTCAGTGCTTAATTGAATTGGGGAAGAAAGAAATTATCAGCTGAATGTTGCATGTTGTATAATTCTTAATTCAAAAGAAGAATGGAAAGATAAAAATTATTTATGGCTACCAGAATCCTGAAGTGTGTTTAATGTTAAGTAATCAGGAGTGTATAAAACTGGAAAAGTTGTGGTCATGAAAAGACTCAATTTGATTATGCACATAAGGAAATATTTTTATGAGAAACCCTTCTGCTTGTTTGCATAGATTTGTGTGTGTGTGTGTTTTCTGTTTTTAAGAATTTATGGAATAAATTATTCAGGTTTTTATACCTGGTTGGAGCTATGTAATGATATGTTTACATGTTGATATGTGATGCTTCAACTTGCAGGGTACCAAATGTTAGGCAACCACGAGATGCCTCGCTTTTAGCATGGAAGTAATTGATGTGCTAGGCCCTTTCAGAGCTGAGACTATAGTAAATGTGAGCAATAACTAGAATCAGAACAAAAACATTGTCATGTATACAAGAATTAAACTAATGATTGATATTTCACGATGTAACAATAGCAATGCATCCGTTAAAATCATTAACGTACTAGAAAATATTTTAATTACCTACCTAACTATACTTTCTCAGTTTAGTACACATAGGTTTGTTCATTAAAAAGTTCCTACCTGCTAACAAGCTCTTATCAGTCATACAAACAATTGTTTAGCAAACTGGTACTTAGATGATTAGCACCAGTTTGGAACTGGGATGACAAATCTTCTTTCTCCAGAAAAATTTTGTGGTACCCACTGAAAAATAGATTCCAGTCATTCTACTGTTACCATCCATCTGAAGAAACCTTAACCTGCACATCTATCCTCATTCTTGTGTTTCCTCTTATTTGGTGGATAACCCTTAATGTGACAAACTGTTTAGAGTCAGCCTATTGCAATCTGATGCTCTTAAAATATTTTCTGTTGCATTAGATATGGTAGTAAATCGCATGGTTTTTACTGATAGGATTATACGAAAATATAATGAAGCAATGTTTTTGTTTTAAGATAATGATTTTACTTTTCTGTCTGGTAGTTTACACAGAAATATCTATTGATTTCAGGATTAAACAATAGGATAATGGCTCTACTACTTCATATTTTTGGAATGATATTGGAGATGACATGCTGTTGGGATTCAGTCCTGACATTGTACTCCTGGAGTCTCATCTTGACCCGGAGTCAAAATGTCAATCAACATTACCAGTTTATAGTGGTTTATATTAAAGTGTTTGTTCATCCCTCTCCATCTTTGTGGTTAAAATATTAAAGACTAAATCTCTTCTAACTTCAAAACCCCATTGTTTGAATCTAGATGCCCAACATCTATATCCCTCATATAACCTAGCATTTATATCAGACTACAATAAGGAATGAGTCATTCTGTTTTGTTTGATGTTTTACCTGATTTTTTTATTTTTTATTTCTTAGAGATTTCACACTGCTTGTTTACTTTCATGGGCTAGTAGAAAGATAATGGGTTAGTAGGAAAATAATGTTAATAAAGCTATAAAATCATCTTTTTAAGTCCTGCTAGTAGGGAGAATTCTGCTGTTAAGAAGCTGTCACAAAGACCCGGACAAAACAGCAACCATGCAGACCCAGATTCATCTCATTTAACTTCAGTGTTTAAACTGAAATGCCTCAGTTCGGGAATAATTGCTCTCCTTGCCTATATAGTCAATGGACAGAGACAGCCAGTTGTAAAAGGTAGCTAAACCCATCTGAATCTGAATTACTTTCTGGAATTCTGCACTAAAACAGACCAATTTCTAACATTAAGGATATGAAGTTAGACGTCTTTCAAGTTTTGGGGTGATGAAAAAACAGAAAGCATATTTCTGAACAAATATTAAATACTCATAACAATGGCAGATATAAAAAAAAAAACCAAACCATCTTTTGTGCTAAGGTAGTGTATACATTGTACCTACAAAACTAGCCCAAAATAGCAATGAAAGCTTTGACTGAGGAGAAATGAACGGTTTTGAGTGTTGGGTCAGTAAGAAGTGCCCGGACTATGGGTAGACTATGAATGTCTCCTCATCCTGGCTGTGGGATGGCTCAGCGTAGTCAGCCATATGTTAGGGAAAATGCTCCTGCCATGGGGTGTCAGGAAAAGATCCTGACCCCCAAGCAGCTTCCTGACTTTGAGTGTCTTTAGGAATAACAGTAAGTGGTGAATTGCATTATTTGCTCCTTAGCATATTCAGGAACTTTATCCTTACACCCAGCATCTCCAGTTAGGTACCATACGCGGGCAAGGCAATACATCTCTCTCCTGTCACTAAAAAAGGCTCACCCAGTTAATATTTAATAGTGCACTTTGGTTACTAAGACAGTCAATCATCTGTTCTATTTGATAAATGTTGGGTTCTTTTGCCCCAAAGTAATGTTATAATTTGTAGCCACTGTAAACAAAGTCACAGACTCTGTGTAGTGTCTAACTTAGTGTAAACACTAGAACAAACCTCCAAACCTGTCTCTTGGCTACTGTGGAAAATGCTTACCTTCAGACAAAAGTTCAGCTGGACAGGACCATGGAGGACAGCTTTTCAGCTCTTTGCAGCACAGTGAAAGATGGCATCTGCCAACTAAAGGCAGCACTCAGGACCCACTGGTTTAATTCATAAAGCCTGTTTCCTACTACTGGCCAGCAAGTTGTTCAAAGTAGTTCTTAGTACTTTCCTCAGATATTGCATGTCTTACTTTTCTAACTACTGCAGTGGGTAACACTTCACCAGAAGTCCTCATCCCCAGGAACCTCTGCTGCTTTCATCCATGCTACTGGGAATTCACCAGTTGTGCAACATATTGCAAGAGTGATAAGCTTTTTGTAGGAATATTTGTAATAGGTTTGCTGGCAAAAGTAATCCATTCTATGAAGTGTCCATCATTTTCCTAAAATGTGCTTCTAGATGACCACTCCTCATGATCAGAAGTAAGAAAAACAATAACACTGGGTCTCAACAAGAAACTGAGCCTGTTTTCCCTTTCTTCTAGTGCCAGACATGTACAAGGAATAGTTAGCTTATAATGCAGAATAATTTCCAGTTTCAATGCAGCACTAACAGTATAACAAATACATAATAAAATAAGTCATTAACTTCATTTCAAAAAGTCATTAGAGGGTAGAACAATGTTTCTTAAGCATTGGCCTAGCCTTTCCTAATAGGAATGCAATAAAAAGGCAGTGAAACCTTTGAAATGATGACAAATTCAGATTTTAAATTAGATGCAGTTTTCTAGTAATGAGGTTAAAACAATATTGGAACAGGTCTACTAGGAGAGCTGGCAGATATGACAATGCTTCAAGTCAGAAAGCAAAATTAAATATCTTTAAAAATTAAATGTTTTCTCAAGTTTCTAATAGAAATTCTATGGAGGATGTGAGAGAGAGTGTGTGTGTGTGTGTGTGTGCGCGTGTGTGTGTGTGTTGGAACAGACTAATACTGGATTGCCTTCTAAATAATTTTGGATTGCATTAATCCCTATATTCTTTTTTGTTCTTTTTTTTTTCTTTTTTTTGCCCCCTTGAGGGCTCATTGAGAGCATAGCAAGCTCCCTATTGCTCTCTTCCACAGGGCTGGTCAGAAGTTTCTCAATGTGATATCAAATTATCAGACTAGATGTGTTCATGAATCTTTCTGGCTTTACTGTCATACAACCAGATGAGCAAGACAGAAGAACAAACAGATTGTTGGTTCATGTCCAGCTCCTATTTCAAGCAATAACACCTAGTGCTTTTAACCCTAAGAAATGCCAAGCTCAAACCTCCTCATAGAAACTAGTTTCCAGGTTGCCTCCTACCTATAGAAATACAATATAGCAGTATGAAAAACCTTCTTTCTTCTAATTGTTTATAATTTTTGCCCTAAATGCCTGAGAAAAATACTACACTGCACATCAAGATCATAGGGGAAAAAAAAAAAAAAAAAAACCAAAACAACTGTAAGGGGTTTTTATGTATTTATTTCTTACTGCTCAATTCCAACATTAGGCAGCAAGCATATTATTGGAAACATTTCCTGTGTCCTTGAGACTTCCAGACTTTACTTTTCTTTGGTTAAACTTTCCAGTCAGTACTCTTCAGGTGGTATACTGCTAAGTGTGTATGGGGACCTCTTCAGTTTTTCCTTAGTATGGTCAAATATACTTGGAGACAAGAGATTGAACTGACAAACTACAGACGACACATTTGGGGTAAATGAAACCTCTCTGCTCATTCAAATGCAAAGGATTGTTATAGCAAATAACATCACAAAAACTGTATGGGAGAAATCAAATTGCTACCATGGACTGAATAAATTTAGATAATACAAGATGGAAGTATTCATTTAACTTTGGGGAAAAAAAGTCAGAATGTGTATAAAACACCTTCAGAAATGATCCAGGGAGCTAAACTCATTGCTGTGCCAGAATGAAAAGTCATGTACTTATTAAGGTTATAAACTTTCTGCAACGATACAATTTTCCTCCCACAGCTTAAGTCCATAGCTTCTCTATATATGATAATTACCTGTGTTAGAGGTAGTGATGAGATAACCCGTCTCCTTGCAAATATTCTCTTCTGCTTCCTAGGTGTTAACTATCTTTTTCTTTCAGACTTGCCTGCCTGAGTAGCGGCAGTAGGTTAAACTCAGAGCAATCTTACCCAATATGAAGTTAGTGTTTGTTGCCTATATCATACCTGAATGAATCATGTGCTAAAAAAGCTGGTGGGGTTTTGTTTCTCTGTTTGTTTGTTTATCAGTTGATCATGTTTCGATCAAATCATTTTACTGCCATTTGAAAGCACTGCTCCTTTTTGGAGCCACCCCAAAAAAGCAGGCATGAACCCCTGTGTTGAGAACTGGATTTATATTTGCCAAAATTAATAAATTATGTAAGAATAAAATCAGTTTCTCCACATTGGAGGCAAGCTGGCTGATGTAGAGATGTCTCATATCTTATCAAATAATGAATAAATACACTTCATATGTATGTGAGCACATGAACATAGGTAGCTGTGAGTGAACCTCTTGCTGTTCCAAACTTAAAAATGCACTTGTCAACTCTATAGCTCTTTGTTTAAATTGCTGCTAGCAGCTTAGTGAGAGCAATTTCTTAACTGTGGTGTAACTAAATCTCCATCCTAAAATGAATGAAAATAAAGTGTGAAAAAATAAATATCTCTTCTGTCAAAAAGTATGAAGTATGCATATATTGTTTGGTGCTAAGACTGTAGGAGGCAGAGTTTACTGAGCTCTGCACAGCACCGTGACTGGTAACTGCTTTGCTCCGTGGACTGCTTTGATAGGTAGGTTTTTCCCTATTAAGTGCAATAGTGTGAAAATGCTGATAATACTGAAGAACATATCCTGCGATTTTGGCTTTTATTCAGCATGGCTAGCTGTGCTATGTAGTGAGGCCAGTTTCAGTAGTGGTTTTAGTTTACTTCATTGGATTTATTAACCTTAATGTAGGGTATTCAAGGAGAAAGGCTTTGTCTAGTGTTTTGTTAAATACTCCACCAGAGTTGACTTTGGTTGGGATTTTTGTGTGGTTCTGTGTTGGGGGAGTGAGGAGGTTGTGTAGTTTTAATTTTTTTTTTACCTTAGCACCACTGCAACTAATGCAGCTCGTGATCTCGGTGGTTAAACAGTTCATGTGCCATTGATGTCTAGTGGGGTGTGAGCCCCGTGGTGAGTGCACCATGGCCTGTGCTTCTAGTGTTTGCCCTTAATGCAGTGTGCAACTGTGAAAAGGAGTGTTTCAGTCATGGCACTATAGGTAGTGTCAATTTAGCTCAGTACAAAGCTGTAGGTGGTTTGCTATGGCTCACTGCACAGCCATTAACCGTATCATCTTTGCTCAGCACAGAACTGCAAGTGATAGTATTTAAACTCCCTGTAACACTGTTAATGATAGCATTCTCATCTTGTCCAGAAAGAAATGTGTAGACAGGCATTCTGACTGAGCCTGTGATTTAAGCGAGGCAGGTAAGGAAAGAATATAGTCTCATCATCTGCAAGAGGATGAGGCATCACTGAAATTTAGCATTGATTTTTAAAGTGATTAAAAAAGAACAATGGATCACAGAGTCAGCAGATTTCAGAATAAAAAGATGAGTATATTCATAAATATCTCCTGACATGAGCACCAGTGTAACTTAGCAGTTCTGAATCCCTCTCTGGAGATGCTGCTTTTCTCTAAGCCCTGTGGAAACTACTCTTAAATGGGGTGCTTGAGCTAGAAGACTGAAGCAAGTGGTGTGAATATTCTCTAACTCTCCAACTGTTGTTCACTTGCCATTGAAGCACTAACCTGCTTAAAAAGTTAAAAGTGGAAAACCTCTCACAAAGGATTTTAGAATGCAAAATATACAACAATAAAAAGTAGAATGAAAACATGCTGAAACAGTAGAGTACAGAAACAAATACTTTTTGCCTCATAGCTAATTTGTGCTAAGATATTATAAAATGAGGTTTGTAACAATCCGTTCTAAATCTTATATCACAAATGGGCAGAAGGGGAGAAGTGAAATGGTTACGTCTGCAGGTACGTAAACCCACCCTGACGGTGTGCACCTGTACTCTGATTTAGTGACCTTGCTCACCTGGGACTACAGGAAACATTACATTTCTGTAGAGTTTACATCTGTGCCTTTAGTTTGCTTTCTATCATGCAGTAGAATAATTAAATTCTGTCTAACATAATTATTGTTCAAAGTATCATATTTTGCTGTTTATAGTATATTTCTTCTTCACTGAATACTTGTTTTTTGGTGATCATTTTAGATAGAAGTTGTGTTTTCCGTTTGCCGGACAGTTCTTAACACTTCTTAGTAGCTAATCTGCTGTGTTGGATTTATCACTTTAATACATTTAACACTCATAATAGAGGTTAAATAAATGATAGTTAGGTCCATAAGTGTGAGAATTAAGCTAAACTGAACATAACAGAAACAATCATTTTAATGATGATTCATCAAATTCCTTCACTTACGTGAAAGCTTGGAAAACTCAAAAAAATTAATAAAACTGGTATTACAAGGGAAAAGGTGTATAGGGAGTAAAAAGCTACATTCTCGTAATTTTTTCCTTTTGTCTCTGTAGTAGAGTTCTATGGCATTTACAAATCAATAATTCTGATTATTTTACGTAATCCAGAAGACACTTTTCAATTACCACTGCTGTTATTCAGTAAAATATTGGAATTCTGCAGAATTTTAGAAAATATTGATTGCACTCTAATTTGGGTCTTGCAGAAACACCACACAAACCATTGTGCGTGGAGTATAATAACACCTCTATTTTAACATACCAAGAATTTCAAAACTTCACCAGTGAACTCAGTTGTAAATTGGTAATCCAGAAAGAATGGTGAAGATCATCTGACTCATTCATGAAAAATTGATTTTATGGCATCTTAGTGCCTTAGAACTATAGAAGAAAACCTGGATGTGGAGAAATACCAAAAGTTAACCAAGTACTTTTATTTATCCATTAGCTATTATTTCTTTCATGTGAAATAAATGACCTAGAACCAACTGTCTTGGCCATTGATGGTGCCAATACCTTTTTTCTTCATTAGTTCCTTTTGCCCTTTGTATTTCAAAACTTCACCTGTAGAAGTTTTTTAAGCTTTGTGGGAAGATGTCAGGTACTGATAATCTGAAAGATAAATTCACTTCTGTTGCATGTGAGCTCAGATACTTACATATACAAGAACATTGTTCTAAATATTATAATATTTCCTCTTGCACATTCTAAATATATACATGAATTAACTCTTCAATTGAGTTACAGTAATTTATTAGAGAGTGCAAGATACAGTCTGTGAATATGTAAACTTTATCAACAAGTAGTGGTGGACTTAAATAATGAAGAAATCAGGGAACTCAAACAGGAATGCCCATAGTGAAATGAACAAGAAACTTGCCTTAAGTTACTTTCATCATTGATTTGGGCATTGCTTACCTCATTGGGTGAAATTCAGTATCTGATTTAGTTTGTCTAACATCTGGTATAGTTTGTCTACATTTAGTTTAGTTTGTCTAACAGGAAAGAGTGCAAGACAAACAAAAAAATCTAAAAGCTGACCAGTTTGTACCTTTAGAATTCTATTGCGTTCTTTATTTTAAGGTTGTATCATCATTAAAGATTTAAGACATATTCAACTGCATCTTTAAGGATGTCAAAAGAAATTACAAATACTTGGTTTGGCAAGATATCCTATGTGTGCTCCATTGCATTTCAGAATTTCCTCTGTTAGAATAGATTTAGGACTGGAAAAAGGTGTGAACCAATGAAAAAAAGAAAATCAGTTTCCTCTAAAACTCTCTCTCAGTTTTCTGTCTTCTGTTCATCATAGTCTTAAATAATTGCTATAACTTATATTGTAGTCTGTGGTAGTTAAGGCTATAAATTTGCATGTCTCCCAACTTGCACAGAGGGTTACTGTGTACTGTAGTGCAATCTGACAGTGTAGTGGACATGACCGACTACCTTTTCTTAACAACATTTTTAAGGTTTGTGGAGTTTTGATATGCCTGTCACAACTTCAGTTCTCCAGACAGTGAAAGAAATCCACAGAGCTTAACACGGGATATAATAATTGGAAGTAATAATAGCATTTTTGTTGTAACTTGTATTGCTCCTCTCAGTTACTACAACTGCTTGGATTTTTAAAATATCTTCTATAGCAATAAGGGAGGATAAATTCCTTTAAAATAATAAAAAAATCTAAGAAAAAATAAGTAGGAGATCTAAAGCAAAAATTTAGCCTTCTACCTGTGTGTGATATATGAAAAAAATGTTCATTCAGTTCAATAGCATTTCCAAGTAACACGCAAGGTCTTTTCTACTTTTAGGTTTCTTCTGGTCAGCTGTTCTTATATTTGCTGCTAAGGTTTTAAAATACCTGTGATAAGAATTTTTATAACAAGCCAAATACTTTTAACAATGAAATATTTTCTGACTTAAGAACGTTTTGATTAAAAACATTTCTGATTCTTAGCAATACTTTAAAAAGGAAACTATCGAGTTACAATAAAATACTTTCCACCTTGATAAAGTATATTTTGTCGTAATTATATAGTTCTGTAATGAACTTTTCTTAATTATCCTCATTTTTACATTACTCATGTCAGTGAAAATGTTCATTTTTGAACACTAATTAATCTTCCAACTAGTAAGAAAGCATATGCCTTTCTACAAAGGCTTCTCATTTCTGACCTGAGTCTTCCTGGAACATTTTTATTATATCTGTTCTTGTGAACTCTTAAATAAATTTCTCCTTTCCCTCTTTTCCTTAAACGCATCCCTCAGTTTTCCTTCTACAACAGCTGGTTAGGGGAAGCCCCATATTGTTTCATTCAGCAGTGTAGGCAAAAAGCTCTTAATTCCTACAGTATTTGGAGGTATCAAATAGAGATATTATTCATCTGCATTAAAATATATAAAGACATAAGTAATTTATCAGACTGGCTCAAGGGAGATAAGTCTTACTAAAGACAGAATTAATCACAGTGTTTGTGGTATTTTCTTGATGTTTAAGAAATGAGAAATTGTAAAATAAAAAAGCTAGTTCTAGTCGCAGCATGCTATTAATGAAGATTTTGTGGCATGAAATAAAAGTAAAGGATTAAAAATAGATCTATGTCCTGTTTCTAAATCCACAAAGAATTTTAATGTATCTGCAGAGAAATTCATCAAAACTGCTTTCCACGGCTCTGATCACAATATTCTCATAATTCATTTCGAAGTAAATTTGTCTAGCATTTGGCTTAATTTATCTAAGAGGAACCAATAAAAAAAATTAGCTCCAAAAGTAACAATTGATGAGTTCATTCATGGTTGGGAGCCTTGAAACTTGTCTTTGCTCTGGTTGTGATACCGTATCTGCAGCATGTGACGTTGTCTGCCCAGGCTACTACAATACTGTGGAAGGATTGTCATGTTTTTGAGAGTCTGTATTCTAGGAACTGGTTGGGTTTGCATTACTGGTACAGAGTTTGACATAATTTTAAAAAGTTCTTGCAGTTGAACCCAGAGAATGTGTTTTATTCCTTGCAGAGATGTTTTTGTTAGCATGGAAGTTGTTTTGTTCTTGTGTCACGTGAGACATGACCACAGCTGGCAGCGATACTAGTAGCAGTTTTCCTCCATCCTATATTTAAATTGCAAATGGCTAAATAGCTAACTTTGCTTATAAGCTTTTATTGTGAATTCCAAGAATCACACACTTGGAGATGATTAATACTCAAGGCCATATGCTAGCTAAGATAAACAAGCGCCTATGTTCTTGATGTAATAATACAGCAAGATTGTAAGTCAAATTTTTAGATTAACAACATATTATTATGCCAGCAGGCAAAGATTTCTGTTAATTAGTTCACAATTAGTCCCTCTTATTTCTAATCTCAGAGTATTAGATATTGATGGAATTAATAGATTGGTAGCTTCATCTTAATGGTGTCAAAGGGGCCAAAATGCAAATAGGGATTGGTTTTAATGGAATTTATTGATTTATGTGCATATGCTATTTAATCAGTTTTGTGCTTGACCTACACAATTTTTTTTATATTTTAGTTCATAAAGAAAATGCAGGGACCTCCTTGTCATATTAGGAAATAATTTGTTGTTTAAAAAAATTTCTCCATCATGCAACTTTCAGGATTTGCCAGTAGAGCTGTTTTTGCCTGTCCCTCACATTATACACCCCATTCTCCTAGCAGCAAGTCTATATTGCCTTTATTCTTGGTTCAAACTGAAGTTAGAAACAATAAACTTCTGGGGCTGTGTTGAAGTATTATGTACTGAGAAGATTCAGAAAATGAGAAATTGTACTACTTAGAGATGCTGGTATAACCTGTTTCAAGATATCTCCGTGATCTTCTTAGGAAACATTTAAACATCACAGATTAATAAATGTAAGATGAAATAATCAGAAACTTTTTTATCTGGACTTTTAAAACAAGCTGGAGAATTTTGACCTGTAGCTCCTGCAACTGCAAAAAGTGTTAGTCAAATCAACTGTTCTAATATCTGTATTCCTGCAACCAGGCCCAATGAGCATCCCTGTAATTCACAAGTAGGGCCAGCCAGTGGTATTTTCCTCTTAGATGATGTAGAAGCAAGAGCATCCTCGTACCAGCATGTACTACCAACTGTTCTTTGATCTTCATTTTGCAGGAATATGAATTTCGGGTACCCCTCTTACCCCTTAAAAAGAAAGAAAAGAAAGCATTAAAAAAAAAAAAGCCAAACAATTGTTAAATAGATAGTGGTCCTTAAGTGGAGTCTGCATCAGACCTTGGATGAACTGAGTAGCCTCGTGAAAATGGCTCGCTCTCTTTCTGTTGGTGATAGAGTGAGCTGAGTCTCATAAGTCAGGCATGTCAGTTACACAGTGTTCTTTTTTTGCAAGATTAAATCAAATCCGTCTATCTTATACAAATGCATTAGTGCAGATTCCTGTAAGATCATTCATCCTCATGATAGATTTGTGCCTAATCACTTCTCAAATCTAATTTCTGTTGCCTTTTCCTGAGCTTTTTAAAACTGACTAATTTACCTTTTTTTTTTCCCCACTGGCGAGTGAGATTCAGCAATTCACAAGAGCATGAGCGTTTTTTTTTCTGTTAATTTTGTTGGATCATACATTCCAAACAATTAAAATAAAATTTACAACACCCTACTGTCTTAACAGTAAAGTAGCTTGCAATGAATTTGTTTTAATGAAATTAAAGCCATAGAGTATGACTGGAGAGTAAGTCCTTTGATACTTACTTGACTTCCTAATAGATACAAGTGTAAAAATCCAAATAGATCATGTGGAAATGCAGATTTTTCAAAACACTAAGGAAAGATTTGGGATAGTATATTCTCAGTTAATCATCCAACTACAAAATTCTAATTATCTCATCTGTGGAGATACAGAGATTTAATTTCTAAAAGATGTTTTGCAGATACCTTGTAAGACTGTGTGTCTGCTATGTTTAACTGTAGACTACCAAACAAAATCAATCTATCTTCCAAACAGAAGCCCTATTTAGAAATGATCCTGAGGTCTATAGGATTTGGTTTTATTTGCTTTCTAATTAAGATGAAGAACAATTAGGGTTTTGAGATTTAATTTTTAAAAGCATTCTTTTATTTAAAAAAGGATGCAGATCTGTTAAAATATTTGTTGCTTCATGGTATACATATATTTGCTTTGCATATTGTCCTTTTACTTAACAGTTTTGAAAATAAGTGAGCATATTTTTACTACATATACTAGGCATCCAATTCAGACACATTAAATTAGAAGTCTGTCCTCTGTTTATCATCAACAACGACAAAAATAACACTCTGAAAGATTATTTTAGGATCCAGGCTGAAAGCCTAATTGGTGCCTATTTTGACCAATTGATTGTTTCCAAGCTGTGTCACTAATTTACAAGGTAACCATAATTTGATCTCATATATAGGATACTAAATTTCCTATATTCCAACCACTTGCCTATTGTGAAAACAGCCTTTCCAAATAAAAGGGTCTTGATAAGTTTAAAGGATATGTGCATACCAAAACTCTTTCTTTTTTTTATTATCCATACCTAGTAGGTAGAACTAGCAACTGCCAAGCTGGCTGTAAGTATTTCTTACTTTGACTTCAGTTTAAATTATTTCATAGAGGATGATCTATTTCCTGTTTCCATGATTTCACTTAGTGTGTGCACATTTGTGTGTTTCCTGGCCCCAAACCCTTATTAATCTTTCTTACTCTTGTTCTTACAGTGCAGTGTAGTTCTTACAGTGCATACTTTTTTACATACCTCTCCTTTTCATGGATCTCTCCGTCTTGTTCTACATAAAACAAGACATTCAGAAACAGTTACTCAAAATCAGACAATTCTTAGTTATGAAATATGAACTTTCTCACATGATGGAAGTGTTAAAAACCTGAGAGCACTTTTCTAGGTTTTCCGAGTTATTCCAATAAGAGTCTCATAATACTTATATTAGCACAACTTTTTGTATCTGCAAGTGCCTAGCAATGCATGTTTAGTGCACTGATACTTCTGTTTTATTTCATTGTCAAGGCTTAGATAAATAGTGTTCTCCTCAGCCATCATTTATTTTCCAGACAAAACAATGGGAATATTTCACTTGTTTCGTTTGGAATTAAAAAAAAAAAGAAATCAGAATAGTATTAATTCATCATATGTCTGTCAGACAGAATTTAGATGATGGTTAACGAAAGTATAATTAGTATTAACATGTTGGATAGACACCTGCTAAAGAATATTTCTCCATTTCTCCTCTTAGTACTTTTTCAGATATTGTAACCACTTTGACTTATTCAAGAATAATGACAGCACTTACAGTGTTTCAGGAGATACAGCAATAACATCATCACAGATTTCTGCACATCAAAGTTTCATGGGACAATTTGGATAGATCAAGCATGCAATTCACTATTATTTGATAAGTCAGCAAATCAAATCATCTGCCATTGTATTATATATAACTGGCACTGCCTCTCCCACTGTTGCTTCACAGTTATTGAGAATATTTAGGGAAAGCAGAAGCATGGGGTGTTAGTAGATGTATAGTTTCCAACTGATGTTTCACCTTGTTTCCCAGGTTTGTCTCTTCTTGTCATTCTGTTAATTTTTGCATTCCTTTTCACATCATCTCTGTAAGTGTGAACCCTCAAAGTGAGCAGCACAACTGTTTGACAATGACAGACTAAGTAAATGCTGTTAAATGGGTTATATTTATAGGAGTGGAGTCCTTCAACCAGATTTTAGGAATTAACTGAAGAGCTTAAAAGCAAGAGCATAGTCTTCCTTGACCCCCTGTATTATAAAAAAAAAAAAAGAAAAGAAGGCACCCGAAGAAAGTTCTTCAACCAAAATTAAGATGCCAAAATTATCCTGTGGCAATCTGTCCCTCTTTGCTCACTGTCAAGGGTGTGCATAGTGTTTAGTCATGCAAATAAGAAATGTGAATTAGAAAAATAAAGTGAGATGGGCTTATTCCAGGCATCAGCCTATAGGTCCAGTACTTCTAATGCACAAGCGACTAATAGCAGGTGAAGAAGTACAGGAATCCAGATTGATATTATTACTGATGGATTTTTTTTATATATAACTATAATCTTAGAAGTCTAATTTCTCAAACACAGAATTCCTCAAAACCAGAAACTGAATTTCTTCTTCATCTCAGTCCTTACTAGTAAGACTGGCCGTCAGAAATTCAATGACCCAGAGATGAGAGGGAAAGTCTGGAGCAAGGAAGATATACCCTTGGTGGAATGGGATCAGGTTAGAGAATACTTAAGCAAACTGCTTAATTTAGATGAGAGAATAATTGAGCAAACTGCATATACATAAATCCATGGGACCGGATAGGATGCACCCATGAGGTGTAAGGGAGCTGGCTGATGTCATTGTGAGGCCACTTTTGATTATGTTTGAATAATCATGGTGATTGGGAGACGTACCTGGGGTCTCGTAGAAAGCAAATGTCACTCCCATCTTCAAAAAGGGCAAGAAGGACCCAAGGAACTACAGGCCAGTCAGTCTCACCTTGATCTCTGAGTAGGGGATAGAACAACTGATCCTGGAAACCATTTGCAGGCACATGAAGGACATGAAGGTGATCAGGAGTAGTCAGCATGGATTCACCAAGGGGAAGTCATGCTTGAACAACCTGATAACCTTCAATGATGAAATCTTGGGAACCTTCTACTGGCTTGATAGATGAGGGGAAAGGAGTGGGTATTGTTTACCTTGACTTCAGTGAGGCTCTCTATATAGTCACCGTAAGATCCTCATAGGCAAGCTATTGATGTATAGGCTGGAGGAGCAGACAGTGAGATGGATTGAAAACTGGCTGAATGGCCAGGGCCAGAGGATGGTGATCAGGAACGCAATGTCTAGTTGGAGGCCAGTAACTAGCGGTGTACCCCAGGGGTCAAGACTGGGTCCAGTCTTGTTTTACATCTTCACTAATGGTTTGGATGATGGGATAGAGTGTACCCTTAACAAGTTTGCTGTTGACACAAATCCACGAGGACTAGCTGAGAGGGTCATGCTGCCATCTAGAGGGACCTCGGCAGGCTGGAGAAATGGTCTGACAGGAACCTCACAAAGTTCAACGAGGAGAAATGCAAAGTCATGCAACTAGGGAGGAACAACCCCAGGCACCAACATGTGCTGGGGGCCACCCACCTGGCAACCAGCTTGGCAGAAAAGGACCTGTGGGTCCTGGTGGACACCAGGTTGAACATAAGCCAGCAACGGGCACTTGCCACAGAGAATGCCGATGGTATCCTGAGCTGCACTAGGCAAAGTATTGCCAGCACTGGTGAGGCCACACCTAGAGTGCTGTGTCCAGTTCTGGACTCCACAGTACAAGAGAGACATGGGCATACTGAAGGGAGTCTAATGAAGGGCCATGAAGTGGAGTATCTCTCCTATGCAGAAAGGCTGAGAGAGCTGGGACTGTTCAGCCTGGAGAAGAGAAGGTTCAGGGGGATCTTATCAATGTCTATAAATACCTGAAGGGAGGTCCCTTCCAACCTCAGCTATTCTGTGGATTAATTAATCAGTACTGCAGCAGGTTAAGACAGTCAAAGACTTCAAAAAATCGATGTAGGCACCAATGAGTTTGCCAAGAAGCAGCAATCATATGCCATAAGTTGTTTTCCTTAACAGAAGGATGCATGCAACAGACCCGCTATGGTTTAATCTTCCTTATGCCTCATGTCGTCTTCTTCTGTGGATATTAGTTTCTTTCTCTGGGCCTTTCTTTGCTCTCAGACAAGTCAGCAGATGTTGGGCATTAAGTTTGCTAGCTAGACAGGCATTACTTCTGCCAAGCAAAGTGAGAAAACCTTTTTTCTTTTGTTAGTTGACCTTTACGTATATGATAGATTAGGTGTAGCAACTTTTTACCATTTCCTTCTCTCTTTCTCACTTCTCTCCCGTCTTCTTTTTTCATACATTTTCTTGCCATCTCATTATTAGACAAAGCATGCTTCCTAATACTGCTATATTAGCCATTACATTAGTCTACCCATTTGACTTGTTGTCTTCAATGCTTGTAAAATACCTTGTACTGACAGTAGAATACTAAAAAGCTTAGTAATTCTACAGACTAAGGCTTTGTAGTTACGTATTTTCTAATGTATGCAGCGGTTATTTTTCCCTGTCTTGCTTTGGGGTCTCTAGGTGCTTAGCTTGAGAAAACAGAAAGGAACCTTGTATGAATTTAGAAGTACTATTATGCAGAGTGCATTAACTGAGGTTTGCAACAGTTTGCTGTTGTGAAACAAAAATTCTTTGGAGATTTGTTGGCACTAAATACAACAGCAGAAATATCACCAGCAGCATGTTCTTTACATTCCCAGTGGAACCCAGAGGAACTCTGGCTGCTTTCCTTCCTCATTTACATTTATTTTCTACTTGTTCAGCAGAGTTCAGAAAGAAGAAAAAAATTCAGTTTACACAGGTATCTACATTGTTCTTGGACTTTTCCTGAAGAGATTGTAAAAATACATGTTGATGCTTTGAACCTTTTTTAGCAAGAGGAACAGGAAGGGAAATAAATTCTATATCTACAGATTAACGATATTCATCACAGAATACAAATGTTTATAATTCAGACCTTTTTTGTCTGCAGCCTATTTTGTAAGGAAAAAAAAGTGCATTTCCATTTCCTCTGTATCTTTTAGGTATACTTTTCATTAATCATTTTTAGCTATAATTTGTATGTGTATAGTTGTGTGTATTTGTGTGTGTATGATTTAGTTTGTTTTTCTTGGGTGGGAGTTTTGTATATTTTGGTATATTTTGGTTTTTTGGTATTGTATTTTTATTTGTATATTTTGGTATAGTTTGGTATATTTTATGTATGTTTTCTAACTTTGGTAAGTTTTAAATAAAATATTTTATCTCCATTTTTCACAGACATGCAAGAATTGCAAATACATGAAAATAAGAATCGAACTGTCTCCCTTGTAGACCCATTATGCCTTCAGCAAGACAGCTTTTGCAGCACAAATGGTGTCACAAAGTTATCAGGAGTTACATAGATTTATGTGGCTGATTTAGTGTGATGTTGTGTTTCACATCCTTTGTAATGACATGATCACCCATCAAAAAGAGATGAAAGTGTCAGTATTGTGACATTGTTGTACAGTGTCATAACACCTTGACATAATAATCTCTTGCTGTCGAAGAAATACAGATGGTTTGGCCTTTAATTAATACATTATTCCTAGTCATAAGGACAGCTTGGATTTTTAATTCAGCCCCTCTCTACTTTATAATTCCTGATTGTCCTTTTAAAAAACCCCACAACAGTAGGTTTAAAAGCTTTCTTTTACAGTGCTTATACAAAAAGAAGAATATATTCTGGACTGTAGTCAGATGATGGACTGTAATGCCCTCAACAGACCATAAAAGTACTGCTAAAATAAATGTTCTTGATGGTACAAATAATTTTTTGTCAGGAACCTAGATAAATAAATAATGTTTGCTTTGAGTTCCAGTTCTGCTATAAGTGTTCTTTTCTCTTAGAGTACACTAAAAACTACATGAAGCACTATATCATAACTGTTATATCAGTGCTGTACTGATTCATAATAAATATTCAAAGTTTTCCCATATTTTGACACAGTAGCAGAAGATCATGTGAAGTTTCATCTTACAGACCCTGGCATTTTCTAGATGTATTGCCAAAGGAATTTCCCTAGGATGAGAAGATATGGTTGTTTAAGTCTCAGCGTAAACCCACTGAACAGAGACCACACTGATCAGAGAGCATACAGAAGTTTGTGGTACCAAATGCTGGTCAATTGTAAATGACATTGACTGAAAAAAATTCTTTATTATCTCCATGATGTCACATGTTTTCTTAGAAAAATGTAGAGAGGGCTATGGCGTCAAAATTCAGATCTGTTCTAACCAGGTTTCCTTTTCTGTTTTTCATCATTTCCAAAACACAATTTTGCGGAGGCAAGTTCCCCTCCTTAGGTGATTGTGATGGGTGGCGGCTAAACACATATCTGTATACAAAGAATTGTGACCACCTGGAAAACCGCCAGCACAAAGCAGGGCTGTCTTCAGAGTATGGCTCCTATGCGCTATACATTCTTCTGTGGTTTAATTATTTGAATACAGACACCATTAGCCCAAGTAACAATACCAAATGTGCCAAAGATGTTTAGTTATTTTGCCATAAAGTATTTTTTCATATTAAAACATACGTTGTTTTCTGGTTGGTTGGTTTCTTTTAAATTTTTAAAAAGGCTTGCCAGTGAAAATGCAGAGACAGAAGAAAAACATAGAATCATAGAGCAATTCAGATTGGAAGGGACCTCTGGAGGTAATCTAGTCCACCCGTCTGCTCAAAGCAGGGGTAATTATATCAAGATGCTCAGTCAGGGCTATGTCCATTAGAGTCTTGAAGACTTCCAAAAACAGACATCCCACAGACTCCCTGGGAAACATGTTCCAGTATTTGAACAGTCATGATAATATTTTTTTCTTTATAGCTAATGCAAATTTCTTATGTTTCAACTTGTGTCTGTTACCTCTCCTCCTATCATTATGCACCTTTGAGAAGTCTCCATCATCTTTTCTGATCAAGTGGTTGTGGATAGCATAAGGTTTCCTTTTCAACTTCTATTCTCCAAATTGAACAGTCCCAGCTCTCTCAGCCTTTCCTATCAAAGAGATATTCAAAGCCCTTAATCACCTCCATGGCCCTTCTCTGGACTCGATTCTGTCTGTTCGTGTCTCTTTTGTACTGGGGAGCCCAGAACTGGACACAGTCTTCCAGGTGTGTCTCACCAGTGCTGAGCAGAGGGGAAGGATCACCTCCCTTGACCTGCTGGCAATGCTCTGCCTAATGCAGCCCAGGAGGCTGTTGGCCTCCTTTGCCACGAGGGCACATTGCTGGCTCATGGTCAATTTGTCACCCACCAGGACTTCAAGGTCCTTTTCTGCCAAGTTGCTTTTCAGCCAGTTGACTCCAGCCTGTCCTGTTGCCAGACATTATTCCATACCAGATGCAAGACTACATGATATAGGTAATTTAGAAGCCGCTGTGTGTCACATACAGATGTGCAAACAGATACAGATAGATCTCATCTCCCTTGCACAATTAGATTCAAATTTGTTTGCAGTCTGTAAATGATGTTGCTTTGTGAGCACTGTATAATGTTTTAATTAGAAGGTCCTGCAACAGCAGGGAGAAATTTAGAGGGTCAGAGGGATATTCTTGTACTTGCTTTTAAGTTCTTTTTCCCTCTGAAAGTCATATGAAATTATTGTCCTAAATTAGTTTGAAAATGTGATTTAGGTTTTCAGGTCATTCTGATATTTTTGGGCTTAGAAAAAATGAAGCTCCTGGTTTACTTCCTTCAAGTAATGTGCATAACAGTTGATATTACTGCTTTCTCCTCATTCTATTTTTATACTCATCATAATTTTTCCTGTGCTTCAAACTGTTTTCCTGTTCTGATGCTTTGGTTCCTATTTCAAAGTGCTCATGCTAAATGTTTCTGTCAAGGCCATCAATTTCAATTAGCCAAAGGCTCGTCGTAATATTATTGATTTCTCTAACATAGCATCTTGCTATTCCCCTAAAATCACAATGTTTGTTCATCAAACTTCACCCTGAATTTGTGATAAGATTAGCCAGCAAAAGTAAGAGATGTCCCTCCATATCTGGATGTTACATGCCTCTTAACAGGGTTCTTTTCAGGTCTGAGTTTTGTGTAGTGCCAAGCACACTGTCACCATATGAAAAGAATTAGGACAACACACAAGTATGCTCATCTCTACCTCTTTTATGAGTCAAGGCCTGCTGAGAATAATAGTTTTTCACAATTTGTGACCAATGTTCAAGCATGGCTTAGTTACAAGTGGTCAAAGAGTCTCTAGATTTAAACTAGTCACAGAGCAATACTTGTTCACACAAGAGGATCACCATGCACTTTGCTATAAAGTGGAGATTAACAACTGCTCAAACCTTAAATATTAGCAGGGTTGCAATGTACAAGCAGACATAAATGGATGAATACTTTTCAGCCCTTGTCTTCCTTGTGTGGGTGTAAATATGTTATGCTGTGTCAAGACATAAGGTTAGTGTAATGTCTGTTAATCTATGGCTTTATTCATAATTTACATTAAGCTGTTTGTAGGTGCAAAGAGATGTAACATGAGTGCAATGATTAAGGAAATAAGAAGAAAAGGAAAAGGATCATTGGCTGGAACGTGTGCAGTAATAAGATTATTTTGATGTTCCATTTTGATATAGGTTAACCTAGTAGAGCTGGTTATACTCTGTTATATGTATTTGATTTTTAGAATAACTCAACATATTATTGTACATTTAAAATGTAGGGTAACTGATATTCTGAAAATCTGTTTTTGTTCTTGCCTAATGTATGTTACCTCATTTTTTATGACATGATTTTCATTGATTTTGTGTTCATGATTCATTTCAAATCTAGCTAATCCCCAATAAAAATAAGTAGAGCTCAGGGGAACAATATTGGCATTTTATATGGAGGACTTCACTTTGCTGTTGCAGTTGGGAGGGAGATATTATATGACCAAGTTAGAGCAACACAGGTCTTGGTTTATTAAAAGCAAAGGTGGTTTTGTTGAAAATCATCATAGTGCTTTGGGAATCTAAATCGCTCTTGCCTAGGAATTACTGTAGCTCAGTGAAATAAAAATATCTCAGTATGGGTCTACTGCCTTTAAAATTTCATCAAATGAAGGGAAAATGTTGAGTAATTGTTAGACAATGGCTTATAGAATACTTACTTATGGTACCTAATTTTGTCTTTTATGACTTAATTGGTGAATTTAAGAGGTTATTGCTATATACATGACCTATTAATTTACTTCCTTTTGTAGATTATTACAGTGTTGGTTCTTTTATTTGAATTTATCACTTGAACCATTAACATGTGTAAGTCCCCATGATACAGGGCATAAATTAGATCATGATATAAAGTTCCCTTCCTTTGGGGCTTACTGTTACTTAATATTTAATATTTAATGCTATTGTGTTGGACTTGGCACTTGAGTCATTTCCTGTGTTACTGTACATTTCCTTTTCTGCAGGAGTGCCCTTGAGGTCTTGTGATTTGCAGGCAATGGGGACTTTCTATCAAGGTTTTGACCAGTCTTTTAATTATTTATCATGTCAAAGATTCTCTAATGTTTTTATTGCCCCCTCGTGGGCCATTTACTAAAAAGCAATTTGCTGTTTTAGAGATAAATTAGCTTTATTTTGGCTTGTTCTAGTACACAGCAAAAGAAAATGGGCTTTTTTCAGATCATCAGAGATCATACTAAATTCTGCTGCCCTCATTTTTCACATTCTTAAAAGATCTATTTTTGGCCTTGTTATTAACAACAAACATCTTGACATTTTAATACTGCAGTTACCTTTTTCTAAAGCCTATAGATAAAAGATGAGGTGAACTATTACAATTTGTTAGGTTGTTTAGCATTTAAAGACTTTTTTGTCTCACTGAAAGTCAGGTCAGAGCTGGACAAAACTGACTGTTGGGCTGCACATGGCTAATGGGCAGTACAAGTTTATGTCCTCTGCTTGGTCTACTACATGGGACTTGTATTGTGCCACAGGGGAGAAGGGCTTTTGTCCAGGCTAAATCCACAGATGTGGGAGGAAACCAGCTGGGAAAGATCTTGACCCATGTCATGGGTCATGCTTTGACATGCCTAATCCCATTCCTTGCTGAAACAGGGTGGTGAGTTGTCATTGCACTTTTCAACTGGGCATCACTTCCCTTTCCTTCCTCCCCCTGAATAATATAGTACAAATCCTGTGAGTGTAATCATATGAAGATTTTGATATGAAGGATCAGGTTGGGTTGCCTTGGATTAGGCCTCAGTAAGTAATGCTGCTCTCTAGGGTGTTTTCTTCTTGCCCCTGAATTGAAAGAGAATCTGTAGTTATTCTGTTTCTAAAGTGGCTGAAGTCAGGTGGGGTGAACCCGGATGGGAGGCCCAGACTTGGTTGGTTCCAGAAGGTCCACTTGAAAAATTCTCTCTGCATGCATAAATCAAAAAAATAGTGTTTCTTTTGGTTTTGCTTCCCTTTACTGCTCCCCAAATTAACTACTTGAAAACCAACTGGAGACTTACAAAACAAGGCTAGGCTAGTATTGTGCTTCTAACCTCATATTAAATTAATGAGGCATTTCATCTATGAATGAAATGGGGCTGAAAGATAATTTACTTCTTCAGTCAGTTATTTCCAATATACCTGTGTTTCAGTGTCACTGTTTGCTCTATGTGCAAATATGTGTCTGTGTTTATGTATGCAAATTGACTTTTTCTTTCTCGGATGAAGCGTATTATGTAAAACATTAGTCATAAACTACTTGTATGCAAGTAGCTTTGTGATACACAATGATTAACTTTTTTACTCTACTTCACACGCCACTTTGCAGTTTATGGAATAATTTTGATACTGTGTAGATATTAGTATGAATTTACATTTATATAGGGCATTTCATGATGGAGGGTCATAAATGTGCTTAGAGACTCAGCATGCCTGTATGACAAGTACTCAGAGGTAACTTAATTCACTGCTGAAATGTACCAGCTCTTCACGTGTACATCAAATTTCAGTATCTAAGTATTTCTAATGCTCCTATCTTCAGATTACAGCATCCTCCACAAAATTTATGTAACTGTATTATAAGAAGAGTGGAATTCTACTCACTATCCTAGTCTTAGGTCATTTAACAAGCTAGTTTAACCTTACTGGCTAAACTGTTTGAAAATCTGTTTTCTGGCAAAAAATTGTAAAAAGATAAGAGTACAGAGTCAAATCTTGCCTGGTCAGGTTTCTCTTGTTCTCCAGGCAGCAATTTCCATCAACATTAATGGGTAACAGCCTCCTACCAGAAGGTAGGCTAAAATCCTGTACTCTACGTGTAAAGCTGAGTATGGATGAATAGCAATTGCAACAGTAGAGCATTGAATATCTCTACTTGAAACTGCTTCAGAGGGATTTAGGCAGAAAGTAAATATACACAGGACATTTTTGTTTGTTTGTTTCAGGAAACTAATGATATTATCTACATTTGTATGAAAAGTGACAACAGCTCTCTCCTTAGCCTCAGTCCTGAAAGTGATGTAGACAGAGAGAGGAATTACATTTAATTAAAACTACTGGTAACATAGATTTATACATGCAATAAAATACTTGGAAGGAAGTCTCCATGTTTATCTTTCTCTTTAAGAATTAAGAACTACCATGAGTTTCATCTTTCCAGTGCATGGTGATATACATACAAGCCAGCAAAATACATCTCTGCAACTGTCCTAGTCACTCTAGATGCCCAGTTTCCCTTTTTAATGTATTTATATAATCAGTATTTTAATTCTCATCCATGTCATGATTACTGTGGCTTTTAACTTCAAAAATCAAGAATCACTGTATAATACAAAGAGACCTGAGGACTACATGGTTTTCAACTGACTTTTTCACCATTTTCTTTTCCTCAGTGGTTTGTTTTTTGGTTTTTTTTTTTTTACTTTAACAGGTGTACATCCTTCTAGCCTTCGAGTCCTACCCGTCTCTCTGCCTGCAGAAATATTTTTTTTGCCAGGTGAGATTTAGATTAGACATTAGGAAAAATTTCTTCGGACAGAGTGGTGAGGCATTTGAACAGACTGCGCAGGGAAGTGGTGCAATCACAGTCCCTGGAAGTGTTCAAAAAACATGTGGATGTGGTGCTTGGGGACGTGGTTTAGAGGTGGACCAGGCAGTTAGGTTAACGGTTGGACTTGATGATCTCAGAGGTCCTTTCCAGCCTTAATGATTCTATAATTCTATGATTCTATATTGGTTCTATCTCTGGATCTGTTGTTCCTTTCTTTTATCTGTACAACCTTAATTTCTGTTGCATCCATTTCCAAACGTCAAGGTATTATTAAAATGCTGTTGGTTTGGAAGACATTGACAGATCAGACTGTCTAGAAAAACTGGGGGGGAAAAGGCAAATATGATAAAGAAAGAGTAATGGGAAGCTTTAGATGCAGCTGCCATGCCTGAGATGTAAGTTGCAATGCTACAGGTAAGTACGCAAGGGGGTGGTATGTTACAGAGGTACCTTACAGTCTGGGAGTGGTACATTACACAAAATGATTGAGAAGACAACTCTTAGGTATACCAGGTACCTCAGTCATCTGAATAACAGGAATATGTGTTTTCTGGATTTTTTCCTGTGATTTTGGGCCCTAGCTGTTCTTATTCTTGAAAATTTCTGGGAAAGATTTGTACATATAGAGACCTGCCAATTTCAAACTCAGGTTCTGAACACTGAGAGACAAAGAACATCCCAGACTTTGCAGAGCTTACAATTGGTGCGAGCAAGTAGACAATAAAGCACTAATTGTACGGAAAAAATTGAGGGTTTTCTCAGTTGGGATTTTGAATATGTAGCAATGATGGTAAAGGCATGATTATTCCTAACGGAGGTGTTGTTTAGAGGATATTTATAATTAGACAGAGATTTTTCCAGTGCTTTGTACTGTCCAATTTGTTCATTTTGATGGAAGAATCAATAGTGCTAGCCACAGTAACTGGGAAAATTAGTAGCAACTAATATAACACAATATGCATGTCCTCCTTGTTATAACTGGCATTTAGGCATGGCCTTGGCACAGTGGCAGCACATATGCAGAGGCTGGAGACTCTGCAAACTGACAGCTGTTTAGATTTTGATCATTCTTCAGTTTCAAATGCATTCAGTGTAGCTGTGAAAACAGATGAGGAGGCAGGGAAGCTCTACAAATGACAATGTCCCTGATAAGGATAAGTATCTGACTGCTAATTGAAGGAATATGTGCATAACTTCTGCGAAAGCCAATCTTGCTGTTGCTCTCAAGCTGTTACTTAGGGGCTTGAAGATTTCACTTAACTGCAGTCATTTTTACTGAAGCGTTAGAAGTACAAAAGCTACAGATGAAAAAATATCTCAAATTAAAACCTGAAACAAGTTTTCTTTTTTTTTTGTTTTCTTTTATTTTACAGAAAGAACTTTTGTTTTACTAGAGAATGTGAAAAGGGAGAAATATCCTTAAGAAAGGATGAAGAATTTAAATTAGAAATTATTTTTGCTCTTTCTACTTGTTTCTACTTTTAGAAAATGAATAAATGTTGTGGTGATACTGAAGTAGGGAGGCATTTGTCTATGTTGGAAATCCCAGATACGGGAGAATACAAACACTCAAACACACCTAATCCATTAATCATCCCACAGCACAAAAGAAAGAGAGGAAGATCTATGAAGATCTTGCCATGTTATTCTTGTGATATAAATGAGCTTTTCTGGAGCCATATACCTCAGCATTTATTAATTCACGTTGTGACCACTACTTTGTTCCCAGCTCATCTAATCAGCGAATGACTTTTTATTTTCCAGTGGCCAATGTAAAATGAATGAATGGCTTGTCCTAAGTACAGCTTTTACTACATTTCCAAAAGTATTAAGGCCTTAGTTTTTGTTATAAAGCTGTATCAAAGAACAGGCAATTTACTGGTTTCACTTTAAGAGTTGTTCTGGCATTCGGGGAGATGGTATGAGGGAGCAGACAGGAGAGAGAGAGGGAGTGTAAGAACTAAAGACATATTCTTACAACTCTTGGCCTGTTCTCTCTTAAAGAAAAAGAAGACACCAACACAACATTTGGAATTAGATGGCATGTTTTATAGCATATTGCACTATGAAAGTTAATGACTGGAATCACTGCAATGGCTATAGTTCAATAGCATTTATTAACAAAGTTCTGGAAGTTGCAGTCTACACTGGGACTGATCTAGAAAAGTCTTCAGAATCAAAGGCAAATGCCTGATGGGTAATGTCCCTTTCAGCTGTATTTCTAGTGATTAACTGGGAATTGAATGATATACAGGATCCATCTAGGATGTTACATACTGACTGAATTCCATCATAGAAGTGATAACAGGTATGTGACATGATTCTGCTGAGGAATGGATGTTGGAAAGGCAATACGTTACAGAATATAATGTTTGTATACTTCTAAATATATCTTGAAGTAACAAAGAGCACTTAACGCTACTTAGTTAATGATATTATCAATTTACCATAGGTTTTTAACATCAGAACTAGTACTTTTATTTTTATCCTCAGTTGCCATTATTTCTATAACCATTTAGGTGATATATACATCTGCTCTTCACTTTTCACAAAGGTCTAAGTTCTGCACTGCATAAGGAATGAATGAAGGAAAAGGTTGTCCTTGGAAGCAGAGGGAATTCTCAGTTCCTTCTATCCATCAACACTGTTTAGACTTGCAAATAATGTGAAGAAAAATTACTGTCTAGATTTGTGGCCAGGCTGGCATATATGTAAAAGTTAGGAAGGAAAATAAGTCAGCTGAGATGTCAGTCAGAAGCTGTTTAAGCAGTAATGATAAAGAGTATGAAAGAGTCTGTTCTAATTTTAATTAATGCTAAGGGGACAGAAGGCAAAATTCACATTATCATTCTGAGTAATCTTGAACATTCATTGTTTTCTGGCAGTCTTAGTCAGCAGCCTATTTGAATCAGTCAGTCTTAGAAAATTGTATTATGATATATTGGTTTGATCACTTTCCTAAATCTGTTTGGAACACAGCCATCATTTAGTAAACTGCAGAACAAAAGCATCTAAAGTACTTCACGAAAGAAAAAGAAAGAAAAAAGAGTAGATAAAATACACCAAAAATGTAAATTTCATATCTATATACCAGTAAGGAATATAAAGTCATGCCTGAGTGATCAAATGTGATTTTCCTTTGTTGATATTTGAAACAAGTCCTACAAGTGCCATATATTCTTTAATCCATCTTTGAATAGAAAGCATGTTTTATCATAGTAATCAGAATGTACCTGGAAAACTTTATGTTGAGATTCACCTTGAAAGCTGTGCTAACAAATTGTGCTAAAACAGCATAAACAAACAAATCATAAAACTGCACCGCTTCGCTTATGTAGCAGTCATCTGATATCTTAAAGGGTTAAAAACAGCAAAAGAAAAGTTCGCAGAGCAAGTCCAAGTCATTTGCACAGTTAATTTGTTTTTGCTGAGTCCATTTTTCAGTATTGATTTTTGATCTGGGAAATACATTGCAAGGAGCTGGAATTTTTGCAGCTAAAAGCAGTTGCTTTGCTTTTTTTTTTTTTTTGTTTATTCCAGTGTGGACAGTGCATATCTTCATACAGTTAAAATTTGTGAGGTTTTTTGAAACAGAGGAAGGAATGTGAAGTAATTCAGGGTTCATTTTGTAATAGTTTGTGGATACCCAATATAGAAAAATAAACCTCGAAATCCCAGGTGAGCCTTTGCCTAAACTTCTGAATACTTAGATTCTGGGTGCAGATACTTTCTATCAGATCTAACAGTCCACATTGTGAAAAGGAGCAGCGAAATAACTCGCTTGCATCACAGCCCCATAAGGACTTCCCAGGGAGCTATTCCCTTGCCTGTGGAGCCTGAGCTGGAAGAGTTCAGGACTTGGGTCCCAGATAGATACAATGCCAGCCTGACATGAAGCAGGAAAATTAAAACTGTAATAATTAAAATTGTTTTAAGATAGACTAGAACTGAACTTTTGCCTCATCTTCTCCCTCGCCAGAGTGATCCTCAGTGACTAAGCAAGGAAGTCTTTCCTTATCTTTCCTGGGACAATGGAATATCCCATGGCAGCTGGAGCATCTTTAGCAGCAGAGATTGATATAGGTTCGTCTTGAATGTTTTTGCCACACTGTTTAGAGCAGCCCTGTCAGAGGTGATAGGAGTTCTTGTGCCCCCAAAGTACAAAAAGCAGTTTGAAACTTTCCTAGTGAATAAAAGACAGGAATCTATTTCTTGATCATTGTTTCATTTCACAAGAGAGAGCTGATTCAGCACTGCTCTGCAGAGGACAGTTTATGGCTCCATCCCAAGCCAGAGCCAGATACCTGTAACCAGGTGCACCAGTGAATCTTTTACACTAAGAATAAGGTCCCATTTCTCTGCCTGGAATTTCTTATTTCTTATGTTAAAGAGTTTTGCGCTCTGTCAGCTGTCTTTTATAGCTCCTTTTTTTAGAGAAGTATCTCCCCATTCTGTTCATAAAGTTCAGGACATCAGCTTAAAAGTTTGTTTCCTTGCAGTTTGTACAGAAATTTCTGGAAAATCTTTAGTGCCATTTAATCTAAATAAATGATTACAACTATATTTTATTATTCTATTGTGCCTGACAGCACAAAAGCATATTCCAAAGAGATTAAGGCTTCCTTCTTAGCAACCAGGTTTATTGGGAGAGGAAACGACAATTTTAGTTCATAAAAAATTACAAGGATTTGCAATGAAAAATATAGATCAGAATGAAAATTAAATTTAAAATTTACAAGCCAGAGAATAGCAAAATAGCAAGTGAAACACTGTTAAAGCATTGAATGATATGTGGGAGACAAATTTAATACGTTTGATTTCAAGTTTCACAAAACTTGGCAAGTAATCTACTCAGCAGTATTCATTCTGGAATATCTCCATCTCATGCCCCAGTGTAATCAGGTTTAGCCAAAATATAAAACCTTCATCAGGAGAAACTGTGGGATATCGACCCTAAGATATTTATCCTAAGCAGCTGTGATTCTTCCCTGAAGATGAGATACTTCTGTTCACAATCTTTCTCTGCATAAAATGGATCAGAGACCTGAATACAGGTCTGCACTGCCTACATACCCTGCATGTAGCAATGGCCGTGTCTGACTCTGTTTCATCTTCGAGTAAAAAAAAAAAATAAAAAAATAAAAAAATCTGATTTGAAAGACCTTGCCAGGAGTATGTTTTTCAAAATTGGTAAGTTTCTGTGCAACATTTCAGTTCTGATTCGTTGATGGTTTTAGTCAAGTGCTACAACGAAAGCCTGACCAATGAAAGTCACGATGATTATCAATGATTATCAGTAGCAGGTGCGTGGAGCCAACAGAGAGGCTCTTACAGCTACAAGCTTTTGAGTATATTAAGAATTCTTTGGGAATAAATGTTGCCCGTTGGTTACAACAGTGAGGGTAACACTGCGAGAGGTGCTGTGTAGCAGGCTTGCCACAGTGTTTTCAGCACTATTTTGACTGGAGTTTTCCCACAGAAGTAATTGGAAACCTATAAACTGTCTGCATTAATTCTTAACATTAACAGTATTGATGATGATGGCAAATAACTGTAACATTCATTAGTTTAGACAGGAAAACAGTGTTCAGCAATATTTTCAAAAGCCATGCCTAAATTGTAAGACATTAGTCAAACTGTCAGCAAAGATTCAAGCAGCACCTGCTGCTGACATTTAACATTATCAAGTTAAGACAAACATTATGAGGAAGAAGAAGAAAACAAAATTACTGTGTTACTTACTGTGTTACTTACTGTGTTACTTACTTACTGTGTTACTTACTGTGTTACTTACTGTGTTATTGTTTTGCAGTATTGTCTCATATAAATGTTGTGCTGAAAAAAACAGATTTGGGGAAAAAAAAAATAGAATTAACTTTTGTCTTACAAAGCTGAAAGGTAAACTGGAACTGTCAGGAGTTCATGACAATTATAAAGTAAATGGGGAGAAAGGACATACTACGTTGGTTCCCATTTAGAAGGTTATCCACATAAAGAGCTGTCTAGTTCAGCCTGGGTGTGCTTATCAAAATGCCTCCCTTCAGGATGCCAGTAACATATCATCTATCAGCACAAAATGTGCAAACAACTATGCTGCCACTTTTTGACTGAAGCATTTCCAAACACAGGTGAGCACTATGTTATATCTATATCTTAAGTTGTTTCTCTGTGGATCCTTGTTCAGGTGGAATTTAATACTGTTTGCATGCAGAGAACAAGAAAAAGAAGATTATGCAGGAGATGGATGAGCATATTTCAGATTGCTTCCCTCTTGTTTTCTCTCACCAGGATGAGACGCATGAATGAATATTTAGTAGAAGAGGAAAGCAAAATGATAGGAACACACTTTTTCGCATAGGTCCACAGTATTTCTCTCTATAATAGTCCCTTTGTTCTGTGCAGTGGGTTGAGACAATTCTTCCTGTGGTTACATAAGTAAAAAATTCAATAAACACTATTCTACTGTGAAAATATAAACTCTGTATATAAATTAGATTGCATAGTTCATTATTTTTGTTCTGTCTTCAAAAAGATTGTTGATGTTAATGTTTGGCAGGCTTTTTGCTAGCATCAGGTGAAAGATTTTCAAACCTTTAATATTCACAGAACCATGTTACTGGAAGAAAAAAAAAGATTTTATATAATCTATAGCTATGACTCACTGTAGTGTTTCTTGCTGGGAATGATCTAGTAAGACTGCAGGAATGAAGCACAACACGTTACACTTTGGTTTCCACTGACTGATCAGAATACTGTTTTCACCCACTGCACAAATGGCCATTTATTATTATTATAAAAATATGAAGCATATTTATTTTTTGAGAGAGAACATGTTGCAATACATGAATCTTTGTAGTGGATGTTCTCTAAAAGTCAAAATTAATTCCCACATCCTATCTGTCATGGTACTGGTATTGCGATTACATATAATGAGTATAAATGTTCCCTTTTATATATTGCTTCACTTGAGAGTACAACTTCTGAATATTTGTTATGTGATGGCAGATAAATGTTGAATGGACTATAGAGGGGATTGAACCCTCTTGGCCCATTACAGGATCTGGAGGTTTCGTGCGTAATGCTCTATAAATGTTAGGAGGAAAGCAAACTCTCTTCAGCACATCAGAACTGCTGAAATGCTTCATGCCAGCAACATAAGTTTGACTTGTTTTGGGGTTTACCATACTAGCATCATTTAAATGGTCTTGCACTTGCCCTTCTTTTTTATGAACTTTCTTAGGAGTGTTAAAGTTTTAACAAAAATTTCAAGATCTGTCTCTTGGTTATGGTTTGGAATACTGAAAGAAGGTGAGAGGAATTTCTTGCTGTCATGGTTTCTTTTGTCAGGATACACTTTTGTAAGTCCACAGCGTACTTTCCCAAATCAGTAAGGCCCTAGATATAGCTTCTTTATCTCATGGCCAAACTCTTCAGGATGCCCAGATCTTTTGATGAGCAATAGTAGTGAACTCTAGGGTCGCCAAGTTGCTCTGGTTGCTAGTCTGTAAGGCACAGCAAGTATAGGGAGACCAAATTCAAGCTGTTACTGAAATTATGCTGTGACCTGTCTTTCACACAGGCCACTACTCCATGATTCTAATTTACAGAGGTACTACAGATACTGCTAGAGTTCGATCTTCAAGGCATAGATAACATTATTGCCAGTTTTCCTAGCTGAAGATCAAGGCTCCAGAAGGGACAGGGATATCCTGGAGGTTAAGGCCTAGCTGTGTTGGTGGTATTTCCAGATAGTGGCTTCCTACATGAAGTTCCATGAGCTTGCCTAGTGATAGCTGCCTCATGAAAAAGAATAAAAATAGACAGCCTTTCCATACTGACTTGCTAACTGAGAACTTTAAATTAGGTCATAGCATTATTATTACTTTTTTAATCAACCTGGCAGAAGGTCTGTGAACCAGAGAGGATTATTTGTATCATAACGAAAGGAGGGAGAAGAGAGCAAGTAGTAAATAAAAATTGATGAACATATTATATGAATATATATTAATGCAAGAAATGTAAACAACAGCAGCATCTTATGATTATGATCACATATACGACTTAGTTGGCATAACAGAAATTTGGTGAAGTCACATGACTGGAACAGCAACATAAATACCACTCCGTGCTTAGGAAGGATTGGCTAGTGAAAAAGGAGGCATGGCACAGTTTATGAGTGATGTAGGCACTTTTCTTCAAGATACCTAAGAAATTGTACCTGCTGAAAGTCTATGTGTGATAACAAAATGGGAGAAGAACATGGGTACTGTGACTGAAGTCTCTGCTAAATGAGAATGATCACATGGATAAGGATTTTTTGTGAGCGATTAGTAGAGTTCCCCAAAGCACAGATCTTAGATGCAGTGAAAGATTTAAACTACCCAGACAACCATTCAGAAAAAAAACACAGTAGAATCCAGACTGACAAGCGAGTTTTGGAATATGTTGGTCATATTTTTTAAAGGACAAAATAAGCGGAGGGAAGGTATATCTAGTTTTGTCTATAACCTGATGGTTTTCTCTGGCTTAGTGGATCTGTCTGAAAAAATGAAATTGTCATACAACTTAGATAAACATTAAGAAAGAAAATTCACAATGTTTGATAAAGGAGATACAGACATCAGGAGAATAAAACCATGAGAGAAGTATGTGTGTACCTTCATGCATCTACTTTAAAAAAAACTGGCCCGTAAGGTAAACTTTTCAGAAGTGCCTTAATGCCTTTACTAATGTCACAAAGGGAGTCAGGCTACTGTAATTCCACTAAACAAGGTTGACTCTCAGATTCTTGATGTGCTTTCCCTCCAAATAATGAAGAAAGGTGACACTGGCTGCTCAAAACCAGAATCAGTCCACTTGCAAATGGCCAGCTGAGAGGCAGCTTGTGGTAAGCTTAACGCCATTGGTCCACAGCCTGTACAAAAAAAACCACAGCCAATTATTTTATTTAAATTACAAGGTTTCTTAGCAAAAAAACTTTGTGGCTATTCCAAGTATTTTGAGAAGAATGATTATAGTTTCTATGGCTACAATAGTGAACAATTGCAAGCAACTGGGGAATGTGATCCTTAATAAAGCAGAATTTTTAGGCAAAACATATTTCTTAAACATTCAATATGAGCAGTTTTCTAGAAATGAAGTGAAAATTTATCACCATTTAAAAAAAAAGGAAATGGAACAAATCCTAACAAACATCCTAACAGTTTCTGAATTGTGGAAGGGAAGGAAAAGGCCAAGTCACAAACCCAGAACACAATCTGATATCGCCAAACTTGTGAGAACAAGTATTGTTCATTTCATATAAGAGATTACTTTAATGGTGGTTTTAGCTGCAGCACAGCCTGCAAAATGTGACTAATTATCTCCCACAGCTCTAAGAAACTCATTTCCCAAAGGAATAGTGACAATAAAACTTTGTCCTTATAGCACTTTGCATTTGTGAGTCTAGAAAAGATTTATAAAATTCACTAATTAAGCTTCACAAACCTCAAGAGAACAAGTAAAGCAATAGTTTACTAATTTTTATGGATCCTGCACACCCAACTAATGTGACTTGCCAAAGGTCATACAAAGTCAGAGACAGATCTAGAAAGAGATTAAAAGACATCCTTCTTTCCTAAAGGCCAATGGCATAGGAGTGCCCAGCAAATAATGCTTTTATGCCACAGTTCAGATCACTGCATGCCTGTATCCATTAAAAGGTCATTGAGCAGTCTCTTGCTATAGTTTTCATGCTCCTGTTTTGCTCTGCTTTGTATATTAAAATGGAAATAGTAACTTTCTGTATATTAGGTGTAATAAATTAAATGCCCTTTTCTAGGGCAGTTAGAATAAGTTTGAAATTCTTTACATATTTGTTCAGCATGTAGTTGTGTTGTGAGAGAATGTGTAGCTTGTTAACCATAAGGAGGAAATAAAGGAAGACTCTGCAAAGGGGAATTTGTGAACTTAAAATGCATTCTGTACTAAGACGGACTCTTTCAAGTAGGAGGCACGTATGATACTGTAGTAAATGTTTCACATTCCATTCCTACAATCAGGGAAATTTATATTTTAATATAGCTGCTGGAAGAATTTGGGGCATCTGTCTGTGTATCACTGAAGAATGCCAGTTAACTCCTAAATCACTATATTACTGAATGCCTCAAGGAGTATTAAGTAAGTCCATCACAAACTGACAAATCCTCTAACAGAAATCAATCTGCTTGTCTAGATGAAACTGCAGAACAAAGAGTATCAGCCATTAACCTGACAAACTGGACCGTAGCCAAACAACAGTTAAGCTAAGAAAGAAACATGAACTGGGAAAAACTTTTTGGTTGCAAAAAGAGAGAGGTCCGGGGTGGAAAATCCCTCAGAAAAAGCATGGTTTTCAAGTTGCTGGTTCTCAGTTATACCTATATATAAAAAAAAATACATATACACACATATAATTTCACCAGCATTCACTGAGATGGAGAAAAAATAGCAAAGAAAAGCAATGGAAGGGTTCTGTTTGCTAAAGAGAGATTCGTCTTAACAGAAGTGCCACTTCAGAAAAAAACAAACTTGATTGCAGGAGTGAGATGAGTATACCTTGATTTGAAAGAAAAACCATGTGCAACAGAATACACTGAAATTCCAAGGAATGGTCTGACCTACACCCCGCTAAATTCACAAGACTTCAAGAAGAAATTGAGGGGAAAATACAAATATATACAGGTGGGTTTATTGTTTTGTTTGGATGCCCATCTTTTGCTAAAGAAGGAATAAATTTTATCTGTCATACAGAACTAAATGTGCATTTTATGTGAATGAACTTAAAACTTGTGTGCCCACAGCACTGAAACTGTGGGAACCTGGTAGGTTTCACACCTGTGAAAGGACTAAAGGACAGAGAGATTATGGCTTTTCTGTGATATCTAATGGAACCTTCCCAGACAAAGAAAAATCTGAGACTTAATAGGCTGCAGAACCTATTCCAGAGAAGTGGGCTCAAAAGCTATGTCTAAAATGTTAAATAGAAGTGTATCAGAGATCAGTTCCAGGCTGGGAGGACAAATGGCAGCAAATGGTCATTTTGCCAAAGGGAAAAATGGTTACGGCTAGATCTTCCACCATCAGATTTGTTGAGAGAGAGTCGGGTTGCCCAAAACAGAGGTAGGGTATGAAGTTAAAAGTTGTGTGCCCAGAGCATTGAAACTGTGGGCAGTTAAGCAGTGTGGATAATCCAGAATGATCAAACTCATTCTTTAATCCCTTTTTTTTTTCTGGACTACTAATATACCCACACACAGCCACTTGAAAAGCACTAGCTCAGAGAGCTTTGTCAAAGCTGTGGCAACTGCCCCAAGAGGAAATTTGCAGGAATTTGCAGCAAGTAGATGTTCAGGAAAAACAAAAAAAAGAAAAAAAAATCTACACTGTGCATTTTTCAATGACTGCTTTTAAGTGTGGGCCAAATTCCTCAGCTTTTTCTCACATTAAAAAAGCATTAAATCACAAGGCCATCTTGCCTGAAGTCAAGAGTTACTCATCTCAAGGATTATAGAAACACGATCCTAAATTAGATACTGACCTTTTAGCCTGATATTGAGAAGACAGGTTATTTAGTGTTAGGAGGAAAATGAAAGCAATTTCCTAGTCTCAGTCCCTCATTCTTCTTTATATGTGAACACACTCTCCTACAAAGAAAGGCAAACCAAAATTCTGTAAAGTAGCTGCAAAATAATTAATCTTAGAGTGAAAGGATGAATACATAGAAGTACTATCAGTAATTTACTTTGCTGTAAATAGGTTAGACATTTCCAAATCTGAAATGCTAATTCAAAGAAAGAGAAGGCAAGTAGTCAGCCACTGTCTGTTGACATCACCCCATTTCTCTGTTCCAGCAAAATTATCTTGACAATTCTGCATAAACCAGTCATAAATTATGAGTGTCTGGGATTGTTTATAAACTTTAGTGTGGGGATTTTTGTTTGTAGTTAGATTTAAATCTTTGGTAAAATATTAAAATATAAGTGCTAAACTATTGTGTTATATACAGCAAGCCTCCTGATTTCTAGAGTCAAACGGATTTTATAATAATTAATGTAGCCTACTGTTCTAAGGCCTTGATTTGCCTTCTAAATCACAGGTGCACATTACCATTATCTTGTAACATCAGCTCCTTCTTTGCATGTGTTAGTGATTTGCATGTCCTCTAGATGATAGAACAGATACACCTGCATGCTGAAGGGCTGAATTAAATCATTAGTCAAGGCTTATGTCAGGCTACTTTGTGCCCCAATGCAGCATTTGATTGTAAGCACCTTGTTCTTCAGTTGCTTCTGTACTTCTGTTGCCTGAGTTATTCTGCCTCATTCAGCAGAACACCTTCCCTGGAGGGAAGCAGTCATGTGCAGTTTGCTAGGTCACCATCAAGTTGGACAGCAGTCATAAATACCTTTAGAGAAATGAGTATTTATTCAATAACAGAGGCTTCTTCAGGAAATTGACTTATCTTGGGGACTTAAGTTCATTTGCAAACTCTGATATTCTCTTACATGCAGTCATAGCCTAGTGCTTTATTTGTGCAGAATAATATGTATTTAGTACACAGGGACAGTGAATTCTGGTGAATCTTTGTAGTTAACACATCTACGTTCCTAAAGGAGACTTCAGGGGAAATATTACGTGGAAGTAGGATGCCAACACAAGGATGCCTGCCTCTCTCTATTGTCTGCAAAGGAAACGAAGAGTAATGAGAGAAGACATGCTAAATCTAGAATTACATCTGTGATAGTGTTATGAATAATGCCTGGGAACCCATTCAGATGTTTGGAGTCCAAGTCAAGTGCTGATCCATAAAATCACCCTTATTAGCTCTGCCATACTAATCCCACTCTTTGTAGAAAAGAAAGCGTTTATGTGTAGTCCTTAATTTACTATCAAGAAAACATCAATCCACTAACTTTAGTCTTTGCATACTTTTCTCTTGTTATTCATACCGATTATCCCTGCTTAAAAAAGCATAACTGATTATACAACTACTTATCTTTTCAGCATTTGTTAAATAAAAAAAAAAAAAGCTGACAGAACTGACAGGAAAAGAGCTCAGTCTTCCACTCTCTTTCTGTTGTTTTTTGTTTTTTAATTGTTATTATTATTTGATCAGCTTCAAAAATGGTGTATTCTGTGATGCAAAACTATTGTATTAATCTGAATTACAGTTACAGATATCTTCTCCCTTAGCCCGTTCGCACACTCAGTTTCACTTTTTCAAACAAGCTTGACCATCGTGTGTTTACATGAAATCTCACTCATCTTACTGCTCAGTGCTAGCTGAGGAATACCCGTCCTTTCTCTTTTCTTGCTCCTCCTCCGGTCTTCCCAGTTATGGTGTGGTGCTGGGAAGAACAGGATGTCAGCTTACCATTTTGAGACCTGGACTCTGTGCAAATGCTCAAGGTCATTCCTATGGGTTCACCAGTGACTCCGCACTAGTTGTGCTAGCAATCATTCCAGATCCAGAGTACATGTATGTCTAGCTAAGGTTGCATCCTGACCCATACACTAATACTAAAAGCAGGAAAACTGAAGTAATTCTAAAGCTGGAATGAACTTTTTAACATTAACTTAAGTAGGGGGTGTGAATTCAAGACTGACGATTTAACTTGTGTGTAACTGTTACTCAGGCAAATACAACACTACTAATATACACAGCAAAATGTCTGCATAATGCATAATATGGAAAGGCAGTAATACAGCAAGGTCTCATGTAACTCTAGAAAATCCTGTTTAAAAGAAAGGTTACAACTTATTTAAAGACAGAAATTCCTTGCAGAAGACGTATTCAAAACCAGTAAATCTTTATTTTGTTAGTTTAACCAGAATATTGTTTTTAAGGTGTAAACAAGAATAATTTGATTTAATGTTTATTACTTATGTATAAAACATACTGAACTAAATTGAAAAAGTATCCCATTATGTTTTCAAATCCATCGAATTAAGTAACTAAACAGAATTAAAAATTTTTCTAATCTTTCGGTAGTTACTAGAAAGAGGCTGATTAGATAGTGTAATTGCTGAGTTTCCACTCATTCCACACAATGTGCACATGTACATGAGAATGTATATATATATATATAAACACAGAGAAAGCTAGGTAAATTAAACTAAGGGAAAATCCCTGGCCAGTAAATTATAAAGAATTATAAATCTTGCAATGCTTAGCTTTACCTTTGTTACAAAGTAGAATACAGTGTAACCCTTGTTTGGCATGTTTGGAAGGTACTGTTACCTTGAGAAAATGTTATTAAAAAAAACACTTCCAAGATGCCTCACCCCTGATTTAGCACACCTGTGATGATGTCATTACCATCATTGTATGCCGTACAAAGAAGAGCTGATGACTTGCAGTGTAAAGCTGTCTTCCCTGAAAGATGGTTCTTGAAAATTTACTCCGTGCAGCTTGGCATATCTCACTAGACGTAACATGGAATATGTATGTCTCATTTAGATGAGTCATGTGCAAGAGTTTCCAGCTGCTAGCATGCTGTATTCAATGCGAAATGCAAGTCAAAAAGAGACTTAAAATAACTGCTCATGCATGTGAACTTTTAGTCAGAACTGAATGTAGTGATTTCCATGGGATTTCTGATTTCTGTTTGAGAATAGAAGGTATGATATGTCCTTGTATATCTCCCTGTGATTTCTAGAGAAATACATGTAGTATTGAACTGTTAGTTCATGGTCCCATGGAGGTGAGGAATTCCTGATCCAGAAAATCTTCATCCAGCTAACAAGGAAAGAAGCTAAACTTTGCTTTGCTTAGGAAGGATAATTTTTGGAGCAGGGTGTAAGAGTATATTAAATGTATACATTTATCCTATGACAAAATATAATAATCTTAAGTAAATTTGAGACTACTCACAGTTGCATGCTTGTTCTATTAATCACAGTTTATTGCAAGAAACAGTAATGCAAAAGAAACATCTGTTCGATGGCAGGCAGGCTGTCTGCTCTGTCACCTGTAGCACATCAAGCTGACGTGTCCCAGGATTTCCAGAGACATTTGCATATTTCAGTCCTGCACCAGAAGTTTAGAAAAAAAGGGGTACAAATGAACATTTTCAGGATATTTTGATATAATGCTAGCTACCAAAATCTTTAAATAATTGTGCTTATTTCAGACATTGCAACATTTTACACACACATAAAATAGCATGGTTCAAGAACCATGCCTAAGACAAGCATTTCAGATCACAAATCTTGTGTGGATACACTGAGATATAACAGGGAATTCTAACAAACAATTCTTATTGGCTATATAGAGAAAAAGGAAGCACTGAAAAATGTGAAAGCTTGAAGACTTTAGATTTGGCTCTGTCTTGCAGTGTATTTCAAACAGGTCAATGAAAGAGCCAAAACACTCTGAAAGATTAAATAAAATTAGTCGTTTTACTGACAGAATTCAACTTTGTTGTGGAAAACATTGCATTTTTCTCTTTGGTCTGTAAAGATATCTTACTTCTTCAGTAAGTCACTATTGAACTCCATAAACCTTTCTTGGGTGTAACTGAGCTTCAGATCCAGATAGCTATTTTTACTTTGATGAATATGTAAAACTAATACTATTTTTTCATTTAATTTATGTTTGTACTTCCAAATATAGCACAACTTGTAAGCCATAAATAGTCATCCAATGCTCGCCATATATTTCACACTATTAAGTGATGGTCTTTCTTGGATATCTCTATTTGTTTTAACTTATTTTGATGTCTGTAGGATTTATAATCTGGATCTTGCATCTGGGTTAGTGTTTTTACTAGTCTAAAATTAGATCAAAGCAAGCTGATTTGTTTGTTATGCTAACACTTTACATGTAGGATTTCCATGAATTACCCAAGCTGCATATTACGACTACTTAAACTGCTCTCCAGGGGTTCAAGCATTACTTTCAAGTGTGGGAGGGATTTGGAAAACATTTTATACATCAAAATTTCCCTGAAATCCACTCAGCCATCTCTGTTTCATTGCTTTATCTTTATAGATGTGAAGTGAATGACAAAAATACATTTTCTTTGCTCATGTAGGCCCTCAAAAAATCCTCAAAGATATGGTTCATTTTTATTGAATGTTGTTCCAAATAATAGGGAAGGGAAAGAACTTCTGTTATGAATAGAATGTAAATTAATATTCCCAATTGTCAGACATGAGCAGCTCTCTGGTGTTTGGTGGCTTGTCTTCTTGCCCTACCTCAAAGAAAGCTGTAGGGCCCGGTTTTGTATCCTCATTTCTGCTTAAGTCCTGGTCCCTTGTCGAACATATGATGATTAAACCACACTGACATGATGCTTTTACTAAACCTGTAGCCTTTCTGAATGCAAAGTCTGCAGGAGAATAGAAAAATGGTTTTATAATAATTTTGTCTTATGACCATCATAAAAAAAGCACGTAGCTTTGTGGTAATTTATGATAGTACATCTGCTGAGCTACAGGAGCTTGGAAAATCTATCCTGCTAATGGTGCCCTAAACTAAAATTATTATGCATTCATTAAGTTGCAATAAATAGAAGAAGAGCTAATGCATTAAAGTTAATAGGGCTGCTGGAGATATTTACAGTGAATAACAGTATGAATAGCACTCAGATAGATATGCATCGCACTGGGAAATCCATTTTGGTATAAAGCTTGTAAAAAGTAGAGAGTGAGAATGCAATGGATTGGCATTCCTGGCAGGCTACTGAAAAAATGTGTCACTTGACAATGAACTCAGTCTGGGTGCATCCATTACTTCTTAAAGCTATTTCTAGGTATATAATTGCAGTATATAATTATGGTACGTATTCTTCTTATTCTTCAGGTGGTGCTATTTCTATCACTTTTGAAAAATCTAGCTAAATACAGTATGCCTAATGTCAAAAAGAATGTTTTTGTGATATGGAAAAACTTAGACCTAAAATGAAAGTGGTTAAAGATGTCCATATTTTTGTAACAAAGCTGTAGACTGTAATTCGTGTCAGTAATTAACTGAAAATGGCAATGAAAACAAACTCCCAAATCATGTGTCATTAGGACTATTAAATGCTTTTTAGATTCCCTTTCATATGTAGTATTGAATGAGCATTTAACACGACTTTCTCATCAATCTAAACTAGAATTAATTGACAGCACTAAGTTTTCAGTTGTTTTGCAGAAAGTGTTCACTAAGGACATACAGCTCATTAATTAATGTTTGCACATATATCTTGTTTGCCTAGCCAGTCCTCTGTATTAAGAAATCTCTGCTCATAAATATATATATCGGTTTTGGTTCTGTAAATTATTCTCCCTCTCTCTAAGTATTATTAACATTTCCATTACATTTTCAGTACAAAACAATGTTTGATTAATGAAGGACGCACCTTTTCCCCACCTTTTCCACTCTTGAGCTTGATGTCCCTGTAGTTTACAGTACTATATGTTTTCCTGAACTTTGTCCAAAAGAACTCAAAATTTGGGATTTAGGACAGGCATTGTCTTATAATTTTCAAGGTTGAGGTAGGACAGGTAATGTGTGTAAAGGCTAATGCGATGGTCCAATACACTGATATAACAGACAAGAATACTGCCTGTAGAGAGAAAGTTGATATGCAAGGGAAATAAAGCTGAAAATAACAGCAAGACAAAAAGCTTGAAGACACTAGACAAGATTAGATACTAGATGAAATGGATGAATTTGTACACCATTAATAGTATGGATGCAGTTACATTCTCCAGGTATATTCAGACTCTAGCATTTGCCTAAGAGTCGTCACACATCTCTGTGACAGATCTTTCTGTGCCTCCACTGTCAGCGTACCTGTGATGTACAACTGCATTACAAAAGCCTCTATAAAATGTCATACAATGAAGACTTTGAATATGTGTTTCTTTTTGGTAGTATTACATTGTTCCTTTTAAAATTATTATTATTTTATGAAAACAGAGATTATTTTAAACTTATTGTACAATACCACCAAGAAAGAATTGCTTAAAGCAGTGTGGGTTGTGCATGTTCACATTGCTCAGAAATATCACCCAGCTGAGTAGCTACTGGAAATTCTTAAATACAAGTTATCATAAATAATGCATCTGTTACTAAAGCATACAGAATTTTCTAGCCAGGACATCCTGTCATGTGTTAATCACATTACTCTAACCACCTTACTAATATCCCACTACGGCATTTCATCTATTCAAATCTAGTGCGGCACTCAAAATCTGGACGGCAAAAGAAAACGTATCTTATATGTAAAATCAAGAATTTATTGTTAACATAACTGAAATTTGAACAGTCTAATTAAAAAAAAAAAAAAAAATATTAGTCCAGGTCTCATGATTGTGGAAAAAGAGAGAAACAAAAAATACAGTAAAGAATGTTGTTGCAGAAAAGGTCTCAATAGTGACACAGTGGAAATGGTTAGACAACAGTTCCTACAATTTACCCCATTCTCTGCTGTTGTGCTCACCCTTCCCTGGCCCCTCTGGGCCCTACGGTTCCTGGTGTCAGTCTGAGCAGCACGTTACAATGAGTCACCTGTGTCTTGCCCAGAAGGAGTGTGATGTAGATAGTCTGTTTCTCCAGCTCTAGGGTCCACTTGAGACTCATCTTTTTTTTATGTTTTCTACCCTGCTTTTAGACCTTGCTCTTTGTTGATCTTGGACTGCAGGTTACATCCATATTTTTAAATATGGAGTGTCTCACTACGCTGGATACTTGCTCTTTGCTGTCTTTGTTACACCTAAAACTGATTTTGCCCTTTTTCTCAGGTTTGCATTTCGTTAGCTGAGTATAGATCAATTGTTTACAGCTCTGGGGTCTCCACTGTCATCCTGTATCCCTTTTTGTATCACCCTACACCAGCATTGCTCTGCATTGCATCCTCTATCCCCACTTTTGAGGCCTCTGCTGCCATATCGTGTCTCTACTCCTCTATACTACACCATTATGCTAGGGTCATAAATATTTAATTCTACATGGGGCAACTACTTTTTGCTATCTATATAAAAAATAAGGTTATATCACATACTTCATTAAAGATAAGCAAAAGTAAAACAAATTAATTAAAAATTCCTCCTTCCTTCATGTTGCAGCTCAGCCAACTAAAACAAAGCCTTAGCCAGGCCAAGACGAGTTTAGACAAAACCTCACAAGTTCACAGGCCTTGCAAAGTATGACAACTGTGATAGACATTCATCACATAATCTTCACAAATTTCTTCATGTTGCATTTTGACTTAAAACTGTATTTCATGTCTGCAACATTGTCCTTTTTCAGATACAGCTTTTTTTTTTTTTTTCTCCTTTTTCAAAGTAAATAAATAAAGTGGACTTAGAGTTTCTCTACCAAAAGAAAAAATTTCATAAATTATGTTTTACTGGCTGGCAATTAATTCTATTTGTTTAAATTATAAAAATAGTTTCATATTAGCCTTTGTTGCTGCAGCAATTTATGTTAGAACAGGCCACAGTGTTTATAAGATCTGCTGTTTGGGTTATGGGCCATAAAGTAAATGTTCATGGTATATGTACACAGGTGCACACTGTCTCTCTTCATCGGTGTGCATACTGAGATTATCTAAGAAATTGGATGAACAGAAATTTTACCTTACAAGATGTGATCCATGTGTCTAAATCTCTTTCATCAATGTAAGAAATAGCTAAATAATTGTGTTATTTTCTAAAAAGAAGCACTGACTTATCAAATGCTTGGTGAATAATTTAAAACGTAACACATAAAGCAGGTTTTCAAACTTGCCTAGTGGTAATTTCAATTAACTAATAAGATATATAATTACTAGAGCCATGTAACTGTGACGTTGTTGAAAGTCATCTAAATACCTGTTTTCACATAATATTTGGAGAATTTCTCTGAGAATGTAGAATCGTAGAGTCATAGAATGGTTTGGGTTGGAAGGGACCTTTAAAGATCATGTGGTTCAACCCCCCTGCCATGTGCAGGGACATCTTCAAATAGATCAGGTTGCTCAGAGCCCCGTCCAACCTGACCTTGAATGTTTCCAGGGATGGGGCATCTACCACCTCTCTGGGACACCCCTTCCAGTGTTTCACCATCCTCATTGTAAAAAATTTCTTCCTTATACCTAGCCTGAATCTACCCTCTTTTAGTTTAAAGCCATTACCTCCTGTCCTGCCTCAGCCACTCTGACATATTGCTGATGATTTGTTGCCCTGGACTTTCAGACACTTTTACCAGCTTTGTTCCTCAAAGTTAAAGGCCACCTTTTTTTTTTTCCCTTTAATATAGGTGTCTCTGTATTTTGCAACTGAAGCAGTGTGCTTTAGCCCTTGTGACTTTTCCCTGCGTAGTTTCTCATGTCACCACCTACATTTATAACAGAATTTTTGCAACACAAGAATTTCCAATATCCTGATAAAATCCATATATTCACTCAAACTGTGAATGAAAAAATGATTGTATTACACATAATAGTAGCATACATCGCACAATGCTCAAAACATTAACAGAAGGTACTGCAGTTACTTATAAACCTTATTTATACTTAGATCACAAGAGAATCACCCTGCTTTGTCCCTGAACATGCATACTTTTCATAAACTCATTTATTCAGTGAATAATGAAAATTATTTTTTGGTTGCACCTTGTTCTTTCCCTTTTTTTCTCCCTACCAAAAAAACCAAACCAAACAAAAAAAAAAACTTTGTTTTTTTTTTTTTTTTTAGTGTGAGTTGTCCATAGGAAACAGACATATTTAATGAAAAGTACTGCCATCATGAAATCATTTCAACAGGTTGCTGTCAAGCAGCCCAGGCAAATAATTATCTCCCGAATTGTCTCATTTATAATAAGTAGGATACCTCTTAACTGTGCATTAGTCTTTCTTTAAATGGAGTTAATGTAGCCTATTTAAAAATCATATAAAGTAGACTTAATATTATAATACGGATCAATCCCTTTAACACTTTAGTTCTCGATGAAGCTCCTCTCTTTGAGGAAGTAGAAACATAACCACAGAAATCCCCAAATCTGTCCCGAATGGAGGCTTGCAGCTTTCCTCTCTTGTATCTCCTCTATGGCACCTCAAAGTTCATAATTTGGGGAGTCTGGAATATTTCTTTCTCTTGAGGGAAAGTCAGTTGTCTTTCTTTTCTTCTTTAGTCCCAGCCAGATCTATCAATTTCTCTGCTTGGCTGAACTGAGGTCTGCTGAATGTAAAGGCACTCATGGTTCCCTGTAGTGCATGTCGCTGGGAACACCATTAGCCCAGCATGTGCAAAATCTCCCTGTCCTTTCTGTTGCATGGTAGTCCATTGAGTCATTAATCCTCAAGTTTAGATGAGCAATACCCAGCAGAATGAAACAACTTCATCGCAGCAGTGTGCACCTCTGCCTTTAGCAGGAGTCAGCACCGAGTTGGTACTGCTGTATTTAGCTAGCATTGCTGCTGGGCTGGAGCCACAGCTGACTGAGCTGATGCTTGCAGGACTGCAGCACACCTGGGACATCTAAACCAAAAGTTTCCCCCACCTTTTTTTTTTTCTTTCTTCTCTGTGTTCCATTGCTAATAAATAAATATATGCATTTTCATTAAAAAAAGTGACGGTTCTGACAGAGTACAGTGACAGGGGTGTTGATTACTGAAATTATAACCTATATCAGTAACCAGCAGGAAATCCAACTCCAGTGAAGTGGCCTGTATATTTTTTCTTTCTCTTTTAAATTTAATTTAGCTTCCTTATTAAAGTTGCATTAGCCAGAGACCAAGTATCGTATGGGCAGTAACTTAGATTTTTACCTTTTGTAGATTTGTTTCACAAACTTAACACAGGCACGTGAGTTAAATCTATTTCATTTCTAAGTCTTGTCTGTTCTAGTTCTGTGCAGAACATCCTTATTAATCTATTACTCTTTCTCTTTTTCATCCAAACCTGCAGTGAATCTATGTAGGGTTATTTTATTAATCTTTAAATTTTCACTGGTATGTGAGACCACACTTCCTTTCCTCCCTTATTATGTTGTGTTATAAGAAGCACCTGAAGCAAGCATTATAAATTCATTGAATCCTCAGGAGCCAGGCATATTTCAAATGAAATACCTGCAGTGTCATAATTTTCTATAGCTTGTTACTTTTAATTCAAATCCTTTCCCCTCTTTTGACCTAATCCAGAAAGTCCCAAAATTCCCATAGTTTCAAGGAAATTTCAGCCAGTGGACACACACCTGTGACGAGGCAGCATCAGTTTTGGAAGAAGCTGTCTGTGTGTACCTGTGTGCGTATGTGTGTGCATCTGCTGTAAATATGGAGAATAAACAGAAGCTGAGAGTCTTAATATAGTAATGTTTAAAGTAAAGCTTACCTTGTGACTTGATTGGCATGACAAAGACTTGTGATAATTCTCATGGCAGTAATACTGATTTTTTTTTTTTTTTTCAGTAGAGACACGTAGAGAGAGAAGATAAAATGTTGCCCTACATGTGCAAGATGCATATTGATGTTCTCAGGTTTATAAAGTGCACAGGAAAATATATCTGTTGAACGACCCTATCAATAATAAAATAGATATAAGCAAAGATTTAGTCATGATGGACTTTTATTAGAGATACCTACTGGGGAGCTTAATGTGGGTTTTTTGTGACCAGTTAGTAGGGCTGTTAGAAGCAAGAGACTTAGTGGCAATGGGTAGCATCTGATGAGAAACGTGTGTTAGAGAGATTAAATTCTTTTAAACCTGTGAAATCTTTACAGCAACTTCCTGAATTTTGTTGTGAAGAAAGCAGTCAGAGGGAAAGTGCTTCTAGACTTTGTAATCACAGAGCGGCATTTGTGGAGAGTGTGAAGGTAGAAGGGTAAGGTGATCAGGAATTGGGTCTGTTCATGATTATTACAGAAAAAATGGGGAAGAGCAACAAAGTAATGACACTGAACTTCACTGTGGCATCCTTCAATAAATCCAGAGTCCATGCCTTATTGGAAGAAAGTCTGAAGGACTAAAGTAGTGAAGGAAATCCACAAAACCAAAATTATTCTTATGCAGAGAAATAATAGGATGTGCAGTAAAAAACAACTTGCTGGTTCGTGAGCTTTTCTTAATTGATCTCAAACACAAAAAGAAAGTGCAGAATGTGGAAATGGGCATAGTACATTACAATAAGTATAAAAATATGTACGTGGGCAGAATCAGTAAGAACATGGTATAAAGTGAGAAACAACTAGCAAGGAATAGCAAGTGTAAAAAGAAGTAATTCCATACGTATATAAGCATTAAGAGAAGGAACAAGGAAAATGGTAGTCTGCAATTCAGCAGACAGGAAAGGCAACAACAAATTGCTCTGTAAAATCTTAAATATTTAATATCTTTTTTCATTCAAATGAAAAAAGAGAGGTTTCAGGAGATGGCAAGTAACTAACACAATCTGAAAATAATGAGGTTGGGAGTGGGAATAATCAGAGTGGGAAGCAGCATCTATGCTTGCTTCAATTTTACTCATCCCTAGGCATCCATTTATGGCCACTGTTGGAGTTACTGGATTAAATGGACCTTTGTCCTGTCCCAGTGTGGCCATTCCTCTAGTGAAGTAGGTGCACATGTAGGTGCAGTAGTACCTCAGAAAGAACTAGAAGGATCAAAAGCCAAACAGAGTTAACTGCTGTCATACATGCGGAAGCAGATAGACCTTACACTGCCATGTGTGAACACTAACGCTGTTCGCTAGGTGGGAACTAAACCTTTTCTCCCAATGTAAGGGCTCAGCCTGGACTATTGTGACATGTTCAGCTGAAAAAGGATCAGAAAACCACAACAGCAGAAACAAACAAGCAAGAAAGCATATTGAGAATGGTAGAAAGATTGCTTATTTGGATTGCTTATTCTAAAGCAGATAAAACTTTAAGAAGGAAGGATAGAGCAGTTGGGTTTAGCTGGTTTTCCTTTGTAAGCAAATAAAAGGTAATTGCAAAGAAGAAATCAAATAAAACGTCCACTGAGAAGAACCTAAGAAATAGGAGGAATAAATTTCAACAGAAGAGATTTAGGATAGACATTAAGGAATTTTTTTTAATTTTATATGGGTACTTAAACACTGGAAAAATTGCTGTGGGACATTGTGGAATATATATTGGTGCCAAACACTGTCAGGAATGGTTAGAAGCAGTTGAACTCACTGCAGGTGTGGGGAATGAGCCTAGATGGATCATAGAGGTCCCTTCTAGTCTTTTTTTTCTGATTTTCTAACCGTCTTCCTCTGATGTAACTCCATATCTTGTTGACAATGTAAAGGGGGCTCTACAATAATTGTTGTATAGTATAAAGAAGTACAGCATATGCATGCTGACAAGCCCTTACTACAGAAATTATATACAGACAGTATCAGTTCATTTTATGTAAGTCTCTGACAAGAAAAAATACAAGCAACAACCTGCTTAGATCAAATGAAGTTATGACACAATCTATTACTGTTTTTATACATGCCGTCACTCACAGAAATCTAGTCCTGACCAGTTGTGCATTAATTCTTTACATAGCCATCTAAATAACATCTGAAGAGTTGTAACTATTTTATAGTTTCAGTGTATCTATTGCTAAGAAAAGGTGCAAGACACAGGGCTGTTCTGAAAAATCTTTAAGAAAGATTGCACTCCATATGTGGTGTATTTTAATATTATTTGATATGGATTTATTGTTTTGCTAGACTATTTACATAGACATTAAAAAGTGCATTAAAAAGTGCTTAGTAGAAACGTTATTCTTCTGTTATTAACAATGCAGTTAGGGTTCTAACTTCTATGTCTTCTGAGGGAAAATGCACTACCCTCTAATGAATTGCTAAAGAAGAAATCAGAATTATGTGATTTCTCAGACACTGAATGTAGTTAATTCTCAAGCCCAAAATTCAATTCAAAACTAAAGGGATGGGTCAAATGGATGCAATTTTTCACCTTTGCTAAATGAAAAAGAAAGTAATTATATTCTCCTTTCGTGGTATTTTTAAGCATACTGTAAAAATCAAATGATCAGACAGAAACAGAAAGCTCTTCCATACAAGATGAAGTCAAAACAAACCCATTCTAGCAATAAAACAAAACAAATTAATAAAAAGCAAGTCTTACTTATTCTTCCCCTTTTATTATCAATAGAATGAATAACTTCTTCCTTTTCTAATTTCATAGTTTATTGTTCAGAAACCAGCCCTATTATATGTAATACATGTTGTAATTCATCTTTGTCATGTAATTAAGCATTTGGCTTTATGAATTAAATTGTAATTACACATAAGAGAAAGCATAACTTAGGTGTAATTGCATTATGAACTCTGTGTACCTTGTTCAGAGTTACTGTCAATGTACTATAAAGAATACTTAGGATATCCAAACAAAGATATCTCAAAGCATTCAATAAATGAAGCACTGTTTTTTCAAAGCATATTAAAACCTGAAATATCATCTTTATTTGAAATAGTTTTCTTCATGATTTCCAGTATGCCTTCTCAAAAATTTAAAATAAATCTATGTGTTTACATGCATGTTCTTGTGAACATACACTTTTGTATATTATGGAGTTGAAAGTATTTTTTCCCTGTCGTTAAGTATAACTTTTATCCTAAAGGAGAGGCTAGAACTTTTACTGTTATACCACTTTAAAAGGAATAGGTGGGAGAAAAGATTTGATTTAGACATGAGAGAGAAATAAACCAGACACTTTGCCACTGTTTTATCATTATTTTTTCATTATTTTATTTATTATTTTATGTATTATATACACAAAGTTCTTATGTCAGCAGTATCAAAAGCCATAATTAGGAAGGCGCCTCCACCATACTCCCAAGGATGTTACTTCATGGACAACACATCACATGGTTGTATTTGCATAGGCTTATTTTTACTTTGTAAACTGGTTCTACATTCAGATAGTTTCAAAGATAATGGTTTTGTTATAGGCATCACTGTAAGCACAAGATTTAGATTTAATATACATGGATAAATACAAATAAGCAAAAGACTCATGGGAAAGCTGTCATACTTCAGAATATTTCTGAATTTCCTTTGAAAATTTGTGCAGATATCTGCATCTGTTTTATTTGGATGGAAAGAAGAAATCTCAAAAAAAACCGTTATTAAGGGAAAAAGTATTTTATTATTTATTGTTACGAAGTTTATCTCTTATTATGGAAGATGCCTGGCATCATTTCTCACATACTAAGCACTGAAGAAGTACTTATATACTGCTGAGGAGTTTCGAATCATAGAATCATAGAATCACAGAATCATTTAGGTTGGAAAAGAACTTTAAGAACATCAAGTCCAACCGTTAACCTAGCACTGCCAAGAACATCACTAAACCATGTCCCTAAGCACCACATCTACCCGTCTTTTAAATACCTCCAGGGATGGAGACTCAACCACTTCCCTGGGCAGCCTGTTTCAGTGCCTGACTACCCTTGCAGTGAAGAAGTTTTTCCTAATATCCAACCTAAACCTCCCCTGGCGCAGCTTGAGGCCGTTTCCTCTCATCCTATCCCTTGTCACTTGGGAGAAGAGACCGACCCCAACCTCTCTACAACCTCTTTTCAGGTAGTTGTAGAGAGCAAGAAGGTCTCCCCTCAGCCTGCTCTTCTCCAGGCTAAACAACCCCAGCTCCCTCAGCTGCTCCTCATAAGACTTGTGCTCCAGACCCTTCACCAGCTTCGTTGCCCTTCTCTGGACAAGCTCCAGCACCTTGATGTCCTTCTTGGAGTGAGGGGCCCAAAACTGAACACAGGACTCGAGGTGCGGCCTCAACAGTGCTGGGTACAGAGGCACTCTCACCTCCCTGGTCCTTCTGGCCACACTATTTCTGATACAAGCCAGGAAGCTATTGGCCTGCTTGGCCACCTGGGCACACTGCCAGTTCATATTCAGCTGACTCTTGACCAGCACCCCCAGAGGTCCTTTTCTGCCAAGCAGCTCTCCAGCTGCTCTTCCCCAAACCTGTAGCGTTGCATGGGGTTGCTGTGACCCAAGTGCAGGACCCAGCACTTAGCCTTGTTGAATCTCATACAGTTGGCCCCAGCCCATCGATCCAGCCTGTCCAGGTCCCTCTGTAGGGCCTTCCTACCCTCCAGCAGATCAACACTTCCACCCAACTTGGTGTCGTCTGCAAACTTAGTGAGAGTGCACTCGATCCCCTTATCCAGATCATTGATAAAGATATTAAACAGAACTGGCCCCAACACTGAGCCCTGGGGAACACCACTTGTGAGCGGCAACCAATTGGATTTAACTCCATTCACCACCACTCTCTGGGCCCGTCCATCCAGCCAGTTTTTTACCCGGTGAAGAGTACGCTTGTCCAAGCCATGAGCAGCCAGTTTCTCCAGGAGAATGCTGTGGGAAATGGTGTCAAAGGCTTTATTAAAGTCCAGGTAGAAGACATCCACAGCCTTTTCCTCACCCACTAAGTGGGTCACCTTGTCACAGAAGGAGATCAGGTTGGTCATGCAGGACCTGTCTTTCATAAACCCGTACTAACTGGGCCTGATCCCCTGGTTGTCCTGTACGTGCCACGTGATTCTTTAGATCAGTGTCTGTATTAATGGAAGATAAAATTCTAAACTAGGCTATCCAGAACATGTAATTTATTTCATTAATTACACAGTTCTATATACGTAAATTAATTTCTGATATAATCTCTTTCTTCTCCAACAAATAACTGCAGTACCCAGGCACAATTTAAATTTGGTTTAAATTAAAGTATAAAACACTGAGTATTATATAATTACGTTCTACAGACTTTCTAGAAATAAGACAGGAAATATAAATTGAGGTGAAGGATACATCATTTAGTCTTGCAAACCTAAAGCCTATGTTAACATTGGTCAGATATTCAAGTTATACTTTTAAGGGTTGAAATGCAACCCAAATTCTTTTTCTTTGTTTAAATGTACTAATGTGAATGGAATTCTTGTGAACTATAAGAGCTCTTTCATTGCCTGAAGTTTTATGGCACAGTAATATTATGGCCTACATTTTTCTTATTTCTCACATAAAATTTTCAAACTTGACTGATTTTTCAAAGTAGTCAGCAAAACTTCACTAAAATTAAAAGGCATTTTAACTGTCTGCATATGATTTGCTGATGGGTGAACTATGGTTTTAATTTTAAACATTGAGCTTTAAAGAATTGTGGTGATCTATGAAAAGAAAAAAATAAAAGTATTAATTATCTGTCCCTGAAACTTTTACTCCTAAATTACCAAGATGTTTCTGAGAATCCTGTCCTTTAATGTAAAGATGTATTTGACAAAATTACTTTGGCTGACCTTTTTAGTAGAAGCCAAAAGCAAACACTTGCGTAGAATATTGGAATCTACCTCATCAGTACAGCAGCTATTACTTTGATTAAAGGGTTCATACTCATACTGTCACTTTTTCAAGTAATAATGAGACCTTCACAGAATCACAGAAGGGCAACCTGTGCCAGTGCTCGGTCACTCTCACAGGAAAAAAGTGTTTCCTGATGTTCAGAGGGAACCTCCTGGTTTCAGTTTGTGCCCATTGCCTCTTGTCCTGCCACTAGGCACCACTGAAGAGAGCCTTTTGCACCCTCCTTCCAGGTATTGATAGACATTGATGGGATCCACCCCGAGCCTTCCCTTCTCCAGGCTGAACAGTCCCAGCTCTCTCAGCCTTTCCTCATAGGAGATGCCCCAGACCCTTCATCATCTTCATGGCACTCTCTCCAGTATGTCTGCATCTTTCATACTGGGGAGCCCAGAACTGGACACGGTCTTTCAGCTGTGTCATCACCAGTCCTGAGTGGAGGGGAAGGATCACTTCCCTCCACCTGCTAGTGCAGCCCAGGATACCATTAGCCGCCTTTGTGGTAAGGGCCCATTGCTGGCTCATGTTCAACCTGGTGTCCACCAGGACCCCCGGGTCCTTTTCTGCAAGGCTGCTTTCCACCTGGGTGCCCCCCAGCATGTAGGGTAAGGGTACCCTAATTGAAAGTCTACATTTCTCAGGTCTTCTGAGAATTCAGTAAGAACATTCAGATAGATATTAAAACTTAATCCTAGAATAAACACATGTATACAGAATACTTTGCTGTCCAAGATCAAAAGCATCAGTGTTTTGTGTAATGGGATTTAACAAAAGGCAGAAAGGAGATTTTCACTGTGGTAGTAATATTAAAGTTTCTACCCTGATTCTACTGCATGCAATTTTTTTTCTGAATTGCATCAAAACCCAAAGATAATATCCATTTCTAAGAGATTGTCAAGCTTCTTTTTGTCTGAACAGTGCAACTTCCTGTACATCACACAAATTAATAAATGTTTTTTGCTGGAAAATCTATGGCAGTAACAGAATCCCTGAAGGACTTGGACTCGATGATCCTTATGGGTCCCTTCCAATTTGAGATATTCTATGATTCTATGACTTAACATATTGTGAACATTAAAACCTTACCAAAACTGGCATAGTCCAGTCCCGTTTGACTAGAATGCCGTTCTGCACTGTGCATTGGTGTACAACTGTCTCTGGGTGTTTCAGGGTTCTCCTTTTTCCTCTTGGTGGCCAATCATCATCTGGAAATCAAATGACAGGGTCTGAAATTTGATCATTCTCTTTCATCCTTTCCCCAGTGTTATCTGTGGCTATCACTTCTCCTGTTTTGCTTGTGTCAGCTTATTTAGTGACCTTAAGTGAGGAGAAATTATCCTGAAGAGCTTCAGGAGAGGCAAAGGAGCTTTGAAGAAGGCAAAACCAGTAAAGAGGTACTGGAACCTGTGCTGTAGCACTGAATGTCAGACTGTGACACTGTAGAGGATTGCTAAACCTAAGGTGACGTGGTTGGTGAACTGGAGCGAGTTCAGTGTCCGTTTACTCTGCATGTTACTGCTGTAGTGTTTCCCTGGGACATGTACATACACACATACAATTTTTTTCATATTCAAAAAATCCTTTAGCAGCAAAGTTATTGACCGATATTGACATTACTAAAAGCTGAGTATTTTTACATACAAGATACAACATTTAGTAGTAAGTGCAAAGTATTCACATGAATAATTCAATCTACACCACACCTGTCAAAATGAAGTACAATTCACAATGCCTTATTCTGGCATTTCTTATTGTGTGTTTACTTCATCTGTAATTCAGACGACTGACTAATATGTGCTAGGCTCGCTGAGATTTGAGAGCATGAGCAAAAATATCGGTTAGATGACTCCATAGGTTCCTAGTATTGCAGCTAGGAGCCCATGTACTGATTAGAAGAATTAATGACATGTAAAGGAAATCTGCACTTCTACATGAATGATTGTGTTTTATTCAGGACTTTGGTCCTCTGAAGTTATTACCAAGTGTAAGAATGAATTTTCTTTGCAAGCACTCTCTACATTTGGTACTCATATGGCTTTCAAAGTAAAACAATAGTATCTGAATACCCTTCAGTATCTCTGTCAGCTACTAATGAGTTCACAGACAGCAAAACTGAGGCAAGGACTGAGTGGGTAAATTATCCAAATTACTGATAGTCTGTGGAGCAAGGCATTGAACCCAGGCTGAACTGGTATCTGCAAGTACTGCCCTGTACTTTTTGCTTATAAATTTGTATTACAAATTTGTGTTTTCAGCAATGTGGTGGGTTGGAAGATACCTTCATTATGGAAAAATAATGGTACTGGATTAAAACTACTTAAAGTTTTCCTGATAGTGCCATTCTGAAGTTATCAAATCCTTCAAGCTGGTATCTCATGTAGTTCTGATCTTGCAATTTCAGACTCCGCTGTAAGCTAAAAAGAATATTACCATTTAAAAACAGTACTCTCCTGAATGAGTATCGCCATGTTTAAAGAAAAAGTAAATTTCATACCATCAATTTAAAATAATGATGACGGCAGACATTTTAAATCTCATTCCTTATATTTTTTTTGCTCTTTGAATTACATGGGATATTTTTTTGTTCTTGGTGGTTTATTTTTCCTGCTTACAACATACCCAGATATTTTACTTTGATGTTCTGTTCACTGGGCTCACTGACTTAAACAGTCTCCATTCTGACTCTCCCGTCACAGTAGAGTTTGTGATTTATCTGTTTTTATATCCATAAAGATACAGCCTTAACTAAGTGGTCTCTTGCATAATCAGACTGGCTTGGAGTTCACTAAACGTAATCTTGCACTGTGTATCTCAATTAATCTTGCAGACTGTGGCTAATCACATCCCCACCAGGCAGGCTCACATATCTCACCAAGCTGGATTATTAAAATCCATATTTCACGTTAACAGCCATGTGTATGAGATTAGTTTCTAAGTAGTAATGCACCTGCCATAAATACCTCATATCTGGTATCTTCTGAAATACTGCTGCTGTCAAAGATGAAAAAGCATGATGTGCATTCAAAACTAGTTTACACTTCTTTTTTATGGGCAAGTGATTTTTTCTTGGGTCCTTTTCTTTGTTCTAATATACCTGAAAATCTATGGAGCACAGAATGTAGTGAAGACAGAGCTTGGTAAATTATATATTCTGGAAGGATTGATAGAAGAATATGATTATATTAACTTTATTCATTTTTTATCATTTCAAGTAAAAGCTTAAGTGAGAAAACCTGCATTAATTTAGGTTCATACCATTAGTCATACATTAAGGGCTAAATTCCATTTTACAGTGAAACTTTTTAAATCTGGAGTAACTCCAGTAAGCTCAGTTGGCCTAGAAATTGCCTTAGCATTGTCATTTTACTAATTACATCCTAGGATAAAACACTTTCCATCCGATCAGTAGACTATTAGCAGAAGATCCAGACACTGAATCTCAGAGTTTCAAGTCTGTCAAGTCTGTAAAGGCAACTGATGCTACACTTCATGCCCCATACTTCTAAAAGGCAGAATTTCTGTTTAACTCCCTGTAGCCCTCAATGCAATTGCTGCAGTAATGCCTGGATTTGCAGTAAAGACCAAACAGACTTTTTTTCTCAGAACCTCAATTAAAAGATGTCTTTGGTTTAATAGGCCATCAGAAGAGTTAAAGTGTACAGCTGCAAGCAAATAGGCTTTGCACAGAATTGCTAAATGTGATGATGCTTTACTTAAAGGAAGTACAAGAGATTAGCATGTTTATTATTTTCCTAATGCACTGCTCCTTAATCTAACTCCTCATTCCCATGGGAGTGCGTCAAGCTCTATCTGCATTCAGACAAGCAGCATTTGTCTCATAGCCGTCTGGTAGAGGCAGCTCCGGCTGACTGGTGGGATTGATGGGCACAGTCCCTGCCCTTTCACAACTTCCCAGGCTTTCTGTTGGGTGAATGCCTAAAAGCCCCTGTTCGGTGCTCACAGATTCTTGACAGATGAAACTGCTGTCCTGGTGATTTACAGCCTGATTGCTCAATCCTTTCTAATGAACAAAAACTGTGGTTTAGAGCAGCTACATTTCAGTGGCATCTTTTTTGACCTTTTAGTGTTGGTGTGTGCTTCTTGGAATTTCAGTGCTCAAAGGAAGTAGGGAGGCAGTGGAGAAGGAGACGAGCTAGATGCTCCAAGCATAATCTGGAGTTTTCTTAAGGACCATATAGGGAATTCATAATTTTACATAAAAAACATAGGCTATATAAATAGACTCTTCAAACCATCATATTTATGCACAATTTTCCTTTAAAAATCTTTCTTTCATTCAAATAAATATATATGCAGACTGACAGAAAATGTAGTCAGAATGCTTCTGCTTTCAGACCTTCCAATTGTCAAATTGACAATGCTTCCAAAGGTCTATCAGTTACTCAATAATTATGTTAAAATAAATTTGGTTTAAGGGTTTAAAATTATAGGGATAAGAATGAGATTATTGCAAGAGAGCAGAAAAACAAATGCATGTTTAAAAATTTAGTGCCAGTTGATGATTATGTATATATTCAACAGCATAATTTCAAGGGTACAGTTTAAATATACAGAAATGATGGACATAAAGAAAAATCTATTGGGAAATGATACTTGCTTATGCATTACATATGCCTTAGTCAAAAAAAGCAGCTGATTTTGCCATATATTGCAAACGTGACAGATGATAGATACAATTTTCAAGTTGCATTTTGTAATGCATGCTCCCTGGTACATTGAATTCTGTATAACAGTAGTGGTCATCCATTTTTAAATTTTCCTAAACACTATTTTATTTTTACTTTACAAGTCCATCACAATCTGAGGGAGTTGTTTGGATTTATTGTTGCTTATCTTTTGCAAACCTTCATATGAAATATATCCCATTATCAGTCACAAATTGCTGCTAATGTTTCAAAGTATATCAGAGAAAGAGGCAAAATGCATCAAGACAAATCAGATACCATACAGCTGGGTAACTGCTGAACACCCTCCAGAGACACACAAACAAGAATAAGAAATATGCTGTAAGTCCTGAGGTCAAATGCTTTACCTAAGAAGAACATTAATCCCCTAGAGAAGTGCTGCTTTCAGAGTTTAATTTCTCTTAGGCAATAGAAATAAGGAAAACAAAAAACAGCAAAAGCCATCCAACCCTATGCATTCACTGACATAAAATACCAGGAGGGGTATAATATTGGTTTTGTTTGTCAATAATATAGCAGTGCCTAGGAGCCTGTTGTGCTGGGCATTTTACAAATTCAGAACAAATAACTCCTGCAAGGAGTTTATCGCCCAAAAAAATGTAGTCAGCAGAAGAGCAGACCAACTGCCTAACGTAACAGAGAATGATAACTACACGGGATCTTCAGATCTGGCCATAGGTAATTGAAACCACAACTTTATAATTTTTATACAAATTACTGTGAAATATAGATTTTATGTCCCTTCCAGCCAGCGAGCCAGCCCTCTCCATTTATCCATACTATATCCATCAAATTATTATTTGATTACTTTGGGGTATTTAAAAACTGAAATAATCCATGGTGATGTTAAGAGCTGTCAGGTCTCTGATCAGTGTTAGTTTTCAGACCGAATAGATCACAGCAAAGTAACTGGGCACCCCCAACTAGTTAGGTGCGTGTGGTGATGTTTGCATAAAGACCTAGACTGATATTGTGACTAAACATGTTTTTAAGTTTAACTGTCTTTAATGACAGTGTTTAATTGCACATAAAGGTGATTTTGTTTTCTTCTCTAATATCTTTTGGCTGTTTGGTTACTGACAGCTGACCAGGGAAATCCTTCCTCTGGTTTGACATCACTCTACCTGCAGAGCATGATAAATTATGTTTTTAGTATCAACTCAGTGTTAACCACTGTTGGAAGCAAGGAGAAAAAGTGTTTTAAAGTTTAAATTTGAAGAGTTTTAATTATTAAAGGTCTTTTCATACATTGACTGCCTTAATTTGCATGAAAAATGTGAAGACTTCTAGCACTTACTTCAATTCATTGCATTTATTTACTTCAAATTATATATAAGGCAGCTTAACCAAACTGAGGAATATGCAGAACAATTATAATTCTAAATATATACTATTTAATTGTCAAGCAAGCACGGTCATACATCAGAGGGAATACTGTTGCCTGTGGAAAATCTTTGGAATGAAAGGGATCAATTCAAAGACTGTTTCTTCAGCAGCAAAATGTTTTTACCCACAGTATCTTCCTAATGCCTTATAAACCACTGTCAGGTAAGTTTTACCTTGGACTTTCAAAATACAGATCATCTGGCTTTAGCTGGAGCTAGAGGAAAGAGGATTTGGTGTACTAAAGGATCCTAAAGGTTTGCAACAAGCAAGCAGAAAGAATTGTAGGTTTAGACCCCCAAACCACCTACAACGTGCTCAGAAACTACCACTCAGATTTGTATAGAAAAATAGCATGTAGAGTGTTCATCATCAGGGAACTTGCAGAGAGAATAAAGGAGTGCTAAATTTTGCTCTTAAACTGTTAATTTCTATGAAGAAGATTATGTGAATGTGAGAAAACACAAATAATTTCAGAAGTCCCTGAAAAAGTGAGAAACTGAGCTACAACAAAATCTTTGTATTTAACCAGGTATTGAAAAGAATCTAGACTCCTGCATTTCCACATTAATGCCATTATCATGAAGCTCTCTTGTATTCTCTCCTCTGCCTGAAGAATTCTCAGTTACTTAGCCAGAGAAGAGTTGACCAGAAAACCCGAGGGAACCAGTCCCAAGAACAATATGGGCCTCAGGTTTAGGCTGTCTTGCCAAATAGGAGGATCAATTTCTGGACTTGAATCTGAATCAGAAAGCCAGGAAATTTGAAACTATTCATCATATTCATCACAGGTAGCTTTGGCTTCTCTTCAACCCCAAAATACTGCCTGCCTAAAAATTTTTATTAAAGCGCGCCACCAGCTCTGTGCTTTTGTTTATGTCACCGCATAATAAAAGGTAATGCAGTATTTTCTGTAATCATGTTATCTGTTGTCCTTTCCATGTCAGCATGCTAACCACTAATGCTGTTCAAAAAGCTGAGTCCACAGAACACACACCTGGATCATTCCCGCTGTTGATCTGCTGTGCCAGTTGTTCTCCCATCCTGGGATTAAAATATCCAATGCTATGTTATTTTAATAAAAGCTGAGGTGACAATGCGTGCACCTGTATTTTTGTTCGCTCCACCTGCTTGTCCTGATACTCTGCTGTCTTTTCTCACTGCAGTAGCAAAACCCATGTGGCCACCATTAGTGAAAGTACTGTCTGCTACATACAGCTTTAAATGTTATACTTTAGTTGAGGAGAAAAAAATGAATATTCAAAGGCAGTGAAACCAGACATCTGTTTTTACAAGTTATTGTATCATAAACAATTTTATACTTGATCCTACTCTTTCAGATCATGAAAGGATTACCTACTGATCTCAGTGAGGGTCAACTTTGGACATGCCAGCAGAAATAATAGACTTTTTTTTAAATTTAAATTTATTTGGAAAAAACAAAACCAAAACCCCCGAAAAATCTCTGTACAAAGTAGAATAATTATTTTCTCCAACACTCTTACTCAACTTGATGATTTGAAAAAAAAGGTTGGAATAACTGCTTAAGGAATGTCCAGTGTGTAGTTTCATCAGTGGCTGTAAATGAATGTGAACAGTAAACAGGTATGGTACTTATCTGGTTAAAAGCATGACTGATGCTGCAAACAATAGAGAGTTAAATATCACAGAACCACAGAATCGCAGAACCACAGAATCATTCAGGCTGGAAGGGATCTCAGGACATCTCCAGTCCAACTTCCTGCTCACAGCAGGGTCAGCTATAGGGACAAGCCAGGTTACTCAAGACATTTCATCCAGTCACGTCTTGACAGCCCCCAAGGACAGAGACTGCACAGCATTTTTGGGCAACCTGTGTCACTGCTGGACCTTGCTCATTGGGAAAAAGTTTCTCCCTATATCCAGTCTGAACTTCTGTCTTGCCAATTTATGTCCACTGTCTCTTGCCCTCCCACCCAGCAGCACTGTGAAAAGCCCAGCTCCATCTCCTCAAGAACCTCCCATAGTCACTGGGGCTGCTGTTAGGTACCCCCAAAGCTTTCTCTGCTCCAGGCCGAACAAGCCCAGCACCCCCAGCCTCTTCTCACAGGGCAAGAGCTCCAGCCACCACCGTCTCGGCGGCCTACCCTGATATCTTTCCAGTTTGTCACTGTCTTTCTTGTAGTGGAGGGTCCAAAACTGGACACAGTATCTAGATTAGTTCTTACAAGTGCCACATAGAGGGGGAAAACCACTTCCCTGGGTTTCCTGGCTCTGCCCTTATTCCTACAGCCCATGGTGCTTTTGGCCACTGCCAGGGCACACTGCAGGCTCATGATTACCTGAGGGCTTTAACTGCAGAGCTGCTCCCCAATCTGTAGGTCTGCAGCAGCAGCTTTTGTAACCAGAGTATACCAATGGAGAATTAAAAAAAAAAAACAAAACCCAAACCTGACTGGTTTTCGTCTTCACTTTGAAGACGTAGAGGCAATCAAGTTCGAATAATAGACTAATAGGACAGTCCTAATTAAAAAAGGCAAAAAATGCAATCCATTTTTGTAACAATTGTGATAAAAGAAATATACGATCTTGCTGTTCCTGGAGTGGTTCTAACCTCAGACCATTCTTCTAAAACCATTAAACTTAAATGTTAGTCTTGCAATTATGCACGCTAACAGAACGAGAGTCTGCAGACACAGAATTACATGACTCAATTTAATACATGACTATTAAGGCCTGTAAAGGTGTGTGTGCATTTAGCCTCACATGACCTAAATGTGTTAGACAGATATGCAGGAATAATAAATTGAATTCAGCAAGCTTTAATAGAACTATATGCACAGAAATGTCATCCATTTCCATGCCACCCTATGTCATCCTTGCTGCACTCCAGCTTCACAGGCTTCTATCGTTCCTGCTAAGTGAAAAAAAAGTCAGCATCTTTTCTCTCTCTGTGTTACCATTGCCACCCAGAACAATATTATTCTCTAAATTGGTCTTTGAATTTCATACATTTGAAAAATAAGCCAGTCTAGAAAGGTACATCAATAGGATACAAGTGACCTGTGATTCAGTGGAACCTCTCAGGACACTAAAACCTTCTCCGTGTCTAAGTGCACAATAGCTGTTTTGTCAAAGGCTATACTTAGGAGAGATTGCAGTTTCACTTAACTACAAGAGTCGTCTTCACTGACAACATTATATATTTTAAAAATAGATTCACTTATTTTTCTGGCATATCTTTTTTTTTAAGGTAGCGGTCTTTTTTTCATACAGATTGCTAAAAAATTTTGATCATACAGTACTGTGATACTCTGTGATAAGGGATGTTACAAGTGGTCGCAGTCTCTGGCAGCTCTGGAGCCCCAGGGGATTCCCCCTGCCTGGCTGCTGGAGCCCAGCCTGATGTACCCTGGGGACCCAGGGGTCTCCGTCCCAGGCCGATGGGCCGAAGCTGCTGCTTCCCCCTTTGCAGGTTCGAGCTGTAGCAAGGCTGAATATGTATCACAGAGAGAAACACACACGCACACAGAGGACACACAGAGGATGCTGACATGGACGGTTACACAGGCTGCCATGCAGAAGGCACTGCCTTGAACTGCACCCTCGTGGAGCGCTACCAGGACTCGCAGGAGATGTAAATGCAACCAGCCAAGCACCTTCCTCCTCTTCAGCTGGTCAGGATTGAATTTCACTGGTGAAAGCACATACACGACACTGTAGATTCACAAGCACATACAGAGTTGCAGATCCCCACGTACTGGCATGGCCCTTCTGTCTGTCCAATGACTCTGCCCATACCCTGAGCCCTCTTACTTGCCACATTGGGTGGGTCTCCTCCTCACCTGCTAGCCCAGCTTGGGGCTCACTAGCAAACAAGTCCTCATGTTCCTCTTGTTTACCCCTTCTTATGAGCTACAAAGTCTAGGTGACCCTCTCCAAAGCTATGCCTGGAGCTTCTTAATGGCCCATCAGTCACTGACTAGAGACTTTGGTCTTTGGCATCATCTCTGTTATCCTGTGTCTATCAGGTTTGTGTCTCCAACTGCTCTTGTTCATTGCTTCCCCCTTTACATGTTATCCCCTTTTGCATTGCGAAGGTCCTTGACCGGATGACCTTAATGAAGCAGATGTTCTCAACTTCCACGTAACCTTAAATTCTGTATTTTGCTATGAACATTAAATACATGATTTGGCTTTTTGTGTATTACATGTGCATTAATCAGAGTAGTATGAAGTAATGTGGCTTATATATTTGGTACTGATGAAGAAATAAGATCCGCTGTGCGCCTCAAGGAACTACATTTTGAAAGTGTTACACTACAGATATTTCTGAACCCCCAAAGACCATCTTCAAATATTTTTCTATGATGTAGATTTTTCTTGGTCTTTCAAGACCTGTCAAAATTATGTAGTATTATATTAGTTGTGCTGTTCCATTGGCTTTAATAAAATTTGCATTACACACTAAGCTCTCCTTTTGTTTTTAAAAAGAAAATGAAGTTTACCAAGAGTATTTTAACAAGTTATCTCAACATTATTTTTAAATTTTTCTATTCATTATATGAGTTCTTACTGGTTTATATTACTATCCTAATGCTATATTCTCTAGAAATATCAAAAAAGTGCGAACATATTTTTCTCTAAAATGGTCTGGTCTGATGAATACTACTAAAGCATTTTTGAGTCTGATGGAGAGGTAACTTCAGAACTGGTCTCCTTTTATTATCATGGCTAAAATCATATAATCAGAACTCTATACTTGTCACTGTCAAGAATCCCTTTATTAAATTAAACGTAATCTGATGCTAACTTATAAAGAATGAAGAACTCAAAATATTTTAAAACATCATATGATAAACATAATCTTAGTTTAGATACCATTTTTAAGCACAATTCATGTTTAAAAAAAAAAAAATAGGACAAAACTCATGTTTTGCTTCTGATTTCAGAATTAAATGTATTATGTGGGATTGATTTTACCCATCTTTAGGTTTCCACTTCTGGACCAGTCACCTTCAGTTCTGCTCATAACCTTGGGAAAGAAAGGCACTTTAAGAATATAATTCATGCACTTTGGTGGGAGATTAATTATGCTCTTCACCTGAGATATACTCATTTTTCTTCACTCACTATAAAACGTCTCTGAATGACTTGCATAATGTAGGCACCTGCGTTTGGTTGTGTGAATCCCATCCTATTACTTTTTTACTATAGGAGTGATGTGTTGTCAGTTCAAGTGTTTTTAATATTACAGGGGAAGCACTGTTTATCATGAAAAATAGTTTTCTGAATTCCACACTTATCTATAATTCCCACATTGCAGGTAGCATTTACAGTTCCCTCAAAAGTAAACAGAGATATGAAGATGCATTTGAGGGTAGAATTTTGATCAAAGAAAATGGTAATGCAACACAGTTTGTTACTTTCCCTTTTGTAGTTCTTTAATGGGTTTAAAATCAAAATAACTAATTAGCTATTAGATTTTTCAGTCAATCAGCTAATTTTAGCTATCTGCTTTCTGACCATGGCTGTAAGAAAGCCTTATGGCACAACCATTTTTCAGTGACTTTTTTTTCTTCCTCCCTGAAATTTTTTCAAGGTGAAATTTGAGAGTTTTGTGCATTTCTCTGGTATTTGTATAAGTGGGACAAGATTTACCAGTACCAGATCTGCCACAATGCCATAGGAAATCCCAAATCTGTCCACTGTGCATTTTATGACAGCACATTTCTGATCTGGAAACATATTTTCATTCAAACTGTGGTGTGCCAGCTAGTTACACTGTTGCAGTAACAGGGCCTGGAACAAAAGACTAAATAAGTCTATATTTTGATTTCTGAATATTATTGCTATCATTTCATTTATACATATGCATACAAAACTGTTAACAGACTTTACGAGTAACAATACTTGAATTGAATATTTTAACTACCCATTCAGTTCATCATAGTTACTAGTGAAAGTAAAAGAATTAAGCTGTAGGGCATGGGGGCTTTTTGCCTCACTTGGTGTTTCTAAATGTTTTCTGAACTGGTAATTATCTAGAGTTTATTGTTATTTGAAGGTGATTAATTCAAAGGTGAAATCTGGGACATACTTACATAAATGGGAGGAAGACTGAAATGAAGAGTATTTTCAAGCTATGCTAGGAGAAAAAATTACTTTTAGAAAAGTGGCAATATGCCAGCTTCACTGGTAATGGTTGGTAATTAACTTCAACAGCAGGCTGCACACCTGCTTTAGAAGGTCTAAGGGTGTAAATCATTATTCCCTGAGCTCCCAAGATTTTAATTTTAATTTTCCTGTTTGGACCCCCAAACTCAGCACCACAGGGACAGATGGCTGAGCATGACTATAGTTTACCAGAGAAGAGTTTTTTTGTAAGAGGAAAACATCCCCGCTGTGGGACGAGGCCAGGCTCTTCCCTTAGGCCATAAGTTATTCTAGTGCCTATAATAATTTTGCTGATCAAGTCTTTAAAGCTAATGCAATGAAAGTAAGCATACTTCCACAAAAAACTCCACTATAACTCTTTGATATCTATGGACTATGAAACATGGGTTCACAAAGGGAAAGTCCTGTTTAGCTAATTTGTTAAGGTGACCTACCTAGTAGATGAAGGGAAGGTGGTGGATGTAGTTTTTCTGGATTTTAGTAAGGTTTTTGATACTGTCACTCACAGCATCCTTCTGGACAACTTGTCCAACTGTGGGATGAGTGGGTTCACGGTGTGCTGAGTGAAGAACTGGCTGAAAGGCAGAGCTCGAAGGGTTGTAGTAAATGGGGCTACCTCTGGCTGGTGACCGGTCACTAGCAGTGTTCCTCAGGGTTCAATTCTAGGGCCAGTTCTGTTCAATATATTTATCAACAATCTGGATGCAGGAGTTGAATGCACCATTAGCAAGTTTGCTGATGATACCAAACTGGGAGGTGCTGTTGACTCTCTTGAGGGACAAGAGGCCTTGCAGAGGGATCTAGATGATAGAATGGAGCATTTGGCTAAGATTAATGGGATGAAATTTAACAAGTCCAAATGCCGGATTCTGCACATAGGGTGGAGTAACACCAGTCACAAGTATAAATTGGAAGAGGAGTGGCTGGAGAGCAGCCCTGCAGAAAGGGATCTGGGGGTGCTGGTTGACAGCAGGCTCAATGTGAGTCAGCAGTGTGCCCTGGCAGCCAAGAGAACAAACCTCATCCTGGGGTGCATCAAACACAGTATAATCACTGGGTCAAGAGAGGTGATTATGCCACTGTATTCAGCGTTGGTGTGGCCTCACCTTGAATACTGTGTGCAGTTCTGGGCCCCACAATTTAAGAAGGATGTTCAGGTCCTTTAATGCATCCAAAGGAGAGCAACACTGCTGGTGAAAGGGCTGGAAGGAATGTCCTATGAGGAATGGCTAAGGACTTTGCGTTTGTCTAGTTTAGAGCAAAGGAGGCTGAGGGGTGACCTCTTGACCTCTTTGCTCTCTACAGCTTCCTGAGGAGGCGAAGTGAAGAGGGAGGTGCTGATCTCTTTGGTATCCAGTGATAGGACTCGGGGGAATGGTTCAAAGCTGCGCCAGCGGAGGTTTAGACTGAACATTAGGAAGCATTTCTTTACTGAGAGGGGTGGTCAAACACTGGAACAGGCTTCCTAGAGAGGTGGTCAATGCCCCAAGCCTGTCAGTGTTTAAGAGGCATTTGGACAATGCCCTTAACAACATGCTTTAACTTGGTCAGCCCTAAAGGGGTCAGGCAGTTGGACTAGATGATTGTTGTAGGTCCCTTCCAACTGAACTCTCCTCTCCTCTCCTCTCCTCTCCTCTCCTCTCCTCTCCTCTCCTCTCCTCTCCTCTCCTCTCCTCTCCTCTCCTCTCCTCTCCTCTCCTCTCCTCTCCTCTCCTCTCCTCTCCTCTCCTCTCCTCTCCTCTCCTCTTCTAAGAATATACACAGTGGGTCAGAAACAACATTAAAAAAAACCCACCTATGATATAGATGGCACCCTTAGCACCTCATTTAGTGTAGTCTTTCAGTTTGCCATAAAGATTTGTGAAGCTGAAAATGGAGAAATAGATATTTAAGAACTGCTGAATTTATAGTTGAAATCAAAAGATTGTATTTCACTCAGTGTTTAAACTGGTCTCAGCAGAGCCCAAAACAGACTAAGCTACATTGGTCTGTTTGTGATATTTGGTACAAGGATTAAGAATACATTTACTTTCAATGTGGAAGACATATTTTATCTGTTTTTCCTTGGAGACTAATGGAAGTTAACACATTTTCTTGTGAAAAATTTGAAGATTATCCCAATATTATAAACGATGAAGCTGAAGCAGAGAGGGACTAATGGATTTTCTTGTCTCTAGAATTAGCCATAAAACCCAGTCATTATTTCAGTATTCAGTGCTGATCACAGAGTTCACTTAAACACTTTTTTACAGAAACTGTTGGTGCTGAAAATTGGAAAAAAAGCCATGAAAATTTCTACAAGGCAAAGCTAGGACACCAAGGACAATGTTTTTATAGTAGCAGTGGGTAATTCTTAAAAAAAAGTGCAATATCACTCTGAAGCTTATTGTACTTTCTTCTTTTTAGTTCCTCCAGTAATGGACATTACACTCTTTTCTTGTCTGTACTCAGTTTAGTAATATTGAGCTGGCATCTTTCCCCCCCAAAAAAAGAAAACTAAAGAAGGAAGAATTTAGTGTAGTGTGACTAATCTTAGAAACTTTGAAACAAGTTTTTTTTTTTTTTCTTACTGGTAGATCTGTGTTATTTCTTGGTTAGTTGTTGGATTAGTATTGTTTTTGCTCCTTTCTCATGCTTTTCATTCAATAGCCACTAAAAGTATGGATATTTGGCACTAGCGGTGGCCTCTTGTCTCCTTGAGGTTCCTGGATATTCAAATCATTGAATATGGAGAAGTGCATGAAAATTTTGAAGACTATTTATGCTGCTTTATCTCTAAAATTAGTCTAGTAAGGTTTATCCATCTTGCCAAATGTCTAGAATTTGAGGGAAAAGGGGGCATGCTAAGGTAAGAAAGCGGTATGTTTGGAGTTAAGCCTCTTTTCTTTTTTATTAAGCAGTCCAGGTTACTGTGTCTTTGTAAATCAGAAATGTTATTACATGCATAACATTAAGATACTGCAGCACCTAGTGATGCTAATTTAATACGACACAGATACTTGAATTATTCAATAAAATACTTCATTATTCAATAAAAAAATAAATTGAAAAATTCAAGGCCAGCTATAAGGGTAATTTCAAAGAATCAACACCTTCTATACACATGTACTTAAAATTGCTGGCTTTAAATATAGAAAGATAATTGTTGACTGAATAAGATTTTAGATGATAGGTTATTGAAGCCCGTAACTACTGGTAGTAGGCATCTGAATAAATACTTAATCATAGTTGTAGTCAGGGTAATATTTTAAATAATTAGGATGACATTAGCCTGATAAAAAAGGCTTTCTCATGGCAAGTTTACTTTTGAAAAAATAAATGGATTTCAAACAAAAAAAAAATTGAAAAAATTACATGACTTAAAAACATAGTTGCTGCTGTTACTTCCTCTAAAGTACAAAATTATTGCTTTTGTTTTGCAATTGGCGGTAGTTGAAAAAAAATCCATGAAGTAATAAAGTTGGGTCTCATATACTGTACGAGCTCACATTTAATGACATTCTCACTTCTCTTGTCCAGTTTCTGTTTTTAGCACTAAAAATCCAGATAGGTTGGTTACTCGCAAAGAGATCTTTTGAAGATCACAGGAATCAGGGAGGATGCGCTTTCTGAACTGCATTCCTCCAGAAACTTCTACACTATTCATCACTGAATCACACCTTAGAACAGCAAACACACTCATTCTACACAGTTAGAGATTTAATGAGATGTTCTAGACTTTTAGAGACTGGTTTTGCCTACATATTACATAACTCACAAGTAGAAGTAAGCAGTGAGCTTCTTATAAAACACTGAATTCCTGTGAATGATCATGGATCTTTAGGTTCCAATCATAATAAAATAATAGGAAGCAATAGCTATTTTATAAATGCGTCTGCACAGCCCCAGGGTACATAGTTAGTATAATGCATAATACAAGGACTACTCAAACTTTTCAGTGCAAATATAACGATAATGACTGCTGTGGTTACTTCACAAGATGCCTTTGTTTTTTAACATGTGACAAGAATCAATGCGCAATACTTGAACTTAGCAAAACCTATTGATGTCTTCTTTCTCTTCCCTCTGAAGTTCTTTTTTCTTCTGCAAAATGCCTTCATTCAGATATCTCACACAAGGGCCATTTACTCCTTTTTAAAGGGAGATGTACTCCTTTTCACTCATTTCCATGCAGGCTCATGGGTTATATTAGAACTTATCTTTACCCCTGCTGATGTATCAGTAATCCTCATTTTCTGAAGTCCAAGCACTATAATATCACAGAAATCCTTTCTACCCCTCTGTACTTCTTTCCACAGATCATCCCATATTGAGGTATGAACCTTTCATTGTATTACAAGTTCCTTCCAAGACAAGGATGATGTTTTAATAAATATAATTGTAATTAGCTTTCCCAGAAAAAAAAAAAAAAAAGAACTGGCATATCAGTGTGATGAAATGGATGTCACTTTGTTAGACATCTGGGAAACCTCTTCTTCAGGAGGATGATTAGAGAGGTGAACTCTGGAAATTTACATTGAAAATTTCTGGCATAAATTTACAGAGTGGAGCTCTTGTTTTATAAAGAAAGTGGAAAGGCAAGACAGATATTGTGTTTGTGTAGTTTTATTTAAATAGCTGTAAGGTTAAAGCTTTTATTCCAAATTGCTTATTTTACCTTAAAAATACTGTACTGTAGCTCATGTGTTATGTAAGTAAGTGGTGGGTAATACAAATGTATCAAGCCTATGATTAGATGGTAAGATCTCTTGAGGCCTCTCTTTGATCTTTATTCTATCTTATTTCTATAATTTATAGTAGTCGATTTAATAAAGATGCCTAAATTTTGATGTGTTATTACTGAGAATATGACCACAAGAATATATCATTTCTCATTTTAACTGCTTGCTCTCACTTTCAAAATTGTTTAATTTATGCAACTTGTTTTGTACTTGGGTTATTCAGGCTGTCTAATGCTAAGCTTTTCACTTGCCTCATACATGTCATGACAAAATAATACAAAAACTTTAAGTGATTTAAGCAGATTTTAAAAATTTTAAAAAAACAGCTTTAGCAAATTCATAATCATAGGTTTTTTTCCTTCTTTTTTAAAAGTATAGTTACCTCTTCTAGAGTTAGGTGTTGGGAAACTCCAGTGTGCCCCTGCTGGAAGTAAAATGGTGTGCAGATTTAAGGCATGACCCCCTAAGGAACAGAGCAAAGAAATTATTTAGTCACAACTTCTTTTTTTATTATTTGGTGATTTAGTTTATAATCATTTTGCCTCTTTTCATAATAGCACATTCACCAATTGATTGATTTCTGCCAGATTAGACAGAGAAAGAAAAGTCTCAAAGCCCACTGAGTTCCTCCAAGCTCTATGACAGTAGGTGGCCGGGCAAAAGTTCAAGAACGGCTGGAAACATGTACTGACAGAAAAAAAGTGTTGGGATCTGAGGTCATACTTATGAGAGAGTAGAGAACACACCTGCACAACAGGCACTCAGAGTTTATTTGTCAACACCAATCAAACATAAGATACAAATCTATAAGAAATGAGAATTAATTAGTTCTTCTCATAAAGCTGCCTATTTTCTCCTCTATGCTTTTGTCATAACTTTTGGAAGATAATAAAATCAATACATGAGAAGGAATCATACAAATAGCTGTTTGTCTATTCACTTATTATTAAATATGTTCTTAATGAAAAAAAGAATTGTGTGTAATGAATACCTAACAGTGTAATTTCCAAAAGGTGGAGATTTACAAGCTGCAGTAACACTGTCTTTTGCTGTGGCTCTCTGGTGAATAGTTAAGTGTCTGTTACTAGCCTAGAAATTTGCCTCTGGGAAAGTTCAAAATGCTACATGCTGAATATCCAGAAAGCAGAATTCTAGCTCCATGCAGCACTGTTGAACTTCTGAAATCATCTCTTTCTGGATCTAGCCAGGGAAAAGAAACATGCATTCATGACTCATCTGATCAGTCCCAGCTGAAGTATCTCACTGAACTTCCCAAACCCCAAGATCAAATGTAAACAATAGCCTTCTCTTAATCATATCCATAAAATACAAAACCTGAAAAATAAACATAAGGAGATCAATATTTGCTTGCAGAGGTTTTCCAAGCCAAAAAGAGAAGTTACATTGTTCAAATAAACTATTTGCTGAGCACTAACTATAGATGATGTACAGTATGCCAGTCCTTCCTTTAATAACCAGGAATTTCTGACAGGTCTACTGTTTTCAGTGAAATGTGAGTGTAAAATACTTGCTCAAAATGACCTCAGTGCAGGTTTGAATGAAAAAGATTTAGAAGTTTATAAAATCTGTTTTAAAAACAATATTTCTAAAAGAAGATAAAATAATAAAAAATAGAAGCTTGAAGAATGAAAACATAGTCTCATTCTAATTGCATGTCTACTTTTAATACATACAATATGGCAGGTTGTTAATGCCCTTTACAGCACATCAGAGTTCAGACAAAAAAAATCTCAAACATTTTTTCCTTTAGCCAATGCACTTTAGGACTGACCTGAATGTCTCAGGTTTTGTTTCTTCTGCTGGTAACGTCCTATATCTGTTATGTGATCTTCAACGAGAATTTCTCTGTTCTCACTAAATTGAATTTAACAGTGACCTAGGATAAATTTCTATACCTACCTATAATATTAGATGTTAAATATGACATCAAGTGCAGCCAGATTTCATGAAGACCAGTCCATCTTTCTCCATTTTACTTGTTGGAAAATATTGTAAGCCTAGTGCAGCAGTAGTGACCCATGAAGAACCCACAAGTACATGCAATATTTCATACTTATGGAACACTTGTTTTAGAGATTCTTAGTCAAAAAGTACACTAAGAGTTTGAACAGAAGCTAGTCAAACAGTAAGAAGACACTACAGGAGTTATTAAAGAACAACACATTTTTCTTTAAAGTAAATAACACTTTTAGAGCCTTGTCTGCATAAAATATCAGACTTTGCCTTGAAAGAGAAACAAAGCTCTGCAGTGTTGAATATCCAGTCTGCTTGCATGCAATTTATCAAGAGTTTATTAAACAGAAATAGTATGGGGGGTGTTTATTGGCATCCAAAGAAGTGTAGTTGCCAGTTGACATTGGAAATTAGTAAGATTTATTTACTTAATCCTCTGACTAAACCTCTTTTGATATTTTTGGTGTAAGCACACAGGCAAAGATCCTAAAGAAGCATTGTTTTGTTTTGTAGATTGAGGCAGAAATATGTTGAGGGACTTACCCAGTGTCACAAAAAGAGATCAGTGTTAGACTTGAGAGTAAGTTCCAAGTAGTCCCTATATCTAAATTTATCTGGTTTTGCATTTTTATTCACTGAAAAAATTTATGAAAACTTTTTTACATAAAACAGACTTGCAAGCAAAATACAGGCACTGAGAATGTTTTCTTGATAGATTTCTTGCAGATTTACTTTTCTTTTTAAAATAACCACTCATCAATTTTAAACTGTCGGTGAGCAAACTATCACACGATGAACAGCTGTAATAATTTTAAAATCATCATATTTTAAACTTCCATATCTCTTTACTTGCCTGTCTAGCCAAAATATTCTTTTTGGTATAATCAAGTGCTCTGAAAACAGTTATGAAAGATTTTTTTTTATGGAAAGCTTCTTCTCTGAAATGCCAGACTTTTGTCAAATTTATATGAGGAATTTTCTTTCGGGAATGAAAAGCCAGTCTCTGGAAGGTTGCCCATCTCTGTGCAATGTTTCCAATACAGAAGACTATGCTTAGGCAAAGAACCAATACATCTTTTTCTTCCTGCCCTAACATTTTGACATTAGTCCTGGTTTATGCTGCTTGGCTGCCATCACATTCCACTTCAGACACAATCTCCGTTCAGCACTTTTGAAACAAGACTTTTCATTGCATTTGTCAGAAATGTTATAGGATCTTCCAATATGAAGAGTTATCTTACCTCCTTCTCTTCCTCCTTCAGGAAGGATTACAACACAGAAATTCACATTTCAATGTGGATAGAAGACCTGGTTCAGATGAACTAGCATTCAGCCTGGTTCACTGCATTTGGCTTTCACTAAGTTTATATCATGATAGTGAATCAACATGAGAGCCATTCATGCTCCCTCCTCAGAGAGGTTAGGCTGCACAGGCTGAGGGCAGCGTATCATTTTGTGACCAGAAAAAACACAAATCATTGTAAAAGCATGACTTCTAGGACACAGAAAGAGAATGGGTAACAGAGAACCCATGCCAGTATAACAGACTGTATTAGACCAGGTTTTTGTGGCATCCTAGGTTATTTCAGAAACTTTCTGTATGCACATTATGTGGACATCTATGAAACAGTCAAAATTAGAAAGAACAATAATAGACTTTCCAGTCTGCAGAAAGGAGGGATTTTTTTATGGTGGCCTGTTTGTCTGTGTGTGGGAGAAGTCTGTAGAGGAGGTGTCTGTGTATGCATGTGCGAGATCCATCACATGGGGGAAAAAGTGGCAAAAAATGAGGCTTCTGTATTTTAAAAGTGGTTAACACTGTGATTACCTTTCCCTGTTGTGTCATTTTTCATTGATCTTGCTGTTGTAAAAATTTGATATCCATGAGAGTCATGAAGTTCTTAGCTTAATGAGTAGGGCAACATGAAAAAAAAAAAAAAAAAAATAAAAAAAAACCTTTGCCTGTGCAAATCACCAGAGTTCAGGCATTTCTGGGGAGTTTGGGGAGCTTGCAGCCCATTACCTGCACCAGTGAATGTGAATGACTGTTAGGACAGTTGGTCATGACAGGTGCAGAAGGAAAGATGGAGGCAAGGGAACTGCATGTTTTTCTTGTTCTAGTTTGCCTCTCGGCGGTCTCTCTGGGGATGCCATTCCCTGCTGTTGACTGTTGTCTCTCTACATAGAGCATATCCTCTTGCTGTACGAAACACAGATACGATACCTCTTAGTGCTTAACCAAAGACAAAACATCAGCCAGTCCTTCAGATTCTTGCCTCTAGCATTGTCTTCTGTTAATTCTGCACTGTCTTCTATTCTATAAACATGCACAGGAATGGCTTGCAGTTATGTTAAGAGCACTGTAAATACACTCTGATATCCTTGTTGAGTCAAAGAATATATATTAAAAAACCCCCAAACAATCCAAACAATCTTTCTATTTCTAAATCTTGTTCAAACCATTATTATCTTATCTGCTACTTCAGTAAGGCAGCAGCTGCACCATACGTTTTTCTAAAGGTTCTCTGGCTTAGTTTTTGCACCTTGCTTTACCTCTACACCTTCTCTCAATTAGCTTGAAGCACTCCCTTCAGGACTCCACATTCATGGAATGTATAGTCTCAAATAAAGATCCATTGTCATCAATCCTAATTTCACCAGTTATTGCAAAAGTGCAACAAAAGACTGGTTCGAGCTTTTCAACAGTGAATAAATTAGTATGTGGGCCTTTCAGCGTTGGGCACAATGACAAACTCATAGCAAAGTCCAAATTGCAAGAGAATGAAGATCTATCCTGCTTTCTCACAGCTATATATGTACCCATACAGTAGTTCTAAATTAGTACATTTAGTTCTAATTAGTTCATTTAGTGCATACTTCCAATATTTTTTCAATTAAAAATGCTTTTGAAATGTGAATATGAAGAAAATCTTTAAGGGAAGTTTGTGTTATCAAAGAAAACGTCTATAAAAAACCTCTTGTCTGCATAGCATTCTTATTTGAGAATAATAATTTAAAAAAGCAACAAAATTTTGTTTTAAAGGAAAGTATGAAAATTCTTGAATATTATCTATATACAGGTACATTGGAACGTTTTCCAGTAGCGGATGGTCACTTTAGTCTACTAGATGTATCCATAGTGAGGATTACTTGTTGAGATCTGAAACTGTAAAAATATGTAAAAGTTGAACAGTGAGATGAAAACAATGAAAATTTTTGAGTATGTTTTGGTTTTGGTTTGTATGATGTTCAGGAGCTCAAGTAGGATTCGTTCAACGAAGGTCTTTGGTGGAAATTATATAGGAATTCAGGTCAGAGAGTGATCAAGATTTCCCTTGGTCTTAACATTTATAAAATGTGTACTATATTAAATCATACGCAGATATTTTGATGTCATATGGGATGGGGGGGTGTCTGCAAATGTATAAAAAGCAGTAGCATGTCATGTCCTACAAGCCTTTAAAAATCTCTTTGACATCTTTAATCCTGGTTTTTAGTTTCAAAATGTTGAATATGGAATCAACCACAAACATCTTTCACAAGTCACTCACCAGCAGGCAGTACAGGTGTGATCTTTAGCAGCCTGTCCAGCTGCAAACACAGAATTTGCAATGTAAAAGATACCGGAAGAAAAAATTGCATTTTAACAACACATTATTATACATAGAACCACTGTACTTCCACAAGGCCTATTATCTCAGATCTACTTTCTTGGTTAATCTAGATATGTGACCCATCTTCTGTCTCTGGGTATTTGTATTGTACTTTTTACCATGGTACCCAGAGAAGAAAGCATTTACAAGTAAAACACTGGAGTTTGAACAGTCAGCTCAATTTTCTCAGCTCTTTCATTTATTTTCCCTTTATGTCTACTTCTTATAAATAGACATAGAATCATAGAATCGTGGAATGCTTTGGGATGGAAGGGACCTTTAAAGGCCATCTAGTCCACCTCCCCTGCAATTGGCAGGGACATCTCCAACTAGATCAGGTTGCTCAGAGCCCCATCCAGCCTGGCCTTGAATGTTTCCAAGGATGGGGCATCTACCACCTCTCTGGGCAACCTGTTCCACATCAATCTTTCCAAGTAGTTTTACTGATCTTCTGTGAGGAGGGAAAGAAGTAATTCACAGAGTTTTTACCTGGCGTTTCAGTGATTTTTCCTCATTATGTATTTATGTAGGCAGACTGGAGTGTATGGTCTAGGCTGGAGCTAAACTTGGAGTATAGGTCTTTCTAATGTTAATTGCTAATAGCAGTACTGCCTAAAACAGAGAAAAAGTTTACTAAATAAAATAATCAAAAGTCACAAAAGCTAGAAGAAATATATTTTCCCTTTGAGTAAATAAATGCTGTTGAGTGTGATGGATTACTGTCTATTTATATTGTTAAAAAATTCAACCCATCATCCATTTATTATTTAATGTAATGCCTTATGATTTGTATCTATAAAATAATGAGCCCCCTGGCCTTGGTCTAGGATATTCTTTTCTGTTAAACTTAACTTTAAATATGAGTGTTTCTTTAAAATTAAGCATATTACCAAATTTTATTCTGGACCAGCCCTGGAGTGCCTAATATACAATTAGAGTTAGGAAGAGCAATTTGTTATAATGCTAATTCACCTGATATTAGAAGGACCATTTCTGTGTAGGAGGATCCTAGCAGGGCAGAAAAGGACCTTGTGGCTGGAAGATCTCTGCAAGAGACACAAAGATGCTAGAAGATCATGAGGCACTAAGCTGAGTGAAGACTGCTGTCTTTGCATAAGAAAGGGTGGACTCACCCCAAAGAGCTGTAGCAGGGATCGTTCAGCGATAACCAGGCTTTGTTTCACTGACTTTAAAAAGGATTTGCATTTGCATCAGCAAACACTATTACTTGGCCTTCTGTCCTGGTTTCAGCTGGGACAGAGTCATTTTTCTTCCTAGTAGCTGGTACAGTGCTGTGTTTTGGATTTAGTATGAGAATAATGTTAATAACACACTGATGGTTTAGTTGTTGCTGAGTAGTGCTTGCAGTGGTCACGGACTTTTCAGCTTCCCATGCTCCACCGGGTGCACAAGGAGTGGGAGAGAGCACAGCCAGGACAGCTGACCCAGACTGGCCACAGGGCTGTTCCATACGGTATGGCGTCATGCCCAGTATATAAACTGGGGGAGTTGGCTGGGGGGTATTGATCGCTGCTCAGGGACAGACTGGGCATCCATCGGTGGGTTGTGAGCAATTGCATTGCGCATCACTTGTTCTGTATATTCTTTTATTGTTATTGTTCTTCTTATTATTTTCTCTTCCTTTGCTGTCCTATTAAACTATCTCAACCCATGGGTTTTACTTTTTTTTCCGATTCTCCCCCCACAGCTGGATGGGGCACGCCAGCCTATTTTCAGTTTACACATTGGAATTACTGCTGGCTAGTGAAAGGTCAATTTCTGTCGTATTGAAAAAAAACCCATTTGGAAAAGGTGGATGTATTTAATTGTTTCAATAGTATCATGGCATCTAATACTTTATCAAACAAATGACACATCAAAACCTCAAAACTGTTATACATCCAGGAAAAGAAAAGTAGATTCTATTAATTCTGTGTGTGACATCAAGCTCTCATAATTGCACTAGTGAAACAGGCCTGCTATGCAATAAATCTCTGAGAAAGTCCTTTCTGTGTAGTTTGTCCACTTATGACAGTTAAAATAGCCTGCAATGACTTCAGCACTATTTGTTTGACTTTGTACTGTGGAAGTGAATGAGTCATAAGGTGCCTCTGGTTCTGATTTTGGAAGTTAAGAGAAGTAAATTACTTCCTTTCTTTCCTTCAAGGACTGTAAAAATCTTGTGCTCAAAAATACACAAACATACTCTTTATTTTACTTTTTTTTTGTTTTGAAGTTAGTTGTAAGTATTCGTTATTTTCAAACCCATTCAAAATCATTGGACACTGAAGTGCAACTATAATGTGCAAATGGTATTATGTGGGCATATGCAATAATGAGACGTGTTTAACTGGGAAATAAGCACTATCTGAGATACTGAACAAAATGCTGGTTTATACAATGGGCTGAACAAGAAAAAGTGCAAACTGGAGTTTCCAGACTGGAAAAGGACGGTTTGGGTTATATTTGTTTAGCAGTTAGATGCTATTATCCCTGTTATAACACGCTCTTACATTGTCATTATCTCACAAAACCATATATTTAAAGTATTTACATATGTGTACAAGATCAAAATTCAGAAAGATATAGTCAGTAGCGTTCTTTATGTGAGATGAATATTTGCTTATTTACATTATATTTTATATATAAATAAAATACCTTTAATACCTAACTAGAGTTTTCAAAATGTTCCTTTAAGACAGCATGTTTCAAATGCCTTCAGTTTATCTTTAAGGCTGAGAAAAATTTCTGGTCCTTGGTGGCTGCTTTTGGTCCTTGGTGGCTAGAGATTCCTCTTTGTCCTGGAAAGAACCTTATCAACCCAGGAGAGTCAGAAACATGCTGGTGTGGATCAGCCCCTTCCAGAGCAGTGCCAGAACCCAGCAGCCTATTACCTGAGTTGCAGGCAGAAAAAAATCATTATTTTCAGAAAGCTCTGAAGAGGTTCAGAGGTTCACAGCATGTACACATCAGTCCCACAAGGTGGAAGTCTCTTCTCCAAAAGGAAGGTACAGTTTGGGTAAACACTAGGTTGCTACTCACTGGGTGTGGATTCAATATCCTCTACCACCCTTTACAAAATCTTGTACCATAGGATTTTTTTTGCTAACATGTACAGTAGTTGTTTGAGATATGATTATTTTCATTTTAAAGCAGGTGTCTGAGTGGAATAAATGCTTTTCGAGGTCCTCATTTTAGAACTAATAGAATTAAGCATTTCTTAGACATTTTAATATTAAGATGAGGACATGCACTGCCTGACTGTGCCTATGAAAAGCAATCTGAGAACAAAACCAAGCCAGAAGTCTGCCCTGGTAATATTCAGTAACTGGGTTTTTAAAATGCATATCGAGGATGTGTCACTCAGATTCAGTTTATGCTTGTTCAGAGTCTGATCCTCGATCTTCCCAATCACAGGTGAGTTTTCTAAACACCAGGGTAGTTTACAAGTGGACTCTCAGTAGTCTTGACGTTCCCATTACCTCTTCCACCTCTGTAAATAACAAAATACAAAGTGGAGCAGGGCCTTTAACCAGTGACTTTTACAGCGCAAGGGAATGCTCTCACTGTTGACTTCTAGAATCAGTCTTTCTTTTATGCTTAGTAAATATTTATCTGAAAATCAAAAAGAACAGGGGCACGAATATGTATCTCCCACATCTTATGTGAATGCCACATATAGGTAAGCTTCTGGGTATTCTAGGGTGCTTTCCACTCTCTGATTATATCAGTATTTAAGAAGTTATTTCAGTAAAACATCTGTCCGAATTGATATGTTCTTGCAATTTTTTTTCACTTTGCTAAATAGATATTTTCTGATAGAAAAATATTTTAAAGAAAACAAAAAAAAACACTAGTAAAAACAGGTGGATTTTTAGTGGAAAGCTGAGTAATATGATACAAAAGGAAACCTTTTTCTTCTCCATGGAATCTGTTATGTCCTTTCTTAGGAACATTTTCTACACAAAAGTTGACCTCAGTTTTTTATGAACAGGTCCTTACATGATGACAGCCTTACCTGCTACAATTCATACCCTGAAAGGGAAAGTTTTAAGATTTATTTACTTCAAACTATTTTTTTTTATTTTATCTTTTCAAGCTTGAACCTTTATTGCCACAGCAAGTTCTTAAAATTCTCTTTACAGTATCTAAAACCTGACTTGCAAGAACAGTGCAGAGGAAATGAAAAACCATGTACTGTGATCTATTGGGCTGTTACTCTTCACAAACATTGGTATTACTTACAAACACATAACTTACTAAACCGTGAGCAATCTGGACTACTATGGATAGAACTGAAGACCTAAAGCATAATTGCAGAAGACAATCTCTGATTGCATTTGAACAGTAAAAAAAAATAACTCTTTTCCTGTAGCTATGGAAAATGAAGCTAGAATAAAGTGACACTAGCAGTGTAAACATTTTAGTTATGCTGTCCTTTTAGCAGAAAGTTTTTTCCATACCCTATGCAAGCTTAAAGAGCTATCAACTGGTATTAATGAACTCAAAAACCCGTAATTTCAGAGCAATTAATGATACCTTCAAATAACTTGTTAAAAATGGGATGGCTTTCTATAGACTCTCACCACATCATCCGGCCCTCAGTTTTTGCCTGGCATCAGTGTAGTCTCTAGAAGACACTAGTATATATGCCAAAATCTCCAGCAAAATTAGCACTGATTATTGGTTCTTCTGGAAGTCTGAGACAGTCAATAGTGTCATGTGTGATTCTTCTTTGGGATCTGCCCATCTGATCAGAAATCCTTGAATCTTCTTTGAACATCTTCTGCTTCTAAAATCATAGAATGGTTTGGGTTGGGAGGGGCCTTTAAAGATCATCGAGTTCCAACACCTCTGCCACGGAGTTTCACAGATGATGATTAGGTGTGGAGATATGAGATAGCTGGGCAAGAAGTAAAGAGATGAACAGAGTTCTATTATATAGGTTCCACAGAAGTAAGTTCCCAGAGATAGTAAAGGTCATTGTTGGTCATTTGTGTTCTCAGTCAACTCAGCAGCCACGTGGTGGCCATAATCACAGCTATCTCAGTGTAACTGTATAAATAACCTGGTGCAGAAATATTTGCAAAGAGAATTGCCTGAGAAAGTGATGGAAAATCCTACTACAAACATAGCAGAGTACATAAGTAAGAAACCTTTCTTTTCCTCTGCAATCTCTGTACTGAAGAATTGGTGTTGTCTTCTAAACAGACAGAGATTTCTGTTTTGAGACCTTTGAACATTTACACAGCCCATAGGTAAATTTCAGAATTGTCACCATCACACTGTGTATTCAGATTTCAAAATTTTGCAAACTCTCCTAGAGCAAGATTTTCACTCAAAGGTCAAGCAATGTTTTAAATGACTAAGCACAGGAGAGCTGGTGCTATTTTTTTAGTCTGAACCATCGCTTTTTAGAGGTTGAAGTAATAGCAGCAGCTGATATTTGTTTTTGCTGTGTTAGTGAGTGCTCATCAATAACGTAATGGGCAGTTCTGAGTCTACGAAAAAACAGATGTTTTGTCCAAGTACCATGCAGTGTACCTGCTGGTGCAGAGTTTTGATCCTTTTCAGAATTCTTCATCTCACCTCTATTTTTGGTCTGAGTTCAATCTTGTCTATATTATGTTTTACTAGCTCCAGGAATATTATGCTGGTGACTGTGTATTTTTTTCCTGTTTCTGTTGTTACCAGTGATAGCAAAATTACAAATGGAACCAGACAGATTTTAACCCTTATTGCTGCTATCAGCAATATACTGTGATTCTTTAACTTCTCTCGTTTCACTATATCAGACTTTGTGGTTCTCTTTGCGCCTTCCGTATACTCTTCTGCTCTGTCCCATTGCCAGGAATAAAGTGATCATGAAGAGCAGAGGGAAGAGACACAACTGACTCGCTTTCATTTTCTTCTTAAGTCTCTGTATCTTCCATAACCTGAAATCTGACAGTTTCTCTCTTGTGTTTATTTATTCTCTTTGTTTTCCTGGTTCCAATGCTGGTTCCAGTGTCAGTGATTTATAGGGAATGTATGTGGATAAAAAAAATGAAAGGAATACTGGAGTTTAAATTTCCACACTTTCTGTAGAGGATTTGCCTTCAAAAGTGGTTCCACTGGTTAATAATAATGTAAGAAATGTAAGAAACTCTCCCATTTTAAAAAGCTGAATTTTCAAACCTCAGAGCTTAGGCAAAGTCAAGAAAAATTTTCAATTTCAGAGGGCCTTCTTGCTTTTTCCTTTGAAGAAGTAATGGAGATTGCAAAAGTTGGGTAAATGTAAATCTCATTAAACAGCACATTAAATGGATGAGCCTCCTTGATTCTGCTGCCCACATCAGCCCACAAAGTTTATTCTCACTAACTTTCTGCTCCCCAGAAGCTCACTGACAGAAGACAAAGAATGGAGAATGGAGAAATCTGGCATCAGTTGTTCTCAAAAGACTTTTGAAAGAAACAGACCTTCCCTGCTGTCACTTGCTATAGCTTTCAGAAACTCAATTTGTATTCCATCCTGACAGCTAAAAGCAGAAGCATAGAAATATCTGATCCACACAGATCCCATACAGCAACAAGGATCAGTGCTTTTGGGAAGCTCCTTCCTCCTTTGAGAGAGCCTGTTGGTGCTAAATTGGAAGAAGGGAGACAAAAAAGTTGAGCCTTGGGAACAATGAGAGGGCTACATGCTCTAAAATATTTTTAGAGACATTTTTCTGCTCAAGTTCACTCCCTCTAGAGGAGATTATAAAAATGTAAATAAATGAATGATAAAATTTCAATGTCTTTGTTGTTCATCCTCATGGAAGGCTGTAGGGAGATAATCTTCAGGACCCAGCTCTGCTTATTTATACAGAAGGGATGTGAAATTAATACAAAAGAGACCAGGCCAAAAATACACTCTAATCCTACCAGATGTGCCTTTATGGTATTTCCCTGTAGGACAGGAGGGCCAGCAACTCAAATAGAGTTTGAGAATCAAATATTAAAATAGTAACTGTCAAAAACGTAAACTTCCTTCAGACAAGAGTAAAATTTTTAAAGTATGCATAGGAAGTCTCTGTATGCCTTATATAAGCCAATTTACTAATTTAAAACATTGCTTGATCTTTGAGTTAAAACCTTGTTCTAAGAAAGTTTGCGAAATTTTGAAATCTGAATGCACAGAGTGATGGTGACAATTCTGAAATTTATGAATGGGCTGTGTAAATGTTCAAGGTCTTAAAACAGAAATCTCTGTCTGTTTAGAAGACAACACCAATTCCAAATTACACACACGCAAGAAGTATGTAATAGAAACATAGGTTTTTCTTGCTAAAATTAGGAAGCCAAAGTGTCAGAATTGTGACCTGGGTGACCAGTGTGTGCAGTATAGCGGAGGCTCCATCGTCACAGATCTGTGGACTCCAGTCTGAAGGCAAATAAAATAGAATTACATGAAGTTGACTTTCTTGACTAATGAGATCCACAGATCCAGCCTGCTTTGGAGACAAACAGAGATGGGCACTGACATAAGAAGATTTTGGTATGTTATTGCAAAGTTGAATATCCTATATGTTTCATTAGTAGATATTGTAGCCTTTTTCCCTCAAGCTATTTTCCATCAAAACTGGGTAGAAATATTTTGGGTCTGGAAGCCATGTGCCTGGAAGTGTATCCGAAAACACGCCCTTCCTACTGGTGACTGATAGGTCTTGTCTGACTCTGTGCTACACTGGCTGAAACCTCCCAGAACAACAGTTCTATGGACTTTATTGTTTCAAAGTAAGGGAAATGTCAGGTAAGCAAAGATATTTTCTCTATTATGATGATTGACATTCATTGTCATTTAGTAATGCAAAACCATAGATGGGAACATAAAACCCATGGAATGCAAATTCCCTTGAAATGACAAGGCTTATTGATTCAATATCTTTTCTTTGTAGAGAGGTTTTTGAAATGAAAGCTATAACCTCAGGCTTCAAAACAGTCACACTAACTGTGTTTACAGTGAAGTTCTATATACCAACTAGATGACTTAGAATAAATCTTTCTGTTCTGTGCTATTCATACTTAAAAATTTACTTATATGACAGCACTAAATTACATCGTAGCAAAAAGAACTATTATAAATTCTCCTGGAAAGGTATCTACATTTTAGATAGCCTTGATTGATTCCAAAATCTTCCTTACTTAAAAACTCCTGCTATATTCCATGTCTATAAAATCGCAACTACATTTTGAAATGAAAATCAGCAACAGAGCCAAAACAATTCAAGACATGACAAGTCTTTTCTTATTGTTGCCCATGTGTACTCCGCTAAGTGCCTGGCAAATTAATGCTACTTTGAAATGTAATAGATGTTTCTGATTGCCTTAGAAAAGTCCTTTGTGGTGACTTTTAAAATCAATTGTGCTGATTTTTCTCCACTGTATTTTACATCTTCATTGCTTATTCACTTGATGTACATATGGGGACTAAGTTTTTCTGTCATGGTGTTTCAGTGTTGTTTCCAACTGTAATCCCATTACATCTGTTACAGTGCCAATGCTTGCAGATGATTTGTTTCCCACGTAGATGGCTCTAATGCATTTATACATTTTATTAGAATCCTGTGTGCAAATTTGTAATAGTATTTCTTGCTGGTATAATTTTCTCTTTAGACTCATTGCTGTTAATAAGAGAACATGCTTTGGTTCTAGCCTTAGAATTATCATATCATGTATTTCTTGTTAATTCCTAATAGGAATTCTTCCTGCTGACTTTATGAAAAGACTAGGCAAAGCACTCGGGAGAGTAGTGGCTATTGTCTGTCTGGATTTCAGGAAGACTTTGACACTGTGTCCCATAACATCCTCCTAGAGAAACTGTTGGTGTATGGGCTGGATGAGAAGACAATGAGGTGGGTTGAAAACTGGCTGAATAGCCAGGCCCAGAGGGTAGTGATCAGCAGAACAAAGTCTAGTTGGAGGCCAGTAACTAGCAGTGTACCCTAGGGGTCAATACTGGGGCCGATCCTGTTTTAGATCTTCTTTAATGGTCTGGATGATGGGGCAGAATGTACCCTCAGCAAGTTTGCAGATGACACAAAACCAGGAGGTGATAATGCCAGAGGGTCATGCTGCCATCCAGAGGGACCTCAACAAGCTGGAGGGGCTGACAGGAACCTCAACAAGGGCAAGTGCAAAGTCCTGCACTTGGGGAGGAACAACCCCACGCACCAGTATATGTTGGGGCCACCCAGCTGGAAAGAAGCAAATATTAATTAAGCAGCTAATTAAGCTTCTAATATTGAAATGAATATTACTACCACAGCGAAAATCTCCTTTCTGCCTTTTGTCAAATCCCATGACGCAAAACACTGAGGCTTCTGATCTTGGACAGCAAAGTATTCTGTATACATGTGTTTATTCTAGGATTAAGTTTTAATATCTATCTGCATGTTTTTAGTGAATTCTCAGAAGACCTGCGAAACATAGACTTTCAATTAAGGTACCATTACCCTATATGCTGGGCGGCACCCAGGTGGAAAGCAGCCTTGCAGAAAAGGACCTGGGAGTCCTGGTGGACACCGGGTTAAACATGAGCCAGCAATGGGCCCTTACCACAAAGAAGGCTAATGGTATCCTGGGCTGCACTAGGCAAAGCATTGCTAGCAGGTGGAGGGAGGTGATCCTGGGAGGAGGGGATCTGGGGAGGCTGCAGCTGGAGTACTGTGTCCAGTTCTGGGCTCCCCAATACAAGAGAGACATGGACATTTTGGAGAGAAAGGCCTATGAAGAGCCACAAAGATGACGAAGGAACTGGAGCATCTCTCCTATGAGGAAAGGCTGAGAGAGCTGGAACTGTTCAGCCCGGAGAAGGGAAGGCGCAGGGGATCTTACCAATATCTATAAATAGCTGGAAGGAGGGTGCAAAGAGGATGGAGCCAGGTTCTCTTCAGTGGTGCCCAGTGGCAGGACCAGAGGCAATGGGCACAAACTGAAACACAGGAGGTTCTGTCTGAACATCAGGAAACAATTTTTTACTGTGAGGGTGACCAAGGACAGGTTCCCCTGAGTCTCCCTCTTTGGAGACATTGAAACGCCAGCTGGACATGGTCTTGACAACTGGCTCTAGGTGGCCCTGCTGTAGCAGAGGGATTGGACCAGATGACCTCCAGAGGTCCCTTCCAACCTCAACCATTCTGTGATTCTGTAATTCTGTGATAAGAGGGGCAGCTAGGTACAGATAAACTGCTGGTCGGTACACTCATCTTGCCATGCCCTGCCCCTGCTTCTCTCATTCTGTATTGCCTTTCCATTAAACCCTATTCCAAACTGTTTTCCTGGGTGAGGTTAATGTCTGTTCTGCTGGTGTGTAGGTGCTGCCCATAAAGGCACTGCCCTGTTTGTGTTGATACACTGATGTCCAGCATTGACTGTGTAGTTTGCATGTATGTGTTTGTCTGTACAGGGGATAAATGCTCAGCCTTGCTAGTGCCTGTACCTGGTGTCACAGGACAACGGCAGCCTGGCTTCAGGGAACTGGGACGGAGAAATCCCCTGAGTCCCAAACCCACTATATACAGCAGCACTTTAAGATGAGACTCTGCGTGCTTAAATATTTTTTTTTAAATGGGACTAAATCCTAGACTTCCATATTCCTTTAAAAATCTTATCAAATATTTTTAAATATTATTTTGAGTTTATAGCCAATTTTCTGCTCTTTCTTACCTGTAGGACTTAATCAAACTTCGAAAGTTATCTCTCTGCATGCAAACAGAACTATAAATATTGCCTTAATATTTCATCTTGTCATAACTTAAAAGTCCTTTTTTTCACCTTTATATGGCATCGTTTTGCCAAAGTTAGGTCTTTTCAGACTGTAGCTTCTACAAGCATTTGATGGCAGCACTATTTAGGACTAATTTGCAGAAGTTCTGAGATAGACTTTGATAATTTGATTTTTTTGCCCCAAATCCATAAAATTTATTGCTGAACTTGAAAATTAAAATCCGCAGGTTTCTAAAGTTCAGTAAACCACTAGGTAGCTCCTGATTAAACTGCACTTTTTGCTTTGTCTGGGTAACAAAACAGTTGTGTTAGGGAATTATTTCAGTACTCCTATCATGATTTTTAAATAACTCACACTTTGTTGGAGATCAGCTGTACAGCTTTGCTTTTTTCCATTATAAAGGACTGTATGAACAGCTCAAGTCTGTGTCCTTCAAGGAGCTGCTAGTCTGTCTCAATGGCTGCATCCTTTTGATGGCTTTCCTTTGAATTTGCAAATATTTCATTGAGGGTGCCAGGCTCACCACCAAATAAGCTTATAGTTGGAAATGCACACAAGCAGGCACCAGATCCTGTGGTTAAAAACAACCGCTATGAACAGAGAGGAGAATTAAGAATCGCCTGAAAAGACTGTGAAATATTAAGGGTTTAGGACAACAAAGTTATTTCCAATTTAGGGAAACAGTGTGCAGAGGAGTTTGTGTCATGGATTTACCCTATGTGAATACAAATCCCTGCACAGTGCACTCTAATTTATTTCATTGCAAAGACTGCAAGAATTTTGGATGTTTTGAAAGGTTTGTACTCTATTAGTACATCTCAGACAAAGAAGATGAGAGACAAGCTTCAGCATGTATCTTTTCATAGAACTGTTGTTTCCATGCAGGAGGACAGTGGAATAATGTCCATCATAACAAGGTGGGGTTTTTTAATTTACTTTTTATTTTTGAAAACACTTCAGAAGCAACATAAAATCTTACCCACCTTAACAGTCTGTAGACTTATGTGCCACTTAAAATACTGAAAATTGCTTAAGAAGTGTTTTGCCAGTGTATTTGTCCAGAACACCAGGATGAATTTCACTCTGTGCAAGGATTCTTTAATTGCTAGCAATAGCTGTTTACACTGACAATACATCCAGCGATTAATTCATAGGATTCCTAAGGGAAAACTACCCCACATAAAGGTCTCAAAGATGCAAGCCACGGTGGAGAGTACACTGTGAAATATTTAGTGAACACTAAAGCAAACCACAGAGAACTAGAGAAGGACCCAAGGGTAGGGAAGAATACATTAGCTGCCTCAAAAATAAATACATGCTTTGAACCAAGAGACAGAGATTTTAACGGGGATGAAAGACTGTCTGCTTCCACTGGACACATAAACACCCATAATTGGGATAATATGTAAGAATGTGTATCACAGGGAACAGAAAACCTTACATTATCCTAGGTAACCTTTAATTAACTTTGCAATTTAAAGAAAGCTTTACTTTAGCTCTGAATCATAAATGTCTTTGTGCTAGTCAAAAGCTTATCCACAAATTTCTATGTCAAAGTAAAATCGATCCTTCTCAAAAACTAAATGTTAATTGGCAAACTTTTAGTGGATTATTTTATTATTTTAATTAAGCACTGTTAGAATTTCTTGCTCTTGCACTCATTGCATTGAATGTTAATTTGATCTCTGTGTACTTCCACAGCTTCCAAACTGTGGACATTCCCTTATAATAAAAGGAAATTTTGCAAAATTCTTTAAATAAGTCATGCACTATACAGCTGTTACCTCTCCAAACTAATCATAATTTGCAGATTACATAAACCTGTCAAATTCCAGTTTTTCTGTCTAATTAATACATGATCTCTTTTCAAAAAGCTATATTCATCTTTCATTACTTCAGGAAAACCTTACAACTTTATTGTTCATGGTACTTCCATACTTTGATAAAAATGCCACATATACTTTCATCCAAAGATGAAAAGATGTCTGTACTTGTTATGATGTATAAAAAGTAATAATACGCTCTTAAAATTATTTCCAGCAGTTTCTCTTAAATAAGCGGCTAATTTCTCTTAACTTTCAGTTTCTTCCGTCCACATAGGTTTGAAGATAGGAAAGCTGTTTGAATAATGAAGTGTGCTTATGCCTTGATGAAAACTCTGCCTGGTGATGTGAGCCTGAAGCAGTAGCTTCCTTTCTTTTCAGATGAACACAGTTTTCATTCATATACATATACTCTAATAACTTTTTTGTTTTCAGTACATTGCTAGTAAATCTGCATTTTGATGGTAAAGATCATAGGCTGAATTGTGCTCCTGTTTATAACATAGAAACCACAGGAGTCGTTGATCGGGCTTGGACCCAGCTCCCCAGTCCTCCCACCCAGCCTGGCAGTACTCCAGATGACTGGAAGCTAGCAAATGTGACGCCCCTCTACAAGAAGGGTTGGAAGGAGGATCCGGGGAACTACAGGCCTGTCAGCCTGACCTCAGTGCCGGGGAAGGTCATGGAACAAATCATCTTGAGTGCCATTATGCAGAACGCGCGGGACAACCGGGGGATCAGGCCCAGCCAGCATGGGTTTATGAAAGGGAGGTCCTGCTTCACTAACCTGGTCTCCTTCTATGACAAGGTGACCCGCTTAGTGGATGAGGGGAAGGCTGTGGATGTTGTCTACTTGGACTTTAGTAAGGCCTTTGACACTGTCTCCCACAGTATTCTCCTGGAGAAGCTGGCTGCTCACAGCTTGGATGGGTGCACTCTGTGCTGGGTTAAAAACCGTCTGGACGGCCGAGCCCAGAGAGTGGTGGTGAATGGAGTCAAATCCAGTTGGCGGCCGGTCACGAGTGGTGTTCCCCAGGGCTCAGTGTTGGGGCCGGTCCTGTTCAATATCTTCATTGATGATCTGGATGAGGGGATCGAGTGCACCCTCAGTAAGTTTGCAGATGACACCAAGTTGGGTGGGAGTGTTGATCTGCTGGAGGGTAGGAAGGCCCTACAGAGGGACCTGGACAGGCTGGATCGATGGGCTGGGGCCAACTGTATGAGATTCAACAAGGCTCAGTGCTGGGTCCTGCACTTGGGTCACAGCAACCCCATGCAACGCTACAGGTTTGGGGAAGAGTGGCTGGAGAGCTGCCTCGCAGAAAAGCACCTGGGGGTGTTGGTTGTCAGCCACCCGAACATGAGCCAGCAGTGTGCTCAGGCGGCCAAGAGGGCCAATAGCATCCTGGCCTGTATCAAGAATAGTGTGGCCAGAAGGACCAGGGAGGTGATAGTGCCCCTGTACTCGGCACTGGTGAGGCTGCACCTCGAGTCCTGTGTTCAGTTTTGGGCCCCTCACTACAAGAAGGACATCGAGGTGCTGGAGCGTGTCCAGAGAAGGGCTACGAAGTTGGTGAAGGGTCTGGAGCACAAGTCTTACGAGGAGCAGCTGAGGGAACTGGGGTGGTTTAGTGTGGAGAAGAGGAGGCTGAGGGGAGACCTTCTTGCTCTCTACAACTACCTGAAAGGAGGTTGTAGCGAGGTTGGGGTCGGTCTCTTCTCCCAAGTGACAAGTGATAGGACGAGAGGAAATGGCCTCAAGCTGCGCCAGGGGAAATTTAAGTTAGATATTAGGAAAATCTTCTTCACCGAGAGGGTGGTCAAGCATTGGAACAGGCTGCCCAGGGAAGTGGTTGAGTCTCCATCCCTGGAAGTATTTAAAGGACGGATAGATGTGGTGCTCAAGGACGTGGTATAATGATGGACTTGGCAGTGATGGGTTAATGGTTGGACTTGATGATCTTAAGGGTCTTTTCCAACCTTAACGTTTCTATGATTCTATGATTCTATGACTCCTCACGGGTGGCCTGAATCCCCCACACAGAGTCCCAAGCCTCTCGTGCCATATCCCTGTATCAGTCCCTGTCCCTGCTCTGGCTCTGTGTCACTTAAAATAGCCCTGTGCCGACCCACAGCAACTAAACCACTCAGCAGGTCCTTGATGAGGTCTCCGCAGGGTGTGAAGCACTCCTTGCTGGGAAGGGAGGCTGCTGTCAGGGTCCTCAGGGCTCTGCTAGGCTTGAGCAACCCTGTGGTTTTCCACCCTCTGCCCATGGCCCAGGGCCCCATTTCGGCCCAGTCACTGCCCCAGTGACACCATAGGATACCAGTCGAGTCAGTGCTGCTTCTGCTGGGATATGATCCATGGTTGCAAGGGGTCCTGTTTTAGTGACTGATAAAAGTGCAAGCAAAGAGACATAGACCTCGCTAGCAAGGTTACTGTGTAAAACAGACCAAAGAAGAAGTCTGACGAGCACACGAGAAAATGCGAAGCAGTAACAACTCTCACACCAGCTATCCAGCTAGCTGGGATGCACTGGCTTTACCAGAAAAGCAAGTTTTCAGTTGCAGTTTTGGAGAAATACGATATGGTAGCAATAAAGATGTTTATGGGAAGCTAATTCCTTGTTTGAAGGGCATAGGCAAAAGTACAAATGTGGCTTTTGAAAGCAACATCTGGTATTTTTAAGGCAGTACTGAAGCTTGTGTTTGAGCAGCAGCAGACAAACTGGTATTTTCAAGTTTGTTCAGGATGTGTTTCAAACCCTTTCTGAACAGTGAGCAACATCCTAGATCATGTTTTTCTGGCCAAGTAGCTATTTGAGCTCTTAAAAAAACTTGGTTTTACAAATGTAAACACATTTCTATTGCCAAGAAAATCAGCAGGTAGTTTCCTTCGCACACTGATTATTAAGATTTTGACTGCTTCAGTTTTCATGATTGTATTAATAATTTAATCAAGCGTTTTGTATTAACAATGTCAATTACAAATTTCTCCTTTTCTGTGGATTGATCTGTTGTTGTCCACCTAACACTGATATGCATATCGTCATAGGAAGGAAGGGCTATAAATAAGGATTTCTGTCCATCTAATTACTTTAATTGATTTGTGCTGAAATAGTTGACCTTTGGTACTTGGCTCTCCCTTCACATTCAGAATTGACAGCTCACTCTGACGATCATCAGCCACGGGGAAAATAAGTTAAGATTTCAATTAAAAGCATACAGCGTAGGTTAATCTATGGATCTCACATTAGTAATGTTCCATACTTTCCTGCTAGAGAATACATGTCACGTTTGAGCTGAAAATTATTGTGTGAAAAGTACCTGAAAAAGTAGGACAATAAAGTATATCTAAAAACTGACAAACAAAAACCACTTAAGAGTCTTCATATATGCCTACAAATTACACCTGTGTTAAGTGTTAATTTCAGACAAAGCTGGCCTAAAACTCCTTTTTATTAGACAAACAGGCAGAAAAATTCCACACATTGGTAAAGTGTCTGACACATCTATGGTCTTAAACAGTGCACAAAACAGAAGTAATAAATATTGAGTTAGATGGAATATGCTAAATTATAAAGTTTTGTTGATTATTTGGAGTTAAACTGTCCTTCAATAAGTTCATGAGAAGAGTTTTCAAAGCAGAGTTTTATATTTTTTACATCTGAAAAACACTTTTCATTACATGACTTCAGTGAGTTTGAAAAAGGTGGAAAGCACCTACTGAACATAATCACTGTGTTTGAGGCCTATGCTATGGTAGAAACATACCCGAGGCCTATGCTATGGTAGAAACATACCCTAACTAGTTGTAATCTGTATATTATATTAGCATGTTTTGAAAGAGAAAATATTAAGTGTTTTGATAGAAAAAATATGACAATAATCTCAAAGCACTTTCTCAGTTTAAAATTACTCTACTCTGGATGAATATTCTTCTATAATTGGAATATATTATTGCTTTTATTATTATTGTTACTGAAGTTGTAAGCATTCTGTAGCTGAAAGTGTTCTATTTTAAAGTATATTTTGCTTGATCTGGTGGATTTTATATGTTGGATGCAAAGTGAGAATAATTGAGCGTATATTGAGTCATCTATTTGCTGCATTATGAGTATGAAGTGGAAGTAAGATGGAAAATAGATTGTTTTTTCAGTAGGAAGGGAAACAATGACTAACTCTACAAAAGCATCTTTATATTATTCAAAATAATTCCTCATAAAAATTCATTACATTTAAATTAGCTCTAACATTATAATATTCCAAAGATGCTGATTCATTTGCTAATAGCTGCTGGAAATATTCTTTACTATGTTTCAGTCAATGCTTGAAGTTTTCAAAGCACTTTCCCTTTGTTATTTTAAAGGAAAACAAAATAGATCCCTAATTATTTTTATTTTTTTTCCATACCTGTCCATAGTATTCTATGTTCTCAAATTTGCTGCCTTGTATGACCAGATTTCTAAGAGAAAAGCAAATTCAATAAAGTGAGAGGCTATTTTGGAATTTCAAATTAAATTATTGTGTATCTTCCTTGAACACTGGACTACTGAAAAGTTCAACAAAACAATTTGTGGATTGAAGGTTTACTTATTTTGGCCAAAGTCCTTTTCCCCAAGGAAAGACCATCTTAAATAGATGAATTTTCTCCTTTTCCCATATTATCAAATCTGTGGTAAAAAAGGTTGATGAAGACTACCAGCATATTTTCCTTGAGAACTTCCAGCTTCTAAATCATCCCCCACTGCTACTTTGGAGAACAATTCAAAACTCTTGATCTTCACTCCTCCGAAGAACTGGACATTTTGAGCAGAAAAGACACAAATGAAGCTTGACTGATTTATGATGAGAGGACTAAGACAATGGACATCTAAACAAGCTGAAATGTTGACATCTCAGTTACTCACCTTACTTTCCTTTTAAAGCCTGTGACAAAAAGTAGCCATTTACTGAGCATGTCCATCACATCACATGCCATGTTCCTCTTCCTCTTCACTACCTGTAAAGTAAACCCAGCCTCACTAGCTCGCATGTAGACATCCAGATTCCATATGTTTAAAATGAGGTTCCTGGTGAAGGTTTCCATCATTTTGTTTGTTTTGGTTTGGTTTTGATAATTGTCTGCATATGTTGTTGCATTGCCTGTTGTTTTGAGTAATAATTAGGATATAATAGCACCTTTAAAATGAAATCTCTGACATGTAAACTAAACCACACATGGTGGGAAGTGTGCAGAGGAGGATCAGATGCACTAACCAGTTCTCGAGAAAATCTGCTGGCTTCCACTTTTTTCTTTATTTTGTTCTGGGTTTTTTGGTGGTGGTTTTGTTTTTGTTGTTCTGGGGGTTTTTTTGTTACAGTTTTTCTCATTTCATCAGGAAAACATAACTTGTTGAGATTTTGCTGTGTTTTAGTCATAATCCTAGTTCTCATAAGGAGATGCCTTGGATGGACACCTTACCAAAACAGTTTCTTACTATTCCTGCATCACTCTCTCAGGTTATTGCCAAGCAATATGTCATTGGGCAGTCTAAAAGGAAACCAATGTGCATGTGCAGAACAGGATAGAAAATATATTTCTGTTTAAAAAATTGAGGAGCAACAGTGATACAATCCAGTTTACAGAATGAAGGCACATATCTTAATAAGCTTAGAAGACTGAACACTTCCACTGAAACAACGTAATTAAAAGTTACAATGCAAAAAATGGGTTAGCATTCTTAGTGACATTTGATTAAACATGCTAGCTAGCAAAAATATACAAATGAAGGTCACATTTGCAAGTATTATATGATAGACTACATTTTAATTAGATAGTTGAGAAATGTTAATGAGTTAGTAACTGACCAGGAGTCACTTAAAAAAAAAGGAACGAAGGAAAACAAAACATCACCCCAAGAGTCTGAATCCTTTACTCTCCATAGATTTCAAAAACTACAAAGACAGTTTTCAAAGAAGTTTTGGGGATGGATTCAGTGAATTTGCCTTGTCATCTTTCTCTGTTTGAAGAAAGAATGTAATTTGGTCAAATTACTTAGTACCATTGTTGGAGCTATGTTGACATATGTTGTGCCTTTTGAAACAAATCTGTCAGATAAAATATAACAGGATAGTATTTGTGGTTGATATTTGTTCCCATGGGCTGTACCTAAGGAACGTGTGTAAGCGTATGCCATCCTGTGAGAAAAGATCCCCTTTCTCTCAGAGTTGGCTTAGTTCTCCCACAGCACACATGAAATGAAATCGAATTTAACCTGACATAGCTATTACAAATTATAGGAGTAAACATTTTTTCAAATTATCTTGAAATTAATATTTTTGCTTTTTCTAAAAGAAAAGAAAAAAAAAACCTCAGTAATCAGTAGAAGAAAGACAGTTTCTCTGTTACCTGTGGTGCTATTTTTCTTCATGTTGAATCTGACCAAAGAAAGGCTGAAGAGCAACGTGTGCTGGAAATAATAAAAGATGCATGAATAATTTAATGAGCCGAGAAAGATTCATTAAAAAGTTACCAAAACTAATTCAAATCATAGTTTTCTGTTGGAAATCACATGTAAGAAAATGTGCACTTGGAGTAAAAAAATATAGTCTATCTTAAAACTGTCATACTGTTGTTAAAATGACTATAAATCTGGTAGTTATAATGCAAAGAACTATGAAGGCTAATCCAAACTGCTGATTTTATTGTGTCTGATTTCTAGTTGCTTAATATATTTACCACTTGTGCCTATATATTCCTTACTTGTGTCTGTTTGCAGCTGAAAAACCTTTGGATGTTTCATCCCAAATACTTATTTCTAAGAATGAGGTTCGGGAAAATATAATTTCATTGTGAAGCTCAAGAGCAGAGTTTTGAGAGCTACCCATAGGTACTTGATGGAATTTCTCAAGGATTTTAAGGGTAGACTGGTAAAACTAAAAAACACATTAGAGAGTAACATCTACTCTCTAGCAGTTTAACTACGTACTTAAATACTGGGAAAAAAAATTATTCTCCCAAGTCTCAGAAGCCTAAGCCAAGCCAAATTAAAGGAATAATTTTATTGTAAACAGTACTCCAATAAAAATATATTCTAATTAAGCCACTGCAACTAGGCAGTTCAGAAGTCTAAATCTCTGGAGGCGAATGCTCAGATTAGGAAGTAGGTTTTGTTTTCAGGTAAGCATGATTTCTGCTCTAGTTGTCAGTTATGATCACAGGCTACAGGCTTTCAGTAAATAAAGCAAGAAATATTTGCTAATGTATAATTTATTCATTTCCAGTTATGTTTTACAAGAAAAACTTTACTCAGATACAGCATCTCCATGAGCATGACAGAGCAACCAGAGTCAGGGTGAAATTTCACATTGATTGCTAATCCCAGCCGAACAACACAATTATACCATGAAAGGTCAGAAACCAGCTTGCGTAATATTGCCATTACTGCAGGACCTTTTCACCATGTAGAGTGACTTTTGTATCCTTGCCTTCTCTTTCTTCCCATGGTATTTTACCTTCATGCCATCTGAGATCATTTGATCCTTTTGTTCTTTCAAACCCTGGATTTACCACTGTGGAACAAGAGTTCTCCATTCAACTAGGTAACAAAGAATTTTTAAATATTTTTTCAAGTGGGAAAAGAATTACAGTCTTCTTGACTTGATGAGGCAGCACAGAACAAGTTCATTTCACCAAGCTGCCTACACATGCTATTTCAGCAAAAAGAAGTTGCCAAAACTATTTCAGGGTTGTTGAATGCTATTTACTGGAGTAGCTTATTGCGTTATGTATGCAAAGTAACAGGAGAGTCATAGCCTAAAAATGAGAAATATTACATAAGCAAAAACTGCACTGTGATTCAAACTTCTGCAGAAAGGGAGGCTGCATACCACTGGAGATTTCAGTATGGATTCTATTTACTTTTGTCCAGCAATGTGATATGTTGGCAAAACTTAGGCAGCCTGGAGTGAATCTCACTATTGTACTTTCTCCTTTTTCCAGTCCCACTTACTGCTTAGCCCTTTACGTTTGTCTGGCTCCTGCACCTCCTCAAACCTCCTTCCCCTCCAGATGTGCTCCTCTGCCTGGAAGCTGTTCCAGGCACTCACCCTAATGACATAAAGTCTGATCCCAAACTAATTAGGTCAGGACCACTTGTTAGCTCAAGCTTACTAGGAACTGTACTGTGCCTCGTCTCGTAAGTTGGCATGCCCTTCCAATTAAAAAGAGTAAAAAGGCAAAGTATTTCATTGTACAATTTTGAAATGATTAATGGTTATTTTGCTTTCCCATGTGTGTATAATCTGCAATTTGGCCTGGTGGTAAATGAATTAAGTATAATGGAGGATACAACTTTTGATGTGGTTGTTTATAACTTTATGTATGCATACTACTGTTTGTTTCTCTTGTGTGCCTGAGCAGCAGGGAGGAAGGCTGCTTATTTGTCTTAACTTGTTTACTGGATGATAGATATGGCAGAACCTGGTAGGAGGATGTTCGTCTCCTGTGAGCAAGATCATCTGAGAGACTTTTATGGAAGCAGATGGAGATGGCAGAGAATGAGAGACACAGCAAGGAGAGCTAAGTGGCAGACTCACTAGAGGAGCAGGGGCCTGGCTGCATTTTGTTCTTAGTGTGTCATTGAACTGAAAAATTTAATATTGAAAACATAAGGAAGAACTATAATATAGTATGTTTATGTAGAAACATGCAGAGTTGTATGCTTGCTCCACCCACTTTCCAAGCTGACAATACAGGACAATAGGAACATAGAAGCTTTATTAAATGTTCTAAGAATCAGGATTATTAGTATTAGTATTTAACTTCTGATTGCTAATCTCCATTTCTTTGCAAAAGAAGCAATATACAGCTCAGACTCTCTAGCTTGCACAGGAAGCCTTTCTGTCTACCCATCAAGGAAGATTGTTTCATAATTTTCCCAATGAAATGACATAAGAATAATTACTTGAATCTTCTCAAGCTAGAATAGCTGATATACTCAGGAACATCATCTAAGGAACTATCTTCTGTTGTCAACAAATGGACGACATAGTTTTAAAAGTCTTCAGACATCAGAGTTTTACTATTGATATATGTATGGCATATAGTACATTTAACAGCCTAATAATACCATATTTCAGTCACACAAAGTATTTATCATTTGCTGAAAAAGTACTGACATAGATTTTTCCCAAATCCATGTCCTTTGCCATAGGGCAAATAGCATAGAGCTAAAATACTATGCTGAAAATAGAAAAGTGCCTATATCTGCAGAAAATACGCAAGGAACAGTACATTCATTATATATGTGATTGCAATCATGTTTCCTTTGGAAATCTTATTAAGGTTTATTATGCTGTGTTGTAAAGTTTGGACCAAAGGCAGGTCTGCATTTTTTTTATTATAAAGTAGAATTCCTTCCAGTGTGTATTTCTTCTATGTCTGTGTGCACACTGGAGGAATGTCTTCCCAGCAGCAATCACCACTGTTTCCAATTTTTTTTTTTAAAAGCTGTAGAAATGGATCCTGTAAAATAGAATATGTATCACTGTTAGAATTATATAATAGCTGCTTACGTTATAAAAATATACACAGGAATAGTTCTGTGACAGTACACATTTTAATTTAACACTTTCTTTCCACTTCCTTGTCCATCTCATGTAGATGACAGATCATTTGTTCACCTTGGGTTAGAAGCAGAAGGATATATGTGTATTTAAAAGACAGAGGGATGTGGTGTCTTTTCAAAGCAAGAGTCCTTTGCGTGGTGCCTTGCATCCTTGTTACCAGCTACAGTCTGGCCACATCCCAGCTCCATGTGAGAAAAACAGGACTGCATCCCAGTCTGCCCATTTCCAGATTTCCTGCAGCATTTCCAGGGAGCGTATCAGCACCCCCGAGGATACCAGAGGATCTGAGCTGTGAGGATCTGAGGAGCTCCGCAGTGCCCAGTGCCCGCTTACAGTACAGCTAATTAGCTATCCTGCCACCAGAACTGCTACATTCACCACTGAGCACTTCCATCCTCTGATGTAGACTGTGTTAGAGAGAGTTTTGTCCCTTTTCTTTATGTCCATATTCCCCAGGGAATATCTTCCTTCTGTGCTCACAAAGAAGATGTCCATTCTGCATTAAGCATTTAATGTGATAAGTTTAAACATGAACATTTCTACTGCAGCTCATTTATCTGAAATCATTTATATATGTAAGCACAATCATATTTTTGTTCAAAAGATAAATTACTGTTTGTTGAGACCAAAATAAGTCAAAAATACAAAAATTTCTTCAAGAAACCTCAATGACCTTGAGATTCTGACCTCAGGGAAATCAGAATGAAAATAAGTTATTTTAATGGAGGTAGATTTTAATATGAAATTTTAAAAATTTTTTTCAATATTCCCCTGGAATTGGAAAGATTTTTCTTTACGTTCCCCCTATGGAAAAAATTACTTTAAAAGAACTAAAATACATCAATATTGCAAAATGTCGAAGGAATGTATTGAAAGACAAAGATATTTTTTGTAAAATCACCTTGATATTCCAATGATAATGTTTCAAGATGTCTTATAAGATATGTTTTCATACAACATTTTAATTTATCATGATGATGTTCTATTTCCCTTCTCTTTGTGGGCCAGGAAAGATGATATTATGTATATGATGATACACAAAACAGTGTGATGCACATTATAAAGTAGATGGTTTGTGAGACCAGGATGAAAAACAACTTAAAGCAGAGTTCTTATTTGTGCCTTTCCTATCTGATTGCCAAAGCTTGTATTTAAATCCAAATTTTAAATGAGATATGGCATCATGAAATAAGCTGTATATTTAGAGTTTGCGTAGATGAAAATGGTAATTTTAAAATACTGGTCATTTGCTTTTGCCAAATTCCAACTTCTTCTAAAAGGTAGAAGAGGTACATTTTTAACATCTGATCAGAGACAATAAATACTGCACTGAAATGACCTTTTCCTAAACCTGAAAGACTCTGAGCATTCACTGTCACAATCTTCGTAAAGTAAAATGCATATTTCTCTAATTTTAAACCATTTGAAATATAAAATAGTCCAAACTATATTTATGCTTAGAATAATTTCCCAAAAACTCTCCAGGAAGGCCATGACCTAATATTTTAAAAAGATTTTATTGCAGTTGAGTGTGTTGCTATTCAAAGCTTTTGAACACTCAGAGTTTTTCATTGTTCATGTTATGCCAAGGTGAAGAATGTCCAATTTATAAATATTTATCATCAATGGTGATGACAGAACAATGATCTTTTTTTCTGCCAGCCACTTCCACTGTCCCCTAAAAAATCAGTTCCTTCATAGACACTTGATATGCAGTCTGACTCCCTTTGCTCATCTATATCAATGTATTTTTAATTATTCTTCTCACCTCCTTTGCAGCTCCTGAATGATATTTTTAACCTATAATAATAATAATATAGTTTATTTATTTCTCTTATATTTGGCATTATACAGGGACCAAAAACTTGGGCATTATTTCTTATTTGTAGACATTGAAATTTTAAATACAGGCAGAAGAGGGAAAAAAAGGGAAGTTTCAGAGACAGAAAAGGAGGTGACTTTGGCATGTGCGTGTTTTTGGGAGAGATATCTGTGCATACATGGGCTCTTGGGCTTTTTAGCTAGCCCACTTGATTTGCAGAGTAGTGTTGAATTGAGCATATACAAAGTAGTGTAAGGCTGTGGAGGAAAGAAGGTGGCTTGGAAGACACTTTTCTACTGTGACTTACAGTCACAGAAATAGAATTTAAAATATTGAAAACTCATATTACCATAAGTAAGAAATTTAATAACCACCTGATTTTTATATTGTCTTGAAACTGCAGGGGAGTTTTCTGTCTTAGAGCTCTATGCTGTTACCCAGTTCTGTCTAGAAGCTGAGTCTCTTGTGGAGTCCAGGCCATCTCTGACACTCCTTTTACAGATAAAAGTTTTCTACTTTTCTACTGCTATAACTAAATATTCTTTTGAAAAGTGACAGATTTTATCTTTATTCAGTGTTTGCTTCTTGGTTTTTTTTTTTCAGAATATTCAGAAGCTGTTCCTGGTCTCCCCACTTCATATGCTGCTATCCTAAGAATCAAATCTGGTAGTTCATCTTTAGCCTCATTTAATTCAAAGAACAGACCACGATTAAGCAGTCCTTCATTAGGAAGTGCATCTTCACCAGGCTGGAGAGGAGCTGCACAACATTATCACTCCCCAACAAATCTCTACCACTTTTCAGAGGGCTTCAAACATGATGGTAAGTCTAGTTTCCACCTCTGAATCTTTGAAACATTTTTCAAAAGCAGTACATTTTTATCAGCTTACTTCAGTATTTCTCAGACATAATTTTGAATTTTATTAAACATCACAAAGTAGAAATGGGCCCCTTTCTCTTTAGATTCTTCAGATTAGTCTTAAAGTCACCAGTTAAAATATTCTTTCTTAAAGATTCCTATGCAGAATAGTTTTATACAGTTTTTGCTACATGGAAATAAAAAACTAGTGGTTTGAAATTCCCTTACAGCACAATTTCATCTACCCAACTAATGTCTGTATGTTTGAAAAGCAAAGCAGTAAAATGTCAGTCCCTTTTTTACATATATTTTTTCTCTTTGGAATTTTTCTAATTTAATCATGAATGATAGTAATGTAAATTAAACATGAATAGTAAATCTTATAAAATTACATTTTCTCTAAATTACCTACTCTGCATAGTCAACTCTGTAATGCATGCACGCATGCATGGATAGACATACTGGTGTGATATGGTGTCATTTACCTTTAAATGCAATAATTCATGGTAAAAATATGCATTTTCTCCTATTTGGTTACATTTAAAAAAGCCACATTTCTGATACCATTTCTTTAATGATAATGTTTATCTGAATTACATTCAAAGAAAGATAGAAATAAAAATAGAAAGAAAGAAAGAAAAGGAGGAAGGAAGGAGAGGGAGGGAGGAAGTGGTTAGAGGATATTTAAACATAATAGTCTAAGGAAATAACAAAAGAAAATTGTGATTAATACCTCACAGTTCAACAACATTCATGCAGTATAATGACTGTGATCACAGGATTACTGCTCCTCTCAGTAAAGATTTTTTTTTTTCCCCTGGAAAATACCTAGCACGTATTGAAAGCTAATGGTGTATGCATGTGTTTTTTGTGAACAGAAATGGCTTATATACAAGCATAAATATGTTCCCTGAATTAACATTGATCTAGAACACAAACAATTTGAATCATGCAAGCAGATAGCATGTTTGGTAGCATTTCTGGAACTGGAGTGGGTTTCTATATTTGTCCTTCCTCTGCAGTATTCTTTGTAAGCGGTGACTAGACTAAACTCAGTTATTGCCCATGCACCAGACACTGTTAACTTTTCCCAGGCAACCTGATATGTACAGGTGAAAATCAAAGTTCAGGATTAGAACCAGAGTGTATTGTCCTGGTCTTCAACAGCATGAATGTCTAGAGACTGAAGCAGAAGAAATTGGTAGCTGCAAGGCAAAAGAACACAGACTTTATGAATAATATAGTACAAGCTGGAACTATAAAGCATCTTCTCCCTGATTGACCCTGATGTTTCCATCATGTTTTCTTGGGAAAAAAAAACAGTTGGCAAAAAGGCAGCTTACTGTGTTTAAATTTGATGTGAAGTTTGACTGTTATGCTTAAATCCTTACTTTGAGAGGGCTGAGAAAATTTTATGCCTGTCTCATTCTAAGAAAATGAGATATGGGATGGGGATGCTCAGGGTAAGCATTCCACCACCTAAATCCTTGGCATTTCCAGGCAGTATGCTGAGATCGTACCTGATATAGGTCAGCAACCATGAGTTTTCTCAAAACATAGGGGCCGCATTCCAACTCTGCAGTTGAGCTGCTTCTATTTTGCAGCAGGAAGCGAAGAACCACTGACTGGAGACAAAATTTAAAAAGGGCTGTAACTCATAAGCCCCAATGAACAGAGCACTTAACTTAGAAGAGAGGGACTTCCACCCTTTTTTCCAAGGACTACATAAAAGAGTCCTAGGAGAGTTACTCCACCAGTTACAGGTCTTTGTACATCCTGCTGTGTAGACAGTTGCAGAAACAGGAAAATCTGAGGCACCTGAGTGAAATTTAAAAGCCCTTGATTATCTGAAACACCTGCATGGCACAAGCACAGATATGAAACAGGACTTAGAAAAGAGCAGCATACTTCTGGCGTAACAGGATTCAGGACTCCATGGCAGGAGACCAGGTAGGATATTCTGCATCATCCAAGAGAGCAAGAACATATCTGCTATAGCAGCTGAATGTAACATATTTTCTACTAATATAAATATAATAATTTCATGTTTGATATAATATCTTTGATATTTAGAAACCAGAAGTAAGTTCACTATCTCAATCATCTGGCATTCCACTTACTTAAATTAATAAATGTCTTGATTTTGATTTAGCCTCAAGGCTTTTTTTCAGTTTCTAGAGCTCTTGAAGGAAAGATGTTTTAGTTATCTTCGTACAACTGGTATGTGATAAGGGACAGAGTTAAGTTATTGTGTTTATCACCCAGGGTCTCCTAAAGGAGGAAAGGCTACAGTACCTTGTGCTTATGTGTGTTCATGAGTGACCACTGATACAAGTGAGAGGACATTAATAAGAGGGGGGAAAACATATTTTATGTTATTACAATTGAGAACTTGCATAATTCAAACATCTAACATATGGCATACATTCAGGAGTCAGGTTTTCCATAAGAGAAAAAACAAAATAGTTTTATTAGCTGCCTAAGTATACAGGTTCTCAAGTGACTTCTTAATTGATTTCCCAGCAGACATGCTCAGAGGCCTGACATGGCTTCTAATAAAGATCCTCTTATACTGACTTTATGCCATTTAATCTGCACTCTCAATTCAGCATGTGTTTCCTGATATCTCAAATTAAAAGGACTATGCGGTAGCTCACTGCTGAATTTAAACAACATGGAATTACTTAGCGTAAACATGCAGTTAAGGCAATACAGTCCTTCACTTCAAGCCATGTATCAATGTGCAAAATCGCGACTAAAGAATGTGCATAGAAAGTGTGAATTATTCATGAAACACTCTTGAAGAATCATAAAACTGCAAAGTCTTATACTTTCTTACTGTACCAAAAACTTTTGGAAATGCTGTAGTAAAGATAATTGAACTTAACCTTAAATAAAGACTCCTTTTATCCTTCCATCTTTGGTTTGATATCTTTTAGAATAAAATAAAGAACAGGGTCCAGTTCACAACTGAAAGTGTTGAATCAATGAACCTCAAGATATGCAAGATACAAATCTAATTTTTGTTGAATGAGAATTCCTGATTCCACAACATCTGCTAGTTTTACCAGTCTGAATTAAAGACACAGACTACTAAAAATTTTTTCCTTGCTAAAAAATATTGGGCAATATTGATTAATGTGGCATGCAGTTTAGATGATAGGATAAACTAAGTTTAGAACAGATATGTTTGTTTCAGACCACAGAACAGAGAAAGCGTTTTCAACCAACAGGAAAAATTTGTCCTATCTTGTCTAAAAAGCAAATAAACATATCTGCTTCTGAAAAGATAAAACTGAAAAGATGAGAAAAAAGAATTATCTCCTTTGCAGTGTTAACTCAATCATGTACTGTACACGGTTCCAGCATGCAGCATACTAGAATCAGTGTACATACCTTGGGGCATGTGTATCTGCCTGAACTTACCTGTCAAAAGGACAGTCTCCTCAAAGTCTCTTGACTTTTAAATTAGCTGAAACATAGTTTTAAGATTAAATGTATTTTATAATACATAATAATTTTTATAATCATTGGAACATATTTTGTTGTGATGAATTAGTAGGCTTTTTCTTTTTCATTATATTAAAGGAAATTCTATATTTTGACAGATTATAAGGATATTAAAAGGGATAGTCATTCTTTATTTCTTAGGTGTTAAGTGAAGAGTTATATTATAGAACCTACTTGTAAGATCAATATTAGCAGTGAAGTGAATACTTTGTTTTTCAGTGTTTAAGCAGGAAAAAAAGGTGGGTTTCTAGCTTTTAGTTGAAGAAAACAATATGTTTTCTTTGAAAGCAGGGTGTTCATTTATACATCTAAAATGTTTTCTGAATATACTGAATGGGTTAAACTGTTTGTTTCCATGGTAACAAAGGTTAATCAGAAGATCCTTTAGAGTCATCACCTCAGGTGCATACAACAAGCACAAACTGAAAACAAACCAGGAAAGAAAGAAATTCAAAAGCAAGTTTGATAGTGAGTATCACTAAAACCTGATCCACCTTTATCAAAGAGTCTCTTGCTTTGTAGGACCAATTTGAAATGAAACACCTTTGATTTATTTTAATAAATTCTGATGATGTGCACATTTCAGCAACATATATAGCCTTATCAGCAACTGCTGCAACTTTCTTAATGTATCCTGAACTTATTAATACCCAGGACTGACCGATCATTGGGATATGGTTTGGTCCATGATATGTCAAGTAGGTACTTTGCTGGGTAGGGTCTGTATACAGAGTCCAATGTGTATTTTAGGATGGAAGATCTGTTAGTGACCCCTCCTTTCAGGCTGCTTTAGAAGTTCTATCATTTTGCAGTATCTTGTAGCTTTTCTTCAGAAAATTCTTCCATCTCCACAGGGGTTCAACAGGCCTTTGAAAAATGGGCAAAAAAAAGGTAGAGAGATAAGAAAACATTCTTTTCCTGGTCCTGTAAAAACTTGTGGGTTTTAAATTTTGCTGAGTTACTCTGCTTTCAAATGAGAATTGCCATCACCTTTTTTCCAACTGCCATTTGGACAGATTTTGTCAATGTGCCAGAATAACAGCTGAAAACAAATGGTTTGTCTGAAGATGTCTCTAGTTCACCTTCAGAGGGATTAGCAAAGCCATCCACCAGTATCACCTGCAATAAAAAAAGTGCTCCTAAAGGGACATGAGCAAGGGACATGAGCAGATGAAATGGAGAAGACCTGAAGGAATACCTCCTTCCCCCATACTCACATGCTGCCTGAGCATATCCCCTCAGATACCTTGTCTGCTGGTGAAAAATACCAGAGTGAAAAGAGCTGTTTCCTCCCGCCAGTACCTCAGACTGAGAAAATGGCACCAAGAAGACTATTTATGTCAGCCATACAGCTTGAATGGTACTGTAACATTGCAGACAGTGGTCAGACTACACTAATGACATTTGATGCAAGTGACCAGTGTAGTGTAGAATTTGCTACACCTTCTCCTTCTGCAGACAGTTATATTTCAAAAATATTTAAGAAAACATTTAAAAGAACATTATTTCTTTTAAAAGTACAGCACACAGAATTATCAGACACTAAAAATAATACTGCCAATGCAGCTTCAATGCAGGTCTTTGAACACAGTCATATTTCCCTCCTGCCCACCTCTGAGTTCCCGGGGTTCCAGGAATTCATTCTTTTTCATGCTGTATTTATTGACCTGGAATGATATCAAGGATGGTGACAAGAAAGATGAGTCTTGAGGAATGACACTATTTCAGTTACTACAGAATTGAAAGCACAGGAAACTTTCTTCTCATGTGCAGTTTGTTCTCATGGTATTTGCATTGCTCAGCAAGAGAACTAAAGAACATCTGATTTTTCATTTTGATGAAAATGTCTCTGATGAGCATTCTGTTGAAAATGTCTCTGTAGGCAAGAGAGAGAAACCACATTTTGGCTGCTGTCTGAGGTGCAGGATACACAGATTCCCGTTGCCATTTCCATGAGGATCTAAATACTTTTTACTAAGAAGTCATACACTCTGGTATTTTGTAAGTGTAAATGTGCTGCAAGGAGAGCCTTGGAATTCAAAGAATATTTGAGTACTGCTCTCAAGAATACTCAAGAATTTAAAAATTAATATTTGGAATGTTTTCCATACCCTTGCCTTTCTGGGCAATACCAGTTTAAACAGTAAATCCTATTGAGAGTGCTTAGGGCTTTTAATTGCCTAGATTGAAAATGGCAACTTAAAATTTGTAAAGGGACCACAAACTAGCTGTTACTTTGCTTGGTTGCCATGCATACCTGTAATCCCAAGACATATGTGCCTCTCTATAACAAATCACTGGTCTCATAGCATTTACATACAGAAAACTGGTTGTTTTAATAAAAGCCTGTGTGAGGAACAGAAATATTTCCCTTGAGAAATTAAAACAGTAACTTGAAATATGCATATGCTTAATATGTATGTTAAATATTAATCTCTTTTTATGCTCTTGTTTAAGTTAGAAAAAAATCACACATTACTGTCCTGTTTATAAGCATGGGTCACTGTTAGTTAAAACATGGGTGCAAACAAACGTGATGCTTTTGGACATAAATTGATCTCCTGAAGGGATCAGAAAACATACATGTGTATAAAAATGTGTGTGTATCTATCTATATATATAGCATACATGTGCACATGTACAAAAGATATATAAATTAAATATAATAAGGAAATAAGGACAATAAAGAAAAGGCCCAGGAGGTTTCCCCCAAGAGAGCACACAAAGCAGAAGAACCAGCCAATGGCTCAGGAATCGGCAGATTTTATTTCGGGGTCAGTCTCAGCCCGAGAGGGCGGGTGGCGCGGAGCTGCCCTTGTCCACAGCTGTGGGGAGCCTCCAGCTGCCTGTGGGACCATGGCGCGGTGCAGCCTGGGGCTGTGTGTGCTTCCTTGCCCTGCGGTCGATGGCCGTGTCAAACGCTGGAGAAAGCTCTGGCTGAGTGGCTGCGGAGGGAGGGGATGGGAGCGCGCCATGGTCTGGTCCTGTCCCTGCCTGGGCCTGCGGCTGCAAAAGGCAGGATAGTATCAGGAAAGAAAGGGAGCAGCCGGCCTGGCTCCCCATGGGCAAGCCCTGCCCAGGTCCCTGCCAGGGTCTTGATTCCTTAACTTTGTGTCGGTGTCCTTGTAGAAGGTGGCAAATCTCTGTGATTGTGGCCGAGGACAGGAGTGCGCCATGGTCTGGTCCTGTCCCTGCCTGGGCCTGCGGCTGCAAAAGGCAGGATAACAAGCAAAGGAGCAGCCAGCCTGGCTCCCCATGGGCAAGCCCTGCCCAGGTCCCTGCCAGGGTCTTGATTCCTTAACTTTGTGTCCGCGTCCTTGTAGAAGGTGGCAAATCTCTCTGGCTGTGTGGCCGAGGACAGGAGTGCGCCACGGTCTGGTCCTGTCCTTGTGCGAGCCTCCGGCTCTGGAAGACAAAGGAGGAGCAGCCGCCATCTGTCGCGGCAGGGGCAGCCCCTGCCTCCCTGCCCGGGCCCAGCAGCCCTGCCCTCCGCTCCCTGCCCTCCTCCCTGCCCGCTCGCCTCAGCCCTCGCTCACCCGCCTGCTCGCCTCCAGTCTGGGCCGGCTCAGCGCCCAGCCCTTTTTATAGCCGTCCTGGGCGGCCGTGTCAGCAACCCCCTGTGACGCGGCCACCACCAACGTTCTGCCCGCTGTGACACGGCCACCACATCACTGGGAGGAGCCAGGGCTGAGGGAAGACCCAGCCCTCGGCTGCCCAGGGGAAAAGGGCCATCGCTCTTCAGCCTTGTTAAACGCAGTGGGATGGACAAACCCCGTAACTCAGGCCCATGGGGGAAAGGGCCGACACGGAGAGCCCGCTGTCACTCCTGTCTGTGGGGACAGCCTCTCGCCTGGGGCTGCGCTCACCTCACGGCCCCTCGCCGTCCTGTCCCACCCACCTCCCCTGGGCCTCCTCCTTGCTGCCAGGGCCGGGGCAGAGCCAGGTGGAGCTCAGCGTGAGGGTGCAGCAAATAAATGTGATGTCTAAACACTGGGGAGCAATTCAGGTGTTTAACACACTGACCTAGTGCCACTTGGGCTGTCTTACAGCCTCGTGTCCTATGGATATACATGAAACGGGCAGATAGGACACAGGACCTGGGCAAAATGCACTAAATGCTTATTTTAATCCCGGTTGTAATGCCTAGCAGTCCGCTGGCTCCATGCATGGACAGTGAGCTCACACCTGGCTGCAGAGAGCAGGGTTCGGGTGTCTGGAAACAGGCTCCGCAGTGTCACTTCAGGCGCTGCGAGGAGCCTCACCCGGCCTGTAGCCGCTACACCAGGACAGGGCAGGGCTGGTGTGAACGCGGCACCGCGCTGGTCTGCTCTGCCTGGGGGTCTCAGGCACTTGGAGACCTCCCAAATGGCAGTGGGTATTTATCGGTTAGGAACAGACACCCTGTACAGATTAATTTACATGCTGGAAGCTGGGTCTCCAGGGCACTTCAGACACTCTGGGGTGTCTGGCCTGATCCCAAGAGGCCACTTCAGAGACCTGTAGATCTGGTGTCATACACAACAGCTCTGTGGCTGGGAGGAGTTGGGGGCAGAGGAGTGAAGCTGAGCCTGCAAAAAGGCAGTGAAGGCATCGCTTTAATTTTTGTCTTTGTTTCTTACTGCCCAAGTCTATTTTAACTGGAAGTAAGTTTTCCCAAGTTGAGCGTGTTTTGCCCATGACAGTAACTTGTAAGGGATCTCCCGGTCTTTCTCTCGACCCAGGAGCTTTTTCGTCCTATTTTCTCCCCTGGGCAGTGAGTGAGCAGCTGGCAGGTGGCCAAGGTTAACCTGTCCCAGTAGGTAATGTACTGCAGTAATGCTGTTTGGAGTGTATGTACTGTAGATATAGGGGGTGAGTGGCGATCATTTTAGCTTATGAACTCTTCTGCTATATGGTTCTCAAATGGTTAGTGTTTCTAATCCTGTAAAAACTTGAACACATATATAAGCCTGTTTGCTTCTGTAGGATAGTTCATGTGTATAAAGCTGCTCAAGTGCATTTTATAATCAGGCATTTTTTTTCTCTTTTTCCTCGGCAATCATCCATGTCTACTGTCATCTAAAAATCTAACCCTCATCTTGGTTACCTGTAAGGCTAGTGTAAGGTCTCAATGAACATACTGCTATAACTGTTCATGATCAAACTGTGGTAAGACTCAGAGATTAATTTTTCAAGGAAGACTCTCATAAGAAAGAGCAGACTGCTGCTGTTGATTAGATGTGGGACTAATAACCAGAGATTATTAATCTTGGTGTTGGCTTTCTTGAGCATAACTGAGCAGTCCTCCAGTCTAGTTTATAAAAGGACACATGAACAATGTCTGTAAATATTAATTGATGTGCAGTTATGCTGTCTGCTGGAGAAATTGTATCTAGGTTTTGGTGGTGACTAAATATGTATTTAGTAAGTGATGCAATACTCTTAAAAGAGAAATTAAGAAATTCTCAGTTGTAATCAGGTGAGATTCACGTGGTCACCTGCTTCGGACTGGGAATCCTCAAGCAGAATGACGTCAAGCTCTCCTAAACATTTGCTGCTGTTATTAATGTAGATACAGCTTGGAATTCCTGAGTCAAGTAATGCACCAAGATTGGCAATGACACCAAAGTTATTGAAAAGTTAACTTTTGACTCATGTCTACTTTTTAACTGTTGAACTTCATTGCCACCTACTTAAAATCTCCAGTCCCTAAAAGCAGTGATAGAAGAGAATCACCTGTTCCTCAGAAGGCCGATTAAATCCCATACTGATCATTAGAGAGATGTTTTCTCTAAGCACTTCAGGTTTTAGTTTGCATGTTATTCTCTCAGGGGGCATTTCTGCCTCAGAAACAATACAGGGAGTATAAAGCGTGACGAATACATGTTGTTATTCAAGAATAAAAATTAAATAGTATTGACAAATTGAAAATTGTGAAGCAGTATGGTGATTACAGAATTTCCAGGAGAAATTTGAAGCCATTTATCTGAATGCTGAATATCAACTCAATTCATTTACCACTGAACTGAATGTTTTAAATTCTAAATTAAGGTTATGGTTCCTTAAGTGTCTTCTTTGATATGAAAATGTTTAAAACTGCTAATAAGTAATTGTTACTTATAGTAACAGCTGATACGTTGGTAAGATGGCAAAAGACAGCCAAAATTCTATCAAACTTTTTCCTGAAAGTTCAGACTTTTGTCCTGCAATGGTAGAAATCTCTGTATGATGAGTGGTGCCATGCACATACACATTTGGGTTTTTAATTTATTCTAGGAAAATGGATTAATTACTTAAATTTAGGGTGACTATTCACACTATTCAGTTTCAGAGATTTCAGCCTGTGGGGTCACTATTCAGTCCAATTCACTCCTCAGGCCTGGCTCCATGACCGACTAGTCTTGCAGATCTGCAGCCTCACACTATGACTGTCTGCATGCCTCGCAACCTGGCTTTACCTACATTATCTGTATTAGGGGAAGGGGAACGAGGTTTGCATCCCTGAGTCTCATCCCACCATGAAACAGCAACAATAGCAGAGTGTGCGCTGGCTTCTGGGAAATGTTCTCAAGTCCCATAGTTTCAATGTAGCTTTAAACTCCCTACATAGAAAAGACAATACAGTAAGCCTCCAGTGGTGTTCCAGGTCAATTTTGAAAGAGTCCAGGACTTTCCATTACCTTTAATGGGAGGTTAAGTGCTAGCTAAACTATGTGCCCATCATTGATACCACTACCGAAGCCTTCACAAGGTTTTATTTTATCTGAGGTTTTATTAGCATTATGTATAAGAAAATTAAAAGTTTTGTCTTTAGTAATAAGCCAACCCATGTTTTAATTTGAGAAAAATAGTTTTAAAATATTTTTTAAAATATTTAAATGAAATATTTGCATCTGCAGTGTGTTTCCTTCATTGCTTTTGAAATAGAGGAGGCATAGAACACTTAACATTTTCGGTTACAAGTCTGTCACTGGAGTTTAAATGAAGATAGTATCATTAGGTGATCTGTTATGATTTCTTGCACATCACATATCATACTCCATTGCATTTTATTTAATCGCCCCTTTATTAGACTAATAGTTTATAAACATATAGTCTTGTCTTTTCAGTAAGTGCTTTGGTCTCTTCAGAAGAGAAGTCTCTTCAATTATTCTGTTGCAGTCCAGATGATCTAACTAAGAATTCATTTAGTCAATTTAGCTACAAACTGATGAACATTCTCATTTATTATTATGTCGTTTCTGAGTCTCCACATAATCTCTGCCGGTACTCCACACTCCATCTGAAATGCAGATGAGCAGCTCACTACATCTTTTAATCTTTTAGGAACACGACTTGCATGCACTGAACTTTCTCTGTTACTTTTGTCTTCACTGCAGGCAGAAGTAAAACCTGTCCTTCTCATTCCACAGAGCAAAAGTATCCATTTGGCCACTACCATTAAGAATGCCAGCCTCCACCTAAAGAGTTCAGGTTATTTTTCTGAAAGGAAAGTGCAACAAGGTATTTCAGTATTACTGTTGCAAATAGTACAGGTAGAAAGAATACCTGTACTGTTAGTGACACCAGCACCTACCTAGCATTGCATCTTTCTCTTTTCGTTCCAGCAATCCTAGACTGTGACAATATATTTTATCTACAGAGTCACTCATGGGGAGAACATAAAATCATTAATCTTCATTAATATACTCCCTATCCATACACCTACTAATCTTCATGGAATAACACCTAAATCTAAAGCCATGATTTAGTTTTGCATTCATTAATTAATTCTTGGTTTTGCTAGACTCTAGTTTGATGAGAGCTCTGATTATTTATGCCTACATTCATTAGTATTTTCTCTTGTGCAATGTGAGAAGCAGGTAACCAAATTATATAAGAAACGATTCATACAATGTTTTTGTACCCACATTTTCCTTTCTTAAAATAAATTTTGCCAGCTGATTCCATTGCCCCTGCAGCAGTCTCAGCTGTAGTGCTCAAAACTTAGTACTGGAGTTATTTTAACTTCAACAATATAAGCACCTACCAGAAATCACTTATTGTGGTTGGTTGGGTTTTTTTTAAATAATGCAGACATCTGTCCCAGAAAATATATTTCTGCCAATACACCCAACTGACGTAATGTACCTAAACATGGAAGTAATGTAAATATGCACAACAGCAATCCACACTGCTTTACACAGTCCTACAAAAAGGGCTAATAAACTTGAAAATGATGCAAAACAAAAACTATTAATTGCTGCTGCTCTTATTTGTTGTCTTTACAAACTGACAGGCTAATTATTTGAATCTATTTCAGTAGAAGCATACATACCTGAAAATAAACATGTTTTCAAAATCTGCATTTGAGTAGCAGTGTAAAAAGACAAAAAACTAAGTGTGTAATAAGTGTATAGCCACTAAAAAGGAAGGTTGAATAGCATAATGGGTTTTCATGTAGTCTTTTCACCATATGATAATAATAGAATTGAGAAACACAAAATGTCACAGAATTTAAGGACATGGAAATTTGTGTCTTAGAACTAGCATACTATGACCTATGTCTCCCATGTTTCTCATCCTTTTTCAGACTCCAGGACTTTATTCTCTGTACCAAGACTCATAGTCCCATGCAACTTTTCCTGTCTACTCAAACTTTCTGAAACTATTAGCAGTATGAAAAAGGTCACAGTTCCCAAAACTGTGAACCCATAACATGTGACTGAAGTTGTATGGACTGGGTAGAACAATGCAGTAAACAATTTTTATAAGTCAATGACCAAAACCCAAAGTCTTCAGGTGCACCTTTCTTACTTCAAGCTGGTATTGATAGGACAAATATATCAGGAGGTTATAAACTGCTTAATATGTCATGCTGTCCTCAGTACCAGCTGGAGGACTTTTATGATGTGAACATATAAAACCATAAAACTGACAAAGGAAACCCTGCTCCCATATGTTTCATTGCAAGTAGTAGGACAATGTAGCTATCTCCCCTCAGCCAAATCATTAGGCTAGTGTTCTAAATTCAAAGAGCATTATGGGACTAAATCATTCAAGAACTTGGAGCAAGTCTAAGTTGATTAAAATTCCATGCTCTTCTAGTGCACAGTGAACATTTTAGTTATTCAGACCTGCATGGTCTGGAATCTTTTTCTTTTCTGAAGGTTACACTTCCCTCTTCACAATATGAATGAATTGGAGTCATAGATGTATTCTGTGGGTCTATCCAGCTTTTCTTGTTCAGAAATGTAAATTCATATGAAGATCTAGACACATGCCAAAATTAGAGAAGACAGTGGAGTAAAATTAAATGTCAGATTTTGCTATATATTATTTAATAGTAGCCACCAGTTGCTGCCATTAATTTTGCAAGTGATTTTTCATAGCAACGCCTTGACATAAAGGGGAAAACTGTGTCTTAGTTCTTTGAGAGATAAGCTACTGCAAGCAGCAGGAAAATTTTTGTTTACCTTGCGCTCTGTAAGCAGACTTAACTCTTTTTGCTGGCTTAATTCTATCGAGCTGCTCGTTAGACCACAGGCCAAAGTACATCTAATGAGAAAGCCATTTTAAGGCATGATGAACACTTAAATCATCCTATATATTTTATTGTTAACTTAGTAATATTTCTTCCTTATTTTTTTTTTTAACTATTTCTTTTTAATATAGCATCTGAAGCAATGTGATATGAACCTCTGGGAAACAAACATAATTTTACATATTTTAATCTCACTTTCTAAAAGCTGTAATACACTCACATTTATTTGGGACTTTCTAAACTATAGCAGTTCTGTTTCCACAGAAAGTGTTGATTATGGGCCGGTGTTTGTACAAGAGCCAGATGATGTGATTTTTCCAACTGATTCTGAGGAGAAGAAAGTATCTCTGAATTGTCAAGCTCGTGGAAATCCGACTCCCACATACAGGTACCTGTTTTAGAAACTTTTTTTAGTTTTCAGAATATTAGCCACTGCAATCCCACTCTGAGAGTCAGTGTGCATTGGAGAACAACATAACAGAAACAGCTTTGTGACACAAATGGCATTCCTGATTGAATGCTTTTTCTGATTCTGAATAAGCGAGAAGCATAAGTGGTAGTGAATAAATGCAAAACAATATGTGAAGTTTCAAATTATGTCCTCTGCACATCGTATCTATCCATGTGGAGGGACTCCTTTTGTCCAGTTTTTCTGACTTGTGTCTGTAACAGCTGACAAGGTCAAAATCTTTCATTGATTTTTTTCTAAACATCTATAAAGTTAGGAAATTCTGTCCTATTTTATAGGGAAAGCAGTGAAGAACAGGTACATTAAATGACATGACTATGCAATACAGGATACCATGGCTGAGCCAAATCTGGTGTCTTTTCACTCACAAGTCTACCATTTTATTCCTTTGCAACCATTGTCTGTTGCCTGTTTTCCCATACAGGTTACTATGCCACAGATATCTACTATACAGATCTGTTATGACACACCTGTGAGTCTGAGAGTTCAGTTTATTAATGGTGCCCATTTACAGGTGGGAACAGTATGTTGCAGTCACATTATCCATTTGCTGTATCTGACTCTGCTCATATTTTATACAAATTACGGGTGATGTAGGAGGGCTGGGGGAACATATGGTTGATTATTTTTTCCATACACCCTTTATCTTTTCTCATAGTCATTCTTCACTTACAAAGAGAACATAAAGACTCATCATTGTGTTTTGTCATAGGTGACAATCACCAATTCTGCATTTTATTTTTTACCTATTACACTTACTTCACTTGTGGATTCTTTAGCATTCTGGATGAATTCTCCTTAGATTTATTTGAATCACAAAACTTACATTTCTATGGCTGCAAGAAATTCAGAGGCAGTACCATCTTTAGATACCCGCATCACAACAGCACTGAATCTGCTTCTTTGCAACAGATGTGAGTCATTAAATGGATCTGATGCATATCACAACCTCCCCAAACAGCACAGGCATAACTAAAACATGTAACATGGGATTAGGAATGAGTGGCCAGAAATTCTTCAAACTGGAATTGCATGAACTCCTCACCATGTGGGATGAAAGCTATGTTTCGTTCTTCCTTATTGATATTCCTTGTGCAATTTCTATTACATATTTGTTGCTTTGTTGATAAAAAAATGTATATATTAGTTCCACACACTGTTCAAGTGCTATCAGTCCACTAAACATAGCATGTGACCATGGGGCAAAGGCACAAATTCCCACTGAAAGAAGGGAGCCCTATGTTCAGCCCTCCCAGATAACCTCATTATTCTTGTGGAGATTTTCTCTTTGGAGAACCTATGTCATCTCCTTTCTTTCTTGGTCCAACCAGTTTTTGCATTTTCCCAGTGGAATGCAATCAACAAATAAGAGTTTCAGCGTATCTTAAAGGGCAGCTACAAAGAGGATCGGGGCTCTCTCTTCACAAGGAGCCACATGGAGAAGGCAAGGGGCAACAGACACAAGAGAAGTTTCATACAAGAGAGGTTTCGTCTCAATATAAGAAAGAAATTTTTTGCTGTGAGAACAATCATTCACTGGAACTACCTCCTCAGGGACGTGGCAGAGTCCTCATCACTGGAGGTTTTCAAGATGCAATTGAACAAGATGCTAGATAATCTCATGTAGGCTCCCTTTCCCGTGCAAGATTGGACCAAATGATCTTTCGAGATCCCTTCCAACCTGGGCTGTTTTATGATTTTGTGATATCCATTCCTTCAGTTCTCCAGAGATTAATTAGTGTCAGCAGCCTCATGAACAAACTTTCCTGAATGTTGTTCATGCAAGGAAAGCTTTGACCTGAAAGGCCTAATTGTAACAGAACAGTTTAACTTCTCCTCTTTCTGTTGCTGTCACTTGTCTGTACAGCATATGCAATACACACTACCATTCGGGAGAAGGGAAAAGAGATATAAATTACTTTGTCATGAATATACTGCTCTCCAGGGCAGGTGCAGAGGGAATTTAGCCTCAAAAAGGCTATAGATGATAGGCAAAAGTTTGTTGTATGTCACTGCCTAACCTTTGGCATGTGAAATAGTGAGAAGAAAGGATATTTCCATATTACCAAAGACCCTGTCCTATTATCTAAAAGCACTGGACAATAGAGATCTTTATTTACATGGTCTGCAAGGCCCATGCTGCATCCTGAGTGCCATCACGCGGCATGAACAGGACAACCAGGAGATAAGGCCCAGTTGGCATGGGTTTATGAAAGGCAGGTCCTGCTTAATTAACCTGATCTCCTTCTATGACAAGGTGATCCGCTTAGTGGGTGAGGGAAAGGCTATGGATGTCGTCTACCTGGACTTTAGTAAAGCCTTTGACACCATTTCCTACAGCATTCTCCTGGAGAAACTGGCTGCTCATGGCTTGGACACTTCACTGGGTACAAAACTGGCTGGATGGCTGGGCCCAAAGAGTGGTGGTGAATGGAGTTAAATCCAGTTGGCGGCCGCTCACAAGTGGTGTTCCCCAGGGCTCAGTATTGGGGCCAGTTCTGTTTAATATCTTTATCAATGATCTGGATGAGGGGATTGCGTGCACCTTCAGTCAGTTTGCAGATGACACCAAGTTGGGTGGAAGTGTCGATATGCTAGAGGGTAGGAATGCCCTACAGAGGGACGTGGACAGGCTGGCTGGATGGGCCAAGGCCAGTGGTATGAGGTTCAACAAGGCTCGGTACCGGATCCTGCACTTGGGTCACAACAACCCCATGCAATGCTACAGGCTTGGGGAAGAGTGGCTGGAGAGCAGCTTGGCAGAAAAGGACCTGGGGGTGCTGGTTGACAGCCAGCTGAACATGAGCCAGCAGTGTGCCCAGGTGGCCAAAAGGCCAACAGCATCCTGGCTTGGATCAGAAATAATGTGGCCAGCAGGACTAAAGAAGTGATTGTCCCCCAGTACTCAGCACTGGTGAGGCCGCCCCTCGAGTACTGTGTTCAGTTTTGGGCCCCTCACTACGAGAAGGACATCGAGGTGCTGGAGCATGTCCAGAGAAGGGCAATGAGGCTGGTGAAGGTTCTAGAGCACAAGTCTCATGAAAAGCGTCTGAGGGAGCTGGGGTTGTTTAGTCTGGAGAAGAGGAGGCTGAGGGGAGACCTTCTTGCTCTCTACAACTACCTGAAAGGAGGTTGTAGCGAGGTGGGGGTCGGTCTCTTCTCCCAAGTAACAAGCAACAGGATGAGAGGAAATGGGCTCACATTGTGCCAGGGCAGATTTAGGTTGGATATTAGGAAAACTTTTTCACCGCAAGGGTAGTCAGGCACTGGAACAGGCTGCCCAGGGAGGTGGCTGAGTCTCCATCCCTGGAGGTATTTAAAAGACAGGTAGTTGTGGTGCTTGAGGACATGGTTTAGTGGTGGACTTGGCAGTGCTAGGTTAACAGTTGGACTTGATGTTCTTAAAGGTCTTTTCCAACGTAGAATATTCTATGATTCTATGAATTATTTTCAGCCAAAACTAAAGAGCAGTACAACTTTTATTTTTTTTTAAAGCTACATTAAAAGAACATTTAAAGCACTCAAAAATTCCAAAATTAAGTTGTCTCTGTGATTTTAATTCATTTCCTGACTCTGTATAACTTATGACAGTGTTCATAACCTGTTTACAAATTCTTTTTTTTACTCAGACATTACTTCATTTTAACAGAATAGACAATGCTCACATCATTTCAGATTTTCTTCTTCTTTGCAAAGAGCTTTTTTCCCCTTGTTCAAGCTCTACCTGAAATAGCAATTTTTAATTTCTTTAGTTCCAGTCATTAAGGTATCTAGATGCATTGATTTAGGGAATAAGTCCCTGAAATAAACTGATTCCATTTGCTCAGCATTTCTGCAAATCATACTTTAGAATCACAACTCAGGACCTGTACAATGAAGAACATAACTGAGATACCTTCGATGAGGAATACAGACATTCACAAGCTTCCTGTGGGATCTCACAGGTCACCCGCGTTACTGAGCTAAAGGCAGGTGCAGAATTCCCTGACATGCTGCTTCACTACACTGCTTTCACCACTTGTGAAACACTGTGTTTCCTGTTTTACTTAGGACACATACAAGCTGGTCAGAAATTTTTTGTCAGTATCATTTCCTGATATAAAAGGCAGTTCAAAAAAAAATTTTAAAAATTACTTTCTGTCTGCTTAAGCCAAATTAGAATATTTTAAAATGTCTTTTGTCACTTATCTTCAAGAAAAAATGTAGATGATTTTCTCTATCAGCTCGTTACCTTTTAAGTATCGTATTTGGGTTTCTGTCCTCCCAGATGAGGTAGAGTACCTAGAAGAAAACATATCACGCAGTTCAGTGTTGCTTTTCCTCTAATGTGCTTGGATTCTATGAGAGAATACAATCATTCATAGAATCATAGAATCATAGAATCGTTAAGGTTGGAAAAGACCCTTAAGATCATCGAGTCCAACCGTTAACCTAGCACTGCCAAGTCCATCACTATACCATGTCCTCGAGCACCAGGTCTATCCGTCCTTTAAATACTTCCAGGGATGGAGACTCAACCACTTCCCTGGGATCCATTCAGGATGGTCCTCCATTCAGAATGGACCCCAAGGTGTACAGGCAGGCAACCATCAAGATCCAAAGTTTGGGGTAGCATTACGAAAACATTTTTTTTTTTGCATTTAATTTAACTGAAAATGAAACTAAGTGAAGAAAGCTAATTAAATCAAACTGAATTTTGTGTCAGTTCCCATTTGGAAATGCCAAAACATGTAATTTTGACTTTTGCCTTATCTAAATCTCCCATCATCTCTGGATCGATTAATTTTGCTTTTTCATTTCATATATATATATATGAATATATATGTAAAATTTAACATTCATTATGATTTCATTCAAAATCTTCATAGAATCATAGAATCGGTAAGGTTGGAAAAGACCCTTAAGATCATCAAGTCCAACTGTTAACCTAGCACTGCCAAGTCCACCACTAAACCATGTCCTCAAGCACCACATCTACACAGCTTTTACATACCTCCAGGGATGGGGACTCAACCACTTCCCTGGGCAGCCTGTTCCAATGCCTGACTACCCTTGCAGTGAACAAGTTTTTCCTAATATCCAACCTAAACTTCCCCTGGCGCAGCTTGAGGCCGTTTCCTCTTGTCCTATCGCTTGTTACTTGGGAGAAGAGACCGACCCCCACCTCGCTACAACCTCCTTTCAGGTAGTTGTAGAGAGCAATAAGGTCTCCCCTCAGCCTCCTCTTCTCCAGGCTAAACAACCCCAGCTCCCTCAGCCGCTCTTCATAAGACTTGTGCTCTAGACCCTTCACCAGCTTTGTTGCCCTTCTCTGGACATGCTCCAGCACCTCGATGTCCTTCTCGTAGTGAGGGGCCCAAAACTGAACACAGTACTCAAGGTGTGGCCTCACTGGTGCTGAGTACAGGGGCACTATCACCTCTGTCTTACATCATTAATAAATTGTTCAAGATGAAAATTTCGTCTTCTTTTTAGCTCTGCTATGTATGAATCTCTTTAAAAATGTAGTGAATCCTACAGACATTTCCCTAATATCCATTGCAACATAAAGATATTGTCAACAGTGTTTCATTTCTTACGTTAAATGAAGCAAGTATGCTCTGCGATAAAAAGACCAATCATGAAAGAAAGAAGCAAATAATAGTTTCACAGTTCATCCTAATTCTGGCTATTCTGACCTTTGCATTAAGAAAAATTCAGAGCTACTTCAGCTGAATTCTGCTGTCCGTACCTCTTTCACCATGAATGTTAACAAGATAGGGTGAACTGATAATCATTTTACTTCATTAAAGTTGCCTCTGGAGTCTAGATGTTGTCAAGTTCTTCCAGTCTTTGCTGCACTCTGGCACAGCTTGGAAGTGCCTAGCAATTTCCTGAGGCAGCTTTGAAATTGCAGAATGACTGTGAACTAGCGATGAAGGAAATATCTGTGCATCATAATAGCTGTGTCATACCTGTTTACGCTGCTTATCTCTTCTTTGCATTCTTTTAACAATTTCATGTTCTATACAGTTTGACCCAAAAGCAAATATAAAAAGTCTTCTTAAGTGGATTATTATTCTTTAATTGAGATATTGCACACACCCCCAGAGGTTATTTCAGAGTGCTGGAGTTTATTAATCTACCACACAAAATCTTTTCTCTTGCAGCCAGTGGACTATGGCAGAGTTTGTTGGTTTAGTCTTTGGAGAAGAATGAGAGGGGTGAGGATTTTTGGCAGAGACTATCGAGGGGGGAAAAACACCGAAACCCAAAACCCACTCACACAGCAGAAAAATTATGAGACTCTTAGGTTACTTCTGAAACCTCAGAAAAAGAAGTTTTCATTTGGGAATTATTCAATGCTTTGGCTCAGGTGTGATACTTTCTAATATGTTTCCTACAGCCTGACTTTTTCCACCATATCTTGACTCCCATCCCTGTCTTTACTGTTCAGGCTTCTCATTTCACTCCCAAACACCTCTAAACTTAGCATTCCCTCTGCCAACTCCTCATTTGATGTTTGTTTCCATTTACCTGGTAGCTGCGAGGCATTACACTTGATCAGCTGCCAGCTAATTCCAGTCTCTCCTGTCCCAGTTTTCTCTGAATTTTTTGTATACTGATCCAGCTGATGTTATTTTGCCTCTGTCCATTGCCAACATCCTTTGTTTCACAACAGTGTACATACATAACTCTACCACCCTGTTCTTCACAGGTCTGCTTTCTTATATTTAAATCAGGTTTCTCTATTTCTTGGGCCCTGAAGAGCAAATGCTGAAAGAATGGAAAAGAAATGTTCCTTGCTCTCATGCAGTGCAGACTCAGGTCTGCTAACTCTAAGCTCATTTGGGCCTAAGGCTTTAATCATAGAACATGAATTGAAACTTTGATTACCATAAGCACTGTAAAAGTCCTATTTTTGACATAAAGGATGCATCTGCTATACAGGTTTCAAGTATGAAGCCTTTGTGGACAATAGCTTTTTGGGGGGAAAAAAAAAGAAAAAAAAAGAGGTTACTAATGTGATTCAACATGAGCAAAACAAAGAATATGCTTTCTCTTCAGAGGCTGAAGATCTCTTTTTACTTGTATTTTTTTAAAAAAAAACTTAGCTTTTGTCAGGCGTGTGTTGTGGAATGTCTCTATCTAAAACTTTGCCAAAGTACTGGGTTACTGCACAGAGTATCTTTGAGTAGCTGTCATCCTTATAACAACTGGGCTGTCAGGTTCTGTATACCAAGCTTGGTGCCTTCCTTTGGCCATAAAATGCTCAAGTAGTTTCTTTCTTTTTTCCTAAGATGGCTTCGAAATGGAACTGAAATCGACATTGAAAATGATTATCGCTTCAGTTTAATAGAAGGAAGTTTGATCATCAACAACCCCAGTGAAATGAAGGATTCTGGACAGTATCAGTGTTTAACCACCAACACGTTTGGCAGTATTTTAAGCAGAGAGGCTGTTCTTCAGTTTGCATGTGAGTAACAATTTTTTTAACATAGACAAATCAGATCTTTACATTGCTTGATAAGGCTCTAAATTGTAATTTGGATACATCGCACAAGTTACGCTGTCCACTAACTTTGTTGGGTTAGGACCTCAAAATTAGAAATAAAAAGCTTAGTGGGAAAGAAAGGTTTTCTGTGGATTTTCTACTTTTAAAATAGAACCAACTATCAGGGAAAATAACTCTAGTACATGATCCCAAATGCTATCCTTTAATGACATACTTGAATACTCCACAACAATATATTTCACTCATTGCTAGTTACCTGAAACATGTATCATTTTGCCACACTATCTGAGGAGGAGAGAAAGAACTGTATACTTAGGAAGAGTAGGATAAACTGCCTATATATCTGTCGGATGCTCTGCATCTACAACAAGATGTGTGTGATCATAGTTTTGTATGTATATAGGTATATAGATATACATGTTTTATGCTCATATTTATGCAGACATATCATGTATACATTCATACATTATGAGACTGAGATTTTTTTTGGTAGTTGTTAGTGGAAACTGAAAATGTCATGGCTTTTGAAATCTTTCACTAAAATATACTTTCCAGAAGCTATCAACAATTCATGATCCCAAGTAAATGCTATGGTCTATCTATAGCATGCTCTTTTTCAAACATACTATCAGGAAAAACAGGCCCAGAATTTCCAATATTCTACCTCCAACCCTGACTTCCTTTCAGCACTTTACAGGAAGGCAACCAACACCATTTTAGTGCTTTATTTAGGTAAATCCTGCCATGAGGGGTTTTTAAGAGGCAGGGATACAAAAAGAACTCCATCCTAATTTCTCAGATCCTGCTGAAAATAGGACATTACCATGAAACATGAGGCAGATCTTCATACAGCCACAACAGGAAACAGTGGGGTTAAGGACAAGTTGCCTACCTGCATGTCTAATACCACATCTGGTGGTGTGGAGAACTCAGCAGAGATTCTCCAACCCTCCCTGCTAAAGTCAGACCTCTCAAATCTATAGTTTTAGTCTTATCTGCTGCAGATCCTGTCCAGTTATTTGTTAGCAAGATCACGGCACTATCCACCTATTTCTGAGCTGGGAGCAATGCTGACATTTGTCAAAGTTTCCTCATGCCCAGGGCAGTATGTTTAAAACTCTAAACATTGCAACAGTGGTCTTATCACAGTATTATTGGATCTCAGTCTTAAACGTAACTCTGAGAAAATTCTGCTACATTTTATGTTTTAGACAAGAAAACTCTCATAAAACAGATCACTTGGTTAGAGAACCTGACAACTGGTAAATATAGATGGTTCCAGGGCTCTGAACCACAGATTTCTGTTCTCATTTCAGGAGCATGCCTAACAGGTGGCCATTTGACCTCCAGCTGAAAAAAAATACAGAGAAAGAGCGAGCTGGAGGTTAAACAAGAGAAGGCCTATGAGTTTCAGTAGCTACATCTACAGTTCATTCAGGACCCCATGTGCTTCTAGTTACAATATTATCTCCTCCAATAAAACAAATTTAGATAAGGTTGTAAAAAAAAAAGAAAAAGAAAGAAGAGATTGGATTTGGGGGGTTTGTCTTTATTGGTTTTTAAAATTATTATTAGCTTTCACACCTGCTTTTTCAGGTATCAAAGTTGTTATGCTACAATGGCTTGAATGTGATTTCCCTTCATTAAAGTATTTACTGGGGAATTGTAATGAAAGTTTCTCAGGCAAGGTTAATGGAGGAATGCTAGCTGGAAGAGCTGAGGTGTAGCAAACAATGCTGCAGAACTTGCGAGAGAGGAGAGGCTGTTATAAGCACATAGAAATGTTTAAAAAAGGATAGAAAATCATAACTGGTTGGAGTTCTTTTAGCATTTCGTGAGCAACCCCTTCACGAGAGCAATTTGAAGTTCAATGTGTATTGTAGTTCAACTTCTTTGTAGCCTGACACTTTATTCCGCTCTTGATTTAATGCTTCTTCAAATCCCTGATCTTAAATGGCTGATGTGTTCCTGTTGAAACAATATTTGCATCATGCAGCAGCTCACTTTATAAATTGGTGTCACTATTCTGTAAACTCATAGCAACCTGTCAGAAGCTTATATCACAGAAATGTTTTAGTAAGTCAGATCCAAAGTAAATTCAAAATAAAGGTTTTCATTGTGATTTCAGCTTTAAAATATCCAAGACACTGTCTTGAATTTGACCAGAAAGTTCAGATAAATTTTCTTGAAGCAAAGAATGGAACACTTTTGTCCTGATACCTTGAGTGATATAAAGTTTACACTGGTTCCCAAAGTGCTAATACTCTTTATTTCCTTTAGGAAACTGAAATGTGCTTTTCGGATGCTTAAAGGGAAGATCTTTACATCATGAAATGTGGTTTTATGATTTAAAACATAATATTTTGGTGACCTCTTACTTCATATCTAGAAAAACTTCTGTAGTGTAATCACAATCTTTCTGAAATAAATTAGGAAATTTTCCATGTTAACATATTTTAACAAAGCAATATATAACATCTCATTTATTAATAACTCTTTTCTTGCATTGAAATTCATTAATTACCTGGAAACAACCTTGGGTGAGGTAGTATGCAATTACATGGTCTTTGGGTTAGACTGGTTATTCAGTAATTAGCATTGAGCTCTAAAGCATTATATGGACAGGTAGAGATGGACTATATAAAGATTAGCTTACATTACCCTGAAATAAATATAAGAATTTTAAAAATGTCATGCTTGTGATGAAATACTGTAGGATAAAATTTCAGTACAGTTGAAGTAGGACATTTTATAGTATTGCTCATTAACAACAGGCTTGCATGTCTCCAGTTATTTTCAGTAAGACAGAAAGTAAAGCATTGAAAAAGATTTTTGTAAGGAAAGGTCCTAACCTTAAAGTAATTAAAGTAATTGGTGCCCTGCAGTTTTACTGGGCTCTAATAGCTTGAAGGGTAATTTATAATCCCAAGGATAAAACAAGGCATTTCTGACTATGAGATACAGAGATACATGTAATGGCATTCAGTTTCCCTTTTTTCACTGAAAGCCATGGATTCCAGAAGCTTAGAAACTTACCACTTTCACAGGAAAAAAAAATAAAAATTAAGTTCATGGACTTGCTTGAATGCATGGTTTGTACTGCTGTGGAAAATAGTTACGTCTTTGCAGCTTGAAGAACTGTTCTTCTAATTAAAGAGAAAAATGGCATGCAGCTCAAAAGGAAACAACAGGGACCATTAAACAAAGCCTTTGACACTGTCCTACAGGAAAAAACCATGTGCTGTAATGCACCTGTGCAAAATATCATGAAACTTGAAAAGGGAGAGCATGTTTATTGTATTGGTCTTAGTTTTCTCACAATTGCATGGCCAAAAGCCCAGTTGCTATGGTTATTATCATGTAGTTCAGTATTGGTGATGCATTACAAATATAAGTGTTTAGGTACTATATAATTTGCATATGAGTGCATAATTAAAATAGGACTTTGAAATATTTATACAATGCCTTTGGACCTTATCACTCTCTATAACTACCTGAAAGGAGGTTGTAGTGAGGTGGGGGTCGGTCTCTTCTACCAAGTAACAAGTGATAGGACAAGAGGAAATGGCCCCAGGTTGTGCCAGGGGAGATTTATATTGGATATTCGGAAAAATTTCTTCACAGAGAGAGTGGTGAGGCATTGGAACAGACTGCGCAGGGAAGTGATGCCATCACAGTCCCTGGAAGTATTCAAAAAATGTGTGGATGTGATGCTTAGGGACATGGTTTAGAGGTGGACCAGGCAGTTAGGTTAACAGGTTGAACTCAGTGATCTCAGAGGTCCTTTCCAACCTTAATGGTTCTATGATTCTATGAAAGAGATATAAAATGAACACTATTTTATACCTGTTTACAGATATAACATTTGAAATAACCACCTGTATCACTGGCTATTTTCATGGAGCAAAGTGGAAAGACCAGTTACGTGCACTTAAAGGTCTGCTCAAAATTTTAAACTATCATAGCAAATGTTTATGAAGTTTTAAACACAGAAAAAGTTATCTTTTTTTCTTTTCTTTGCATTTCCTATGATCTCTCATGCCCAAGGTCATGCTGGTTTATGCTAGTTTAAGAAGGAAAAAAAAAAAAAAAAAGATAAAAAAACCCAATGCTGTAACAGAAACTAAGGAGAAATATATTTTTCAATACAAGCAAATATTTGCCAGGAATTTATTTTGTCTTTAATGGAATTTTATGCAGAAAAATTGGGGAAAAAAAGCTCAAAGATAACACTGACAAAATGTCAAGAAAATCAGAATTCTTGATCACAAAAATCATATGTTTAAAGTCACATTTCAGAAGTTTGCTCATAGCAGGTTGTTAAAAAGAGAAAAAGCTATCAGTTTGCTAAAGCTTCAAATGTCACTTCACAATCACAAGGAATAGTTCATATACAAAGTATATTGTTTTCTTAACAAGATTCTACTCAACTCATTAAAATGTAAGAGCATTAGAGGAATAATTACTGAATTCCTTTAGCCCATCTTAACGTTAATGAATTTTGTAGTTCTGGGTGTGGCTTGCTCTATGGAAGAGTTATTCAAATCCCAAACACATCTTTAAAGATTCTGCAGTCAATAGAAATAGAAAAGGGAAAGATAGTTACTGTAGCTTAAGTTTTTACTGCATTAAGAAAAGATGTGTGTATATGAAGGCAAGAGCATCAGCCAAATAAAGCAATCATAGCAAACTTACAGTTGCTGCAAGCAGAAACCCAACTTTGTTGAACACCTAGTAATTTTAAAGAAGTGCACATCAGAAGTGTTTTGAGGATATGAAACAACAGCGAAGTGTAAAAGTTTTATGAAGTAACTTACGGACAAAGCACGCATACATTGTTAGAAGGTTTTAGTTTGGTCTCTTATCTCCTCTCATTTCTGTTGTTAGAAATTTGTGTAACCTAAAGGGAGGATTTAAAAATAAAACTTTAATATTAATTTCTCAGTGTTGGCTACTTTCGGCATCTATACATGAGCTAAAAAAGAATAAGTGACTTGAACCTGATGGGAAATTGAAAAAAATGAAATCTAAATCTACCTGCTTACTGCACAACAGCTGCATATTTTTGTGCTGGGTTCCACAGCCTCTCTTTGGAACAGTGTGCGACAACTTTGGCTACAACAGTAGATGTATTTTGTGCTTACCTTTGCCCTATGTACAATCTCTGTATTCCGTTAGGTCACAAAACAAAACTGGTTTTCTCTGTCTGTGGATTATACAACATTTCACAAGCCTACCATCTCTGTGATATTTACAGCCTGGGCTAAAAAAAATAGAGAAATGGTAGGGGGAAATAACTTCTCACCTGTCATTTATGGAACTCCTCACTGTAATTTTATTAATCTGTTTGTCGCTGCCTTCTTTGTATGATTTTCCATTTTTTTAATTAAATCTATTTTCTCATTTAATCTACAGAGAAGGGTATTGATTAGACACAATTTAAATGTCCTTTTCCAATTGATGATCTACCATGACTGTCCAGTGATGTACAGAATAAGAAGTCAGCCATGATGCAGACATATAAATCAATAGTTTTCTGGGGAGGCAGCCTGTGCACTGCCCATTCCATCACGGCACACTTCTGACAGCCTGTTAGCAAGTTCACCTCCTAAGAAATGAGCTTAATGATCCATGTTTTTTTTCTTGCAATCACGCTCCCTGGACATCTTGTTGGGTTTACTCCATAATTTCCTAGTATTAATTTGGAAAGAGTTGATTTAATTACAACCCTATAGACATGAGAAAAACCTCGATTTCTCATGTTAATTCCAGAATATGCAACATAATAAAATGTTTGATTGCATTACAATATCAACATTTTCTTCTAAACCATACAAAGCTAAACAGTATTAAATACTATAAGAGAAAGATGAGAACAAGCTGAAGTGGGAAAAGAAATCAGAATGCAGCTAGTCATACTTTCATTTTAAAAATGTCCCTGTTAATCTTGTAATACAGCCTAAGTTGGTCGTTGCTTTGCTCTGAAAGCATCACAGCAATGTGAAGAATATTACTATGTTGGTTAAGAATAGCTACAGACACAATAGTGATTTACACTAGAAAACTTGGATTTTTTTCTGCATAATTTCAAGTTGCTGTTTTCAGGAAATACATGCTTAAGATACACCTGCAAACCAGGTGTACATAACAGAAAAAGCCTATTGTATATAGGACTGGTTGCATTTTATTCATAAAAAGTTTATTAATTGAGGGATATAATTCAGTGAACCTGAGATTAATATGAATTTGTGTCACACTCCACAAAGACTTTCAGCTAAATGAAGACTGAGGAAATTGTGTTATCCTACTGAAGAAAGGGATCTGACTTCTAGTTCAGATGTGGAGAGACTTCTTCCTATCTCTTCCATCATTTATTTGTGCAAGGAGGGACAATTTCACAAGGAAAGATTGTGACATCTTTGTTGCAAAATGAGATTTCAAGGCTAAGGTCTTCAGTGACTGTAGAGCTCGGATCAAACCCCTGGGCCACAGTTTCCCACATAAACGTACAAACCACTTGCACGTATCTACTTTACAATTCTGCAAATCTAGCCCCTGCTTTTGTTAAGGGAATCAGAAAGAGTTGTAAACTGAGAGATATGGGGTTTTTCATATAAAAATGGTGAAAAAATGAAGCTTTGAGTCAAATTAGAACTTTTTGTTTCATTTCAACTTTGAAAACCAAGTTATTTGAATTTCAGCTGTACTGATAGTTACTTTGTTTTTTATAGAAACATTCAGCTTATACAACTAAGTTCAATGGTACAAGATGCTAAGAACTTTGGCCCTAGTCTAAAAAAGTATTTAGTCTTAAAATATTTGTGTGATCTTTTTGAAGTTTTGTAGAGATGATGTACGTGCTTAAAATTGAGCACATGCTTAAACTCTTTGTTGTTGTTAAACATGAGAATTTCTAAAGCAAGAGTTGAAACAGTCTGTACAGATTTGCTACCATAGTGTCATCATGACAGACACATAATAGGTTTAATTAAACCTTCTGCCATTCATTTCTTCATCCTTTCTTTCTTAAAGTGAATAAATAGCTTAGAATAAAAAGCTTCATGCCTTAAAAATAGCAGAACTCATTACAAGTCCTTTTATCCAGCAGTTCTCAAAGAAGCTTTCCTGTTGGAAAAGATAGATCTGTGTTCATCATTGTGGCTATGGTGAATCTTTGATGAAAAGCTGCCTTCGACCTTGCTTTACATAGGTGAATCTTTCATCCAAGTCTGAATGCAAATCTGGAGAAATAAATAAAATCAGCACTTGAGAGGTCACCTAAAACTGTGAAGACAGCATCCACTCTTTCTGACAAGAATGGCAAAATGAATGAATCTTTATCCGTTGTTCAAATTTCCCAACAGACCATTAATGAGTATTGCCAGACAGTAAACCTTACGCGAGTTCAACTGTATTCAGGAGTGATATCCACTGAAAGCTTCAGGAAAAAAAATACACACATTGTGTTCTGGAACTCCCCTTCCACACAAAGCATGCAGCATGTCTTCAGAAATGATATCCTGACCCTATCTACAGTGACTTGTCTATAATAGCATAAGACGAGCTAAGAGCTCTGGTAGGCTTGCTATGTGCCTTTCCATCCCTTTAGTTCTGCTTTTGAAGCTGTCTGAGAATGGCAATAAGTTTCTATTTTTCCATTGCTACATCAGCGTTAAATGACCAACTGACTTGTCTCTGCAATAGATCACTTTAAAGAGAAGAGGAAACCCAGTTCTTTCCTATCTACAAAAGCAAATGCTTTCATTCCTTGAAGACAAAAGGAGAGTGGGAAAATTCTCTTTTGTCTTCTCTCTGCTGCCTTGAATCAGTATCTTGTCAGTTCCAGAAGGGGTTCTGTGTCTATGCTAGTAAATTAAACATTCCCTAGCACTGAGAACAAATCATATGGGAAGGTCCACATCCGTACTTCTAAACTCTTTTATCTTCCAAGATAGAGTACTTCTAAACTGTCTTTTGGGAATGGCCCCTAGTCACTCCTGCTAACATCCAAAATGTGACAAGAATTGTCTTGGCGAAGGCTGTGGTCCCACCAAAGAATCCCATGGACACTTCTAACACTGTGACAGTATCTGTGATGAAAGTGCAGTGCAGGAGAGTATTGATACTTTTCATTATGCTAGTGTAGACAAAATCATTTGAATCAAGAGCCTTCAGCATACTGGGGGAAATGCATACACTGCATCTTTAATATGTGCATCAGACACGCTGTAGTTGTATGAAATAATGTAATTTTATTACTTTTACTATGTGAAGAAAATTATGAAAAATTTTAATGCTAAAAAGCACTTAACAAAGTTACTCAAATTTTGGTCTAGTCTGTGTCCATCCTTTCTTAATTTTCAGTCTGCATGTTGATGTTTCAGTTATAAAATACTTGGGACAGACATCTTAAGATAGGAGATTAATTCTGAAGAATCCCAGCTACACATGAAGTCTTTCTGTAGGGTGACACTCAGGAACATGAGAAGACTACTAACAAGCGCTGTGTTCCGGAGATATTCTATAAGGCAAAAGTATTAGACTTTCCTTGTTCTGCTGAAAGAAGCTGGTTACTCTGCATGTGTCCTCACAAACAACTAACTCATTCCTTCACTTCATCCATTTGACTTTTCTGTGGTGAAATCACACATTACCTCAACCTGAGAGGGTCATTTTGACAAAGCTGAGAGCCAAAACTCAGGAAGCTCTAAAGCAGCAACCCAGAAACATTTGTTCTTTTGCATAGTAGTATTAGAATGAAGGCAGCTTGAAAAGTTGAGGTCAGATCCCTAATTAGGGATTATACATCAATACAGTGCAAATTTGATTCTCATTACAATAAGTTACGAGCTTCAGAAAAGGGTATCACTTCTGGATGTACTCCATTGAGCAACATTTATTATCTCAGTCCATTTGAATTGCACATAAGCATAACTTCAACCTCATTGATCCTTGTATCCATCAAACACCAAAAAAGTTATGATTATTTCAAAGTATTCAAATGGAAATGAGATTTATTAATCTTGTAAAGTTAATTTATTGCTGCATAAGTTTTGATGCCAAAAAAGTATTCTGAAGTTTAAGTTCTGCTCAGTCTTTAACTCTGAAAATGTACTTTAAACAATACATTTTATATTTTGTGCTCTGTGGAAGCATTAATAGAAATCAGTCATGCAGGGAGACGCAGTTTGAAATGCAATTACAGCAATCATTTCAAGATGCATAGTACATCTACTGACTTCTCATTGTAGCATTGTGCATTTCTCTGCAGGACTGGAAGGCTGGTCTTTAACCTGCCTATAACCTACTTACCTATCTTTTACAATCTAATTTATCATGCTAATGAACCATTAGTCTTGGCATTTAAATATATATGACAATAATTAAGAGTAGCATTACTAAATAGGAGAAATTTTAAAAGGCTGAAGGAGAATTCTGTGCCAAGACCAGACAACACTTTCTAAATTTCCTTTGCAAGTTCTAACTTGGATTGACCTTTGGCAATTATCGTGTCATCTCTCTACTTAGAGCCTTCCAGGTGTTGCAGATTGTGGAGAGCAGTACTCCACCTTCTTTCAAATTAAAGGTGTAGTTTTACTTGAAATTTCTTGCATGGTATTTGTAGTGCTACCATGGCATTCCTGCCTTCACTATGCTCCCTCCATTATCCTGACACAGCTGTATTGTGGCTTTCCTGAGAAGCAGATCAGCTGCTGGTCTGGTTGAGAAATAAACTTGTCTGACAAGTTATTCTTCCATTCATAAACGCAGGTGCACAGGTACTTGTGACAGCACAAGGGAGAGAACAGCACAAGGCTGGGAGGGAAGAAGAAAAAAGTGGACAGAGCATTTAAGCTGACGTACTCAGAAACAGCACTGAATATAAAAGCAGTGGAGTCACTTTTGATAATACTTATGGAACTCGGTGGAAAGTTGAGTTCTAGCTGAGTTAATAACACTGCAGAGGGGGTATTAAGTTTAAGAAAAGCCTACAATGAATGAAGGAGATTGATCATCAAAGACAACAACATCTGGAAGGTTGTGAAACATATGGATAAAGTGAGAATTAGCAGAAGTCAAGCTGAGTTAGACTGACAAAGAAAATTAAAAGAAATACAGATAAGGTTTTTAGCTAGCTTAATAAAAAATAATAAGAAAAGATGATGGGATAGAATTAAAGTTAATCTATATATGACCCCAAATTCAATGGTTGCCTTTCTTTGGTTTTCCATAAGGACAGAATAGCTTATACAGATGATTCCCTATGAAGCATGAGATACCAGAAACATAAAGATATGCGTTCAGTCTGGGGATGGGAGAAGACAAGAATGCTGAAAGTAAATCCACACTTAAAATGTACTAGTTGATAAAAGCTGAGGCTCTTACAACATCCGTGAGTTCTGTTAAAGTTTAGTACTTCAGCGATGTAACTTCAGAACAGTGTGCAGTTCCAGGGCCAATTTGTCATTTGTTCTTCTTGATATTTTCGCAAGTGTTCAGAGCACAATGATAAAATTAATTAAATTATCTAATGCTACCAAGATGGGAAGTATTGTCAACATAGAAGTTGTATTCTCAACTGTAATAATTATACATTTTATTTGTAATGCTTTGCACTCAAAGTCATGAATATGGTAGTATCACTGTCATTTTGCATAGCATTTCTTGTAATTATTTTGAGGATAAAATCAAAACAAGCTCGAAGAATAACTTCTCCCCAGTGACAATGATAGCATCAAAAACATACTCTGATGACCACCATGTGATGATAAAGTCCCCAAACATGATAGTCTTAAATTCAGTGAGACTGAGTAGATGTGTTACATCTACACACCAGGACCCAGAAGTTCATAGTTTCTTCTGTACTGCTTTTAAAAGTCAGATATCGGAAGCTGGTTTCATAGAACATGGTACATATATAAAAAGGAGCAAATCCTCTCCATAAAACATATTGTAACTTGGCTCCATACACACACACACACACACACACAGAGCTAAACAGTAAAAAAAACGAAAACAAACCCTTTAATTAGGTTTCAGCCTTATATCTCATCAAGCATGGAAATATGTAAAAATGCCCTCAGGACTCTATAAATATGTAAATCCTGAGCCCACCCACCTACCCACTCCTTACACCGTGCTAATTAAAAGACAATGCATTAAGTCAGAAATTTATATACTATGTGTCTAACTACACATTAAGCATTATATTGAATTTTATCAGAGTTGCAAAGTCAAACATCCAAGCTACGGGATGATGGATTTATCATTGTCTATACAATCTGAATTTCGCCTTGCATGCAAACATCCTATAATACAGATTTGTCACACAATCTTTTTTTTTTTTTTACATTAGACCCCCTAGACTCTTTCAAGTCACAGAAAAATTATTGCTCACTTACTGAACAGTGTTCTATTTTCTATTGTTCCTTGCACAGCCCCCTACCTTCATTAATCCAGACTATTCAAAACCTACTCTGAAGACAAAATTAATTTCCTCAGAAGCTTTTTATGGTGCTCATCATTACAGCATCCAAGTTCTTCATGAACATTAATACATTTATTTTTACAATGTCCCTGTGAAGTGAGTAGTTATTACTCTCTCCTTTTTATAAATGGAAAACTAAGACATGAGAGATTAATGTAAAATATCCAGTAATTTGGGGAGCTGTGCGTGAGCTCAGGAGGAGCTGCTTTTCCCAAGTGCTTAGCAGAGCCAGAACTGATCACTCTCCTATTCATCACTCTAACCAATCTTTTTCTCAGCCTTTGTATCAGTCATATCTCAATCCTGCATCTGGTTTCTGATCTCTCTTCTACTATCGATTAGGCTGCTGATCCCATTTGTGGTTTCCTTACTTAGTGAAAGCATCTATTTGACTAAAAAAAGATATTAACATCTTTCTAGCTCTCTTTTAGTCTCCATGTGCTCATTTTGTTTCATTGCCTGCAGTTCCTCTATTTCACATTTCCCACTTCCAGGCTCCTAAGCTCACTTTCCTTCCCTGTCCTTATTCAATACCTTCTATAGCATGCTTTTTCCATCTATAACCCTCTGCATCCTTAAGAGAATAAATGAGCATTTAGTTATTTTTTAACTAAAACTGGGAGTAACTGAAACAGGATCTTCTCATGGAAAGTGTTGGCCATCTTAATCACAGTAGTTGCTACCTGTTGTGTTTGTAATAATGGATGGATTTCCTGACGGTACAAATATCCATTGGCAGAATGGATTTTTTTAATTAGAAAGATTCTATACATCTTAAGGCTAAATAACTTAAATTGTTACTCCGTTAGCTCTCGTAAGCAAAGCAGGTCAAGGCTTTGAATGGCAAACTGTTACAGTACATTGAGTAGGAAGTTCTACTGATAATTCAGTAGCTGGTACTTTCTCTTTTAAGTTATTAAATCATCACTGCAGAACACACTGTAATGAAACACGTGCTCCTTGGATTAATTTCTGCCTGCAAAGGCATTTCTATTTAAATACTTGGCATTTATGAACATTTTCTTTACTATACAGTCTCAAACATCTCCCTCACTTCTTATTAATATAACAGTGATTAACTGTGACCTGTGGTTTGGTTGGTGACAGCAAGATTTTGAGATTTTAAGACAGCCTTTATTCAGTCACATCCTCTGAATTCCGCTGCCATTTTACTGTGCTACTGTCTTCTCTGTTTCCTGTCCTTGCCTACTATGTTCCTTTAGAGTTTACATATGAAAGGCTATTGCTCCATCTAAACTGGAGCATAAGAAATACAGAAGATCTTAATTTATGATCATCACTAGCCATGACAAGCCACAAATATAGATGAAAACTCTTTTAAGATTTTTCTTTGTTTCACTGCTGGTTACATAAGATCTGCAAATGTATACTAAAGTGATCTTGAGAAGTGGCACCTCTTTTAATTTTTAATTAACTCTTAAAACTGTTGTTACTTCATTAAAATCATATCTGCTAAAAAAAGTGGAAGCATCATAGATAAAATCTGACAGTGAATGTAAAAGTTGAACTGGAGTATCGGTAAGAAAATCATAGCTAGCTGAACAAAAGACACTAAGTATTCTCAATTTGAGATTGCCTTGTGGCAATCTCAACAGAGGAGCCAATCCTTTAAGTACTTTATCCTGCAAAACACAATCACCAGCAGTTCACTCTAAGTCACTGGGATTGCATTCAGGATAAAGATCTTTGCTGCATATTTTGGTCAAAGTTCTCTGAAATCTAGAAAGTTGTGTACTATGTGAACAAAGGATGTTGAAAAACTGGGATGCTAGTTCCACAGGAGATTTAAGCACTTTGTATTTTTTTAATACAAATTTGATCTTTTTAATTATCTCTTTCACAATAAAATGCCAAAGCAATATGTTTTGCAGTCAACGAAATATGGGGTTTTTTTTAATAATGTCAATTTTTTTTATATACTTCAGTTAAAAAAAATCCTATTATAGTGAAGTAAAATAATTTTTACCACAGCATTTTGAGTACTTCAGTTTTGGCTTTGTATTATACTAAAAATCTATGTACTTCATATGAATATGTAATATGTACTTAGACATGGTAAAATTTGACTCAGCATTGCCAAAACAAAAAGTCTAAATTACTATTTTTATGCATAAGACTGTTCTTAAATTTTTTCTGTACTGATAAATCTGCAAAATTACAAAACACAATACCGAGACTGAAATGCCATTATAATGATCTTATTATTTTTTTCTGAAAGCTATGTCACTAAGTCTTTAATAGTCTGTTACAGTTATTCAGCTGTTGACATGGAGTTATAAGAAAATAATCTGATGAGGAAGGTAAGGCCACAGATGCAGTTGTAGTGAAACTGCCACTGTTACAGTACTATTTTGTTTAAACTCCCTCCCTTTATTCCATCCCAAGCTCTTCCATACAGCTTCTCCTTAAACAACCTGATCCACAGCCAATAAATCATCCTTGCTCAGTGTACCTATCTGATGGCAAAGGCGTGCACATTCTGCTTAGTCACCTAGACCCAAAGTGAGACTCACTCGCAGCACAGCAGCTTGCCTTTATTTGCTGTTATGTCATATATGCTCCTACATGTGTGACAAACAATAAAAAATAAATTTAAATAAAATAAATCCTGGGAGTTGGACTCAGTGATCCTTATGGGTACCTTCCAACTCAAGATATTTTATGATTCTATGAATTGAGGTAATAAGAATAATGAAAACTGCGTATTTTAAAGACTTGATACAATCATATCGTAGAGGCATAGAGTGGTTTGTGTTGGAAGGGAGTTAAAGGTCATCTAGTTCCACCCCCCTGCCATGGGCAGGGACACCTTCCACTGCATCAGGTTGCTCAAAGCCTCATTTCCTTGAACACTTCCAGGGAGGGGGCATCCACAGCTTCTCTGGGCAACCTGGTCCAGTGTCTCACCACCCTCACAGTAAATTTCTTCCTAATGTCTAATCTAAATCTACCCCCTTTCAGCTGAAAACCGTTACCCCTCGTCCTATCACTACACTCCCTGATAAAGAGTCCCTCCCCATCTTTTCTGTAGGCCTCCTGTCATTCATTTTCAAAGCGGTCATATATATTATCTTCTGAGGTAACATAGTGTTTGTGTAAAGAAATTACATAGTATACAGAGAAAGATGGAGAGATCCCTACCAGACAGATTATTTTTTGGAGAGTACATGGCTTTTCCTAGGTAATACATTTAGACACATACCAGTGCCTAGAATTGCTCATCTCATCTGTTTAGGAGACGTTCTATTTGAAAATAATAATGAATCCTCACATCAGTTGTTTTGTACATCCAATAAATTGTTCGCAACCCTGTTTAATAAGCTTGCTTTGCAGTCCTTTCGCTTCCTACAAAAATATTTGGAGATCAGTAAAGTACATAATGGTTTCTATTTTTGAATAGCCAAGCTTTCCAGATCAGTTACAAAGAATTCTTGTCTTCAGACTTTATTAATTTAGAGCCTAGCACTCTGTGACAGTGCATGGTAATAAAGACAGTGTTCAGCAGTCTACTTCAGTTAGTCAGGGGCTAAAAAAGTCGGGCTGCTCGAGTTTTGTTCCTTTTTTTATTTTATTTTAATGTTATTGAGTATCCTGAAATATGATGGGCTTTCTAGTAAATTGCATATACGTTCTTGTTTATTCTTATCTCAGTTAATGAAAAACAGTCAAGTCAAGTGAATGTAAAAAGATGTAAACCAAACGCTTTCTAAAAGCAAGAAATACTGTTTGTGCTTTAACAGCTGAAAAATCTGTAAATTATGCCTGTCATATAGCTCCATGCTTTTACTATTAATGGTCTTAAAATGCTTTTATCCACTTTAGCAGATACTGTTTCCAGATTGTAATTATGATTGATATCTTTTAAGTAAAGACTAATGATAAGTAAGTCTATTGTTGCTATGAAAATGCATGCAAACTAGGTCAGTGCTGCAATATGCTGGAAGATAAGTCTTCATTTTGTAAATGTTTTAGATTCCAGAGGATTCTGCTTCTGTTTTTGCTCAAATCTACCTTAATACTGAAGTGAGGTATTTATACTGGAGTTAGTTCAATCCGGCAGTCATTTTGTTTGACAAATTGGGTCGCCTTTTGTGGAGTTAACAGTTTGCGAGCTGCAAACTCGTGACGTTTTGATATACTGCTCATTGTGAGCACCATGATATTGGCACACATGGGCCAATACTATAACCATGTCACAAAGCAGCTGGAAAGCACATTCTCATAAACCAGTGAGGATAAAATAGTAGTATCAGACTTTGATCCTGAACTGAAAAAAAAAAAAAAATTGCTGTAGAACTCAAGAGGAAAACAGATATCACAGAAACTGTAATATGGCTTTTTGAAAAAGCTTTTCCAAGTATCTTTTCACTATGGTTAGCTGTACATCCATATTCTCTTAATTGGATCTTTTTTTCATTTAAGTCATTTGCTGACACAAATTCCTGGGAATAGTCTGGTAAAAATAAATAAATAGGAAGAGATTTAAACGCAGGTAATTTGTATATTAAAGCCATTTCACTCTCTTCGGTGATAATAAATGTCTCTGTGTGAAGGAGACAGCTGAAACCAGTGACATTGATTTTCAAGATGGAGGCCAACAGGCAACACCTTGAGACTTGGTTCCCAAACTAAATCATTAGTGAGCATCTCACATCTCGATGTGATCTGCATTATCACATCTATGGGACATGCAGTCTGGAATTTGTGTCCATGGGTTGTTTTGCCATTAGAAGGGTCTCATTCATTGACTTCATGTAAGTTATCTGAGGTGCACATCAGTCTGTGAATAAACACTCAGGCTGGGAAACATTTACATGATATGATACCTGAAATTAAGTTTGAAGTAATTAGAAAAATGGTATTTTTTCTATATTTTATAGACATCGCCTGCAAGTAAAGTAGCTACAGGGAGTAACATTACATTCACTGTTTGTACCTCTCTGACAGCACAAATTACCAGAAGTACCTTTCTTACATTAAGCATAGGCATTTTGAAAAAGGGCTATAATAAAAGGTTTACAAGTTTCAGTGTTTGAATTATAATGGCTGCAAAGATGATGTTTCTTCTTCAACTCTTTAAATTACTGCTTGAAATGGGAATGCATTTAGGCACTTAAGGTTTGATTTATAAAACTTCTATTTACTTTTATGCAGGTTCTTTGCATAGTTTACTTGGTAAAAGTAGAACACTTAGTTTACATAAATTATATTTTTCTTTTCCTTTTTCATGGAAACTCTTGTGGACGCTCCCTCATCATTCTCATCTCAAAAATGCACATTAAGGCAAAAAGGGGTTGAAGGCGTGAAAGAACTGTGGTAATCTCAGACTTAATAAGTAGATTGCACTACAATATATTTTACTTAAATAAATACAGTGGAAACATTTTACACTGAAGTGCAGAAGCTAAAGTTGCCTGGAGGAATGCAAGACTGACAAAAAAATATTCCTTTTTGAAACAGCGTGTTTGGTCTTATCTGGCACTTCCAGGATATTCACACTGAACTTCTTGCTAGGTGATATTTCTATCTTCTGTACATACATTGTTAAACAAAATACTGCCAAAGTACTACCTAGGACAGCTTCTTAGCTGTCATCTAGATTTCCAGTGATTGTTACCCATGAGAACCAAAGGTCTGTAGCATTTATAACTGAAGTATAAGCAGAAAACTGATTACCACTTATGTAAGTGTTCCCAAATTCTAGCATGTTCTAGATTTGGGGGAGGTGGGAGAATATTATTTTACACTACTACCTTTTCTGTAATAATGAAGAGGCTAAACAACAAACTGAGGGCCAATTGTTTGAGATACTATATAAACATGATAAATGAGACAGGGGATCTGATGACAAATGACATTGAGAAAGCTGAGGTACTCAACAACATTTTTGCCTTGGTTTTACACTGGCAATTGTTCTTCTCACATCTCTTGAGTCCCTGAATCTCAAGGCAGGGACTGGGGGAATGAAGTCCCATCCATCACAGGAGAACAGAATAGCGTAGAGTAGAGCAGAGCGGAGTAGAGTAGACTGGAGTAGAATGGAGTAGAATGGAGTGGAATGGAATGGAATAGTTCAGTTGAAAGGGACCTACAATGACCATCTAGTCCAACTGCCTGACCACTTCAGGGCTGACCAAAAGTTAAAGCACGTTATTAAGGGCATTGTCCAAATGCCTCTTAAACACTGACAGGCTTGGGGCATTAACCACCTCTCTAGGAAGCCTGTTCCAGTGTTTGACCACCCCTCTCAGTAACGAAATGCTTCCTAATGTCCTAATGTTCCTAAACCTCCCCTGGAACAGATTTGAACTATTCCCACACGTCCTGTCACTGAATACCAGAAAGAAGAGATCAGCACCTCCCTCTCCACCACTTCAGGAAGCTGTAGAGAGTGATGAGGTCACCCCTCAGCCTCCTTTTCTCCAAACTAGACAAACCCAAGGTCCTTGGCCATTCCTTATAGGACATTCCTTCCAGCTCTTTCACCAGCTTTGTTGCCCTCCTCTGGATGCATTCAAGGACCTTAACATCCTTCTTAAATGTGGCACCAACACTGAATACAGTGGGATAATCACCTCTTTTGACCACCTTATTATACTGTGTTTGATGCACTACAGACTGGTTTGCCGTCTTGGCTGCCAGGGCACACTGCTGACTCACATTAAGCCTGCTGTCAGTCTGCACCCCCAGATCCCTTTCTGCAGGGCTGTTCTCCAGCCACTCCTCTCCCAGTTTATACTTGTGCCTGACGTTACTCCATCCTAGGTGCAGAATCCGGTCTGTAGCCTTCTTAAATTTCACACCACTGATGATTGCCCAATGCTCCATTCTATCTAGATCCCTCTGCAAGGCCTCTTGTCCCTTGAGAGAGTCAACAGCACCTCCCAGTTTGGTATCATCAGCAAATTGGTTGGTGGATGAAAAATTGGACATGAGCCAGCAATGTGCACTTGCAGCCCAGAAAGCCAGTTGTGTCCTGAGCTGCATAAAAGGAAACATGGTGAACAGGTCGAAGGAGGTGATTATCCCTCTCTCCTCTGCCCTCATGAGACCCATCTGGAGTACTGCATCCAGTTCTGGGGACCCTAGTACGAGAAAGACATGGGCATGTTAGAGCAGGGCCAGAGGAAAGGCCATGAAAGTGATGAAAGGACTGGAACACCTCTTCTATGAAGAAAGGCTGAAAGAGTTGGGGTTGTGCAGCCTAGAGAAGAGAAGGCTCCAGTAAGACCTTATTGCAGTCTTTCAATATATCAAGGGGGCCTATAAGAAAGATGGAGACAGATTTTTTACCAGGGCCCATAGTGATAGGACAAGGGGAAATGGAAAGAGAGTAGGTTTAGATTAGATATAAGGAAGAAATTATTTACTATGAGGGTGGTGAGACTGGAACAGGTTGCCTAGTGAAACTGTGGATGCCCCATCATTGGAAGTGTTCAAAGTCAGGTTGGATGGGGCTTTAAGCAACCTGTTCTACTGAAAGATATCCCTGCCCATGGCAGGGGGATTAGACTAGATGATCTTTGGAGGTCCCTTCCAACCCAAACCATTCTGTGATTCTATGATTCTAGGATTCTATGAAAACATGGTTAACAACTGAAAGATTTACAAAACAAATTAAAGCTAAGAGATAACAGGGCAAGAAAAATCTCAGGAAGAGAGCATGCAAAGGTTAGGATTAGTGTTTTAAGTGATAGGTATTCTGGATCACTAGAGCACTATGGAATGTTTTGAAAAAAACTCAACAGAAATGGACATTAAGCCAAAATGTGAAGACAGGCAATGTAATGGGGAGTGGAATTTGTGTGGGCTTTCCTAATGCTTAAAGACTGTATGAGAGAATATGGAAAACTTATTGAATTGACCTAGCAAGCAGCAAAGATCTGCACAGTCGGCAGAGGCTTCTAAATAGGAAGTCACATTCCTTGGCTTACATACACAGAGTATGTGCAAAGTGTCCCACATCCAAGTGTTTCTGTGCTGCAGACTGTGGGAGCAAATAGCTCAGTGGAAAGTACTGACCAATATTTATCCATCATCTTGAACATGATTTGCAATGTGTGTGAACTCTGAGCTGTTTGAACTAGCCTGATAGTGACATGATACCAGCATTCTGCTTTGTAGCCATAGCAAACACAAGTAAGAGAAGGGACTTCTTCCTTGATTATTCTGGCTTCTTTTTCTATATTTGCAAAGCTAAGGCCCATTTAAAAGAGTATTGTGCTCATATTAGTGCTGTCCTAACATTTCCTCTACATGACTTCTGCTCAAATTATTACCTAACCTCTCGTTCCCAGGAGTTAAAAGCTTAAATCTTCTTTTTATTAAAAAATGCAATCCTATTCCTGTTTTTGGCACCAAAAGTAGGAATAGAGAAGCCCAGGACCTTCCTGCCTGGCTGCTGGAGCCCAGCCAGGTACCCAGACACACACAGGACACAGACACAGCTGGTCACACAGATTGCCACAGACAAGGCGCTGCCTTCAGCAGCACCTACACATGGGACTCATGTAAAAGAAACACAGACAGGCAAGCCTCCTCCTCCTTTTCAGCTGGTAGAGATAGAAGTTCACTAGAGAAGGCACACACGACATTCTCCAGGTTCACAAGCACACTCACATTTTCAGATCCTTTAAGCATCAGCATGGCCTCTCTGTCCACCCACCACCCCTGCCCAGATCCCAGGCCCCCTTTCCCACTTTGTGGGTCCCTTACTAGCTATTTGGCCCAGCTTAATGCTCACTGGTAAACAGGCAGCACTCACACACTCATCCCTCAGGCATGGCATATTCGCACATCTACCTGGGCGAACCAGGATGGACGCCCCGCCTCCCTGATACCCCAGTCCAGACCCGACTAGTCCAGCTTGAATTTTGCTAGTGAATACACGTGCGCACCCCACGCACACCAGGTTTGAGGAAGATACAGACACTTGCCTGCCTAGCAGCTGGCGCCAGGGACACAAGCTGTGACCTGTGGTCCCACTCCAGCTGCTGGCGCAGAGCCCCTCACTCACCTCACTCACCCCACTTCCCCCAGTAGCTGGTTTTGGGAACACACACCATTGCTGCCCCAGTGGATGGGGGTTAAAGACCCCACTGGCTCCAGTAGCTGGCACCAGTTTTCACTTACACAGACAAAGGTCTCACCAGTAGCTGGCACTTGCAGCACACTTATGCATGAGAGAGAGAGTGAGATTATGCAGAGAGAGAGTTAAGAAAAAGTTTGATAAGAAGCTATAAGAAGATAGGAGAGACTGCAGTGATCAGGCACAGGGCTCAGCCAGACAAGCGTATTGACCAGTCCCGTTTTATGTGTGACCAACCCCTTTTATACCCTTTTCTGTCTATTTCCTCTTTGTTCCTCCTTGTTCCCCATTCCCATGCATGTTCCCCATGGGTTTGTACAGCTCTGTCCATTCCGGCACCCCTCCCAGTCTGGCTCCCCATGGTTTACAATCTTATCAATTACAAAGTCCAGGTTGATCTTCCTGGAAGTGATGCCTGTGGTTCCTTGGTAGCCCATCAATTAGTATAACTGGTGGAGTTTGTTTCCTGCCATTGTCTCCATATTTTTTTGGTCAGGTCTGTGTCTCTGTGGATGCTGTTTATGGTTTCCCCTTTTTCCTTTAGTTTCCCAGTTGACAAGGTCCCCATCAGAAAACCTTGATGGAATAAATGTTCTTACAGCCTCACTTGCCCTCATCACTTAATGTGACTGACCAGGTTTGGTTCTTATCACTGCCCTCTATGTTTTGTTTATGGCTTACTCCGTTTGTTATTATCCCTTTTTGCATTGAAAAAGGTCCTTGACCAGATACCCTTAAAAAAGCAGACACTCTCCTTCCACATACACTTACAAATACGATTAGAGAGAAAAAGTTGCGTCATTTCTTCAGCACATTATGATTTTTCCCACCCCTTCTATCACTCTTTCCATTCATATTCAGAAGCACCAGAAATATTGAAGGAAGCTTGAGGCAGAAATGTTTCTAATAACCCCAATTAACAACAAAAGCGCTATTCTTATATACTTTTCAGTTGTTCATTCTTTCAAGCAATGTCAGTTCATACTGTGCTTTTCCCCAAGCATTAAATAAACATAGCAGTATTGGGAGCATTAAAGTAATCCTAGGCGGTCTCTTAATGTATTTTGCAATAATTTTCCTTTCATCCTGAACTGTTATGCATTGTTGTCATAACTATCATGAGAAAGCAAGCTCTGCTAGTCATAAGAAGCGTGAACCCTCGTTCCACGTGCATGAATTTGCACATCTTAATGCTTCCTGGGTTTATACCAGTGGATTTTTTTTCCCATGATCATGAGCTCCGTATCTCAGAGATTCTTCCTTAAAAGAATGCAAGCAGCTGATAATTCACTTCTCTGTAGTAACATGTATTATTTTATTGTCTTCCCTGCAGCTCCTCAGAGTCTGAACTCAGATTTTTCAGCCTAGCTGTAACGGATATTTGTGCAATGGTGTAACACTACTTTTTCAGCTCTCCTATAATTCATTAGATATAGCCTAAAATTGGCAGTTTACTGACATTCTTTTCTACATCATGTTGTATACACATAGGTCTGGATCTCAAAGTGTGAGCTCAAATTAGTGTGAACAGTATCCCTGTTTAAATTGTTGTTAATTAACTAATTAAATGTCACAAAAGCCATATCTATGCGTACATGTGTATTTAAAATACTATCATATGCTTTATATTTATCTAGCTGATAAATATGAATATAAACAGACATGTACATATATACATACACATCTACATACATATATATATATTTTAAACTTCTGAGTCAATCATTATTCCCAGACTTTTATACTTAATGCCACTCTATATAGGATTGGTTTATTTGCCATCTCTTTATGCTATTGACTGTCTCTGCTCTGTCCATTGGACCATGTTTGCCCAAGGTTTTATAAGGCAGCAGCTGAGCCACATAATAGGGGCAGATTCCAAGGCTGAGAAGCACATAAAGATCTTTTGGTAGAAGACCGTGTAATGTGAGGGAGATTTGAACGACAGAATGTGCAAAGTCGTAACAGTCATTGCCTACTGTTTGCTTTTGTGAACTTAAATGATTTGTCCTCCTCAAGAAATTCACAAGTGAAACTCATAAGAAATTGTTTGTGATTGCATCTTGAGGTTACTCTGAACTTCCAAGGGACTGGTTCCTCCTACACAAATTTGACCACAAACTTCTTTACTGTCAGAAAATGAATCATTGACTCTTTTAGAATCTAGACTTAAGAACAGATATAAAATGTTGAATTTAGTAGACTGTCTCCTGCCAGGTTCAGCTAGATGAGTTAAAAAGCTGCAATTCTCATGAAGATTTTAATGAGAATAATATTCAAAATGTCCCAACAGTTAGTGGATGCGAAGTCTTCTTTCTATTCCTGTGAGAGCAATATCAAGAAAAATCCACCTATTCCTGCTATACAGCAATCTGTTTACTCTGTGCCTGTCATCACAACTGCTTTTCTTAAGTCTGCTGGAAAACTATAGAAATTACCAAGGAACTGAACTGACACATCATTTCTGCCACCTTGCATGAAGTTGACAGGTATCCTGTGACCAGAACACAGATCTTCCCCCGGAGTTCAATTGCTTGCATAGAGCTCCTTTGGATTTAAAAAAAAATAAATAATGTTCACAAGAAAAAATTGATTGTAAGTTTTCAGCAGCAGTTTGTTTTCTTTTCTCTGCCTAGCTTTAGGACTTCCCATCTGAGTCTTAGCAGTGTCAGGATTTTTGAGCTCCTTTGTCTAATAAGATGAAAGAAGTCTTGTATTATTGGCACTCATTAGCCTTAGGATATGGTACAAGGTTTCCTGCGGTGATGTTCTTTGTTGTTCCTTCGTGGCTCACATTACCCTATGGATCAGCCCCTGATGTCAGTGTGCCTCTCCTTGACAATGGCACTTCTCGTCTAAGGGAATGACTATTTTGAGTTACTCCAGGCTCCATTTTATTAGAGCTCTTAATCAAAAATACAGGTTACTCTTTCCATATTGACAGTATGAATATTCCTGATCTTCCCCTCCACCCTGTCACTTCTGGAGCCTACTCTATCTCTCTATTCTACCTTCTATGGCCTGCAAGTTAAAAAAGGTGTTGATGAATGGGAGAGGATTTGGAGGATTAAGTAGATAACAATAATTTGTTCTAAAAAAAATGAAATTTATTTTGTTTAGCTCTTCAAAGGAAGGTTACTAATGAACAGATACATAGGCAATAAAAATACAATCACAGTGGCCTCTGCAATCTAGCACGTGAAAAGGCAACAAAATTCAGCATTTGAAACTTAAAGCTAAATTTTTTTATTGGGAATAAACTGCAACTTCATACAGAGGAAAAATAACCACTGGAAGAACTTGGCTAGGAAAGTAGTGATGAAGAGATGTCTGTCTTAAACAGCAGTTAATTTAGAGAAATCCTATTGTTCATGTTACACAGGAGTTACAGTAGATGATTGCAATAGTCATTTCTGTATTTATCACTTCTTAATATATCTAGAGATGTTTAAAAATTGCATTCTATATTTTTGTCTCTCTTGCATTTTCTGTTGAGAGCAACATGGCAGTTATTCACTTGCTGAATACTAGCTGAAGACAGCAAAGGTAAAACTCTCACAAATGGTCCTTCATTAGGACCACTCATGACAACTTGATTTATTGGTATACCTTAGGGTATATAGTCTGATTAGCTGCTTGACTTTGACATACCATCTTCTTACTCATGGGATCTCTGAAATTTACTTTCATACTTTTTCTCTTCTCCAGTAAACTACGTATGAGATACCTGATTTATTCTCTGGGACAATCATTGTACTAACCTTGACATGTCTAACCATATGAAACAAATTCAGACATTTAGATATAAGTAAGTGGCCATTAATGTAGCCAAAATTATTAGTAATATATTTTTATTTTCCTTATATTTTAGTCCTAAATTGCCTGGCCCCAAGAGGCAGTTTGCTAACTCTGCTCTTCTGGCAGAGAGGTTCCTTGGAGAGATTCAAAACTTGATCAGACAGGGCAGCCTGATCAAAGCTGGTCCTGCCACTAGCAGAGGGTTGTAATGATCTCCAGAGGTCCCTTCCAACCTAAATTATTCTATGACAGCTTTATGGAGGAGAAAGGAAAAGTTTCTTGGTCAAAGTCAGATTCCAGTTCCATCAGTCTGAATTCAAACTGATTTGCTATGAATAGTAGGCTCGGTACCTGTGACTGAAGTTTGACCATCCACACTTACTGTACTCCAAACAGAAAAACAATGCAAAAGATCTGGCTGCAGCATAAATTGTCATTTTTCTCTTCTATGAGGATGAAACAATAAAAGACGGAAATGGCTTGAGCTCCCTCTGATAATTGTACACACACATACAGTGGTCAAAGCCAGGGAAAAATGGGGATATAATTCCTTTTTCCAAGGTCGATGGAAGATACTGGTTGGTGGTATATTATTTCTGTAAGTAGAGCATGCACGTATGGAAGGTTCTGCCATGTTCAGAGAGAAGCTGGAGTGATGCCTCTGTACAAAGTAAAGCTTTTCTTCATTTCCAGCCTCTAAGGGGTCAAAACCTGGAGCTGCTGTTTCTCACAGGTCCATGCTGTGCAGAGCAGCAGCTCCTGAGATGTTTTCCTCTGTAGTGCCAATGCTGATTGCATACCTTTACACACCTACATTTTTTAAACACTGTTTTTGGTGAGAGAGTGTTTCAATAAACAAACGAATTATTTCACAAAATTACTTATGATCTTCTTGTTAGTGTACTTCTACCCAATGGAAAATGCAGAACTACTCTCCAGACAGGATACCCATAGAAAAACTTTTAAGCCCCCTGCACAAAGCCTGTGTATGTTGTAGGCCTACTTGTTCCTGTACATTGCTTGCTGTAGAAAGTAAGGTTAGTTTACGTGTGTTTAAGAACAGTAGCTGACTCAGCACAGACTTCAGATTCTGGTGATCAGCTAAGTCCCTTCACAGTATCTTGTCTGGCTGGCATTTGGATCAGAAACCAAGAAGGCATTTTTTTGTGAATTATTACTTTTCCCCTTATAAGCATGCATCGTTCACAAATGAGTGTTTTATACTGTATTGATGCTCTTCAGTAATACTGATTCGGACACGAAAGTAGGGTCACAAAGTGATAAATTAGATATCATTCAGTTCTCAGCTGAATATACAGTTGTTAAATTTACCCTTTGTGATACTCTGTGAAGTTAATGGAATGATATAGGGAATTAACTTGACCCCTTTCATCTACAGTTTCAACAGATTAATAATTGTAGTTTATTTTCTTTATCACCAGCACTTTTCATTAAATATGTGTTTGTCTATCTTACACACTGTGCTTTACACAGCATTAGGCTGTTGGAAAATATTTATATCCCACGTTAACCTTCTGTGCCTCTGGGCTTTGCCTATTTAGATAACAAAGGCACAAGGAAACTGATCTGCATGTGGGGTTATATTTGCATAACTCTATTTATTACAGTGAAACAAAGTATACGAGAGCTCATAGATATCTGGTACATAAAGGACAATGTAATTACCTATTGAACTGTCAGAACCTTTTTAGAAAGACAGGCCCTGTGGAGGGCCTATGTCATTCTGGTATTACTGTACCTGGTTTTTTTTCATTTCTTGGTACTAATTCAGTAGAAAGAGTTGAGTGCCCAGAAAGGATTTAGACAAAAACATGACAACAAAATAAATGGACTACTCAAAACATGATTTCTGAGAAGATAATATTGATAAAATCCTCACTGATGTAAATGAGAGAAAAATCTAAACTTACAAAGATTGATAGTGTCTTCCTGACTCTAACAGGGACCACACAGTGACTATATTAGATAATTTGTCTCATAGAAATGAAACTTGTCACCAGAGTGAGTTGAATGTCTCAGCTGTCCCCTGAGATCCTTATATTTGTCAACATTAAAGGGTGCCCATTTACTCAAGCTGTAGAGGCTCATGCTTTTAGCACTAAGAGATTCTGACTGACTCTGTCACGGTAGCTAAGTTGCAGCCTCTTTATAAATATTGAGGCAAGGAAGTACTTCTATTTCAATTATTTTAGTAATAATCTCAAATTATTTTAAAGTTCTTTAAGTAATTACAGCAGTAATAGGGTAAAGTTTAAGGGATGAAAATTAAGGACTGTGATCCATTTATTCCATGAGATGCCGAATTGATACTGCATCCAGTTTCAGGCCCACCAGTGGAGAAAAAACAATGATAAACTAGAGGGAGTTCAGGGGGGATCCACCAAGATGGTGGGGACTGGAGCACTTGCCCTGTGAGGAGAGGCTGGAGGAGCTGGGTTTGTTCATCCTGGTGCAGAGACAGCTTCATGGCACCTAACAGCATCTCCCCAATGCCTATAGGGAGGTTAACACAGAGCCGTATCCAGAGTTTTCAAAGTGGTAATTGTCAGGAGGAAAAGAGAAAACAGGCACAAACTGGAGTGAGAGAGTTATAAGGAGAAACATTTTCTCCATGAGGACAGCTAGGCAGTAGCACATGTTCCCCAGAGAGGTTGTGCAGTGTCCATTCTTGGAGGTTTTCAAGACCCAACTAGATGAAGCTCCAAGCAAACAGGTCTAACCATCTGGATGACCTTGCTTAAATAGGTGATTGGACCAGCAGCCTCCTGAGGTCCCCACTACTCTGAATTATCCTCTGATACTATGATTTCTCTGACTTCCAGCTTCTGTATGTTCCTCCATCTGTTAAATATCTTTGACTTTGGTATTGCAATAAGCACCACATGTCCATATCGTTGCACTTAAGTGAAATTTACTGCAGGGTAGGACTGTGAAGTGCAGTATTTTCAGTTTATTCAGAAGGCAAGCAAAGACATGTATTTTCATGTTCTGAGAGACAGGACTGACAGAAAGCCCTTTGACACCAATTTGGATTACACAGAGAAACTGGAAGGAAAAAAAATACCTCTTTGTATTGATTTAAATATAGAAAATTCATTTAAGGATGACTTGAGTCTTTCACTGTAGGAAGAGCATAATATAGAACATTAAACATCTAGCTTTAGATTTTTGATCTTATTACTAAGGGGGTTTTACTGTTAGTTTAGGAATTTCAGCAACTGATATTTGTTTAGGGGAAAAAGTCAAAATAAAGCATGAGAACAGTAGGGGATTTTTCCCCCAGTACTGTGACCTTGTTGATATGACAGAATATCTAAATGACAAGCTGTCTCTTCAGGTTCACAGAATTTGGCTGAATGTATAGTTAACGGGTAGAAGACATAAAGTATCCTCAAGAAATAACAGCTTTAGTTTTAAAATAGTGGTTTTACATGTGCCCCAAAAAAATGAAAGACAGATTTATAAGCTTATATGATGCAAGAGGAAAGAAACAGTTACAAACTAGGACTTACGTCATCTGGTTGTGTGACACTGTGGCATTTGAAGGTCAAATTGTAATGAAAGCTCTGGCTCCATCGGCCACAATTCCTTGTAGGGGGACAAAAGACGAAAGAAGCTCTGCCACTCCATCCGTGGATCTGGCATGAATGCTCTGCTTACTAGTGGAGATATTGAAGGACACCCGGGCTCAAACAAAAAGCAGTCAGATTCCTCCTGATTTTCCCCTTCTAAAAGTTGATGTCTGTCACCTAGGGAGAGCATGTTCTCCCCTGCTTAGCACCTGACCATCATTGCTACATATCATCTGGATCATAAGATTCAGATCTACCTCCTCCTCTGCATGCCATCCTTCACTTACGAAAGAACAGGTTAATGCCACAGACAAGGTTTTCGGGTATAAGAGAACATACAGGGGAACCTAATAAATAGTACTTGTCTATTGCATTTGTTCTTTCAGAAGTTACTTATGTTAAGAATTGCAAAGGAATTGCAAATGTCCCTCTTTTGATACTGTTTCTGTGATTCAACCAGTAAGAATAGGCATACCTTGTGGAAAAATCACACATTTTACAGAAAGTGTGGGTAAATTTCTTTACTGTAAGATAGAGTATGGAGAAAATGGGAATTATTTTAGTCCACTGTAGTTAAGCTGCATTTCAAATTTGCATTTGCATGTTAACCATAAGGTTGCGAGTTGCACCTACAGAGGATATCCTGCTCTTCCTTCTGGAGAGAAGAGGAATGTCCTACATTGTTCTGCCAGTTTTTGCTGTTCTGAGCCATACTTGAAACCTTTCTCTCAGATCTGAATGCATACTAAGCTTGACCTTCCATGTCTAGCTAAGCAGTTTGAGGCCATATATGGGCTAGAATTCATCTGTAGAAATCTTACATTTTTAGGACTCTTGTGAAAGCTTGCTGGAATCAGCTGCCACATGAAAATATTCATATTGCATAACCAAATGAGAAAGAAGCAAGTTTCAGAATCGGTCTGAATGACAACTCCTGAAAAGTTGTTTGGCTCTGTGCTTTCTGAATGACAAGCCATCATTCCTTAGTAAATATGTGTGCCGACCACTTACACACTGCACGTGTACCAGAGCTCTTCTCAGAATACTTGCAAAAACTGTATGCATTTTCTCGTCGTTGGTATAATTGGCTAGTGTAGACTCTCTAGTGCTAAACAACCTTGGAATATATTCTCAAATACATACATATGTATATCCTTGAACACACCACTTTTTTGCTTTTTCTTATTTACACATGAAGATAAAAAAAAAGGACACGGTAAGATCTGTGAACCTTCACTGAGACTTTTCATACCTGAGACACATTAAGATACATTAGGATGAGGCTAGCTGAGCAACAGACACTTGCCTTTAACCAAAATCTATTTAAACACTTAAACACTTTCTTCTTTTTTTCTTGCCTCCCCCCCTCCCCAAGACTGCATAAACTTAATGATTGTGGAGATTATATTTCACATTATATAAGAAAAAAGCAGGACAACAGCTATTTTACCAAACAGCTATTGGGCAGTCTGCTGGAGGCAAATAGAATTCGCATCCCCTTCATAGCTGATGTATTGGACATGCCTTCTCTACAGGCACTGTGCCGTGAGCATCTATGTCAGCTCTACTGAAAGGCAGTGTCTGTAAGATCTAACAAGACTGACCAGTCATTTTCTTTGCCTACAAAATGCTTCAGGAAAGGTTCACAAGTCTTCTGGAGAATTTCACTGCAGGAATATAAGACAAAATGACACTTAAGAAAAACTCTAGAGAAAGTAAATCTGGAATTTATTTTCCCAGTGATCCCAATGACCAAGAACACAACCATTAACTTAACGAGAAAACAATGCACCTAAATCAAGGCTAGGATAGACAAAAGTAATGTCAAACTAATGAACAAAAAAAAAAGTTTTGGCATAAATAGGTGTAGTTTTCTTTTTAGTGAACGTGTTCTATTTGCTCTGCTGATAGACTTAACCTTATTTATGTTGTATTAAGATTAATCATTTTCAAACTAAACATTTTGAAAGAACTGATTTCTGTTCTCTGATGAGAGGTCATTGTATTACATTATTTTCCCTTGTCACATTATTTTGCATTGTATCTACTTCCTTTGCCTTTGGCCTCTTGAATCAGCAATCATAGATGTTTGGGTTTTTTTCTATAATAGTTATTTCCAAACTTCAGAGCATTAATTTGTGTCATCTCTCAGAGGTTGTTATAGACCACCTTGCATTTTCAGCCTCAAGCATTTAATTCAGATCCTTGTAAAAACAATATACTTCTATTGACCAGCTACATATTTCTGTAATGTCTCTTTGTGACCCACTCAGGATTCCAGGACTGTTGGTCAGAAATCACTGGTTTACTGCTTTACTTGCCAAAGGTATAAATATTTGTTCAACAGTTTGGACTTTCTTCATCATATTGATTATATCATAGTCCCATTCACCTGTTATTTTAAAGGAGGACAAGTGCAGACATGGGAGCAAAACCATTTCTTTCTAACAGACCAGCCATAAGAGTGTGTTCAAAGGAGTAGAGATTTAATACTGCCTCACAAGACATTGGGAACTTAAACAATACTGCAATGCAATCTCATGTATTAAATAATAAGACAGTTGAGTTAAGTGAAGTGATGAAACACAAATGAGATCCTTTCACACACAATAGATTTCACATTATATGTTTATGATAGGTATGTATATCAACAGCTGCTATTTGTGTAGTTTGATTATAGACACTAAAATATATGAATGTATTTAAATTTTCTAGGGTATGTCCAAAAAATTACTGATAGAATTGCAATTCAATAGAGCATGACTATGAAAAATTATTTTGAGAGTTTAGGACTTGCTTGTTTCTTCCATCATTCTTACTATTTGTACATTCCAAATTAGTGTTATGAAAAAAAAATCTCGATCCTCCTTCCACTTCTAATTAGGAAGCTTTTCTAGCCTTCATACATATATCCCATCATATGTATCTATTAAATTCCTTTTCAATGCTGACTTAAGAGAACTAAGAAGCACTCAAATAACTTGGAAGTGTTTAAATAATGGTGTCATTTAAAAGGAAGGATTTAACAGGCAGAAATACTCAAGCTGCATTTGTGAGGCTGAGGAGCAGGTTTACATGATAGCAATCGTCTTTTGTGTTGTCTACTTAAAATCAATACCTACCCAAAGGCATTGCTTCTCTGACATTGCAGGTGTTTCCAGAGAAGGAAGTAGTTTCCTACACTCTTTATAAAGTCAATGCAGTAAAGTAGATGCATAACAAAGGCACTTCCATTCCTTCCTTGTTATTTTGAAAGCCTTTTGCTTCCACTGAAATTACAAGCAATAAATATGAAATGCTAGCTGCTTTTATGCATGCTGGATTCAGCCTGCTAGCCATCTGAAGCTGGACATTTAATGCAGCATTATGATGCTGGCACTTCTGCCACCCTCTTTTGTCCAATAAGTGTCTTCCCAAGATGCGGAAGATTAGGTTGTCTAAGTATTACTCAGGCTCAGCAGACTGAGCTGAAGGTTTTCCTGCATATGTACATTAATCACCAAACAGGTAGGCAAAAGATGGAGTTCACCACATTGTAAAGCTCTTTTAAAAGTCAATGTAAAATTTTTTAATACATGCAACTTCTAGATTTTCTATACTGCAGAATGATAAGGAACACATTAGGTGTAAAATTAAATGTGTATATCCAAGTTGTTTTAAATTTAAAGCTATCATCATCTTTGTCCTTCTGCAACAGTATCTTACAATACAATTAGTGCCATATTAAGAAAGTCTATGAGGTTAAAGGCTGAATTTGCCTTTATTTGGAAATTGTTTGAAAAAGTACTACACTCATGTCCTAATCTCCTGTGTACCTTTTAAAAAATTAGTTAGTTCACTGCTGTACTGATAAGAGTAAAAAACTGTTGCTTCACATTTACTAACAAAGGGCCAACACAACTAAGGGATGCTTTAGTTGCCTTTTGTTGCTTTTCTTACATGTACCAGAGGAATCCTTTGCCATCTTCTACTCAGTTTTATCAGGGCATTGTAGACAAAATAATGATATTGAGAAAACAATCTGAAGATCAAGGAAATAGTAAAGTGTCTCTAAATGCACTTCATTCACTCTACTTTAATGTCAGATATCTGCACTATAGGCAGCTACGACTGATCTAATTGTTTAGATTCCCTACTTAATCTATTGCACTACTAAGATGCAATTAATTCATGTCAAGTTGACATCTAAAATAGGTCAAATGAATCAGGCCTTTGAAGTGTCTGTTTCTTTGCATTGTCTTCAAAGGAAGATTAGGATGACTGGCTCAGATGTAGATATCAGGCAACCGAACCCCACACTGAGAATAAAGTTTAGCACACACAAATATTGCTTTGGTGGTGATGTGTTAGAAGGAAAGAACTCATCTATAGTCCAAGCAAAAAGAAAAAAAACAAATCCCAAATAATAGGGAGAACAATTTGAAATGTTGTTCTATTACATTAAAAATCATTTGCATAAAAATCAATAAAAAAGGCTTTCTCAGCATTAACATTATACTGTTACCTTAAAATATAATCCCACATGAATCTTCTCAATGACTAGTTGCCATTACTTAGTCACACTACCATTCATTTTAGGTTTGCTTACATTTGATTCATATTTGGTCGGCCATAGACATTTATGATATGACTTTATCTGAATCAGTAAGTGTAAATATTCTAACATGACATTTTTATTTGGAATGAGCTTAATCACAGTTAATTTTAACCTACAATCCACGCTTGTATTGTTAACTGGAAACATGTAATATTTAGCAGTAATTGACTTGGATAAAATGAATGTATGGTACCACTATAGTTGTTCTTGTCAATAATTTGCAATTATGCTGATAAAAATCCCATTTCACCTCCTTAGAGTGCAAAACATGTAAAATGGGTTACAATGAATTAAACAAAATAGTTTATATTAAATTACATTGATAGCATGGATGCAATTCTCCTCAGGTATTTAGGTAGCATCTCCTTAAATGTCAGTCCTTCAAATGAGATTTCTTCAATCCTTATTAAAGTGATAACACTTCAATAATCTGGTATCATTTTCCTATTCTTTCCCACACAACACTGAAAAAGCCTTCACTATTTTTTCCTCTTTATCTTTTCTAAGAGTATCTCTTAGTTTGCTATTATTTTTTGTGTAAACAATTTATGCATGAAATCTGTATTAAAAATCATATTCCAATGTATGCAAACATTTATGCACATATTTAAATCAGTTCAGTGTACCCACTGAGTTTAAGGGCACCATTTCTAGGACTGAACTTAAGCAATCACATAATGTTTATTTGCAGGATCAGCTAGACTCACTAGGAGATTGATTCAGAAACTCAGATATTTTCTTTTAAGAAAAGGAAATAATGGAAAAGGCTTTTTCCTTTTCTCACCTTTAACTTCATCAGAATATTTTTTCTTAGACTTAGGCATTTATCACTGTAAGATGTTTTCTGTAATGCAAATTAATCTCGTAACTTTTCTCTAAAGCCTTTCAGATTTGTCAACCTCTTTTTACAAGTGTGGCATCAGAACAACATATCATACTTATGTGACAGAGAAATTTTCAAAGGACCTGATTTTCAGACAGCAAAAACTCAGCCCTTTTTGGTAAAAACAACTATAACTCTCACTGGAGTGGGGGAAAACAAACTACTTTTATAATGTATAGTGTTAACCATCTAGAACCCAAGAGGTATGAATAAGATATTCCTCTTGAAATATTGCGGACTCACATATGCAGAATTTCACCCATTATTTTTGTTAGTAAGGTTCTTTAGCTGTGTCAGGTCCTTTGTAAATTAATACCTTATATTCAGGAACAATCCTTTCAGTACCTCTGATGTTACTGATCTGCTTGTTCTGAGCCATTTGGTGATCATCTGGCAATATTGCTGCAGAAACTGTTTTTCTGTAAGTATTGCATCTGTGGATTTTTTTCCTGATTTTCCCCTTTGATATTCATTAATATCCAAACCATTCTTTACATCATTTCATAATATCAAAATCTGACAAGACATCTTCATAGTCTTCATTTAACAGTCTAATTATTTGGTCCACTTCCACTTCACAGAAGCTTACTACAAAGGCAGTTCCTAACAAGTCTGGTTCCTCTAACAGAAGTTTTCCTATTACATGGAGAATTCATGTATTCAGTGCTCAAAACTTCTCCAGCCTGAAACTTATTTTTTTAACTTCTCAGGGGATGATTTTGCCCACACTATTCAATACCTATATCACACAGCCCAGTGTAAATGTAAGCTTGTGATTATGGTCAATCACAGCTTTAAGGCTTACATGTGCTGTGTAATTCATTAGGGGTAATGTAGGAGGAAGTATCGTTCTTTGGTAGGACAACCAAACCTGTCCTGTGAGCAAGTTCAGTTCACTTAAATGGAAATGTCTGCCTTTCAGGATTTTTTTTTAAAGGATTGCATACTACTCTAGTTAGGTATGGCTGCAGGCTTAGATAGCATGGTCTAACATTTGATTCTCTCTCGTATGTTATATGGTCAGCAGTCCATATGAGAAGGGAAGCTGTCCTGCTATTCTTCCTCACTGCATTAGTAGTACTACACAATTACCCATCACTTACAAACCAACAGCTTTCACAGCTTTGATTGTGCTTAGTTTCAGTATCAGAAGTCTGTGCCACTGTTACAACTGGGACATATTTGGCGGTAATTTGCTTTGCCCTAGGAAGGTCAGTTAAAAAGAGAAGCAATTATTAGATTGCTTAAAGAAATCAATCCATATTGTGGAGCATCTAACTGACTTAGTTCAGGAAACATATTTTACTTTTATTTCTATTGATCAATGGGCAATAATATACAATTGTGACAGATGATAAAGGAGTTTAAATGATCAGATGAACTACTGAGGGATTGTTGCCTGGCGTACATTCCTAAAACAAAGGCTGCGATTACTTCTTTGTGCAACCTTGTCACTACATGGCAGTCTGTGTAGTACTACTGATGTATCCGTGTCTTAATTCAGTTTCTTAGGTAGGGTGTAATTTTTATAAGAAGCATAATGGTCTCGAGAAAAAAAGAGGAGAGGAGAGGAGAGGAGAGGAGAGGAGAGGAGAGGAGAGGAGAGGAGAGGAGAGGAGAGGAGAGGAGAGGAGAGGAGAGGAGAGGAGAGGAGAGGAGAGGAGAGGAGAGGAGAGGAGAGGAGAGGAGAGGAGAGGAGAGGAGAGGAGAGGAGAGGAGATACTGCTTGCTAAACAAGCTCTCTGACACTAGCATGTGGCAGAATTACAAAATAAGTGACATAGAAGAATAACATTAGAATACAAAGAGAGAAGTGGGAGAAGTAAATGCCCTTTGGAGAGCATATGAAACAGCTTTAGCCAAGATCTCATGAAAATATGAAAACTTCTATGAAGGTTTAACCTTACTGATACGAAAAATATTGTGCCATTCATTGGGTACACATTAGATCATGACATGAATGGTCAAACCACCTTCACAGGTCTTTTAATTGATGTGCTCTAGTTTACAGATTGAAAACATTAAAGTACATAGATAGTAATTTACAGTAGCTCAGCTGACTGGTGACAATTTATTTATCTTCAGTGACTCTTACTTGTTCAATTACATTCTCATATCCTAAACTGTGATTTGCAATGACTTGTATCACCTTTATATTAAGCAGAATAATATACTCCAATACAAACTGCCTTATTAAAAACATTACCTGGCATTATATGTAACAACCAGCCGCTACCTAGGAAATACTCTGTGTTTGTAAAGCCTTCATTTCCAGTTGAGCTATTCAGCTAAGACCAAGGTCTTCCAGATTTACTCCTTGTATGTGTCCAAGCACTTAGTTATCTTGTCACAATTGACTTGTAGGTCATATTGGGCACCACAACTCTTAGAGAAGAGCAAATAAATAATTTCTGGGAGATTATGACCTTCTTCTTTTCTTTATGACAGATCAGAAGTGAAGTATAGAGGCATTTATACACATCAGTCTAGTGAAAAGGCAGCACTGTGAAATGACTTGTCTAGAGTGGAGTCAGAATTGGATATGTCATACCTCACAGAAAGAGCATCTGCAAGCCTCCAGCTGTTACTGGAATCTGGACAGTCATGCTATTCTCCAAGCCTTAGATCTGAACAGCAGTTCGCAGATATTATGTTTGTCCTAGTTCATGCACATATAACTTGCAATTTTGAAACAAAACCTCCATTTATGCCAAATATAATTTAATCAGAAAAAAAGAATAACAACCAAAATATTATTAAACATCTCTACATAGTTATCCATAGAACAGGTACCCCAGTAGGGCAGGCTTTTATTTTCCGCAGACTCTTTTTCTTTACCACCTTTGCTGGATTTATGCCGCTGAATAAAAATATCCATGAAGTTAAAGAAGTCTTTGCCTGAATTTGTAAATATAGGTCCTCTTTGTAGTCAGTGAAGAGAAATAATCGATTCTTGGGTAGGATTAATCTCTTCCTAAATTAGAGATCTAAACTAGGTCCGATGAAACAAGTCATGGTAATATGGTGGTATTCTGTTGGTGTAGTATAAAAGAAGCAAGATAGCCTTGAATGCAGAAACTGTGGAAGTTGTAAAAATTTTAATTTAGGTGAGTTCTGCACCATCTCTTCTGAACCTGGGAAAGTTTACTTCCTTTGCCACCTTTCCCTGATGAGAATAATTTCATTTCTTAACTCTTTTATGCCCTTTCTTCTGCTAAATTTGAGCTTTGGCAAAGCCAGATTTGGAAATTACGAGCTGTAGGAGAAAGGATCCCTGAGGCTAAAGGTTTGCAACATTGTCCTGTACAGATGGAAGTGAAGCCATTATGTTATCTTTGGGACTAGAACCCATGAACTAAAAGTATTAAATATATATAAGCAATGCTTTACTCTCTAATGTGTATTAGCTCAATGAAATACAGAATATCCTATCCTTAATGACTTGTTCACACAGAGTGGTCAGAAATGTTTTTTTTTCTCTGTATTGCTAACACTGTTACAGATCATCCTCCTATGAACCACAACACCTATATAGTGATTTTCCAATAAACTACAGGGAGGTGATTAGTCACTGTCAATTCTATGTGACATCATATGATAAGAAACTGTACTGTGCTAGTCATTCTATGTTTAATCATGCGAAATCCTAACTGGCATTGCTATCTTTAGTCACTAATTAAAGGAAGGAAAAGTCACATCTAGTTGAAGAAAGTTACAAGGAATGAAATGGTGTTTGCAATATATCCTTGAATGCTTGGAATTAATTTAATTGAAAGAAGTGACTAAAAGAGCAAACAAGAAAAAGGGAAGAAGCACTCATAAGTATAAAGGAACAAAGTAAGAAAGTAGAGTTATCAATATCATGTATACAGAATTTATACAGGTTAGTATACCACTTAGTGCCAGGAAGGTGTATTAAAAAGGATGCAAATAGAAATGTGTGTTTCTCAAGACACAGATAATATTATGTAAAATCATGTGTTTACAAAAAAATACATTGCATATATTACTCAAATTAAAATCTATTTGCTCTGGAAATAGTATCATGTATTGACCCACTTTATTTTGGTGATTAAATGTTGGCAACTGTATTTGAAAATCTTTCATTTGTTACTTAAGGTTTGTTGTTTATTTGTTTGGTTTTAGTTGTTGCTCCTAAATGACAGATCATGAATGGAATGAAAGGATGAAAAGTCTTAACTATAATATTTCCCCTTCGTTCTGTGTTTTGCCTTGATATTGCAGTATGCAGATATGAAAGACAACTGAGAAGCATGCTGAAATAATTCTTGTGAGAATAGATGAAACCTGACAGACACCGAATGATTGTAGTTAATTAATCATAACCATCAACAACTGTAACCACAAACATTCCAGATATCGTGCAATTAACATGGCAAGTTGAATCATATAGCAGCTCTATAATTTTCAACATAATCTTGTTATTTTATTCTACATGTAAATATTTCTTCTTCTAATTCACTTTGATCCAGTACTTCAGGATTTATGAGTGCAGAAATCCTACTGAAGTTCAGGGAGATTTCAGTATCTACAAATTCCCTTTCTTCTTCAAGTCTTTGGGAAGAATTAAGCTTTATTGATGATACTGGTGGTGTTCATTCATGCTATTGAAACTAGGTGTAACAAAATAAAAAAATTCTTCAAAACTCCCAATATACATAAGACTGCTGGGGTACCCTTCCATGAACAGTTAGATTATATCAAAAATGCGTAGCTGGTCAAGACAAAACTGTGGAAGCGTACCAATTTATAATTTATATAAAAGCTATGTAGGATCACAGCTAGTGTATATTTACATTTAAAAGTAATATTCCCGTTTAACAAGTATGGCACAGTAAATAGAGGCAAAGTCTGTTTTTTGCCTTTTATAAAAAGTTCTAATTTTCTAATTAATATAATTAATTAATTATAAATAATAATCTAATTTGTGAAGGAAATGAAAAAGGAAAAAAATTATTATATTATATTTCACACAAGAATCAATAAATCATTTTAGGAAATAGTTCTATATATTTCTTATCTTCACCAGAATAGATAATTATTACGATAATAAATTGTATTACGGCAGCATGTATTAGCCACATTTATGGATTCATGACTTCCCTATGATAGGAAATGTAGAAAGTACAAGAAGATGTTCTCTACTTACAAGATAAAACAGCTAGACATAGACAGCTAGATGAAGATGGACAATAAACAGGATAATACTACTGACTGCAGTGGACCAGGTGTTTTTTAATTGTTATAATATATAAAAATGATATACATAAAAATGTCATTAAGGATAGAAAAACAATGTTCTTTTAGTTAACTGGTACTCAGCATTTCCTAGTGAAAATTTAGTTTAGGGCTAATGAATCAATAGTGTATACATTATAGTTTATGCTGACAGCATGGTAGAAAGAAAATTATTTTCTTTTTACAAGAACACACTCAAGGGCCACCATTGTTCAAAGATTCCTTAATGACTTTTTTTTTTTTTTTCTGAGAAAAAAACTGCATTGTAGTATCTGACAAAGATTCTGGAAAATATTGATTTAAATATAAGAAAATACAGTATCTTTTCTTTTCTTCATCTTTCACATTTTCAGACAGGAGTCTTTAAGCTTTCTCCTGTGCTTCTTGTCATCTTTTGTTGGCACTCCCTGACATCTGTATAACCACCCCCTTTCATTAAAACCCTTCAGTGGGTCAGCAGATGTACAGAGACACAGGGCGGCTGGCATACAGGCTTAAAATACATCACTACTTCTCTGTACTCTCCTCGTTCTGCTGTGTCTCGTTATACACTTGCATAGTAACTTCTTTGAGAAAAAAACACGACCTTTTTCAGGTCATGTCAGATTGATGATTCATGAAGGATTCAAAAGCTTTCTGGTAATAAATAATAACAGCAGCAATGATAATAAGCGTGATACATTTCTTGCCCTTAGTTTGTCGCCTAAAACTCATACGGTAATGTGATTTTTAAAAGTTCAGGATGTATGCTTTTTCCATTAACCATGGTGAGATGATGTTTCTGTCATGGCAGAAATCTTTTTGCCTGAGCTTCCTTTCACACCTTTTTTAGTTAAAACATCTTCAGTATTAAAAGTTACTTTTAGGTCCAATGAGTGACTCTAATAATACGACTCCACCTATTTAATCTGGTATTCCTGGAAAATAGGTGTATGTCGATAAAAAATGATCTATTAATTTCTTTGGACATCTTGATATTCTGTGAGTATTGTATTTAATTCATCCAATTTAAAAGTTCCTTATGCAATCATACATGTAATTTCTTTTTAATACCTACCTTTCATTCTTCTATAGCCTGTGTTTATGGGCTATTAAACACATTTATATTTCTCATTGTTTAGAGTGTACAGTCAAACCATGTTTTTGATTTAGGTTATAATGGAATTTTGAAAAACATATTTTTAATGGAATTCTTTTCCCTGTAAATCTTACTTTTTTTACAGAGCTACAATTCCAGCTCAAGGTCTATTTCTTAGTCCTGTCTTTCAAATACAAGGAGAGGAAGGCTACCCTCTCTGTGGTGACAATGCAATGAATAAGTTTGTCCTTGGCCTGACAGAAGGATTTTACCTTGTGTAGAGCTATTTTTACCTTATTGGAGAGAATATTGCCTGCTTTATACTTTAGATATCTTCAGCATATGTCTTTAAACATTTTAATGCATATCATATGATGTCCATTTTAAACTCCATAATAAATTTGCACATAAAATAGTTTAAGCTCACAGAATTGGGCTGGCAGAAGATGTTGCTCTGTACCGGTCTAATTTCTACTTTAAAAGTTAATTGACTGGTTTAACTCACTGATAATGAACTACAGAGCGTTCCACAGCTTCCATGCTAGGTTACCAAGCTGTAATTGCCTAAAATAAAAACAAGATCTGTTTTTCATTTTTAATTTGATCCTAATTTCATACCAATCATCAGTGGACCTGCCCCTTCACTGTTGCCCCCCCATCAACTGCAGCCAGCTGAACACAGAGAGTGAATGATCCCTCCTATGCATGCCTGAAAGGCAAACTACAGTGAAGGCAAATTGGAATGCTATTAAGTGGTAAAAGCTGCTCCAGGTTTTGTAAAACTCCTTCTGTCAATGGCAGAATATTTCCCCCTTTATTTAGTTGTTTGTTACTAGTCTTGCAAAGCTTTTCTGTTGCTTTGACTGCCTTGAGATTTTTCTCATTTATTTTCCATTACTCCTTTCACCTTCTGCAGAAGTGTTTTGTTTTCTGTTGGGTCTTATTTAAAGTGATACTCTTGTGGTGGTGAGTGTCATTCTTCCACAATGCACATCAATACGTACATATGTGTGCTGAGAGAAACCCATACTTCAGCTCCTTTCAGAAGAATGGGGATAGCCACCGCAGGGATAGCCGTACTACTTGGCAGCTGCTTTGGATCAGAGATCTGAATGCTTTTCACAAACTTATAACTTCTGTCAAAGATCGAGTACTACACTGAGCTAAGTACATCTGAAGTATAAGTAGGACATCCAGAAAGCATTGCACCAAACCCATTGGATTTAATGTCTTGCATCTTCACTAGCTCTGGAATTTCTCTACTGTTTCCTTTTCATAGTGGAGACCACTCCTGTGTCACAGGTTGTTTTCTAGTGACACCGTAGAATATTTGTTGAATTGAATATTTCTTTAGCAATAAAGACAATTTTGCTAGTCCCGCCACACACACTCCATCCTAAATGTTCTTTGCATGCTTTCCATGCTTTGCGTATATATTGCTAATACTGTGTTTACATTAGAAATTGTGACTGACACTTAGCTATACATTTTCCAAGTTGTCAAGGCTGTGCCTCTTCTGTTAAGAGTATGGAAGTCACATAGCTAAAGCCCCAGGAACTGCTTTGAAAATAACATAATAGGTGTTACCATCTTTGCCACTAGCACTGAAGTGAGGGTAAATAAATCTAATCTTTCAGGACATAAGATCAACACCTATAGAGCACAAAAAGGCATTTTCTTATCAATCAATCATATACATCATAATATGAAAGATAGACTCATTCTGTGGGGGACTGTCTGACATGTCATACATGTTAGGGGTTTATACTGCAGCAAGAATACTGAACCGGTGGCCAGCACTGTTGTGTGAGAGGTTACAGTCCCTGCCTCTAAAGCTGTATTCTGTCCGCATTTTCTTTTATTATCTTTTTTTTTAGAATTTTTAAAGTAAAATGATAGGGTTTTGAATACTTTTGTACTAGCTGTCTTTCTTTTTTTTTCAATATGGCTAGATATAAAATGGCTGAGATTTGTAGGAAATTAATTAAATTTCCCTTTCATTTGATTCTTCCATATTGGACTTATTATTTTAATGTGGGGGAACTGCAAGCATGATTCTTCACCTTTCCTTCCTTTTAAGCTTTCCTACATTTATTTGTTTTACAGCCAAATCCCTGCTTTTGTACCTGTTAATCCTTTTTTTCACTGTATGCTAACAAGAAATCCAATTCAGAACTAACAGATAGCCAAAAAGAGCTGAAATTCAAAGCTCTTTGGTACCTTGCTTCTTTAGTTTGAAATTGTTTTGAACAAATAGAAACTTGAGTCACACATAGTAGTTTTATTTTTAACTGAAAAAGAAGATCCTTGTTTTTGATTTGGAGAAAGAAAAAAAAAAAAAGATTATTTGCCCATCACAGTGCACATACAAAACAGGAAATTGGAAAAAATAATCCTGATGTTGCCATAGCTTATTGGAAAATAGCATTTATTCACCTGAGGAAAAAATAGCAAAAACTATAAAAATTTTACTTCTGCCTGTAGAGGTTACAATTTAGATGTCACAAATTTCCCTAATTTTGTGTTGACCAGCTTCCAGGTTGTGCATCACAGGTAGTAAAAACTTAATGTCAAGAATGAAAACATATAACCCTAGGAGACACAGGATTCTACATTAAAATTAAAATATTTTATCCTTCAGGAGAGAGATGTAAATTAAAAGTTTTTTCAAGAAAATAAAAAATATTTTCCAAAACTAAAGATTTTTTAAAATAATTCAATATTTAAAATTGAGTTTGGAATTGAAATCAAAAGACTGAAGTTCTTAATTTTTTAAAAAATAAAAACATTTCTGAAAATTCTGATTGTGTATTTTCTGGCTTACAAGAAATTGCAGTAACAGTCTGTGAAAACAAATCTGAGAGACTTATTTTAGAAGTAGAAAAGATTGATTCTTTGACCTGCTCTCTATACAAATTGCAGAGAATCTCTCCTCACACTGGTATGAATTTTTACTATTGAACTCACAATATTTTCGTTTATTCAGCTATTTGATTCCCTGATCCAAATGTTTTCTAAAAAAAAAATAAATATCTCCTTTTATAGTGCATATGGCAGACTTGCAGCATGGGTTTCAGGAAGTCAATAGTATTAAAGCTCTTTTTCTGATGTCTGCAACACAGGTTGGTATTTTTTCCTCCAAATGCTGGGTAAGGAAGTACTGATATGATAACATATATTCCAATACACAGAGAAATGGCCTATGTATTTCTCACAAACCAGCTGTTCTGGTTTCAGAACATCTCAAAACATGTTGAAGCCATGGCACACCAGTTCAACTTCTGTCCACATTTTAAATTCACTGAAGTTTGTTCATGCATACAGTCTGGAGCTCTGAAGGCATTTGAGTAGTAAACCAAACTGCATGTATTAGGACACCCATACAGAGAAGATTTATCATATTTTCTTGAGAAGGAAGGCTACAAGAACAATTTTATGGAAATTCAGTGTCATTCTTGCCTGAAAAACTGACTTTGAAAAAAATCCTTAAGTACGCATGCTGTTTTTACAAGGACTCAGCAATAATGCACTAAAATAGATGATTGTATTCCTAAATTGTGCATTAAAATGAAAGCTAAACATTAGTTTCTTAATAGACTGCAGACACTGTTGGTTGATATATCAGCTTCCTTTTAGAAAAATATAGGAATTAAGACAAACCTACATAAAGTTGTAGACCTAAAGTTGCATGCAAGTGAAATCCAGACATTCTTTACTAAGAAAAGTTTTCATTGCAAGCTGCTCTGCCATCCAAAACAACTGATTATGCAGGGATATACCAGCCCTCTAATTTATAGACATAAAATAAAAATAATTACATTGCTGCAGAATATACTATCAGGTAACATTCATTAGGTGACACTTTTAAGTGAAATTACACCAGATTGCATTATAACCCATGGTGGGCTTATTTTAATATTTTAAAATATAATATTTCATTAACTATTGCCTAGTGAAATTTTGTATAATTTGGGAATATTGCCCTATTATGTGTTAAAACTCTACTGAAGTCCAACCACCTTTTCTCTGTTCAACCATGATACCTATTGCTGAAATGAGAACACTGATTTATTTTGGCCAAAGACAGTACAAATTTAGATACATTTAAATTTTAGGCTTCTGCCTATGCCAAAGACATCTTTTAGAAATGTGAAAAAGCATTTGGAAAGATTATAAGTCTCTTTCTATTAAAAAAAGTGCACCTTACCCCATTATGAAATCCATCAAAGATCAACTCATATTACTTTTGAAAACCATTGAACTTCAGTTTTATGCACTATTAGGCATCGAGCAAGGTGTGGAGCTTCAGCATTTGACAGAGAACTGTCAGCTGAGTGCAGTTAAGAAAGTAATAATTCAACTCAACCTATTCAAACTGTTCGGTGCAGTCTGGCTCGTACCAGCACCTTGGTCTGTATGCAGAAATGAACAGGTACAGGTATAGGTCATTGAATGTCAATGAGAGATGCTCCCCCTGGCCCCATGTATTCATATTCTGGATCCTTATTTAGTGCCTACTGAAGCTTCAGTGTCCTTTTCAAAGATATCTTTGGGAACCCTTATTGCAGCTCTCTTCCCCTTGATCCACATCAGAGAGAAAAGTCTCTAGAAAAACCCTGAGTGAATAGAGGCTTTAGCTGGCGTTGCTGGCACTGAGGAATGGCTGAAGGTACCAGTCTGATGTCAGAACTGAGCTGTCACGTCTGTTCTGCTATAGATACGCATACTAGAGCATAGCTATCCACCTCAAATGTGAATCCAGGTCCAATGTTCCCTGTCGTAAATGGAGCAATTGGACCTTCTTGTTGAGAGGCTTTAAGTAAACACAATGAACTGTTCATAGCAGTGCCCTACAGCCTCATTCAAAAGTTTTTGTACAAAAAGTGAAACGGTCCTTATTAACCTTCTGGAGGGAAACTTTTGGAGGGAAAATATATTTACCTACAACTGGATTGTGTTTTATAACACCGGAGAAATCAGAAGGAAAGTATTTAAAAGCAGTAAATGTGCTATAGACCAGATTTGGTTTTAGAACCAACGAGGCTGATTTTCCCTTCTCATCACAATGTGCTATGCACTGTCCAGATGATGTTGGCAACATCATCAGTCAGGTTGTTAGCCAAGGTGTTCTCTCCACTTTATTTCTTTTTTTCACTGTGCAAAATCACTTCTATTGGTGAAAAAAACCAAGCAGGATATGGCAAAAAGAAATAAAAGCACTCAAAGTGTTTTAAGTTTTTTTAAATTGTATATATATTGTCATTGATACTGTATCCAAGAGCACTAAAAAGAGTAAAGTGCTGATGCAACATGGAATTTTTTGTAATGGAAACAGATTTATTTTTAAAGGCCCTCCTATTATAGATTAAGATATATAAAAAAAAAAAAAAAGGAACAGTCAGCTTTACAAGAGGAAATAAAATGTGAGTCACAGTAGCCACAAAATTTAAAATCTTTGGTATGTAACCAAAACGCTCTGTTCTTTTGATAGATCTGGGGAATTTTAGCGGTCGGACAAGAAGTGCTGTCTCTGTACGTGAAGGTCAAGGAGTTGTTCTGATGTGCTCCCCTCCACTTCATTCGCCAGGTACAGTAGGCTGCAGCTTGTTTGCACACTGGTCTTTTACAGTATGCTCATTACTGGATGCTTAGTATTTTAGATACAACATGTATTTAATTGCAGAACTTAAAAAATGAAATATCCACCATTCTGCTGACAGTTTTTGGAGTACCAAAGGAATAATTAAAGCTCATATACTGCAAATACCACTGAATAACCGCAGAAATTCTGTCACAAGGTTGTCTTATTCCCAGTATAAAACTTGAATGTAACAACAATAGTCTCTGTGCCACCAGTGGTGAATATGCTGCCTTGAGGTCACAGAAGATTTCTTTTAGAGTTTAGAAACCTTCAGAAATTGTTCCAAATGTCAGTGTCAAGATACAGTTGTTGAATACAAATTGTCTTTTGTTTTCAGTAGTTCAGCCATTATTTTGGTTGTTTCCTCTTTCTGGATAGCTTAGTTTCCAGTATGACTGCATCATTGCAATAAGTCAGAACTATCATAAATCCCATGATATGCCTGTGGATTCCCAAATGAAAGTGTAGCTATTCCAGAGAGGTTACATTTTTGCTTTTCAAATTGGCACTCCTGCAATGTCTGCAGATAGCTAAGTACATCTTTATATTTGCATACCATATAACACCTGGAGAAACAATGCTAGGCAGAATATCTTGTTTTTCAATAGATGCAGTATAGCCTATGCTTTTCCTCTTTGGGAAATGAGATGTGTACTGAGGGGATTTTTCCTTCATCCAAATCTGAACCCTGGAAAAAGTCACATTGCAGAGGGAAGAGATGCAGAAAAGAAAATCTCCTCTGAGTATCTGTTAGAGAAATATGTTCAGTTTCTAATTATTCTGAATGATTGTTATTACTGTCTTACAATTATCAGTGTAACTAATGCTTGTTATATTCTGGCCATCTCTATGCTTTTCTCTCTTCTGAGTACATTCTCTTGTTATGGTTGCCTTTATAATCTGTTTCTGAGGTTGACACTACAGTCTCTGTGTGATGGAAATGGGTGAATGATGTTAAGACTTGATTATGATAAGTAAACTGGGAGGGAAGAGACGTAGGCAGAAAAAGTGAGAGGCGGTTTCAACATCACAGCTGAATTTGATTTCCCCAAACAAACTGAGAGTGTAAGGATAGATGGGCATCAATAGCGAAGTAGTCATACGCCTTGTAACAGCTGTCATTCCACAAAAGACCCCTTATATGTCATTAAACAGTTTATATTTTTTTCCCTAAAATTATGCTTTGAAAGTTATATTTAGACAGATATCAATGTAATGTTCTACTGTAATACACACATTGCCTTTGATGGTGAAAATTCAGTATCTTTCATTTTCATCAGTGGGCCAGCAAAACCCTGCTGTGGAAACTACTGTGCTCATAGACAGTAGTCAGTTGGTTTAGTTTATATTGTTTGAGCACTGGTATGCTATGCCAGCAGGAAAATTACTTCTAGACAAATATTTTGAGCCCCTGTTGGCATAATTTTGTCACCATCGCTATGCCAGGAAAGGTTCTGCAGTGTAGAGGAGTAATCACTGAAAGCTGAAAAATTGCATTGATATGCAGATGTAAACACACCCTCATGTGAATGGGAAGGGGACTTGGCCTCCCTTTCTTTTGTTCGCCATGTAATGCAGAATCATATGCAATTTCCTTCCAGCTTCCTACTTGCAAAATACTGAGGGGCTGTAAGTACTTGTGGTACTGCAATGGGACTGCTAAAGGTATTAGTACAGTGGCTGGAGTCTCCGGGGGAAGGGGAGAGCTACCTCCATGCACCTTCTAAAGAATTCCACATCTGGTGATGTTTCAACAATAAATCATTCCATGAAGCTCTGGCAATAAGGTACAAGACGTTATGAAAGATAACTGCCAGATCAGAGTCAGTTTGTGAAAAATAATTCTGGACAAAAGCAGAACTTTAAGGGGGAAGTGTGTGAATTCAATTCGGAAATTAAGCAGCAAATATGAAACTTTCAGCTACAAAACTCTTTTGCAGAGCACAGGAACTTCAAGGATTTGTGTGCAGGAACATCTGAAATACATTTTTAGGTTTGTTTTTTTTTTTTTTTAAAGCATTCAGTTTCTGGATACTCTATTTTAGTTTCTGTGTGTCATTTACAAAGATGGTATTGTCTTCTAAATAGTCCTAAGAAATCTTGACCCCTAAAATCACCTGGGAGACAAACGTTCAAATGAATACTAAGCTATTGTAGTGGATATATCTAAGCTAAAGACTATTTAAATCATGTTTGAAATATGTGAACCTCTAACATCAACAGGACCATGAGTTATGGGGCTGGTTTTGATGATGGAGAATTTTTTGTGGATGAATACCACAAGCTCCGCTATATTGATTTATTCCCATTGATCAGCACCTTTAGAAATAATTTACACTTACTTATCCCAGGAGATAAGTCCATGATACAGTATCAAACCTAATCATTCTCCACAACCTTGTAAGCAATTCGTCCTTCAACAGAATCCCATTCCTCAGTCTCTAAAGTCAATAAATACTTATAAACTTGCCTAAGAATTTCAGGATTGAGCCTTTTAGAAAATGGCAATGTCATTGTGGGAAAAGAAAGATGACTTAGTGTAAGAACACTATATTAAAAGAGATATAGGTTTATTAACATGTTTTCAAATGGAAGGTAAATACTTTTGATTGAATAATACCTACATTCGACTCTTACAGAACACAATTCTAGAAAAATCTGAAAGTCTTTGCAAAGCAGCACTGACAGAAAAAATACTATACTAATTTCTTTTGACAAGAATTTAATCAGAAAACAAGTTTCTTATGTATACAGACTTGATTTCTATTTATTAATGCTGTGATATATTATCAAGAGGTAATGCAATAAACAAATAAATAAACACAAACTTGTGATATATATAGATTATTCATGTAGGTTTTCATTAGATTGTTGTCCAAATATTTTACAGAGGAAAAAAGAAGGAAAAAAAAAACAAAACAAAAAAAACAAAAAAAAAATGCACCTGAAATATATTCAGAATATTTGTAGTGCAGATTCAGATGAGAGAATTATTTCTTGGTTTTAATAAATGAGTTTGTTAAGTTATTGTCTTCTTTGCTGAAAAATAGCTGAGCAGCAAAATGAGGGAGTTTTTTGGGAGAGACACTATCCCCTCTTTCAGAATGGTGAAGGAAAACACATTCAACAAAAAGGATTTTGTGCAGACTCCTTATGACAAACAGCCACCAGCAGATTCTCACCTCCTGCTTTCCCTTGACCATCACGCCAAAAAAATGCTGCCTCTGACTTCATTGGAAGTCCTGTGTCATTATAATGTGTCTACTCTAGAAGCTTTTCCACTAATACTTTTTTTGTTGCAAATCCTTAAGTTGTCCCTTGTGAAATATATTAATCGTGGATAACTTGGGAATCCATAAACATAACATTTTATCCTTTTTTATTTCTTCCATAAACATAACATTGGATTTTGCCTCGCCTCCCATTAATTTTTCCTCCAAGATGGGTTTCCTAGACAGTTAACTCTTAGGTACCCTTGCTAAGCAAGAGGTTCATTAATTACCAACTGCTTAAATAACAAGCTTTGTTTGATGTCTCCATTTTAAAAGGTCTCTACTGCTTTTTTCCATAAACAGGATTATGGCTTTTCATTGTGGTATTCTAAAGGATGTAAATATAGGGGTTTATTCAGTCATTTAATCATCTTAATTACAAGGTTTACCATAGAGAGATTAAAAATGAATGGAAGATTTCATCCAGATTTACATGTTTTCCTCAGAATTAATACTTTCAGCTGAGCTTTTTAAGGCTTTTATTCAAAGCTTTCAGTATGAGCTTAATAGAGAACGACAATTCCCATTGTTAGAATGAGAACAGCGCTGATGCACGCAGGGGAAGGCAGATGCGTGCTCCCTCCCACCTCAAAGAGATGCTGCTGTCGGGCGGGAGCACTGCTATATAATCTTTCCACAGCATGTAACATCTGTACAGATGTTAAACTATAACTTTTTTTTATTTCTTTCTAAAGGACAAAGCTGATCTTACCCGGTTTGGAAACTGTGTTATACACTGCATCTTTTATGCCTCCCCTTTAGTGTTATAAAACTGTAGTTTTCATGAGAAATCCTTCACCAAAGATGATTAATGCCAGCGCTATGGGGATCACAGTTCTTCCCATGCATCTATTGGATGTCTGCATGGTGTGTTGCTAAACTGGCAAGCTGCTAAAACAAAACTCTTTCAACCAAGGTCTAGGAGGTTTTGTCTTGTTCTATTTCCTACGCAGCTGTCCAAGTCCTCATATTAACTGGAAAAAAGTCATGTCAAATAATGTTTTTTAAGTTGTTCTGTGCTCCTCTGTGTGTGTACTTTGGACGTATGCAGAAAACTACTTCGGAAGTAAATGCAAACCAATCTCTTCTCGCTGCTCAGGGTCTGCAAAAGGAATCTGAAAGACGCGTTTACGTTAAAACTGCAGCTTTGGACTGGAGCTCCACTACAAGTCGGAAACCAAGTCCAACTGATGTGCAGTAGCTCTCTTGTCAGAACTCCTCTGGTTAGGCCCATACTGCACAAATTATACATAGAAATAATGAGTCAGGCTCTAAATGACTTCATTCAGGTACAGAATTATTAGGAGTAGACTTCTCCAGGCAAATTAGTTATGATAACAAGATTGTTATATTTGGGCTGGACTGCCCTCAGTATGCTCATTAGCTTGTTTACAGGCAATTGGCTCTGGTATCTGCATGCAGGACACAGCAAATTCTGTTTTGAAGGCATCCATACACCCTCTGGCTCTCCGTTTAGTAAGCTGGCTTTTGTGAACGCAATTCACAGATGTCTAACTTTATACATATGAAGGTCACAAGGTTATCTGAAGGCTGTGGATTCAGTCCCAGGATCCAGGTATCTAACAGTGGCATTTCAGTGCACAACATTAGAGAACAACTATATTTATGTGGATCTAGCCATTACCGGTTTCTTCCAAACCATAGGAAGCCTGCATGAACTTAGATCTCTGAATTTCTGCCTCTCTCTAGACATGACTGCATGCTACTTCATCATGCCTGTCACTACAGGTGAGATTTCTTCCTGACCATGATTTGTGATATCAATATAGTTTTGTATGTATTAAACAGTAAAGTAACATCCAGTTTTTTCCTATGAGATATTTTTTCAAATCTGACTTTTCAAATCAACTTTAGCATAGAAAGCTATATAATTTGCTTCCGGGAGAGGCCAATGTGTAGGTGAAAGTCACATTTCTCTTCTCACCCTGAGAACAAGGAGTAGTGCTTGCTGGTTCCTATCAAAGCACTGGCCACTCACAGTATTCCCAAAACAACAGCTGGCCAGGTCATGCCTCCAATCATGACTCTCCCTTAAGCTAAGCAGAACTTATTCATTAGTCAGTACCTTTTATTAGTAGTTCATAGAGGTGAATATGTATGAAACTGGTGATGGCAAACAGAACATTTCACATTCACTGGACATATCTATCATCTCCTCCTAACTCCTACGCTTTCTGGGAAAGTAGAACTGTCCAATACCCTGATGCTTACTCTCCTTCTACTAGCAAAAATGAGATTTAGAGGAACACTGAAGTTTGGGGTCTGGGTTATTTTTTCCTTAAGACTTATATTAATGTTAAAATGGAAGCCAAATATGTGTCCTAGACTTAATGAAGAGTTGACCTGTAGTAAGGGGATCTATATGAAGACATACAGGACACCCGTCTTAACTCTGTTTTGTTTCTCTCGTAATTGAAATAGCTTATTCTTCAGTCACTTTAATTCGTTGTGGAAGCATGATGCTGAGTAACAGAAACAGGCCACTTAAGTAATGGTATTAGAAAAGGATTGCTAAATGTACAGGACAGAAAAGTTTCTTTAACAAACCTTTAATATGTCATATATAGAAGACAAGATGCCACAACTTCTCTATCACTTCTTTACATGTCCGTAACATACAAATGATCATAATGTACATACAAAATGTTTTAAAAACACTGTTTTTAGAGCCACACGTATCAACTGAATGAGTTAGCTATTATGAGTAGAACGGTTCCTGCACTTTCCTCTTAGGCTTTACTATATTTTTGTGTTTATTTGACTTTAACTGAATGCTAACGAAGCTTGAACTTTGCTTTTCAATATTGGGAGAAGAAAAAGTGTTAGAAGACAGGTTCACAGTCCTTTAAACTCTATATTCCTATCCTAATTCTGGGTTAATTCCATTCATCTTGTCTCTTCACCCATATTTTTCCCTGGAAGAATCATAAAGATGTTTCCCTCTTGCATCCCCTATTTTGTCACTTTTACTAGACTGCTTTAGAAAATTTCTTGTCTAGTAATGCTAATTCCCATGTGTGTTATCATTAAAGTGAATGTCCACAGCCCCTGACATGGCTCAATATAGGAATCTGTATTCTTTATCTGTGCAACGGATTGATGACTATGACTGTAGTTTTCACTATGGAATGAACAAACACAATTAACTTCTTTTTTTTTTTCCTGTGGTCTTCTCATTACTCAATACATGACCAGTAATTTTGCTTCTGACTTCCCTGGAGCACTTTATAGCATTTCCTTCCTTAATCTTGTCGAAGGCATGCATCTGAGGATATGAAATTTAAGAGTTTGGGAATGATAGAATTTTCTGTAGGGTAGCATTGTAACGAGTCATGTTTGCCAATGAGGAGTTACTCCCAGTCTGTTGGCAATGTGTTGTTATTAGATTTTAATTACATTTTAATGATCTGCATGTGCCCCAAATTCGAGGCAATGTCTGTATAGTAGGCATCTGGATAAATAATTATTATCGATTTAAACTTCCTTGACATAGAAGTCTAGATTTTCTCTTATTCTTATTTTTCTAAATAATTTGAAAAGTAATAAATGAACACAAATACATTACTGGTCCAACTGTAGTAAATTCTCCGGAGGAACTTGTAATTTGGTATTTTTTTTAAAAAAACTTTTCCAAATGTTATCACTGTTGATAAATCATGCCCCCCGCCCCCCCTTTAAAAACACTAACAATTCTTTCAAAAAATATGCTAAGCTACATTAGAAGCTGAAAGTTTAATGTTCCTAGACCCACTGGATCACTCACTGGAGCTGTTTTTTCCCTCAGGGACTATGAAATTGTAGTGAGAGAAAGCTGGTTGACCTTGGCCAATTAAAGCAGCGCACAATGCTGGATGAAGGGACAGGCCTGACAGGGCTCTGCTTAAGGGACGTGTGCTGTAGTTTCACAGCCACACTATTGTCAACAAATATTACCCCAGCTGCCAGTTCAGGAGAATCAAAGTGAAAGGAAATACCAAGAGAAGAGGGAGGAAGCATGGGAGATTAATTAATTTTAAAAATGCATTGAGTATGTTGGCCCTCAGGCTTGTGCTCTATTGCCTTTCAGGTGCCAGCCGTATGTGGCTATTTGTCTACGGCTTGACAAATGGGACAATAATGATGAAAAGTTTCTGTAGTGGGCAAGCTCCTCTTCCCTAGAGACAAGTTACTAGCCTGTTACCGAGGTGTCCCAACAAATTAGACATAACTATCAGGAACCCCTCAGTCTAGTGATTAAACAAGACAGCATTGTCCTGCCAGGTTTAACAGAAATGTATGTTCATGGTACCACAACCATATTTCTGCAACTAGTATTGGAAAGGTACTAATTAAAGCAGGAAATGGTGTTGCAAAAACTTTTTCTGTGGCACAGGCTATATAACTTCTAAAATAGCAGGAGCCCAACATTAATAGATTGAAGACTGGAGTAGCATACAGCAGTTACAGTCACAGAGGTACAGGCCTCTCGCAAAACTGACCCTCTCATAATAACCTCCCTATTAGAATCCATTTGCTATTTAGTTCTGGTGTTTTACTAAGCTGGTGGCTGGAACAATGCTGTTTTACAAACATGTCAGTTAGTTAAATGTCAGAAAGCCCGTTTTGTTTAAGATAGAAAATTCCTAATTAATCCCAATTACCTCTCCACTTCATATCACAGAAAAGAATAGAGTGAGAGTGCACATGTTAATCAGTGTAACTAAGGAGAAGAAGCCAGAAATACAATGCTGATCAGACAGCTGAAACAAGAGGAAACATAAGAAGGAGGAAGTGATGAGAAACAATTCATTTCTAAGGGTCTGGATTCTAGCTTTTCCTCTCCATTACCATTGTGGGGAAATCTTAAAGGTTTAAAAAAAAGATGAAAACAGTGGAGTTTTCAGAAAATGCAACTCTTCCCAGACTAGGCATGAGTAACTGAATTCAACGGTGATTCTGGTAGAGATAACTACTGAAAATGTTAGGAGGTCAGTCTTGATTCAGAAGGAGAAAGCTTTGGACTGAACTGATCTGAGTCAGTTATTCCTTATTTTGTAAGTACGATATAAAAGTGAACTTAGAACCATTTGAGGTGATACAATGCTTAGTGAGACATAGATTTTCACATAGCCTTATTTAATCTGTTCAGGAAGATTGTTCCAAATAAATGAAGCGGTATGAAAACAATTCTAGTTGGGATATCTAGTTTTCATTTTTCCTTTTCTAAGGGGAAACTAGAAGTTGTTTAGAAATATATATCTGCTTGTATTTATGTTCTTTTTTCCTACCCAATACAATTGTAACTGGCATGAACATAGTTATAACTCAACAGTAAATACATTAAAGGCAATTGCTTGGATTTTTCAAGGAGAAAATGACTGAATGGATATAATCATAATATCATAGAGTTCAGACAAAAATCTGAATTATTACAGCCAAATCCAAACCCCTGTGCAGCAGCGGTTTATCTACCGACAAAAAAAAAAAAAAAAAAAAAAAAAAAAAAAAGATGAAAAAGATGTTTTCCAGAGCAATAACAGTGAAAAAGTGACTTCTTTTCTTTTTAACAATGTAATAATTAATACCACACTTAATTCTGGTAATTTGATGGCCCACTTCTATCTCCTGTGTTCTCATGCTATGTTCCAATATTGTTAAAATCATTGCTGATGACTTCATTAGCCAGCTAATACAATTCCTGTTGTGTTGATGCTATTACCCAAGATCAGAGAATCTGTAACTGGAAAATTTCACTTCATTTATTGGTTTATTGAAGCATTAATTTTCATGGTATTTTCCTCTTTCAATAATTAAGAAAGTCTTCCATTGGAGACTTCAGGGGTAAAATTCAGGAAGAAGAAGGAAGAATGGAAAGAAGGATATAGATAATACTGATGAAGGGTTTGTCTCAGTCTGGCTTTTCCTGCAGAACCACAGGGTCCTTTAGGACTTCAGCAAACCAGCATGTAGTTTCAATGCTGAAGAGTCTATTTTCAGCTCTGCCAAACGCAAGATGGAAGGAAGGAGCACTTCCATTTTACAGAGGATAACAGAGGATGATCTACAAAGAAAATTTCAAGAAAAGACTAAAATTGTACTGATTTACAGGTCAGATCTTGTGACTTTATAACATCATGCTTCATGCCTAAAAGGAAAAGGGCTTTGCAAAACATAATTAGTCTTCTGAAAACTATGCACGTACTCAGCACAGGAGGAAGCAGAATTGCCTGTTGTTTGAATTACTTTAATAATGACATTTCTTTTAGAAAAAAAAATCAGGGAGAGTTGGATAAATATCTTCTTTTTCCATGTGATATGTATATATAATGTGACACATCAGGTGTCTCTTTGGCTGCCGTTGCTAAGGGGTTGAGGAGGAGAGATTATAATCATGGGACACTGCTCTAGGCTGAAAGTAAGACAACAGAAAGCTATGTATTACCTCTAAATAACAATTATGTGACAAGTAAAAGATGGATGGAAGCAGTTCACTGGGTTTCCAGTAGTGCAGAACAACGTGCACAGGGACTCAACAGTGTATTGTCTGTATGTAGAAACAGGTAAGAGTCACAGTTTCTACATTGTTAAATTTTAAATGATTGATTGTTGCTGAGGTTATTTGTAGTGATTTATTTGTACAACATGGTTGAACAGCATTATCAGCATTCTAGGGCGGTTTGCTAATGTGACATGTATCTTCCTCTTCATCTGCACTTTGAGTTATTTTTTAATTAAGGTGAAAAAAATAATCTGTCACTGTCATTCTTAATACTTAAAAAATGTCTTTTGGGGACTATAAATTTGGTTTTATGTTATTCTCTGAAACATATGTTCATATGTTCCATTGTATTCAGAAAGATGTAATGGAGGATCCATTCCTTGGTACATTTAAGCCTAGAACATACACCAAGAAGGAGCTGAGCACTAGACCTTGAGCATCTGGGGGATTATGTCGTTTATACTGCTTTTTTTTTTTTTTTTTTTTTTTAATATTTGAAAATCAAATTCAGAGGGAGGATGAGGAGGTAGCTACCCACCTCCGATGCTCTTCTACACACCTCCTAAGGATTCGTTGACTATAACTTTTTTGTGTATGTTTTGACATTTCTTGTAGATGTACAAAGAGCTGGTAAGGAGAGGAAATAATATTAGAAATTAGAAGAATTAGGTATTAGTGGAGATTTCACTTTGACTACGGCCTGATTCATGACTACTGGGAAGTCACTTCCTTCCACCTTCTTCAGTTTTCCCATACAAACGTGATGATAATGGTACTGCCCTTGATTTGAGGTCTTGGGATAATAAATACCATAGAAGGAAAGGAACAAGCCCAAGGAAGATCCATCAATCATAACATACCATGGCCATGGTGCAATTCACCTAACACTGACCTGCAGATTGACCCAACAAAGTCTTTAAATTTATATTAAAACACCTAGCACCAGGAGAATGTAAAGCAGCGAGGCAGTGGGGTGTATCTTAAGTTCAATATGTGCAGCCATACAAAGGCGACTCTACAGACTGAGTACTCAGTTTTTGCCAATACAATTCCTATGACAACAACTGCATGGAGGGAGTGGTGAAGGCTGTTAGAAAAGACTGTGTTTTGAAGTATAAACTAGAACTGCAGTAGCCTTTTATTTTTATTTCTGCACCCAGAAGCCTGAAATTAAATCTTGTTAAATAAATTTTTCTGCTACTATTAATCCTTCCTGGCATTAGGAATAAAGGTGAATGAGGTATAAAGTGACAAATATAAGTTGCTTGCTTTCTTAGAAGTACAAAAAGCCAAACTGAAACATACATATAAACTCCTTGAGAGACTGATAGTCAGATAACTGGACTACTAGTGAGTATTTTCAGCCAAATTACAGAATCTGCTTAACAGAGCTTCTGTTACTAAACGACGAGTAGAGGAAAGCTAGGGATGCAGAGTTTTTGCATCTCTCAACTGAAAAAGAGGTAATATCATTCTTGCACTTGACAGAGTGATATTCCACAAATTTGGATGATCATCATCCTATCACTACTTTGTTTTGGGTTTTTTTTTTGTTTTGATGAATGTCCTAGTTATGCCTTCGAAATGCATTACTCTATAGGTATCATTGCAGTAGTCATAAAATGAAAATTCTATGTAATGCAGCAGCCCACTTGGGTGCAGAATTCTGGCGTTCACTGCAGGTAACACTGCTCTGGAGTATGACTTTTCATTGTGCTCACCCCTGCAGCAGACTTAGGTAAGAAGTAGACCATGCCGGAATAACTATCACACCAGTGCCATTAAAATACAGAGAAAATCGAGTGTCGTAGCATGATCAGGGAACAAGAGAGATGATGTAAAGTGTGAAAGAGAAAAAAGGAGAAAAAGAAATTATTTTAAATTCTGTTGAATGTTTTGCCAGAGAAAATAATTTCCGTATATAAATATTATATGCAGTGATATGTTTTCCTAAGAATTAAACAATTTCCTCATTATTTTCCAACGCCACTTCATGAGTGCAATAGTCATTACCACAGAATTCTTCTTCATTCAAATTATTAAGAAATAATCAACTTGTGTTACTGTACATTCTACACATTTCCATCATAAAAAAAGGTTCTAGTAACAACAAGCTATCCAAATCAGAGTTTACCAGAGACTCGTCCTGCACATTTGTCACTGTCAAGTTTTATATCTCCTGTAGATCAGTGATTACAACTGCATAGGTTTCTTTTTAACTTTTAAAATGTTCAGCAGCAGAGGACAAAGAATTCCAGAACTGATCCTTTTGATCATGCTTTGCAGTCAATTTCTAATCCTTGCAATGCACAATAAATTAATTTTGAGGTTATTCTAATTCTTTTTAATCAGCATGTTCTTTTATAAAACATGAATTCTAGGTACACTACAGAAACTTTGCTGTCTTTGTCAATAAAAATAACTATAAAAATATACTGAGTTAGTTTCACTAGATTTATTTTCTTCCAATATTGTTAATTATATCTCACTTTTTAAATTGGATATTAATCAAGTCTCCTATCAGTCATTGAATTATTTCATCTAAGATTGAAGCTGATGAACTCATAATGATGTGGGTCTTCCTGGTTACCCTTTCTAATGCTGGAACAAAATTATGTCTAATTCTTGTCTTTGGAAATTACTAATCATAGAATCATAGAATCATTTAGGTTGGAAAAGTCCCTTAAGATCATCAAGTCCAACATCCCTAAGCACCACATCTGTATGTCTTCTAAATACCTCCATGGATGGTGACTCAACCACTTCCCTGGGCAGCCTGTTCCAATGCCTAACCACTCTCTCTGTGAAGAAATTTCTCCTAATATCTAATCTAAACCTCCCCTGGCTCAACTTAAGGCCATTTCCCCTTGTCCTATCACTTGTTACTTGGGAGAAGAGACCGACCCCCACCACACTACAACCTCCTTTCAGGTAGTTGTAGAGAGCAATAAGGTCTCCCCTCAGCCTCCTTTTCTCCAGACTAAACAACCCCAGTTCCTTCAGCCGCTTCTCATAAGACTTGTTCTCCAGACCCTTCACCAACTTCGTTGCCCTTCTCTGGACACGCTCCAGCACCTTGATGTCCTTCTTGTAGTGAGGGGCCCAAAACTGAACACTCTATTTGAGGTGTGGCCTTATCAATCAGTGCCGAGTCCAAAGGGATGATCACTTCCCTAGTCCTGCTGGCCATAGATGTTTCAATAGTTCTGTAGAGTCAGTAGTATTGATTAAAAGAGCTGCAGTGCTAATGCTTAAATTCCGAATTAAATTCTCTGGTATTCCTTATTTAGACTGTGTAACTTCATTGCTTTTTACCATCCACTTTTTTCTCCTTTTCCTAGAAAATAGCATTATACAGTGACATCTACATTACCTGCTATGTTATAAAATATAGAACGTGAATTTATATGGAGCATTCAGGATTTCTCTACATAAGTATTGATTTTCATTCCTACCTAATAATAGATGAGTATCAATAGTAGAGCTGTTGGTATTTTCTTTTCAAAATATTTTTAAAACTTCCTATTTGTAGTTCATCTGCCTTGTGGTCAGAGTTTTCTCTTCCCAATGTTTTTCTTCCTTAAAAAACTTCTTTCAGTCGTAACCACAAATTTATTTGTTTCCACCATCAGCTTTTTTTTCCATAAATTTACATCATTTTCACGTTTTCTTTACTTTCATAAGACAACAATATATATTGATGGCCTTAAATTCTGAAATTACAGCCTGTCTAAACATTCCTTTACATGAAAAGGTTACTGAGAATGTGGTATCTCAAAAATTATTTCAGAATATGTCAAGAAAATCAAATGTCTTTCTTTTGTTGTTTGTTTGTCTTTAAATAAAGGAGGGCCCATAGTCAGGCTGAGTTTGAGTTCTGCAAAGTAACTCTGACATAATATTAAACACCGAATTTGTAGGCAATAAGATGGTAATGAGGTGTTAAAAAACAGCCAATATGGATTTGTCAAGAACAAATCATATCTTTTTTTTTTTTTCTTTGAAAGCGTGGGTGGCCTAGTGGAAAGAAAGGCATAGTTAGTGTTTGTGAATGACTCCTAGCTGCAAGACGTTACAATCACTGCAGAGCACAGAATGAGAATCCAAAAGGATCAGTACATTAGAGAAATGGCTTGCAATGAGTAACAAAAAAATCAGCAAAATGCAGACTACTATACTTACCAAAGATCAAATTTACAGATAGAATAAAGGGAAATAAGTGATTAAACAGCATTCTTCCTCAGAAAAATACTGCTATTACAGAAAATGGAATATTTAGTAGAATGGAAAACTGCATACTTCAGTTCTAGGAAATACTAAGAGGACTGCTACCTATAGAGTATGTGAGACTATTATTCCAATTATCAATAGTGTTAATGTCTCAAATAGAATACCATGTCTAGCTTTGAGTCCTACATTATAAGATGTAGAAAAGCAGTAGAGATGACAACAATAAAACTAAGTAGAAGATTCGAAATCACTGCTTTTAAGGAAAAGTTGAAGATATTTGGGTGATCTAGCCTCAAGAACAGAAGCTTCATACATATGAGGATAATGGTCTTCCATTGTAACTGTAAAAGTTTATTATAGGTCATCAATAAAGTGTTTTCAATACTTTCAATATGGTGAGTTGAATAAGTAATAAACAGTACTGCAAAAAAAAAAGGAAATATACACAAATATTAAGGAAAACTGTCTAATTATTGACTGAGCAATTAAATAGCTTATTCTGAAGATCTAAATTTAGGAATTTGACTCACTGGACATTTTTAAAGACTGGACTGATAATATCTGGTCTTGTCTGAGGGCGAAAGAGCCTGAAGGACATGTGCTCATGAGTTGCTTTTGATCACAATATAGTGATTCTTTCTGGAACAGAGTTGGTTTTTTTTTTATTTTAATATGAAAATCATGCCAGTGACAATCAAATACACATAATACTCTAGCATCCTTTCCCAGAAATCATATTTTTGTTGAATGCTTTGTGGTCTCTTTAAAGAGTATATGTACGAGAAAGAGATTTCATCGGTCTTTACACGTTTCAATGGTTGGCTGCATTTCATACATGTCAAATGTACAAGTGAGACTGTATTGGCTGTGTACACTGGTAATGACAATATAATATTTGTATCCTCCAGTACAAGATTAGTCCTGACAGTACACTTACCTTTTCTACCATACTTTTAGTTATTGGCTGTGCAAATGGTTATAAGAAAGAGAATATTTGAAGATTTATCACTGTAATTAAATCTGAACAAAGACAAATATGTGATTGGTAGAATTGTGTTTCAGGTAAGTGAGCAGTAGATACAGAGCCCCCAGAGCAGAAAAGAAGCAATTTCATTGCTAGCTGATAAATCGACAATATCTGTTTGCTCTATGTGGGTGCATTACAATGCAACAAATAAATTACCTTCATTAAATATTTTCTTGGAGGATTAATGAGCACTGATAATAAGCCACAGCAGCACAAAGAAATGCACCAAAATTATTTATCTGGTTGTGGTGGGAGGCTGGAGGAACAACCCATAGTTATCATTCATTTTAGCTAAAAAGAAGCCTTCCCCCTTCTGAATGTGAAGTGTTCTCCATCATTAGAGAGTGCCACATATTGCACCCGTATTCTGTGGTTTGTACACAGAATATGCAAGCAGCAAGTGTGATGATAAAGGTTGAAACTGGGTGTGTGATAAAATAAGGTTTCCTATTTTCAGCAAGAGATATTTAGGCATATATTTTTCCTGATACTTTATTTTGTTTCAGTGAAATATTTCTGAATGGGAAAGCAAAGCCATCATGCAAATTTCATGGTTCATAGCTATGTATAGTAAATTCATCTTGAGTGCACTTTTTGCTTCTTTTTTTATCAATAAAAAAAAAGAGGAGAAGAAACTTCTCCAGAGTTGCTAAAACTCCCAGATTATCTCAGATTTTGGCTGTCATCAGGCATCAGTGCCATTTATTCATCAAGTACTGCCATCTTGTGGAATTGGGGTAATCAGAGGAAAACGTAACCAGAGGAAGAGAAACATATTTTCCCAACAGGATACTGGAGGAGATGGAGTACAATATCTCCCACTGCATTACAAAAAGAAGACACAAAATGGACTTATTTCTTGTACAAACACCACAACTCCACAGAAGTGCAATTATGGGATGTGCATTTGCATGCTTTGCCCTTAAAGATACAATGTTTAACCATTGTGTGGACTGTTTATGTGGCCTTCAAGGAGTTTGTATGGTGACTTTCTTGTTACATCTTCACTTGCCACCCAAAATACCACTTAGCTGACAGGATTGATGAAAGAGCTGTCCAGAAACTGCATGTTAAAAGGACGAAACAAGCAATTTCTCAGGAGAAAAGCCTTGAAGCAAATCTGGGAAATATTCAGGCACTAACAAACACAGGAGTGAATATGTGATGGTATCTGAATGCCTCCAGCACAGCTCATGTTACAATACTTAAGGGCTTATTTCTTACTGACCCACAATGACAGAAAGGCTTTTGCATTACCATAGTACTGATGTTTTCTGCATCAGAATGATATCTCCAAAAGCACAATACAACACTAACATTAATGCTGACATGTCAGTATTCCAGCTTCATTCATTATGGGAAGTATGTCACGTTGTGACAGTTTAGGAATTAGTGTTGTTAAATGGAGAAAATAGATCTACAAAAATCATTTAAGAAATTATAGTAAACAAAATTTCACACCATATATTCTTTTTGGCAGGAGATAGATGCTCTCTTCTCACTACTTTATCACCAAGTGACCCAGATTTTCACCTACATTGCCCACTAAAAAGTACTTAATAAAACACAGAAACAAATTGGACATTTGGAAGGCTTTCCAAATGACCTTCAGAAAACAGATACAAAACACCTTGGAGACATTTTTCTGTAAACAAGTCTGGTCATTCATAAAAGGAAATACCAGTTTTGCAGTTACCAAAATGACTTAAATAATTTTCACACCAAGACTTTGCATATAACAGGTCACAGGAGAGTACCAATTTACAACTGCCTCTATAATTCATAATTTCTCTTTTTACTCTCTGTTTCTGTTTGCGTTGATGAATAGTATCCACATAAAGTTTCTTTTGTGTTGGCAGTCAACTGTAATTTCCAGGAAGGGCTCTGCATCATCTTTGTGGTTTTGGCATAGGTGTCACATTAAAAATAAAAAAGATGGGCATAAAAATAAAAAATAAGATCAGCATATATCCTGTAAAAATACTCTAAACTTCTGTATACTGCAGTATTCACAGTTTCCTATTTTCACTTAAACTTTTTTTCCCTGTTGAAAGCAAAATGAGTACAGCATGGAGAAACCATTTACTCAGTCTTTTCTCAAAAGGAGATGACTTCAGAAAGTTCATATCTAGGGCAATTACTTCTTGATTTTACAGTTGTAGTTTTGTTTATTTAGATTTTGGTAGCACCAACTTTTAGCTTCAAAAATCTCTTGAAGCTCATCATTATTTACCTGTCAGGCTTGAGATGCATCTCTGGAGTTTAGTCTCCTATTAAAAAGTTATTACAATGACACTTGTGCTTTGTGCTTAGCCAAATGACACTGGTTCTAAAATCTTTTAACCTAAACCATTATAGGAAAATATAGGCTTGAAGTTCACTAACAACTGCAGTGAGCTGTGTGCAATAAGCCTAGTGTCATCTGTTTAGTCTTAGGCTTCTTGTTCTGAAATTCAAAAAGTTCACTCAGTGGTTTACCATTTTGTAAAAATGGGATTTCAGATAATATTTAAATGCAAGCCTCTCTTCTTGTAGCTTACATGTGCTCCTGTGCTGAACTGCTGTGGGACTTGGGGCATACAAATGTATTCACTGTTGTTTTAGAATATTTTACTGTGTGTGTGCTATAGATGACAGACTTCTCTATAGACAGACAGCAATGTTTTAAATGTTGATTCTCCATCGTTCTCTCTTTATTAGTTATTTTTATACGTCATTGCAATCATTTGGGTATTCTCTTAGGCATGATACTGCCAAAAGAAAACAAAACAAAACATAACAAAACAAAAATAGCAATTCTGTCATTTAAGAACCCTAAATAAACTGGGAACATTCAGAGCCCCAGAATATGAACACCAGTGCAAGTTTCATCCCCTACCATGGCTGCAAATTTAGAAGTGTGAGACATTTGTACAATGGATCAATGTCAAACTACGCCCATTTTCCCATAACTGCAGTCATTCTCTTAACACCCTTTTGTAAAATCATTTCTGCAAGATCATCCATCTATTTCTGTCAGCTAAAAACTATTGGGTCCCCAGATCCCCAGCCAGCTGTGGTTGTTTCTGACTGCTCTGCATAGCATGCATTGGAAATTGCAGAGTTTCCCTGAGATATTTCCACTGAAGCCTATGCATACTGTATGGACGTAACCCTCAAAATTATATTTAAGAATCTGCTGAACTCATTAACCAGGTCTGATAGGAGAGAAACTTCATAAAGTGTGTAAGGGGCTTTTCACCTGCAAAGAAGGTTCAGAATTCCAGATCAGTTCTGGATCTGAGCATTCAAATGCAAAGTCTTCAGGTATTTGAAAGTGTATTCCCAGGGTTTTGCTTTTTTAGAAATGAAAAATAGGAGTAATTCCTTCAATGTCAATGGACTGACAATGATCAAGAAGTAAACTGTTAGCACTTTTGGCTGTGCTTTAGAGTTTGGGCTCCTGGCTGGAATACAGATGCTGTAGCTATGCACAAATAAAAACATTAACTGCAGCTTAATAGCATAAATGATTTGAGTTTTAGATTTAGCAGAAGTTCTGTTACTTTTTTGTCAGTACCCTGTCCCAGTACCCATTCATCCATCACTCCATTTTTAACAGCAAAAATAATTTAGAAGGTTACAAAATGACAGTATCCCCCCTGGATTCGGCACCAGCAAAGACTAAGTGCTCTATTTCCTTAGAGGCACAAAAATTTATTGCCTGAAATACGTTCCTTAGGAGAGGTTCTAATTAATAAATGAATAATTAACTGTGTGTGGTTTTAGGGTACAAGTGGAGAAAATTCTATTCTACGTGAACTACAAATGAACCCACAATGACAACTGCTTTACACTTGGTTTGAACTACTTTTAAGCCAGAGCAATTAGTGAGACTGATTGCTTCCATTTGAATTGGTAACAGGTGTCTTCAATTAAAGCCTATGCATTTTCCTTGAACTTGTATGTTCATCATCACTTTGTAGAATTTTATGCTCCCATGAATCATTTCTGCCAGATAAGACATCATAGCAAAGTGTGGCAATGAAATTTTCAGAGAGAAATATTTTGGGCTAATTAGTATTTTGCCTGAAACATAACAGAAGAGGAAGGAAATTTTGAACACTCAGAGAGCTCTCTGTGAGCCCTGAACTCCTCAGGGTCCTGTGTAACCACTCAGAATTACAATTAGATCTGAGAAAGGTTTTAAGCAAAAAGTCAATGATGTGTGCAGCTTAATTCTGTTTTGGAGAAATCTTCCCCTACTGTCAGGTAAATATGACTAGTCCTTTAACATAACATTTTTGTACTAATACTATCGATTTTTCATAAGAAAATTTTCATCTGACTTCAAAACTAGACTGAACTTCAAAATTAAGCCAGAACATCCTGCATTGCTACATCATTGCTTGCACTATTTGCTTATATTGCTTAAAAAACTAGTCGTTGTGCTTTTCCATTCCTTTTTGAGCATCATGCCAGGGAACGGTACAACACAGGGATAAAAAGGACAGATCAGTGGGAATTTCTAATGCTTTCTATACTGTTAAAGTCAAACTGCACACCTGGCTATGGAATATATTTAGCTAGAATGTTAATGTATTTCACATTTCTTGTACCATGAGCTATACCAGTTCCTCTCTTATCGTTAGTAAAAAAGCACACAGAAAAATTTAAATTTTGAGGCGTTTCCTCTCACCCCTTTGACCCTTTCCTTTTCCAGCTAACTTTATATCAAGAACACATTTTGACTGTAGTGGGGATAAAAGTATGAGAGAACGAGACTGACACACGTGCAACTACTGTCTTCATATCGCTGCTGAAGCTGAGAGTAGTCACCTAAGAAATATGCATCTAAAAACTTGGAACTTGCTATACCAATGGAGTAGTAGCAGGGATTTTATATACCTGGACTAGCTTTGGCTTTTCTGATTTTGGAGTCAGTTCTTTAAAGACTATCACGGGGGGAGATTGCAGAAGAAATTGCCTTACAGGTAATGTGCTAGTTTAAGTAGTGAAGAATATTTTTTTAAAGCGTGAAGACAAAACAAAACAGTGGAAGGTAAGATTGAAAGGAAAACAACATGTAAAAAAGTATACATAAAGTTAAGGCTTTAAAGTCTCAATTCGTGGAACTCCACATGAATAATTCCCTGCAAGGAATTCCCTGCTATATCAGAATCTCATTAACTTTACTGATCCTTCTAATACAGAGACATTAATGCATCTAGGTTTTTAATAAATCACGATATAATTGCATACAGAATAATAGGAAATAATATTTTTTTCTCGACAAATTATTATAACAGGAAAAATACATACTTTTCAGGTGAACAGAATGATTTGTGGGATAAAAATGAGAACCAAGGCATTGGCTTTAATTACCCTTTTAAAAAATCACTTTGATTAGTCTTTGATCCATCAGATTATGGGGCAAAACAGTTGGTAGCTTTGGTTTAAGGAACTATTCATTGATTGTAGGGATTTAAGCTGCATATGGGAAGGGTTCTGAGGTTCTTCTGTGAAGCAAATGTAGAAGAAGACAGAAGTGTAGTGTGGTAATACTACCTGCAAGGTAGGTTGAACAGTTATTAGAATCTGCTGATTTTAAAAACAGATGTTCAGAATTAAAAACTGTTTATACACATACATGGAAAAGTCATCCCTAGCTCTACAGGATGCATCTTCCTATAGAGGAACAAGTACAGAAATTTTGAACAAGTACAGAAAAGAATGTTTTACATATTATTTCTGGCTTGACCTAAAAGATTAGAAAAGGGAATTATCTAATATTCTATGGGTGATTTCTGAGTCTGTTGAATAATTTAATTAATTTTCTTGAACTAAATCTGTCCTGTGGACTCAATGCTTATGTTGTTTCCAAAATTCCAAGGAGAGAAAAAAAAGTCTTCAGTTTTAAAACAAACAAACAAACAAAAAAACAAACAAAAAGTTTAAAAGCTTTTAGCTCTTGTTTTTTTCTAGATTAGTTAAATAAAGACAATGAACATTTATTGAGTGTAACCACTAACATCACACAATATTGTTTCTATAATTGCTTTCTCTTATTTGTTCTGTTTTCTTTCAGAGATCATCTATAGCTGGGTATTTAATGAATTTCCATCTTTTGTGGCAGAAGATAGCAGACGCTTCATCTCTCAGGAGACAGGCAATCTCTACATCTCCAAGGTGCAAACATCTGATGTTGGCAGCTATATATGCCTGGTAAAAAACACAGTGACAAATGCCAGAGTTTTGAGTCCTCCTACACCTCTGACACTGAGAAACGATGGTAAGAAAGGCATTATTTCTGGGTACCACACAGAAGAAAAAATACTAAGCCAAAAATACTCTAGTTAATTTAAGAACCGTGATTTTATTGTTTTTCAATATATGCATGCATTTTCTGCAGCAATCAGCAAAGGAAAGATGGTCAAGGAGAGTTTCTTTTAAAACATCTAATAGTTGTGAGAATATTTAGATCTCCGAAGGCTGAGGTGCAATCTGACACCTCCTGATGTGTTTTGTTTAGAACAGTTACTCCTTCTTGCTATTCTGGTGCTCTGTCAGTGACAGAAAGAAGCAAATCTCCTTTCTCAGTGATGTCTGTTTCTTTAGGGCCCAGTTCAGTTGCCTCAATGCAAGTGGCCACTGCCACACTGAGACACCCTCAGGCATCTGAGACACCCTCAGGCATCTGAGACACCCTCAGGGGGCTGGCAAATATCACATAGGGCATACGGACCAGCAGCAGGGTGCCAGGAGATATACATTCGTGCATCTCAGATGACACGAGGCACACATGGTGAGACAACTGAACAGACGTCGTATTGCTTAAAACTTTACCTGTTGCTGTACTAAAGACCTGTTACACTTCCAGGCTCCAGTTCAAAGCGCTGATTAAGTACCACCAAGAACACTACAATAGCTTTGATTACAATGATAGTTAGTTACCCAGGTAGTTTTGAATTTCATCAAGGCATATAACTGCAGTATTTTTTCTGTAAATAAGTACCTAAACCCTGTTATAAAAAAGTGGCTTAAGATTTTTTCCCCAAAATCAAGAGAAAACACCTTTAAACAATATTTCATATGGAGCAATACGACATTTCAATATAAATGATATGTAACTCTGATTCTATCGGAATGTCTGCCTACAGAGGCAACTGTGTTATTTGCTCTTTTGCAGGAAAAAGATTCATATTTATTACATTATAATTGCTTTTTTGTTTTGTTTTCTGTCAAAATAATGTTATTTTTTAGAATAATAATTAATGATTCTATAAGTGCCTATATTTTCCTTTTTTCCAAGATGTTCCACATTTAATGATGCTTTCTAGTTCTTCAGAAATACATTTCAGCAATTCAGCATATGTGAATCCATACTTACATAAATAAGAGAAAGAGAGAGAGAAAAAGAGACTCAGGGTTTTATCTTGCTTATAGCTTTTTCTAGAACTGAGACTAGTCCTGTGCTGTAGAAGCATTACAAAAGCTCGACTTTTAAACACAGATGACTTAGTTTAACAGTAAGTAGAAATTATGTCCACAGATTAGAATGGAATTAAGTTAATCTTTATTCATCGTAACGAGTTGAAATTTCTGTCTGCACAGCATGCAGCCTCTGCAGCAAAAAGCTGCATGTTTTTCTGTATCATTCCCTATTTTCTTTTGCTGGTTTAGTACCTATGCTAATTATTGAGTTTCAGGTGTTTAGTTTTACTGAATTAACATAGCAGACCCAATCTTTTTAATATCAAACTTTGAAAATTAGAAAACCCAAACATTGACTGTCTTTTTAATCAGTTTGAACTCTGACCAAAAAAATAGCATTTTATTGTCATATTTATTAGTCATATCTTGCTCTATTGTTTCTTTATGACATTTCTTCATGTTTTTATTGCATTCCACTATTGTGCAGAAATTCAGCAGATTAATTATCCATAGCGTACTAACAGTACATAGGCACGCAGTACAGTATAAGAAATTGAGAGACTAAATAAGGATAAATGCAGCAGTCTACATCACTGAGCTAAGAAACAAAATCTGAGAAGGAAAACTGCACAGATTTTCTTAAATGTCAAGTTGGTAGTATATACCAGCCTCAAGCAAATTTGTGTTTCACAGCTGGCTGTCATACAACTGTAATAATCCAACCTTCTGAACTGTGCTGGAGTACTGGGGAGGCATTTGCACATAGATGAACTGCTCCTCAACAATCTCCCGATTCATTTTTTCACACGCGTGAATTTCTACCAGGCTTCCATGCCTTAATTTTTATCTGTTGAGATTTCTGAAAAGCCCCTTTATTGTAATAGACTTCTTTAGTATTTCTTAGTAAATTGCTTGGTTTCCTGTATGACTGAGCCAGTTTCTCAGTGAAGAGACCCAGACTTTCTACCTAACCTTGCAGTCTCCCTAAACCTACCTTGAAAAAATATTCAGGAAAATTCTGGTTGCAAAATCGTATTTATTATTTAAGACATTTGTCTTGGTCTACCTCCTCCACAGAATGCAGTAATATGGGCCTTTAAGAAACTATCTGGGATCGCAATTAAAATATTCCATTAATGGTACAGTACTTTTTCTTTTTGATATAAATTACTTTAGGTTATATTGCCTTGTCTATTGACAAATATTAAAGGGCGATGACAGAATTTTAAAAATATATATACATTATACTCCAAAATATGGGATAATATAGCTGCTGAAAAGAGGTGATCATTAGAGTCAAAGAAATTTAGAGTAATTTGTGGAGAAACAGCTGAGGATGGATACTAATAAGGAAGTGAGAAATTAAGAATGGCATTAAAACAAATATCGAAGTACCTGAAAATGTACTTGATGCTATGTTGTTGAGTTCTGTTATATGATTTTGAATATGGCTTTTTAAGCTTTTTGATTATAAAATAAATTGAATCACTTTCAACTTTTCAAATAGTCACTTAAGTTTAAAAATCATACAGCTTTCTGAGTTCTAATAGTTGGCATCACAACTGACATTATCCTGCTCAGTCAGCACATTTGTCAAACCACAGGAAGAGCTTATGGTTTTAAACAGCTTTTATAAATGGCACTATATAAATAAAACAATTTATATAGTCAGTATTCTCTGGACATATGTATCATTAACTCAAAAATATTCTACTTGATATATTTATCATCATTCTCAGATTTTGATGTATAAACCGTACCTGTACCCAGGGGACTGGACAGCTTGTGATGAAAAACACTCCTATGACAACATTGGTCTCTATTTATCTATGAGGAAGAAACAGAATAATATTAAGGCTTTTTGTCAAACTCTGCAAGAATGTAGCAACTTCCTGGGCTTTTATTAATCTTTTATTTCTTTCATGATGTGTCTCAAAGGGGAACTTAGCTCCTTGATATGAAGCAAATTAAATAAAAACATCAAGAAATCCTTCAATGGATTCTGAATAAAATGAATACCTCATTTGTTCAGATGTCCTTGACAATCAGTCATTTCATACAATTCAATTTCACTTCAAGCTGGGTTATAAAAACACTCTAAAATTCTATCTGAGGAGATAAAAAAGTTTTAGCAGGAAAAAAAATTATGCATCATTTCATTAACTGCCTATATAATGCATTGGAAACTTTGAGGAATTATTTAATAACTGTTTACAAATAATAAACAAGGTTGTTAAAATGGATCTTTGCAGGCTTGGATGCTGATTGGGAGCAGTAAATTATCTTGACTAATAAAAAAACCAGAAAGCCTCTTCAAATTTAGGAAATAGAAACCTAGGGAGTATGAAATATTTGATGGTTGATAACATAAGGCAGTTATTTCAAGTTCACACATTTTCATTCCAGTTTTTCTTCCTTTTTTATCTTTTTTATTTCTCTTGAAAAGATGTTAACTTTAACATTATTACTGTACTGGAGAGAATTACGTAATTCTTCATTTTATCTCTGTGTAGATACTGTCTAGTGGCTTTGCTACAGTGAAATTTCCAGAAAAAAAAAGAGAACCTGTACAATTTCAGACATCAGAGGATACTTTCTACTGTGTTCCATTAGAGCAAATTAGTTTATACCTCAACAGAAGTCGGTGTATCTCACCAGACATATTCTCATGTAACTGAATGCAGACCTTGACCTTCAAATTTTTTTTCCGTGTCATCATAGTTTTGTGAACTGAATCCTGTCTGTCCTAATTCTATTGTTTAATTCTATGTGATTAATAGTCTCACATAATGATAGAACATATAGTTATCAAGGTATTAAGGATTTTCATTTCTACTTTTCTATGATGGAATCTGTTCTGCATGTGCTGATTCAGGTTGAACTCTGGGATGTATTGTTTGAACATCACTGGGTTATCTAAAGATCTCTTTCCCAACATTAAGAAAAGTTTAGAAGAAGTCATAATAATTTTCCCAATGGTGGAAATTAAGCAATAAAAAGGGCCAGTATAAGATAGTAAGGTAATAAATAATAGATAAAGACAGACCAAAATCAACAGTTTTGCAGACATAGATTATTTCCATCCCTGAAGAATGCTGATAGTTGTTAATTAACTGATATTTAGCATTAAAAAGATTTGCTTAAAGATTAACCCTACTATTTATGATCTGTCAGTTTTCCCCTTCAGAAATGGACAGATTTTTTTTGTCCTACTTGCATTACTAGTTTTGTCTTCTAAGGTGTTTATTCATATGGAGCTGAATTCTAGAAGACAAAAAGCATACCTGGATTGTAATGGGAGTTGAAAATACCTATCCAGCTGTGACTTAATTCTGCCAGGTTTTCTGGAGTTTCCAACTTTGTAGGCTGCCTCTTTTGTGTGGGTTATATTGCAAGATCATTAACTTACATTTTTAAGCGTCCAGTCACATCTCATATTTGAATTGTGCAAGTCCATAAAAACTATGCAAGACTGGGTGGAAACTGTGGGAAATCCTCCTAATGCTCTAGGACAGAACTCAAACCTGAAATACTCCTACTTTCATTTTTTTCAAGCAAAGCCAAACTGTCTGGGCAAAATCAAGTTTGATCTCTAGCACTATACAAAGATCGATAGCACTGACAGAGACATTAGAGTACGCAAGGTCTGCTCTAGGGTAAGGCTAATAAAATGTCAATGTCCCTGGACCACCGTTACTCCTGTAGTAAACATGTTGTTTCTCCCCTGAAATTGTAGTGATGTATTTTAATTATGGGTCATTATGAAACTGAAAATAAGAGACTTGCCACAATCTCTGCTTTTCTCTAACAAAAATACATCCTTCATGGGTTACAGGTATTTTGAAGAAACGCTTTTTGTCTGTTTCGTTCTGGCTCTTGTGCCTAGATCCCACTGCTACATTGACAAAAATAATAGGATGAAAGTCAGGATTAAAGAAAACTAGTATAATCTTGTTTTAATTAAAAAATAAATCAAGGACATATATATAATAAGGGGGGGGGGGGCTGGTTTTGCTTTTTTTTTCCCCAAAAATAGTAGTTTTTCTCTCCATTTAGAAAATCTGTTACAGTCAGCACCAGTGGTCCTTCCACCTAAAATTCTCAGTTAACATCTATAAGTAGGCAGGAAGTTTTATGGAGGGCTCCTATACAATAAGCCTTTACAGAGTGTTTTATAGTGATTGTAGCATGGCTCAAGTGAACTATCAAACAGCATACGAAAGTTCAAAGACAGTATTTGTAAAAGATTTAGCCTAAAAAAAAAGTATAGAGAAAACATCCTGGGATGGTCTTTTAACAATATAAAAGGGTTGAACCCAGGGGAATATTTCAGGAGGAAAACTGGGAAAGGTTTGGAAAAGATTAGGTTCCAGCATTCAATGTAGAACAAGAACTCTTACACTGTGAAACTGTTTGCTTTGAGTTTAGTTTACTTTGAGCTCTGTTAAGATAACCTCTTTCAAGGAGTTTTAATTGCTAAGTTTTCCTACTCGTTTATAGAAACACTATCTGCTGGAAATGAAGTTGTTGCTTTTTTTAATTAGCTAAAGCAATTTAAGATTCTAGACATGTATCATCTTGCACATCTTTTGCACTCATGTTTTCTTGTTTTGCTTCTCCTCCTGATGATTTATGAAGCTAATACACAAAGGAAAGGGTTAACTGATCCATACAGAGAGTATACAAAGCATAAAATAAATTAACTGGAGAAAAAAATGTTCCCCTAAATTCAACTCAGGATTAGGAATGCTGTTGCATCAAACTGTAGCTATTAAGATTTCAGCTGGAAGTATGTTGGTAATATTTTAATTAATGGTGGTTAAATTAAAATTTGTGCAAATTGATAATGAAAATAGCATTTATAGCTGTGAATGGTTTCAAATTATAAAGAATGGTCATACCTAATGTTATGTATCTTACTGTCTCAGGATCTCAGATACAAATTCACAAGTGACTGCTTGCTTTGCAATCATGGAGTATGGCATAATATTCAAATAAGAATGATTTGTCAGTTTGGTGTTCTTGTCAACATACAAAGTGAAAAAAATTGATTGTGAACAGTGGGATTTTTGCTTGAGGTTAGGACTGCAGTAAGTTTATAACAGGGATGATTTGTTGCTGCTGGGTCTAAAACAGCTATTTAAATAGCTGTTGCTAATGGACGAGAAATGTTAGTGTTAGTTTGATCTTTCTTATTGAGGAAATAATAGGTACTTGTACTTGCATGGTTATATGAGGAGTCTCAACTGAAAAACATTTTCATTTAGGAAGCTCTTTCCAGTTAATTAGATAACAATGAATATTACAGCAGAACTACTTTGTGAAAAGTTCCTGTCTGGACACTGCAACAATTTTGACACTTTTGGTACCTTACTGGAAAGGGAATATTTTGTTTTCATCCTGTAAAAGAACAGTGCAGATTGCAAGAAAAATGGAACTTAAGGTCATATTTGAAGTACAAACAATTATGCCATTTACTGTAGGAGAAATGAGGTTCTTTGAGAACCATGAACATGCCATCAGGAAAATAATTAGAAACCCTGTGAAAATTAGATCCTCCTCCTAATCATTTAGATTAAATAATATTTTCCATGTTTCTGAATAGCTTTTGTGAGCCTGACCTGGCTGAACAGAAGGCAATTGGAAAGGAGGAACAATAAACATTGGCCAGCAATGACTAAAAGGAATCTGCCACAGATTTCTTGTGCCAAGTTCAGCACAATCTCCTCCCCAGTAAAAACAAAATGGAACAAAAAAAAAAAAAGTTGGGTTTTTTTTTGGCTTTTTGTTGACTCATATTCTTGGGCCTCTCAAGCAAGATGGTGTGTTGTCTAGTGTAGTGGAGTCCTGATTTTTCTTAATGTGTGTGGCTGCTCAGAAAAATTATCTATACACATAGTCAGTGAAAATGTTGTTATCATGTTTCCTTACTACTATATATGCACAAATCTTCGTACTGGAATGTTGTATACAAGCCATTCAGATGCCCTCACTCGTCTCTGAATGTCCAAAGGGTGAAGTTTGGTTTCATCCAATGCCAGATGTGCTGGGTTTAACAGAAGAGCTTAGATGCTAAATTACATATATGTGAGAAATTTGATGGATTGAAGTCTAGGTTATGACTCAGTAAAGACTTCTCTACATAGAGAGAGCCAGCAGTCTTGGTCATAGTTACTGCTTGGTATTTTCAAACACAGGTAAACAGAGATCTCTGCAGCCCAAACTGTAGACTAGAAATTTTGGCGCTTCATTTGAAGAACTAGAGAAAATACCACTGCTCCCCTCATTGCTTATTCTGAGCTTATCTCATTGCTTTTGTGTCCTTAGAGTTTGTCCCCAGTTCCCTTTACTTCAGTCATAACACACCCACTTACAATTGAAAATGAAGTGCTTTTAGTTGTATTCGCTGTTTAAGAGAGGTACGAAGCTCTTGTGTATGTATGACGTACATACACGATATTTATTAGTTATAAATAACTAATTTTAAAAATATTTCAATATAGGAATACTATTTCTAGAACAAATTTTCTAGACAGGGTTCAGTGAATAATGCTGGATAATTGAAATGGAGTATAACATAAAGATGGATTTAAAGTGGGAAGAGGAAAGTTTTGGTTAAGTTTTAGTTAAACAATTTGTTTTGGTTTAATATGATCTCCTTCTACATTTATACCTTCATAATTAGAAATATATGAACATCTTATTCCCTAGTTATAAACTAAAGAAGTTTGTTCCCTTCTTGTGCTGTATTCATTAAGATACTTTTTCCCAGAAACTGAATTACTAAATTTTCTTTGATATTAGGATAGATTCTAGTAAAGACTTCTTTCCATACAGTGATATGTGATAGGATTTGCTTTCTGAGTAACATATGAAAACATTTTTGGTACTTTAGTGTTCAGTGCATTGCAGAATCCAATTTCACATGAGCATTTTTAGGGCTTCTCAAAGGATAAATTTATAGCTTAAAACTTGGCTAAGAGATCTCTAAGTGGAAGGAATATTGTGGACAGTTATAAAAAAAACATTCCCACAGTAAATTTTTAGAGACTTACAGCAGGCGCTGGTCCTTCCATTTAGAATAAGATTAATGGCAAGTGAGTCAATAAATTCTTTCTAATGCACTGAAAATTTCTGCTGTGGCCAGGATGTAATGGTGAGCACCATCATTATATTTGAATTAATTTGGTTTGTGCTGTGAATTTACTGTCATTGTAAATGTGTGTATTCAGGGCTCTCTCTTCCAAATAAATATCTGGGGACATTTAATGGTGCAGGTCTTCAGGGAAAATGCTAAATATTCATTTGTCACAAAAAGACCCACATGATAGACAACCACATCACAGATGGCATCACAGATTATTGATAGGAGAAGAAATTATATATGAACAGGAGTGTTTTGCAGTCAAATTTTTCTTAGGTTTGGATACATATTCACACAACAGATCTTAATTACAATGTGGTAGGATATTCAATTTGTGATCTATAAAATTATTAGAAAATTCTTATGCAACAGGACAAGTTCATCACTCCTCAGGACATTTCCCAAAAATTGAGAGGAACATCCGAACCAATAAGAATCACCCATAATTTTGTGATTAGAGCACTATCCAGCCTGTAAGAGAAATGGATTAACATTCCTACACCATCTGATTAAGATCAGGGACTTCACCCAGAGCCCTCAGGCAAACACTCTGAATCACTGAACTATGGGGGTTGTATCTTTTGCTAATAAAATAACGGCAAGCTTAAAGCTGTGCCTAATCTTTCTCCTGAGTATAGGAAATCTTTGGCTTTTATTTTCTCTCTAGCACTCTGAGCATGTTTAGTCAGGAATCTTATATTCTTTTCTAGCTACTGTCTTAAAAGTTATCAGCCACTTATTCAAATATTCCCTGTAACCTGTTCCATTCAAAATTGGTTTCTGAAGTAAGTTAAAGACCTATTACTTAAACAGTTTGAAACAAATCCAAATCATATTAGCTGAAAGGGTTTAAGGAGCCATCATGGAAGCTTATGTTCTGGGAGATTCAAGAGGGTAGTTAATATCTGGAAGACTAATGGAACAGAAGCATTAGCCTCTACACAGCTGGAGTAAGATGATATGTCATGATTTGTCAGCAGTTTGATTTTTTTTTTTTCCCCATGAAGGCAAAAAGTCTTTTTGTGTGGATACAGTCATAGACTCACAATTTTTCTACACTATTCATTTGAGGTTGTAAAAATCATGGAGTGGTAGGCTAAATGAAGAGGTAGAGCAGTCATTTCCAAAGTGATACTACTGACTGATATCTTGTCTGTAGCTCTTTCAGTTCTGCTTAGCTGAAAGGACTGACAATCAGAAGCTGATTTTGCTACTGTATTCCATTCTCCATTTCCATTAAATGGCCCACAGGGGATAACATAAACAGTTTTAGCTGTAGCAATATCTGTAAATGTTTGAAATTCTATTATTATATATACTCCTGTGGTATGTGAGCACCTCACAATCAGTGTTTATCACATTATTGTGATTTAGTGAATTGTGTCATCTCCATTTTTTGATGGAAAACTAAAATGCAGACAACAGTGTAGCTAAGGGTTCATAGGACACTTTAGGTAGCGGAGATTTGAACTCAAGTCACATATTTGCAGCCAAGTCAGAGGAACAACTTGTTAAATGAAACCACTTATTAAAATTAAACCTGATTTTATGAAGATTTTTCCTTACCTGAGCTGGAGAATATGTAATAATTGCTCTGTGATAATTGGATTGTTGTAAAAACATATCGGAAGGAGGGAACAGGGAAATCATCTCCTATAAATATTGAGCTCCATTTCTGTCTGTGTGACTAACAAGCCATTAATTCTAACAAGGTCAAGCTGTGCTTAGTCCTGGGATAGGTTTAGTCATTTGAATCAGTGCCTTTTTTGGTAATCAGAGATAAAACAGAAGGGTTATTAGTTTTTCATCTCAGTTCAACTTCACCCAGCCAGGGAAGACCCTGGCTGGACAGAAATGTGGAGAGCTCTCCTTCTCATACACACTGAAAGAGCAGAGACCCAGAAACTGGGAAAGGTAAGGTGGGATGACTTGTTTCAGAATAAAGCCCAGGGGTAAGATTTATTCAAACAAACAGGAAAGTTTGTCTTTTAACCCCTTTTTTAATGCCAGACTACGTTTCAAGATCTGGTAAGTCAGATTTGTTTTGAAGCGGTGTGTTTCATACTAGTCACAAATTCAGCACTTTCATACCCAGATCTGAAGTCAGCTGAAAGACACAGCTTGTGATATAGGGAGTGTAGTAAACTAATTAGCTGAAGGAAGACTGAATCATGGGGGTCATCTCTGGGAAGGTAAAAGATTGACCAAAAGGAGGTGTTTTCATGGGAAGGCAGAGCATGGGAGCATTGAGAATGGCTCCCTGTTCCTCTATAGCGCTCAGACTATGTGCACTCTGTGATTTGTTAGCCGCTTGAAAATCGTATATTATGTTTTTATTCTCTGTTGATAAATTTTATTTATTGTTATATTTCATGTTTGATAACTGGAAATAAAAAATGACTGGGAGAATTTTTTATGGCCTTAACCAAACCTCTGAAAGAGAGTCATGTATATAAGTCTGAGAGAGATTGATTCTAATGCACATAACTCAAGGCCTCCATATTTCTTAAAAGTTCAGGTTCCTTTTAACACCTAATACAAATGAACACAAATCTTGATGAAAATGCAGATGGTCATTGGTTTATCATTACTGACTCATAGTGACCAAAACAGAAACTGGGAAAGATAAAGAGCCTGGAGGTACAACAGCCATAGCAAAGCAATTATAGTGTAACATGGGAAGATAAGGCTTTGATAATTCCCTTGCTGTCTATGCAACTGTAATGGCCTCTTTGGTCTCGAAGACTGTAAACAATAAGGATGAAAAATATCCCTTTGCAATAATAGACTTTTGTTTCCTAATTTTCATAGGGACACCAAGCAATTGCTCAGTAATTTTTCTACATTTTTCTGCCAGTTGCTGCAGGCATGCCTCTTGCTAGTGTAACAATAACCCAGAAGAACAGGACATGGTACAAAGCATTAGTAGGTCAGCGTTTCATTAGGAATACGAAATGACAGCATGACTCGCAAAGAGCATTCTTGTGCAGATTGCACCTACTAAAGGGAGTTAATGTAAGTTAAAAACATAAGACCTGAAAGATAATATTGTCCCTCAGATGTGTTCATAACTACTGTATTATTTTAAAGGCAAGAATAATTTAATCTTATTTTAAGTTGCATTTTTTCAGCGCTAAAAAAGGCAAATGTTTAATAGTACGTGACTATTCAACACTGATTTTCAGGAACAAAGTCTTACACAAAAGCAAAAAAAAACCCAAACCTTTTTTAAAGTCATTGAATCACAAGACCTGTCAGCAAGTATGCACAGTCAACAGAAGCCAGAGATTTAAAAGGAAAACCTCAGGAACATAGGCTGCATCATAAAACTTAAATGAACTATTTTCAGTAGTGTTCACTACAAGGGAACCTGGGGAGGATCCCCTGTCGAGACTGAAGTTCTCGTAACTGACATTTCAATACAAGAAATTTTAGAAGAAATATTGGCATTACAAACACTAACAAATCCCCAAGGCCAAACTCATATACAGAAGGAAGCAGGGTGTACCATTTTCCTTTACTGGGCCTCAGGCCTAGACGGAGTGCAGGTAGATGTAGTGCTTAGGGACATGATTTAGTTGTGGACTTGGCAGCACTAGGTTAATGGTTGGACTTGGTGATCTTAAAGGTCTTTTCCAACCTAAATGATTCTATGATTCTATGAAAAGGTGCTTTTTTTTAAAAAAGGGACTCCTAGGAACATCTGAGGAACTACAGACCAGTAAGTCTGGCTTCTGTGTCAAGTGTTTTGATAGAAAATACATAGAAAAGTACAATTAGTAGAATTGTATTTATCACATTACCATATAGTAATCTTACCATACAGACATATACCATGAACACAGCTTTTAAAGAGGGAAGTCATGCTTCAATCCGCATACAACCTTCCTGAAGAGTCTGAGAGAATATGAATAGGAATGGTCAAGGTAACACCGTGTACTTTCATTTCAAATAGCTCTTGACAGGGTCACTCATCATAGGCTGTCAAAGAAATGAAATTCTCAAAGGGGTTGAAGGACAGCCCCATTTTGGATTAACAACAGATAAAAAAATTCCACCTTTTGTAGGAGTATCTGATCAGTTTGGAGGACTGAGAGATTGTCAGCGAAGGCACAGAATACTTTTCTGGGACTTCACCGTTCAACACATAAACCATCTGGAAAGGAAATGAACACGGAGGTAGAAAAGCCTGTTGATATAAAATTGTTAAGGATTGTTAAAATTAAACCTTACTGTGAAGAGCTGCAAAAGGATACTGTGATAACAGAGTGGATAGGTGATAAATAATGTCACCCAGTACAAATTTACATAGTACCTAAAAATATAATACCTATATTAGATATTATCAGTAAAGAGATTAGGGTGCCATTGTGGATGAACATCAGCTCAAGTGCAAAAAGGCAAATGGAACTGAATTGTGAGGAAAGCAATAAGGAACAAACAAAACAAAACAAAAAAAAACACAAGCAAAAAGAACTGTGATAGAAAGATCTACAGCTTCAATATTGCTATGCAGTTCTCATCTTCCCATCTCAAAATGATAGAATGGAATTTGAAACTCTGCAACATGGGCACTAGGAATGATAGCAAGTTTATTAAAGATTCACTGTAAGGAAGGATTAATAGTCTGGGATTTTTCAGTCTGTAAAGGACAGCTGAAAGGAGATATGACAGATATCTTATAACGTCATGAATGGCTCAACTGAGGTGAACCAGAAACTGGTATTCATAATCACAAAAAAAATCCAGAAAACAGTAAAAGAAGTCACAAGGAGTGTAATTAAATTATGAAATTTATTGACATAGTACAAGCCAGTGGGAATATATTTTTTATGACAGATTAGACTAGGAATGACTTCAGTCTAGGCTAGGGGAAATTTTAATTGACTAAAATTTGATTGATGCCCTGACTTTATTTTAGTACCCAGGACACAAAGGTTAATATCCCTTTTTCTACAAAAAAAATACCTTTTAAGCTTTAATGACAGAACTGGTTCAAAATTTGCCTTTTCATACAAGGGGCAGCATTTCTCCACAAGTTCATAAAACAATGTCAAAACATTGATTTAGTCATGTTTTTGAGGAAAAATGGGTCATTATTGCTAGTACATTGTAATACTTGCATGATTATGTTTTTTAAAAAGAAATCTACTGCTACTTATAAAGCCACATTATTTATGGAATTACACTGTTTGAATTAAAAGCATTCTGTGCTTTCTACTTCTGATATTTGATTCACATATCGGACACATTTAGATTTTCTAACTAAACTTAAGCCCCTAAACATGTGTTTAAATGCATATGTGTTTAGACTTCCTCCCAGAACCAAACTGCAGGAGCCTGTGGGACAACAGGAGGAAGAGAGCACAGCCCCACTGGAAACTCCTGAGTCCGATGAGGAACATTTGAAGGGCATTTCAGCCTTATATATTATTTTTTGCTCTAATGGGTTGTGGGTTGTTTTTCTGTCTGTCTCTGCCAGCTAGCCTTCTCTCAGCTGCAAATCTCATATTCCCCTACTTCCATGTTCCTCCTTATGCTCCTTTCTTTTTCTTGCATAAGATATCCCTTCTTTTTTGTCCTCTCTTGTTCCTGTTTACTTGCTCTAGAATTCATTGGAGACTCTTGACTGATTTTTATAGGTTTAAACTAGACTTGTCTTTTTGCTACTGTGTCCACAAGTCAGATTTTATTCAGTTTTCCTCATCTAAAAATCTGAACAATTCTTACTTTGTTTAATATAGCTTTTAGTTCCTGAGTATCGCTTACCCCAGTAACTCATTTTCTGTCCAACCGAACACAGCTGTTAGAGTCATATTCTTCTCCTGCCATTCTGATTATGACATTTCCTCTGTCGCATCAAATACAAACCTCTCACCTTGCCTTATAAAATCTTTCTCCCTTCCCTGCTCATTTCTCATTTCCTAAGCTCTTGTGATTCTCCAAAGCTGTCAGTCACTCCTCGGCAAATTCCAGATAACTCTATTGATTTCAGTGTTTCTATTTTTCACATTCCTGAATGTTTTTCTAGTTGTATCTTACAGTACTAAGCGTGTTGTCCTGATAAAATTAATCGTGTCCCAAATTAAAAGGGTCACTGAAAATGAAATAACTGAACTTTGTATGCATCTGCATATCTCTGTATCTGCGTACACAAATGCTCTTACATAATTTGAGGTTTTTTTTGCTCAGCTTAGAAGGTCCTCAGTTGAACACAACATGATATGTTGACTTATTTGTCATAATGGTCACTGCATTGGTAAACAAAACTTTGGTCTATGAAAATTCTCACCCTTCTAAAATTGATTGACTGCTTTAATCTTTCAAAATGTAAACATTAACCCATGGTTGAGAAACAAATCCTTTTTCTAAGCTCTCCATTGTGCTGCTGGTAACCCTGAAGAGCATTTTAGAATATGTAGTGGACCTGGGCAGAGCATATCAGACCAAACAAGACTATCTATCTCCATCAATTACTAGCTTTACTGCTGGGCAGGTTCAAATAGCAAGGTACAGGATTTTTCTGTTATAATCTCAACAAATGGAAAACTGATGATGTTTCATATTTTAAACATTCCTTATTTTCCAGGTGTGATGGGGGAATATGAACCAAAAATTGAAGTCCATTTTCCTTACACAGTTACAGCTGCAAGGGGAAGTACTGTTAAGATGGAGTGTTTTGCACTTGGCAAGTAAGTACAGATTCTTTCATAATTAGACATCATTGTTTATTAAGATGTGACATGCCTAATTTGTGGTTTCATTATATTGCTGGATTTCATTTTCACAGACAGTCCTTACTGCACACTCAAAATAACCAATTGACTAAGTGGCCAATTATGAACTCCCTACCCAGCTATTTCTGTGGACAGTAATTCATTCAAGTTAAAAGACTCTCTATCAAAATGAAAAGTAATGTTCTTGTAAACAAAAAAAGGAAAGTTTTTTATTGAAAATCTTACCAGACTCACCCATTTATTCACTGTGATACTATAAATCAGTAAATTAGTTTATTCTGCCAAAATATCATAGTTAGAGAATAAACAAGATTAGTAGCTTCCCCCCCCCCCCCCCCCCCCAAAAGCATACTTTATATATGAAGCTAAGAGCACAATGTTTTAAACGTATCCTAACACACTTTTTGGCAGTGCCAATTCTCTAGTTTCTACCTGACCTAATAGCACTACTAGAGAACAGGTGTTTAGTATTCACATCAAGGGGGTTTTTATATGTTTATTGATAAATGACTTTAGGGAGAGAAAGGCTTTAGAAATACCTCTTTGCTATTTCATACAAATTAAAAAAGAAGTGAAATTACTTCTATACACTATTCAGATTACAGAATATAAGATGAAATTGATAACGTTTCAATTTTGTTGTGGCAGTTACTGTTATTATTGTTGCCAAGAATAAAGGTGGCAAGGGTAGTATACAGTCAGGCAGAACTAAGAAGCAATTCTAGTGATTCAAAAAAAATTGTTCTTTCTTCTGTACATGTATGTAGCCAAAACCAGGTGTTCCATCAGTGATTTCTTGCTAGAGACATATAAACAAATATAAAGGGTAGGGTTTTTTTCAAAAAACTCCTATCAAATTTGGGGGCGGGGGGGTGTGAGGTGTTGAAAGAAATCTCACTGTATTGAATTCAGTTCCTTTTTATAGTGGTGCTCCTTCTGGACATCTCGTTGTGTGTGTTTCCACCCCACCCCACCACCCCCCCCCCCCCTCCCCCCCGAAGTCATGCTGCTCAATATCATGTCTCCTGCTTGGTTTTCTAGTTCATAGCTTATCAAGGCACATACAGGTTCCTTACAGCCTGGCTTTGATTAAGAAATAGTGGAAGGATTTGTCTTTGTAACTCCTGTGGAGGAACTTCACAAATCAATTAGTCTGAAGCATACCGTATCTTCCATACCAATTCTTCTTACTTATTTACTTAAGTAGAAACAAAACGTAAGAAGCAAGGAATTTTAAGACAATAGTCTTTTTTCCTGAGGATCACCACTCCAGCTTGCTCGGCAGGTCTGGTTTTCAAGAGCAACCTTTCAAAGCCTGTCTCTACTACCTGAAAGGGCTTTTAAAATGTTTTTATGGTAATTTTGACCTTCATGTGTCACTGGATTTTTTTGTTCAGATTTTTCTCTTAACAGTTCCTATTTACTAGATGGATGAGATATGTCTTAAACTTGCTTCCCTCCTTGCCTGTTTTTCCTGTTTGACCAACGTCCAGATACTCTCAGTGAGCAGGTCAGCAGAAAGTATTCGTAAATAATTACAGAGAAATCTTGACAAAATATTTTAATTATACCTATTTAGGCCCAGTGAAGTTGAAGGAGAGACAGGACATAGCTAAACCAGTCCAAACAATACGTGGGAGACCATAGCCCATATACAGGGAGCCATTAGACAGCGACAGCAGCTTTTGCAAATTCATTTCCAGCATAAATATAAGCAGTAGTTTAGAAAGCAAACGTGAGGGAAGAACTTCTGTAGGGTAAAACACAAGTCTTATGTTTTATACAGTAAAGATAAGGAAAGAGGTACATGAGAGAGGATAGAAAAGCAATAAATGGAGAGATTCTGAAATGCTGAAATATATGAAGAAAAGAGCTGTTCTGCAGAGGCTAGTGGCTCCAGGCTCTCTCCTGTCAGCAACACTAACTGATTTTCTGCCAGGTCAATAGTGGGCAACAAGGCCCTTTTAGACACTTGGCTATGGCTGAAGCAGTGACCAGTATCTTAGCTTCCATTTTCTTCATTTTGCTGGAATTAAATTGCAGTTGCTGACAGATTACAAGTCAACTGTCACTTTCCGGTGAAGAGGAGGTATGTCCATGTTGTCCTTCACAACCATCACTGACAGGCAAGAAATGCAGCTACTGATACCTTCCATCATCAGCACCCTAAGGTTTAGTAAATCCTCTCAAAAAGAGGCAGTCGCTGCTCAAACAGCCACATAAGGAAGGTGAAGATTGACAGGAAAGGTTTCAATTAGCTTATTTCCACATTCATATTTGGTGTTAACCTTTAATAAACAAAAAAACAAAAAACACCTGAACCATCAAGGAATTTAAGGTTATCTAATAAGTTAACCCCATTAGCTGCTGTTGTAATGGGCAGCTATTTTTACCATGCACATTCCTTATCTTCTTTTTGCAGCCATTAATGCACAATCAAATCAGCTAGTTGAAATTGCTTTCAACCTGATATGGTAATAATTACATGAATGACATTTCAGGCCTTGTTTGAAACCTGGAGGCTGAGGTGGGAGTTAGAAATGCATCAGATTTCCTATTCATTTTCATTGTTTTCATTTTTTGTCCCCTTCTTTTATTCCTGATATCTTATAAGGATCTTTTCTTGTTACACTGCCATGGGTCCCCATTACCAAACTGAATCACACCTAATTTGTTCCTTCTTTATTTAGCGTTTTGAGATTTGGCATTTTGAATTTTTTTTTTGTAAATAACATAGAATTTATTTGGTCTCAAAACCAATGTGCTGCTGTTTTTCTCATGCCTTAATTTAGCTGTCTGAAACACTCGCTCTTCTCTCTCCACTGTAATTGTGAGAATGACAGACATTCCAGCGAGATTTCCTGAAGTAGGCATTTGGCAAATATTCCAGAAAGAGTCTCGTCTTTAGTTACAGATTAATGATTTATTAGTAGTGTTTATTTAGAACTGCCAGTCACTATGGCTGTAGGAATTAAATAAATTGGAGCTGTGCAGCTTTTGTCTCCAAACTAAAATCAAATGTCTTCATTGCTTGACAGACAGAAATTCTGAGAAGGATTTTATTCTGACCCAAGCAATATGTAGCTGGTCCGATTATAAGTGAAAATATTACATTATTGATGCCATTTATAAATAGACTCTGTTGTTGCTAAAGAATTCAAAGTAATACAAGAGTGAAATACCTCAAAATGATGCTATTTGTATCAGATAATACTGCTTATAATGAGCATCAGTTATTGGCTAAGAAATCACTGCATATATCCATGATTTACTGCTGAGGTATAATGGAAGAAATGACAGACAGAGGAGTCAAATAAAATTTACTGTACTATATATCAGAGTGCATTTTGCAATTAGTGGTGTTTTGTGATTTGTGTTGGATATTTATGCTGGCCCACTTTTGTTGAAATGTTGGTTTTATAGCCATATTCACTGTCATATCCACACAACAACTTGTGTTTTGATTACATCTATGTTTCATATATGTCTGTATATATATAGCATACAGATATTTTCTGTCACCCATTTAATTATGTATTTTTTATTAGGAACACTTGAATTTTTGTTTGTTTCCTAACAAGACAGAGGATCATATTTTTTTAAAAAAGAATAATTAAAAAAAACCACTAGCACTAACAAAGTATTAACATCTATTTTTTGAACTTTTCATAGGAACAGAACTACATCTCTTTCATTTACATAATTGCTAGATCCTGATCAAGACTTACATCAAGCTTTACTAAAATAATAAAACAACAAAATAATAATTAAAAAAAAGAAAAAAATCACTTTTAAAACTTACTGAATGGAAGAATTCAAAACATCTACATAAAAAAAAAAAATCTAACCAGCAGTACGTTAATATTTGCTTTTGAGTAACACAATTTTCACTGCTTGCGTCTTCTGTTATTTAAATAGACACATTAATTTTTTGGTAAGACAAATAAATTAGATTATTGGTAATCAGGTGGTCGTTTGTAGTCCAGACGATCCTGATTTTCTAACAATTCCATCATTTCAATGTCAGAACTTAAGTATATTTTGTAAATCAGGAAGACAGACCATGATCTTGTTCTTTGGGTAGGTTCTGGTGAAGAAGCCATGATTTTCCCAGCTGACACTCTTGGACAGATCACGGCATTCTAGGCTTTTACTGCTCCAGAAATGCAATTTTTCAGGCATTGCCTTCTGTCACAGCAGGTTGCCATCTGCGTTTTTTCTCAACCATTACTGAGTTTGCTTCCAAGAACACCTGGAGGCAACTGGTTAATTCTTTCATTTCTTTTTTCATGTTCTTTTTTAGAAGGAAGAATTCTCATGTCTTCATTTAGCTCCCCATTAAAAAGATATGAAAGTAATTGTGCTGATAGGTAAAAGGACTTTAAGTTCTGTCCCCACCATGTGATATATTCATTAATGAAGCACTTCCAGTGACTACCATCCAAGCGTTCTTTAACACTTCCTGAATTTGGAGTATAATTATCTCATAAGTGATTTTAATACTATTATTTTAACATGGGACTTGAAAGCAGGCATAGATGGAAATATATGTTTTTTTTTAAAAGCCTCAAAATGAACAAGTTTTCATTGTTTGATCAATGATATAAGACTGGTTTGTTCAAGTTCGCATGAAAAGCTTTAAGTTACAACCCTCCTCAATGAGCACAGACCCTTGCCCTCAGAGGACAGCAAGAAAAAGGAAGTGTCAGAAATATGTCACCGTTTTTTTCCTTTTTTTTTTTCCTGTTTTTCTGGTGTATAACTCTAGGTTGACTTCTTTTTTCCCTTTCAAATAATTCTTTTACACCCACTCTTTCACACAGATTTTTTAATGTCAAATTGTGTATAATGTATACACCCTACCTGACCCTCACACTTCAGCCTTTTCCTCACTGCATTTTCAGTCGTGCATTGCACCCATACAGCAGCTTCTATTTTATTCTCCATATAAACATCATACTTCATTGGTTTTCTGGCTCCAGCCAGGAAAAAAAAAATACAGTTTGTAGTATGATAGTGCCAACAGCCAATTTTGAGTGAGTAATCATATTTTATTTCTCATTAGAACAAATTAGAGGATGTGGGTTATTGCCGTATTTGTAGGTTACCAAAGTTTTCAATCTTTGCTTTTAAAATAGAATCCCTGGGCCACATAGACTGCCAAAAGCATTGTTTTGCTAAAAAAAATTAAGTTTTATGCATCTTTTTTTTACTATGGTTATTTTTTAACCACATAGATCAGCACATAGAGATTTTAATCAAAAGAATCAATAGAGAACAGTGCTGACAGACAATTTTTCTTACAACTCATATGCTTGTTTTTCTGTGTTTTTGAAAGACTGTTTTATGCTTGTGTTATTTCTGTGTGATAGTAACATCTACACAGTATATCAATATTCTTTCTAAATGCTAGCTTACTTCACTCTAGTAATGTCAAGACTGTTTTTATTGTGAAATATTCTTAGTTAAAGATAAGAATAAAATAGGGATATTGACTTCCTTTTATTACTGAATTATGATGAGGCTGTTATGATAGAAGCATTGTTCATGCTGTTATATTTAATGTTGCTTTAATAATTCTATTGTAAACTTTGTTTTGAAGAGATTTATAGCTCAGTCATAAACATTCATCCCATTTGTAATGTGGTTTGCAAGAACTCAGCTGACAATCCATTTTTAAATCTTGCTTTCTAAAAGGAATAAAATTAAATAAAAAGAAGGCAAAGTTACATATATTTAAGTCACACAAGTGAATGAAATTTAGTGACTTGTAATCTAGGAAATGTTCTAAAACGTTCTCTTGAAACAATGAACTCTGAAACTTCTGACTAATAAACATGTCTTTTAAATAGTTTTAAATCTATGGAATATAGGATTTTATTTTATCTCCTTGACCTGATATTTTTTTTAACAGGCTTTTCTAATATTTTTTCAAACTTTTATTAAAAATGCTGTTATTTATTTTATGTCATTATCAATATTTTCATTGCAGACTATGTACATGTAGAGAAAGCTTACTGAAGATTTTTCAATATGCAGAAATAAAAGCAAAAAGTGTTTGGATGAATGAATAGGATATCTAAGCAAAGATCAGGGTGGCAATACAAAAACTTTTTATGATCCGGTGAAGGGCGTTTGACTGTAACTGTAGAGAATTGCATGAAGTATTTGAAGAGTTATTTTTCCTGGTGTCACTCATCAAGACAATGACATAGGGTAATGGCTATAAAGAAGGCTTCTAGATATTGCAAATCTTTTGCAGGTGTAATAGACTTTGCAAGCCCATATATTAAAAAGATATTTCCGTGAGGTCTGGTCAGTGTTTGGCAAACAATGTAATGAGGAAGAGAGTAATTTCAGAAAAAAGGAAAGTTAAAGGCACCCAAGAAGTGCATCTTTGGTCAAAGGTTTTATAGTACCTGGTTCTTTTCTTTTCTTCTCTTCCTCTGAACTTTAGCTATATGTAATTTTTGCCAGGAACATAAAATTCACAAACAATAATCCTATAATGAGTCACACATCCAGGTTACACACTTCTCTGACTAACACATGCAGTTATCCATCTGGTCCCTCAACGTAGGTGAATAGTTTTCAGCATTGCACCATATTGTTTCTTAACTGCAAAGGACAAAACTTAACCCTCTCTGCTCTTCAGATTTGTAAAATATGGCTTTTCCTTTCTGTCCACCAGTTAAAAAACTATACCACAGGTCTTCCATATGTTTCTCCCTGACTTGTATCCTTTTGTTGGCTGATTTTGGCAAGTCCAGTATTACCTATTTTATACTGGTCCAGAATGTTTCAGAACTGGTATTCGTGTGTTGGCCATGGACAGCAAGATTCTTCTTGGCTTCAGACCTGGCAGGAGGCATCTCCTGCTATAAACTGTCAAGAGAAGCAGACAAGGCCTTCCCATAACCCGACCCCTTCCCACTAATCCAGCATCAAAAAAGTTTTCATGAGGATTTATATTCTGAGATCAAATGCTTTTCTGACATAAATCTCCTTACTACAAATTCATGAACCCACCTCTCGCTCCAGCCCTGGTATTACACTAGAGAGTAGCAAACCTAATGCACTGATCACAGTTTAAAACAAACTTAACCTCTGTTAACTGCACTATACTGCATCCCAGGGGCATTGAGATGAGTGAGGGGTCAAGGTGGCAAGCAGTAGCTGAGTATTATTGGACATAAACATGGGAATATAACATGAGTATAGAGTGATACTAACATCTGTGATATAAAACAGGCTTCACTGTTTTTAGGGCCAAGTATGACAGTTCTGTTGGATGCTTCTTTGGGATATGTCAGCAGATCTTTACAGTGTGGTGGCAGTCAAGAGACATAGCTCATGGAATGGCCATTCAGCCCCAGCAGCTGCTCCTTTCTAGGTATTGTCTTTTGGAAATGGTTAAGCTTCCTCATACTTTTCCATGAAGACAAAACAGTTCGTGCCTCTTCCCACAATAATGGTGACACACAGAAACACTTTTGGTATTACAGATAACCTGATTCTATACTAAGGACATTCAGAGCACATTCCACTGAATCCTGTGACAATAGCACGTACATTGTTATCCGCTATTTGGGAACTGCTGGTCAAAACAAAGTATGAAAGGACATGATGAATCACTGCCTTGATAAATGAAGGTTGGAGGTCTGAGGAATTCTGACCAGGTTTAATATACAAATTGCAGGCAAAGAGGAGGCTAATTTTGACTTGTCTTTTAAATGTATTATGGTACTCACAATTTAATGATATGCCAAGATCCTGGGCTTGCATTAAATGGAGAAAATCATTCTAGATGCTATGCATCCAATTCCTTGTTGGAACTAGGGATTCAAATATTCAATGTTTTTTTGTACATATAGGAGAATTACTAGGGGAACAAGGAGTGCTAGCATCTTAGCATCTTTGAGTATTAAGCAAACTCACAATGAAGACCACAGGTAGTAACTTGTCTTCACCCTCAAAAACAATTCTTATCATGATATTCTGTTTTTCATCTACAGGTCACAGAGACATAAAATGGCTGCTTTCTCTTTTTAAAACAGGGAAACTATGGCATAGTATATTAAAATAGAATGATTTGTGCAAAATCAAATTGCAGAATAGCGACAAAAACTGGTATAGAAATATATGTTTCTAAGTCCCATAGAACAAAAAAATCATTTTCCTTCATGCCTCTTCACACTACTTCTCACTTTAATGAAAATATTTTGTTACTTCTATCAGATGCCAACCTGGAAACTGTGGAAGATACTCTTAAAGTTTACTGATAACAAAACAATCCCAAGAGGGAAACGAACACTCTCAGTAGAACAGCATTCATCAGTGTTATAAGTAGGGATGTCCTTTCCCCTGGAGACAAATTTGTGATGAGAGGAAGGAATCTTTTTAAACATGAACATGGCATCTTCAAGCTGAGTTTGTTTATATAAGACAGGAATAGATCCAGGATTTTTTTTGCTTTGATAGCACATATTGTTTATGTCAAATAAATCTTTCTAAGACTTTCATCAATCTAAAGTTCATTTTTAGATCATACAGAATAAGAATTTATGTCATAAGTTGCTAGACCAGGACTGGATTTTGTTCCTGTTTGTCAGGCTGGATTGATTTCTGCCTTCCTTTAAGAGGACTTGTTCTTGCATAGACTTTATAATGCTGTTACAAATATTGTGATCATTCATAGTCATGTAATAAAGATTCTTTGGTGAATCTCAGGTGACACTCCCAGGGCTCATTCTGCCTCACTCTGACTAAATGCTTCATACTTACATCTAAAAATTTAGAGTTAATTGCTTTTACCATATGGCATAGGGAAAGCGGGAAAAAAACCCACCAAACTGCAAGTCCCCATCAGTAGAACGTCATTCTTGAAGAAGCAATATTACCAATCCCTTCCCTTTCTCTCTCACAGCCATCAAAGAAAACTTGTAAATGCTACTAAAAACTTTGTTCAGTAATTTAAACAGTGTCTCCTTAGGTTTAAAGATGGAGGACCATTTTTTTTGCATTCCAAACTTACTCTCCAGAAGCACATATGTAGGCTTTCTCTCTGTATCAAAGGTTGAGAGGATCAGAAGGAAACAAATTCTGTCAATTGTCAATAGTAGGTCCCTTGGTTACCATTGTTGTATTTCTCTTTAGGATTTCCCACAAAGAAATAAATACATATAATACTGTGTGGTACAGGAGCCTTAAATCCAGTACTTCCAGAAATCGTCACGCTCACTGTCTTCAAACTTTGTAGCTGATCAGCAGGTTCAAAGCCATCTTGTGCACCCCAGACACACTGGATTTACATGTGGTGCTCATTTGCATCACGATTGGTGGTAGAACTGCTGTTTCTGGAAGTCCTGGGCTCGTTGTAACTAGTCCTCTGGAATTGATCTGTACACATACACTGGCCATATCTGTACAGCAAAATTAGTAAATCTTAATGTGCCAGCTACAGAAATTCTGCCTGGACAAAGTCTGGAACAGAGAAAAGTTACCTGAGAGAAAGTCCAGTTATAAAATAGCTTTACACAGGGCATGTAAACACAGTGCTACAGTAGTACTGTGGCCCTGAGAATCCGTACAAACACCTGCCAAAAACGTGTCACTTTTTCAGGAAAATTTTCTGCTTCAAAGCATTTGTCTCCTCTAACTTAAATTTGTGGACTCTTCATGTCCCCCATACTAACACAGCAGATGTCATGTATGGCTTTTGCTTTTCAAGTTTCTCAGATTCTCTTCTCAACAGTCTTGATCAAATCTTTAATAGTTTTTAGAAGAATGTCCACTTATTTCAGTGTCCTCAGCCAGAAAGCTGAGGTAGAGTGTGATACAGAGACTAGAAAATAAGGGTCACTAGATGGCTGAGGAAAAAAACAGAGCTTACTTCTGTCCTTATTTAACAGTTGTAATAGCTCAACACCTCCTCCAGCCCACAGTATAGCACCTGCTATAGTAGGATGACAAAAATATAATATGGAATTTTGCAATGTGGCCAAAACTGAATCCACAGGAGGAGATGTTCAGCTCCTTTGTTTTAAATTTTTCATCATCTAGCTGTGCTGTTGTGATTTCATTAAGAGTAAACACCATACGAAAGGTTGCAGAATAGCTTTTCCCCTTTACTCACTACTTGCGAAACCAATACCTTGCGTATTGTGGATCTTCTGTTCTGTTGTTTGATTACACCTTAAGCAGATGACTCTTGTGTTTGTGACTAACTTCAATTTAAGAGTTTGGAAAAATCTTTGAAATCCTCAGAAGTGTCAGTTATGTTATCTAACTTTAGCTATCAAACAGTTAAGGATCAAGTTTGAGCTCACAGTTTAAGCTCTGATTGATCAGTAGAGAAAACCCTCTGGAGTATAATTCACTATGACTAATGAATCATTATAGATAATGAATCATTATCCATAGCACTATTTTAGATGTTACAGATGCTCTAACATGTTAGGACTTAAAATGTGAAGAAAATGACATGGAGCTGAACATGCAGCCAAGCAAAGGCACGTTGACCTTGCTCTGTGCCATAAAGAACAAGCCACCAGTGGTGGGAAAGTACATCCACATCAGTATACGACACTGGTACATGCATCAGACCTTTTTAGTACAGCCATGGATGCGTGTTGACATGACTTGCAGACCTGGACTTGTTCCTGCACACAGGCTTCAAACTCATCACCATTTCCTTCTATTCTCTTTCTATTCTTAAATCACCAGTACTCACAGCTGCTATATTTCATGAGTACTAACTATCTTTTAATAACCAAATGAAAGGAAAAGTCATTATCTTGTCTCCTAAATCTCTGCATCTGACCAGAACAGATTTATATGGGATGTTCTAAAGGTAGAATCATGTGAATGGCTGATGGGCATTTCTGGAAAGTATCTGATGGAGAGAATTTCATGATAGTCCTCAACATTTTAATCTTACATAATTATTCTGTAATAATTAGAAGATATTTACCACAGTTGCAAGGCTGGAGGGCATAAGGAGAAAGGTTTTTTTCCTAGTCTCACACACACAGGCATGAAGAGGTTTTCAAGATATATTATGATGTGAACCTGTGGGTTTGAAGGCACAGCTCAGAACAGTGATGCATGGTAAAGAGAAATAGTGTGGAGAGGAATTGAAATTACAGTAGAAGGGAAAATATTTCAAAAGAGCACATCAATTTGTACCAACCAAAAATAGAAAAAGTAACCTATGCATTCTTATTTAAGATATTGCTGAAAAACTAGGAAATCAGATCCATGGAAAAGGTATTTTAAAATTCAGACATTACTCTCATTTCCACCTCACCCCTTTCCTGAAATATGCTTTATAGATCTAATTTAATTCTTTTTCAGATGAAATTCCAAAAAAAAAAAAAAAGTATGAAATTGCTTCCAATAGTTTTTTCAAAACTTTTTTATTTCCAATGAAACTTGTGAAGAATTCCCAAAAAATTCAATAGCATTTGTCCCAAATAATATACTGCTGAAAAATGACTCTTATAATCTCTTCTAGATGTAAATGTAAAAGTATAACTTGCATTTTCTTCAAATTCAAAATGAACAAACCCACAATAATGTCTATCACAGTCACCAGTGACCTCTTAGAACTTTTATTTCAGCTCAGATGAATGAGAAGTTTAATGATGGTATTTCTGAAATCAAATAAGGTTTTTTTTTTTTCTCAGTGGTGCTAAGATTTACCAGTAGTATTCAACAGATTATTTCCAAAAGTGAGGAGCAATCTTATCTTTGAACTCAATTGAAACTTGAATAAAGTTACTCATAGGAGTTGAATGTGAACAGGGTTGTAATAAACAAGGAAACTATATTCCCATAGATGTCTTCTGAGACCAAAATAAAAATGGATTATAATGATTATAAGATTTAACAATTATGCATATTACATTAAACTCATATTAATGTTGGAGATACTTCTGCTGTTGCTGTATTTTTTAAAAGGTTGTGGATCATTCAAAAAGATGAACAATATGTGCATATGTTAGTTAGATTTTATGGTGGATTTTATGAGTTTTCTAGAACAGTCACACAATTTTATTCTTTCACATCCTCACTCAGATATATTTCATTCTTTCATTTCATTCTCACACAAGTCACAGAGGAGAAATAGGTATAGATATATTTTTATTTCAGATGTAAAATTCATACCTCACTTGTAAGTTATGCCAGGAAAATAAGAAGCTTCATTAAACAGAACTACAAGTTGTCTGCTAATAGTGATTTGCAGTTTGGGAGTACTTTCCTTTGAAATTATTAAATCTACACAGCTAAAGTAATTTTATCTCCTTGAAAAACTCCACTTACTACCTCATACTGATGAAGAAAAAACTGAGGTTGTTTTTTTTTTTTTAAATATGTTTTCTAATGACCTAGAGAACAAGTTTCCTCTATATTTGCCATGTTATACACATTTACTTTTTGTAGCATACAAAAAAGCAAATTTTAAAAAATTGGTTAAATGCAATATAAAGGAAATTTTCTAAATACATGAATTTCAGAGTAATCTCATAGCAGCTAAATGAGACAACTTTCACAGTTTATAATGTCTTCGTTGTTTCTCAGAAATATACACTAAGAAAAAATTCCACTTATCAGTTCTATTCAGCAGAACCAGCTTTCTTCCATGACAATAGAGCAAAAGCATCTTTGTCACTGATTTTACTGGAAGTAGGGATGAAGGGCAAATAAGTAATAATGGGCAACAAGCATGGCACCCTTACGGTGCCAAATAAAGTGTACCTGCACACTATCTCATTCATAAAACAGCAGTTGCCCAGTAGTATTGTACTGCACCAGCATAAAGTATTCCTACTGTGGACCTGTGTTGTGACCAATAATGATTAATAAAACACTTGCCTGGCCATGGTGGCTGTCTTGCAGCCAGCAATCATGACATAATTATGTTCCATATAGAAACAGGACAACCATATAGGGAGTTTACACTTAAAGCTGAACCCATACCGACAAGAGAGTTACAAAAATCTCCAGAAAGTCATTCAAGAAAGAGTATAAATTTGAATATTAAAGTGAAGTGTGCAATTAGAAATAAAATATGAGAGCTAATAAATGAGGAAAAAAGAAACTAATATCGTTATTTGTACTACTTCTAATATATACAAATAGTTATCAAAGTATAGCAAATCAAAATATGTAGCTAAGGATGTGAAAGAAATATCATAAGTGGTAGGGCTAAAGACAGTATGTTTTATTAGTGTATCAGAGACAGAAACACCCTATTTATTCTTTGTATTTAGAATTGAACAGGTTGAAGTACTTGTGTCAGATAAGAACAGGAAGTTCTTTTAATCTTCTAATTAAAAGGTATGTAAAATAACTTCTAATAGGAAGCAAACTTTATAAATTAGACCCATACAAGCTGCACAGAAGAGGCCTCAAACCAAACCTACAGGACACTAAAATTTAAAATCAGCCAGCAAGAAAGTGATTTAAGATTAATAATGAGCAAGGTATCAAGCTTCTGTGGTGATACAGTAGGGGAAAAAAAGAGCTCATATGATCCACACCCATCATATGATCCACAAACATCTATAAAAAGAAAAAGGTATACATGATTGGTGTGCTAAAGGAAAAGAGATCAGTCTGTCTTGTTTACTAAGGAGAAAAAAAAAAGGTCATTTCATTTCCATACATGTATTTCTTCTGCGGGGGATAGTGATAAAGAATAGAAAGGTATTGTAGGGACTATGCCTCAGAGACGAATCCACACACACTCAAAATAAAGTATCTTTTGTCAGGTTAAGTAATCAGTGCAGCAAACTGATAAGGGAAATAATGATTGTCTCTCTCTGATATATTCAAATAGTGGATACCATTCCCTATAGGACTATATGTTGGCCAAGAAACAAACTTTGTGAAGGTAATTATGTTAATAGGCTTAATGAAATTCAGTGATTTGTGACATTCAGGAGATAAGATTAGAGAAACCTTCTGACGTCCAACTACAAGCCTGGGAATTTTCTGAATCTCTGTAAAGCACTAGAATTTGGAGCACTTTGTCTGGAAGTTTGAGTATAACTGCAGTTACACTGCCTGATTTTAACTGGCCATTTTGTGTCTCAAAATGGACACCCTGAAATACTGGGGAAAGGTATTTTTTTAATGCAACTTCATATAGTTACAGCAAGTGGAAGTTATCAAACGCCAGCAGAAATTAATAGAAGCTTTGAATTTGAATGCTATGAAGTACTTTTCCCCATCTAAACTGCCACAAGATCCAGCTGGGTTTATATCTAAGCTTAGACTTGAAAGCAATTCAAATAAATACAATTTTTTTTTTTAATGTATCAGCATGTAACTGTTACATTTTCTTTTATGATGTCCTCCAAGCTCCTTTTGGAATACCTGAAGCAGTCTAGTTTTCAGCTCACAATCAAATATTTTATAACTACAGTTCTTCTTTTTTCTTTTCTTCCCCCCTAAGTATCCACTGCCATATTTAGACAAAAGTATGTCTGTACCAAAAAGCCCAATGGGTACACAACAACTGATGAGTGTTTAGGCTAAAAAGAAAATTGAATGAGTGCAAACACTATCATCTAATTCATTTCTTCCCTCAGTATGAATGTAAATGACAGTTTCCACATAGACCTGTGTGGAATAGCAAGGTACAGTGAAAAGCCCTTCTACTCCTGCGAGCAACCATGTAATGCTGTTAGTCAGAAACGGTAGTGCCATTAATAAATACTTCTTACACAACTGGTTTTGCAACGTAAAGAATATTGCAACAGAAAATGTCTCCAAAACTTTGGTCAACTTAATTTTTCCAAGATACGGTGGTACTGAAATCCCTCACCTAGATGGACATATCAGTAACTGATCTCCTGATCTGCAGTTTCATTGCAGGAAAATTGGGATGTGTTAGAACTTGCTAAATTCATCCAGGTTTTGAAGTTGTTATTTTCTTTTACCTATTGAGTGAAAGTGCTCAGGGGTAAAGCACAGAGTGCTAAAGAAGCTCTAGAGAGAGTATTTCAAGTGATTTACTTGGTCTCAATAAAAACTTGACTTCCCTTGTGGATGAAAGAGACACGTTCCATGTAACAAACCATTTATTAAGGATTCCCTACAGAAAGTGAGGTATACCAAGCATTATATGAACCTTAATTGTGGTTATATTTTATCACTGCTTAGATTATTGAGTGTTTAAACTACCAGATAACAGAATCTATATTCTCAATAGTGGAAGAGTGCTAACAGTAATTTTACTAAATATTTCAGCCCTGTTCCAACAATCTCTTGGAGGAAAGTTAATGGTCATAATCCAAGTAAAGCCCGCCTGAGAAAATCCCAAGCTGTGCTTGAAATACCTAACGTGCAGCTAGAGGATGCAGGGATGTATGAATGTAAGGCTGAAAACTCTCGTGGAAGAAATGTCTTCAGAGGACAACTACAAGTGTACAGTAAGTGTAACTGCACACAGTATTATCCAGCAATGCTTTATCCACACTTAAGGCTTTAACTACATATGAAGGATGTTAAGGTCCAGTAGAAATGAAATATCTTTCTTGTGAAATACAATTAGTATTGAATTAAGCTATATATATTTATTCCTTAGTAATGCATTGAAGTCTGAAATATAATAAAGTTGACTCCCTCAAAGAACTAGTTTAAATATAATTTCATGTTTGATATTTATGAGGTTTGGGTTTTTTTTAAAAGGATATTGCTATAATTTTAAAAGTCTATTTTTTTCTCCCGATATGATATATAACAATGACATGCAACCTAAGCATGATGTATCTGTCAGTAAACAATATTAGAAAAATCTTAGGACTTTTATTGCAATTTTATTAATATTTCACCCTTGCCATGCCTGGGTGCTGAGTTTTGTCAAATTCATTGTACAGAAATCAGAGCTGGAGAAGTGTTTCTGTTTTTGTAAAAAATTCTCAATCTAGGCACGCACAATTTCTGAGGGTTCTGATTTTCAGAACGTGCTGAACATTTTCTCTCAAGAACTGGTCTTTCTAAAAGTTTTTTGAGTGAGCATAAAAAGAATTGAATCATGAATTGCATTGAAAAGAAAAAGCACAACCTGAAATGAAAAATATTTAGTAAAAAGATCATGAATTTTATATAATATTGTTGCTGCATCCTAGAGGCTAGAAACAAAAGCTTATATAAGACATGCCCTGAATATTTACAAGTCAAAGTTTTCCTTATATTGAATGTATTCTTGAGTCCCACCTACTTCTTATCAATTAAAGCTACATCACTTGCTATCATTGCATGAATCATACAAACTTAAATACCTAGCAGGAAAGGTCTACTGCAGGAGATCATGCAACAAATCTTTCAGACTGAATTCTTTTCTGTCTTCAAATATCGCAGTCAGTGGAATTCCAACTGCTGCAGTTTAGACAGGTCCTCAGGCTAGTAGATACCTTTAAGACTGAGTCTCTCCTGTTAATCAATTTTATTTTTCTTTTCTTGATTTCAGCCCATGGCTCCTAGTGCTTTTTCCCCATTACTAACTATACACAGTTCTCTGTCTTTGTTACACACTTTCATCAAATAACCGTAGACTGGCATCATACATTTAGTTTATTTTCCACATATGTCAATATTTCCAGGTCCATAATCAATTTTCCTGTCTCCTCCAGCTTTCCAATGTCTTTATCTTAGCTCCCTTGTTTTTGGTGAGTATCAGCATATCTCTGGACGATGCTTCTCTCCTTGCTTTTCATTCTCATCCATCTAGAGCCAAGGACAGGTTTTTGTCTTCAGGTTTTTTTGGTATACGCTGGAAAAAATATGTGATGGCAAATGTGGTAGTTTGCACCTTTTGTTTTGGGCATGCCATCCATACTGCATGTGCAGCAAAGGTGTTATAAGGCTTTTACTGAAAACAGCAGTCAAAGCCCAGGAACTACTTGATGCCACCTACTATGCCAATACCCCAGCGATGTTTCTCTGGTATTACAAATTCTTACTGTCAATTACTTCTATGAAAGTATAGCAGCCCCTGCTAGGGACTTGGGGGCCAGGGGCATTTAGCAGCATGCCTGGTCTTTTTTGACAACACTTCTTAAAGTGTTTGAAATTAAAAAAAAAAATAATTTGAGTTATAAGGTGTAAGTACTTACACACTTACTAGCAGTTTTCTAGAGCGGTGAAACTACTAGGTGCCAAAGCACCTTATAAAGGAGTTATAATTATCCTGCCTCCCTCTTTCAGAGTTAAAGGAATATAAAATGTAGTCTTCAAGAGAGAAACTAAGATGCTGGAAAATGAAATTATTTCCTCAAGAGCACCCTGCAGACCTGTGGCATAAAATCACAGCAAACATGATGCAGTGTTCTACACAACTCTGCATCTCTCATTAGCCTGGACACATTTTTGTTTTGAGCAGAAATAAAGGTGGTACTCAAATCTAGGAGTCCATAGAAAACATTTTCTACATCGGTTTTGTTCTGTTCTGTCCAGATAGAAATATGAATTTTTAGTTCTCCATCATTGTCAAAATTATATTTTTTACAATATTTTTTGCAATAATATTAGAACTTCTTTAACATTATAGAAAGGGGGTCCACTTCAGATTGTCTCATTCCTCAGATTAACAGATATGTGAGACTAGTATATTATTAAGTTTCTCTTAAGTCTATTATTATATCTTAGACTATCTTACAGATAAGCCAAAACCAGATCTGAGTCAGAGTTTCACCTATCTGCATTAGCAGGGAGTGAAGTCAGAGCAGGTAACAGAGAGCTTCCAGATGGAGGAGACCAGCAGTGACCTCCAGTACAGCAGAACAAGAAGCACAATCTGTTACTAGCCCCCTACAAGTGCCTTTTCTTGGCCTCGAAATTAAATGCTCCCCAGTGAGGCTCTTGCAGCCTTCAGTGCTCCTGAAGACAGCATTAGTGTCTCATTGGCCTACAAACCTTGACAACCCTTTCCAGGGGTGTAAGGGGGTTTGGGTAAGAAGGTTTTTAGCAGTACAAAGCTTAGCCAAATGTTACTTTACAAAATTCTCAGCTTCCTTTGCTGACAGCTGATATTGCAGGATTTGGGGGCATTAATTGAAACAGCATTTCCTGCTGTACCTCTTATTCATAACAACAGTCAACATTAATTATTTACCTTTAGGCTCATTGTCTTTTCACTGACATCTTATTCCTCCAGGAGAAAACGATTATTTTGGCTCAGAAATTCAGATGTAGGCCATCATTCCTTACCAGGGGTTTCTTGTAAAATTTCAGAGCAGGCTGTAGGACCAGCTGTGTCATACTGCAGTCTCACAATTTGCATATCTCTGTAGGAACTCACTCACTGTCTGTTTGAATCTTCTTCCTTTCATCAGTTGCATCTGATCTGGGTCACCACAGAGTATTTTGGAGAAAGCCCAGGATGCCCAGTCTGCCTGTCTGGTCACATTTAATCACAAACTAGTGATTTTTCATTGCTTACCTGGTGCTGCAACTCAATGACTCTCTGATGTAGCTGATGCTTCAGATGTTGTTCAGAAAGTGGTATTTCAGATGCTAACAATTTCAGATTGTTGTAGTCTCATCACTTAGCAGAAAATCAGCTGTAGAAGACATTAAAAATAAAATTTTGATAATGCAAGACATCCTTATATGCACTGCAACACATTTTGAGAGGTGTGATTTTTCAACAAGTGATCTGCTCATCCTGTAAGTTTCCATGAAATTTTAGTCAAGCTCAAACTGACTAATAGAAGGCAGCACAAAAATTAAAATTTGGGTGGAGAAATTGGCCATTAACCTTTTGTAATCATAGTTCCTCCACATATCCTGGCTAGCAACACGTTCCCAATGGTAAGCACTGGTTTGTGCAATTCCTGCTCCTCTCTTACCCAAACCTCTTGGGTTTGCTTCTATGTCAGCTACTTACTGGTGTCAGTTCAGCAGAGGGTGGTGGTATGAACCAGACCACAAAACCACTTTTTTGGCCATTTTTTCTTTTGGCTGGATCAGTTCCCTGATCCTGTTCACAGCAGTGCCCCATGAGCAGCACTGCTGCCACAGCAGGAGGGGAGGTTTGCTGTGACACTGGAGCAGGTGAGGGCAGGAATATTCTGTAATGCAGTGTAACAGACCATCCTGATTTTAAAAACCATTTTAATAACTTCCTTATAAAACCTGTATGGAAGAAAATCCACTGCTGCTACTACAGGTTAGCCCCAGATACCTGTAGCAAAACTGGCTAGAGAGGAGGAGATTTTTGTGGTCAGAATTGCAGCTTCAGTTGAAATTTGCTATCTTATCTTTCTTACTGTGATAGCTACCTGTTCTTCTCCTACTGTATGCTTCCGAATTGGCCTCGTGTCCAGAAAATGAATTTTATTCACCCCAAACTCTGTTCTCATTCACATTTTAGGATACTATCTAAAGTCATTTGTCTATGCAAAATTTTGTCCTTAATTTCCTTTCCGTCAAAAAGTTGTGTAATAATTTGAGAAAGTAGGCTGAGTTTTCTACATCTGAATTTGATTTTGCATAGAGGATATAAAAACTGGCCTGTAAGCTTGCAGATTTATTGCCAATTTGTGTTTGTAAAACATTTTGACATCCTTGAATAAACAGGTGCAGAAATGCAGCATAAAATAAATCAGGGATTGGATGGTGATTGTAAAATCTCAGGAGCACTGTATAAAGCTATGGCACAATATCCATAAAGACTACTGAATAATAAAAGACATCCCTCTATTCTTACATTCACCCCAAAACTCTTCACTAGACAGATAAAAACCAGGCAAACACCCATTTTTCCTCAAGATGAATGTTGTATTTATAAAAACAAAAAAGAACCTGTTACTTTTGAATTCTGTTCAAATGCTTCTTAGAATTTATATTTTCAAATTAAAATTAAGTGCAATTACGGAATGAAGTTTTCTTTGCCCACATGTATATGAGGATGATGTTAACACATTTTTGTTAAAAAAAGAGAAAATAATACATTGAGTCAGAAGTTGTACATCCAGTTAAATGTTTCATTTTTTAAATTATTGACAGGGTTTAAGAGCAAGTATTATGATACTATGGAGAGTGGCCCTTGCCAATGAACAGAGAGGGAGCTCTCTGTGGCAAAGTAAGGAGTACACAGAGAGAGGAAAGAAAGCCAAAAAGTGATGAAAATGTTTCTTCCAATCATGCATTTAGCTCTATTCCTGCTACATCTACCTATTGCTTTGCTACCTTGTTCTCAAAGGGGTGGGAATCTGGGTCATTGCCTTGGCTGATGGCAAATTCAACAGCTTGAAAATTATGAGTCCAAAGGCCATTTAGGCTATGAGCAGAAAATTTAGGGTAGAAATACCTCGACTAATGAAAAAAGGTTGTTAATACCAATCGATCATACCACTGTGATTTGCAAGTTTGTGGTTACAGAGGAAAACCTATGCCATGACTATATTATCCAGACAGCCACAGACAGAGGGTAGGGAACGGCAGTTGTGTACTGAGGAGAACACCTCTGCAGCCAGGCTTGGGGAGACAGTTTTATTTCAGTGTAACATTTCAGGTGCACACCCTAATTCGGAGTGCTCTCGTTCATGATGAGATCAAATTCAGCATAGAAAAATGAGACTAGATATGCTTTGGGTCATATAGGAGAAGTTTCAGAAAAGCAAAATAATAAAAAGAATGAAATATAAATAGGAACAGTTTAGCGCCTTTTTGAAACTGCATAATTTTATGGCACTGCTGGCTAACTTTTATGATTTTTTAGTTACACATTTAACTGTCACATCTTCCAAAATCATATTAGTGTACTCACTTTCAAAGGAAACAATTGTTTCTCAGCATGCTTCCTTTGTGCATACTGAAAGACTCAAAAAGAAAACAACAGCATCAACTATACAATGCAATCGAGTTATATTTTTATGACAATTAGTAGACAACAAGTGAGCAGGGACCTCCCACAAACTGCTTCTGAGGATTTAATGGGACCCTTTGATATAACTTAAGAATCAAGTGGTTCAGTGCAGAGGAGCACATATGCAGCATGTCATGCGTTGCCTTGACTGTAATAAGAAGAATAAGAAAGCAGATGGTTTTGGTCTTGGGTTTCGGAGTGAGACTGGGTCAATCTTATCTCTGTTTTCCTCTACTAAAAGGGAAAAGAGTGATTCTTCTTCTGATATGTTTCCAGCTTCTGACAACTGTCTGGTCAGGGACTCTGAAGCAGACTATTCTCTGCTTAGGAATGATAGACACCTTGTTCACTTTCTTTATCATCCATGCATGAGATGTAAGCTAGAAGCAGTTAGTCACCTGTCATGCCTTTTCATACCTTCTCACGTCTTTGGGTGGTGATCTGTCAAATGTCAGCTAGATTCAAAGATTTAGTTTTAAACTCAGTTCCCCATGTTTAAGTACGTTATCAATTATCCAACATTTGAAGCAGAGACTTTGTTGTGACAGATCTGGACTTCTATTCATACCAAGCAGAAGAATTTTACATTCCTTTAGCAACAAAGGCCTTTTAGCTACTTATTCTCTACTATTTGAAAAAAAAAAAAAAACCCTCCAGCATTTAATGATATTAAGTTAATTAATTTCATCTATCATCCTCATTGCTATACAAATTGATATGGCTACAGTAGGAAAATGCAAAAGTTGGCTTTTAAGCATACATTTTTATTTCTGCATATGAATGCTCAGTTCCTCACTGTGTCATACAAAGTTTTCCAAATTATAAGGTCCTCCATATAGCTTATCTGATTGACAGCTGCATTAAAGATCTGCTTCTCTGTAAAAAATATTCCCTGCTTTTTAACAGATTTTTACATGAAATGTACGTACTAATGATCACATATACAACTAACAACTGTCTACCTTTAAGAAAAGACTGTTTTAACATTGACTTACTGTGTAATTTATGTTCCTGATGGATGCTGGAAATCTTGTGGGTTCTGTGCTTAAAAGCATTAAACACATTTTTTCCCTTGAAATATGAATTAAACCCAAGACACTTTAACAAAAATATGTGCAAATACCTTATCAAATACCCCATCATTCCTAGCTGAATAAATCATGATTTCCTAGAAAACTGAGAAAACTACATGGAACTGAGTCTATGATGGTTGACTTCCTTACCAAAATTTAAATAGCTTAGGTCTTGAAAAATTACTAAATATTCTATTGTGACTACCAGGCAAATGCTCTTAAATTCAGTAATAATTAATGCATTAATATATAGTACTGTAATTTAATCCATTGGACTTTACTAAATCAGACAGATTCCTCTTCCTCGTCATGATACTGCTCACTGCCTGGTGCTATTACAGGATTTCCTTTAAAGTTATGGAGTTTTGTTAATTTTATTGCTTTCTCTTTGGTTTTGGTTGTCTGTTTAAATGTAGTTCTTTCTGAGAGTAAGTTAACCTTTGTAAAGACCATAATTTAAGCTCTTTAACTGATTAGGTCTTTGCATATTGGCTAGAGACTTACCAGTTTATATGCTTTGTATATAGCACGGTATTTTTTTCTTGCAGCCTACCCACATTGGGTGGAGAAACTTAATGATACTCAGTTAGACAGTGGAGATCAGCTCCGATGGGAATGTAAAGCCACTGGAAAGCCAAGGCCCACATATCGTTGGCTGAAAAATGGAGTTCCTCTCTGGCCACAGGTACATTAGACGAGGAGTCATCAGTATGTTGCATGTTTCTCCTTTCATTCAGATAAAGTCAGTTAAAGATAGTACTGAAAAGTACTTTAGAAATTACTGTTTTCTGTGTTAGTTTCTTTCTTACTATACAGACAGTTTTTCTATGCATGTCCCCTCTGAACTATCTCGAGCAATGTAAAATTGCATTCATCAGTAATTCTCTGTAGTGCAGAAATATTTGGGAGAAGGGACCTTCTGAGCTGTGTCTGCAACAGCATCTGCCATTTTACTATAATGTACATCTAAGCATCCTCCAGCATGTTTAATTTTTTTTTTTCTTCCAAATAGTGGTATTATGGTATGTGTATCTATTTTTTTTCCACTGTATAAAAAGATAGTAACAGCTCAGAGAGGTGCTGTATTTGCTGAATCGGATTCCTTTGTATTTCCCCCAATGTTATGTTATGTTATTTACCACATTTTGTTTGTACATAATCATACTCTTCAAAACACTAGCAGGCTAATGTAAGAGGCTCAATGACTATTATGTTTACATCAGTTTTCAACTCCATTAATTCTCTGCAAATAACAGAACTCACCATCAAGACCATTAAAATGCTCCGTGTAAGAATCTTAGAATGTAAAGTCCTTAACTACAGTCACCTGATATATTTTAGAATTAGATCTAGATAAAATTCTCATCCTTTTAAAAGACCATTCATGGCACGACCTGCCTTTTATTTTATTTTGTTCTCTTTCTCTCACTGAATCATCAACACATCAGCCCACATCACGTGGGTTTTGCCTGGCACCTTTCCATTTTTATAGTCTCAAATTATTTAGAGTAAAGAAAAGTTCTGTAAATTTATTTCATACACTTTTCCAGATTAAAATAAAGCTGTTCAGTTCTGGGAAAAAATGTCTCCATTCGTAAATGAATTCACAGAATGGATTTATGCATATAAAAGATGTAATGTCTTTCTTTTCAGTGAATGTCACTTCTATCTGTGAACATCATCCAATTATGCAAACAATGAGAAAGGAAACATAAACACAGTTTACTTTTGAAGCTGTGAGGCATTGAAAATAAGGTTATATGCCTTTACTTTATCCATTTCTGCCTTTTTAGATGGAGCTATTAGTCCTGAAATTGAAGCAATTTAAATATCTGTACTTTTTGGTTTTCTGATTTTCCAAACCATTAGTTGCACCAGGCTCTGAAAGTTCAAATTAAATTTCAGTTTAAACTGGGGGCTTACAACAGAGAGAACTTTTTTCACTGTTTCCTCTGCATTCCCAAACACTCTGTTCTTCATCAATTTTTAATTAAACCTACAACAACTATAATAATGAAACGTAGAGATGTTTTATAGTAGTTCAAATTATTCATTATACAGCTCCATGAAGTACACATTTCCATAAACAGCTGTTAATGCCACTTCTCTTCCAGCTGTGGTAATTATTTTCTACTTGTGGACTTTTCAAATAAGAAATTTGCACTAATGATGAAGGCGATTGGACCCTTTCACTCTTACTCATGCAAGCAATCTTTTATATTTACTTTTATGAAAAGAGTACCATGACTGAAACCAAACATTTGCTGGAGATGTGAATCTCATCAGATATGTTACACCCGCAACTGACTTCTTGCCTCATTAAAGTTCCCAGGATGAACTGCTTTTAAAAATCATGTAAGGGTAATAGCAGACAAACAAGCAGACAAAAGCAAGCCTTGGACATAGTGAACTTACACTGAAAAATATTTGCCTTTAAATATTTTTGGAGTTTTTCCTGCCTTGCCCCATATGCTTTATTCTTGTCATTCCTTATATAGAACGAAAAAAGTAAGCCAAGGAAATTTGTTGCTCAGTTTTATTTTAGCTTAATAATGTCTTTTGTCCCTTTGCCTTAAGCCAATAGTACAGCAAATTTCCATTGCCTGTTTGCTTTTATAGATTTTTTTTTGTTGTTTTTATTCCATTACAGAGCAGGATTGAGATGGTTAATGGTGTTCTGATGATCCACAGCGTGAATCTCTCAGATGCTGGAATGTATCAGTGCCTAGCAGAAAATAAGTATGGCACCATTTATGCCAGTGCTGAGCTGAAGATTTTAGGTGAGTATTATCGAAAGAGAACAGACTGTTCATTTTTTTTCCTTTGATAATTACATTTGTTCTTGGTCTGTTATGATAAGGAACAGCTTCTGCCAGTCCAAACTGAGCAGAGCAGATAAAAGTGGGTTCCTTTTTCTTCTTGTTATTTATGTGTGAGTGGGTCCTTTGTGGCCCGAGAGAGCACAGGTCCTTCTGTCAACTGCAAATTTTCTTTCATAAATTACTGACTCAGTTACATTTTGTGACTATTTCTCATATAAGGCTATTTCAGTTCAAATACATGGAAAAATATTTTTCATTCCTTTAAAAATAAGTGCAGAATAAGAAACTTAAAGAAAGTAAATATATTTTAGTCTCTGTTAAAATTAAATTATTATTTCTACCAAGGCCATTACTCAAAGGTAATTAGCATGATCTTAGTTTTCAAGGTGTAGAACTTTCCTATGAAGTCACCAGAACTGATTGAATAACGGTTGGACTCGATGATCTTAAGGGTCTTTTCCAACCTTAATGATTCTATGAATACTGGAAATTACATACTTGAGCTAATATCATCCCATAGTAAAGCAAACACACTCCATAATGTTACCCGGAAATACAATAAAAATTTCATAATTCAAAAGTTGAAGAGAGGAGTTAATGAAGAAAAACTTGAAGCATGTCTTTCCAACACTCTAGTTTTCCTTCACTGTGACAGACAGTGGGACAATAGTGATAGGAGGACTTCCACGGGGTTAAGTGAGACAGGCTTGTAAGAGTCTCATGATCTTTATTAGAGTATGGTATAGCTGGAAGACAGGTGCCTGTCAAAGTAATTCAATGGCCATATCAGAGATTAGAGCTATCTGCACTGCTCAAACCTTGCAAATTTCAAAACCTGCACCTGGGAATCATTCTTGTAAACTCCCAGTCAAATGAATAATAAAGCTGAAGTTACTGAAATAACATGCTACATTTGAGCTAAAATTTGGTTCTTCTGAAGAATAACCTGTCATCCAGTACATTTCCTCGATTTCCTAGCTGGCCAACATTAGAATTTCACTGATTGATAACTCTTCAAAATATTTCTGTCTAGCCATAAATTAAAACCCACAGTCAGTTGTTGCTCTGTTTCCATCACTTTCCTTTGTCATTTGTGATTCAGTCAGCAAAGAGGTCCCTGTTGGTTGCAATGTTCTCTTGTTCTTTTTTTTCCTATCTATTATAAAATAGGCATACCTATTACATCAGGTAGTTGTACACTTTCTTTGATGTTCTCTGATATTGGAAATGGCCATTACATGTTGTTGCAGTAAAATCAGCCATTCATTTTGTCACTTGTGAAATTGTACCCCTGTTAAATTTTAACCATAATGTTGCATTAAAGAAGCAGTTGTGTTTAATTTTCTGGATTATTAAAGGGAAAAGAACAGAATAAATTGTCCGTATAAATAGCTCTGGTATGAAAATTACACAAAATAATGGTAGGAAATTCCTACATATTTGAGGCAATGGAGTGTAATATGTTCCTACATGTGTAGCTGAGATAGTTGCAGGGGAGGCTTTGGTTTTGTAAAACTAGTTTAAGAAAAACACAAACAAATGAGATTACTTGAGAACAACTGTCCTTTCTTGGTGTGAAATTACAGTAATTAGTGTCATTTTGTGATACATTTATTACATTAGCTGATGTATTGTAATCAATGGGACTTCTTGAAAAGTGAAACACTAAGAACAAGACATGGTTAAATATCTTCTATTAAGAAGTTATCACTTTTCAATTCCCAGTATTCAGAGAAATATAAAAAGGGAAAACAATCAAATTTCTCTAACAGTAATACTTTTTGTAAGAATTAACACTAGAGAGTACATTTTGGATAGTTGTGGAATTTAAGCTTCTTTTCATTTTGAACTAGTTGCTTCTAATAAGTTGTCTACGAAATAAAAAAAAAAAATGGAAAAGATGCAGCTAAATCAACTGTAGTATTTAATTTCTAAAGCTGTTGGATTTCACAAGCATTCTTACTTTAATATGCTGATGTGAAGGACATCTCACTAATTCATTACTAGATTAAGTTATAGACCTGCCATCTAGTCTCAGCTGCTGATTTCAAGTATTTTGTAAAACTCCATCTAATCTGTGGTGTAATAATTTCCAAGCCAAAAATGGAGATTCTATCCCCAAACCCAAATCTATTATTCTAATCTTCTGTTAGAACATAATGATACAGGAAGCTGTGATTGTTCTCTGTAGAGTTAACGTACTTCTTTTTAACAGCTTCAGCTCCCACTTTCCCACTAAATCAAATGAGGAGAACAATAATTGTTACCAAGGGCCAAGAAGTTGTCATTGAGTGCAAGCCACAAGCCTCTCCAAAGCCAACTATCACTTGGAAGAAAGGAGACAAAGCATTAAGGGAGAGTAAGAGGTCAGAAGCCTGTTCGGTAAACTAAAGATTGTGCTTGCATGTTTGATTCTGTGATATGATATGAAAATACAGCAAGTGACGAGAACATGTATATGTTAGCATGGGTATGGCATAATTATTTTGTCAAGCTGATTTGTCTGACAGTAGTGACTTTATTGTTTCCACAATATTGAAATGAAAAATCTTAAAATTGTTCAGAGATGCAGACAGATGAAAATAACTTATTTTGTTTTTTTCTCTATTTTCTGCTACTCATTTCAAAAATGGTTCAGTTACACTGTAGAGATACTACAAATTTAGTGTGTGAGGGTAATAAAAGCATAGAGGCTGAAGTAGTCAGGACCACATAAAATATCAAATGTGCTTATTCATTTGAAATAATTTTAATAAGGCAGATTTGCAGCTTGATCACAGTGGAAGTCTGACTAAGAATAGCTTTAAAATGATTCAGAGAAGAAAAATACGATTCCATTATAGGATTTAATTATACAAGTAATTTCTGTACTCAGCAGCACATCTGTTTAACAGAATATGTTTGATTAAATAAGTTCTGTCCAGCTCTGTATGTTAAACATAGTTTAAGCACTGCAGGTTAAATGTCAGCTGTAATTGCACTTTACAAGATTGCATGTCTGTACACTAGAATAGTTTTGCCACCCTGCACATGGTCTTTAAGTACACAGAGCAATCTTATCTTCTTTCTGGAAATGTATGTGAGTAAACCACTTAAACTGACTTGTGTGGCATTAGTCTAAAAGATAAAAGCAAGGCCTTTTGTTCATTTGTGCAATACCGATGAAAGCAGTAGAGCACATCTGTCCTCATTAGCTGCAAAAGCCATTTCATTCAGGTGAGTTTTATTTTCATCTCATGCCATTTGTTTTGTTCTGAGAAGGAAACATGAGTAACATTTCATGCCATATTAGCTCTTTGGGGGGGCAGATCAAAACACCATTATATACAACATTTTACTAGCAGGTATGAGTTGTATAGTACATATTGACAAGATATGACTGAATGATATTACAAAGATGCTGATAATATCAAATATTCTGAGACTGATGCCTCTGTGCTGTAGCTACACAGTTAACTGTTTTCACTACATGACCTTTTCCTCTCATCTCCACAAAAGTCCCTATGGTTTCTCTGATCACCACATGTAAATCACATTTTAATCCAAGCCCAGTAAAGCATTTTGGTAATTACTAGATATCTGTCCAAACATAGCCTAACTCTAAAGTTAAACTCTCATAAAAATAAGATCTGGAGATACCTTTTTGGTATCTCCAGCTTTTGATACTTGCTCATTTTGACAGAGGCTGGAACGGGACATGATGAAACATGGAAGATGATAAAAAGCTGGTTAACTATTTAAAATCTTTGAAAGGCTTGAGTTGTGTTCAACTTAGTTTTTAGTCAGCTGTTCAGGGCGTATCTTGTGTCATTCAGAGCAGTTCCCCTGCATCTATTGTTTATAGAGGGGTGGGCGTGAGGGGAATATTGGTTTCAAGGGAACTCAGTTCTGCCTCTACATATAGTGTGCTATAAACTACATTAATAAAATCTGTTTGAAGAGGAGATGAGGAAGCCTATCATGATTTGGGGAAAGTGTAAATCAATGGAGGTAGTATGTGTGTTTCCATGTTTTGGGCACTCTGAGAAGGAACCATTGGAAGAGAACTGTGTAAAACATTTTGAAAAAGGAATAATCTGACATGATGAGCACATCTATATCCTTTAAAAATGAACTTTATTCATAGACTGCTGATAAAAATCCCAGCAAAAAACAATTAGGAACTCTCATGTGATGAGTTTGCATAGAATGTTAAACCTTCAAAGATTAAAAAAAAAAAAACATTCTGATTAAACAATAAGGAAGGGTAAGGATAGAACAGCAGAATATATATTTTTCTCTTCTGCCACAGCTTTTTTCTCTTCTAGAGTTCTTGTACCAAGTGCATGTTTTGTTTTGTTTTATTTTTGCCAAGTCTGCCAGCCCAGAAAAGGAATTTGCTCCATTTAGCCACATCTGTTAGAAAAGTGATCTTCCCTTCTACAGAGAACAAATTCCACTTGACTAGTGGGTCTGTTATCACATAGTCCACATCATCTAAGCTGTGTTGCCTCCTTAGGTGTTCCTCCATGCAACCAAAAGGTGATTGACAGAAATACCTCAAGCGACATTTCCGTTTGTAACTGAGCAGAAGGCTGAGTTTGTTCATGTGGGACTCGTGGCTTGGTACAGTTCTTGCTGCAGTCAGACCTTGACTCTAGCTCCTGGAATTTAATGCAGTCTGAAAGCCTTAAACGTTTCAGATTCATTCAAAGGGCTAAAGCCACTCACTTGGCAACATAACTGCAGAAAGAGTCTTCATGAGCTCCATCTCTTGGTCTGTTTTTACCTTTGAACAAATTATCCAACACAAGGTCTTCATATTCACAGTCTATCTATGCTACGTTTGCTCTCCCTGGTGAGCAATCATTATTCTGAGCAGTCAGATCATTTGACTCCACTTGAAAAGCATCTGTATATTATAACAGCTCTTTTGAATTGGGTTCTGAATGAGTGGCAAGTCTATAACAGAGCAGAAAAAGTAGGATATTCACAACTGTTTGCTCACAAAAAGTATCATTCTGAGTGTTACAGTCTCATAAATGTTTTAAATTTGATTAAATTACTCCTATAGAAACATACTTATTTAATAAAGATTCCAAAATATTCACAATTCATTCTACTAACCAGATGTAAAGATCAAGACCTGCTGCAAAAGCCACATTTTAATGAAATAAAATATATGGTATTGGAGATCTACTGTGCCAAAGATTAAAACTTCCAAAGAACCATAGTCTGTGAAGCTTACTGATACAGGACATTTAATTATGACTATCAACATTTGAAAGGAACTACATGTAAAAATCAAATCTCTTTCATTTATCATTATCTCAGAGAGTCATTAATGCATTCAAACAAACATAAGGTCATCAGCATTTTCACCTAAAAGTTAAGAGGAGGGGAAAAAAAGCTATCGTTATACTTCCATTTTGGAATTAGAAAACACCTGAGCGCAACAGCAATGGGAGTTGTGTAGGTAGGTAAACACATTCAAGCTGCATATTTTCATTAGTCATCTCATAATAATTAAAATTGTTAACTATCTTTACTAACCACTTGTCTCTGGACTCTGTTGTCTCATAGGCTGATAGATGACTGTGTGTCATTTTTGGCAGCCTGTGATAATGTGTACTGTGGTTATTAATTTGAACATTGAGTTTTTTAGTCTATAAGAATTTTGTAAAGAACTTTTACATCTTTTAGTTCATAAGTAGTTTTGGTTTTATAGAAAAGTGGATTATATTGGGATCCAAGTCTGAAAAAATAAGTTTATGTTTTGATTTGTAATAATCAAATTGATTGGAACTTTGATTTACGTCCTGAATAGGAAGAATTGGGCTCTTGGGCAAGAGTAAGATGATCAACAAACATTGTGAAGTTTCTGAAATATTCCAACCAGATACTTCCTAATCTGTAATCAAACCCTCATTAACTATTTTAGTATCAGCTTCTAAACAAGACCCAAATCCAGCCTTTTCAGATCAGAAAGCCAGTCAGGAGTCTGTTTCTAATTAAACATTTTTTTAAATTTATGTATCAAGCTAAAAGAAGGCAACAAAAGTGATATTTAATAAAAATATTTTATGTAGACCTTCAACTTTATAATAGAGAGTAGAACAGACTGGAATCTGCTGTCAGTTACATCAATATAAATCATGAGTAATGTTAATAAAGTCAATGATTAAATTCTGGACAAACATTTTTTATAAATTCTTTCAGTTCCTGTGTTCAGGCTTCTGTAAATTGCAGGTATTTTCTAATGATTTACGACTGCACAAAATTTTGTGAGCCATTACTCCATGAGCTGTAATCTCTGTTTCATCACTTTCTTAAAGCCACCTATCATTCTTGTTTAGATTGCCCTGTAATAGTGACTACAGCTGATGTTCAAACCGATATGTTTGAGGAGTCACAGGTATTAAAAAACATAATAAGTCTTTGTTCATCTGTTTTTGTTCTTTCTTCTACATCTAAAATATTCTTCTCATTAAACTTATATTGAATTTTCACTCTAGCTCAATATCTCTGTTTCATATCCATTAATTATAGTTAAAATAAAATCATTCAAAATCACTCTAGCAGTGCAGAGTTTTATTCAGTCCCTAGTTTTTCTTCTCCATTCAGACCACCAAGAAATAATAAAAAAAAAGCACAACTTAACCAACAAATGGGTAACTGAGGAAGCGTGATTTTTATAGTGCCAATTTTGTGCTTCTTTATTTTGGGTTTGTTCCTTTTCCTTTTGAAGCTCCTCAAATAGTAATGCTTATTTTATCAATGTTTCTTTTATATCTCAATTTGTGTGCAGGTTAATATTCCAACTAAAAGAAATCTAAATACAGTGATGTCTAAACATATATGTATTCATTGGTAGTATAGTTCTGCATTTATTGACTTCTCCCTTTCCATATGGCACAGTCTAAGCTTACTCCTTCACGTGACAGAACAAGCTTTGCAGAAAAACATTAGCAGTCTCTGAAGGTCTGATTCACAATAGATCACCATGAGCAGAACAACAGTGCCAGTTTCTCTGTGGCCATTGTATAATTGCACATATTCATCCACCTACGTCCAAGGTTAGCTTTGCCTGAGGACCTAAACATACTAAGCATTTCTATGATGAAAATAAATGGTAACAATACGCCACCTACCACTTCAATTCAGCCATTTTTCCTTTGGAGCAATTAATTTCCTGTATTCCACTTCTGTTTGAAGGAGTTCTGGAGATAAGGTGAAGAAAACTTTTGGCAGGTTAAGCAGAGGGAATTTTAGATCATTTGAATGCAATAGCCTGGCCTGAGTTTGGTCAGTTCACAAACTTCAACATCCCTATTCCTTCAGTAGACATCGTGGTGGTTTTTTTATTGATTGCAAGTGGGTAAAAACATTTTATTCCATTTTCTCTGGATGATATCAAGGGATCACAGAACAGCTGAGAGTGGCAGGGACCTCTGGATATCACCTGGTCCACCCCCCCTGATCAGAGGAGGGTCAGTTAGAACAGGTTGCTCAAGGTCATGTCAAGTTTTGAGTATCTCCAAGGATGGAGGCACCACAGCCTATCATCTGGGAAACTTGTTCCTATTCCAGTTAATCACTCCTACGGTAAAAGAAAGAAGGATATTCTTATTTTTAAATGGAATTGATGCTTAAATGGAATTGTCTTTATTTCAGTTTGTGCCCATTGCCTCTTGTCCTGTCACTGGGCACCAATGACAAAAGTCTGGCTCTGTCTGCTTACTCCCTCCCATCAGTGTGTGTATCAGTTGATCAGTGTGTTGATCAGCTGGGAGGTTCTGATCTATAATAAATATAGCCATATAATGAATTAATATCAACGCTTCTTCCATGACACATTGAATTCTCCGTTCAGATCTTCCCCAAACCTGCTTGGCCACCAAAATTCATAAAATGGAGATATAAAACCTGTCCCCTGTGTATTGCCATGTAGCAAAGTTATGGTCTGCTTGACATGTTCTTCATTTGCTGTGTGCCTCACCTGAGGTCACTGGGACCGATTTGCAGCCATAGAGAAACCCATAGAAGCTGTACATTGAACAACAAAGTACTGGATATTAATAGCAAGTGCTCTGACAGTCAGTCTTTAAATATCACAAATAAAATTAGTGGGTACTGAAAACAGGGAGACATGGATATTTGTGAAGCTATCAGGCATTAAAAACATGGAGAAATATTAATGAGGAAATTCTGTCTTCATAGTCATGTAGATGTAAAATTTCAAGACACACACTGACCTATGAAGAACAGAAAAACACTAAACAGTACCCATTATGTGAGAATCATCATCTCTAGGTACTAAATGAAGAATAAATCCACTGGAGGGGACAAAATGTTCAAGCTGTGTGTAACATAATACATGAGGGAGTGAATTGAGGCTGTTGAAATTTTGTCTTTACCTAATTTTGCATCATTTTGTGTTCTTTCAGTTATGTTTCTCTAACATTCAGCAGCTGTGAAAGAAGTCAGAGAAAAGAAAGAGAAGAAAGAGATCTCTTATGCGACATTAAATTCCAAATACTAATATAGGATTGCTACAGTGTCACTAGACAGGCACAGCAAAGCCTGAGACTATTGTCTTTTACCTACCTTCAGGTTAATACTGAAATCTTTGAACTACAGAAGTAGTTGTCCCGTATGCCTAGATATTTCATCTGTCACAATTTGCTATGCAATTAGTGGAAACACATAGAGCACTTAAATCTAAAAATATCATCATTCAAAAACTTAGAAATGGACATGTTTTTGTATTCTTTTGGTCTCTCAGACTCCTTCATTTTCAGTTTTGACAGGTTCTTATTACAGTTTTACTCTTCACTCTACGTGAGGATCTGTCAGTGTTTCCATTGTATGTTCCTATTTTAATGGCTTTATAGCTCAATCGCTATGAAAAAAAAAACAAAGGAGAAAAGAAAAAGAAGGGTGTTTCAGAGCAGAAACAAGAACAAAAAAAATTTGAGCTTGCAGGTGAAATTTGTATTCCATTTTATAAAGTGCTTTGGTTAGTACATGCTGTGTTACGTTTTTAAATATGAACATGTGTTTGCATGTAACAGAGGTATATATTATATTCTTTCTTCATAATCATGGTGGTAGCTTTCCAGAAGAATTTCAGTTCCATCCAACTGTGGTATGTAACGTTTGTTTAAACCGAAAACTGTGCACTGTGAAGGCAAAAGAAAGTATATAGGTAAAATAGATGGAAAATTTCTCTGAACTGTAATTTTCAGTTTGTCTATTGGTCCCTAAGTTGCACCAGGCTCAACTTGTATCTGGCACAAGCTTTTCTGCATCTGTGTGATCAGCCACACAAGATATTTGATCTGATGTCTATGCCTTGAATATCTGCTTACACAACTCAACTAATTATCAGTTGAGCAAACAGTTCATGAATTCTGATTCTATTTATGGTTCATTTCTCTGCTGTTATAAATGGCTGCCTGTTTGTGCACGACACAGGCAGAATATGACAAGTCATCAGTCGCCTAAAGGATTTTCTTTGCTTAAGGCTCTTCAGACTATGACTTTCAGCATAATTTGTCCTTAACAGAAACTTCATCTAAAATACTTGGGAATTTAAACACTTAACTTCATGCCGCCAGCTGATCCCCAGATTCCCAAGTGGCACTTTAATGATCAAAAAGTACTGAAGAGAGAAAATGCTGAGGACATTAAGAAAGAGAAACTTCATGACACAAACTCTTACCTTCCTGAGAGAGTTCCACAAGTCACTTCTTTTCAATTTTTGCATAAATCATGGTCTAATTTAGCTGTGTCAGGCTCATAATGGGAATTAGAGATCTGATTATAGCGTAGAAAAGGGAAACAATTATAACCTTGACTAAATAGTAAAAACAAATGGTAAGATCATCCCTTCACAAAAAAGGATCTTTGTTCAAAAGCAGCACTGCTTTACTAATTGATTGTATTACACAACACAAGTTTTGACAACACAATTATTTTGGCCACATTCCTAAACAACTCTTACTCTGTAAGAGAACATGATTAAAGAAACAATCCAGTACCCGTCATGCCTGAAATATTTCCTGTTTCATGGACTTTTGTGGACGAAATATCAAGATATTTGCTTTTCTGTACCTATGGGTGCAGTCAGGTCTGGTTTCAGTGACAAAGTTAAATTGCTGAAATTTCCTTCCCTTGTCTCAGGCCTCTTGCTTTACAATGAAAAGATTTAGGGATCTGATTCAGGTGAAAAATAGCCCCTTTATTTCAACTCGGCTATTTTTTTTGCAAGATCATTTCCCTTGTCAGCTGGTCACACAGACACAGACATGCATGGGCCAGAGCGGCCCAGGAAGGACTGGAGTGACTGGCCATGGACCAAGACAGGTGCTCACAGCAGAGGAGTGTCCAGGACAGCACACAAAGCAAGTCTCACATTTTCCTGCCTATATATGCTGTACACCAGTTAGGGCATATGATTTACCTACACGAGTAAATTAAAAGCTGCCTTGTAACGTTGCCTGGGATTGCACAGGGATGCAATTAGCTATGCTATTAAGAAGTTAGTCCCTGGCTGGATTTTAGTCTGTATCAAGTAGCTGTCCCCAAGTAATCCTTAGGCATCTTAGGAATTTTTGCATGACAAAAGCCATTCCTGCTAGGCTGTCCGGTGTTGCCACAATGTTTTAAAGGCTAACAGCATTTAATAGGATGGAAACAGTTCTGTGATAGCTGGCTTCAATATATGGAAGCAGTATGCCTATTTATTTTCCTGATAGAGAAATAATCACTGTTTAAGTTGTGCCGCACATGAGAGTTATCTCAGCCAGAATCTCTGGGCATTATCACTGAATTAGTCACACTGAAATAGTGACAAGATAAAAATAGTTACTGTCGATCAGTGACATGTTACCATATAGCAATAAAATGCTTAAAGTCTGTAGGCACCAAGTCTATTTTTAAATTAGGAAGAAACAGAATATTAAAGAAGAAATTCCCAAGGCATTGTGGGAAATTTGTGAAATGAACCTAGATTGTCTGGATTGAGAAATCTTGTCAGACTCCTAAATACGAGCATATACTTCAAATGTATCTTTTAATTTATAGCACCATAAAGGGCTAAACTACATTTTAAAGTGATGCTCAATATTTTGTTAGACCTACTGGTCAGCATCAATGATCTGTGTGGAGACTACAAAGATCTTCTACACATGGGATGCTAAAATTCATTTTGCACTAGAAAGCCACCTTCCCAGGGGAAATTCTTCCTTATCTGTCATAAATCTAAATTAGTTAGGGATTATGACCTATTGCATCAAGATTTAGTGATCTTTGTAGCTATATTATGAAATTTATTATTAAATTTCAAAATTTAAAGGGAATTTGTGATGCACTTGGCATCTTCTCTTAAGTTGTATTCTGACATTCTCCAGTCTGTCAATCTTGAAAATGCATGGACTGTTGGTATTTATATGCTAATTGCTCCCAGAGAAGAAGAATAAGTCTATGCATATTTTTAAAAAGTTAGATATGCTTTGCAGAAAATTAAATTGTATACAAAAACCTAAACAAGTTATTTGATATCTAGAAAAAAAGTATGGTGGAAACTGGCTTTCTAATGGGATTAGTAACAAAAAAAAAAAAATGACATTAGTCTAGAAAACAACAAACTACAATCAATCCATATCATAATAATGATAAAAAAAATAAAAACTCTCTCAAGATCAATGATTTTCAGGCCTCTGTCCAACTCTATGAACAGATTTCAATACGTAAATGACCATAAGCTTACTATCCATTCAGCAGTTTCAATGGCATATTTCTAAGCAATATATGGCATTGAAACTACATCTTATCCAGCAAGAAAGACACTTTAGGTCAGAACAAGGGATATCTCTCATGTTTGCACTTTTGCATACTTTCAAGTACTGTAGAACATCAGTCTTTGTGGTTATCAGGGTTCAGATTTGCTTCACTGTGAAAAAAATAGACATCATATTTCCTCATGAAAATTTGATACCAATTTATCTGTCAGGAAAGCCAAGGTATTCCTTCATTTAAGTAATATGGCAATCAGTATCACAAATCACTATCACGCTGTTACTGATTATGAGTTACATTCCTTGTCTTTAACACTATCAATCTCATGTTCTCCTTTGGGCAAGGGGTTAATTTAAAAGAACTTTAAATTAATTTTTTCTCTTTAATAAATGACAGAGAGGAGGAATTTAAAAATATTTATAAAAAACAACTACAGGAATGATCCATCACTGCTTGTAAATTGTAAACCCATTTACCACTGTGAAAGAAACTATTTCTAATATGACCTAGTTGTGTATAACACCAATTTTGCTATGGCAAATTACTGGCATCAGTGAAAATCAGATTACTCTGATGTTAGTGACTGCCATGGAAGTAGATTTTCTACATACATATCTGAGATTCCTGTATTTCTCATTTTCTTTTCAGTGGCTGTATACAGCTACTGTCTCTACAGCAAATAAATGAAAAGAAAGTCAGAGGGAAAAGAATCATAAGTGTAATGCACACAGGAAGGTTAAAAATGTAACAAGACTTCTGTTTAGTAAACTAGCTTTGAAAAAGGAGAAAACATTCTAGTAAGAGCAAAGAATCGAAGCATTTGATAGTTGTGAAGACTTTTGATGAGCATTCCTCAACCTTGCTCTTCCCTTCTGCTTTCCTCTTGCTAAATCCTTTTTAAAAATTATTTCTGTAGTTTCTGCTTTTAAACTTTAACAAGTAATAGCTTCCAAGTTAATTAATATGTCATTTTTATCAGATTATTAAAAAATATTTAGTAAAACTAGCACCAACATTAATATGTGTAACACTTCACTGGACCTAATATAATACTATCCTTTTTTTCTTCCTCTGCCACCACAGCCTGTCATCTCTGTACACAGTCACTAATATGCTTTTTGTATTATGCTCATTGGCTATTATCTCTTTGTCTATGTTCACAGCAGACATAATCAGCCTAAAGCTGGGAAATGTATAACTTAAATTTTACCACAGTGTCATTAAATTAACTGTGCTAAAGCCATTGAAACATCCTTAAAGGATTAAAAATTTACAATTTCTAGTTAAAAACTTGGGAATACCTATGAGAAAAGTGTGTTATTTTCATATGTGTGACTTAAGGTCACAATGTATAAAATCCCCTCATTATGTAGCCTAATATTGTTGGAAAGTGATGATATGGTATTGTACCAATGTAATAAGGTGATATGGTATGATAGAAGTATGATTATGTAGGAATCAGAAAATGCACCTTCTGAAGCTGCTAAATGTTTGATGTAGCTTCCATAAGCCTTTCCATTTTACAAAGTTCTCAAACCATATTGCAGAAAGACCTTTCACTTCCCCTTTTTTGTTATTTTTGTAGGAACAACCTTTTTCAGCATTCTCAGATCTATGCATTACTGATTCTTTGGCAAGAACAACTACCACTATTCAAAGACTTTTGACTGTTCAGTGACTGTTTTTTAATCTCATATTTTTATCATTGTATTTTTGAAACTTCATATCATCTTCCCTTTCCTCTTCAAAATTTTCTTTACTGTTCAATATTTACAGCAGTTACATAACCCCAAGAATATCCTCTGGTGTAGTTCATTTGTCACCACTAGGCCAAGTGACATATACTTAGTGAAAATATGTATTTGTTTTTTCAAAGAAACCCTTTCATCCACGGAACATTAACTCTTCATGTTTTTGAGTTTAGAACTGAAAAGTTTTTCTGTAGCTTGGCTGGAAAGTTATCATAATCCAAAAACTAATGAGTCTTTCCTCAAAGCTTCTTGTCTAGTGAAAATCAAAAGACAGCTCTCCCCCCACCAAAAAATGCAAAAATAAGTTCCAGATTAGAAAAAGCCCAAACAAATCTACAAATGATCTCAGCCTATCTTGATAATTCCTTATCCCTCTATCTACAGAAATGAACATCTTCAAATTTCTTGGACTCATCAACAACTTCTGTTTTCCTGATACAGTAACACACAACTTTGAAACACTTTTACTTTTCTACTCTTTTTTATCAGCAATTTTTTGAAGCTTCCTTTCTACATCTCTGGTACCTCTTTGCTGTGAATGGCTCCTTATATCCTTTACTAACAATGCCAAATCCAAGTCTTTCACAGTCATCAGCCCAAAGCAAAACATGTATCCATGAGGAGCTAGTTAGTAAAGGCCTATTATAAACAAAATATCACTTTTTTTCCATTGATCTTTTCTTTATTTTCCTTTTCTTTCTTCTATTTTTTATTGTTCTGTTACATTGCAGTGCTCCTGGAAAGCATGACTGTTATAGAATAACTGAGACTGGACAGGATTTCTAGAAACCATCAAGTCCAACACTGCATTCAAAACAGAACTAACTGTATCAGGTTTCTCAGGACTTTGTCCAGTCCAGTCTTGAATATCTCCATGGATGGAGATTCTACAACCTCTCTGGCCAACTTGTTCCAGTATTTGGACACCTTCACAGTATTTTTTTTTTTCCTTACGTTTAGTCAGATATTCTAATTTGTGTCTGTTACCTCTCGTTCTGTGCCTCTTCAAGTCCAGCTCTGCCTTCCCAATACTTTCCAATAGGTGGATATAGACAGAAAAAAAGAACTACCCTTAGCCTTCTTTTCTCCAGACTGAAAGAAAAAAAGAGTTCTCAGTGTCTATTCATATGTCATGTGCTTCCACCCCATGACCATCTCTGTGGCTCTCTTCTGGACTCACTCCAGTATGTCAATGTCCTTCTTGTACTCAGCGCCCCATATACAATCCCAAAAAAGTGCCAAATAGAGGGGAAGAATCGCCTTTCTCAACCTGCCAGCTGCATTTTTACTAATACAGCTCAGAAGGTGGTTGAGCATCTTTACTGCAAGGACACACTGCTGACTCGCATTCAGCTTGGTGTCAACCAGGAGCCCAGGCCCTTCTCTGCAGACCTACTTTTATATAGTCATGCTGAGTCTGTATTTGTGCACAGAGCTATTCTTTACAGATTTAGAACTTTACAAAAGGTCCTGAGGTTTGTCTCAGCCCATTTCTCCATCTGTTGAGGTCCATCTGAATAACAACCCTGCTCTACAGCATATCTATCACCCTCTCAATTTGGTATCATCTGTGAAGCTGCTGAGTGCACTCCTTGCCACTGGACAGGCCATTTATAAGACCAGTAAACAGCTATGGCCCCTCTGTAAGTCTGTGAGGGATGCCAACTAGTAGCCAGCCACCAGCTGAATTTTATATCTCTGATTACAGACTTTTGAAACAGACAGTGCAACAAATTCATTCCCAACACACATATAAAGAAGATCCTAGTGACGATCACCCACCTTTTCCTCTTTACACAAATGCTTAGTCCAGGGTCAGATGGCTTTAATGCCTTCTCTGATGAGTCTTCCTCCTCCTCAGCTGCTCCCAGGGCACTATGCCTGTTCTGATGTTGCAGATCTACAGGTGTAAATGATCTACAGGTCAAGACCTAGGAAGACTGCTGTTGCCTGAAGTCATGCTTCTCCAATCTCCCTCATCTTGAGAGTTTCCATCTACTGTTCCTTTGAGTGTAGTGTCTAGCTGAGCCTCATTTCTTGTTTCACATGGCTTGGGCTTTTGTCTCTTCAGGGTCTCTGAGAAGACCCTGTCAATCTCCTGTCTGTCCTCCCTGATGTCTCACAGTCTGCGTGCACTGCTGCACTAACAACTGCCGGGTCTCTGTTAGTGGCACTCCAGCCTGACAGTTACACAGCTGCCCCTCAAGTACCAGCTGAAGAGGTGCTCGGGTCATTTCTTGGCAGCAGTCAGCTGAAGACAGAAAGCACAGATTGCCCCTAACGAGAAAACAGACAACAGAAGCCTCCTGTTAGCTGATAGAAGCAAAAGTCTCCAGAAGACAAGCCTCACCAGCAATGGCAAGGCACCAGAAGATGCCAGAAAGAGCTCTGAAAAGAAGATGGGAACTGTAGCAATAATAGCTAGTTCCTGCTCGCTGTTCTTTGGGAACTGTGTTTGTTATATAGCTGATTTTTTCACTGTCCGGTTGTAATTTTTTCATCTGGGATGGGAACATACTCTCTACTTACTTTTTTTTCAATACTTTCCTGATCACTTCATTTCATGTCCACCTCATATTTCTAAAGAAAAGTTAAAAAATTCACCTTTTATAATTACCCCGCATTATAAATCCAAGCTAAACTAAGACTTTGCGATTCTTTCATCAGGGAAGAGAGGAAAGAAATCCCTTTACTGTAAAGCGAGCAATAACTCAGTGCTGGAGAGGCTTACCGCCCTTGGTAAATGCTTGACCTGAAGCTTGAATCTCCATCAGGCAGTATATGGACTTGGACTGAGGTTTGTGCGGAGTAGTGGCTGCTCTGCAGCTGGCTGATGGAAGAGCCAAACAAGACTGTAGGACATGAAGACTCAAAAACCTGGACTGAAACAACAGTGGCCTGCATCACCCTGGATTTCTCTCTTCATATATGGTTAATAATCAGTGACTCGCTTGTGGTTGAAGTGTGGGTCCAGTTGTTCTCCATCCCAAAATTTTCCTTTCTGCAGAAAATTTACCTTTTGATGAATAGCATTTTTGGATTTTAAAGGCATTAAACTGAAGAAAACAGGGCATTTCTTTGAAAGACTCTATTTTCTCTGCAGCACAAACCCTACTGTGGTTGTTTTAACAATCTAAATAATAAACATAACTTAGATGTTAAAAATCTTCTTTTAGAATCTATAATGGATAACTCTAATTTTCTTTACAAAAGAAAGGCAGCCTATGTTCAACAAGGCTCAGTGCCAGGTCCTGCACTTGGGTCACAACAACCCCATGCAACGCTACAGGCTTGGGGAAGAGGGGCTGGAGAGCTGCCCAGTGGAAAAGGACCTGGGGGTGTTGGTTGACAGCCAGCTGAATATGAGCCAGCAGTGTGCCCAGGTGGCTAAGAAGGCCAATAGCATTCTGGCTTGTATCAGAAATAGCGTGGCCAGCAGGAGCAGGGAGGTGATAGTGCCCCTGTACTCGGCACTGGTGCGGCCGCACCTCGAGTACTGCGTTCAGTTTTGGGACCCTCACTACAAGAAGGACATTGAGGTGCTGGAGCGTGTCCAGAGGAGGGCAATAAAGCTGGTGAAGGGTGTAGAGCACAAGTCTTATGAGGAGCGGCTGAGGGAACTGGGGTTGTTTAGTGTGGAGAAGAGGAGGCTGAGGGGCGACCTTATTGCTCTCTACAACTGCCTGAAAGGAGGTTGTAGTGAGGTGGGGGTCGGTCTCTTCTCCCATGTAACAAGCGACAGGATGAGAGGAAATGGCCTAAAGTTGCACCGGGGGAGGTTTAGATTGGATATTAGGAAAAACTTGTTCACTGAAAGGGTAGTCAGGCACTCAAACAGGCTTCCCAGGGAAGTGGTTGAGTCCCCATCCCTGAAGGTATTTAAAAGACGGGTAGACATGGTGCTTGAGGACATGGTTTAGTGGTGGACTTGGCAGTGCTAAGTTAATGGTTGCACTCGATGATCTTAAAGGTCTTTTCCAACCTGAACGATTCTATGATTTTATGATTCTACATTCTTACAAAAAATAAATCAAGGTGCCAAAGCCATGTGTTTGTAAGCTGCTAACAGATGTATTGAAAATAGCACGCTATTTAACACAGAGTTATACAGAATCTTTTACAACTCAGAAACTGAAATCGCTTATATTATAAGCAAACTTTTCAATAAATAAAGCTAAAAAAATTATTAACATGAATGTACCTTTAATTTACTTTAGACCTTAAGTGGATTCAGGAGAAATTACACTAAACAGTTCAGACTTTATGACTGACATCTCTGTAGCTGCAGACGATTCTTTCTCAGCCTATCTCCTCGTTCTAGCATTTCTACTCATTCTGATTTCATGCATCAGTAAGCTCTGAACAATCCGTGTCTCAGAGCATACCATGCACTAATTTTGCTCTGACAACCTTGTAATGGGAATTATAATGCTTACTACATTTTTTTCTAGTTAAAAACAAGGGAAGTAAAAGACCCTCTGTGTTTACATTGCCTGGGTTATATGACAGCAGAGATGCTGTTTTTCACTGAGTTCTTGGTTTTAATGGCAATTAGCCATAAATGGCACCATATACTTTATCTCTGTACTGAACATCCTTCCGATGAAAAGTAGTATTTGTGGGGACTTAAAATTCCTAGTGCTTCAAGAGCTAAGTGCAGCATTCAGAAAGGTATATCAGTTGAAGTTTTTATCACCATATTCCCCTTAGTGGTGATGCATTTTATCTTGAATCAGTTTTTCAACACTTCCTCATTTTCGCATGCAAGGCACAGAGTATTATTGTAGTTGTGTTGTATTTTGTTTGGGGTTTTCATTCTGTGCCCCTTTTCAGGATCAATGCCAATGCAATAGTTCTTTGTTGTCCACTGAATACCCATTCCTGGATATCGCACATCCCCTTTGATATTCCATTAATACGCAGTGGTTTCTAAACTCTCTCATGTCAGCTTAAAAGACTCATACGATTCAGACTGTTGAATTTAAGCACATGTGCTTTTTCCTTTAAGACATGATTCCTGCTTGATGTTTGACTTCTGCATTATGTCTCAACTGCACTTTCATGTGACACTCAGATAAAAGCATATACCAGAAAGTATAATCCAGGTTTTGTATCGAAGAGAATCCCTTGTGTCTAATACAAACTCCTATAAAAAGAAATACTTACAACTACAGGAGTAAATGAATCCTTATTTATTAAAATTCATTTATTCTTTAGCAAGGGGTTTCCTGTTCTGTTGAATGTAATTTGCTCTATAATATTAATGAAAAAATTGTCACTGCATAAACATAATTTTGAAACTAACTAATTCAGACACTTCCAACAGGACCCCAGAGTGTAGAGAACTGTGTAATAAAACTGACTGTACATAGGTCAGATAATAAAACTGAGAACACTGTTCATTTGCAGATCATATCCTCAATTTTTTAACTTTTAATTCTGTAATTAGGCCATTTTAATTTAAGTCCTATCTGTCTGTTACTTTTTGCTTGTGAGCGTGTGTTGGTTTTTGTGGTTTTTTTTAAATGTAGATAATTTGCTTTCAGGAATGGAGTCTCATTTTAGGAACTAAGACATAAAATTAAAAGGAAAGACTCTACCAAGTCATAGGAATTAAGCTCACACATGGGAACAGTGACATTTATGACAGTTATGTGGCATTTACTGTACTACCATTCACACAGCTTTGTGAACACATAAAAAGCATATTGCCTATATTCAAAAGTCTTGAACTCGTGGCACCATATTTTCACCCTGTCATACATTTGGTCTCAAAACGCTTGATTGCACAAATGGCCTAGCAGTAGTTAGCTCTACCTTGCTGGTAGCTCCTCTCCAGGTTACTGCAGAGAGGAAGTCCTATTCCCCTTTTCAGCTCATCAGTTTTGTGAATACACAAAAGAGATATTTCTATTTACCTCGATGTATCATCTGATTTCATTTTCAGAGGACCAGTCTTCAGTTGCTTTTCCTTCCATGGACAATAGGTTTCTCTTCAGAGCCAGGCATGTTCCTCAGTAGTACATATGGTTAACTTCTCAGTGATGTGAGGCCAGCTGAGAAAAGCCAAAGGATAACTTTGAGTATTATCTCCTATACTCCAAGGGCTCTTTTATTCAGAGTAACACTCATTTTTATACTTTGATTCATTCTATTCAATATGAATTTAAGGACATTAAGTGAGAAAGTACTGCAGTTTAGAGACTTAATTTTGTCTTCCTTTCAAATGACCCAAACAGCTGTTCTTCTCCTTGCTTTAATTCCCTATGCAATGCATCATTTGGTTTTCAGCATGTAGCAAAACATAGTTTACGTTTCTGTATATTCCCTTTGCCCTCCGTCATAGCCTGTTTTCCAATTTCTGTGATAATTTTCAAACTGTTTATTTATCCAGTTTAGTTCTGGAGCCTTTTCCCACAAGTAAGTTTTTCCCTTTGCTTGATATACAAATTCTTTATAACTTTTGCACTTTTGACTTGATAAAAGTCAGTTTTCTCTACATTCAGGTCCTTTGTCCAGTGAGTAGCTCCCCAAGGTTTCATCTGTAATCAAGTCACTGAGCTTCTGCCTTTGCTCCGAGGTCCTGTATCCAGAATGATCAAGACAGTGAAAAAAAATGTTCAAAAAAGAGTCAGTTGTCTATTATGTTCAGGAATAACTGCATTAACCATGATTAGTATTTATTATTCAACCCACACTATAGCCTCCAACTGTGATATGATTTTAGGAGGCATTTTCTTGTTTGCTAATATTTGAAAGATATCTGCCCAAAACCAAATCTGATTCTTCCTGCAACTGTTTCAGACTTACAGACTGCCTTAATTGATCAAACTGAAAGAAATGAGCTCTGAGCAGTTTATTATTTTTAAATATCTTGTCTAATATTTTCAGTACTTAAGCATTATCAGAACATAACATTGACAATTAAATTTCTCTATGTTTGAGGCTTCCCAGTGGTTCTTAAAGTACCAGTCTGCACTATGTTGCGAGCACAGTAACAAAGGGTCAGACCTTATTACAGCAAGGAGGCTGCAGACAGACAGACTGCCCCATCAACCCCATGTGGGAAATGATTGGATAAGAGAACAGCTGGAGGGTAGACTGGAGAAAGATTTGAAGGGAAGGATACTCTTGACACAGATACTTACATTAAAATTCTGCTTAACTTTTATGTGGAAGCCAAAAGCAAATCAGGCAGATACCTTCCTAAGGTAAAAGAAAGTATCAAAACTATATAATTAATTGTGCCTTAAAAACATTTGAAAAAGGAAATATTTGATGACAAAATTGCTATTATCTATTGAAGTAGCTGAGCCTTCACTATAGTACAAAATTAACAGTTTAATTACAGAAGCAACTGAAGCATTTCACTGGTAATATTGCAAACGGCAAAGTTTGCATTCACATTTCCACAATACACATTTCAAACAAAAAATGCAGGAAAAGATAAAAGAATGTTGAGAATGATCAAGAATAGCTCATCCAACAAAAGAAGTGGCTCTTCGGTGAGCACAAAGTGCAGGAAAATGTGCTCTGCTTTAAAGCTCTTGATTCTGGGCTTCAGAAGCAGATTCCTTTCTCCTAAAATGTTGAGGACAGGAACTTCTTATTCTAGATTGTGGCTTAATGTTCTTTAGTACAATGTTGAAACCTTTCTGGGAAAAAAGAAACATCTGCCACGCTTTTAACGCACATTCTGGAAGCTTAGAAATTTCTCTGCAGCTGCTATCGTTCTCATAGCAGGGTGATTGAAAAAATGAGTATCAATGCCCCACGTTCTTAACAGCACTCCACGGAGCTCTGCGGTAGATTGCTCTGTGGCATTATTATCCATGTACTGTTAAGTCAGATTTTGCACTTAGCAAGTGGAGGATTTTGATCAATAGGAAGGATTCTACACAAGGGACTGTAGATAGGCATTAAACTTACTGAAGCAACTAAAAGAAGTCTCAAGGAGTCTTGACAAATTACAAGCTGCTGCTCTTGTCACATTCTTAGCAGTAAACTGACTGTGAGGAAAGAACTGCCATCAGAGAAGGCCAAAACAAGAAACAGTTAAAGCACTGCAAACTGGCACCTTTTTCATTTTGTAGGAAATATCAGATTACCATTAAAAGATTCATAGGCTGAGCCCAAAACATGATGAAGAAACTGAAATGTCTGACTGAATATTATCCAAGCTGATTATTTTTAGCATTTAAAACTATCCCAGGGGATTTCTATCCCAGGTCTATATAGAGAAAAAATGTTCTAATTCAATGAATGCAAATTATTCAAAGTCATGAGAGAAAGATCAAAGAAGGTGAAAAACTGAATTCAGGTAAAATCAGAGGATCACAAATGTTGAACAGCCACCTTGCTTGTCATTTCATGGGTTCATTAGTTTTTAGCCAAAAGGTATCGGAACATAACTTGACTGATCTATATATAGTCCTTTAGCTTTGTCTACTAACATCTGAATTGAGATCAACAATTTCATAAAAGACTATTTCATAATCCAAACAAAGGCAGAAAATTGAGTGGAAAGGAAAGCAGCAAATAAAATTGCATTTGTTCTTTCCCAAGAAAATTTTTTTTGTTATAACAATTCAGCTACCAAAAATGTTCAAATAACACACTTGATATGAATGTTGTCTTAGTGTCCATTGTGCTAGGCACTGCTCAAGCACATGCAGTCCCCAGATGAGGATGCAAGCTGGTACAACCAATGATGCTTATGTAAGCAACTTTCATTCTTTGTGGAAGAAATGCAATTCATTATTTAAATTCCAGAAGTCAAGATGAAAAGCTTGTATTTTCTGCGTAGAAAAGTTTACACTTGCAGTTTGTCCCAGGACATGTTGCTTGTCATGAGACACAAACACAGTATGATAAAAGACTTTGAAGTATTATTAGTAGTATTAATGAGACTGATATTCAATGTGACACTAGAAAACAATAGAAACACTTTCTCTGACATATGCTGAAGCTCTCATCAGATCTTTAAATGCTAAACACTGTCCGTACAAGAGTGTAGGACTTGATAGGCGTTTTTTTCAGTGAGGTAATGTAAGTGCATTTCTTGGTTAAACGTATAATCAAGAAAAAGTATATCTTAATCTAATTTGTGAACCTTCATCTAGCCTCTAATTTTCTACTGCAGGAGAAAAATTACTTCTGCTTGTTTATAAATAGCAGCTTGAAAAATTGTGCACTTAATTAAACATCCACTAACTGATCTGGTCGCCCTGGTATATCTTCATAGTTTGTGATTTATAGATAGGCAAAGGGTCACAGGAGCCATTTACCACATTAATGGTGATATATGAGAACAGTCATTTCAGTCTGCAACATTTTATTAAAAATCTTCAGGCGCAGGTTGTAACTACGATGCAGGTTTATTATCTCTCTGCCTCTGTGTGTGTTGCCTCTAAAAAACAATAAGAAGCTTTGATTTGGTGGACGAGATCTGAGACCAAATTATGCCCTGAGAAACAGATGGTGTGTGAATGGGAGCAGTGTGAAACAAGCTAGCAGAAAAATGAGGCTGTAACTCAGACTGTGTGATACCCAGGACTGAGTCATATAATGTTTCCTCTTTCAAACCAGAAACCTAGAAGCAAATGAAACTCATGTTTTACAGTACACAAACCCACAAATTGGCCAGAGTCATGTCCCCGGTCCCAAGGTTTCTAGTATTTTGTGTCTCCACTAAACTGATTCAGTGAGACTGTCTACTAGCTGGTGTTTTCCAGTGTTGAGTTGTTAGCCTTCCCTTCCTCATCTCTTTTACAGATTTCTCACATTCTCAGATGTCATCACCTTGTTTTACAGGTGTATGTGTTTTTAGTTAAGTTACTTGAAAAGCCAGTTCAAAAGCTGGGCTCTTGATTTGTAGCACAGGTAAATAAAGAAGTTCATTGCTAATAGCTTCTTGACTAGACTTACTGCTTTCGGCAGCTCTCTTTTTACAACGCTTTCTTCTCATCCCTTCTCCTCTTCAAGATAACATAGGTAACTAAATTTATTGACACTTCTGTCGGGCAGAAGGGACTGCATGTGTACTGTACCGCACAGGAAAAATCAGAGGGAGTTTACAGACCTGCACCATCCCTGCATGCAATTCAGAAATACATCAAGTTTCCACACTGTGTTTTGAGATGCATTTGTGAGCATTGGGTGTGTTGTAGCTAGTGCCACCTCATTTTCCTTGGCTCCAGTGTCTTTTTCTCTCACCCTCTGCTCCTGTGCACAACAAAAATTTCCCTCCTTTCCTCTCCATCAAATTCTTTTGTTGTTTTTCTCCATTTCAGTTATCTTGGACTAGATGCCCTGTCTAATAGGTGTCTGTTTTGCATTCATAAACACTATCAATTAAAAAAACACATTTCACCGAATATCACAGCATGTAAAAAATCCTAGTAGGTTCTATTGATAGAATACCCATCTGAGTAATGTACAATCAAGACTAAAATACAGCACAATTTTTTTAAACAAAAATGCTAGGCACATTATGTACATTCTTATACATATTATATACTTGTGTGTGTGTGTGTGTGTGTATACTTTTCCACATTTCCTGATTTAAATATTATTAAGGATCAGAACCAAAAGTCTATGAAAACCAGAAAGTGAACTGGATTCATTTTGATATCCACTGTCAGCTGAGCTTTTCATTCAGACTTTATGTGACCCTATCATAAAGTTTTGAGTGTCTTCATGTGTTTTATGCAAGTATTCAGCAGCAGCAGTTTCTTGATTGCATCCCCCTCAGTCTCTGCCCAGACTGCAGGAGAGTGTCCGTGGAGGAACGGCTATACTGAGCAGGAATCTCATGAGCTTAATGGTCACCATGACTCCGGCAGGTGTGACTTGGTCAGCATAGAAACTGCCATGTCTCTGACTATTGTGTCGCCTCACACTCCACTTTAGGCAAAACAGATTTTACTTTCCTTTTCTCAGCAGAGACTGAGGGTTTGAGTCACACCAGGAGTTAGCAATCCAGACGATGGGTTCTTTTTCTAAGCTAGTCATCTGGTCTTTTGCTAAGCAGTAAGACAAGAGTTGGTCAGAGTGCTGCACTCAGCCCAAAATACCCATCCAAGACCAGTGATGTGAATTGTCCCCTGATATTTCTGTCTGCTCACTATAGGGAGAGAGAACCAGATACATAGTTTAGACAAGACTCAACACTTAGGTAGCTAAGACAAATCTCATCTTCAAGACCTCACCACCAAACACAGTTTTCTGTGAGAATAAATCCACATAGAGTCTGGGGCACAGACCTAAGATCTTTCTATTTGAAGAGCATTCCAAATTGTAGTGGCTTTCCTGCCCCAGTTACTCAAACAGATCTTCATTTTCATGGCTGCAATCTTACAGAATTAGATTTATTCACTCCCTAAGTTCTTCATCCCACTGTATTTATAGCAGAGTGTGTACACTTGTCTGGAGTTCTGCTTTTTCTCTCTTTCTCTCTTCCGTCTTCATGGAATTTTATCTGCTCTTCTTTTATCTTTTTTTAGGTACAGTTTAGTTTTAATTTAGCTTCAGAGAAAGGAAGAAGCAAGTCTCTGATGTATCGGATGTTCAGACAGATCTTTGAACTACTGGAAACTGATATATTTCACCAATATTTTTAGTTTGGAAAGTCTCCCATTACAGTGAAAACAACATTGCTGTGTCTTGTGTCATGTGCATTGCAGCTTCATTGTCCTTGGAACTTTGTGGATGTAGAAGTTGACTTTGTCCAATCCTTTTTCTAAGATTTAGGAAAACACATCGCATTGCTTTCATTATTGGACTTCTATGGTTTTGTAGGGCTTTTTATAGGACAGTATTTTTTCTGACTTTTGAACTGTTTGATATGATTTCACAAATTAACAATTTTTAATGACAAAGAAGAATAATATTGAAAAACGTTCATACATATTTACATCGTATCACTTTTCTATATACAGTTTCTAACATTTAGGATCCTTAAATATTTGTTCATATAAATTTTTTTTCTAGGTACTTGCAAGTATAAATTAATATTTATTTACCTGTACTGAAGCTTCTGTCTGTGCAATACAGAATTCAGGTTATTTTAATGTCTGTTAGCTGTGTTATCTCTAACCTTAAACACAGAAAGTATAAACATCAGATAGAACAAAGTCATTTGGTATAAATCCCTTTCTAAAAATGAAGCACACTTTAATGTAGTTTGAGAAGAGACCTTCAAACAGATTTTAGAATGAAAACTCTGCCGAATAATGTGCAAATTTCTTTCTGACATTTATTTTCTGATATTTTTCAACTTTTCATTATAAATAAAATACTTTTTTAATTTTACTTTCTTTTCTGCTTTTCTCCAGTCATGGCAGATAGCTAATGCCTGATTTATAGCAATTTATTTTAATTAATTCTTGACACCTGCAACCTGTAATTGATTTGGCACTGATATAAATTTCCTGACTCCAATCCAGCTATTACACTGCTTTCAATCATATTCAACTTCTCCTTTGGATATGTAGACATGCCTTAGTATGGAATTAATAGATTTTGTTGTTGTTGATTTTTTTAGCTTCTTCTTGTTTATATTCCCTTCCTTCTGTTAATGCTAAGAACTGCATATAACCACATGATAAAACTGTGCTAAAAATTTACACAACCATTATCCTAGTTAAATGGGGATTGAATATCTACAGACTGAAACAGAGTGTAAGTATGTTTATTTAAGGGTTCAGAATACCTATATCCTAATTTGGAGATTGTTTTTCTTTTAGGTACTGAGCCAAATTCATCAACAAAGAATCATAGGCTGCTGGACTTTAAAGAAAAAAATACCTTTCAGCTTATAATATCTTTGATTTGAATTGGCATTTGTTAAAATGAGAATATTTTTGAGGCACTGCTACCTTCTTCCAGTTATGTTGAAGTTCCCTCCTAGGTTACCAGATTCAGCCCTCCTAGGTTACCAGATTCAGGCTCAATATGTTTAATTTCCTCAATTTTCTAATTAGGATAGGATAGAAGTATTTCTAAGATGTTGAGCTGTACAGTACTGATCTTTAGTGTAGAAAAAAAGTAATGTGACTCCCATTTGGAGTAATGAGAATAAGGTCTCTGTAAGATCACTGACTTCAGCAATTACTGAAGGAGCACATGGCAGAAATCACCTGGTACCTCTGTCAACCACATTCAGGAGAATGACCAAAAAATATAGAACCAATTAGAAGTGCCACAAAACTGTCTTCTAAGGAGCTTAACCCTTAAACTACAGAGAATCTCCTCTTACATGGTATATACAAGAATACAGGAAGTAAAACAGTAATTTGCATTAAAAACTTCAAGAGATAAGAAATCCTCATCCACATGTGTCCCAATCCAATGTCGGGAGAGGTTTCGATACGGTCCCAAGGGTGAGATTAAGACGCAAACGAGGTCAAATGCCGTACAACCTTTTGACTATTTTGGTGAAAAAAGGGGTGGGGACCGGGTAGGGAGATGGGGGGGAGGGAGAGAGAGAGAAAAAGAGAGAAAAAGAGAAAGAGCGTGCTCAGGCGGGTGAGAAGATGGCCATGTAGGGGAACTAGCTACCGCCACTCCGAGTCCGGCATTGTCCCGTCGATCAAAGGTCCAGTCGGTCCAGTCTCTGTGTCCGCAGGAGCAGCTTCCAAGGAGGTGCACGGGGTAGGAGGAGAAGAGAAAGAGGGAGGAGAGAGCGAAGAGAGGGCCTCAAAAGGCGCACACGGTCCTTTTATAGGGCCATGCACATGCGCAGAATGGGTTTGCGTACATGCAGGCCTGCGTGCAGTTCATGGTCCCGCCTTTCGTGTCCTGGTCTCTGCATGGGCATCCTGTGGTGGTTTCGTCTGGGGCTGGATGTCGAAACCAGAAGATGGCAGTAGAACGGCAATGTCGAGACAATTCTGGTTCCATAACAGTCCTCGACAACATGTGTTACAACATGAAATACCTATAATAAATATATTTTAATCACAAAGCAAATACTGGGGTGTTTATTATGGGGTACATATTATTTATATATGTACTCTATATACACTATACTATATGTATTTATGAACTATAACATATTTACATAACAACTATGTATAATAAATATGCATATCAATTTATACATATGCATCTAACATGGACTTTTATTTCTTTTTACTATAAGAGAGGACATGCATGTACTATTTTTGGTAAATACCATCAAGATTTCTTTTTTCTTTTTTTTCTGTGTACGTGAATGAGCAATACACAGCAGATACAGAATAACTACCTATTTCAGGCAATCCCATGCCCCTTTACTTGTCTTCGTGGTTTATTTTACACTGATCATAGAGAACAGCTCTTAAACTGAAACAAAAAAAAAGGTTAATAAAACAGGTATACACCAGATTAGGTATTGCTGAAATGTCCTGTGCCAGTCAGAAAGCATCTTCGTATGGCAAGAGTCACTGAGATTGTTTGATAATCTCATAAGGGAGGGGAGGAGGTATGTACCTTTCTACTACTTTCAGGGATTCTGCCACAAAAAGTCAACCTAAATTTAGGAACAGAACTCCAGCAAAGGAAAGATGTCAACTCACTGTGTTTCCATGTCTCTCTGAATATTTTAGGTTATTTTTTTGCAAGCTTGACCTTGCAAGAGTCTTTTATCATTGCTTCTTCTTCAATATCATATTCCAAAGTTTCTGTTCAGTAGAGATCAAAACTTCTGGGTAATTATCTGAAACAGTCTTAATTTCTTCGAGTTTTACATGAAACATTCTTAAAGTGTCAGTGTGTGGTGTTGTCTCTCTGAATGAAGAGAGAGGAGCTTTGGGGGCTAAAACCTGACTTTGACAAGGACTGCAATTACCCTAAGTGACTTAACTCTTTGGATTCCTCATCTTGACTAGTTGGATGGGAATAATGTTTCTAATTTACTCTGCAGAGGATTTCAGGATTAATCACTCATAAAAACAGAGCATCCTTCAGGTTGGAAGGGGCCCTGGAAGGTCACTAGTCCTAGTCGCTCCTGATCAAACTGGAGTAAACAGTGAATCTGACCAGATTGTCACCGTACTTTGATGTACTTTTGAAAGTTACTTTTTAATAAATAATAAAATTAATAGCAAATATTTGGGGAAAAAAAGTATGGCTTTACATTGCCACAATGGAATAAACTGAGTTGGGAGAGAACATCATCAAAATAAAAATTAGTCTTGAGATCATATTTTCAGAATTTGGCTGAGGTCCCTACATGTAGTGCAAACAAGAAGTTACAGCTACCTAGCACAGGACAGATTAGTTTTATTTTGTATTGGATGAAAGATGATGAAAAAGACTATGGCATTATGGTATTTTGAGCCAGATAAAAACTATTGAAACTTCATATTTTTTGTTACTTTAATTAAAAAAGTAGTTTTAGAAGTATTTATTTTCAACTTAAAGGTATATATTTTCAAGTGATTCAAGTGTTTCTAATGCAATCTTATACCAGGATATGTGGCAGAAAATTCCTATTTTCCGGAACTACAAGGCAAGTCTGTTTCTAAGTAATTTTTTAAACTGTTGCAGAAAAAAAAAAAAAATCTGAGTAGATTTAAAAGTTGTCTAACTTGAAATCATGTGGGATACTAAGGAAATGGAGATAGTTCACTGCTTATGTCATTGACCCTAATTTGTGAGTTAATATGCTAGGATTGTTCCTGCCTGATTTTTTCTATGTTCAAAGCTATAATAGGAACTGTAAATGAGGTAAATAAACTTGGAATTGGGTAACATATTAGCCCAAACTCTGTCCACTCATTTATCTTCTAAAAAGGACACAATCTCCTTCTGTAGCTTGGGGACCCTGGACTGTTATGAATTATTACAAGCTTATTAGAAAACAAAATTGGGCATTCTAAGTAGCAGCATTCTTGAGGCATTAATCCTTATATTTTCTGTTTCTTATATTGTTGGCAAACCACTGGCATTGCCTTCCAAGTACAATTTTGTTATGGTTACAAGTTGATGCTTTTTTTTCCTGATTATCTTTTCCTGTATTTGCTACCCTGGAAATAATATGACAAAATTTTCTTATTTGTCCTCTGACCCGCTTGTAAAAGGCCACTGCACAACATGTTCCAGAGCAGCACACTTGTGCCCCTTCAGCACATTTCCCAGGGCAACTGAGCAAGTTAAGTCTCAAAGTTTGTCCGGATGGTTTTCTCATGGTTCATTATCTCCCCTGGTGCCTTTCACTGATGGGGGACTTCCCGTGTGTGACGAGCCTGTAGGCAGTTCTTACTCTTACAAACATGGAAAACTGCACTAATCTTCACAAATTTGATGCTTCACTTCAGCTTATACTGAGAGATGCCAAATATGTCCATAACCGTGCCTCTTCTTTTCTTACAGTGTACAGATATCTTAATAATCTCTGCAAAAAAAGGCTTTCAAGTATCAAGAAAAATACTTTGCTCCTGAATGTCACAGTTCTGTGACAGAGGAGATGGAGTGTTCAGTGTCATCTGAACTCATCATGGCCTGTGATGTATGATCAAGAGAAAATTTTACATTTCTGAATAAGTACTTGTATTGTCACGAGCTCTCAGTGCTTGCAAAGAAGTGACAGTATGCACCAACTGCTTCAAAGAGGCACTGATCCAAATTAACTTTAAAATAAAATATATCATAGAATCATAAAATACCAGGTTGGATGGGACCTCAAGGATCATCTGGTCCAACCTTCCATGGCAAAAGCACAGTGTGGACAAGATGGCCCAGCACCCTGTCCAGCCGAATCTTAAAAGTGTCCAGTGTTGGGGAATCCACCACTTCCCTGGGGAGATTATTCCAATGGCTGATTGTTCTCATTGTGAAAAATTGTCCTCTTGTGTCCAGCCGGAATCTCCCCAAGAGGAACTGGTACCCATTACCCCTCATCTTTTCCATGTGACTCGTTGTAAAAAGGGAGTCTCCATCTTCTTTGTAGCCACCCTTTAAATACTGGAACATGGTGATAAGGTCTCCCCTAAGCCTTCTTTTCTCAAGGCTGAACAAACCCAGTTCTCTCAGCCTTTCCTCATGTGGCAGGCTTCCCAGTCCTTTGATCATCTTTGAGGCCCTTCTCTGGACCCTCTCCAGCCTGTCCACATCTTTTTTGTATAACGGGGACCAAAACTGAACAGAGTATTCCAGGTGTGGCCTGACAAGCTGTGAGTGGAATAATGACTTCTTGATCTCTGCTGGTGATGCCCTTGTTGATGCAATCCAGCATGCTGTTGGCTTGCTTTGCCGCAGCAGCACACTGTGCACTCATATTGAGCTTGCTGTCCACCAGGACCCCCCAGCTCCCTTTCCACAGAGCTGCTCCCCAGCTGGGTAGCTCCCATCCTGTGCTACACTCCTGGATTATGTTTTCCCAGGTGCAAGACCTTACACTTGTCCTTGTTGAACTTCATAAAGATCTTGTTAGCCCACTTTTCCAGCCTATCCAAGTCTTCCTGCAGGATGGCTCTCCCTTCCAAAGTGTCTGCTTCCCCACTCAGTTAGGTATCGTTGGCAAACAAATCTGATCACATCTATAGATAAAATATGATTCAAACTGATGTTCTGATAAACATCATGCTAAATGGAAGCTGTACCATATGTTGGAAACTTTCATTGTTTCTATGTCTTTTCAAAAAAAAAAAAAAAAAAAAAATCATACCAATACTGGTCATACTGCTGTCACCAATGGAAGTCATATCTCAAAAGACATAATACCACAGTGATCCACTAACTTTCTCCTATCTGCATGTTGCCTGCAATTATATTAAAATAGTATTTTAATACATATGTTAATTTTACTTAAAAAATCAGAGTTTATTTAAATTTCTGTGTACAAATGGGGTTTCACTTTGATTATAATTTTTTTACCTTAAAAAAGAATAGAAATTCTTAGTGCCTTCTTACTCTTAGTGTTGCTAGTATCTTCCTCATCTTCCAAAGTTATTTTCAAGTCAACAACTGAGAACAGAGTGTATGCTATACATTCTAGTTTTCCCTTCCTGCTTTTTAATTTCTGCTTTCCCTCTTGTATCTTCTTGTGCCCAAGATAGCAGTGATACATACTCTTAGAAAAGGTATATATAACACATGATGGATACTACCAGACAATGGAAGCGACCAAACTACGTATAATAAATAGAGATAACTGGAAAAGAGGACATGTATATCCTGAAAACTATCAATGTCTCAATAGCTTAAGGTCCCTTGTTGAACAAAACAGAAATGCTACCAACTGGTTTTTATCAATGGAATCCTTCTTGCCAAGTAAATATAGTGCTTTTCAAAGGCATGTTGTTGTTTTTTTTTTAAATGTCAGTAACTTACAATAGCATATATTAACTTCTTGTTGGCTTGGATTATCAATAAGGTTAAGGTCTTTTCTTTTTATCCCTTTTACTCATAAACTGTTAAAGTCCCTTTGAAAGACAAAGAAAACATATGTAACAAGGCCACATTCAGTTAAATAGCTTTCTAGTACTACATCTCCTGACTATACACATTTTTCTTTCAGTCTGAAGATAAACAGTTGTTTCCACTGAGATGAGAATGAAATATGTTCCATAATACCTGAATGTATCTTGCCTTTCCTTTAAATGTTGTATATGTTCTCACTACCTAAATATAAGAACCTTTCACAATGTCTGTAAGAAACAGGAGTAGGCACAACTATATTATCCTTCTATCCGCCAGAAAACATGCAAATGCTTTATCGTGTAGTATCAGACACTATAGTCCGTGTCCAGGCCTGGTATAAATACAGCTCCAATATCTTCAGTTACCTCACTCCAAACTAGGGTAAGGCTGAGTTTAGCCTTCTGGTTTTTTTGTTGATGTTGTTGTTGTCATAGTGAAATGGCTGTGTTAGCTATCAAATATGACTTTCTTTTTGTATTTTTTTTATTGGACGTATTTGTTTTTTCTATATAACCAAATATTAGATAGACCAAATTATCATATTCAGCAAATTTTAGTATATTATATATTTATGAAAGAAGGTAAAACATGCTGACATCAAATATAGTTACTGTGTTGAGTATTGTACTGTGATTTACTGCAGAAAGAAATAGAACAAACAGCTTTTATCAGCTCAGTCCAGATCTGCTTTTCTGGTAATTCAAAACATTGAACAAATCTTGTTGTACTCTACTTTGTAACATATCAAAGGAGCTATTTACTATACAGGTAGATAACAACTGTCAGATCCAAGGAATTATAATTCCTGCTACCTCAGGACAGGTTCTACAATAGCTCGATGTGTACTATATTGTAAATCCAGTGGCAATAGACAGACAAGAGGGATCTTTCACATTCGTGGAAATGGGAAAGAAGCAACTTGTCTTTTCACATTGCTTCACATCACTTCCAGGGGATGATCCATTTCAAACAAAAAGCTGCATAGTTGGAATGATGTCCCCTGAACACTAAATGTTCTTAAGTTTCTTTTGTCAATAAGTGTGTTGCTGGATGCAGTGTAACATCTAACAGCAGCCAAGCATATGCTCCTTTGTCAATGCTAGTGAGAAGAGCCAAAAAGAACACAATAACTGAGTATTTCTTAGTTTTATAGAGGTTAGAATTGTAATGTGCAGCTAGATAATCTAGTCTGAATTGCTTTACACCTCAGATCCTCCTAATTCCCTGCCAAATAGCATGTTTGAATATAGCATGTCTTCTTTCAGAATGGAACTTAGATTTAATACAAATACATAAAAAGATGGGGAACTGGCTCTTCCCTTGGTAATTCTTGGGATTTTCTTCCAGCAACTAATCTCTCTCACAGTTTGAAATGTATTCTTCTAATTTTAATTTGTTTGTCTGTAGCTTCCTGCTATTTGCACTTTTAATCCCTTTCCCTTCTAGGTTACGAAGCCCTCTGGGACCTAGCATTCACTTGCCCCAAAAAGATTTATGAAATAAATCTTTTAAAATAACCAAGCAGATGGAACTCTAAGTTTTTCAATATATAATGCTTTCCCTAGTTCTTGATTCACTTGAATTTTTTTTCTGAGTTCTTTCCAAAAATTATTTGTCTTTTTGCAATATAATGTAGAAACATAAAATTTACACAGTACTCTAGTGTCATTCTCATAAGTGTGACCTGTCAAAGTAAACTCACCACTCTCTTCTTTCTCTAAATATCCTGTGAGTCCAAAAAGAGTTGGTGAAATTCAGAAGTAAAGAATTAACCATCATTTTGGAGGAAGTCTGCATTCTGCACCATCAGTAGTATTCGAATTCGGACTTGTTTTGTTCAAGACTGGGAAATGCTTGTACTTCCAAATTCTCTAGCAAACTCCTAGCTACTCTTTAAGGGTTATAACATAGTGCCACAGATGGTTGCTGTTCAAATGAGAATGGAGGAACATGTGAAGATGTACCTTGTCATATGACATAGGAGAGAACACCATGCACTGGTGAGTGGTATTAACAGATTAGGGCTAAACTGTCCATTCAAAGTTATTTAATTGTTCTATTTTATTTTTCTTAAGTAATCATGCCCTCTTGGGGCGGGGGGGGGAGACAGACAAGTGAACACAAACTCCTAAAAACCACAGAGCATACTTTCAAGTTTTGTACCGTGCTCATATGCCTCTGTGTTTGTCTTACCCCTTGTCAAATAAGGATGGAGTAAGATACCAGTAAAATACATCAGCCGTGCTCAGCCTCTGTACTGAGTGATGGATCTCCAGTATCAGTCAGAGGTACCAGGGAAATCTCTCCACTCAGGCTCTAAAACACAACAGATGCTGCTCTTCCAGTTTTCATTATGCTAAAGTAATGTGGCAACAAGATTGTTTCTGTTTTGATGTTATCAGTTTTCTTAGGAATAATAACCATTTCAGATTTCTCTTTTGCCATTGAAATATAGCACTTCTCAACAGCCAGCACCTCTGCTGTTCTTACATTTTACAGAATAATAAACTAAGGAAAACAGCCTAGATTAAAATTTTAAGTGATTTAAGGACGTTGGGAACTATCCTGCGAGTTGATAATAAATTACTATTTACAAAACATTCAATAGCAGGGGCTTGATTGAAAAGCAAGCAGTTCTTAAGACTTTTATCTAATGTCCTCAGCTGTGCAGTGTTAATGAAGGTTTGCAATTACTATGAATTTTAACTAATACTCAGCTTTATTTTTAATTGTTTTGTTTACAAAATGCATGCATTAATCACATTAATGTCATATTTTATCACTTTCAAAATTACCTGACAGCAGTTGAGGAGCTCTAGACAGAACATCTTGTTTCTGTCTTTTTGAAATGCATTATAAGAGGTGATACAATGAAAATAAGAATTCTTATTAATTTATTCCTCTGAAGAGAGTTCATAACAGATTTTGGCATTAGATATTTTCTCAGACCCATCTTGTCTCAGTATTTTATGACTATAATTGAAATTATTGTCCTATAAACCCTTTATTTAAATGTTCTTGAAAGGAAGTTTTAGGAAATGAGCAATCAAATGTGTTATAAAAAGTGAAGTCCTGGCCCTAAGTATATTAAGGGTAATTAAGCCACTGATTTCTGTGACTACAGAGGGTTAGTCTTGAGTACACTATGGCAAAATATATACTAATACTACTAATATATAGTAATAAATCTGTTATAATGATAGATATTGAGATTATTATAAGTTTATTTCTAATTGCAACTCTTTTCTTGCATCTCTCCTTGCATAATTACATAAATGCATAATTACTTTTGACATAATTATAGGTCTATGACATGGTGCAGATAAGGAGATGTCAGTGTGGTACCCTACGAATCTGCAGAACTGTAGGCATGTGAAAAGGAGGGCAAGATCAGGCAGGGCCTCCTAAGTTTCTTCTACTTTGAGCTCTTCCATGCAAAGCCAAAGATGTAAAATTACTTTCAAAGTGTTTGCACATGCAGTAGTAGCATTTATTTTCAGAACTGTTGCGACTGGTGCAGAACCCACCAACAGTGCACGACAATATGTGACACTGATTTTGCCGTATAGTGCAACAGCTTGGTGTCACGGGAGCAGACTGAGCTCAGGCTGCCTGCATGGGCACGATGGACATCAGGTTGACACTGACACCAGTTAAAGAATTAGTCTAAGAAATAACTGGAGGTTCAGAGCATTCACTGGTTCTTCACTGACTGTTAAGCTGATGCAGCCAGGGAGGCTAATGTACACCGATACTGATAGAAGTAGAAGATACTACCTAGTGCTGCTATCTCCAGTCTTAACTGTTCATTTTTGTTTTCCTTGAACTTACTTCGTCGTAAATGCCAAAGTCTATAATTGAGTTCCATTTGAATATGATTATGTTAATCCTTTTACAAGGTTTGTCCCTTTCTACTTCTGTGAGCAGATGAATTCATTTTGATAAAGCAGAAATGGAGCTGATAGACACATAGCATGGACTATAAAGGAGTCAGAGCTTTTTTTCACATAATGTGCCTTACTTTTTGCCAGGAGGTATTTAACCAAAAGCACTGTTCAATTCTCTTCTTTGTAGACTGGAAGAGAGATGCTAGTCAAATGTTGTACGATCTTTGTCAATTAGTGTGAATGTGGAAGAGCTGGAGTCGAGTGGCAGTTTCACACAGCAAGACAGCACTGAAGCACACTGCTTTTAAGTCCTCTCAATTCTTTACTTTGGATCAAAAATAAATTCCATTGCAGTCATCTGAGCCTTGGGAGTAGCTGATATCCTTACTAAATAAAGTATGTGTGCCTTTCCGAAGGTCCGACTCCATGCACCTGTCATTCTTCTGATTTTATTCATCAGGCAATCTCTGTGTTTCTGAAGCATGACAAACAGCAGCAAAATCCACTCCATGACCTTGATAATGGAAGTGGGAAAACAGAGAAACCTTGAAAAATGCTGCTTTTAGCTGTCAGTCTGTTTTAGCAATTTAATAATTTAGTGGCTAGATAAACCTAACTAAATATATTTCTTTTTAAAGTTCTTGCTGAGAAATAAGGAATGTTTTCAGGCCTTAAAGCAAAAAGTAGATTTTGCCACTGTTTCATTTTACTTTTCTTTTTTTTTTTACTATTGTATACATCTTAGATGAAAATTAATTCTTTCCCTCAGTGGCTTATAGAACTACTCTTAATATTTTATGTTGAAGGAGGAATCAAATTCATAAATAATAAATCTAAACCTTCTAGGTGGAATACACAGGAATATAATCAGTTTCTGTGAAAAACCACAGACTTAATGCAATAATGCAGTGTTTTAATGTCAGCTATACTCATTTGCTACTACTGAACAAGAATAAATTGTCAGTCATTAATGTACGCATTCAAATGAAGATAATTACTATATTCTTCACTGATTTTTGCTACATCGCTTAACAGGAATGTGAACCTTAGAGATTAAAAAACAAACCAGTGTACTGCAGACTGGGGTCAAAATGAACAATGCATGATAAACGATTTTGTTTTATTTCATAGAATCCATTAGGTTATATTTGAAAGCCTAAGTCATAACCACAGTTAAATGAAATGAGGGAAGCAATTAGATAAGCAAATAAAAAATGATCTCAGAATAAAATATTGGTGGTAAAGGCAAAAAAAAAAAACAGTCATAAAGGAACCAAGCTCAGTAGAAGGGTCTCAAAAGAAGGTTTGTGTAGAACTAAAAAATAGATGCTAGCCAGCACACTCAGGCTGAGAGTTTCAGAAGACCTGAAATACTCATGTCCTGTGTTTAACAGGGCCAAATGAAACAGAAGTGATGCTCATTTACATAACAGACAGATGAAGCTGTGTTCTGCCTGTGGTCCAGACCTTTCAAAGACTATGGAGCTGAGTCACCATAGCCCTGAAGCTCATACTGGCAGTATAGGTTTTGTGCCTCACTGATGTGAATATAACTATAAGAATTTAAGCCACCAGGCCCAAGGAAACAATCTCAAAAGCCTAGACTTTTGACTAGTCTAGACTAGTCAAAAGACTGTTTGAGCTAGAGAAATCTGATTAACCCAGTCTGAGTGTGGGTAGAATTTACTTGGAGATACCATTTCTAAACTGCCCCACACTGAAGATCTAGAAATCAAGCTTCAACATAAAGTAGAGGCTCTGGAACCTACAGAGAAGCTGAGAGGTCCTCTTCACACACTTAACACAATGTTGAGTCTGACACAAAACACATTGGCTGTTGACATATTGATTCAACAGTCCTGAACAACTTTTTTGCACAAAATATAGAACAAAATTTCACCAGATAAGAATACCAGAATTGAGGCTACAGTGTTAATATTTATTATTTCTTCTGTCCTTTGACTTCCAGGGAAGACTGCAGAGCCAACCAACTCTTTTTTTTTCTAGAGTCTCGCAGTTATAGAGGTGTCAGAAATATGAGTACCATTAGGGTCAAGCAGGATTAGAACCAAAACCATTGCTTTTTGGGTGAGTTACAAACCTAATTGTTAAAAAGGCACCTTCCAGTTTCGTGCCTAACCTTAAAGAAAAAAAGTTCCTATATACTTTGGCTTTTGAATTTTCATATGAAACTAGAAGTTCTAGTATTTTGCTGAATATGAAAAGTAATAACATAGACCTGAGTTAGGTGCCAAGGCTTTGACAACTTTCTAAAAAAATTCCCTGGCTAGTATTTTGTGTTGGCTATCTGTGGCTCACTGTACTACTGAACTATTGCTCTATGCAGGCCTGTGCTCTCATCTTCCAGTTTCTGTCTTCTTAAAGCAATGGAGTCAGCAGCATTGTCCTGTATGTGCCTAGCCCCCCTCCTTCAACCTTTCTGACTGGAATAACAAGGAACTATTTACAGTCAAATAGCATTGAACTTCTTGTGGTATTATCTGTTGTTCATCAAGGATTTAGACGTGTTAGAAGAGAAGTAATTTTTCCCTTGTCAATTAGACTGAGAGGTATATGAGTACTAAGGGCATCATACTCCTGTTTTTATTACTGATATAGCCAAATTGTGTGGATTATTCAGGTTTTGCTGTGAGGAGTGTCTAATTATTTCATAAGACCATTTTTTAAAAAAAATCTTACCTTAAATGAATATTGTCTACATCTAATCCTAGCCCAAATATAGGTGGTATTTTTTTAAAATTACTGCAAATAAGGTGGGCTGAAACTATTTTTTTTCCCATTAGGTTACATTCTATGTACACAGATCAAAACTAGCTTCAAAATTTTACACGCTGAGATTCTCATATGTTTCTCTGAAGCCTGAGGCTATGCTCTTTTTCATGTTTTGTTGATTTGTCATTGGGAAAAGGCTCCATAAACTCAATGGAACTCACCAAAAGAAGGTGTTTCCCCCAAGTCTCAAATTAAGAAATGAAGTTCTTCCCAGTTTGTTTTTGTACACCATGCGCTGTTTCTAGCAACATTGTATAATGGTAGCTCTGGCAAAATCACAGACTTCTGTACTATGTAAGCAAACCATGAAAAGAAAAAGAGCTGAATTCAATGTTTTATGCAATCTTTTCTTTTTTGGGGGTGGTGAGGGGCAGAAAGTCCAAGCCAGGGTTTTAGAACAGCACAGAATATTTAATTTTTTTTTTTTTTTTTTTAGGAGAGCATTCGCACCTAGATAGTGCAACATTTATACAAACATCACTGGCTGGTGAGGGAGGTAATAACACTGTGTTTTCTCTTTATCTTTTTTAGTATCAGAAGTCAGAGAAAGCTTCAAGATAAGCCAGCACAGAGGCAGTCATATTAGTTGCATGAATGAGTACCAAGTTTGGACAGCTGTTCTCAAACTTCTCATAGAGGGCCCCAATCTTTTTTTTCCTTCTTCATATTTACAAGTACATAGAGTACAGTATAAATGCCAATTTGCTCATCTGTCTGTCTAGCTATCTGTGAGCAGACTTTGGCTTGCTCCAAAATTCTTCATTTCAGCCCACCACTCCTTCCTGAACTTCAAACTGTCTATTTCTTTCCCTTCTGAAATTGTTTTCAACCTGCCCTTTATGTTTAAGAAGCCAATACCCATGAATTCAGAGGAAGAGTTGCACCCCTCCCCTGGCAGTCAAACATGAAATAAGTTTCAAAAGGGGAAGAAGGAGGCAAAAAAGTCAGGAGAAAAACACAAATTTAACTGAGGTTTCTCTCCTTCACCTTCAGGATGTTCCAGCTGTCCTGCTGCTGTGTTAGGACATCGAAACTCAAAGATGCACTCAAACCTGGCTAAGATGTACTTAATTTTTTTTCCATATTAAAGTTTCAGAATACTAGTGTTAGCTTTCAGGGAGTGGTTTTCAAATGATACATCATCACCAGCTTGCACTGGTGTGCAAGGTTTTGACAGGTCACTCCCATTGAGTACAGAACAAATCACTTCAGGTTTTAGATTTCTTCTATCACTTTTTATTAATGGAGACAAGTAAAATGCAAAAGGTAAACTAATAGAAATAATTCATAAAACAAAAAATAAAGTATCATAGGATTATTATGATATTTGATGTTCTGTGAGTGTAGCCATTACCTGCTGGTTCAAGGGATTTTTGGGCCACCTGTCTTCTGCGTGATAGCACATGGCAGGGGTACATTCCCTTGAATTCAGGTGGCAGGAAGGGAAAAGCAAGCCGGCTGTGCATAATATTCTTATGCATTCTCTGGGTCCCTGCCACCTATGTGGTGTTGAAAAATTATGGACAACCTGCACTACTGAGTTGGGAACATGAGTTCCAAAAATTTCAAGGGGACATAAATTGTTGAAAGCTGATGAAGAACTGAAGGCAGCCTTGGACCTCCAAGTAAGGCTGTCACTGACATTGCCCAGTCTTGTCTAAATCTAACCACACCCAGAGCAATTTATCTTCAGTGATAAATGTATGGAAATCTGCATTTGAAATTGGCTTTTTCTTTTCCTTTTTTCTTTTTCCTTTTTTCTTTTTCCTTTTTTTCCTTTTTTCTTTTTTCTTTTTTCTTTTTTCCTTTTCCTTTTACTTTTTCTTTCTGCCTTTTTCTTTATGTGGCTGCCTGATGGCTATTAGAAGAAAATCCAGCCAACTCCAGAAGGTTGGGATTTATCTTTGTGTACCAGAAGGAATTTAAGTTACTACACAAATTTGTAACATACATGTTCTAATTTCTGAGACTTCAGAACAAACAATGATATAGGTGATCTTGTGTATTTTACAGACATAAATAAATAATCACATACCTAGCTTTGGGTCTTGGTTTTTGATAATGAATGGTAATAGAATTTTCATGAATTGTCAAATTTTGAGAGATATTCTCTTTTTTAAGAGCTCTGTGATACTTAAATACATGTCTTCAATTCTTAAATTCATGTAGTCTTAAATACTTAAATATTTAAATTAGTCTTAAATACTTAAATTCATGTAAATACATGAAATTACAGAAAGTGAGGAAGAAAAAGAGAACAATTCACATTTTCTAATGAATGTTTTGTAAAGATCCAATCTAGAAATGATAGGTACCTTTTTCTGATGTTTCTGCACCTTTTCTTTTCACAGCATGTTGTTATTAGAATCAATCATAGAGTCATAGAATGCATTGGGATGGAAGGGACCTTTAAAGGTCATCTACTCCACCACCCCTGCAATGAACAGGGACATCTCCCACTAGATCAGGTTGCTCAGAGCCCCATCCAGCCTGGCCTTGAATGTTTCCAAGGATGGGGCGTCTACCACCTCTCTGGGCAACCTGTGCCAGTGTTTCACCACCCTCATCGTAAAAAATTTCTTCCTTATATCCAGTCTGAATCTTCCCTCTTTCAGTTTAAAACCATTACCCCTTGTCCTATCGCTACTGGCCCTGCTAAAAAGACTATCCCCATCTTTCTTGTAGGCCCCCTTAAATATTGAAAGGCTACAATAAGGTTCCCCCGCAGCCTTCTCTTCTCCAGGCTGAACAACCCCAGCTCTCTCAGCCTTTCCTCACAAGAGAGGTGCTCCATCCCTCTGATCATTTTTGTGGCCCTCCTCTGGACCCGCTCCAACAGGTCCATGTCCTTCCTGTGCTGAGGACCCCAGAGCTGGACGCAGTGCTCCAGGTGGGGTCTCACCAGAGCAGAGTGGAGGGGCAGAATCACCTCCCTTGACCTGCTGGCCACACTTCTTTTGATGCAGCCCGGGATATGGTTGGCTTTCTGGGCTGTGAGAGCACATTGTCAGCTCATGTCCTTAGCTTCGACCTTTTGGGTTCATGGTCATTTGTTTTGGTTTATTTCAATTATGTCTAACAGAATGGCTTCTCAGCCACTTTGTTGGATACACTCCTTAAAGTGCTGTAAGGTTTAGTCCTTTGTTCATTAGTGCTCATGATTTATTTTTATTTCAGTATGTGACTTATTTATCACCATTATCTGTGCAGTTACAAATACACTGTTCTGTATCCACAGATTTCTCTGTTACTGGGTTAACGTTATAGAAACGATTTATTCAGTTTACTCAGCTGGATCTGGCAAAATCTTCTATACACCACTGTTGGGAATTTGAATTAGGTTACTTAGTCTTTGAATATTACTTCTTTTTTATTCAAAATAATAAATGAAGATGACACTTCTATTTTCATGTTTGAGCATACACTTCATCAGTTTCTTACAGTGGCATTTTCTTATTTCTTATGCAATAGTACAGCTCTTATTCGTCTGTGCATCGAAGACATTGTAATTCTGGAGACAACTTTTTCTTTTCCCCTTATTTTGAGCTTGAACTAGACAACTGCTTTGGAATCAAAATGCTTCAGTGCTTTATAGAGATAAAATATACATGTAATAAATGTAGAAATTTATTTCTATTTATATGATCACACTCCATATATCTGCATTAATCACAAATATTTAAAAATAGGAATGATAGTAAACCCCATCACTGTCTTTCTTCTCTTTTTTATAATAAAGTACATAAGATTTTGTTTGTTTAAATGAGAAAATGCATGGCTTTTTATGTTACCTATAAGGCATTAATTAAAAGAAAACTAAGGAAAAACAATGTATTTTTAACAAATAGTTATGAAAGTATTGTGGGACATTCTTAGTTATTGCATGACTGAATTCTTAATCCAGAGTTGCTGCACAATGAAGGTCTAGGGACAGAAATAAGACAAGGGAAAGGAAAAGGACTATCTTTTGCTAGACAAAGAATACTGTTGAAAATCAAATAAAGTTTGTGGATTACTTTCTTCACATGTTCTAAATCTACAGCCAGCTATTGCAAGAGTTTTTTCTTTTTCGTCTTCCAAACTCATGGGTCTCTGCACATTGATCAGCTGTTGAATTGTTTCAGATTAATAGTCATTACAAGAAGCCATGGTTAAACGGAAACAGGTGCTGCCATAGTTACTACATGACAGATTACAAAAAATATTTGAGCTACATTCACAGGATTCTCTATTTGGTAGAAAGACAATAAAGAACATGAAGATCATAATGTTTTTCCATCAGCAGTTTTTCCAGGGCATATGCACTGAGCTCAAGCTCTAATATCAAGACTATTAAATAGAAGCAGGATGCCATGCATGTGGTTTGGCTGAACTACAGATGTAATAGTACCAATTTTGACAGAATGGGCATAGTCAAAGGGGAAATATTTTACATTTCGTCCTAAAAATAACATTAAAGAATTCTCTTAGATATAAATTAAAAAAGAAATACTATGGAGGCTGGAATCAGTGCTTTCTATAATATCAAAAGTAATCAAGTGTCTATGACAACAACCTAGAACTAGATTTTTATATTAATTAACAGGGTGACTGTCCAGTTCCAGAGAGAGCCACAGAGCAGTCTATAGCACTCAGGTAAATGCATTACCACTGTGCTACCCACTGCGCTTCATTCTGACTGCATCTTCTTTGTACACATTGCAGACGTTTTGCATATCAAGCTCTTTTATAATAGAGCTATAATATTGAACTTGTTGTTGTAATGATGAAACAGTGGTGCTACACCAGTGGTTTAATTGTCAGTGTTGTACCAGTTTGAAACTGAGGAAGTGTCTGTGTCAAAGACAGCTAGATAAAAGAAAAATTGGAAGCAGTTATTACATTCATAAATTAAGAAATTTCAGCTATTACTGAGAAGACTCCCCTCTTAATCTTACATTCAGATCTGAAAAGCATGCATTAGGGGGAAATGCTATTAGTACGTTAAAATTAAATAATTTTTCTTTTATGTTAACATATTAATTTTAATTAATACATATATACATCCAAATTCCTGTGCTGTGATACATGAGTAGTTTCACTCCGTACATGCACTGAGTTCAAACCTATTCTGTTAACATTAGAAGGTCTGTCAAATGCCCAGGAAAGTGATAGAGCCTACCCTGTGGAAGCACTGTGTCCTACACTGGTGAAATTTTGTTGGTTTGCAGAAGCTCTTCCTATGGCTGTGACTCATAAGAAAGTAAATCCACTTTTAGATTGCTTGTTCTGAAACCAAACATGCTGAAGCTGTGTAAGAAAACACTGAAGCCAGCACAAAAGCAATCTGCTGATTCAGAATTGTTTAAAAAACAAAAAAAATTAAAGTCTCAGTAAACTTTGTGTGAATTAAGTAGTCTGTCCTCCCATGCCATTGGAAAGCTAATAAAAACATAAGACTCTCATAAACTCTTAATATTGAGTTTTGGCTAATTGGATGGAAATGCCCATTCTTCATCTAGCTCAAAGTTATGGTGGAAAATGATTCAGAGTGATTGTGGAATGACAGAGTAAGATCCAGTGACACTAGGAATTAGAAACAGTTGTTTCATCTGTTAAAAAAATACACAATTGCTCCATAAATTCCAGAGCTGAAAATAGTAAATTTGGTTTAAATATACTCCTGCTTTGTGAGATATTTTTAGCAATCCACCCTGTTTCCATTTTAAGCAGATCTGTTTTTAAGTGCAGTTATCTATGTCTTAGCTGTCTTCAGTCAGGCATATGAACTTTTAAATTGAATTTCTGCATTTGTGAATTTCATTTTAACAGTTTCCTATTAATTAAATCAAATGAAATGAAATCTTATGGCTAGTGTCCCAACATGAAGAACAAGAACCAGTGTAACGACATACAGTGAAATGCAAGTCATTATTTAATTGCCAAGATATTCATTGTTTATACATGGTGATTAATTCATTTGGCATTTACAAAGATGAAAATGGTAATTCTGTAATAAAGTAATTAGAGAGGCATATTGCCTTGAAAGAAACAAGACTCAATCTGTAAATCTTGATGAACACAGGCTTAATTTAAATGGAATCATTTAAAATTTCTAATATTTGATATTTTCTGATGAAGATGGTGATTTTTGGCCAACAGGTGACCTTTTGCATATGAAAATAATACTCCAATAGCATTTCAGCATTTCTGTTCAAGCAGTTATTATGAATTATTTAAACAAATTTCCATACATAGGAATATTGATGTGTAAAATAAGTTATAAAGGGGAGGAGGTAAGGCTCAGCATTATTTATTTGGAAGTCGATTTTGTGACTTGCTACAAATCTTGGACAGATAGAATCTATCAAATTAATTTTTAAAGTCCCTATCCTTGATCACAATCTTTATTCTTTTCCATTCATGCCATTCTCATAGTGAGTACTTTGACTGAGTGCCCAAACTGTACTATAGGTCTTAGAGTGTTCCAGAACATAGATATTCTACATTTCTTATCTGTCTAGTGATGTAGAAAGTTGAATATTAAAACCACTTTTTGACATATTCAGTTCAAAATATGCTCAAAAGTTTTTCAAAACCCATGGAATTCTGGAAATCTGGAGAAAAAAAATAACATCCTGTAGCAAATTTGAACCTTCCACAGCTGTGGCTAATTCAATGGAGTTAGCTACTAGAATATTCTCTCTAGAATACTTGAATATCATCTAAACCTTAATTATCTAGTACTAGAATATTATCCTAGAATATTGTCTTTTTTTTCTGTCATGCAAATTGTCACACATATGGAAAGGAAACCAATATAATTTACATTTTAAACACACATTTGTACCATCTCAGCTAAGAATATGGTGCAAGGCCAGTGTTGCATCCAAGAATTTCTTGTTGGTCTACATTTTTCTCGTGATAATGAACAAGCAAGTAGCAGACTACTGAATTCTGATTGAGTTTGAAATTCAGACAGAGCATCAGCCAAAAATTTCCTTCGTAATGTACCTACCCCAAGAGGTGAACATGAAAATGAATGTGTCCAGTGGTCTGTTAGGCTTCTGTGCTGCCTACAGCCTGGTTAGATTTCTATAGTCAAAGCAGAAGCAAAGGTTTTGTCATTAATGTGTGTTCCAGGAAAAACTAACCTTCTGTAAGTATTCTTAGATTTAGATGATTTCATCTTTAAAGGGAAAAAATGGAATTGGATTAAAGCCAACCTAAAAAAGATCAGAAAATAAAAAACTTGAGTGATCACACAATTGCACAAATTAAAGCATAGCTGAGCCGGACCAAGACCTCAAACACTGTATCTTCAAACTGCCAGATGTGAAACCAGAGCAGAAAAATGTCTAATGGGATTAAGCCTATATCTTGATTCAAAAAACCTTGCTTTCTGGTGAACTTTGGGCTTTGAGTTTATAATGACATATAATATCAACAACATAAACATTCTTATTTTGAGATGAAAATAATTGTAGAAGAAATTATATTAGCTTGCAGCTATAAGGTTCCTTTATAGTCAAAGTGAACACGAATCTTTCATCTCATCCTTTGGTTTTTATTTTTTTTATGATAGCATTGCCTAAGGGCTCCAATGTGTAGTACTTTATTCTTTGATAATTTCGACACTACTTACCCATTGATACTCTTCTTACAACCTGATTGTGACTTTTGAATCAGAGTGCCCAAATTTTAGAGTAGTTCAGAAAGGAGGTGGAATTCCTCCTGAGGAAGCACAGGCTGCAAAAGAACTTCTGTCACCTTCTCCATTGCAAATTGTCCTTCCCCACTCTTTTCTAATATCTGCTGTCCTCCCTATGCAAAACTCATTAAAGTGCCTCGTCCTTGCAAGAAACTGCTTAGGAAGTAATAAGAAAGTTTTCTTGTACCTTCACTGTTATTTGCATATCTTTGCAAGGATGGCAATAATCTCCCTCTCAATGAATTCCTTTGTTTAATAGTCACGAAGCCTTGAGGTAAGACATGCTTAGTAATTTAGACAATCATTGCTTTGTTGATTAAGTAAATACTAAATGTGGAGAGACAAATTGTAAATACAACTAATTCCAGCCTGACCAAGAAAAGCTTTTAGATGCAAATCCCAATTAGGTAGAAACAGTAGTCTGTGAAAGGGCAGTCAATGGACCACAGTTCATAAATGACTCAGAGGTCCCAAACTCTTCACACAGGTGTAGTGATCACTAACATCCCCTTTGCAAGGATAATTACTGCAAATCCATACTTATTTCATGTTTGGCAGAAGGACCAACTGATTAACAAACTGATTTATCCACTGCTTGTATCACTGCTGAACAACTGAAGAGGCAGACTGTCCATTTGTTCTGCTACAGACCACAGGCATAGAACGTGTCTTGCCTGCTTGGATTACAAAAGTAGCTACACTCAAATTGCTGAGTATAGATTCTGCATTCATTGCATCTCCTTTTGTGTGCTAAAAAACCCATGGCCCTTTACATTGTCATTAAATTAAGTCTGTTTTCTTCTTTTCCACTAGCTGTTCCTATTTTCATAGAATCAGAGAATCACAGAATGGCTTGGGTTGCAAGGGACCTTTAAAGGTCATCTAGTCCAATCCTCCTGCAATGACCAGGGACATCATCCAATGGTTGTTTGCAGTTGGACTTGATGATCTTAAAGGTCTTTTCCAACCTAAATAATTCTGTGATTCTATCTTCAACTAGATGAGGTTGCTCAGAGCCCCATCCAGCCTGGCCTTGAATGTTTCCAGGGATGGGGCATCTACCACCTCTCTGAGCAACTTGTTCCAGTGTTTCACCACCTTCATTGTAAAAAATGTCTTCCTTATATCTAGTCTGAATCTACCCTCTTTTAGTTTAAAACCATTACCCCGTGTCCTATCACTACAGGGCCTATTAAAAAGTCTTTCCCCATCTTTCTTATAAGTCTCCTTTAATAATTGAAAGGCCATTTTTCCTAGTGTGAGGGATAGCTGTGGAAGATTAGTGGCAGAGGATTCAAAAAGGTAATGTTACTGAGTTGTAAAAAGATACTGAATTGAGCTAATTTGCTTTAGCTCTAATATCTCCCAATTCATACTAACAGTTTCTATTTGAGTAGAAATCTCATTAGATTCAGTATTTGACATTATAAATCAAAATAACTCCACAATAAAGATAAGCCCAGCAGCTGGAGTGCTTTATAAATGTCCATAAATAAAAGTCCATATGTGATCTTGGAACCTGTCAAGCAGCACCTTGACTATACAGATATTTCTGGGTATCGCATGTTAAGCCTTATCAAGGTCAATTCCCCCTTTTTTTTTTGAGATTCTAAACTACACCGCGCTCTCAAAGGGATATTTTTACCTGATCCTTGTAGCAAAGACTCCATCTTACTGTTTTCCCTTCCATAGCCCTGCTGCTAAATGGCACCTTAGGTCTCCACTTTCAATAAAATCAGTAAATAAAATAAGCTTATAAAAAAGGTCTTTGTTTTTGCTGATTGTCTCTGGAAGAAGGTATGGAATCTTGAATTAAAAGAAAGGTCACTTGCTCTTTACATTCTTCTACTTTTGTGCAGTTCATAAACAACGCTATAAACATATCCAAGCAACTATATGAAGAGCACTGCAAAGGTTCCAAGTTCAAACACCCAAAAATCAGGGAAAAAGTGATGGATGAGGTTACAAGTGTAATCTCAGTTCAGCAGTGTGTGACCGGAGCATGAGTCAACCACAGTTTTGAGGATTTGTCTGCAAATTTTCATCAAAGTGAGCATCCCTAAAGCACCAAAAATCTTTGAACCACAGGAGCTATGTTTTCTTAGAAGTGAAATAAAATGAAGGAACATTTTTAAAATTAAGTAAACTTGGCAACAGAAAAGTGAAGCTATAAACAGATTATCCCCATCCACTGTGTCCTTGGAAGGCTCATCCTTCCCTTCAGGTTTGCTCTTAGTTCAGCAATCTTTCATCAAGTTTCAAGAAACTCTGTATGTAGTCCTCTCTGTATCCCTAGGAAAAATATCATTCTTTTCATTGCCTCTGATCCCTGACTGTGTCTGCTCCCAGACTTCAGAAGAGACGGAAAGAGACATACCAACATAGTGAACTACAAAATGACAGGCAAAACTGATGCCATCTGTCACTATCTGCTTTAAGGACACATTCACACTACTGGCTTTAAATACTTAGCTTAGCCTTGCCAGGTCCCTGGGAAGTAGTCACCTGGTCTAATAGATTCAGAGTATACAAGTAAAGTCATTAAAAAGAGATCAAAGTACTTTTGAAAGGCTATGGAAATAATTCTGTGTGCAAAAAGTGAGATGTAGTGATACAGTGAGCTGAGAGGTCTCTGTTGATTCAGTACTCCTCTCTGCCACCCTGAAAAGAGAGCTTGCTACAGATATACAAGCTTACAAAAAGGGTTTTTCTGATTAGTCTGTCTGTATATGACACAACTGCATGTCTGGCTGTGGGTTATCCCCCGTGACACAGTAACTTTTTCATCCTGTTTTCGATATTTTATGTTCCTAGCTCCATGCCAATGTCATTGATAATACACGTTGTAGGTAAGGTTAGGGAAGAAGAGAGGTGGGGCAACAGTTAAGAAGGCCATAGCATGCTGTTTTGTGCAGGAAAAGAGATTTAGGAAAGAAGGATTAAGGAGAAAAAAAGGTTGAAGAAAGCAAACAAAATTTAGGAAAACAGGGAATATTATGTCACTGAAGAAGTATCGTGTTCCTGTTTCAGTGCTGGTGAGAGAAGATGCGTGTTTATTGAGGCTGTTGGTATGAAGAGTGCCAGGAAGTCTTTGAGTTGTGTGCCACATGAATGCCCCAATGGTGATTTGACTCTCAAATAGCAAACAAGAGCCAGTTTTTGCCATTAGATTTTTCTGTTAGGAGTACAGCAGCAGACACCTTAGAATGATTGCACAGCTGCTGTGCCACCAGTCTGTAGATGTGACACAGCTGACGCCACACGACAATTCACTGCTTCCTCTAGACTAATATGGAATCCTCTTCAATGCCCACTGTCAACTGGTGGTATGGCACTGCAACCATGACAGTTTATATCTTGAAATTAGCAGTCCACAACTGATCATCTGTATCATCTGGAAGTATGTGGTTTCACCAGTGGGATGTAATGATGTGTACCCAGACTTACTATGATAAATAAATATGAGCTGAGGGGCACTACATCCCATCCATCAGAGAGCTTGTGCCTGGCAGCAGCAAGAGCAGTGCAAGAGCAATACAAATCCTTGAGATGATGTGGGCATCCAGCATCATGACATTAGCAATTGCATCTTCTCCCCAAGTGCTTCTCACTGGTTCTTGCTGGCTCCCTAGTCCTTTCCAGAGTGTGTGACTATCAGAACTTACCATCATTGCAAAAGCAATACAGACAAGAGGTAGAGGCTGTGCATGGATGATTTGTGAATAAAGCAAAATGGGCTGAGCCTGAGGGCACCCTATTTTTCACATAGAGTGTTTCTCCCAAAGAGGTCTATAACCATCTCATTGTGCATGATGGGGCACCCCAGTCTAAAACAAGAACTATCTTTGGGAGCAGCCTGGCAGAGTAGCACAGATACAGTCACTGAGGTTTTTTTTCCTTGTATCATTATTATTGTCTCTTATGCTCTATTGCACATAACTTATGTCACCGGGGTAATTCCATCTGTTCTCTTTCATGCACAGTGATGCAGCTGTAGACAGATATGTCAGTTTTAAAGAGAAGCACTTCCTACTGAACTGTTATTACAACTTGTAATCAAAATCTTTTGAGTCATGGCTAAAGTGCAAGGTATTCCAAAGTAAACTAAAGCTTTTAAGGTTGAAACAAGCCTAATCAATAGATTGTCAATAAGAGCTTTGTACCCTTTTCACCCTTAGCATTAGTGGCAATACAGTTCTCTGGAGGGAACACATGTCTTTTAAACTGCCTTTTCCCAATTAAAAGACTGTATTTCACCTTGTGACACTAGAAGAAAATAGATCTTGTTTTACCTGGTTTTCCAGCCATAGTACCAGATTCTCTTCCAGAATGCAAAATGAACACAACTGACCTGAAAACTGGTGTCTGTAAGATCCTATTCCTTTATGGTCAAAATCCCATTTACAATTCCTACAGTCTAGAAGTACTTTTGTGCTGAGCCAATGCTTTTAAACCGCATCTCCACTGAAATTATTGTCTCTCCTTCCTGCAAGATCTCTTCATCCACAGGTCAGACTGGTTCTTTCACAAAATGTAAGAAAGCTAATGTAGTTCAGTCAGCTTTACAGTTTAGTTAGATATACTTTTATAACCCCTCATGAAGTTTAAACATTGCAAGACCCTGTCAGTATGATCATTAACCCATTGGTTTACTATCAAAAGAGAAACATAATTAGAGAGAACTGTGAATGATAAGAAACAAAGTAGTATTCTGGAAAAGCTGACTTCCAGATCAAATGTTCCTGTGATAATATTTTATGTGTTGCCAAAACAGTACAGCCTTTAGTTTGCACTGCTGTTCATAATGGACGTTTCTGAATCCTCATCTTGCACAAATATCTTAATAAACAACCATGTATTCACAAGAGGTACTGACTTTTAAGCACCCCACTTGCTAAGGCTGTGGTCAGGAAGCGTGTTGGATGCAAACGGTGTAGAAATCTATAGCTAGTGTCACTATATCACAGAGCTAGATTAGGGCAGCATCACGGGAACAGAGAGGGAAGGTTGCTTGTCAGGTGTGCACTTTCGCTTCTCACATTTTTTGTGAGGTCTGTTCTGTCACGCAGATTTCTCCACTTAAAAGCTTCTGTCTCAAGGTATAAAGTAGTCTGGAGTGAAAATGGAGCCATGAGACAGCTTTTTGCCTCTATCCTTTGCTCTCTTTCTGGATGTATTGACAGATTATTTAGATCTTTCCCACTAGATCTAACTGTCAATGAAGATGATAGAAGAAAGAAGTGCTGGAATTTCCAAGGATAAACTCAGAATTACTGCAGAACTGAGCAAACAAGTAAGGACTGCCCCTTATTTCTCACAGCATAGTGATCTCTGATTTGAATAACCAGAGAGCTGGCAGGGATCTCTTACGACAAAGCAGGACCAAATTATACTATTCTATCATTTCTCTCACTATACTAATCTATGCCATTTTTGTTACATATAGTATACCAAGCTTCTCAATGTTGACAGGAAATTTATTTTGTGAGCTAAAATAATCTAAACTTAACATGATCAAATTATTCCTTTCCCATTTTCAGAAGTCATTTTTGTACTAAAAATCTTTTACTCTGTCTCCTTACTCTATCCACTCTAGATCTGTATCTTTCATGAAAACAGTGTGTCAAATTAGGCTGTACTCCAACTGAGACCTTATAGTTATTAGAAGGGGAGAAAACAGTGGCCATTTCACAACTGAAATGGTTAGAAGGCCAGCAGTTCTGTGGAGCATTGCATCTCATGATGAAATTTCTTATCAGCTGGTGAAGAACTTGTAGCTATTGACCCAAGCAAAATGTTCATCATGTTAATGGAGTCTCCCCCCAAAGAGTTTCTACCTGGGCAAACATGCAGTAAGTGCAGGATTTTCACACTATTCCAGAGGCAGGGGACTGATGAAAGCAATTGATCTTCATTCTTTCAGGTTCTACTAGTACCTACCATATGATAGAAATTTAATTAGAGCTTCTCGAGTTGACAAGAGTCATTTTGATTGGAGGATGTGGCAGCCATTACCATCTTCATCTGTCCCATCTGAACTACACTGAGATTACACATAAGACATGGTTAAAACCACGATTTTGCAAAACACACTCAAATTCAAAGGCATTAAGTAAGAAATTAACAGAATGATACATTAACAGCATCTATCAGTAAATCATTAAAATGATCTCAGCCCTCATGTACTGTGAGCAGATTCGTCTTATTCTAGTGTCTATTTCTAGAAATGACACACAAGAAGATGCATATTTTGGGGCTTTTTTGATGCACTATATCAATGGGACATAGAAAGCATGTATTTAAGCCCTAATCCTTTTCAGACCTCCATGCTGGCTAATTTGGATGGATTCACAGCCTTCTTGCTGATTTGATTCTCAACTGTCAGCCTCCCTTGCAAGCAGTCAGCTTTGGCTGCTGGTACCTTGCCATCTTGCTTAGGATTATGGCATTCAGCTCCCAGTGACACTTAATTAACTGACTGTCTATGTATGCAAGGGAGAGAGCACTAAAAAGTAGAATACAGCTCCATCACGGTGGTCTTAAACAATGTATATTAATTTATTACAAACTACATTGTTTTCTTATCTTGTTTGTTTGTTTTCCTGAGAGCAGGGGTCTAATGCAAAAGTAGTCATTTGTTCTCATCTACCCAACTCTTCTGTTCTCATGAAAGCAGTAACAGTATCTCTAACAAAATAATTTTTCAGGGAGGTGGGAAAGATTAAATTTCATTGCTGCATTACATGGAAATGCCACTTGCAGTTAATATTCTAGTAGTGTTGCTATAGAACATGAATCAATGTTGGAAAGCAGGTTCCATCTGACTGGACGTTATTACAGAGCTTACACTAATAATGCTTTAGCTAGATGACTGCTGCCCTGAGCATATGAAAACTTTCCATGTAAACATCTAATTAACAGTCTTAAATTTACAAGAATCTCATTTCAATGAAATTAGAGTTTCTGCTGTTCGTATTATATCACTGAAGTTAATGTCAACACTTCAAGCATAGCACAGTTTGACTGTTTTGAGCTGTGTCTTCATCTAGTATAAATCAAAATAGAACCATGTAGTTGAATGAATTTATGTCATTTTATGCTAGCCAAAGATCTGCCCCCTTGAGCACCTGGTCTGTTTGAATTTTACCTCTTGCATACCAAGTCTGCCTTCAAGTACTAATGTTGCTTTTCTAGCTAACAAGTGAAACATGGAAATATCTTAAAGTAACTAAAGTTTTCCCATGTTTTTTCTTTTCCTGAGGGAATTATGAAGTCCTACAAGCACTTTATTATTTCTAAAGCTTCTGAGGAAAATAGAATAAGTTAATAATTCATTGCTGTCACTTAGGAACATGGAAAAAATTATTGTGATAAAAGTCTTTTCCTTGAAAAGCAAGAGCCTTTTATAGGTAGCAGAATATTTCTGACATTGAAATAGTGTATAAAAAAGAGGAAATAAATTTAATTATTTAAAATATTAAAATATTAAAATAGATTTTAATTTTAAATTGATCAAGAGTACAATATGGATTGTAAAAAATGTAAAAGAGTATTTTCATCATTTTAGAGTAATTTCACCATGTTTAGAGATATATTGTCCTACACCCAACATATTTTATAAAAGCTTTTAAAGAAAATTTTGGACTACAATGCAAAGCAGAAAAGACTTTAAATGGTCTTTTCTACCCTCTGAGACACTTACCCTGAGATATCTTCTGAGGAATTCTTCCAGTTTTAGTTTTTTACACAGGACCAAACACATTTTGGTGCAAAATATTTGAGCAGAATGGCAAGGTACCAATTAGCAAAGTGATGCTAAATTTTCAAAATGTACCAACTGGTCTCTCTTACTTGAGTGTACCAGTGGAAATATAGAATAACTTAAAAGTCTTCTTGTTTGTTTAATTTCTGTAGGTAACAGATTACTGATTTGAACCTCTGTTCCATTTACAGTTAGGCTCTGATTCAGTTTAATACCTTAGCAGATATTTAAATTTTAGGACCTTTGTATCATCATTGACATTAAGGTTATTAAGTCTTTAAAGCAAACTATGTGCTTAAAGTACTGGTCTGAATAAAGTCATTAATACAAAGCACCATTAAAACCAATAATGACCGCCTACTCACACAAAGAAAAAAACACTCCAAGAAACCATGTTAATTCTGACATACCAGTGGTTTCCAGCCTTTGCTGCTCAGCAACACGGCAGAAATCATACTTGTTCCCTGTGCTTAGAACAGAAGCTACATTTGTTCGCAAAATCTGACTTTTAGTGTAAACCACTTGAAATTATATATACATATGTGGACACTATTTGCTCTGGCGAGAGCTATGTATTTTCATGCACAAACGTTACTGTGCAGCAAACAGCAAGGACAAAATGAGAGGCCCAGTTGTGGCTCCTTTGAAAAAAATTGCCCTAAGACAGTTTGCATAGATTAGCTTAAATAGCACTGGAAGTAGTTTGCAATACATTAATGATAAGTCTTAGCATATTCCAATGACCTAAGATATCACACACAGGAATTGCACCATTATAAATGTTTGAAAATCCAAAGTGAAGAAAATTCAAATAATTTTGTGTTTTGCCAAGGGACTGGGCCAAACATAATCTTGTTTCTAATTAGGTCAATAATACTTAAATAAAAAGACTCTATCTAGGGTGATAATATAAAAAATGTATATAAAGTAGATGGCATTCTGCTTACACAAGTGCTTTTACTATAGCAATAACTCTTATCCATCTTCTGTGAGAGTTAGAGGCCTGTACATCTATTATGAAGGAGCAAGAGAAAGCAAGGGGAAATGAGAGAGCCCACAACCATTCAAGGAGAAATAAAGGTTTCAGCTATTTACAAATACTTGTCCTGATTCCCTGTAATCTGCATTAAAGGATACTGACAGGTCCCATACCCAAGCTAATATGAAATGACAGATTGCTCAGATCGGAACACTGTGAGGGGCCACAGGCTAAATGAGTCAGTGCAGCTTCTTTCTATTTGCATCTTTAAAGTTCTTGTTTCCAACATGCACACAAACCAATTTCATACTCCTGGTTTTAGACCCCAATGAGAAATGCAGGGGGAAAATTTCTAACCACTTCAATAATTTATACTTTTCCTTTACCCAGTTACTAAGTGTTAAAGTTTACAAAGCTTTTAACTAACTGTAATGCTTCCCTGATTGCCGTGATTACTTTTCTAAAGTCCAATAAAAATTGACTTTAGTATGGAAGATAAAGTCAAAATACAGTACAAAAAAATTAACTGAAAACAGAGAAAGGTAAAAGTGTGTATAGCCTAATCAAACTACTCACTGCTAATTCTTCTTCCCCGCCAAAAATGGCCACACAATTGACTTCTATTTTTTCTTACTCAGTAATTGTTATATAAAGAATATAAAGCTCCAAGTGGAAGCTGTCTGGCATTCATTTCTATTATGATCCAGACACTGTGTCATTGTCTCTTCTACAAGTGCTCAGTAAAATCCTGAAGGCTGTGTAGCAATTGTAACTTTTGCTGCCTCAACTGCTCAGCTCCTTCAGCATCCAGACTCCAGGGTCCATTGCAGAATTTTTAAACAATTTCCAGCCACAGCATCGAGACATCTGTTTGTGAGAATGATGCAACAGAATAAAAATTAGTTTCCCCTTCTCATTATCTTAATCTTGATGGCAGTCTCTGCTCACTGATTTTACATGTGATAGGAAGAACAAATACACATCCTGGCCCTGGTGGGTCAAGGTAAAACCGTCCCTGGTGATAAAGAGAGCTGAGAATTTCCACCATCTAAACCTGTATGTCCTCTACTGGCTTTAAATAATATCTGAGACCTTCCATGTTGGGTTGCACCAGATCTTAAGGAATTAATATTTTGTCTGGAAGACAGTGGAGCAGTAAAAGTGTCTGGATTACTAATACATTTCATTTATCCTTAAGAATTAATCAAAGGGAAAATAATCACAACAATATGGCAGGCAGAATAGATCTCCCTTTTTTATACCAAAACAATGATGACTGTATTTCCTACTTCTTTATCCTTCCCCTCAAAATAAGGCCAAAGATTATGGTCACTCTCACAAGTTTTCTGTGTGTAAAAGAGCAGGAAGGAAAAAGCTTGCTACTTTTTAATCAAAATACCGTAAAATAAAGGATACGTCTCTGAAATCCTGCTAGACTCCACATATGAGCAACTCTTAAATATCATATTCTACTCAGTCCTCTTCTCTAAATCACATGAAGCCTAAAGGAACCTGAATTTTGTCATTCACATTTTTGGGAACCTTCCACCCTGTTCATCTCCATCAGCACTTTTCCTTACCTCTCTGTCAGTAAACACTGATTAAGAGAAGGCATTACTAACTGACAAATAAAGGACTAGCAAATACCATCTATAAGCAAAGATCCAGCATTTCCTATGAGCCTAATTTCCATCCATCAGCTTCTCAGCAGAAACTTGGTCTCAGGGAACACTTTTCTCTTCACATCAACATCCCACATGCAAACAGTATGAACTTTCATCCTTCCAGATAAAACAGCACATTTTTTATCAGGGATCTTGCTCTCCCTGGTACATACTTTATTGGTAAAAGAAGAACAAAATTCATGAAATGACCGATCTGTGTGAGCTAATGCATTTTTGTTTAAACAAATGTAATAAGAATATTTCCAAACTTAAGTGTTACTGCTGGACAATACCTTTGACTAGATTGCAAATATTTTTACAGTGAAAATAATCACTTGGAAATATTGTCTGAAAACTTTAATTACTGAGTATTTTGTAGCCTTCCAATGTCAATCTAAGTCCAATCCTGAAACCTTAGGGTTGCAACGCGACAGCCTCTGGGAGGAGTGGCTGGAGAGCTGCCTGGCTGAAAAGGACCTGGGGGTGTTGGTTGACAGCCACCTGAACATGAGCCAGCAGTGTGCTCAGGTGGCCAAGAGGGCCAATGGCATCCTGGCTTGTATCAGGAATAGTGTGGCCAGCAGGACTAAGGAGGTGATAGTGCCCCTGTACTCGGCACTGATGAGGCCACACCTCGAGTACTGTGTTCAGTATTGGGCCCCTCACTACACGAAGGATGTCGAGGTGCTGGAGCGTGTCCAGAGAAGGGCAACAAAGCTGGTGAAGGGTCTGGAGCACAAGTCTTATGAGGAGCAGCTGAGGGAACTGGGGTTGTTTAGCCTGGAGAAGAGGAGGCTGAGGGGCGACCTTATTGCTCTCTACAACTACCTGAAAGGAGGTTGTAGAGAGGTGGGGGTCAGTCTCTTCTCCCAAGTAACAAGCGATAGGATGAGAGGAAACAGCCTCAAGCTGTGCCAGGGGAGGTTTAGGTTGGATATTAGGAAAAACTTCTTCCCTGAAAGGGTGGTCAAGCATTGGAACAGGCTGCCCAGGGAAGTGGTTGAGTCTGCATCCCTGGCGGTATTTAAAAGGGTAGATGTGGTGCTTGAGGACATGGTTTAGTGGTGGACTTGGCAGTGGTAGGTTAACGGTTGGACTCGATGATCTTAAGGGTCTTTTCCAACCTTAACGATTCTATGATTCCATGATTTAAAGAAGAAAATTTAAACTCTCATTCATGCTTCTATGCTTTTGTAACAATTCTCAAACTAGTTTACTGGGTTATGCTGTCATTAACAAAATTGACATCATAGAAATGCTACTAATATGTATTTCCAAACTTGCTGATATTCTAGACAAGAAAACCACTGGCATCGCAAGCTGGGCATTCAACAGCTGCACTATTTCAGATAAAATCATAGTGGAAAAATATAATACGCACAGATATCAGATTCACTTTCAAATTCACATTCAATTTCAATGTAGCTCTTTTCATTAATTTGTTGGGGTTTTTTGGCTTCATGGGCATACAGTATTCAGTGAAGTTTGTGGTTAATTTATTTCTGAGAGAACAGGTGTTTAAGTTCAAAGACCAGCAACACACTTGGTGCTCACCACCACCATCATTAGCAGACTTTATATCCCTTAATTCTTTAGACTGTTTCTAACATTACTCTACGGGCTTGAGTCAGCTACCCCCACATAAACTCCTGCTGCCCTTTAAGAGTCCTACAGTGCCATCCTGGCTCACATCTAGACTTGAAAAAGACACACCTGCTCTAAACCTCTGTCTGTGCAGCTAAGTCCTCTCATAGGTCTTGTGACATATTTGTCAGCCCTGTGCAGGTGTCTTGGATACCTTACAGCTATTTCTATATGAGCAGGTAGTATGGATCAATAGGACCAGCAAAAGGTTGACATTGCCCACACTGCCTAAGTCTGAGTTTCTCCTTGGAATAGTTCTAGTCCCATTCCACAGACTGGGTACATATTTGTAGCTTAAAAGCAATGCACTCATCAAGCATCCCTCCCAGTTTAGTGTCAGCTGAAGTTCATGTGCTCAGACTGCTTCTTTTTACAAACCAAAGCCACAGCAAGTGGGGACAATGGGGAAATTAATTTCCAAGTCACACTCTTGATGTGAACAGCAGCTGGGATTTTGTCCCTCAAATGATGTCAAGTCATAACAGGCACTTACGCATCGGGAGCTAAATCAAGATTTGAGGGTGAGATTCAGTTCCAGGTTGAGATATCTGAGTGTAGATATCTACAATGTGAATTAGACATCTAAACTTTTTTGCTGTTTATAGAGGTTCCACTGACTACTGACAAGATCCATGAACTGACGTGTAAAATAGAAACTCATCTCACATGCAGACACCTTAGCTTTCATTTTACAAACAGCCTCTAGAACAAAAGGTTTTCCTTCCTCCCTCATCATCCTGATGATTCCTCTGAGTGCCAGCTCAATTAGAATTAATCTTTCTGAATACTGATGATCCAAATTGTCTTATATTCCATATTATGTTTCCTCAGCACCTTATGTGTTAATACTTCCATAATGAGCTGCAGGTTGGTATCTGATATATTCTAGGGCTGCATTTGCCTTTGCTGCATGGTACTGTTAGTGCAGAGCCACTTTTCTATGAGTCTGGTGCTCAGAGTCATCAAAGGCCTCCTGTTTGATATGCTGATCTTGCTGTGTCAATGAACTGTTTATTTCACCAAATTTCCAGCATCCTTCTTTCTGTATCCTGGTCATGATGAAAAATAAGATAGTAGTACAAAGAATCATTTCTATTTAAAAAAAAATAATTTTCCTTTTCTATTCAGCCAGTTTCTTAACCATCTTATATTTCTGTATTAAACTTGTTTAACCAGTCGTGAATTTCAGCACGAAAATCATGCTTGAAACCCATGGAAGACCAAATCTGCATTTATTTTCTCTAGAAAAATGTTTCTTCTTATTAAATATTATAACAATTTAGTCTCATTCAGTGTACTTCAGTTAAATCATGTTGAACTTTATCTCATGTCCATTTGCTGTCATATCTTGATTATTCTTTCCTAATAACTCCTGCTAAAATCTTTGTTGCTGTTGACCTTAAGCCAACATGCTTGTTGACTCCAAGACATTAACATTCATCTCTTTTTCTCCATGTTATTAGACAGATGAAAATTCTTTTCTACAGAGACACCAAGCTCATGTGCCAATTTTTTCAGAGTCCTTGGATGGACAACATCTATCTCCTTTATGTGATCGCAATGAGTTTTTCTTATACTCAAATATGATAATCTCCAAACTGTCACCTTGATCTCTCATCTGTCCTTTCTCTATCCATTCATTTATCATCATCTTTCCCTCTGTTTCTAACAAATTAATAGTTTAGGGTTTTTTTCCTGAATTATCCTTAACTCTACCCCAACCCCATTTCTTTTCTCTTTGCTTCCCTTTTATTTATGAAGCTAAAAAACCTTTTGCTATGGTATTTTCTTATTAAAATATGTAGACATACTACACAGGTGGTCTCTCCGTGACTGAGAGATATTGGCAGGGAAGGAGGAGAAGTCTATGTTCCTGCTGTGTGCAGCAAGTGTTATGTGAATAAATAAAGCATTTCAGTTTCCATCATAAGCAGCCTCTGGCTTTTTTTCCCAAACACAAAAAAAGGGAAAACAGATGAATGCTAGGCCTTTTAAGGAAAGTATTAATTTCTGAGCGAAATAATTCACCAGCAAATGTGTTTGCAATTCCTTTGAGTGAGTGATTACTCTTTTCCTCGTGGATAGCAAGAGCTTTTAGCTAAATAGAAATGTAGCTGATAATATGTGTAAGATTCATTAGACAATCTTCCATATGCATCTAACTTTCTTTTCCTCCGAGCTCAGAATGAAAAACAGTTTTATATCAGGACTTACGCTGAGTATAAGCTGCGTATAATTTGTAAACACTGTAGGAGTGTCCTTTCATTTGTCTGATGCTGACAGTACATTGATAAACACTATTACTGTTCTGCAAAGGCTATTGTCATACTAATGATACGATGTCCTCACAGCATTGATCACAGAGCATCTTGATAGGAAAACAAAATTTACACCAAGAGGAAAGGAAGGAAGCTTACATCCCTGTCAGTTCCTAAAGCAGATTGTTTCTTCAAAGGTGTGACATATTATAACAAAATTTCAGTCCTTCTTATTTGTTGGAAAAAACCACAAAACCTCAAAACTCTGATACAGAGGCATTTGCTTAATATAATTATGTTTTCTATAAAATTACCTTTAGTCAAATAATGTGACTCAAATACTGATACATATTTGTTTAGAGCAAGATGGGAGATACATCATCAGATTGCACTAGGGAATTTGAGAATTGACATGTCCTTCCTCTGCCCCATTCACTTTTGAAGCTGTTATTTTCTTCTGTCTCTCTTCTGAGAGCAGTGAGTAGTTTCACATGTGAAGTGAATAGAAGTACATTTTTCACTGGAATGAAATTCTGTTTTCTCCACCACAATGTTTATAAACCTCAGATAATAAAACACCATTTTTCATTAACAGAGTCATAGAATAGGAGGTGTTATTCTTTTTCCAGAAAAGGAAAAAAAAAAAAAAAAAGATATGCAGTCTCATATTAGTGATTTAGTTTGAGCACATTATTGAATCTTAAGCCTTTGGTAAATCACTCCTAGTTTAAATCAAAGGTAACTCAGCTTTGCATTTTAACATGTCCAGCCTAGCATGGGAATTCCTTCCCCTTTTTGACCGCTGAAGAGCCCAACCCAGACCTGTTAATCAGGGTGATCAAAGCGGCTTACTCCTGATAAAATACTTCTCAAGCGTAAACCACAACATTGTACCCTCCATGATTTCTGATCACAGCCTCAGTAGGGGACTCCCAGCAGAAGGAGTGCTAGTCACTACATTAAGAGACAGAAAGCCCTCTCTGGAGAGGTATATCTAAAAATCTAACCATCACTGGGGAAGAGCCACCCACCTACTTAGACTCTTTCTCTAACACACAGAGAGGTCTTACCTTACTTTCAAAATGCAGGATAAGGAAGCACTCCTTCATCTCCTCCTCCACTTCTATGTGATATCTGAAAGCACTTGTTGGGGATTATCTGCTTTCAGTGTCCATGCCTGCCAGAGGGCTTCCAACCTACATCTCCCATGTCCTTTGAGAGAGCCATAACCACTACCCAACCTGGGAAAGGATATACAACATCTGCAAGCAGGGCTTGGCTTAAATGCCATGTAAGAGTTGCTGTGTTCCATTTAGGCTTGTAGTTCTTCTCTGTCAGGAAACGAGCAATTATTATCTACTGCTCTTCCAGGGCTGCAGCTTTAACATTCAGGGGCTTTGTCATTTTAGAACAGCAAAAATGTGTTAATTTTCACCTCTATGTAGCTTCGCAGACTTTATGATTAATACTGTGTAAGCAAAGCCAAAATTTGAAACTCCTAAATGTAAATGGTTGAACATTTCTCATGAGTGTGCTTCAGTGAGGTTACTTGCCTAGAAATGTAGTAGAGCTGCAATCATACAAGACTCGAGGAAAAAAATAAAAGCTGAGCTATAAAAAAGCAGAGATTATTTAAGTCCCTATGTTATACTGTGTAGTAACGCCATACATCATGTTTTGACCAGATACAATTAATTTTATGTTTTTTTCTAGTCCTCTTTTACATTTTACTTCCCATTCTTCTCAGATTTTAAGGTCATTTTTTTGTAAATGGAATAGCCTGTGCTTGATATTGAAATGTGATTTGACAATAATATAGCAGTAAAACTTTAAAGACAAATTATGAAGAATCACCTTTTTTACTTTTTACAAAAGGTTCATTAAAATTCACTACTGATAAGTGTCAAAGGATACTAATCCACTGATGCCTTTCTGAAACTTTTTGAATTAAGGAAGGAGAAGGACTAAAATGGGTTTATTACAACCTTTTTGAAACAGAAGAGAATTCAATTATCATCGTCATCATCCCTTGCTACAAAGGCAGCAGTCCTTAATCTTATTTATTAGCTCTAAAAGAAATCATCATGGAATTTGGCTGCTAGGATGGGAGATATATTTATATATTTATGTATTTATCCTTTTCAGGATAACTATTCTTCCACATGGGAGCCTGCGAATCCTGAATGCCTCCAAGTCTGATGAAGGACGGTACTTATGCCAAGGTGTAAATGTATTTGGATCTGCAGAAATCATTGCATCAGTATCTGTTAAAGGTATGAAAAAATACTTTGATGATAATGATGATTTCTCTTTGCTAATATTTCATTAGTGCTTAGAATTCCCAGCCAACAATACAACAGCATTGCACAGGCAGAATAAAAAAGCATTTCCAAAAAGCTAAAGGGGCTAACCTCCCCCTGGTCAAACATCATATTCCTGCATCAGATTGCATACTCCAACTGCTATATCATAGATGTATGTCAGAAGAATTAGTATATACATTAAATCACCCAGATTATAAACAATTTTATAAGCAAAAGAATCAATACCCTTTTTAATATATTCTAGCTTTGGGAACTCACTTACCCCTACCTCTTTCTTCATGGGAACAAAGCTTAGGATTAAACTAATAATTATATGAATATAAAATCTAAGGAAAGATAGTTCCTTAGAGCAGTAATAATAATCAAATCACTGAGTCGTAATTAATTTCTAAATCACATTTTTGTCACTTTGCAACTGAATTCTTATATGAGTGTTGTTTTTGGTTTTAGGTCTTCAAGTCTTTGACTTCATTTTTCAAGCTTCTTCCTATATTTAGTATGCCTGGAAACATGCTTTTTTATTTTAAGTGACAAAACTGAGATTTTCATGCAATCGCAAGATTCCAGGTGCTGTAGCCTTAAAAAGAAATTAATAGCTTTGTCTGAGACTAATAAAATTAATTAATTAATCCATCTCGGAAGTCCTATAGATTGTTGTTTAGGATTCTGCCTTCTGTCAGGTCTTAGTGTGCATTATGAATATATTTCAGTATTTGACACTATGTATTTGAAAGAAACAGTAAGTGTAAGCTTTGAGTAGGCTAAGCAGAACTCAGTCATATTCTTTTGACCTTGTACTATAACTAGATTTCCATCTAAATGTTCCTAATCCTTCTATATTTCAAGAACCTACAAGAATAGAGCTGACTCCCAAGAAGATAGAGTTAACGGTTGGAGAAAGCATTGTCCTCAGTTGCAAAGCCCTTCATGACAGCACACTAGATGTCACTTTCTATTGGACCCTCAATGGGCAGCCAATTGACTTTGAAAAAGAAGGTGGACACTTTGAAAGCATCAAAGCGGTAAGTGACCATGCGTTTGTCATTTGCATGCTGTGAACCGATAGAAATTTACATGCTTTTATATGTCTCCCATTTACCAAATTCTGACCAAATTGAATGGTAAGTGATTTCACTGATGTTGGAAAGAAACGTTAGCTAGAGGAGGTGCAAACTGCAGGTCACTAGAATTACTTCAAGTAGTTGTAATCAAGAAGATATGAAATGTAAACTTATACATCGTATTATTATTGAGGCATCTGATTATCTTTGCATGGGAACAGAAAGTAGTTTGAATCAAATCCTCCTTACATTCTTCTGCTGATTTTACTATAGAAAAGATGCTGCTATAAGCATTGATGTCTTTCTCACAGATAACATGGCTGTTGAAATGCCCTCATCTCCCAATGCTTTTACTTGCCTAGCATACGTTTGTTTTAATATCTGAATAGCAAGGAGTATACTTTATTTTCCAATTCCCCTGCATGAGGTAGGTTCTAGCTGTGCAACCGCTAGGCCAGTAAGAGTCATATGGAGAAAATATGCATACTAATGTCAAGTATTACCCCTTGATTCAAAAACAATTTAATATGATCAAACAGTATGATAAAATAATTCAAACCTGTCCCATGTAAAATGGTTTGAACTTTTCTTAGTAGAAAGAAATCTCTTAATGTGAACAAGTTTGGAAATAGAATCTACAGTCATTTAACTCAATCTTCCCACTAATGAAATGTAAATCAAATGTCCATGCTATGTTAACAGAGAAAAATGAAGCTCACAAAGGTCACGAAATTTTAAAAGTTAATGTATCTAATTTGAGTACAATGTAGCGAAGTTAACTTTGCATTAAAAATCTTGTCAGCTGCAATCAATTTATTCTTCTGCTTGCCTTTATAGAAGTCATACTATATTCACTTTGTGGTGCGTTTTGTTTTTTTTTTTAAATTTGGTTTTAATTTAATAAGCCTTTTAATTGAAAAACATTAGCAAGGTATATCTTAGTGTGAAGGTTCTTAGCATACTTATCTTCATCTGAGGAAGTCCAATGCTCAAAATCCAGCACTAAATATATAGGAAGGAAAACTATCATTCTTTTTTTCTTTAACTGCAAGGTTAAAACATTCTTTAATTCAAGAAAACATCATATGATTACAATTTAACTTCAAATCATTTCCAAAAATTTAAAATCTAAAATGTGTTCCTTCAATGAGTTTCAGCATTGCTAAAGGGAATTTTTAATCACTGGGAAAAATCCTCAGGCTAGGAAATTTCCAAATTGATTTCTCCTATTTAAAGCTAATTTAATGTAATTCCATTTGTTTTATAAAAACAGGATTTTGTAGATCTTTCAACAAGAATTCTTCATTAATCTCGTTTCTACTAGAGAAAGCCCTCAAATTCATAGAAGTAAGGTTCATTCAAAGTGAGAATCTGGTACTGGGACTATTTTCAGATAAATATTCATGCAAAACTCACTGAAATTACTGATTCCTTTTGTTGTCCTGACATGACTAGAATTTTGCCAAAACCCGGAAGATTTAACCAGCTATTTTAGCATGAGTTTATGACTTCCGTCCCACTGTGTTGCTAAAGAGTCAGTGCTACTTTACTAAGTGAAAATAGTATTAATCATTCAAAATGGAGTCAACGTTCAATGTCTAAATGACTAAGTGGATAAAAAAAAAGTTGTTTATTAAATAAAAATCCAGCATCTTTCTTTTCAGAGGCCCACAAGCATTTTTTTTTTTTTTTTCCTAAAACATACTTCTTTACAAACAGCAAACTTCATCTGATCAGAAAATAAAATCAGGCTGAAAAGAAGGCATTGCATATTTTGCAAAATATTACAAAATTAGATCCTACCTTGTCACTGTTAAACCAGGGTTGAAATAGTGAAATACTATGCAACTCTAAAGAAATACCAAAATGAAGCATCAGACCCTGATATTTTTAGACTGGACTAGCTTCATTTGCCTTTACAAGATTGCTCACACAAGGGATGGTCAGGCCACGCTTCATTTACTTGCATTCCTAACTCATTTAAATGTCAAGACATTTCTTTTCTGGTTTTCACTCTAAAGACAGAACAGAAGGGTAGGTTTGGATCAACTGGAAGAGGGCTGGAAATACCTATTAACACAGTACAGGCAGGATGGCGGGGGGTAACAGTCCTGTTCAGAACAGAGATACCAAAACATGACCCTGTTAGGGCAATCCTCACTGCAATTTTCTGAATGCTGTTAGAAACATAATATGACACATCCTTCTCCCTTTTTGAAAGTAGTAGTTAAAATATATGTAGTTCTCCATTCACCAAAATCTTGATTTTTGCACTGTCCCGAAATGAAGATTAATCAGTTGAGAGATGCAAAACTCATAAGTAGCGATTGTGGTAATATAGCAATTCTTTTGTGTTTTGACACAAAAACTCTATAATTCCCATAACTACTTATTTGTGGAATGTTGTCAATTGTATCTCATTATCATGTCTGTTGACATCATAAGCATGTGAAATTAATCACAAGGATGAAACTGTATTGCTTTACTTCATTAATACCTAAACCATGACCAGGTACTAGGGGAAAGCAAGATAAAATAAAACTCTTCTGTTTTTCCTATCATGTAATCTCCCTTAACCTATCCAGTTTCAAAGGAGTGATACACAACATGATAAAGACACAGATTCAAGAATGCAGAAAAAAGGAACTTGAAGAAAACTTGAAATCTGATAGAATTCCATCTGTATCCCTTATTTTGCATTTCTGAATGAAATATTTTTTAAATTGCATGAGTTGATCCTGAACAAAATGCTTTTTAATGCAGTACATTTAAGAAAAATAATATCCTTTGTGTGCATGAAATTATAGAATTATACATCCATTTTGTTCTGCACACACTGATACTTCATCAGATAAAAAAATGTTCAGGTTTGTTTGGGTTTTGTTTATTTGTTTGAAAGCCTGACAAATTGAACATTATTTGAATAGGTTTGTTAATAACAAAACCATTGTCAACCACTGGTTGCATTGCTCATATTTTCACTGTGGCAGACCCACGTGTTAAGTATGATGAACATTCTGATGCTTAATGCAGTGTTATAAAAGCTATCACCAAAGTAACATTTATTTGGGCTGTAGATAAATTTCCACTTGCTAAAATTGCATGCTCCCTAGCAATTACAATTAAAAGGAAAAGGAAAAGCTTCTTTTAATAATGCATATTGTTTTGCTTGTTTTTAAATTATATCTGTAGCTTTTGTACCAAAAAAGTAAGTATTATCATTTTTCATACTGAGAACTAATTTTTATACAAATTGAAGGTGTTGTTGCTGTTATTTACTGAGCTATCAAGGATTTAGTACCTATAGCAATTTAGGTACTTCAGGGACTTGCCTGGCAAGAGGATAGGTGTGGTAAGGATGTCAAGTCGAACAAAGCTGTGCATGAAGGGAATATTAAGGAAAAGAGACAGAACTCCACTGGAGTGACAGCTGCAGATTGCACTCTAGGAAAGTAAAACATCCCAAATGTTGTGTATGCATAACTCCACAGTACACTTGGTAGCAGAACAATAACGCAAAGGGTTACATATACCCAGAATCTTTTGGCATTAGAGAAGTCTTACTTTGTCTACCAAAAGACTCAACAACATTTTAGGGTCTGTGAGGGGTAATCTGTGTAATTAATAGAAACAATTTTGCATGGAAGTCTGACTTGCCAAGATTTCCTTCTAGCAACACCAATGAGCACTTGAGCTCAAAAAATATAGACCTGCTTGCTTTTATTAACTTTGATTTTCTGTCCTTTGTGCCAAATCCAGAAGTCCCGTTCAAAATTCTATTCAGAATTTTCTTTTCTAAGATCTCCACTGACCTTACTTTTGTCCTGGAGGTATCCCTTTTCTGGCTAAAGACACCTGATTTCACGAGTAAATTTTCATCCAGCTATCGTCATTCCAACTCTGTGTTTGAAAGCCAACACTGTTTTTATGACAGCCAAGCAAAATGAGTTATTGTGGTTATCCACAGACTGGTAAGCAGCAGCATTGCTCTTAGTGTCTCTCACCTTGACCTGCATGAGTACTTTTCAGACTCAGGAAAGTGATTTAGTCTCAATATCTTCTTCGTCTTTGATCTTAACTGAAACTGCCACCATGGGAAGCAATAAGGACAACTTGTCATGTTATATTTTACAGTGGTCATTTGTTCACATGGAAGTGAATTGAAATCTACTGTTTCACTTAGAAAAGGCCGGTAGGTACAGACCAGACAATACATTAACTATTGTCTAGCACTGGAGACTTCAATCTGGTAACCTAGAACCTGTGAGAGAGCATAACTGTGCACCTTTCTTTAGATTTTCAAGTCTTTCCTTAGTTTGCCATAGTACTTTAATCATATTTTAGAAGTTAAGATTAAAATTTCCTAAGCATTTTCTAAATAAGCAGCACAAAGTTCTACGCTACATGGAATCAATTAAAACAGCAGGTTGTTAATAATAATGTCTTTCCTCTTTATTGGACATAAAACCAAACAAGGCTAATTAAATAAGGGTTTTATTTAACACCCTCCCTCCTCCCCACACTGAAAAAAACAGCAATAGTTGTTAAAAGTCTTGTAGAAGATACGTTCTCTATGCACAGACAAATTCTGTTCAGGGTAATGCTGCTGTATCAACCTCATTGCTGTCAGTTTGTTTCACTGCTTATTGCAATACTTTCTTGCTGATGGAAGAGGATGAACACAGTCATTACTGTCAACTCAAGTCTCCAGATATTTCAGACCTATGCTCATTACCAGGTTTTGCCTATTTGTCACGCTACAGCAGTTAAATACTTGAGTGATCAGAAGCAGTTTCAAAATAAAAAATTTATCTTGTCTTTTGGTAACACAAATTTCTTGTAAACTAGGGAGGGTACAAAATGGAAGAAGGATTTCTGGTCAAAAAACTTTGAAATGTGCGTTTTATGACTGGTAACTACAAACCAAAATCTGAACACAGTGAAGACCATGGTCTAATAATGCACTTTACCATGTGTTGCTTCCAGGATGTAAACAGTCCCAGTGAACTGATTGAATTTATAGACATACCTGCACACTGCATTAGAACAGGACACTCCGAACATTTCCTAGAATCAAACAAGTACGTAAACTGGTGTGCTCAAGTGCTTGTGCCTTTGGCTATGAATAGAGAGTAAGGGAGAGAGATGGTAAGTCTGACAGATGATATGATGATCTCCTCTATTTAATTTTACTTTGGAGAAGGGAGATAACTGAGCATTTTGGAAAATGTGAGTCTCTTAACATTCCTGAATACAAATTACTATCAAAAAAAGATTGTAATAAAAAAAGTCATGAAATACAGTCAGCTAATTTTTACACTAGGTTATTCTATTAAGGTATTTTGTACCTTCCCTTGTTTACAAGAAGCATTCTAAAGAGAAAAATCTTGGGGTAAATAAAAGATATTTCATGACAGTCCATTCTTTCCCCTGTTTACTTGCAGCTGATGGATCATTTAACTGCTTGGCGCAGTGTTAATCTGGGTTATAACAGCTGATCAATATCAGCCTTCTTAACACTAAGACCTTCTGTTTGCAGCTCTGCTGTCTATTTTTCACTTGCAGCTCTGTAACATTTCTCCTGAACTGTTGTGGCAGTGTTTTCCAGAGCCTTCCTGGCAGTATTTCTCCCTTGCAGTTCTTACACTGCCGATCTCCTGGTTTTGTTCTCATGGCCTTGCACCTGTAAACCCCAATCGTGTTGTTCTGGTGGGGTCTCATGGGAAGAAGCTCCCACTGGCCTGAAACTCACCCCTCTCTCTTGCCCCCTGTCTTTGTCTCTTGTTTTGTAAATGAAACTACAATGTGCAGCGAAGTAGACAATGGTCATGTAAATATTTAATAAATATTGTCCAACAACATACATGCTCAGAAGCTTAACAATCAATCACTGTGCAACAACTGCTCTTAATTAATATATTCCAACCAACATTGACATATAGGAAGTTTGAGTAGGTCCCAAAGAAAAGGTTACAACGCTAGGAAAAAAAAAAAGGCAAAATTAATCCTCATCAGCATCTTCCTCATCGCGACATACTGCACTGGAGAGAGCCTCAAGAGGAGAATACTCTTTCTGACTGGCCACCAGGAAGAGTTTTCCATTTTCCTTTTCTCTCTCTCCTCCTTGCCTTTTTTATTTCTCACCTAGGTAGCAGTCTTTGCTAGAGTTGATGTGTGCCATCATCTATGGACCCTGCTAATAAATCTCTGATCACATAAAGCTGTCACAATACTTTGTGCAGCACACTAATGAAATCCCAATCACGTCTGCTCTTCATGCTTCCTGTTTTGATGTCTTCTCAAAATGGCACACTTGTCCCAGATGGGTTTTGCTTTCATTTCTGTCATCTTCATCCATCACCACCCTTCCACTCAAATCATATGTTCTCTTTTTCCCTTTTTCTGCATCTTTAAACAGGAGCACAGGTATCCCATATTATTCACTCTCTTCTTCCTTTTTTCTCCTGGTAATAACAACTCAGATACAGAACATGAATTTAACAACATGAATGTAGTGGGCCTCTTTGCCCTGAAGGTTGCCATTTCATATCCCAACTTTTTTCTCATTCCTTCCCATTTTCAATACTTTTTCTATGTTTTCTTTAATCCCTAGATTTCACAAAACTACCCCAGTACATGACATACTACCTGACATCTGATACTCGTTTAACTTCATCTCTTCCTCTGCTCTCTCTCAATAAAATGAATCTAACTCATTTGCAGCAATTCAAGCTGCACTTTAAATTCCTCCCTATCCACTCCCAACACCCCAATGTTCTCTGGCATCTGCTCCCAACAACCACTGCTCACCCAAAACAGCTGTTTTCATTATTCTTGCTTTCTCTATGCAAACTGCTCAAAAATACTGCCACTGGAAGGGTCCACACCCCCCCAGATAATTCTCATGGATCCACAAACCTGAAAACCTTGCAAACCATCTTTTTACTTCTTATAGATGGGGAAAATGCAACTTGTATATTATCACGAATCCCTCAGTCAACCTGCATCAGCCTGGATGCTACTATACTACCATTATTATATTACCACATACCATTAATGACAACAAACCCAGTAACAATAATTTCGTCTCCTTTGTTCCAAACGTGCTTATCTGATTAAAAGACAGAACTCAGAATATAATTTTCTGTTATCATTATATCAACAGAGAAATCTGCTGTTTTTTAACAGATTAAATATTTGCAATTTGTAAACCTCATAAGCAGTAAACAGGCAAGTGGCTGATGTGTTCAAACCTGAGAATTTGCATGAAATGGCACTTAAATTGTCCTGAATGTATTATGAACAGAAGTTGGCTTGAAGCCAATCATCCATCATAATGCACGTATAAATTGTCAGCATAATTTAAAAGAACTTCATTGTATTGCTATTTTTCACTTATTGTTGATGGTACAAAGCTAACATTGCCATGAGATTATTCTGTAAGATCTTTAGTTTGCTTCAGATAAATTCACCAAAAATAAACTCCATTGCTAGTCAAATATGTCAAACAGTCAAGATTCAACTGTGAAATCATTTTTCAATTTAATTTAACTGAATTTCATTAATGAAGGCTATTTTGCTAAATCAAATAATGTATGTGTCAGGAATTCACCTAACTTGTGTGTTATCTGTAAAAACACCCATAGGTTTTAAATAATTATTTAAGCTGAATACGATAGCATTAACAACCCAGGTCATTCTTGTTTAGGATCAAATCTCAGTCCCATTTAAGTATAGACCATTGCGTTACTGTTCTCAGTTTATACAGAATATGACCTCACAAAATGTTTAGGTATTTTCAAGATTTTTGTATCTCCTAAGCATTCTCTTCTGTATAGAAAACACTTTGTAGGAAAGCGTCTGCATCTCTCACTGTCAAGAGATTTAGATGACAGCCAGCAAGCCTCGGTAAACCCCTGTAGTCATAGTAAAGAAATGATTCAAACAACCCTTAGGCTTTCATCATAAAAGTTTGCCTGCAATGGCAGTCAGTGTTTGCCCACTCTTTTCTCCCATTGATTTCAGCTTTTTTTGAATCATGATCATTTGTAATAGTCTCACTACCCTTTTTAGATATATCCTTCCCAAGCAGAGAGACAATTTACACTGCATGTTGTCCTGGCTGAGTTCCCAACCTGAATCCTTGGTACAGTGATAGGCAGCCTTTCTAGACCCCAGGCCTTTGCAGTGCAGAAGCTGAGAGCTGCGAGTCACCACATCATCTCTATTGACTACCCAATATTTTGAACTTCCTTGCTTTTTTGTCCCTCTTTCCAAGATAAATCAGAGCTACATTCACAGAACTGCAGTTGGATTGTGGAAGTATGATGATCAATGTGGAAAATGAGCAGCATTAGAAACAGATTAAATGAAAGCTACGATTGATATAATGACAAGAGAATGATTTAAGGTTCCTAGGTTTCATATACACTTTCCACATATGATTCTGTAGTTTGAACATATGTGATAAACTGTGTAATAATCACACCAATGTTTAACTCCTCCATGGAAGAGGTGGGGAAGTAAACAAGAGACTTACCAGATGTTAAAAAAGTGCTCTATTGTGTAACTGTGAGTTCCATTTAAAATACGGGCAGATTATAGATTGTTCTTGTGCAAAGCCTTCAAAAGAAAAGGTTGGATACTGAATGAAGCACCTTGGTTTAGAGATAAAAATGCAGCAAATGAATGGACAGATTAACAGGGAGGTCTCCTAGCAACAGGCTCAAGATAATGAACTCACTCTCACAGGAAGAATAAGTGTAATTCTCTTCACTTGAAGAACCATATGTAAAAGTTACGTTACTGCAAAGCAACTCACGACCTCTTAGGATTTATGAAATGGAAAGGAAAAAATCCACTTACAACTTCTTCTCTGTGGGGATGTGAGGATGGCTGAAGAAGTATTAATTCACCCACAGGTGAAGCCAAGCAAGTTGGCTTTTTTTTTTTCCCCTCTGGAAATCCCCAGAATTAGGGCAATGGGTGCAAAAGGCAAATCCAACAAGGTGATTCTCATTGAGCAAAGTATGCATTTTACATGCTCCTTGGAGCTCCTTTTTGAGTTTGGGGAAGTATCACCACATCAAAAGCAAATGCTATGTATAGATGGCACCAACTCTTGTGAAAAATTACTTCAAGCAATGCCTTACAGGTAAAGCTAATTAGATACATTGAAGACACAACTATGACCTCAGATAACATGCCACGCTGGAGCAGAGATAACAATAGATTGACACAGCACTCAGCACTTGAGCTGCCCACAACCTGATGAATGGGATACTCCAGAGCATAATATGAATTATACAATAATTTTTTGTCCTAGAGAGAGACATTAGTCATGACAGATAGCACTGATAGCTGTATTATTATTATTATTTAGTCACTGCTTAATGAAGACCAGTAGTGTGTTCAGTGTTACAGTAGGTCCATAACTGATGCTGGCCTTGAAGGTTACATTTAGCTTTCCTTAAAATCATTAGAAGTTGGCTGTTAAACCTATCTGTTTTGTTTTGGATTTTTTTTTTAAGCCTTAGCTTTGGTAAAGTACAAGATATAATCCACACAGTAGAAGTTTATACTAAACGAATATAAATACTTTTGATACTTGGCTAAATGGGTAATATATGATATTCAGAACACCAAGGAATATAGATTTTTCTAATGAAATGCTACTTTGAAATAGTGCACTTACTGCAAAATACTCCCTGTCACAGAAGAGCATAGAATTAGTGCAATAAAAAGCAGCTTTTAAAAACATACATGTAATAAAGTTGCAATGTAGATGTAGACAAAGAAATTTAAACACCACTAATTTCAGCTTTAAATAATATTGGGACCACGTGGTTGCTGATACACCAGGCTGTTCTAACTCATGTTAGTCCAGATGAGAGATCTTTCTACACTGTTTGCATCCACGTCACCCAGGTTTTTTTGTCTTCCCTAAAGGGGAGGGTATGTCTGGTTTTGCTGAAGCATTGTGTCTTTTTCCACTGAGAGAAGACTAAAAGCAGAATACAAAGTTTCTGACCTTAGGTACTTTTCTTAACGGAGTCTCTGCTGCATTCCCACTTAGCAGTTTTTTCAAATTGGATTGTAATCACCCAAATTTAAGCAGCAGCCGCAATGACATGGTGGGGAGTTTTTCTTAAGATTTGGAAGGCCAGCACGTCAGTTTAACCCCTCCAGGCCCTGTTGTGGCATTGAACTTCTCATTACAGGATAAACTGATCAACAAATTAATCTGTCTTCCAAGACTTGAAAGACCACTTTATAAATAACACTGAACAGCAAATAATATGCTATTTTTTAGAGGTTCTGGTCAAACATAGCTCCTACTTATCTAAATGGAAGCTAAAATGTCCCATTATTTCCCGTGATCAAGAATCTAATGTCTGAGCATATATCCATCTGTATTAAACACAGTGAGTTTAATTTCTTTCCACTCACACATCCTGAGCAACGCTGGCTGCACATCCTGTTATGCTGTAATAAATGCAAGTGTTTCATGGGGATCTATTGTACTGCACTGCTCTCCACTTAGAGCAATGATTCTTTCAATTGCTGCTTGTCTGCCCAGTTACACAGGTGTGCAGATGAAATACATATATTTTTCCTGATAGGAATATTAGGATTCACACAGTCATGAACCCTCTGGAAGTTAGAGTGACAGCCAAGATTTTTAACAGCTCCTGAGCAATGAAACCAGACAGTTGCTATCCATTATGCTTTTCCTTTCACTTAACAACAAAACACACATTAAATGTAAATTTCCCTCAAGAGAGGACAAATGTGGACTGATTCTAGTCTTATCCTTCTAATAGCTAAGGCTTTGTACCAGAATCACTAATCATCTTGAGCAATCCATGTTTCAATGGCTGGTAAATGCTGCTGTGCTAGACAACTTAAAAAATTTGTATCCTGAAGTTGACTGCTGGTAGGAGTATGTACTCTTCTTTTGCATTTACAGCTGCAGAGCACTCAGATATTTTTTTTCACTGCTGTCATTGCTGATATGCCAGAGCAAGAATATAGGAACTGCATTATGGCCTGACTTGTCTGGGTATCTTCCCTCCAGCAACATCATTAATGAGGCCACTTCAGAAGGCAAAACACTACAACCATATTCACATTCTTAGATCTACAGGGTTATAAAGCTATAGATCATGCCTACATTCACTTTGGTCTCAGCGGAAACCTTGATGTCCCACCTCTCTTTTTCTTCTTTCCATGTGAATATGTGTAAAGATTTTGCCTTGGTGCTACATGGAATATTATTATAAGTTCAGTTCCAAAAATGCAAATGGAGAGAAGATTGGCTGAAGAAAGTGTGCCAAGATGTGCTGAAAAGGAATTCTTCTGCCTAGAAAGAAAAAACTGAATTATAGAAGATTGAATCTTGGAACCAATCCTATTTCATCTTGTCTTTAATGACCTTGGCATAAGAGATAAAAGTATGCAAATGATAATTGTATGGTACCAAACTGGACATATTACCAATACAGCAGATGATGAAAATAACACATGGGAACAGACAAGAAATTTAATACTTCAAAGCACAAGGTCATGCACATATGGATGACTGGTTATAAAGTGGGACCTCATAACTTGCAAATGACTGAGAAGGATAAAGATCTGAGTGCAATTACCTGAGCACAGGATAAGTATGTGTCAAAAAAACAGGCAAATATGAATCTAGGTGAACTCAGTGACATATTTCCAGCACAGCTAGAGAAGTATCAACATGTAGACCCCTAGTAAGACTTTATTTTGAATGCAGGGTACAATTTTACTCATTCAGGATCAAAACGACTCAAATTAGGACCACTGCACAGGAACATTATGACACAGGGAACATGTCATTCAAGGAAAGACTGTCAATCTGTCCTTGGTTAGCAAAGTAAATAAAATCTGAGAAGGGAAATGCCTATACTCAATAAATGTTTCTTAAAGTGAAACACCAAGGAAGTGCATATAAACACTTGTATATAATATGTAACATACAGTAATATATATTATATCATTATATTATATTATATTATATTATATTAGCTATGTAGTAATCAATTATCAATATGCAATACATGATATGCACTATACGATATATGGTAAATATAATTTATTATAACAAATATATAATATATTCTATATCATAATATATTATATTTATTACATAATATTCTATTATTGTATAAAATTTACTATACATGATGTAATATACTCTCTATATATTACACATATTGTATTATATAAGCTCTAGATAATATAATAGTGAATAGTGGAATAATATAACAGTGTCATATAATACAACAATATATTATATATACAATTATATATTATAAATTATATATTATTATTTGAGTAATTATTAAAATTATGCATTATATATCACAGATTGTATAAGTGTAATGATTGTATATTATATATTACATAATTATAGCCAAAATATTAATTATATGTAATCTATAATATAATGTTATACAAACTCTACATTAATGTTGAAAAAACACGTTAGATTCATATATTGTACAAAGTAGCAACGATAAGGAAATTTAGATATATTTGCAGGACATTTTATCTATCCTCGGTCAATACATTAAAATTATTTCCATTTTAATATTAAGAGAAAAAATTGCTTTGAAAGGAACAAAAATACTTATGGTAATTTGCTGAAATTGTTGGTGCTTACATTAAATCAAAAAGTTGCAAACATTTTTAGGGCACAGAATTGAGAAAGTAAACTGCAATTGCTACACCATGTGGTCAAGGTGACTTCTGTTTGCACTTACCTGTTCTTTCACTGAGTAATGAGTATATTAAATCAAAAATATCTATGGACTTGAGCTCACTAAACCTGATGAAGCAACATTTATTGACTCCAGGAAGTTTGGATATAACAATGGTTTTGTACATGCAAAATCTAATATTATCGCTTGAATTTATGAAATAATACAGAGATTCTTAGCAAAAGCCATTTGTCCTCCAAAGGGCTGTTCTACTTTCCAACTTTCTTTTTTCTGCTAAAAATTTTGGGGCATTCTAATTACTGTTGGCTAGAATACTAAAAAATAAATATTTCAACTGATTCTCTGTGTACACTCATTCAGGGGTTGCATGTTTCAGATTTCATAGAATCATAGAATCACAGAATCATTAAGGTTGGAAAAGACCTCTGAGATCATTGAGTCCAACCGTTAACCTAACTGCCAGGTCCACCTCTAAACCATGTCCCTAAGCACCACGTCCACACATTTTTTGAACACTTCCAAGGACTGTGATTGCACCACTTCCCTGGGAAGTCTGTTCCAATGCCTCACCACTCTCTCCATGAAGAAATTTTTTCTAATATCCAACCTAAATCTCCCCTGGCACAACTTTAGGCCGTTTCCTGTCATCTTGTTGCTTGCTACCTGGGAGAAGAGACCAACTCCCTCCTCGCTACAACCTCCTTTCAGGTGGTTGTAGAGAGCAATAAGGTCTCCCCTCAGCCTCTTCTCCAGACTAAACAATCCCAGCTCACTCAGCCACTCCTCACCAGACTTGTGCTCTAGACCCTTCATCAGCTTTGTTGCCCTTCTCTAGACACACTCTCCAGCACCTCGATGTCCTTCTTGTAGTGAGGGGCCCAAAACTGAACACAGTACTCAAGGTACGGCCTCACCAGTGCCGAGTACAGGGGCACTATCACCTCCTTAGTCCTGCTGGCCACACTATTCCTGATACAAGCCAGGATGCCATTGGCCCTCTTGGCCACCTGAGCACACTGCTGGCTCATGTTCAGGCGGCTGTCAACCAACACCCCCAGGTCCTTTTCTGCCAGGCAGCTCTCCAGCCACTCCTCCCCCAGCCTGTAGCGTTGCATGGGGTTGTTGTGACCCAAGTGCAGGACCCGGCACTGAGCCTTGTTGAATTTCATACTGTTGGCCCCGGCCCATCGGTCCAGCCTGTCCAGATCCCTCTGTAGGGCCTTCCTACCCTCCAGCAGATCAACACTCCCACCCAACTTGGTGTCATCTGCAAACTTACTGAGGGTGCACTCAGTCCCCCCATCAAGATCATCAATAAAGATACTGAACAGGACCAGGCCCAACACTGAGCCCTGAGGAACACCACTCGTGACTGGTTGCCATCTGGATTTGACTCCATTCACCACCACTCTCTGGGCTCGGCCATTCAGCCAGTTTTTAACCCAGCGCAGAGTGCACTTATCCAAGCCATGAGCAGCCAGTTTCTCCAGGAGAATGCTGTGGGACATGGTGTCAAAGGCCTTACTAAAGTCCAAGTAGACAACATCCACAGCTTTTCCCTCATCCACTAAGCAGGTCACCTTGTCATAGAAGGAGATGAGGTTGGTCATGCAGGACCTTCCCTTCATGAACCCATGCTGGCTGAGCCTGATCCCCTGGATATCCCGCACGTGCAGCGTGATGGCACTCAACATGATCTGCTCCGTGACCTTCCCTGGCACTGAGGTGAGGCTGACAGGCCTGTAGTTCCCTGGATCCTCCTTCTCACCCTTCTTGTAGATGGGTGTCACATTAGCTAACTTCCAGTCATCTGGGACCTCCCCGGTTAACCAGGGCTGCTGGTAAATGATGGAAAGTGGTTTGGCAAGCTCAGATCTCAACAGAAAAAATGAGAATCTGATCATATTTCCTCAATCATATTTAGTATTAATGTCCTCTATGTTAATAGAAATCAATCAACATTATCTTTTAAGTGATCTTAATTTCATTTCAGTAGCAAGACATACTCCAAATGTCACTGCATTGTAGGGAAGTAGAAGAGGAAGAAAGAGCCCTTCATTTCTAACAGGACTTTTTTTAATAACAAGGATTGCATCCAAAATATTTCTGTTCATCTCCTTAATTAATTTCTTTGTGCTAGTTTGGAATCATTTTCTTTGAGCATGCAAATATGCAGAGTGTGCTTTAAGCAAAGTCAAAGTTATTAAAAACCTGAAATCCTCTTCTTTAATCCCTATTAATAATTGTATAAATGCAGTGTTCTGATAATCCTCGAAAGAGGGTATCAGGGCACATAAATGTAAGATGAAAGCTGCGATCATGAGTTTCTCACACTGTACAAAACACTCTCATGAACTACCTTGAACACAGATTCACTGAATTTTAAATTGGCACTTTATCCCTGTTTCAGCAAGCATCCTCTGCAGATTTAATGATCAGGAACATCCTCCTGATGCACGCTGGGAGATATGGCTGCAGGGTTCAGACCTCAGCGGACACCGTGTCAGATGAGACGGAGCTGCTTGTTAGGGGTGAGTATGTTCGTGGTGCCATCTGAAAACACAATCACCAGAAACTATTGTACCAGGGAATTTAAATATGTGGGCTTCAGGGACATCTGTGCTATGCATTGTTCTTCAGATTTTATACTATTAAAAACATTTGTGATTAACCTACTGTCTTTGAAAACAGTTTCACCATAAACTGACCTGCAGACATGGCAATGAGAAACAAAAGACAGTTGGTTAATGGACATACAGTCTTAAGAGAGGTAATCGCACAAAAGGTATACTAGATTAGTTAAAATGTAGATAATAAGCATTCACAGGCCTGTGTAAGGTAGATATGATGGGTTCTGTGCTTTTTTGTATGGTGCTTTAAATTTTATCTTATGGCCAAGCCATTCTCTCAGGTGTAATGGTTTAGGAATATTCATTCCCTTCCTATGAGGAGGGACCATGCAGCATTTTGTAAAATGATAGATATGAACAATGAAGCAAAAGCCCTGTAATATGACAGGGATTTGTTTTTCTCGCATGGAATTATAACACCAAATTTTAACTGCATCTTTAGGCCCAGTCCTGTAACCTGTTGAGTTGCTTTACCTGCCATTCAACATTCCTCATTATGCACAGGAATGCAGAGTCATTGTCCTGCAGGATCCCAGATCCTATCTACGACACCAGTTAGCTTACAGTGAAGCAGGGCGCTAGCACCATATGTGCATTCCCTTAAGCAGAGTGTTTCTGCATTCTGCACTACTTCTGTGTGTGTGTGCACACATATGTGTTCAGCAGCTGATGGGAGTTTAGAACATACAGTCCACTTACTGGCATTACAACTAGTGGGTGCTGCTATGTCAAAATAGAGGCTACCCTGCTAGGTAGTACAGCTGGATAGCCTCACTGTGGATTATACAATTTTTGAAAGAATAAATCAAGGTAGGTATTTATTAGTATTTGGAAAACTCCAGATTAAAAAAAAAAGCAAAGCTATTTAGAGATTATAATCCTTCAAAAATACTTATTCTACCACATTCCACCATTTCTTTAGATTTGATGTGTTCATATCCATCACTTTTAGGACAAATATATGCTTTAAATTATAAAGAATGTTTCTGGCTGACTGCAGGACTCTTCACATTTTGATGAAAGTAGATGTTAAATATTTCCATAAAGTCACTTCGAGGACCATCAGATTTCTATGAGCTATGGCACTGTTGGGATGGCAGTTTTCAGTTGCCTCAGCACAGACATATAATGCCATTTTAGCTGCTTTATGAAATCTGAGTCATCTTTGTGGGTTACACAAGACCTAATGTGTTACGTTTACCTCTCTCAGACAGGAGCTGGAGGCTCTATGGATAGGCAAGGCAATCTCAACCTTAATGCCGTTGAACTTATTAACCGACAAAAATCTCTTAGCTTACTACTATCTAGGACACTGCAGACTGGCTACAAAATTATTTTTTTAAGAATACCAGTTATGTAAATGAGTTTATTGAATTTGATGTAGAAAATAAATACTTCTCTGAGGAAGAGGTTTGAGATGAATAAAAAAGGGCATTGTAAGCAGTATCAGAATGTATGTATGTGGATGTCTCATTACCATGCCACCTTGCTGATGAAATGAGAACTATGACTGCTTTATAATGGAGTTTAAATTCAAATATACTTTGCTTACAATGTTCTTTTTTTTCTTGTTTCTGTGATTGGGTAATTATAGGATACAGTAAGAAATGTTTGCATCGCTTTCACAAAATGCTTTATACTGTGTGACTGCTTTTGTCCTGATGTAAAATTCAGTTTTCATGAAATTATAGGATATGATTGGTTTGCTGAAGTAGTTAATTTCCTTAAGATCTCTGTAAAACTTATGCAAATGAAGGCAATAAGATCCTACAGTGTCAGTATTGTTTTCACCAAAAAATGTAGGATGGTTTTATTTTGTATTGCAGAAAATGTTTAAAGCACATTCAGTGCAAAGTTGCTAATGATTATTCTTTTATAGACCTCAGCATTTCAAAAATCCAAAATATTTAGGAGAATCTAATCTATCTTTCCTTATAATGTTACAGGCATTTACTTTTCATTTCAGTATCTCTAATTCTTTTTACTCCACCTATCTCAGTTTATAGAGTGCACTCAGTGGTCTGCAATTTGACACTGTCTAATGTTCCCAAATTGCAGCACCTTTCAAACTTCTCTAGGTTTAGCTTTTGGAGATACCAGACATTGCTTAGGAGAAGAGACCAGCAGCAACAGATGTTTCAATAAATATTTCAGTAAACTCTGAAGAATTCCACCTGACAGAGGAAGTCATCATCTATAAAGAAAACCCATTGCCACTATGCAGTAAAGTCTGAAATCCAAAGCAATATTATTCTTTATTTCCAGTATAGTTTCTAGGTAAAAGAATTTAATTTTATTCATATTGCAAAACATCTTTGTGTTTTAAATGTTACAGCCCATGGCCAAACTGCGATAGCAGAAGCTTTGTTATGAACTCTTAGAAGTACTGATATGAGCAAAGTTCCAGCACATCCTTGCTCTGACCTTACTCTCTCTTCTTTTGCCTCTGCAGAAAATGCCAGTCTTGCATGCTGATAATATCATACCAGTATACAACAGCATTTCAATCATTAGTTATATTGTAAGGTTCATCTGGTATTTTTAATATATCATTGTAAATTTACTCAAAAAATCATTCTGCTTACACCATTTCTACAGGAAATAAATTGGACTTATCGAATAAATTAAAATAATCTAGTTTTCCCTCCTTTAGATATTCATGAATATCAGAATTATTGTTATTAGCAAACTGCCTAAATTTATACTGAATTATGTATTCAACTGGTGCATTATTTTTAAGTCAAAGGACAGTTTTCTAGAACTTTATTACAAGGGACTTGGAAGACAACTATACCTTGCTGCAGAGTCTTCAGATGAAGGAAAAAGAAACATCTCTTTGCAGACTCCTATTGCTCATAACTAACATGCTGATCTTCAACAAACAGCCATTCACCACTGCATTTTCAGGCAATTGCAATGTCTCCATATCATTTATTGTGAAGAAGGCATGGAGTATCCTGAAACCATATTTATCATTTTTGAAACCATACTTATCTTTTTTGAAACCATACTTGCTAGTTTCTCTATTGGGAGATGCCTTGAATATAGCTCAGGGAACTAATTGTGTCATTATTTTTGCCCTTGTTCTTCTTTGCCCTGCATTATACAGTAGAATTTAAATTTCAAAAATGTCACCAGTGAAAGACAATCTGAAAAACAGAGAATTAGTCTGCCAAGGAAATCTCAATTCTTTTGAGTCTAATTTCTTACAAGGAGGTAAATAATGGTGCAAGAAGATTTCTGAATTGTCTACATATGTACGTATATGTCTGTGTGTGTGAACAACAAAAGAAATTAAGACAGCAGCAAGTTTCTATTCTGCAACTTTCTACAATGGTTTATAGATTTCTTAAAACTCTTTTCAAATAATTTGCAAATTCACTACCTCACAGTTCTTATGTAAGTAGCAGTGAAATACATGTCTAATGTTATTTCAATAATGATTTTTATCTAGTGAATCTCTTCCAAGAACACTTCAAAACTATTTATGAAAAGATATTGTAGACTATGTTTGGACAAAACCAAGATTCAAATTCCATCAGCACTGACTACTCAAAACAAAACTTAGAGACTTTTTGAAGTGCTTTGAAAATGTGATTAAATTATGTATATTAAGTAAGAAATAACTTTTTAGTGGTTCCTAGTAATTTCTCTGCTCCCCAAATGCTTTCTTTCCAGCCCAAGTTATTTATTTTCCTTTTCTGTTTCATTTTTCTAATGCTACCAATAATGCGGATTTCATTAAGAAGAAGTGTTCTGCTGGCAGCTGGACCTGTCAGGCAGTACACTAGCTTTCCAGCTTAAGTGTCTTGCATTTTAGTCTTGGAATGGGTTATGAATGAGAAGTATTTCAGTAGTCTCATGCTAGTCAACAGCAACCTTCAGAGGACTGCTGTCCTGACATACCTGACATCATTTATTTACATTCAGGTAGGCCACTACCTAAAATGCAAAAAATATTTCCTTTCCAAAATATGGTTCTACAAAATTCTCTGCAGTTCATCATCACAAGTTGTTCTTATTATTAGGTACCTGAAGAAATAAGTCATGATCTTTTATTCATCCATCTGAGATCCACCATCTGAGATACACACCTTGACTCTGTGGAAGTCTCCATAGAGGTCCTTTTCTCTCTGACTGTGGGGAGGATGAGAGAGAGGATTCAGCTCAAAGGCCAGGAGTGATTTAAGGCAGAAAAGGAGATGCCAACCACTTACAGCTTAGTTCAGTAACTGCAGTGCTCACCTATGAGGTAGGATATTTCTTTCTAGCTGCTTCAGACCCAGCCTCAAAATCACACTTGCCACTCCTCAAGAGCGTGCCATACCTGCAGGCAGTAGATTAGGTGGGATCAAGATGCGTTCAACCCGCTTTCTGAGACAGAGAACCAGGAACACAGGAGACAAACAAATGAGAGCCTGACTGTGTAAGGCACAATTTAGGGTACCTCCAACAACCCAAATATTTGCTTCTTTCATTGAGTTGACTACTGCCCAAAAATGAGCATAGTCCTCAGGGGAACCACTGTCAACAGCTTAAGCCAATACACTGGAGTGTGTATTGGGAAAGGGAAAAGATAAATAACAGGCATGCGCCCTCTGCACCAGATTTGCCTTGCAGCAGGGCAGTGAGACAGATAGTGATAAAGCCTTAAATCCTGCTGCAAGATTTTCTGGAAGACAGTCATTAGAGCCCCTAGCAGCAGAAGAAAGAATATAGGGCAGGCTGATACAGCTCAAGGACATCCAGAAGAGAAAACAGCTTTTCACATAGGGTAGTAACTGTTCTGGCACCAGGCCCGCACAAATGTGCTACTTCAGAGGAATCCCGTAACAGGAATTATGTATGTCTGATGGTCAAATAAATAGTTTTATTGGAATGAATGAATATAACAAAAATCACAGCTATGGATTTATATTCCTGACGGGTACCCAAGTCATTGCCTGCTTTCACTTAATTTATGCCTTGTGTTGTTTGCTCACCCAAGGAAAATATGTGCAGAATAGCTGTTTGCCATGCAAACAAGGATGTTTACAGGAGAATATAGATATTCGCTACACAGTCAATAAATGTTTGCCCCAGCACATGAAGTCATCAACCATTTAAGAAGCAGAAGTCATTTATGATTTTTATGAATGTCAATCCTGTTCTCAACATCAGTCCAAGAATAGTTTTCCCATGTCATGTGCTTTGTCTGGCTACCAGCCTTTATTTATCCACTCAGATCTTCAACTTTCACTGAATATTAAGTAGCAGAGAAGCAGAATAGCAGAATGTTTCAGCTTGGCTGGTTTTCCATCTATTATTGGCACACCAGTAGTCGAGCTGTCTCTATCCTGATTTTTCATAAAGAAGTGATTACCAAAGCAGAAGGCTCAAATACAGGATAAATATGCATGTCGTGTTCTGACTCTAATGTTATGATCACAAACATGGTTACCAAACACCCAAGTACCAGCCAGGAGACTTGCATCTCACAGATGTCTCAGGTGATCTTGTAGCCAGCAATGTGTCAGGTTTCCTCAAGACAATGCCTGCTTGGTAAGTTAATTTGGTTTTTAAAACCTGTCTTCCAAAAAGGCTTATTATATTCTTATTTCCCCGTTATGCTGTAGAAATTTGAAGCAATCTGTGCATTCATATTTTCATTACAAAGGATATCTTCATGATCCTGTGCTTCCACCATGTTTCACTCTAGAGACATTTAAAACACCAAATACTTCTGTCATAAAAAATGTTGACACCGGAAATGGGCTAAACTTTATTACCTTATGTTGGTCCAATCAACTACATTAAAAAAGGTCAACAGTGTTTTTCCCTTGTGTTTGTTTAATTCATCAGTACAGAATCTGTAACTCATAGACAGGAAGGTTTTGAAGAACAGCATCAGAACTCATAGTTAAGAGCAGAAGGCTACTTCTTACATTCACTTTTGGCAAAAAGTAACCCTTTGTTCTTGAAACACACAGTTTCTAACAAACTCATTTGAAGCATTGCTTTGCCATAGGCTGCAATAAGGAAAAGCTTGAGTAAAAAATCTTCTACCAAAACCAGTTATTGTATATTCCTTGCTCTTTCTTCTGCAAGTTTTGAGGGTTGGCTTAGAAAAGCATCTGTACAGTTCAGCAAAGAAAAACAGTGCGAGTTGGGGACGTCACACAGGTATCTAACATGTTTTCACAAAGATCAGTGTGAGGCTCCCTGTAGTCTGTTGACAGTAGAGATCCCTTTCGCCTGCACTGAGGTGAGTGGTACTCCTTGTGCAGCAACAGTTTCCGAGAACACCAGGGAGTTTCTTGCAGATTAGAGGATCACTGCAAAATTTACCATGATACTATTATCTAATGTGGATGGGGACAGTGCTTAGTGCTTCAAACATTTAGAATCGAGTGAATGATTTTTCCTATATAAACCTCTATATTGTCAGCGATGATAGTGACACCACAAACACCACTGTAGGTTATTTTTCACAGTTATCCCTTTCTTGCATCACATTTCTCTTTAGGATCATCATGACTGAGTTAGGAATACAAGGTTGTGAAGTTAAAGGATTTTTTTACATCTGTGAAAGATTCAGTACCTAATCAACGGTACCAAGTCGCCAGTATTTTAATATTTATTTAATAAATTAAAGCTTTTTATCATAATAAATTACTGGGTTCAGTAACTTTAAGTTGCCAAATAAATGCCATCACTTAAGTCCTTTTTGTAAATTACTCTTGCAAGGCTGGTTTACAATACGTTATACCCAAGAGAGTATTGCAAACTACTCAGACAGATGCTGGATGCTGCATTACACACTGCCTTACAACAGTCTATGGGGAAGCCAGCTCATCTCCAACTTACCAAACTGTCTTTCAGATTGCTCCACTTACTTGTTCTAGGTACAGTGCAGCCTGATATCTGGTTTCGCAAAGGAGAAAAGGGTACTAGTCTCAAAATGACTTATTCAATATTTGACTTTCTGAAATGTAAGCAGTGTAAACTGTAACCTGTAGCAAAGGTTGACACTACAAGGTAACTAAGTCTGGGAAAGCATAGCAAAGAAAAAGACCATTAGCTCTTTGCAAGGGAACTACAATAATGCAGTAGCCAGGCAAGTTTGCTCAATTTTTAAATTTGAGGTGCTAACTAACAAAAAGTGCCATCTGCTGTAGCAAAAGAATTTGAATAAATCAAATGCAGAGAAAATATTTCTGTATGTTTCCTTGTATTCATCAATGATCATGTAAAAGATTGTTTTAGCACATCTAGTAATTTTAAGATTTTTTACATTACAAAATATGTTTTAGGAGAAACTCAAAGATAAATAATTTATTGGTCTCAATTCTTTTACAAATAGACCTGTGCTCTCTAAGCATTAATACAGTTAACTTTGTTTCCAGTACTATGTCATTGGTCTATACTTAAGGATTTTAGTAGATTTAGAAGTCAGATATTTTCTGGGTATTTTAGTAATAGCTTGTTCACTGTTGTTTGCTTTTATTATCCTTTTCATTCTTACTGCTCAAACTGTGGTTTTTATTGTTATGGATGTCAATAGACAATGTGCTTTTCTAGAGGAAGAAAAAAATAATGATGTCCGGTCTTCTTAATTCTCTGCATCAATGCTGTACACCCTTGGAAACTTATTAGCATATACAAAACTAATTAAAATCCTTTGAACTATACAATTATTAGTACAACTTTCATGGCAGGAAGATTCCTTAAAAATAAGGTGAAAATCAGCTTTCTTCTACAATGTATAATATTTATTGTAAGACTCTGCACTGAAAGCTAACCAAATGCATTGTGCATGCTTACTGTAAGTAAAATGAGCTTTAAGATCAAACAGGTACCTGGAAGCTGTAAGATCTTGAAATGGAGCAGAGAGCAATCCTGTAGTGTGAGGGGATGAAAGCCTTTGTGACTACTGTGGTTTAAGAGTACACATTTTGTGGTCTAAAAATAAAAAAGAGGCTAAAGCTATTCATCTTGTAGACTGCCAAAACTACCTATCTAAGCAAGAAATACACTCTTATGACATATTTTTGGAGAAGTAATGTTTCCTCTGAACTCCAGTGACCTGGAGCAAATATAACGCAGACACTGCTGGTTAGGTTGACCACACTGCTCCTTTCAGTTGTGATATTGCCAATAAAACTTAAAGACAATCACTTGGGTTTAAAGGCCATCAGACACAACATTATTAAATGGAACGTAAACAAGGTCAGCATATTCTTGCTGGTCTTTGAAATCACATTTGAGCTGTAGCAAAGGCCAGGAAGATGCCCTAAGCACAGACCCCATTAATTGGACTCACAGAATACGTCCATAATAGTAACCTGGTCCCTGAGGCTAATGGGTACAGCAGAGTTCCCATCCACACAGCTACATTCCTGGTCCCCCTCCTCTCTCAAAACAGGATGCGCACGACAAACTGCCTGTTAGGATCTGCCCAGCTCATGGTAATCCATTAATTGTCCCAAGGCATTGGCTGGGAAAGTCATAACTGGACAGGGTTAAAATTACGATAGGGACTGGCTGACAACATAATAGTACATAGGATCAGTGCTAGAGTTCAGATCTGTGCTTTGGCCCTTTTCAATATATCAGTGTAGCTGAAACATTTACAATATTAGAAGACAGTATATTACTGTAGATGGAGCATCAGCCCTTTAACCCACAGATTCCAGACCAAACCACTTCCAGCAATCTGATCTTGTAACAGGACCCTTATTATAATATCTTCAGTGGTGTGAAGAACCTTCTCTTTACGAAGGTTTTTTTAAGAGTTAAAAAAGACCCTTTGTTCTGTCTAAGAAACCTTTTTACAAATGTCAGCTTAACTCATATCTATAACTTCAGCCAAAAAAAGTGCCCAGAAACAAGTACAAAAATACAAATCAGATGTGGTGATGTTTACAAACTCAATGCTTGAAAGAGACTCATGCAGTTCTGGGAGCGCTGGTGCCCACACACTGATTGCAGAGAGCGAAGGAGGCAGCATGGACCACAATTGGGACAGCTGGCAAGTGATGCCCTACAGTGCTAAAGGTAGTCAGTAGGACACGCCAATGAAAGAGGCATGTCTAAAACTCAGTTTCTTATTCTGTTTGGGACTTGCTAGTTATGTCATTCACAATGCAATTCATAGGCTACTGGTGCTTTTCCTCCTAAGGTGAAATTGCAGTTTGTGTTCCCTTCACTGTCCATACATTTTGTGTCAAATCACAACTGCTACTACACAAAGATCCAGCTCAGAGGCTCTGGACTGCAGTCTGGCATCTGAGCTCACAACATTCAGCAGCTCTCAAGGTTGTCTTGCCTAAATCCCCTATTTTTAGGTTTGTACAAGGCAGAGAAGTCATCAGGGCAAAGGAGCTCAAAATTGCCTAGGTACCACCAAAGGCCTTCTCAGGAGGGACACCAGGGATTTCTTCTCACCCTCATCCCTGGAATGAGTTAAGACTATTCAGGCTGGAACACCAATGTCTTCTCTTTCTTACCTTCTAACCCTGAGTCTAACGTCCCTATCTGTCCTCCCGCTGGCTGGGGTATAACCTCTCCATCTGCCCAGAGCCCTTATGTAGCTACCTTACAGAAACCACTTGGGTCCACCACACATGGAGGGAATGGGGATGTATCCACTAAAACCATGGTACTTACTGCATTCACTACACGTCGAACTTTCTTTCCATCCTCTTGGTCCCCACTATGTGCTAACACTTCATCTGCTGTAGGTGGGCACAACAAAAGGGGCTTGCACTACAAGAAACAGTCAAGCTCCTGTTTTCTCAAGCACCTTTTCCATCATTCTGTAGTTACTGCCACTTTCTTTTCTTCTTTTTCTTGACCTCTCATCTTGATGACAAGCCAGTACACCGTGTCATTCAGAAAGCAAAATCTTCAGGTCAAGAAATCTGTGTTCATGAACTGCTACATATCAGGCTTCGTAGTTGTTTGGTAAAAGTAAGAATTATTCTGGTCAGGCTGCATTGGAGTAAACCAGAGCACATTCAGTGATACAGGGAAAGGACACTGCCTCACTGAATGACTACAGCTATTATTGGTAATAGTCTTTCGATAACTCTCACATTAACATTGTACCATGGCAAGTAATCTAAAGGACCTCTCAGGATGATCATTCCAACTATAAAAAGACACATAAAACAAGTTTGCCAAAATGCAGTCACGCATATCCTGAAGTATCAATCTATGGAATTGCTCTGAAAGAAGATAACTGACTAATATCCTTGACGCTGGGTTTCCAGTGCTCCTAGAGCCACATAAGAGCCTATCGCAGTCCCAAATGTCTTCTCTATGAAGGTCGACTGCACTGTAATGCATTTATGACCAGTCATTTTCTGTGTACTTTCCAGAGAAGCATTTGAGCAGACCGTGCATTTTTTCCTCAATTGGCTATTCTCAACTAAAAAATTGTTTTAGAGATCCTGAACAATAACACAGCCCTTGGGAGAAAAGCTTGTCTGCATTAGCCATCCGGCTGACACCATGAATGATTACATCCAAGCATAAAATTTAATGAGATTTCTACAAAAATGAGTGGCATCTGCATAGCACTCAGGTCCTGGCTAACTGTCATACATTTGTCATCACTGAGGCTTTTGTCCTTTATTAATCTGCTTTCAAGAATGCCTGCCGTTGGAAATGGAAATGCTTTTTAGCAGTCATCCTGCAGACTGTGTAAGAGCGCACGTCTCAGAAAGCATAATGACACATTGTCATGACTAGGAATGCATTTAAAAGGTTTAAAAAACATGAGAGAACTCCGACAACAAAATATATTGAGAATTTAGCAGGAGACATCTGCATAAATCTATTTTACATATTTTTATATAAGCAAGATGCTTTTGCTTTTTCCTATAATACAGTGGCTAGGAATTCTTTAACAACATTCGGTGTGCATGGGAGAAATATTGTCGTAGAAGAAAAGTACTAAAATATTTCCCTTTAATTTTGTTTGTGCTTGGGACCATGATATAATTCTGGGCCTAGGGCTCCAACCCAGTAAAAGCATATGATTGTATCAAGATCCCAGCTCTCCTTTAAACTTTCCCTCATGGCTACAAATAAAAATTTCACTAGTATTTTCCTACATCAACAGATAGCCTGAAACAATAGATGATGGAGATTGAAGATCATCCTATTATTAAATTAGCTCCAGGACTTGCTATTCTGAGACGAAGGCCTGACCTGGTGCTTCCCATCAAAGAACAGCAAACACTTGCCAGGCAGGCAGGAGTGCAGAGGACACATCTTTCTGCCATATTTTCTCCCAGGAAGAAAAGCAAGACTTTTCAACTGCAAATGAAGATGGGACTCCGGAAGGCCAAGAGTCACAAGGTGTCCAAGGGGGGACACCATTTTACCCCAGCAATATTTGTGACCCGATGAAAGGCACTGACAGCCACAAGTCAAGCCTGCTGAGCAGGCAGAGCAAGGGAAGAAGAGAGACTCCCAGCACTGAAGCTGCTCACGACCCATGAAAGTGGAAAACCTTGTTCTTCCTATAGCCCAGAGCAGTACCCTGGGCTCCTGTGAAGAGGACTGCAGTGTGCTGTGGAGTCAATCTTCTTCCATCATACATCCATAATACTAAACTTTAGTGAATTCTTTCCATTCCTGAAACTGAAGAAATTTAATCCCTTGAATTTCAAACAGTCATTTGTCTTTTTTTGTTGCTATTATTTCTAAATGCCATATATTTCCAACATTTTTATGTCAGTTAGTTGCTTGTAGATCATTGCCAAGCAAACAGAGGCACGTGAATAGAGTAAATTACTTTCTCATTTAAAGGATTCAATGCCTCTTTCACTCTGAAGCTATTGAGACCAACCATTACAAAACTCTGATCATACTGTTGTCATAGTTCATGTAAACATGCTTTTGCTGAAGGCACATCAGAGGAAATATAAAGCTGTTTGCAGCTGCAAATGACAAAAAATCCCAGCAACTAAAAATATTTAAGTTAATGGCTTTTTTTAGCCTTTGATATTCAGTTAAATTTGTTTCTACACATGGACTAAGGATTCTAGGCAGCAAAAAATTTGATTGCATGAAATAGCATTAGAATATAATAATGCTGAGCTCAGTAATGCAGAAATCATGGCTACAACTGCCGCTTCAAATGGAGGCACCAGACCGGAGTGTTTGCCACCCTGATCCGCAGGTGCTGAGCTCTGACAGTTCAGCAAGTGGGACCGCACCACTCAGCACAGGTCATGGGAATGGAGGTATCCAAAGGACCTGCTCCACTACAGCTCATTATACATGCAAACAGCACTGGGCTCCAGCAAAAGTGTAGCAGCAATTGCTTTCTATTAATAAAGTTCTTTCCATCATCACCCTTCCTGCAATTTCATTTTGGGAGAAAGTGTCCAGTACTGTATTTCTGATTTCACAGTCCTCCATCTGTGTAGAAGCAGAAGCAAAACTTCAGCCTTCAACAACAGGAGGATGGTAAAGGATCAGAAGGGTCTTGGATGCTAAGAAAATACAGATTTGTCATAAATAATTATAGCTCTTAATAATATTAATATTTTACAGAAGTATTAAGTCCTGTCCTTCAGGACTTATATAAGCTTTTAAGTGTAAGAAACCACAAGAGAGATGTTTATTCTGCATTTACCCATGACAGAGATGAGCACTTTCCCCTAAACCTCTGGTTACAACAACTGTGGAAGAGGATCTTGAACCAGGAGAACCTTGCTTTAGTTTGGCAAGTGCAAATGGGCAATGTTTTCAAACGCCAGTAATATCAATACCAGGAAGAATTATAGAAGAAAATCGGGGGTGGGAGTGGGACCTTTTATTTTTCTTTGCAAAGTCATGTTTGCTACCAGAGACCTCACTTATTGGATCAGTCACATGGCACATACAAATGGTGATTAGCACATTCTCATTTGGTGCAGCTAAGTGGAATAAATAATCCTTTCATTTCTCAAGTGAGAAGTTGCTGTGGGGGTTTTGTTTGTTTTTAATGGAACCATAGTAATTATCAACCTTCAAAATATTTGCATTTGGGTTTGGTTTTGTTTTGTTTTTAACAGCTTTCAGTCAAACAGTTAATGGACTTCCAGCAGGATAGTAATCCAGACGGTTTCCCTGAATGAGTGAACTTGAGAAAAAGGATGAATACTGTATTCTTGATTCAGTTATTAGTAATATTATTGTTCTTCAAGAAGCACATCCACCTGTGCTTCATTTTGATAACTATTTGTCTTTCCTGCTGACAAGTGTCACACAAAGAGAAGATGTGATTGCGACTGTTCAGTCTAGCCTGGATGCTTCTTAAAGTTACTCTTTTTTTCCTTTAATTTTAGGTTCAGAACAATTATAATGGAGGATTTTTTTTTTTTTAATCTGTTTCTATTTCTAGTTCTTCTGCTGTCACTCTGACACATTAATTGACACTCACCCATGCAGCATTTAAAGAGTAGAAACAATCACAGTTTACCAGCAGAAATCATGGAAATGAGGTATCTACGTGATATAGTAGTGTGCATTTTAACCCTTGTATTTCATGGATATTGAACTCCAGCGGGTCCTTACAGAATGCATCTCCTGTATTATTGCTGCTCATCCGCAATGATGGTGTGGTCTGTTTGATTATTCCACTTTATTTCTAGGTCCTCCTGGTCCCCCAGGGGTTGTAATAGTGGAGGAAATTACAGACACCACAGCAACACTCTCCTGGAGTCCTGGGGCAGACAATCACAGCCCTATCTCCCTCTACAACCTGCAAGCACGCAGTCCATTTTCTCTTGGCTGGCAGACCGTAAAAACAGGTGAGAAAAACTTTCAAACAGCACAAGTAGACTGTTCAAAACTCCTGCTCATCACAATAATAACCACCAGCAACTGCAGGAACAGATACTCTTAAAAGAACAATGATAAATTAAAAGCACTGATTTTTTTTTCTTTTTTATTCCTTTTGTGTTACTTAGCAACAGCTCTGAAAGGACAACACAAAGACACCTGCCATGATGCATCTGTGAATAAGCAGAAAGCTCTCCCCTATATCCTTCAATCTGTGTCTTTTCAGGAGTACCACAGTGCCAAAACCTAGCTGCGATTTCTGACATATTAGATCCTTGATGTCTGTCTATCATTTCTAATGGCTGTATTTTATCACAAAGTCTATTTGCCATTGAGACACTGCATGTGAGCTTCAGATTTCTGAGTGACCTACACATTTCTTTACTGTCTGCAGTTCCAGATTTGATAAGTGGTGACATGGAGTCTGCTATGGCTGTCGAACTGAACCCTTGGGTGGAGTATGAGTTCAGAGTCGTAGCAACCAACAAAATTGGGACCGGAGACCCAAGTGCACCATCACGAGTGATCAGAACCAACGAAGCAGGTAAAAAGAAGATAAAAAGGTTAAATTTCCAGGACTAGCAAAAATAAGAACTATTTTAATATAATAAGAGAACTATTCTCCCAGATACACATCTGTGTGTTCAGTCATCACTGTTCCAGGGTGATATTCTTTGTAATGGGGATCCAGTTTATTTTAATTACAGAAATACTATTTAATTTACAGAAATTTCAAATAAACCCATTCCCTACTGTCTTACTCCATCCAGGCTGCCTTACTCTTCATCTTAGACTTAAGTCATTGCTGCCTGCCCTCTGGCAGGCTTCCACTGCTCTTCCATTGTAGGATGCTTCTCAGTCTCTTCACACAACTGCTCCCAAGCAGCCTCTCCCCCCTTGTTGTTCATAACTTCTCTCCTTGAAGGTACACAGAATTTTTTTCAGCAAGATAGGGAAGCCATGGGAAGCTGCTTAATTTGAAATACCTTGTGCACTAAGTGTTTCTTTGTCATGCACATTCTACCATGAACTGTTAGTGCATTTAAAGAAATGTCATTATATTTCTGACTAGGATGGTGCTGTGGGAGCCCAGGAAAAACATTGTATATCCTATTTGGGTCTCTTGAAAATTGCAGTGGTCTCATGAAGTTTGGAACCATTGACAGTAACTTGGGCAAAATGAAGGGAGATAAACAAGGACTGGGAATCTGAGAAAAATCCCTAGGTGGCTAGAGAGACATGCTTTAAGAGGCAGAAAGAGATAGAGATAGGGTTTGAACAAAACCTCAGAAGAGAACTGCATCTCAGAACATGTTCAGATTATTCTTCATTCTTTGTTATTTAGGAGGCCTAGTGAGTTTTGACTTTGTTTTGGTGTTTCTTCAGCTGGATAATATGTAAGTAGTTTATTAATCATACAGAATAGAAGAGTGCCAAATTCAAAGATTCCACTTGAATTTGAAAATATAAATGATTTTGTAGTTGTAAATACTCTGGACCAATACAGCATTTGTGTTGCACTCTGTCTTCTTGTTAAGGGAGATTATAAGAATTACAAGTGGCAATGCCAAAATGTGTCGACCTGTCTCATTCTGAAATAAAATTCTTATCTTTTAAGATATGTTGATCTTGTGCCTCAGCTCCATAGTTCACCGGTCTATGTATATGCTACCCATAAACATTCACAGCAGAACAGTTCAGGCTGATTTTCTTAGACAGAACCACAGAATTAACTGAATAATTGGGGCTGGAGGGGATCTCAGGAGGCCTCTAGTCCAGCCTCCCACTCAAAGCTGGGTAAACTGACTTCAGAGAAGGTTGTTCAGGGCTTTGTCCAGCTGAGTCTTCGAAACCTGCAAGAAGGGGGATTGCACATCCTCTCTGGGCAACATGTGCCAGCAGTTAACTAATCTCATTGTGACTTTTCTTTCAACATATCCAGCCAGAACTCCCCCTATTTCAGCTTATGACCACTGTCTCTTGTCCTCCCACTCTGTACCACTATGAAGAGCCCATCTCTGTCTCCTCAATGACCTTCCTGTAGGCACTATGGCTGCTGTTAAGTCCCCCAAAGCCATCTCTGCTCCAGGCTGAACAAGCCCAGCTCCCCCAGCCTCTCCTCACAAGGCAAGTGCTCCAACCCCACCATTCCAGTGGCCTCCCTTGAACTTGCTCTAGTTGATCAATGTCTTTCTCATTGTGGCACCCAAAATTAGATGTGCTATTTCAGATGAAGTCTACCAAACTATCTTCAGTTGTAATAAGACATAGTCATTTTTTTCTGCTTTAAATAACTGTGTAGTTACTAGCTGATATTAAATTTCACTGTGCAATCATAGAACTGTGCTGAAGAGATTTGATTCCTATTCACACATGTGGAAGAATGCTTCCTTTCCAGCTCTCCCCCTCATCTTCTGCAAGCTCCCCACAATGTGAAACTCAATAACTTTATAGCAGAAGCTTCAGATGCTACATACTTTGTTCCATTAAGAAAAGCAGGAAACGAAAATGAAATAAAAAACATGAGCTACTTTCATCTCAAAAGATTTTTTTGAAAATCTCAAAAAAAAAATTATTTCACCACCGTTATTCTTTCCTTGATTTTATACCATATTTCATTAGCAGTGAAAATTCTGCTGGACCCAAATGTTTGAATGACTTCTCTATTTATTCAGATGGTACATATCAGAGAGGACACAAACATTCTGGAAAAAGGTTATTGTGTAATAGGTTGCACCCCTGGGATTATGTTCTTTCAGATTTATGAATATGTTCCCTGTTTTTGGAAGGATGGTTCAGGATTTTAATCAACTAGATGTATTTAAGCTGTGAGCAAATGTTTTTTCTCACAAACTGAAGTTTTAAAATGTTAGATTTCATCTGTCATGTTTTGTATGTTTCTTCTTCTTCTTTCCCAGTGTTTACCAAACAAAGGCTGTATTTACTAAAACATATTCCTACAACAACTCTAGTGAAAGTCTTCTTCATGCACATCCATTTTCAATATTCCTTTGGACAATCTTTTGGCAACTTTGCCTCTGTGAAAATGAATTGCTAAATTATAATAATAATCAGTAAAAAAGAAATTGTGGGACAGACGAAATATGCAATGTGTGGTGTATTTTCACCTGGTGATTGGTATTCATTTCTGGGTAATACTCCACTATCGTTACCGTCAGAAGGAAGAGTCTTTAACTCAAGCAGCAAAGGTCTGTACTCCAGTCCATGGGGCTCCTCCTGATAAACAGCACTGTAGCTGATAATAATGCAGGTCTTCTTGAATAATAAATCAGTAACATATTAGTTCAAATAGGAAAAAGGCCACACTAGATGTTTACTTGCACTTTCAGCTTCCCAGTTAGGAATACCTTTTTGCTACCAGAGTTACAGTTGCACAAATGTCATGTTAGGAGGGAGTGTTTTGTAGCATGACATTGAAATCCAGACAGGTGCCAGTAAAACAACTTAACAGCCTTCAGAGGAATTGAAGCTGAATTTATTTGGTACGCCTGCTTAACATGGCATAGTACAGCAGAAGTCTGTTGTCATCGCCTCAATTTCAAAAGAGCTTTCTTTAAGAAAAAGTTGGGTTTCTGTTTGTTGTGAATCGTTTTTGGTTTTGTGGGGCTTTTTTTAATAAAAGTGATAGATGCAGATTCATTTTTTTATTCTATAGAGTGAGTGAGAAGACAGGAGTTACAATAAGATATAACTTTTCAATTTGTTAGAACCTGCAAAGAGTTGTAAAGTCAGAACAATAACACAATGGACTCTGCTTTAAGCAAAAAAAAAAAAAAAAAAAAAACCAAAACAAAGGAAAAAAACTGTTACACATATAATTCTTTGCAAAATAGCATGCTTCTTATAATTTTTATGGCACTCTTGAAATGTCACAGGCTTCATGATCTGCTTCACCCAGGCAGCCACTTTTTCCTGGTCTCCAGATATTCCTGAAGTCCAGAGCCTGTTTAGCTCTGTCCTCTGACACAGCTCTTTCAGTGATTGTGTAAATTATCACCCTTGGTATAGTTCTCAGATGCCAAAGTCAAAGAGGCAAGAAAGCTAGTAATAATTTTCATTGGGTTTCATACATGGTTTTCCAAATCAACACATAAATATCTATCTTAGTGTATCACCCAGTGATCTATTCTTTTTAAGAGTCTCTCTATTACTAATTTTTTATCTGAAAGCTTCAAGCTAAAATCTCTGTTAACATGTTCCAGTTCTAATATCACAGATGTCAATTCTTAAAAGACATATATGTGAAAGGACATTATATTTCAGAAAGAACATGGCATCAGCCTCTCTACTCATGACCCAGGCAGAGTAATCTGTCTATTTGCAGTGATGTTAGATGTGCCCCACAAGTGAAAACAGGCAGGCTGTCCCTGCACTGGGTAAAACTCCAGAAATACCAGTCTCCCAGCAGAGAAGGGACTGTGGCTCATGCTCAGACGAGAGTTGAGATGCTCAAGGCTGAATGATAGCTGCGTAGACAACCCACAAAGGCAGCAAATGTGTGATTCTCCTTCCATTATTTTATACTTAAATGGAAATCAGCATCTGTAATTTAATGGCACAAGCTAATTTGACTGGAGACTAAAGTCTTTCTCTCTCCCCACACCTCACTTATTTTATCACTTCTTCCCCAAGATAGTAACAACATTTTATATTAGTCCATTATCTAAAAATACCCATGGAAGCAATACTTGGGGTGGTGTAAGGAAATCAACAGAATAATAAACAGGTTTCCACTTGCTTTAATTTTCTAATTAAACCCTAATCTTGTTACTTAGTTCATATTTAGTTAACACGATTGCTTTTCATAGCTACTTTCATCTGAATGGATAATACTGCAATTTTCTGGCACATCTAACTTATAGCCAGCTGCTGCCTTTCTGTCAGTTCTAGCCTTGATACATATTTTACAGGTCCACAAGGTGAAAAGAGCCAATAACATGAATTTAAACATGTCTGGCATTCCACTAAGGCAGTCGGGCATTTGAAGCCTGGGGGCAAAGCATCAATTACATTATCTATTCATGGGGAAACATGGGGAGAGAGAAATTGAGTAGAATCAAAGTTTAACCTGCTAATCATGCATGCAAACTTGATTTTATGAGGTAACAATGTAATGCACTCCATTAGTAGCAGATTGTACACAGGCTTTATTTTTAATAACTCCTTATTTTCCATTAAGTCGCCCTTATTCTCAGCTAGAATTTCTTCACAGCATGATAAGAAATTCCTCTGTCCCAGGAAAAAAGTCACCTGTTTTAGACTGGCTTTGTTTTGGTTTTTTTTTTGTTATTGGAGGTGGTGTTTTATTTGTTTGTGTCCTGTATAAAAGAAGTTTCAGCTTTTCCCATTATCATAACTATTTTTGCTCTAGAAAAAATGGGTAACCTGCTGTATCTGTGACATTTGGAGATGATTACCTGGGTTACTAAAGCCTTTGTAGAAAATGTGCTTTTCTGTAGGGAAAAACAAAAGGACAAGAGAAAGTAGACAGTAATCATTGACTGTATGGGTATATTTAGAACAAATAGGCCACTAACATAATATTGCAGGCTCAAACTAATATGCAGTATATATTGACAAAGCATCCAAATGTGTGTGCTTCTAAAAGACATAACAGGAAAGCTGAGGAATTGGTTCTCTGGCGTATATGCCACAGCATTTGAGATTTCAGTCCTATATGTGGTGATTTGGAGGCTATTCAGACTGAGTCCTGCAGCCATGCATGACACTATTATCAGTAAATAGAACTGAATTCTATCTCCTACTAAATTACAAATATTAAAAATAGAGGAAATGAGAACAACAGAAATGCAGATCCTGAGACCGGTTGGGTCATCCTTGTTTTCCAATAGTTGAATGCAGTGTATCATCTACTTCTGAGATGCTGGCACAATTTACATTTCATTCCTGAACAGATGAGATTTGAAATGTTCCTGGGAGAGTGAGAACTTGAGGGCTGGCCTTTCACACAGTGAAAAGGTTTTCACTTAACATCCCTCTGTTTCCCAGATGTGTACTGCAGGAGGTAGATAGATAGATAGATAGGTAGATAGATAGATAGAAAGGAAAACAACCGAGAAGAAAAAAATGCTGAATATGTTGTTGCTTTAGTCCTCACATTAGGAAGTTCTGTCGAGCTGGAGACAAATCCTTTTCCTCCCACCCATACATTTTCCACAGCTAAGAAGGGCTGGTTTCCAAACTACATCTGTATCTTAAGAGATATAAAAAGCTCTAAAAGAAATAAATAACTGCAATTGTACCTTGAGCAAACATTTTCTTAAGGACTAAAGCCAAGTTTAATAATTCATCTCCCCAAAAAGTGTAGCAATATCAACATTTTGTTTCATTTTACTTTATTTGACAAGACGTTTCAGCGTTTATACAAACAATATCCATGTGGAAAATATCATCATGTATACAGGATTCAAGCAGAGTAAGAAAGACCTTGTGATTAAAGTATAGAATTGGGATTTGGGAAATCTGAACTCAATTGCTTATTAGAAAACTCTCTTTAAATTTGGGCAGCTCACATTAGCATTTCTTACTCTAAAACCAGGAGGTTAGTAAGGCTCTTGCTTCTCTTTATCTTCCCTCTATCTCCCCTATTCAGATTGCAAAATTGAAGAATAGGGACTAAATCTAGCTACATGTTTCTACAGCAATACTATAATCAATTATAATCTTGCCTGCTAAATACTTTTGTTCTGCACAAATATTAAGACACACTACAAAATTAAGAATCTGTCATTTCTCTTCATAATAAACAAAGCACAAGGAATTGAAAAAAGCCATTTGACATTTCCTTGAAAAAAAAAAGACAAAACAGAAACACTTTAAAATGATTAATTATTCATTCAATAACATTTTTTACATTTCTTTACAAGATTGGAATATTAAAAAGAGGATGAACTGTTTTTCAAGTACTTTCAGTTTTTCCAGGTTCAATGTGACATTTTATTTTCTTTTCTATAAGGAAAGGAATCCAGAGCTAGACCAGGTTAAAAGATTTTTTTTCACTCACCGAAGTAAAAATGGGGAGAATGAAACTGGTTTTAAACAAAACGTAGATTTTTTTTATTTTTTAAGCAAATTAGAAGTAAAATAATAATTTTGGACAAAAGTGAAAAATCTCTGTCAACTCGAAACAAAATATTCTCATTTATCTCTCCAGTTTTAATTTTTCTATTTTTAAATAAAACCAAAGTAAAATTTGAATTATACCTTTTTTTAAAACACAACCCAAAATCTTTGAATGGGCTCATCATTACAGTCTACCAGAATCCTCAGTTTTCATTAAAAAAACCCAGAAAATCCATCAGACATGGAGTGTGAAGACAGAGGAATTTTTAAAACTCTGAACCAAAAGCCATATTTAAGCACCCTAAAGCACAGAGCAGTTTTCAAAATGTTGGACACAGTGGAACTCTGGAAGGAAAGCTAACATCTACCCCAAATGTTCATGGTTTCATAGCTAGGGTATTACCCACCACTTCCAAAAGCTTCCCCAAACTTTACATTTAAAAACAGATTTAAAATATAGGTGTCATTGTCGGCACTTTTCAGCACTTAATAACCACTGCTCCCATACACAAAGCCCTCAGCAACATCAGTTCTGTGCATACATTTTGTCCTAAACAAAAACCACTGCTTTTCATGCATATTTAGCTTGTAATTATAAGATACACACGAATTATTAAACAATTGGCTGTGGCTTCATGTATAAGCTTTATCTTTCCATATCACCTTTTCTTCATTTATATTTTAAGCATATTGTTAAATGCTTCATAGGGCTGCTGAGGGCTACATTCTTTGTGTCTGCTCTTAAAGAAAATCGTAAAGGTTTTTTTGTTTGGTTTAGGGGAGATAAATTTTAACAGTGTTTAATTTAATTTTCATTTTCAGCGTATCACGGTATTTCCATGAAAATGGAAAACAATAAGAAACAAATCCTACTGTTTCTGTTCAAATCAAATTCCTGGCAAAGTCTTTTCAAGATTTCTGTTTGTTTGCCTTAAGTGGAGGCTTCAACATCAACGTGTGCCAGCATACACCCATTATTTACTGTGACCCATATCTAGTCACCGTCTTTCAGAACACATTTTTTAGTACTATTTGTTGTTCACATTACTGGCGTGACAGACTGGATTTTAACTCTCAACCTTACCAGTGGCTGAAGAAATAAAAGAAAAGAAGAGTTGACCTGATTGCAAAGAGCTTACCGTCTAAGAATAAACCAGGAGACAAGTGAGAACAGGTAGTTGGCAAAGGGGCTAATGAGAAGGCTTTGATCAGAATTATAGACTTATGATCAAGCTAAGCATAGTCACATCTTATGATCCTAAGGACCAGTGTTAAGCCAAGGAGTGATTCATTTTCCAGTAGGTGACATACTCTCATCTTGTTAAATGAGACACATTAACACAGCAAAGAGCTCTTTGTTATTAGTTGGGGTATATTTATTCAGAAGAAACAATATTGAATTTCTCAGCTTTGATAAACACAAAAGAAAAGAGGTCCTAATGTCCTTGTCCCCCAGGCACATGGATCCTGTGTCCACGCGCCAAGTTTAGTCATCATACTTGCGTATTTGGTGCAAGTGCATCTCCATGAGTGTCACTGCCAAGAATTAACAACTTAAAGATTGGAAAGTCACTAATTGCATGGCAATAAACTTAGGCTATGAGGAAGTAAATTCAGATATAACGCTGATATAAATGTAATGCCGCTGAAAGGGTTGCTAATATATAACCTCAGTGCCTGGCAAAAAATATTTTCTTTTAATAGTTTTCTTCACTTAACAGTTACTCATTTCAAAATGTCCCCCTCTAACTGTATATGTTCTGCTTTTGTGCATTGTGAGGGAAATTTATTCCTTTGACACAATTATTCTTTTAATGGTTATTCATTTGAGAGAGTTTCACTGTGTGAATGTACATTTTAGTTTGGTGCAAAAGAAATTCATTGTTTTGACAGTTTTATTCTTTTAACATTTATTCATTTAAATAGGGCTTCCGTCTGCTAAGCTGTTAACAGGAAAACTCTAGAAAGAGGACACTGCTTGTTAAATAAGTCCATCATGTTGGATGCTTCAAAGGAGTACAGCATGCTCTCTCATCACTAACATGGCACCTATATAAAAACTTCATTTATCTTTATAAATTAACCAAGAAATATCTTAGAAAGGCAAGAGAAAAATGGGCGCTAAACAAGGTTTAAATATGCTCCATTAGAGATGGTATCATAATTTTTGCATGTTAATTACCTAGCAGATGATTCTTCAGCTGCATCTTTTCACTGTAAAACATTCATCCCAGTGTTACACACTGATTGTTTTTATTCTTTTCTTTTCTTTTTTTTTTTTTTTTTAACCAGAGGGCAAATCCTCACCATTCAGTATTGTATAATTCTGTTTCTGAAAGGAAAATTTGAGTAGCTTTTTGCCATGTAAAGATTACGTCTTAGTTTAAACTAGTTCATGTCTCCGGTCAGTAGAGTCTAAACTATCCTCCCCATTGTTTAGACAGTTATCTTTGGATGGGATGAACCACCCCAAAGTTCTGCATTCACTGGAGAAGGAGCCTGGACTACAAGCTCAGCCTGGATACCTGGTTTCCCACTAGCTAAAGTTAAACTGGAAAGGAATTTGATCACCTGATTATACAGAAATCAAGAGCCTTCAGCAGAGAGTAACTATGAAAGATATCATTTAGCACGTGTGTAGGGGGAAGGACGGAAGGACGGAAGGAAGGAAGGAAGGAAGGAAGGAAGGAAGGAAGGAAGGAAGGAAGGAAGGAAGGAAGGAAGGAAGGAAAAACTCAAAGGCATCATGATACCAGATGAACCCAGGTTTATTGGAGAGAGATGTTTCACACATTAGAAATCTCCCCTATTAGTCTGATAAGAACCACAGGTAAAACAGCTCTTACCTAATTTTCAACAGTGTAAATCAGAAGTAATTCATAAGCTTTGTGGGTTTGCATCATTTATGAGAAAAAATAGAATTGGGCTCATGTTCTTTAAAGGGGAGTTCAGAGTTCAAAAAGACACTACACAAACGAATTCTGAAATTTTATGTGAACTTCCAGGATCTAGTAAAAACTGCACTTTCATTGAACTTAAGCTGTTAACAATCAACACGGGAAATAGAGAGGACTGGTACATTTATTTAAATGTATTTTTCTTTGTATAGTTCAAAGGCACAGTGTTACTCAATAAATAAGCTAAACAGCATGCAATAAGGCCTGAACAGTTAATGCCTCACAGTACATTTCTACCAATGACCTATGTACTGCTGTAAGAAAGAAATGAGAAAGCTTATATCTTAGGATATATTTAATCAAATAAAGAAGGCAAGTGTTACCTGATCATAGTAAATAAACTCAAGACATATTAGTCATTTTAGGAGCTTCATTAGAGGCACTAAGTAACATTAAAAAATTATACAATTCCAATGGAACAATTAAGATTTCTGAAATTTTGCAAAATATGATAACCCAATTCACACTGATGATGATGGGTATAATTTCTTTTAAGGAATTTCATCAGCTGCTCATATGTGCTTTTAAAGCCATAATGGTGGTCTCAATTTTTAAAGAACTATGGGTAGTACTGCTTCCAGCATTTTGCAAGAAATGATAAGGGGTGTTTAAGAATGGTTACTTTAAAATTTTTGAAAATTGGCTCCCTGGTAAAGCATACAAGAAGAGATTTACAAGAACTAAAACATTCTAAATCACTAATAACCTGGGAAATAGTAGAGGCGTATTATTTATGTCCGAATATTTTACCTGAAGTCTGAAACACATCAGGTTCCCTGGCATCTGATTTTGAGTTTTCTATTTGAAAAACACAAATGTTAACAAGATAATTCCTGTTTTATCTCTTAGATGATTTGTACATTGAAATTTTTACTAATCTGCAGAAGACATAGTGCTTAAGCAGCTTTTTATTCCATATTATTTTTCTTCTCAGCTTATGCTTTGTTTGACTTTTCCAGCTTGACTGTGGAATTCTCTGAAATGAAACTTGAGCAATTTTTCTTTACCACAGAGTGCTATGTTTGTTATTTCTGTTCTGATTTAACAGCCTCATGTCTTCTGCAGCAACTTATTACTATGGGGAAAACTTCAATAACTTGGACATTCTGTTTTGGTTTTTCTTTTTTTCCTTTTTGCTCACAGTTCCAAAGACACCTCCAGCTAATGTAAGTGGCAGAAGTGGAAGGCGACATGAATTAGTAATAGCATGGGAGGTAAGGGACTTTTCTGATTAAAGGTTTTGTTTCATGTTTACTTCTTTGAGGGCAAAGTAGAGAGTACTGTACTGGGGTTTCTGTACAGCAAATCTTGGCAAGACATGAACACAAAATACTGTTCTTTAAATGTGTTCTAAAGTTTCAAAGTAATGTGCATTTTCATGTGGTTTGAGTAGAGGGCATTGCGGTGAATCTAACCCACCTAGCAGCAGCTCCAAAGCTGTGCTAATTTATCAGTCTTTTCTTCCTGATCTATTGCTTGGGTTGATTTGACTTTTCTGGATCTTACGTCAATGCTACACCAGATGAAATAATATCTGAGGGAAGAGAAGGAAAGCCTAGTAACTTTTTTTAATCTTAAATTAAGAAAGAATTTTTTTTAAGTATTTCATAAAAATATAAAACTAAAGACCTGAAGTAGACCTTTATTTTGAGAAGATATTTGCGATGCAAGATGCAACATAGATGTATGACCATGCCAGTGGGCAACTGTAGGAGTGGGAGTTGCTTTCTCTGTTGATCATAAATAACACAGTAGAACAGAGACTTTTCTTGAGAAGTTTTCAAAACTTCTAGATTCATCATGAAGAGTTTCAGATTCAGAATATATACATACATACATCCATACATATAAAACCAAGAAAAATTCCACCTAATAAAGACATGGGGTTTTAATGAAAAAAGTTTTAGCCTCACCAACTTGAGGAGAGATTCAGATGGTAAGAGACACACAGAATTCTGACTAACTGCTTAAAATGGCAAATTTTAGGACATCTGAAGATGTCTTCTGTTGGCACGTCTGCCTTCTCCAACATCAGCTACCTGAAACAGCTGAAACAGAGCTGATTTCAGTTTTCTTTATAGTCTATAACTATAAACAGCATCATCTCTCCTATTGGGAGAGAATTTGCTGAATCCCAAACAAAAACATCAGGTGGCTAGAACTGTATCTGATATAAACTGGCCTAATCCCAGTCCCTAATAGGATATATTAGCATGCAGTATTCATATTAAGTGTGTTTATAGTGTTCCCCAGGTGACTGGAGTGGGGGACTACTGCAGTGTGTTATACCTCCCTGTCTGTCAAGGGTCAAAGTTTTCTTCCAAAAGAAACCACAGACCCATGGGTGTCCCATCCTGCAGTACGGATACAACAGACAGTTAAGAATTAGCAATTGCCATAACATAATTTTCAGTATACATTGTCTTTTTTTCCACAAAAGCTAGCTGATGCTTCTTCACTTATAACTGAGGAGTGCAAACTGCCATTAAGGCAGAAGTTGTCGGTCCTTCCCCCGTGTTTCTGATTAACTCATTGTTTCCATCAACACCCTGTGTACTTTCAGCACACTATTGTTTCACATACCTTTTAAACTGTGTAAAGTCATTAATCACATTAAGATTACAAAAACAACATGGCATTTCATCTGTGTTGAATATAAATTGTGAAGTGGGCATATTTACATTTTTTAATTGTTTGAAAGATTGCTACCATTTCTAATTATAGTCACTATCTCTTCAAGAAATGGTAAAAAGATAGAATAAAACACAGAAAAACATGCAATTAAAAGTAAAAGTGTTGAAGTTTCTACTAAAGAACTAACTCTAGTGCATTGGATAACACTCCAACAACTCACTACAGACTACCATGCTGTCTAGTGTAGCCACTGCATTTCCATAAGGCACAATCATAGTGTAACTTAGCATAGCTCCAGCACAGTCAGTCTGTGCTTTTGCAGGATCCAAAAAGTCTTTATGGACTTACACAGGCAATAGGAATTCAACAAAGTACTTTGAAGTCTGAAGAGATACTGAGATGGTATATGGAGACCTCAGGATTCAGGAAAAGACTAACCTACCTGGGCTCCTGAATTATACTCAGCAGGTTCAAACAAAATTTTATTCACACAACTTTAATTCACAGACTGGGTATTTAGCATTTGCAGTGAAATCCAAGGGTTCTGCTACTTCTCTTGTATTTCTGGCTTTTTTTATAACGACCATCTACTGCCAACTCCAGAAGTGTTGCAAAGAGGCGCAAGGTTCCTGCTTTCCAACTCAAATCACTAGATTACAAAGTCTGTCTTGGTTTTGCATCCTCTGCCTTTGGAGTCATGATTTTTTTTTTTCTTGGGTGCGCAGTGCACAGCTTCAGCAGGATGGGTAGAAAATGGTGTCTGCAAGCGAGGTGCCTGCTGATGAGACATTCACTTGCAACGTGGAGGGGAGAGGATTAAGTGTCCCCTGTGCCCCTGCTCTGATTCACGTGTTCGCTAGCTACAGATCTAGGATGGGCACTTCTGGAGAGGGAGTTTAAACACCCTTTTTTTGGCGTTTCCCATAGGCCTAATATGCTGACAGCTGTTAAACAAAACCTAATTCCTAAACTAGTCCATTGACTTTATAGGAAATGTAGGCTGTAAATTAGCATAAAAAATTCAATTCCTTGAGCTGGACATGTAAGATTTAGCTTTTGCAGTGCTCACCCTCTCAACAGATAAATCCCTGCTTACGGCAGATGTGTCCCAATTTAAGTGGTTAATTTCACAGATCCTCTGAGAAGAGAAAAGCAAATGAGATTTTTTTTTTTTTTTCACCAAGGCTCAGTTTGAGAGTTAGAACATTATACCCTTAGTTTCAAATTGAACCCTAGAACTTTAATCCCTAAGACTTGACATCCCATTTGGATACAGAAATTAGACAGGCTGGCACCTAAAACATAAGAAAGTCCCACTGTAGTAAGTGTCACTTACATCACATTTTAGACACCCTTAATAATATGTTGCTCTATATTTTGAACAAGGTCACTGGAAGGGGCTATTCCACTGATAGACCACTGGTTAAAGCTTTAACCACGAAGTAGGAGATAGAGAAGAAAAAATCCTTCTGAGCCCAAGAGAGCTTTTTCAATCCTAGGACAGTGACCTATCTATAGTGATTAGGTGAAGAAACTCTCTTACAAGGTTCCTCTTCAGAAGCAATTGTTCCTATGTGTTTCCAGGCACGATAAGTAAAATCCTATAGTGCAACTGTAAGGGATCACCCTCACACAAGCAGCCAAATTATGGTCAGCCACTGAGTGACTGCTTTCTAAATTAGTAAAACCACATCTCATCATTACCTGAACTTTATTTTTTAGCCAGTGTCAGAAGAGTTTCAGAATGGAGAAGGATTTGGATATATTGTAGCCTTCAGACCCAATGGAACACGTGGCTGGAAGGAAAAAATGGTGACATCTTCAGATGCCTCAAAGTTCATCTACAGAGATGAAAGTGTGCCACCTCTGACTCCTTTTGAGGTGAAAGTTGGTGTTTACAACAACAAAGGAGATGGACCCTTCAGCCCTATTGTGGTCATCTGCTCAGCTGAAGGAGGTCAGTTCAACATGAAGTTTACTTGTATATTATGAACTATATTAGAGCTATTTTTATATAATGTGTCCTATCATACCATGCTTTTTCAATCTTAAATTTGACACAAATCTTTTCAGAAGTGCTAAGTAACATTAAATATGTTTTGCAGAGAAGGAGGTGAACTAACTTGCCAAGGTTACCCAGAAAGCAAGTGACAAAGTTTAGCAATAGGCTTCAAGCCACATCAGTCCTAACCCCCAAAAAAATCTCTTTTAATGAAGGTTCATCCCTAATATGAAATCTGTAGTCTTAACTTTAAGCTGAGCTGCTCTAACAAAGCAAAGAAAGGCTGATATTTCCTAATGTTTCTGAGGTTCATGATACTTTTTTGGTGACTCAGACAACAGCTCAAAGACTAAATAAATTTACTTATGAACGTTCATTTCCTGGTTAATGGATATTAAAAGTGCACAGAATGCAATTTCTTATTTTTGTTTTTTTTTTTTTTTATATTATTTTCTCTCTCTTTTAGTTCATTAGTAAAAAAGTTCTGAATTTATGTTAATGTCCAGATATTAAAGGAATATGTGAATTATAGGAATAGTTCAGAAGAACAAATGAAAAATATTTCTTGAAAATTTCTCTGTCAACTTGATATAACTCTCAACAGTATTTTGGGGGAAAAAAAAGACTAATTGCACTAATAAAAGAAGTTGTTCTGTACTGACAGAAGCCAGTGTATGGAAATTTCCATACACACAAAAGGTAAATAAATGTTATGTACAAGAATATTTTAAGCAGCTCCATTACTGGAAGTCATATACTTCAGTTCTTCTTTACTGTACTTTCTTTGAGTTATCCCACTGTCTCCTGTTATGAGAATAAAATAAGTACAGTCCTAGTACAGATGGGAGGAATTTCATACTATCTCTACAGAAATGTAGTGTAAAGATAATGGTATTTCATGTGAAACTGGAAAACATTAAATGTTATTCCATATTAGTCCACAATAAATGTGTAATTTTGGAGCCATGATGTAGCAGAGATTATCTACTACTATTCTCTCACAGTAATTATAGAGGTTGGAAATCCTGTTTTTGCTAAAAGCAGTTCCAGTAATTTTTGTGTTCCACTGTTTGGATCAGCATTACCAAGTATTCATATTATTATAAAAACAATTACATTTTAAAATGTAAAAATTGCCCAGTACAACGTGGACATTTTTACAGTTGATTTCCCTGTTCCTCAATGGAAAATGATACTGTGAAACCGACGGTGATGTTTTTATTATTTAACAATTTCATACTCTAATCAGAAAGTTCAATAAAGATAGTTTTGCAAGGGAAGGGAGGCAAAACCTTAATGGATTTTTCTTTGAAATAGCAAAAGCTATTTTAACAAAAGCTGAATGCTGAATTGTAATAAGTAGTCCTTTGCTTCTTATTTGGACAAGATTGGAAATGGAATAATCAGTAATATATAAATCAATTTTTCTAACATTTCTTTTAAAATATGAACTTTACAAATGATCTTAATAGAATTATTAAAATTAACTTTCTGTCTGTGCTTTCAGAGACTGTCTCTAGAAACCAACTTTTCTGATTATAATTCAGTTACTTGAAAGTACCTACCCATCATAGTTTTGCTAATTCAGCCTCTATATATGTCTGTACATTAGAGTTTCCTTTGGTAAGAGGAATTCTATGGGGCTAAATACATTATAAGACTTATATTTGAGGAAAAAATATGGGATGCTGTGACAATACAGTGCAAAATTAATTTATAAAAAGCTTTTCTCCAGAATAACCCTAGGTGATATACTGAAAATATAAAGGAATAACGAAACAGTTTATTACAGCTAAGTTCTGGGCAATATAGAGACTGAGGACAATAGATATTTCAGCACGCTATGAAAAAAGGAGGAACTGGTTTTGAAAGAGGCATGGACTTTCACACTTAAGACGCTAAACAACTGAAGGCACATTTTTCTCAAGGATTTCTATTGAAGAGGAGATATTAAATAAAGATTGACAGTACAATATATTATGGTCCTAGGGCTGATCCAGCAAACCCTTAGCTTACTTGCTTTTCATCACACACTCAATTCACTGCTCTGCAAACATCTAGAATAAAGGCCTAGGATAAAATTAGTAAAAGTTAAGGAAACTTTACGTTACATATCAAAACGTTCCCCACATCTACAGATGGATATACAATTGTTTACTGACATAACAAATTTTTCTAAGGAAGTCTAAAACCTATCGCCTCTGCTAAGCGCACAGGAAAAAACCCGAATTTGCATAGGACAGGTTCTGGACAAGGAAGACATTTCTCATTTTTGAAGAATTAATGCATCTCTCTGTTGTGTATGACTGTGACTGCATATTGTGTGCTCTCTGATCTACACTCAGAGTCCATTTGTGGTGGCTCTGAGTTGTGCCCAGGCAAGCAGCTTGGCAGGTGGTATTGTGTAAGATGTTCCCCTCTGCGAACACAACTGATTGCCCTCTGACTACATAAAGTATCTCTTTACGACCTTGCAGCAAGTAAAGAATCTCAGAAAACATGAGCAAAACACTGAGTGCTTTTCCATAAGGAAATAGAGGGGCTAATCCTTTTATCTCTATCTCTAAGTCAGATATTTAGAAGATAATATGTTACCAATAGTTACTGAGGGATCAATGATGGTGATAACCCAAAGTTGAAGGGGGCAAAAAGCCTAACTGGTTATAGATGTTTTAAGATGTTTCTTCTCCTACATTGGCCTTTTGACTTCTTAGGAAACATCACTAGGATACAGCTCATGGGAGACACTATCCAGGAGCTAAAGATGCAGATGAATGTAGTGGAGGAATAGAGAATAGAATAGAGAAGCAGATAAAAAGGATGTACAAAACTAGCTGGATAACCCAGGAGGAAAAAAAGCAAATGTAACCCTCTGGAAAAGGTGGCTTAATGCAGTAGAAAAGTTTGAAGGAGGAGTCTTTCCTGGAGACCTTAGGAAAGGAAGAAAACAAACAATCAAGGAGAGAAGAAGAAAAAGAGAGGTCAGATGTTTTAGTGAAGTAAAAGAGATGATGAGAGCCAGGGACCAGTTCTGAAGAGGGAATGAGGATGATACACAGAAGATGCAGGACAGAAAAAAAGATACACAATTATCTTCAATAACACAGAACCGAAGGACATAATGGACATGTTCCAGCACCAGGGAAAGACAAGCCTGAACCTTTCATAAAGGAACCCTTTAATAAGAGAAAGAGACACCGGAGCACACGGAGAGCATAGCAAGTTAGGCTACCTGCCAGAAGAAAGGTTGAAATGTGCAGGCCTGAGGCTGAAAAGGAGCATGAACAGAGCAGGGAGAAATCTTCTGACTGTACTTTCTGCCAGCAAATTAATAGTATAAGATTCATGCTAGAACATACTGAAACAAAGCACTGAACTTCAGCGCAGGCACAGATGATTTTGATCCATAGAGAATAAAAATTGTAAAGGCACAAGATATTGAAAACAAAACAATGAACAAAAGCAGTGTTAAGTACTGTTTGTTTTAACATTTATATATTCTTTAGGGATTTTTCTTGATGACTACATTCCACTTAAATACGAGGGGCTAAGAATGCCAAGACTACTAATACAAGCTTTCAGTATCAGAAAAATCATATGCAATCTCTTTGTGTGGTTTTAATTCACTGGAAGAGGAAAACTGGGAAAATCAGAAATGGAGATGGAACTATGAGAGTGTAAAGGTATGATTGCAAGAAGATGGAAAAGGCTGTACTGATAAGAGTGATGGTCAGGTAGGCTTGCTTTAGCAAGCATGACTAGGCAAAGTACGAGGTACACAGGAAAGCCAAAATAAAAGTAAAAATGGTTGGATGTCATAACATGCTGATGATGTGATAACATATCAGGAAATACAAAACCAGTGTTTGGATAAAGCAGAATATCCTTGGGTCCATGCCATTTCAGAAAAGGGCAACTAAAGAAACTGGGAGTTGAACTAGAGGGCAGTTGCTGATGGCCCTGATAAATTTGGATGCTGAGAAAGACCTTTCTAATTTTAGATAAATATTACAGGACACTGTTATCCATGAGAGAATTTAGCTGTTCAGAGTAGTTTGGATAGTAAATACCACTAATGACCTTGTGTTCCGGCTGTGACAGCTAGCAGATTCTTTATCCAGTACTGACTAACAGAGGAGAAACAATGGTATTATAGTCTTGTTTTGATGAATAATTAAGACACTATAGAAAAGCTGATCATAACAAATAACAGTGGAACAAGTCATCATTAAATAGCAGGAAATTATTTAATAAGCTGGAATGAACAGTTGAGACTAGAAATGAAAGTGTTTTGGAATGACTTTGAGCCAAAGGTATAAAATCCACCTGAAGTTTATACTGCAAGAAATGGTACATTTCTAAGGCAGTACATTACATCTGAGGATCTAGAGATGTACCCACTAAAGGATATTCAGAATAAGTAAAAACCATACATAATAAAATCCAAATAATGAAAAGAATATGAATAACACAAGTATTGCCAAAAATGAAAAAAAATTTTTAAAAGTTAGGAAAGTATATAAAGCAGGAAAAAATGTGAAGTAAGGTGTTGATATTAAAGGTAATCAAGGAATGGACCAACAACAATGAAATACTTTATAATTTATTTTGAATAAATAAGATGATATAGACAGGATAGCTAATAGGAATGTGAGTCTGCAAATTTTTACATCTGTAGTGAAAACTTCTGGTATTGTCAAGTGCTTGGAAGTTCAACCCTTTCCAGTTTAAGCAATGCAGAATGTGTTGTTCAAATGTACCATAAATGAAATTTAATCTGTTCTTCTGTTCATGACTGCCATGGGCGGTGAGAGCTAGTGCCCTTTATATGCTTAAGGACTTGGGGCAAGATCTTTTCCATCCCAAAATAATGGAAACAAATAAGAGTTGGCAAAAATAAATTTTAGTTAATCTATCAAAAAAAAAATTCTATATAAGTACGGGAAAAAAAAATACCTTTACCACCAGACTTGTGAAAGGCTTGGAAAGCTACTGGCAGCATTTCTTAAGGATCAGTCTTAGATCATATGTGTTTAATATTCATAATGCTAATAGAAGAGCTGGTCATGACATTGCTGTTATTACAACTTCAGGATGCACTGTCAATACAGAGAAGGATCTGAACAATCTATAGGAAAAATGTGAATTACAGGACTAGAGGAAAAGGAACATGGATGACATACAAGTGCTAGGTCAAGTACATAAGGAGTAATAACAACCCAGTCCATTACAAAATGGGAACCAAATAGCTAGAACCTACACACAAGAAAGACTCAAAAGTTTTCATTTGTATCAGGGCATCATTCTGACAAAACTACCACAAAGCTTTGCTAAAATCTTATCCACAGTTCTCGTTGCTCATGCTCAACAAAGAACTCAAGATGATACAGGTTCAAAGGACTAACAGAATCATCAGGAAATGAGTAGAAACTAGAAGAGCTTGTTGCTTTTGTTCTAGTAAAAAAGGCTGAGTTTGGATAAGATGATGTCTGCAAATCAGGGAAATTATTAGGGATGGTGAAGAGCTTTTAAAGGTAAAGGACAATGATGCTACATCTTTTTTTTTAGCAAATAAAACAAGCCAGCCGTTCTTTATCCTTGAAGCCAACTGGCCAAAAAGAGTTCACATCTGCACACTTGAACACTGTCACTCTCCAGACTGTGGCTGCATCCAAACACCTCCTGGGAACCATCCCTGGCCAGGCACCAGCATATTCCTGGGTATATTTTGGGGCAGCACTAATTGGCCAGAATCAATACTTCACCACAGATCATGCTACCTATTTCATGCTATGGACAACCGTACGTCCAGGCTCAGGCTGGTGCCTTGTCTCCCTGTCCCTGTTTAGTTTACAAGTATAGACACAGCCTATGAGCACAAGAATAAATACGAATGAGAATACATGTAGTATAGAAATAGGTGAGAATATAAAAGGAAATAGAAATAAGCTTCTGGGAGAAAGAGGGAACCCAACTGGTTTCAAGATGAGTTAGGTCTTTTATAAAGGTTTTTTTTAATGATTGCCACTATGGGGGATACAGAATCAGTTCTGTTAGTTTCAGTATCTACCTTCTCCTTCAGGCATCTGACAAAATTATCTTCACAAAAACTGAACATTCTATAATTTTGATAAACAGTCTAGTGAATACTACTAAAAACTTCTAGATATGAAAAAGAGAGCCTTGAGCAGTACAAGGTAAAACCTGAAAACTCTCAGTCTTGCTGTTTAAAACCTCCTGAGGGACCTCAGATGCACTTTTGTAATACATACAAGATGTAATGATACTGCACAGAGCTTTGTTCTTGCTTTGTATGGATTTGTACTAAGTCGTTGAGCCAATGGAGAACCAAAGCTCTCAGTTATCTGAAAGGCAAAGGGCCATATAACAGCCTTTGCAATTTTGTTCCTTCATAACTTCTTAAAGTTTTGCATCAGGGCAGCTAGTGGATGATGTGATATTAAACAAGACACTGCAGAGTGAAGGATTATTCTGGTTAGGCCCATCTCCCCTAGCTTTTCACCCTGAGCCCTTATTTAAACAAACAAATAAATTACCTTTTCCTTTTCGTTTAGAGGAAAGAATATGCAATTACACACTTTTAAAGACAGCCTCCATGTCTTTAATTAAAATCTTACATTCATGAAGTGAAGTCCTATGGTTCATTTCATAGCTAAAGCTGAGATCCTTGGTGTTTAGGTGAACCTGAAAATTAATAAATTGGCATATTAGCTGTAAACTACAGTGGATTATTTCCTGTTTCTGCCAGCTGATCCATCAGGATTAGATCCTGTAAAAGTTCAGCTAGAGCTGTCTCCACTGATTTTTTTTAATAAACAAAATCACAATCCTGACATGTAAGAGTTTATTAAGCATTCCTTTGATTAAAGCCACTAGGCCCCATGGGAAGTCAGATGTGGAATCAATATAATAGGTGCTCACGTGCTCCTCACGTGCTGACGATAACTCTGGCTGCTGTGTCACTTGGTGGAAATGAACCATTTATATTCATGAAGACAGCAACGCTTCTCTGAACTTTTAATCTAACAAAGCCTGAATGTTATCAGCCTGTTTGTCCAACTTCTACTCATGTGCCAAGGCAAGTGAGCCGTGTGCAGGTAATGTGTAGGTAAAGACTTCATGGAATAAGGCAGCTCTTTATTCCCATGTGACACTCCACTGTGTAATAAATCCAGATTATTCCATGGAGAAGGGAGAGCCGCAGCAGGATGTATGCTGCAAGCATGCAGGAGAGCAGCATTACAGGAGTAGGCTTCAGAAGCTCTACCTGACAAGTAAGGGTATTTCACCACTAAATAAAAGAGGTCCAGCACAGAGGTCAGCACTGCAGGCCTGATCACTGCTTCACTGCTAGCTCATTGCCTCACCCTTCTAATTTTTCTGTTTTAAAGTCCTCTGCAAAGACACTCATCAGAGAGAAGGTGAAAATAGAAAGGACTTCAGGAAAAGTGAGAAGTCCAAGGGTCTGTCCAGGAAACAATTAGTCATCTCATTTTTGGTGTTTCAGAAATCAGACATCTTTTCCCTTTCTAGCACAAGATTCTGGAGAAAGTCTTATCCTGCAGGCAGCCATGCCACCACAGAACTTGTGGTGTCCCCAGACCAGGGACACACATCAAACAGGCTGAGAGGTGGTGCTGAGCATAATGTCTCTTGGCTTTTCTCAGGAATGGAAACAGTTTACTGGAGGTCCCCTGATTTGGAAGATACTCTCTGTGGCTATTTCCAGCAAGGGAGCAGATGCTACCACTTTCTTTACCTACAGGTTGACACAAGCGGGATGACTCCTCATGATTTTCCTTCCGATAGATCTCTTTTGTGGATTTTTCCACAAAAAGAAATTATCGTAGTCATGGGTCCTGGCTGAAGTCCCACAATCTCAACTATGTGGAACTGCCTGGAGTCATAATGCAATTACCCAAGCTGAGGTTCTTAGCTTCAACTGAGAGCTCAGATTTTGAATTAGGAAAGCATGTAAAAATCCTTTCTGAAGTCAAAATGAGAAGTGAATGGATATTAAGTGATTGGATGAGGAGACCTGAACTGACTGTTCCACAGGAGAGTTAAAACATAAACATGAATAGGCCCTTGAACTTGTTTTTTAAGTTAGATCATGTGGAAATCTTTAAGGATGAATGTTTTAGCAAAACGGATCAGTTTATGGTCATAAACAGGGAGAACACAATGTGGGCTAGTAACTAACTCGTGTTTCTCTTACTTGCCAGTATTAAAATTCAGAATTTTCTCTCTGAACGTCAGATCAATGCAATTAGTGTAATTCCTTGTCTTAGTTTATTACAGCCATCCCAAAGACCTATAGATTGAACATGTTTCCTTAAAGCGTGATTGCAGCACAGGGAAAGACAATGTTTCATGGACATTGCGCACAGCCTTTTGAGAACTTACTGCGCTGCATCTTTAATTCAATCAGGGAATATTAAAGGGACCATTAAAGATGTTGGCCCTTTTTTTTTTGATCAGTATGACTTCAGGCAGACACCAATAGGTTTGCATAATGCCAAGATACTAAGAAAAGAATATGATTATAACATCAGTGACCATTATAGAAAAACCTAATGAACCTGTCAAACTTATCATTAGTTTTAGACACACAGAATAAAGCATGACATTGGAGTGAACCACGGACTGTATTATATTGCTAGAAATTATATGGTCCTCATCTTATGTGAATTAATAAAAAATGCTATTTAGTCTCCATAAACTTTCTGACAGTCATAATATAACTTATTCTTATATATATAATTTCTGTTCTTTTGCTGAACGCTTACATTCTCAATGTCTAATATCAGTGAAACTGCAGCAAATAATTTCTGGATATGTAAGAAATGCATTTTCTTCACATTAAAAAATCCAAACTATTCCTACTCCATTTGTTGAAAACAATTTTTTAAAATACCAGAAAATATTCTGTGTTTCTATTCTGAGCAATACATAAACCACCCCTCGTGAATGCTATGAAGAGGAAATGATTTCTACATATATAGAAAGTGTAAAGGCTGCCAACCAACCTTCTGTGTACATCTCAAATTATTTATCCCACTGCAATCTTTTCTGACAACAAGGTAATTGCTTCAATAATACAAAAACTAGAAAATAGCTTTTGCCACACAAATCTTAGTAGTACATAAAATAGAACGCAGGGTGTAACAATTGAACAGAAAATCATATTATGAGGAATATATTTCTTCGTGGCACAATTCTTTCAGTATTGAATTCAGAAGATCATTTCACTTATTCTTATTTTTTTTAATATTCTTTGTTACCTGAAAAGTTCCCTATATAGTTTATACTTATTAGTAATACTCATTGTTGTTGAACACCATTTTGCATCACATCAGAAATGCTTCTGAAGCATTAGAAGTCAATAAAAAAGAAGATCAAAAAGAGCTGCAAACATTAAAAATCTGACATCAAAAAGGATGAAAAATTCGTACAAGCCATGTCAGAGAAAAAGTGTAGGGCAGCAGTGCCAGAACAATGCCTGCAATATGATCAGAGAAAGGAGGGTAGCTAATGAGTCAAGACTGATATTAGGCATCTTACCAAGGCAGTTTGATCACTGAGAAAAATGTTTCATTTTAACTCAGGCTGTTCCATATGGAAAATCCTTTTCTGTAACCCTGTTAAATAAGCCCCCAAAAAACATTTTTCAGAAAGCTCTTTGATGTGCCTCCCTATAACATAAAAGCCAGGACCTCTGCCTGCCCTTCAAGAGCAGATCAACACATTAGAACTGTAATGAGGAACATTAGGCCAAGGAAGAAATCGCAGGCTCTGCAACTGTAGGGGAATGTGAATTCACCTTTTTGCTGAGCAAGTGAACTACACCAGAATGGTGGAGAAATACCGCTATTGTGTGCTTTGCTGTCTGTGTTCAAGGCTTGTCTCCACAGCTTGTCTTAAGCAAATTTGCAGTAATATTTAGGTAACAAAGCAAAAGATCCAAAAGATTCCTGAAGTTATGTCTCAGATTGATATCTGACAATTTTTGGACACTCTTCACTCCCAATGCGCTAGCTGGTGATACAAATTGGTGCTATGCTCAATGGCCTGTCATGGCAGGTTTCTATGTATATTTACCCAGATTACTTCCCAACCACCGAAAGAAGTTAGACCTCTGTAAAGTGTTCAATTATATGAAAGTGCAAAGTAAAATATGCCTGTGGCAACACTGTTGGGCAGGTGTGATATGTAAAGCATCCTGCAGCCCTAAGCCTCCGAGTGTGGACCCTGGCCATACCCCAGCAGCACTGACAGACATGTGCCCTGGTTGGAGGGAGGGAAAGGTCCTCTGATCCAGATAACCAGGAGATCAGGACCACAGAATGTCTTTTGAATAGCACAGAGATAGAAACACAGACATAGGGCCAATGGTAACAGCGCAGGTGATCAGAGGGACAAATCCTAGGTCTTAATGCCCTCTTTAGAAAAGTGTGCATCCCAGGCCTAAAACAGTAAATGCTTCACAGTAGAGAGAAGATTGCATGCCCCAAATACTGGTAAGAACATAATAACATAGTCTTAAAAATTTCTTTTATGTAGCCTTTCACTACAGCTCTGGATATCACTTCTTACTTGGTATAACCCTGGAGCAGGACTGACTGAGCACCCTAGCAAGGTATCACTCATCCTGGGCTGACAGAATGGCACCAAAAAGCCAGGAAGAGAATGAATGCTCCATTTTCTGCTGAAGTTAGGCTAATCAAGGGCTGTGAAAAGGGTGTGTGGAGAGGGGGGCATTTACAAATATTAAAGGTTGGGTTTTTTTAAATCATAGACAAGACATTCTGTCAGAGTTTGCTGCGCCCATCATCAGTCATGAGATATTGATGTAGCATGACACAAGTAAAGAAATACAATAATAATAATCTCTTCATCTTGTTCAGTTTTTCATGTTTCCCGTAAGTGTCATACCTTCTTCTGAGTATTAAGGTAGAATAAAGGAAGTAAATGACAGTTTCAGATGGAGTGTTTTTGATAAATACAAGCTGTTACAGTGGAGGTTTATTGTTTCAATTTTTCTTAATACAGAACCCACTGCTGCTCCCATCGATGTCAAAGCTACGAGTTTGTCTGTATCAGAGATTCTTGTTGCGTGGAAACATATTAAAGAAAGTCTAGGAAGACCACAGGGATTTGAGGTATGAACACAGAATATCATAATGAGAAGTCTTGTTGCTTTTGCTAGCATTGCATTCTATTAACATGTGCAGTAGTGAAACTTCAATAGAAATTATGCTTGGTTTAGCATACATATGACTAGCTGTAGACCAACGGTCACAGCTGTAGCACCAGAACTTCTTTTATTTATTTGTGCTTGAAAAATGTTCAACACCAGTTCTTATAACATCTCTTTGACACTTCAGAAAGAGCTGAAAAAACTGCAAGTGACCTAGCATGCCTCTTTCACAGGCTGGGGAAGATTAGGTATTGACTGTTTCCAGCTCTAAGTGACCAGTTCAAACTTGTTATTTACTGAGAGCAATCAACGCAGAGAAAGGAAAGAGCCTCTGCCATCCATGTGCTGTCATCCCACAGTGGCCGGGGGACATCTGCTGGGCAGATCATAAAAGGCTGGATGTCAGGAGGGGAAGCAGCAGCTGCACCATCCACAATTAAAGCTCTGCTTAGAGAAAGCCCTTCCTGACTTGGGAAAGAGAACTGGCCCTGGCAACGGATCTTCTCGCACTTTTGGATCTAGTTGTAGCTTTGGATCCAGTTTCCAATCCAGACCTCCAGGAACAGATTAGATCTAGGACTAAACCTATCCTTTGGGGTCACCGTGACCCATCCTGACCTTGTGGTTCAGGCTATGCTGCTTCTCATGAAAAAACTCAGCTAGACTCAATTTACTGATTTTGGGTTGCAGGTTATTTGACCTGCTTTAGTCCTTTAGAGAGTGCTGACTCTTTCCTGATTCTCTACAGTAATGACGAAAAGAGGGTAACCATGTAGATCTGAGGCAGATACCAATGATATGAATGTCTAAAGACATCCTGTGACCTACTAGCACAGACTGTCTCCCTGTCTGGACAAGACCTGGGGGCTGGTGACCATCACTGATGGCCTTAGGAAGGAAACATAGGTGCCTGGGCAGCACCAGAGCCACTAGACTCCCCAGCACAGCCTCAGGCTGTACTTTATCCCCACTTCTTCCTTACATTGAAGTTGGTTTTACCTCTTTCCACATGGCTTGCTTCATGCAGCAAACATGATAGATAACCATTTTACCTTTAGAACTGCTATATATAAACTGTATCTGATAGACATGATATTCACCTTGCAAATGCTATCCCTGTCCACGTTGAAGAGTTCCACTTGCTACTAACCTTTGTCTTCAATTTCCAGGCCAGTCTTTTATCCTCTGAAATAACTTACTCACTGCGCCCGGTCTTTTTCTCTTCAGAAAGGTGGCTGTTTTGTTACGCCCTCTCAGATATCTTGATGTTTTTAAAATTCTACCTACTATTTTTCCTCTTATCCTCATTCCATCAATCACATTGATTCTCAAAATATTCTGTTAAATTCAGTTTACATATTTTTAAAATAAAATATAGATTTTCTTTCTAAAAGTGAAAATGATTTCTCTAGAAACTTATTCTTTCATAACTTCAATGTATTTTGCATTTACCTGCTTGTCACATAACACTTCCCTTCCCTCTACAGATGTGTCCCAGTGATAGGTGGCTGTTACAAGTAGGACAGTGGGCTCTCTTCATATCAGAGGTGGTCTTCCTGTCTTGGAAAGTGTTTAGACCCTCAGAGTTCAGCATACTCTGACCCCAGCTGTAACACTCACCTGCTCTGCTTCTCTCGTGGACTTCTTAGGAATGAATTTGGAAATTGTTATTGATACTGCAGGGGTTATTAATCTTGAACCTTATTAATAATTTGGCTCCTCACTGAGCTGTACACCAATTTTAGGATTCTAGCATGAAGATTACAGAGGAAATATTTCAAGCCAGGGACCTGCAGCTGACAGAACAAAAAAATGAAATATAAATATAAAAATACTTCACTGCTCCTTTCTACCTCATCACATGAGGGAATTAGAGGAGCCTTCTGAGATACTACTTGTATCTGGGTAGAGGAGGGTGCTTCCCCCCCCACACCTTTTCCCTTTTTGTTCATTTAGATGGAATTTCTCCACCAGTTTTCTGACAGATGAATCTTTCAGGGAGTGGTTTGCTCTTTTCTATCCTCATTCCCAGGAAGAATTATGATTAGAGCAGCCCTTACTCAATAAACAAAAGAGTAAATGCTGCTCTCCTGCATGATTCAGCGGGACAGAACGCAATCTGAGGACGGTATTGCTAGATCTTTTCCATTCCATTTTTGGGAAGGATTTCATCAAAAAGGAGATAATGACTTACAGGATCAGTATAGTGAGTCAGTACGTTACAGTATTCACTTAGGAACACTAAGTCCACACTATCAGCCCAATTATGCTACCATACTGACAGTTTCTCTTTAAAGCATCCCCGCAATGCAAAAAGGAAGGACTCTGTATAGCAATACACTGGGGCTAAAATCCCCCCCCGGAAAACCAAAAGTATGGAGCAGCTTTATGCTTTCCGTATGATTCACTTTCTTCAGCTTCTGTGAACACTATTTTAATTTAAAAACTGATTTGGGAAGTTTTATCATATGTAGTGCAGTTCAGAACATAGCCTGTAATACTCCCTTAATCCACAAATAGCAAATAGATAATGTACGGAAATCCAGTGACTTTGATAAAAAGATGAATGATTTATCTTTTTTTTTAACAGTTTTTTCCTAATGCAGTATTATTGTGGACCACAAGTAAAATGTTGCCTTCAATTCAAATTAAATGCAAAATAATCTGACTAGCCACTCTGTTTTCATGTCTCAATTTGTATTCTGCCTGTGGTCACTGCAGCAGTGACAACCACCTACACGGCCTTCACATTTCCTGGCATTTTAGCAACAGCATTATCAAAGCGGGGGGGTTATTTTTTTGCGTTTGGGCTCTAATCACCAAAAGTGACAGAATATTTACTACATATGGACAAGTTTGCAGTGACCCAGTTTCACTCCAGCCCTGTTTGCATTTTGTACTAAGGAGTAATGAAAGGCAAAGTAACTTTTGTCCAATTTCACATTGTCATCCCTGAAAGGCAGTGTTAACTGTTATGTCACATGAGTTTTATGCAAGGTTTGCTGGACTCATTTGCATCTTCCAAAGCACATATTATTCCTGACTTCAGTACAGATTTGTCAGCTGTCCGCCCGACCTTACTAAATATATGTCAACTACACTCCGGTAAAGTAGAAGTAGCTTGAAAACTTTGTCAAAATGGTAGAAAAATATAGTGTGTGGTTCATACTTGTTGTTTAGAATCCATAACCTGAAGGTTATAAAATCTATTTCAGCCCTAGGCAGTATTTTCTTTGTCACTCACTACTGGTAGGGAAGGGAAAGGGAAAGAATTACTGGCTGGAAGAACGGATATTTTTTTTCTTTTTTCTTTTCCAGAAAACCAAGGCTAATACTTAAGTATAGATCACAGAGCTCATGTCTTTTTCACTGGAATTCCCCCAAGGGATAGGAGCTTGACTAACCTAATCAAAAGACCAACTTGAAACCAAAAAAAAAGTATAAAACCCAGAAAATCTTGAATACCATTTTCAGAGAGGATTACTTGACATAATAACTTGTTTATGTCATATTCTTTCTTTTCAAAGAGAAGTATTCAAAAGTTTTTGCTGTTTCTTGCATGTACTTTATCTGTTTTTACGGTGGAACAGAAAATTATGTCTACAAGGTACTGGAATGTGTTTGCTTTTTTTTTTTTTTTAATTTAGTGATGTATACCTTCAAGTAATTTAGAAAGAATATATCGATGAGAGGCTTTTACCAGAGGCTGGTAAAGCAATACAGAAAAAAGAGGAGTTGGTGTTTCACCAGCCTAAATACCGATTTACCAGGCTTCACTTTTGGAATGAATGAATTTTCCCAAACACAAAGTTAGCAATTGGATAGTTTCATATATGAGTCATTTTTGCCTACAAAGTTACTCATATGTTAATTCAAACCCCTCTAAAATCCTGAAGACTATAGTAGGATTGTATAGGACAGCAGTACTACTGCCTTGCAAGTCCTTAAGGTATGGATCGCACCCTAAATCTCTCATGAAGGCCTCCAAAGAGCCATACCCTTTGCAATGTCTGTGTCATGAATAGTTTGTTACAAGACTACTAGCTTTCTATTACCTAAAATCATTAACCTAGCTTATTATTAATTTTCATAAGAAAATATGACTAGATATTTTATGATAGTCTTCAAGGTTGAGGTACAATATCAGTCTTCATCCCATGTGCATGCAGGACTATATGGGAGAAGAGAGTACCTGAGAAAAGAGGAGGATGCAGGCTTATCCAGAGAAGACTCCAGAACCTAGGAGTACTGAACAGTGTTTTCCTTCTTCTTTTCAGTCAGCAATTGTTTTGGTGAGAGGGAAGGAACTGAGGTTGACTGACCTTTTTCCAGGAACCTCTCATCTTGTTCTGAAAGACAGTCACAGCAATATCTTAAGATAAGGCAAAAAGCAGCAGCAGATGATACAAAAAATACCTCTTCTGTCCTAAAAGTGCTTGGTTCTACTGTTGCAGTGGTGCCAATCCTAACATTTGCATGACTGCAGTGTGTCAATTCAAGGAGCTGATAGGTTTTCCGATAATGATAATTGAAACACTTTTTATGAAATCTGAATCATTTTTTTAGGGCTAGCAGCACTTCTTTCAGCTCACTGCTCTTTCTTCCCTAGCACTTTCTGTACTGTAATATCTCTTCAAGTTCATGTTCAGTTATGTGAATACCGTTGATGTTGGTAAAGGCTCAGTCAGAAAGCACAGGAAAGTTTGTGTGTTTGTTCACTTTGATCCATCCTACCTAATTTAGGCTCTTGAAATGCCTCATTTGTAGCTTTAATTCTCTGTGGTCAACAGAAAGAGTATGCAAACAATAACTGACTCTACTGAATTTAGAGAATAGGGCCTGCAACTAGATCACATGAATTTATATCAAAGTGCTATTATGCATACCCTAGAAACCAATTTGGGAAAAAAGGGTAATATTAAGATACCTTTTAACACGAAACTTCAAGTAGTGTGTTAGTATTAGAGATAGAAAAATTTTAAATGGAAACATATTTTTAATGTGACGGTTTACTTTTAACGATTGCTTAAGCCATGATCAGGATAAAGCAGCTTGTATGGTCCTGCATCTCCTCTATTCGATTGTCTAAATATCATTATTGCCTTCTCTCCAGTTCAAAGAGATGGGTTTCTGGGAATCAGAGGAAAAACAATGGAAAGCCCAGCAAAAATTTAAAACCTCACAAACAGTAATGCATTAAACAGGCCAAATGCCTTTTTCCTGTCCTTTTTCTTTAATTTTTAAAATATAGGCTACTCCTTTGTGATTTATGCTTCATGCTGTATTAATATTCACAGTTATCATTAATGAAAACCTACTCTAAGTGTGGTAAATCCCTTCTGAGCATTATAAATTAAGGTTACAGAAAATAGCAAGATTTTTAAAAAAACCCAAACACATAGAAGTATAAATAAACAAACACTTTTTGTTTTAAGAAATATGTCAAGCACTTTTAAACATAAGCAGTGTCTTCATTTTGGTTCAAATTGACATAAGTTTCCCCACCATTGACCTCAGTCAACAATCATTGGAGTTCTGTTTTATAACCACTTTTTCCTTTAGTTCATTTGGCCATCAACAAATGGATGTGTGCATTAAGAAAGAAAGAGAAAAGCATATTTTGAGATCAAAGTCCAACATCACCTGGCAAAACTTTAAGGGGAATTTTAAAAGCAGGGACCAAACACTTAAGGGCTTTGAAGTACAGGAGAAACTGAAATAGAAACAATGCCAAATTGCATTTCATGCTTTTGCTGCTTAATACAGTCTATTAATTCCCTCAAGAATACCCCTTTGCCAAGGGAGAACACCTTTGTCATGTGGTGCAGCAGAACTGGTAGAGAACATGCCATAGTTACTTTCACAGACTTAACATGTGCAAAATATAATAAGTATCCAAACTGATAATGCTATATAAACAGTGGTGGAGAGCATTTCCAAACACATGAAAAATATCAAAAGGGCTAAGTTATGCTCCTAGCTTTTTTCCACACTCATCAGGTTTTAATATCTATGTAGTCCTAACACCAATATTTGGAAAATCAGGTTTTCACAACTTCTTTATATCAAAAAAAAAGCTTCAGTGCAAAAGCAGGGGGCTATCTACTGTCTTGCACATTGTATTCACATGAGACGTGGTGTGCCCTGTGAATAAACTACCACAATGAGACTTATTGAGCTACTTATAATTTTGCCCTTGGCTTTCTAGAACCAGGTTTTCACTACTTCAATTGCATTTCCACCCCTGCTACTGTCCACCTGTATAACCTTGGGCAAGTCACTTTTCCTTTCTGACCGTTTTGCTGTTGGATCCCCATCAGACTTCACTAACTGGATGATAGGGTCTCCAGGACATGTGCTGCCTCTCACTACCTGTTCACCCAGGGCTTAATACTATGTGGCTCTCATCACTGTAGTGTCAGGTTTGTCAAGAGGCATTGCAAGTAAAATGAAAGGAATCTGACTGCCCAAGAGATAATAAGCATTGGAGGTTCAATCCTAGTGTGTCAATAAATGGTTGTTGATTCTTTTTTCTTTCCAAGACAGACACGACTAAGTGTTACTACAGATACCAATGGGGGTGGTCAAGCATTCAGCTAACAAAATACCTCAGTGAATCACACTTATTTCAACAAGTGGTGACTACAGCTAGATTTGCTATCATCTGAGCTGTAATTAACCTAAGAATTAAAGCAACAGTATTTTAACATGAGACAGTGCAGGCACACACAAAAAATATTTACATGAATTTTACAATTGAAAGAGTAGACTTTGAGTTGGCAGAAACTGATATACCCTCGATCAAAGTTAACAGAGCCACTTTACTCAAGCGAAGATATAACCTCAAAGGTATATTTTTGCAGCCAGGTCTTTCTAGATTTATTTTTTTTTAAATGGCAGTCCTAGTGCAATTATTAAAGGTCAGCATTGTACTCATTGGTCTTATTTTCCCATGAACCCCTTGGTTTTTTTAGTTCGCCATTTTCTGGGATACATGCACAAGAATGCTGTATTGTCCATGACCTTTTTGTCAGAGGAAAAGTTATCCAGATATAATATGAATAACTTATTATGAAATAACCAACTTCACAGAAAAGGTCAAAATGTGGAATAAATGCAAGTAGGTCTCAGCATGAATAACGGTAAGCTGAATATAGGTCATTGAATGGCACATTAGTGACATCTCCTGTTAGGGAAAATAGGGCCCTGTGAGAATTACCTTACTTGTGTAGGTCACCCAGATACATTAAAAAGAGACAGTACTGCTTTTTTCCAGTTATGCCCTGCAAATGCTTGGTCCCTGAGGAAAGAGACTAGTCAAATTCCTAGCTCAGCTCTATAACCTCTTAGAGATTATGATAAACTCAGTGCAGATACCAGAAATATGGATTAAGAACCACCAAAGGTCATTTAGGGTTTTTATGTCTGAAAAGGAAGACCATAAACATACTATCAAAATTGCATTTACCAGAAACCTGTTTATATCCAAGAACTAAAACTGAATCCACTTCCTTGTTTTCCTTCAGATAAGATTTCTCAGATGAACAAAAGATTTCCTTCGGTGTTCTGTCATTTCCTATTCATTACACTGGTAAGCATTCTCATGGCTCTGAGTTGCACAGGGCCAGGAAGGGAATATTGTTCACAACACCTCTTAACTGATGCAGTCAGAGCTTTCCAGGGTGAAGGTAGATATTCTGGTGACCTACCAGAGGATGAGCTGTCCTTGAATTCTCTGAAACACTTTTGACTTCCTGCCAATGTTCATCCTCTGCTCTTCCGTCTTGTAGTTACATCTTCTTGTGCCAGTACACAGCAATTCAACATGTTTCAGGTAATACTGTGATATTCTGAGTCTCACCATTTTGGAGAAGTGAGCATTGCTTGACTCTGAGGTTAGGCTGCAAATCCCACGTGTTTAAAAGGGCTTGATGACCAGAGAAAAAGCAGAAACGGCAAAAAGACCCTCCACAGCATAACAAGTATGAGCATCTGAAAGCATGAGCTTCCCAGTTGCCTATATTGATCCTTCATTTGGTCGCTTATTGGCAGGTTGGTTACTGGAAGGACATGGAGCAGGAAGAAGCAGCAGAAAAGGTCAAAACCGAGGGAAATGAGTCATCCATTCTCCTGACAGGATTAGAAGGAAACACATTATATCACCTAACGGTGAGGGCGTACAACGCTGCAGGGTATGGACCACCTAGCACTGCTGTGCGTGCAGCAACTAAGAAGTCCCGTAAGTGATCTCAGTACCTTTGCTCAAAAGGAGAAGTGAGGTAGCAACCTCTGCTCTCTTGGGTTTTCCTTTAATAAGAGTGTATAATAATCAGGAATCATGTATAGTTTTGATTCATGGCTTTGCTTTGATATTTAGACATGAATTCATATGACTTTGCATTCATAACAAAGGTTATCTTCCTACAAAACAAGGCATTTTTGACAAAGAAGGGACAGAAAAGAGTTCAAGTTCATAATCTTGGTGGAGTTTATGGGGTGGGCTGAGTAAATACACCACAGTCTATTAAATGGCAACCCTGGTGCAAAAAAAAATCTTTTAAAATTCCAGCTAGAGTTGGGAGCCTGCTAACACAAACAGTTGCATATGTAATAAAAGATTGAAATACTTTGATTTTGATTTTAAAGAAACTACTGGTAAACTATATTTATGTATGTTATTTTTTCTCCTCAGCTCCCAGCCAAGCACCAAGCAATATTATGTGGATACAGGATGGCTCTCATGTGTCTCTTGGGTGGGAGCCAGTCAGACCTCTAGCTAATGAATCTGATGTAATGGGATACAAGGTCAGTGCTTCCCCTTCCTTGCTCACCTTTCTCTCTTCCAAATGACTGCTTCTCTTCCCTGCGGGCTTTTTTCCCTTTCTTGTTTTTTCTGTGTAAGTAAAGTATGCTATACAGACTGTCTGCAATCAGTTTTCACCATGAAAAGCAATAAATAAAATTGAAAACAGCGAAATGTGCCAACATTTTCTATGTTGTGATTTTCAACTACTGATTATAAACTGAGTAAGCTCTATCTGAGTGGATCAGTTCATCATATCTGACTCAGAAGGGGCTATTAATAAGACCAGCCTGCAATGAAATTCCTACTAACACTTCAATTTAACTGTGTTTGCAGTAGGATTTAGAGAAATGCAGAAGAATGAGGCATCTTAAAATGACATTAAAATTAATATTTTTATGGAGCAGAAACACAAATACTGAGGTTCGTTTTGTGATCATGTTGGTGATGTTCAACAATCTGTGACGGTAACATCTGGCATTTAAAGTTTTGAAGTTTTAAAGAGTAAAAGACAGATTAACTCTTAAATAACAAGCCATAAAAAGCAGTGGAATTCACCGCAATCTTTGAAATCAAAACGAATTTTTTCAGTGCTTTTACAGAAGTGTGGTTGTTTTTTCTTTTTTAAGCATACATACAATCATTTCGATAGACTACAATCATATTCCCTCTGATACATCAGGAAATATCATCAAGAAAGTGTAAAATGTTTCAAATAAACCAGAAACTGTTCTAACCTTTATAAGAAGAGCTGAGATTCTGAAAAAGTTCAGTTGACTACTTTGCTTTTTGCACCTCTCTGACCTTTTCAGTTTTGTCTGGGAACAGAAACTTACACAGAAGTACCAAAAAGACAGCTATGATGTACTCACTCGCTTTCCTCCCACAAGCCATAAGCTTGTACTGAGTTTCACAGGAAATGCAGGGACAGATCTGAGCTATTCTCAGTTGATTTAGCCAGCTAAGGTAAACACACTAAGGACATTATTTAGGGCATTTTCTTTACATTTGAAGTTGGGTTCTTGAGCCAAAAATGTGAATACTTGCATGAATTTGAGGATAAGAATTTGAATCAAATGGAACCCAAAATGCATCTAGAATAAAGTTTGGAGAAAAAAATTGTGCAACAACTAATGCTCGAGCAGGCAAATGTTATATCTTCTCTCTGGATCATAATCAATGTCCTTTCACATTCATTAATTGCTAATATACTTTGTTATTAATGTTTTGAAGCCATTGCGGGGAGGGGAGAGTAAAAGCAGATGACTGTTTAAATGTAATGTCAAGAAAACCTTAATGAAACATGAAACAGTTAACATTTCGGTGACTGTGTTATCTACACAAAATGTCTGGTCCATAACTTGAATGACCACTATGACCACTATCTACTTTATTGACCATAGGTATTATTTAGGCAAGAAGGCCAGAGCAACAGTCAAGTTATAGAAACACAGAAAACCTCTGCGGTGGTACTTCTTCCTGATGTTGGTGTCTATATCATAGAGGTCTGTGCAGTCAGTGAAGGAGGCGATGGGACTACGAGTCCCCAGATCAGGGTTCCATCTTTTTCAGGTAAGGTTACACTTATATTTGGAAGAGTGGTGATTATAGCAGTGCTCATTAACTCTATTATTCTCTACCTGAAAGAAATGTTCTCACAATTCTCTAGCTATTAGATAAAATCATTAATCAGAGCCTTCAGTTTTATGCTGAAACAAAGGTATCTAGTGCCATTTGAGATGCTCAAGAGTATCCGAGGAATCCATGTGGGGCTGATGAACAAAACCAGATGATTTACAGGAAACCTCTTCCTTTCTAGAATAACATCTGGAAACCTAATTGAGCTGTCGATGTGTACACATGCACTAGGTGTCTTAAATAGCATTATAGTCAGCTGAGATGTAATCCATACAGACCGACAGTAGAGCCTAGACAGCCATTCAGCTGATCTTCTAAATTTAAATATTCAGACATAGGCATATAAGGACATCTGAGATGTCCTAAGGTATCCTAAACATTTGCACAGAACTGGCAGATATGATGCAGGACTTAGAGGATATGCACATCATTCTGGATCACCAGCCAGAGGTATACTACCTAACACAGCTAAAATGGCATGCATTTAGGAAGCTGAACCCTGTGTATGTGCCTCCTTTAGAATAAGCTGAATTTCTCTGTAGGTTCCATTGACTCCCTTGAGTAGATATTACTTTATTAAATTATTAAATACTTACAGTATCAATGTATTATCATGAAGTAAATTATGATGTCTAGTTTCTATTTCCTCAGTTACTGCAATATGTTGAAAGAATTTAAAGTATCAATATTATACAGGTAAGAAAGGGACAGAAGGATTAGTGGCAAGAACACCCAGAAAATAACATTGTCTTTTGCCTAAACACAACGAGGCATTTTAATTCTAACTTCCTGCTAACACCTTAAAATTCTACTAATCATTGCTTTTTAGTCCAAAAGGTGCAAGCCTGAAACTTCAATCTAGACCTAAAGTTTCAGCTCTAATCTAGTCACAAACTACAGTTCTATCATCAGAATGCAGAAGACACTAACCCCTACTCCATGGAATATTTGTTTCATATATCTTTTGAGCCATAACTCTAGGTCACAAAATCTTTCATTCCCTCTAACCTGATATTTTTGATTAGACTATACACAACAGATCAGTTCCACTTAGGAAAACTGTGGTCCAAAGAAACCCCGTCTGGTTCCCTTCCCGTCCTGTGACCTGTTGCCACTGCCAGCCCATAGCACATTCCCCCTTAGCACACCTTTTTAAGGGACTGCTGTGATCTAAAAACATCACTGGGCTACTGAGCAAAAGACCACTTTTTCCTCTGGACAAACATCAAGATCAAGGGCTAGCTTTCATTCCTTGTTTCAGGAAGAACATTTGTGATTGTGACTCAGGGCATCTTCTGCATCCTAATTCTTTTTGAGGATTAAAGCATAAAACCACATACCCTTTTGGAATTTCCTGTTCATTTGCAGACTGAATATGAGGATTCAGCATATAAGTTTCTGTAGATATCATCATAAAAATCCCCAATTTCCTCATATCTATGTAGGGATCCTATTTTGCGATTACAGTTCTCACAAGGTAATCCATTACCTAAAAGTTAGGCTTTTGCTGAGCATAATAGAATACAAGTTTTGGGCAAAATTTAGTACTTAAATGTACTGAGAATAGTTTGCATAATTTGTTCCTTAATTACTTTGCTTTTAATTTCAGGAGGGAAAGTAACAAGTGCTCAATCCACCTTACATGTGTTATCCACTTCCTCGTCCTCTGTAACATTGCTTTTGGCAATGATGGTTCCTTCAGCCTCATGGTGAAGACTGCAGACTTTGTTGTTGTTGTTATTTGTTTGCTTTAGCTTGATGACACCAAGGGATGGAGTTTTATGTCCGTGGAGAAACTGGAAACACAAGCTAATGCTTAAAGACCCATAGAAATGCCTATGGTGCGCTTAGAGGAGTGTTGGAGACACGGTCAATAATTCATCAGGTTTTTTTTCACTTCATTTTTTGTAAAAGTCCTCTGGGAAGGGGACACTTCTTGGCCCAAAAATATGCAGATTGTATGTAATAAACTTTTGTAAGGAAACATGATTTCTGTCAAACGTACTTTACTTTTTTAATATGTTTGATTTTGGTGACCCCAGTCACGTACCATTAGGTGTTTAAACAGTGGTGTCTAGTACAGTACATCTGTTTGGTTTGGAAAAAAAATCTTTTTTAAATATAGAACAAAGTTTGAGACAGCTTTGTCGAATACTTTTTTTGCATTCCTACGCCTGGCTGTTCCAACAGACAAGAGAGAAAAATATAGTTTAGATACACAGCCCACTGCAAAAGTACCGAGAATTTGTTCTGAAAATGTATGAATATGTTCTGAAAATGTATGAATATGTATTTAATTATCAAAAAGAATTGTCAGTACAATACTAGACAGCACACTCAGAAAGAGGCAAAATGGAGCAGAAAAGAAGCCATTTATTTTATTGCAAGGTAAACGGAAAATGATTAAACACAAACTTAAAAGGAAACAAGTTTGGTTTTCATCAAATACCACATGATTTAATGTCATATGAATCAAATATATATTTTCAACAGCAAATAAAAAATCAATTCCTAATGCCTATGACAATGAAAACTCCACTGGGCATTTAAACATGATATACATTAGGCTGCTAAGTGGACAAATAAAGCAATGCAAGGAGATAAACCTACTTTTTCCAACCACTTCTCAGTTCTAATTTTTTTTTTCCCTCTGGGTCCATTTTTTAGTAATATTCTGTGCTTTATATATTTGGTAATCAAGTTGAAGTATATATGAAAGCATATTATGGAAAGAATATTAAAATTTTTTGGAATGTAATCATTCACATATATACAGACTCCAGTAGGATATATTTTGGAGAATGCTGTGTCTGAAAAAAAATACTTGGATAAGTGCTACTGAGCATCATTCCAGTTATTTAGCTAATTGGCCCTATTTCTATAGCTCACTAGAGATTATTCTTGTAGGGACTGTCTGTTATCAGTTTTAATCCCCACTTTTTGCTGTACCAAACAATTTTTCACTCAATAGACAATTTGGACAATTTTTCTACATTGGAAGGCCTTTCTGCATATTGGCACCTGAATCAAAATGATCCCCAGTGTATATGGTGTGCATGTTTGTACAATTATGGTGTGTACGGTGTTATGAGGGAGGGTGTTTTACTACCTTGTGTCTAGGGATCATGCCTAGGATGAGCATTCCCTTGCCTCGAAAAATCATGTCAAGAGAGTTTAACAGGCAAGTGCTAATAGCATAGTTCTTCTAGCTGTCCATTCCTCTAAAAGTTTTGATGCAAATCTGTTTTGGTTGATGGGTTCTGGGTCTAAAATGCTATTATTTTGCCAGCTCACTAGCAAAATAATACTTGGCATTTAGCTAGTACACTCTAACTGTGCCCTTTCTTAGCAGCTTTAAAATAGTAGCCAAGAAAGCACACCACAGATCAAATGCTTGGTAGGTAAAAAGCTGACTGATGACTAAATTTTTTTTTTTTTTTTTTAACATTTTATCAGTAAAAGTTTTCAGAGATGCTTCAACTCAACTCTTTATTACCCACTGGTACTTTAAATAATTTTCTAAAAAATAGGTTTGAAATTTACTTAGTCACCATGTTGCTAGGAAAACAAAGGCAGGATAGCTAGTTGAGCATAGACTGTAGATACAGACAGGAGATCTTCTATATCTCTGCTTCTTGAAAAGCCTTTGAGATCAAAGAAAGGAAGGTGGAATGTACCTTGCTGATAGCGCAAACTCATAGAAAATAACTACATGCTGTCTTTTGTAAAACAGCAGCATTGCTACTGTGCAGAGAACTTGCATTAGCAATCGTTTTTCAAAAGGTTAAAATAAACAAGAATAAAGTGATGAACCAAAAAGCAAAATGGCTATTTTATAAATTAGTTAAGCATAATTTCCTCTATTTTTTATACAGTTGCTTGCCAATGCAGTTTATTTCAGAGTATTCAAAAAGGCTAGTCACTGCTGGTGGCATTTCAGTCAAACAACTTTCTGAATACAATAAATGGCTATGCTTTATAAGAAGAATGAAAGTCTGATAAGGAGATAGAGCTGCATCTAGTTATATCTCAATCTCTAGTGTCAAGATACAGATAGAAATACTGAACATACCATCAGGTAATGTAGTTGTATTGCAGGGACAAAAAGGGGTATGTTTTATATTCAACATGAACAGAATATGTATTTTGCATCTTAAATATATTAATAAACATGTTTTAAATGTTTAAGTACGTATGTGTTACCTATTTGTTACTTTGTAGAAGAAGATGTTTCCTTATCATGACATATTATTTTTTAGTTGCAATGGAGAGCTCTTTCCTTTTTCATGTAAAAGGTTGTAATAGTGCAGTCTAGCGTCACTGAGGAGACTGTATTTTTGTATAATGCCACAAGATCTGTTTGGAAAAAAAAAAAATTAGAAAGAAACTTTGTTTTGCAGACCAAAAGAAAGATACTGTCATGGCCCATATCAAAATGTTAGATATATTGTATACAATCTGTATATATGCTATATATAATGGTATATACAATGTGGAAGACACAGTAATATAATAGTTCCTGTGTACTGTTCTTGTAACATTAGATCTTTTTAATAAATAATTCTCTTTTTATTGACTTTTATCTTATCTCCTGTCAGCTCCTGAATTGTATTCGTAGAGGACAGGGTACACAAACATTTTGGATTCCAACAGCAACAACCTTTTAATTACATGACTGTCAAGAAGAAAATAATGAATCTGCAATAGTGAATGTGGACAATGCATCCATTAAAGTTAAACAATTTTTTGGCATCTTTCTAATTTCACATATGTGTTGGATTCCTTGGGTAGATATTACTTTTATAATTAGATAAATGAAAGGTGCAAGAAGGCTGGAACCCTCAACATGAAACTATACCTAACAAAAATTGCAAAATAAGTCTGCAAATTAGCTTCAGAGATAAAAGCTCTGCATTTTGAAAAAAGAATGATGAAGAGAAGTGCTTTTTAAGGAAGCCGCCAAGGGCAATCCTCTATATACTGAAGTATTATATAGTTTCTGAGACCACTCTGGCATGTATAACGTTCTTTCTCGTGTCACCGATACCCCATGGCCATGCAGGCACAAAAGCACAGCGTGGCTATTTCATGTTCAATTGAAAACTTTAGTTGCTTTGCCTTATACTTGAAATACTTTGTGTGATAAATCACAACAAAAATGCTTTCAAAAATATGCATATGCTTTTGGAGCAAAAAATGTAATAATGGATGACCCAATTATAGCAAATATTTTTCTTTTTTCATAGTTTTATTTGAGTTTTTAATAATCCCCAATCACTTCTTTATGAAATGAATATTTATAGAGGTAAATGACTTTGCAACAGAGTACGAAGTCAAAAAGCCCATTTTGGAAATAAAAATTGATTGCCACAGTCACCATTTGAACTGAGACTTCAATTACAAAATGGGTATGTCTTAAATAGCATATTATATCAGGACTCCCATTAAATTAGTTATGAATGTCACAGAAAACTGTAATGACCTGGTTTTGCTGACATGGAGAACTGTGCATATTGAAAATCCATATCCTATCAGAACTTTTACCAAACTGCAACCCATTCTTGCCCTTTCATGGCCATCATCCCAGTTCCTCTGAAGATGAAAGACATTTTCCTTCTTAATTACTTCCTATGCTTTTGAGCAAAACAATGTCAGGGATAAGAGAAAATGAACAGCATTTATTACGATAGGTTAGTTGCCTTTAGGCTATTACAAACAGCCTCCCTAAGCATGCCTACACACAGGCTGCTTCCAAGAATACTGTCCCTGAGTTTGCTCTAAGACTTTTCTCTCAATTCCAGTAAAGACAGACCTGAGCACTGACTGCCTTTATTCTGGTACATCTTTTTAATATTTTAAACAAGATGATGATAGTGTGTATATATATATTAAGACACACAAGCCTAGAAGAAAAATCTATGGAAAATTGTACACTAGCAATTTCAATATTCACATTACTTATTAGAGGGGTCAGCTGCTTAAGCAAACTGGCACAGATGTTTAGATGTGCAGCTATTCTTCCCTCCTGTGCTCCTTTTCTGCTGTCAGACTATTAACTAAGCACCCCAGCTTGTATAAGAAACCTACCTAGTCATCAGAAGAAAATGATAAAGAAATCTGCGATGCATCTTGGTTCATATTTTATTACGATTAAATAGATATGTCTGGTTAGAGAAAAATACCCTCCTCTTTGGTATGTTGCTTTTGTGGGTTTTTTTCACTTTTAAGCTCAAACTCATCAATTCTAAAAAAATATAGAATAAAAACATAAGAGAGTCTTCCTGAAAGATACAGTTATCAAGATGAATAGCAAAGGCAGGCACTATTCATGTTAATTACAAATAAAGGTATTCAGCATATTTTGATTTTCATACAGAAAATAAGATTGGAAAATGCATCAATTTCCTTTCAGTAACAGAAAACATGTGAATAAAAAGATGCTGAAAGTATCTGAAACATACATGGGTCAAAGCTTTAGCAAGTACAATTTTACTCAGTTGCGTTGCTCTGATGCCTGGCTAAGCAAGCATTTCCATTTCATAACGACACCATCTCTTATCTTCTACAAAAGGGACTTTTTAAGACAGGATAGTAAAACAAGGTAGTCCTCCTGATATTCCTGTAATACTTCACCACGTGGAGTGTCTGGCTGACTTAGAAAAGAAGCCTCAATTCAATTGCTTTGTTTTGTATAATTCAATCCCTTATTTTTGAGTAATATATACATCCAAATCTATCATTATTTTGGAGGGAGTCATTCTAGGTCATGACAGCATTTTATATGTATGTTTGTTCAAATTAGGAAGTTTCACATGTTCTTTAGGTGAAAAAAATTAATGCCCACTCTGCTGTGACCATTAATTCATAATACATGGGCTGTCAGATGATCTGTGGAGGTAATGCGTAAGCCTAGTATTAGTTCTTTTCTAACATGGAGAAAACTCAAAAGCAAATCGTTGATGTTTTCTGGTTATACTACATTTACTTCAAGTTCTATTAGGAAAAAAGAAATAATCCAGGGTACACCGAGTGTATCTCCTGCCCCTATTACAGAGATGAAAAAGTAGCACTTCAACCTGCTCTACAAGTCCCTGGGCAGCCACTTCTTCCTCACCCTGCCCTGTCCTGTGACAAAGTGCAAAAGGGTACACGTGTGTATGGGGTGGGGTGGGAGGAGAGACAAAAGGGGGAGGAAATCCACAGGCACAATTCGCCATGAGGATGGCCTGGAGTTCACCCAAGCATCTTGACCTAGCAGTGTTTGCCTTCCAACAAGCCCTCTGAAAGGGTAAGCCTTTTCCCTTCCAAACATACAGGAGACAAAGCATTTTTTCCCCATGTCAGAATGATTGCACTAGATTAGATTACTTAAAAAACTAAGCTAGCTTTCCACTGTGTTGGATTGCTATCTGTCCACTTTCTGACTTTTTCTCAGGGAATAGAAGCTAATCCCACAGCTTTTGAATGGGAAGTGAAAGGAATTTCAACACTACAAATTTCTCATTAAAAAAAGCATTTGATTACCCAGAGTACCCAGAAAAGAAAATACCAGTCTTTAATGCTCTTCACAAAAGCTTTGGCCTTTAAATGCAGGAGATAAAGTTGGCAGGTTGCCGACTGAACATATTATTGCAGCATGAGAAACAGGCTTGCAGTGGCAAAAACTTCATCAGATTTCTAGATCATAAATGGCTTCAATATTGCTGGATCTCTGCAAGTTTGCTTTGCAGAATGGTGAAGTCTTTCCTTTTGGTTAATTTTTTATTAGACTCAAACATTTCTTGAAAGTTTCTGATTTACTAAGAGCTATGACACTGAAAGTCCTTCAGCTCAAGAGATCTGCAGCACCTTAAACCTTGATGTGACAGCATATTGGCAAACATACTCTGTTTGCTCAAGGCATAGCTAGTCCCACAACTCTTCCCTCCACCAAGAAAATATTTATCTCCATGAACTACAGTGAGGTGGTGAGGCATTTCTATTCTTAAATGGCTGATGAACACTCTCTTACTTCTAGTCAAAGAGTACAGCTGTTAAGCTACTCTAAACATCTGAAAAAGGTGAGAAAAATATGGGGGAAAAAAAGTCTCAAAAGCGAGTATATCGTCTTGTATAAACTGGCAAACAAGCCAAACCCAAAAGGAAACTATGTGACTCCCATAACCCTCTCCATCCAGATGATGGCAGGGTGGGAGGTCTGTTCCCCTGCACCCCCGCTTTAATTTGCTGAATTTCAGTAGAGTAGGATCTCTAGATGCTGTAGAGGAGGAATGCCAGCCACGAAAAGGGAGCAACAGGCTGGCTGGCTGTTTTGTGGTTGACGCTGCCAGTTTTACAGAAGTGAGGTGAGAGACATCTGGCCACCTTATATCTGCTTTGGACACCTAAATCTCAAAATTATGATAATACTAAGCCCTTTCAGGTAATTAAATGGCAGGTAATGCTGAAGCACTCCAGAATGACTGCACAAAACAGAGTGAGGGAGGAAAAAGGCGGCAAGTATGTTTCAATGCCAATAAATGTGAGGTGAAGAAAATCTAAACTGTGCTTACCTCATGCTGAGTGTGGAACTGACAGGTGAAACTCGGGAAAAGGCACTTGGAATCATCTCAGAGGGAGTCAGAAACTCATGGCTTATGATATAGCAGCTGCTATAATGCAGTAAAAGTTAGGTATCATCAGGAAGGTTGTTGAGAGCAAGATGAAACAACACTTTTCTGCAAGACAAAACTTTGGTTTTATCACAGTACTGGTACTGCGTGCACTTGAGGTCTCCACAGCTCAAAAAAACCATAACAGAGATAGCATAGAGAAAGACAACTAAAATGATCAAGGGTAACATCTAGAACATCTACCACCTGGGGAGAGGCTAAAAGGACTAGGACTCCTCAGTTTGGCGACAAGCAGGCAGTGGATAAGAAGCTATCACACCCCAAATTTCTCTCCCATTTTTCCTTCCTGTGCAATGGACAAAGCACAAAAAAGGTCTGTGAAAGACTGACACCCAAACCTCCTCCTCTTCCTGTTTGGAAACTGTGGAACCCAAGTGCTTTAAATTCAAAGTTAAAGATCCTACTTTATCTGTCCAATGAATATTGAACTATTCACACAAAAAGCTCCAGTATTTAAAAGATGCTATTTCAGAACACTCTCTATTCCGAGGGCCAGAGCAAACAAATTTATTCCCAGACACATGATACAAATCACAAAGAAAAGGCATTTGAGATCCATTAAATCTTCAGCTGGATCTTTAAATCATTTGTGGTAGACAGAAGAAAAAACATGTCTGCCTCTCTTTTACAAAGGGACACTCACAAACATTCATAAGAAGCTTGTGAACGTACCCAGGCTAATGAAACCACCCCTCCCACATGGACGTAAAATGTAGGAACTGAAACTGGATCTTCAGAATCAAAGTCCAGCATTTCCACCACTGATTGCCTTTAAATCCTTATTGTCATTGTTTTAATTACTACTGTTCAGGCTGTAATCTCGTGGTGCTTGCAGGCCATCTTTGTTATCTGCTAATAACTAATCAACTACAGACTGTAAAAGAACAAACACAAAACTCTACTAAGGATCTTCCTATCACTGCACCATCTCTTAAGCTAGACACAGAGCCTGGGAGAGTTTTAGGTATGACAGCAGAGCAAAAGCTAATATCTGTTCTTACTCTTTTGAGTAACAACATCACATTTACTGCCAGACCATCAGAGAATGGGGGAAATGAAAATGCAGCATTTTTACCTTCTCTTTCATGCTGAGTACACTGGCTGGAATGATTTTGGTGTAATGTAGTATGCTGGTTTTGGCTGGGATAGAGTTAATTTTCTTCACAGTAGCTAGTATGGGGCTACGTTTTGGATTTGTGCTGAAAACAGTGTTGATTGATAACACAGGGATGTTTTCATTAGTGCTGAGCAGTGTTTACACAGAGTCAAGGCCTTTTCTGTTTCTCAACCCACCCCACCAGCGAGTGGGCTGGGGGTGCACAAGGAGTTGGGAGGGGACACAGCTGGGACAGCTGACCCCAGCTGACCAAAGGGCTATTCCATGCCATATGATGTCATGCTCAGCAATGAAATCTGGGGGAAGAAGAAGGAAGGGGGGGGGGGGGGGGGCGTTTGAAGTGATGGCGTTTGTCTTCCCAAGTAACCGTTACCTGTGATGGAGCCCTGCTGTCCTGGGGATGGCTGAACACCTGCCTGCCGATGGGAAGTAGTGAATGAATTTCTTGTTTTCCTTTGCTTGCGTGCACGGTTTTTTGCTTTACCTATTAAACTGTCTTTACCTCAACCCACGAGTTTTCTCACTTTTATTCTTCCGATTCTCTCCTCAATTCCATTGGTGGGGGAGTGAGCGAGCAGCTGGGTCGTGCTTAGTTGCCAGCTGGGGTTAAACCATGACATGTAGAAAAGATGCCTGAATGATGTAGGTTATAATTTTAAAACTTAGTTTACACACATACTCACTAATTAACTTGAACAGCAGTTTATAAGACCAGTTTTGACTCTGCCCATTTAATGAACAAAATCCAATCAACCACCCTGTTAGCGTAAATGGAAAATACATGTCTGCAAGAATGATAAATAACTGATTGCCATAGTGATTAGCATAACATGCCTCCTGGGAAGCTATTTGGCATTCAGTTCTCACTAGCACTTTTTAAGGATTGATACAAGTCTTGGTGTGCTTTGCATTGCACTTGCAGCTTATTTAAATAGGAAGACATCTTTCTAGATCTGATGACTGACATTTTCATTTTAAAGTTTTACATTTCTGTCTATAAGAAAATGAATCATATTTTTCAAACTGTTGCGGGTGTTTTCACATAAAACGTATGTTTGGCTCATTTCATTAAAAAAAAGCAAATTTATTTTTAGTGGTCCCAGATGCTCCAAGCATTATAGCTGAGCTAAACCAGCCTCAGAAAAGCTGTTGCTGACTCACAGTTAAGCAACCTAGTGACTTTGGAGGCCGTGTGCTCTACTCTGAAAGTTTTTAGAGCCATTGTATACTTCAACTAACTGGGCTGTAGAAACATTCAGAAATTAAATACAACAGATAATCCCCTGGATTAAAAAAATGGATGATATCTTGAATACAGTTGAGGTAATTTGAAATGCTACTAACAGCACAGAATATCTACATTTGAAAAAAGGGCAATTCAGCTGCTCTTTTTAGTTCCTTAACTTCAGTTTCAATTAGGACTGTGCTTTAATATGTTAGTCCATATTTTTAACGTATTAGATTGTTCAATATCAGACAAAATCCCCTTCAAACACAAAATCAATCTGGGAGGCTTTACAGGAGACTGATGTGCCTGTCACAGAATTGACTGAACTGTGGGCAAAGCTCCTCCTGGACTGCAGGATCTTGGGTCACCATCTCAGACTGGGTCAATAGAGCTGCACTGAGTGTTTCTTCCATCTTGCATCTGTATGGGTTCACTTCAGCCCAAAAGAGTCGAGTTGCAAATAAATTCTATTTAAATTCTGCAAGTTAATACAAAAATCTTGAATCAAATGATTAGGAAAAACAAGCAGCTCATATATTCAACTTACTTTCCCTATAAATTTAAAGGAGGCACAGTTTCCAGAGAGGTACAGTAGAAAAGCAGGAGGGAGGGAAATAACCTCTCCAGCTAGCATAGGTGCAGAAGAGCTAAAAAAAAAAGTGTTTGAACTGTTCCCTGAGCTCCTAAGGACAGGCACTGAGCTTTTATTCCAAGGAAGCACCCTATATAAATATAAGTATTGCATTCAGTGTTTTCAAAAACTGGGGTATCATCTCCACAGCAGCACCTAAATATAAATGCAAATTGTCAATTCAAGGAACCCAGATAGGAAACTGGGATCTCACTGACCACAGATATGGTGGAAACAAGAGTGAGAAATGAATGCAGGAAAGTATAATAAAAAAAACTTAAAAACTCCCACTCTTCCAAAGCACATAATATTAAATCTCAGAAACTACATACTACTAGCTGGAAAAAAAAAAAAAAAAAAAAAAAAAAAAAAAAAAAAAAAAAAAAGTTCCAGCAAAGAAGGAATTAACTTAAATTTCCTACCTATCTGGTGAATTTGAAATGTTTCTTGGCAATTCTTCCATTATTAAATGTGTATGGAAGGCACACAGGATTCCTATGGAATCCTGCTCTTGTTGCCTGTACACCTTACTCTAAACTGTTGATCATAAGAAGGAGATGCCAGTAAAAGGCTCCCTCTGTTCGTGGCCTCTTCCATGCCTGAAGGGTGAAGACTTCATCACCCACCACTAATTGTGAACTGCCTGAATACAAAATCCTGACCTTCATTCTGACCTTCAGTAACAGTACTAACCTGAGCAAATGCTGAGGAGCAGCTGTTTCCATTTTAGCTGAATAGCTCCTGCATAGCCTTGCCTGACCTGCTTTGGGAATAAAAATGCCTGCCCCACCCTAAAGCACACTGTAGACGTGGGCTTCAAAGGCTTGTAAATGCTGAACCTGTTTAGAAGCGTTCCATTTTCATAACTGAGAATAAATATCTTAGAAGGTTTTACCTTCATCACAACCCTGGAAAATATCTTCAGAGGTGTTACTTGAACAGCAGCTTCCCTGAGACTCTCCACTGAATATCAGAATGGCCCATGTGCAACCTAAATAGTTTACATTATGCAGACATGCAAGAGAGAGATGTGTTACACTACTCCTCACTTAGCCAACATTTATAAAATTGTCCAAAACAATGAAAAGCTGCCACTGAATAAAAAAACCTCTCCATATATGCACAAAGGCATTCATTATATTTGAAATGTTAGTATATTTTAAAGAGCTGAAACTACAAAAAAATTGGGCTAGGCTTAAGTTTAAAATTGATTCTACAATTTTACTCATTTACCTAAATGATACTTTTTCACTTGAATGCTTGTAAGGAACTCAGCAGAAGCAGAGATGGAAAAGAGTTAATTATACCTGGAGAGCGGAAGAATCCACCAGTGAGATAGTTACCTTAAAGGGAAAAGTCAGTATACTAAGGAAAAAGCCGTGAAAAAGACTACATACCAGAACATTCATTCTGACAATAAAATCAATTAGTCATAAAATGGTCTTCAAAAGTGGTCTTCCCATACCAGTAAACATTTGAAATTATATTAAAAAGATAAATAAACTGTATTGCAACATCACATAAAGCTGACAGTCCGATGCCCATACAGATATGTATAAAACCCAACAGACTGAAAAGAGAATAAAAGTAAAACTAAGTATTAAAATTCTTAACATCCAAAGTTCAAAGAAATATAATTTTCCATTGCAAAAAAAAAGATCACTTCTCTTCAGGCCTTCCAACAGTATTCTACGCAGTTTTCTGAATAATTTGGCATGTTTCATGTCAAGCAAATTTTCCAAAGTGAAGTTACAGAATAGAGTCTAAAATACTTATGGCCTCTTTTGTCCTTAGCTTGTATGAACCTGTAGCTTTTATAGCACTCATCAATGGAAGCATTAAGCAGAAATCATTTATTTGCTCTAACACTCAGTAATAATGTCAACATGTCTCACACCTTCAGACTGATGCTTCTCTCTGGTATCCAAGTTCAAACTGGGCATATTTGCTACAGTGTTTTTCAGTTAAGATCTGGACATATTCTAGCTAAAAGTTTTCCAGTCAGTTTTGTAGTGTCTGTATTTCAGCCCAAGGGTTCCCCCATATATTACAGCAGCAAAGAAGTAGGAGTTTAAAACTCCTTTTTCTCTGATGTAGTGGTTGTATATACAATTCGCCTTCATTGTCAAGCACACATGCAAGGTGTGTACACGTGCCTGATGTACCTAAATAAATATCAGTTGACGTTGTCATTAGGTTTTCTTATCTCTCCTTGAATTCCTTTAAAACAGTATTGCTTAATGCATGATATTACAGTGGCTAATTAAGCAAGAAGTGACTAGGATAGATGGTGACCTTTTCCAAGTGATTTCCATACATAACATGCTGCATGAAATGTGAAACCCCCGCTCCTGAATGAATCCTATCAAAAAGAAAGACTGTTCTCTTTTATACTACCATTCTAGAGTGCTGTGTAAATGACTAGGATCTTTAAGGCAAAATCATAGCGTGTGACATTTCATTTTCATAACCTTTTCATTCCATGAAAGTATGTTTTTAATGGTATAATCCTTGTAAAATATTAATGATTTTGCTGAATGTGACAAAATTTATAAGGCAATATACTCAGCATCATTTATAAGAATACCTATTATAAGTGCACTCCAGGTATAGAGAGACAATTCTACTGGAAAAGTGAAATATTCAAAAAGGTATGTAAAATAAGCTGTGATTTGTGTATCATTGTATTGTGTTATTAACTTGAAAAATAGTTCTACTTCAAAGGAAATGTCAGTGAGCTCTGTAAAGTTTTCAAGTAAGGCCCAGCTCTAAGTAACAATGAACCCATTTTAGGCAGAGATGATTTTTCATGCAGAAGAAAATTTTAAATTATCCGTCTTATACTTAGAGCATCTTTCACACTGACCTTGCAAAGTCCCTATATATATATATATATATCCTATAGTTGGGTGCAAAGACTTCTGATGCATAGGTAACAGCAAACAGGTTTCTAGCATATAAAATCAGTTCAAGAGGAAATTTTCTGGTTTTACATATCAGGGTAAAGTTCATTTCCATTAAAAAAAAAAAGATTCTTCTTCTTTCCTAATTCTTCAAGCTGTACTGCTTTGTTTTATTGCTGGGAGGTTTAAGAAAGGGAAGGGAGTTACCTTTGATGATGAGAAAAAATGACTCTGCTTAAGGCAGAAGCCTGGAAATTCAACGCACAGAGATTTATTTCCTGGCCTTTTTGTACCTTTCCACCTGTCCTTTGAACATGTAGCTTTCTGTAACATCAAATTCTGGTGGCACACAGAGAAGGTATGGAGTGTAGAAATTATATTTACTATATACTACACGTATAAAGCACATGAGATCATAAATTTATGAAAGATTATGAGAAATTCACGCTGGGATGTCCTTGGTTGGTATAGCTCTCTATTTCTAAATGAGTATCACAAGAAGAACTTATTTCTTCCCCTTAAGTAAAGTGACCAGCTCCATGCTGAGAGAGAGTCAGATGAGCTTACCTTCAGCTGTTTCCATATATAAGGCAGAACTGTCATAGTAATATTCCCCACAAAAACACACACAAGGGCCGAGAATGGGGGAAGGAAATATTTCCAGGTAGTCACAGCAGAATGCAAAACCACTCCTCCAGAATTCTGTCATGAAAATAGGGGGAAAAAATAGTATCTTGTCAGGGAACTAGCCAAATGTGATTATAGCATAGTCTGTGTAAAAGACAGGTATTTCAGCTTGTAAGACTAAAATATCAGGATCACAATTTATTCTTAGGAATCCCAGAGAAAATATTGACTGATTAAATAATGGTCTACTTAAAAATATACATAGTTTTCTGTGTATCATTTTTGCAAAAGAGGAAGTATTTATTTATAATGCAGTTTGAGGGTTTTAGATTAAAAGTATAATGTACATTTATTCATTGCCACAAGTATCGCTGAATTATTAATATTCACCTCAGAACCTGATGCTTATTAGATCTTAGATGCCTTGAAATGAGTCATGCCAGTCTCATGCTATTTAATTTAGATGTGCAGTCAGACATTATTTCAATTTTTTAATTCCATAGCTTTATGCTTGTTCAGATCTTCTATTTTATTTCTGCTGCAATTACTTTTCAAGTAAAAAATATTTTAGTACAAAGACAAGCTTTTTTGAAAACATAACTCTTCTTTAAAACTTACAGTTAAGTCAATTCACAGCTCAAAGTAAACTAGATTCAATAATGATCCTATTTTAAAGTTAAATTGCATTCCAGACACCTGATATAATGAAATGAAAAGATCTATTATAGTCCTTAAGATAATCATTGGCAAAACATAACAGTTTTAGACCAAGGCAAGGTGAGAGTAGTCCAGTTGGGTTAGCAGAAGGAGCTGTGAAGCCAACAATTCAATTCAAATGATTGGTTTTTCAGAGCGTGGAAAGACAACAGGGGACAAATGAAAAGACTAACAGAAGACATGTTCATTCAGCTTAAAATCTTTATAAATTGCAAGAGAACATTAAGATCATTCTGTCCTTTCACATCAAAGTTATCACTAATGTGGAAAAGAAGCTTGCTCTGTTTCAATTATAATACCAGCAGCAGGTTGCTCAGACCTTTGTGGTCACCTCTTTTTCCAAGAGGTGGCCCTCATTATGTAGTAGAATAGCTTCCTGCATAATTAAACTCCTAATTAAACTTAGGAAGATGACTTCTACTCTCCTCTCTGCTGTCAGGTGTTTCACACTTGTAAAATAAGTGCTTAGACATTTTTTTGTGGTTTGGTTTTGCAGGTATGGAATAGTGATATCAGGGAATATAGACTTTATCATGAGATGCTTCCCCAGAAAGTAGGATCCTGCCATTTGCCCTGATATGGATGGTAACTGAACTTAGAGACCTTCTGGACATTTATTCTATTGATTTTCCCTGCCCTCAAACACACGTTCTGATTCTTGTGTTTCCATTAGGTGATCAACAAGCCTTGTAAACTTCTTTATCTTTGGGAAGTTAACAAATTCAAATCATGAGGAGATCTAATTTTGCAAGGACTTTTTTCCCTTCTGATCATCTAGGCAGAACAGGTTGTCATTTGCTGAAACAGCCCCTCTGCATAAAGTGTACTATCCATGACACCGTTTTACAAGGGAATTAAGCTATTTTTGCATAACTCTCAACGCTCATAGCTCAGACAGGAAGAGTTAAGTCCTGATGTTAGGCCCTACCAATAATCAACAATGAATTAAATCAACTATTTGCAATAGCAGGAACTGAAACCAATATCCCAGACAATCTAAGCATTTCAATTCACGGTCTTTCCTGCTCCCTGGCAATTAGGTCACCTCTCTTTGACCTAATGAATTTTTGGTATAGCAACTATAACAGAAGAGCCTGTCCTCATAGTAAGTTATGCCTGAACTAAGGTATTTTTATGAGGTAAAAATTGGTTGTAACCTCATTGTCACTTTAGTAGGTTAAGTACAAGGGGACCTGAGAGGAAATGCAATTTATGATGTTAGATAAAACAGGCAAGAACATGAAAAGATTCAGTGGTCGGAAGCTGAAGTTAAACAAAATCAGACTATGAGCAAGATATAAATTTCTAACATCAAGAATAAACACTAGAACAATTGCTGTCTCAGGGACTCTCCACAAGAGAGAAGTTTGCTTAGAAGGCTACCAGTAAGAACTCCGGTACAGCCAGAAGTTAAGGTTTCTGTGCAGGAAATTCTGGATCAAATATTATGACCTGTTCTTCTCAGAAAGTTAAGATTAAGTGGCCATGGTATTCTCATCTGTTATGACAACCCATAATCTGTGTAAGCCAAGAAAAGTTGCAAAAGCCCTATTTCCATGTGCAGAGCTCTGAAGTGAGAGAGAAGCCCAGCAGGTCTCACCACAGAACTGCCTCACCGGCAGGAACAGCAGAGCAGTACAGCACTAAGCTGAGCTTTTGAAAATACAGTTTCAACAATTTCAGCATTTAAGACTGACTTTAAATGTTTTCCTATATAATTTTACCTTGTAAACACAGTAGAAGTGTTCTAGTTTTTATAAACTGTGTGTTCTAATTATGTGGGGGAATTGCCCAGAATACTAAAGCATACGATATGTCCAAGGTTCAGTATTTAAGGGATAAAGAAGAGGTTTCTCCCTAATTAGAACAGCTGGGGAATAACAAAAAACTTATCTCAGGGCAGAAAGTAAGAGAAAAATAGCCAGGCATTTTACCCTTCAGAAAGGTTTGCTTAAGCATTTTAAGCCATTTCAATGCTAACAGGTCTCATTTCCCTGATGTAATTAGTAAAGGAAACAACAATTACCTGCAGGTTCATTAAATAAATCAGCACTGTTACTCATTGTGAAGTTAATGATCAGTAGTGCAGATGATTGTTACGGACACAGTACAGTTGTTGGTATTCAGCAGCAATACTTTACTAAAGAGTGTATTACTCTGCTTTTAAATTTTGTCATTCAAATAGATGAATGTTTTCTGCTTTTTCATTTAATAACTGAAAATTATTCTAACTGGGAGTGAGTTTTGCAGCCTAATTAAGATAAAGCTTTTCAGAGTATAATAAGTTAACTCCTATGTCTGTTTCTATAAAACAGCTTTTCTTGCATTCATGTCATGTAACTCAGACCCACCAGCAACATAATACTAGTACTTATTGTTGTGAAACTCCCAATTTAATATCACTTAAGGAAATCTGAACCCATCAGAGCACTAGCTTTCTTTGCCAGGAGATAGCCTCTCGCACAGCAATTTCCATTCTAAGCTGGCTGGGAGCCTCTGTCTGATCCAGGTCCTGGCTTTGTAATTTTCCACCTAGATGGCAATAAAGCAATATACATAGGCATGAAACCCTCAACCCTTTGGAGAACACATCTGAACTGTTCTTACACTTCTGTACTAGGTTCCCGTAGAATCTCAGGTTCACTTTAATGCTTTTGGTCTTTATTTTCAAGATTATTAATCACCTGGGTCCACTGTGTACATGTATATATTTATATTAAAAAAGTCATCCAACACTTTTGAGGAAAAATAGTTCTGAACAGCTGGCTTTCTCCAGAGGAAAAAAAAAAAAAAAAAAAAAAAAACCAACCCAAAAAAACCTTTCTACCATAAAAGCAGAGCTCGTTGCTCATGACAGATGTCCTCTGAGAATTTTCTGAAACAGGGATTGAAATTCTACAAGGCTAGAGTACAGGCAGCCTCAGCATCTCTGTTCTAATTGCACATTTCTTACTTGCTTTCACAAGAATAAACTCAGAGCAGCTTGGTATATAACAACTTTTATCACTTTAAAGTATCAGCTTACCATATTTTCCTCTTAGTCTATTCCCAGGGAATGCAACATACTGATGTATAATAACTACTGGCACTAGTTTTATAGCACAGTAGTACTGCCATTGTCTTTTCATCCATATTCCAGCTACCCATGAAAGATTCCCCGAGAAGTTCCATCTGTAAGCTTTTTCAAGCATTTTGTAGCTTGCACTATTTTGTAAAAATTGTTTAATATTAAAAATTAATTAGTGGCAGTTATTGTATTGCATCATGATGCTTTGATCATTTTTTCCCTCCAGTCAGAGTTTACCAGGATTTTTTGACAGAGGAAGAAACATGCCAACCATTGCCTTGGCCACATGTAACTAGAACACAGCAACAGAAAGACTTTGTGTTGCCCTTCCAGGAGGCAGAAAGCCAAGCAACACCCAGCTGACCAGCAGTCTGGCAGTCAGAAGAAACCTCTCCCCTAAACTAAACTCTTTCATAATTATTTATTTTCATTACGCAAGTGTCAAAGGACAACCAAAACCAAGGTTTCATTTTACAAGGCCTTTGTGCAAACAACAGAGTAAGATTCACTACATGTCCAAAGAGTTTGAAATCAAATAAGAGTTCACAGTCTCAATTACCATGCTTCGAAAGATGGAGGTATTTTCTTTTGGATCTGGCCTCCATGTAATGTAAATACCATTTTCATGTAAATTAATAGAAAGTGAGGAAAGAGAATGAAGCTAGTGTATATATGTAATATAAGCAGTTATCTCTAAAGTGAATGGCTTCAGGTATAAGCAGCTGTTTAAAAAACAAACATAAGTCACAAATAAATGGGAGAAAAAATTAAATTGGCTTTCAGAATTTTTCTCAGTATACTCAGCTGCAAAGTGGCAGGACATCCCAATCCAAGTAAACAAATTACGTTGCACATCAAAATAATAACACATCATTTTAAAACCCACCTTTTATTCAGCAGAAGCCTATTTACTAGATTCATGAAAAGGAATATTTCACAAACACCAGACATTCAACAAATATTAGTTACTCTGTTTATTCCCACTGCATTTTAAGGTTATTCAGCTGGCAGTTGCTAAGGGAACAGCCTTCATTTATTTCAAGCGTTATCAGAACTAGAATACTGCTCTGCAAGAGATAAGTCTGCAAAAAAGTAACATTAGATCTAAATAAATGAGCAAAATGTATGTGTACGTGTAAGCATATACAAGCTCAGGGGCGAGGGGTAGGTGGCATTAGTTCAAATGGGTTTAAACATCTTGAGTTTTAAGTACCAAATTTTCTCATCTGTCTCTTACAGAAAATGTATGAGAATATTCTCAAAGAGTTCTCAACCTTTTCTATAAATATCATCAACTGCAAACACTGTTACATGTTAAGCCATTGCTAGGGAATACAGGTTCCTTTTTGTCAAAGAAAGCATTTCAACTAGACAAGTTTTGCAAATCAGCAGGTGATGATGATGTGGCGCACATTCAAAAGGCAGCCCAGACTGACATGAAAACTAAGCTTTTGAAGGATGAGCTTGCCAGCCATACATCAGTGGGAAAGAGAGTCAAACCTCCACTGTTAAGAAGAAAAGTTATGCCTCAAGACAGAAAACACATTTTAAAGAATGTTCAGACAATGTCCTTTTCTTTCCTCTCCTAGCAGGCTGGGAGTCTTGAAGTAAATTAGAAGACTTGAAATCTCTTCTCTGGATCCTTTACATCTTTTCCTTGGGACTTGGCATCCCAACAGGCAGTGAGGATTACCCCTCAAAGTAGCTCCTAGAAGCACTTGTTCTGATGAGTAAACTAGGTAAAAGCAGGTTCCTAATGGCTCACAGAAATCACTGTAGAGGAGAATTTCCCTCTTGAAAAAGTGGCTGCCTGCATCTGCCGGGGAGAATGAGAGCCCAGACAAACCATGTGGATAAACTAAACCCAACAGGGTGAGTGTCCACAGTGCAGTGGTGTCTCCTGGTCGTTTTATTTCAGGAAAGAGTAGTCACAAAGATGACATCCATTGCTCTGCTCCCCCCAGTGTACAGCATATAAAAATGCACTGAAGCTGATACAAAGCAGCCTGTACTACCCATTTGCTCTCTAAATCCCTCTGTCCTTTCCTAAGCTCTACAAAGAACAATTTTGCAGCAGGCTGAAGACAACCTAGTAGCTAAATGGTGTCGATATACCCAAAGTTAAGCTGTGTTCTTAGAGAGATTTCCTTCAGCTAAAGTACACAAAGCTACAACATTTCTTTCAGCCCATGGGCCAAATCCCGAGATCTTTACTCACACCATTCAAGTTCTCCATTTCTGCTAACTCTAGATTGGCGTCCTGTACAGGTTTTTTGGAACAAGAGTTTGAGTAACAATGGAAAATATACGGCATATACAAAAATCCTCCATTATTACTTGTCTTTCTGGAAAAATGTAAGGATGGAAGTTTTGGGATCCAAAATGCACTCGTAAGTACTCTCCAGAAGCAATCTCCTGTCAGGACCAATCTTGTTCTACTCATTTGGGAGTTCAATTTATTTTTCTTATAAAAACAAAACAAAATTACTGTTCTTAAAGTCTTTTCATCATATTTCAGTGCAGATAGTAATCCTTCCCCTTCACTTTTAATGGGCATGAAAGTCTAAAGAAAAAATAGCCGGCATATCTGTCAGAGCAGACGACTACGGAACTGACAGAAGGGAAAATGATTGTTTGTAGCATCCCTACACTGTGCTTTGCTTGCATTGTGCAGAATACTCTATCAGACTTTGGAAAATACTTCCAATTTCACTGAAAGATAGGAATGCCATAGCTAGTCCTCCGCTGATATATTGGAAATGGGTTTGCCTAAGTTTTATAAATCCTGCCAGGAATTATAAGACCTCTACCTCCATACATAAGACATCAGGAGAAGCATTATGCAGGTACCTTCATATTTACAGTTTGTTTTGAGATATTTCTATGAAGGAGGTTGGAGTGAGGGAAACAACGCCAAAAAAAAAAACCTCACTAAAATATCACAAAAATCACAATATGAGGAATAATCTGTCTATGCATAAATATATCAAGTTTAAGGAAGGGGAAAAAAAAGAATTTCATGAAGTCTGGCATGTGTAAACCAGATCAGCCTGAAGCAATTTCCCTGACATTGTGGCAATTTACACTGTCTTGTACAATACTATTGCATTATTCATTAAATGGTAGCATTAAATTAACAACATGAAGCATCATGGGGCCTTTGCGTGCACATGGAATTACTGCATTAGTGACAGCAGAATAAAAGTCTTGAATTCTCTGTGTTTAAATCGAGCTACCTCCTTGCCTTTTATGACTGTGATTTATTGAATGATCACCAACGCACAGAGGCTTTGCTTATATTGCCTTCCGTGCTTCATTAGGAAATCCTCTATAGGCAGGACAGGTTTTATTATCACTGACAAGGAACGTGATAGCACACAGATTGCTAGATAAATTCCGGAGTGTCACAAGCACAGAAGATGCTACACACTTGAACTGCACCATTGAGAGAGCTGGGAGGGGTTGTCCAGCAGGCACCTGTCCCACTACGCCACATTCACTGTTTAAGACTGGTCAGCCCATGGCCTTCTAATCAGCAACCTACCTAGTGTGCAACAGTGGAAAAGAACTGCGTTTTGTTCTATTCTATTAGTCACTTCTGTTGCTGAAACTTCTAGGAACAAAGTGACAGGGCACAGATCCAATGAAACAACTGCTTTGAAGTGCTTTGCATACTCTGCACAAGGTTGGGATTAGAGAAAGGCACAAACATGAGGACAGTCACAAAGTCTTGAGCATAGTGAAAAAATGACTGTTGTGCCTACTGTACTGATTTGGGCTGGAACGCAGTTAAATTTCTTCATAGCAACTTGTATAGTGCTATGTTTTGGCTTTGTGCTGAAAACTGTTGGTAACACAGGGATGTTTTAGTTATTGCTGAGCAGTGCTTACACAGAGTCCAGGCCTTCTCTACTTCTCACCCCACCCCACCAGCGAGTGGGCTGGGGGTGCACAAGGAGTTGGGAGAGGACACAGCTGGGACAGCTGACTGACAACTGACCAAAGGGATGTCCCATACTTGTCAGGGTTTAACCCCAGCGAGCAACTAAGTACCACACAGCTGCTTGCTTACTGCCCCACCAATGGGATGGGGGAGAGAACCAAAAGGGCAAAAGTGAGAAAACTCATGGGATGAGATAAAGACAGATTAATAGGTAAAGCAAAAGTCGCACACACAAGCAAAACAAAACAAGGAATTCATTCACTACTTCCCATTGGCAGGCAGGTGTTCAGCCATCTCCAGGACAGCAGGGCTCCATCACAGGTAACGGTTACTTGGGAAGACAAACATCATCACTCCGAACGTCCCCCCTTCCTTCTTCTTCTCCCAGATTTTATTGCTGAGCACAATGTCATGTGGTACGGGATATCCCCCTGGTCAGCTGGGGTCAGCTGTCCCAACTGCGTCCCCTCCCAACTCCTTGTGCACCCCCAGCCTACTCTCTGGTGGGGTGGGTTGAGAAGCAGAGAAGGCCTTGACTCTGTGTAAGCACTGCTCAGCAATAATGAAAACATCCCTGTGTTATTGACACCATTTCCAGCACAAATCCAAAACATAGCCGCATACTAGCTACTATGAAGAAAATTAACTATCCCAGCCAAAACCAGCACAATACCATATGATGTCATGCTCAGCAACAAAAGCTGCAGGAAGAAGGAGGAAGAGGGGGATGTTCGGAGTGATGGCGTTTGTCTTCCCAAGTAACCATTATACGTAATAGAGCCCTGCTTCCCTGGAGATGGCTGAACACCTGCCTGCCAATGGGAAGTAGTGAATGAGTTCCTTATTTTGCTTTGCTTTCATGTGCAGCTTTTGCTTTACCTATTAAACTGTCTTGTGGATCTCAATCCACAGGTTTCTCACTTTTGCCCTTCCTATTCTTTCCCCCATCTCACTGGGAGAAAGAGAGTGAGTGGCTGTGTGGGGCTCACCCTCTTACCAGGGTTAAACCACAATACCTACAAAAACTTCACAGATCCAGCAAAATAGACATATGCAACAAAGAATGAAGATGTTTAATTTCAGCACTTTTTGAATATAATAATTCACATTTTCATTACAAGAGTTTGAAAATCAGTTTTAAAATTAACATTTATGGAGTTGGGGAAAGACTAAATGGAATTATTTTTCATCAAACAAAACACTGTGATCTCTCATTTCATTAAGGAAGGTAAAAAATGAATTCTGCACAGGCCCCAAAATATTTTTTATTCAGCTAACAAATATAAAAATCAGTTATTGGCATAAAATCCTCTTTTCTTTCTAATCTTAAACTTTTATAGTCTTACTGAATATTGTTAAGCAGCTGCAGAATATCATAGAATCATTAAGGTTGGAAAAGACCTCTGAGATCATTGAGTCCAACCGTTAACCTAACTGTCAGGTCCACCTCTAAACCATGTCCTTAAGCACCACGTCCACACTCATTTTGAATACTTCTGGGGACTGTGATTGCACCACTTCCCTGGGAAGTCTGTTCCAATGCCTAACCATGCTCTCCATGAAGAAATTTTTTCCTAATATCCAACCTAAATCTCCCCTGGCACAACTTTAGGCCATTTCCTCTTGTCCTATCACTTGTTACTTGGGAGAAGAGACGACCGACCCCCACCTCGCTACAGCCTCCTTTCAGGTAGTTGTAGAGAGCAATAAGGTCTCCCCTCAGCCTCCTCTTCTCCAGGCTAAACAATCCCAGTTCGCTCAGCCACTCCTCATAAGACTTGTTCTCCAGACCCTTCACCAACTTCGTTGCCCTTCTTTGGACACGCTCCAGCACCTCGATGTCCTTCTTGGAGTGAGGGGCCCAAAACTGAACACAGGACTCGAGGTGCAGCCTCACCAGTGCCAAGTACAGGGGCACTATCACCTCCTTAGTCCTGCTGGCCACACTGTTCCTGATACAAGCCAGGATGCCATTGGCCTTCTTGGCCACCTGAGCACACTGCTGGCTCATGTTCAGGTGGCTGACAACCAACACTCCCAGGTGCTTTTCTGCCAAGCTGCTCTCCAGCCACTCCTCCCCAAGCCTGTAGCGTTGCATGGGGTTGTTGTGACCCAAGTGCAGGACCCGGCACTGAGCCTTGTTGAATCTCATAGAGTTGGCCCCGGCCCATCGGTCCATCCTGTCCAGATCCCTCTGTAGGGCCTTTTTACCCTCCTGCAGATCAACACTTCCACCCAACTTGGTGTCATCTGCAAACTTACTGAGGGTGCACTCAGTCCCCCCATCAAGATCATCAATAAAGATACTGAACAGGACCAGGCCCAACACTGAGCCCTGGGGAACACCACTCGTGACTGGTTGCCATCTGGATTTGACTCCATTCACCACAACTCTCTGGGCTCGGCCATTCAGCCAGTTTTTCACCCAGCAAAGAGTGCACTTATGCAAGCCATGAGCAGCCAGTTTCTCCAAGAGAATACTGTGGGACATGGTGTCAAAGGCCTTACTAAAGTCCAAGTAGACAACATCCACAGCTTTTCCCTCATCCACTAAGCGGGTCACCTTGTCATAGAAGGAGATGAGGTTGGTCATGCAGGACCTTCCCTTCATGAACCCATGCTGGCTGAGCCTGATCCCCTGGATATCCCGCACGTGCAGCGTGATGGCACTCAACATGATCTGCTGCGTGACCTTCCCTGGCACCAAGATCAGGCTGACAGGTCTGTAGTTTCCCTTGATTCTCCTTCCAACCCTTCTTGTAGATGGGTGTCACATTAGCTAACTTCCAGTCAGCTGGGACCTCCCCAGTTGACCAGGACTGCCGATAAGTGACGGAGAGTGGCTTGGTGAGCTCCTCTGTCAGCTCCCTCAGCATCCTTGGGGGATCCCACCTGGCCCCATAGACTTGTGGGCATCCAAGTGGAGGAGCAGGTCACTAAATGTTACCTCTTGGATTATCGGGGCCTTATTCTGCTTCCCATCTCTGTCTCCCAGCTCAGGGGGTTGAATACCCTGAGGATAACTAGTCTGACTATTGAATACTGAGGCAAAGAAGGCATTAAGTACCTCAGCCTTTTCCTCATCTTTTGTGGTGATGTTTCCCTCTGCATCCAATAAAGGATGGAGATTCTCCTTGGCCCTTCTTTTGTTGCTGATATATTTCTAAAAACAGTTTTTGTTATCTTTAACTGCAGTGGCCAGTTTAAATTCTAGCTGGGCTTTTGCCTTTCTAATTTTCTCCCTGCATAACCTAACAATATCCTTGCAGTCTTCCTGAGTTGCCTGCCCGTTCAGCCAAAGACGGTAAAGTCTCTTTTTTTTCTTGAGTTCTAGCTGAAGATCCCTGTGCAGCCAGGCTGGTCTTCTTTCCTGCCTGCTCGTCTTTTGGCACATGGGGACGGCCTGCTTCTGCGCCTTTAAGACTTCCTTGTTGAAAAATGTCCAGCCTTCCCGGACTCCTTTGCCCTTCAGGACTGCCTCCCAAGGGACTCTGTCAGCCAGACTCCTAAACAGCCCAAAGTCTGCCTTTCTAAAGTCCAGGGTAGTGGTTTTGCTGAACCCCCTCCTTACTTCTCCTAGAATTAAAAACTCTGCCATTTCATGGTCGCTGTACCCAAGACAGCCTCCGACCACCACATCGCCCACCAGGCCCTCTCTGTTCATAAACAGCAGGTCCAGCGGGGCATCTCCCCTGGTTGGCTTTCTTACCTGCTGCGTCAGGAAGTTCTCTCCCACACACTCCAGGAACCTCCGAGACTGCTTCCTCTCTGCTGTGTTGTATTTCCAGGAGAGATGGATGCCAGAGGCTTTAATTTTACTGGAATTAAAATCACATACCAGGAGCTACTTTCAAGGCATGACATTTTTCATGAATCCTATGAACCTTATTAGTGACACTGCATACTCTAAACTGCTACCTGTTGATATAATTTCTCATATTTATACCTATAAAAATGCAATTTTGCTTTTAGAGTAGTCTTACAGAGGATAAAAGATCAAGCATATTGCTTCTACACGTAGACTGTAGATATTTATAAATAATCATTTGAAAATATGAAAATATTACAGACAAATAAATACTAATAAGGAGATCTTAAATGTTTAATTACTGATAATTTAAAATGTTAAAAATTTGATCATTTTAAACAACGATTGAAATGTCCCTATTTTGGAGGCATTATTGCACCTATCTTTAGATGTGAAAAATTCTAGCAGAGTCTACTCAAGAAGGACTAGAGACAAAATCTACCTATGTGTTTGAATTTATGCATTTCCACCCTTCATCACAGAAAATCTGTTTCCTTACAAAATGATAGCAACAAAATAGTCCCTAGAGTTAAGGTTAGAAAGGTCATGAAGCAATTATTGAGCAAGTGGTCTCTTCTCTAGAAAAATAATTTAAAATGTATCTAAAGCTAAATTAACGAGATTCCACCTGGAAGATAGTCACATATATTTAATTAAAGGTGAGGTATCATTTTGCTTAATGTTTCTTTATCTGTGGCTAACTGTAATAAAATAGTTGCTTGTGAGTCACCATGCATCCGATAAAATTCTGTAGTAATTGTATAACTGAGAGTTTTCCATTGCTATGTCTGATTCCACTTTTATATTACATTATCATTCTTGTCTAAACTACAGTCAAGTGCTATTACTCAGATCAAACTATAAAGTCTGCAATCTTATGTTTTGCTCAATGGATACCCCAGCTGTGGCTTCCTGTAGGGAGTTCAGCAAAGAAAGTTGAGTCTGGAGAATAAAAATTCAAGGGAAGAATTGGAAAATGCCAATATACTATAACTCTCTTTCACAGCATTAAGCTCTGGCTCGAGAAATATATTGTTCTTGTCATCAACGATAACCTGTGGTCTATTTGTGTTCAACTTTTTCTATACACTGTAAATGGCCTTGGTGTCAGAAATTAATTAGGTCTACTGTCCAAGCAGACAATCATCTTCAATCACCCATACAAGACAAATATGTCCCCTGCAGTAGTAAAGAGTGAACAAACTAGGAAGAAAAAAACCAAAATAATTACAAATATAGACTAACCCTTTCTCACAGGAGCCAGAACTAAAAACTTATTATGTTAAATATGGTCATAAAAATGCATGATGGACTTGCATTTTACAGTGTTGATGTTTCTGATGTCAATGAGATGCAGTCCCTGGACAGTACTTCTGTAAAAGTAGACAAGTTAGTAGCATTCACGTGATTTACTGTATTATGTGTTGTTTGTGTATAAACACTTGTACTGTACAATTTAATCCATTGGTCTTCTAGTTCCATTTAAATTGCTCAAATTAATATAATTTTGCTTAATCCAGAGTTTACAGGACAGAACTGTTTAAAAACGTAAAATTTTTTAAAAATATGAAAATGTGATTTACGACAATTCACAATATAGCAAAAGCTGTTGAGCACCATTCTTACAGGTGTATGTGGGTTCCCAAGGTGCATCTTTTCATCCATACAAATAAAAAAATGGCAAATCAAAAAATTCATGCATAAAGTTAATTCTCTGATACTTAAAAATTATGAACTGAGCAAATCAGTAGCATTAAAATAGAATTAAAATAGAAATTTTGTATCATTTCCAGAGCTAATGTAGAAAGTGGAGATTTCCTTACTATTCAAATTAACTTCTGTGTTAATCTCTCTGGCATGACTGCCATCTTGCTTCACTTGTATTGATGTTCTTTGAGAGGCAGATCTTTTCTCACTATTAAAAAGACTGAAAACACCAATCCCAGTTCTTCAGGCAGATGAATAAGCATCAGATCTTGATGTCTGCTTGGCTAGACCCAATTACAGTTCTATTTTTCACACTCTGGATTCTATTTACAACACTGTAATTTAAATAATTAATATAAAAATTGTTTTACTGCTATTATTTAGAATTGACATTTCATGTGCTCTGAGGCTTCCTTTGGGATTAGAGTCTTATTCTGCTTCACAGCATCAAAACAGAGATAAAGGCATATCTTCCGATCTAGACTGTCTATATCTCTTGCATAATATGTGCACTATAACCCATAGGAATTAGAATCATAAAATCATAGAATCATAAAGGTTGGAAAAGACCCTTAAGATCATCGAGTCCAACTGTTAACCTAGCACTGCCAAGTCCACCACTAAACCACATCCTCGAGCACCACGTCTACCCTTTTAAATACCTCCGGGGATGGAGACTCAACCACTTCCCTGGGCAGCCTGTTCCAATGCCTGACTACCCTTTCAGTGAAGAAGTTTTTCCTAATATCCAACCTAAACTTCCCCTGGTGCAGCTTGAGGCCATTTCCTCGTCCTATCACTTGTTACTAGGGAGAAGAGATCAACTCCCACCTCGCTACAGCCTCCTTTCAGGTAGTTGTAGAGAGCAATAAGGTCTCCCCTCAGCCTCCTCTTCTCCAGGATGACAACCCAGACCACCTTATTTAGGAGTCTAAGGGTCTATCTGCGTTAGCATTTTAATCTGGATTGGGAGTGCACTTCTGAAGTGAATCTCCTGATCATGCTAATTTAATGCTCTTCAGTTCTCACCCCAGAGCAGTCTCAAAGCTCACAAATTAAACTCCTTTCAGATGTAACTAAATCAGAATTTGCACTCCAGGACTGACCTAAATATGCTCCCTCCACTAAGACCTACAGGCCATGTGGCCAGACTAGAGATAGTCCAAAGTAAAAAATTTGTAACCTAATTTTCTACAGACTAATCTTTGCCCTGTGAGCTCATCCAGCAGAATCAACTTCCCCTTTGCCTGCTTTTTCATCAGGCTTCCAGGACTCTCACTCCTGGTTATATGGCTATTTCAAGAGGCACAAAGAACTATTATTTACTACATCCCATTGAATTAGAGTCAGGTTCTTCTCTATTCAGGATGAACCGAAGCCCTTCCCTTTTCCAAGCGAGCATGCTCAGTGTCCATTGGTATAATTTTCAACTACAGTCTGACACCTTTTCAGGTTTTTATGGGGTTGAGGTAGACTGTAATATTGTTCTCACAATTCAAGACGAAGGACTAGAGCTGGTCCACAGTACAAAGGTCTGGAAAACAGTCAATACAGAAATATGATGAAATGTAGTGCATTTTGTTTGCAAGGCTGCAGGGGCAATAGTTGGTCCATGCTGTATAAGTACTAGCTGCTGTTTTGAAGAGGTATTTAAGTGGATATGTAAGGGAAAACATGGAAAACAGATATGTCACTAGGCTATTATTGTACTCATAATTAAAGAGAGATCTAATTCCCACACATATGAGCAACATCTACAATTACCTATAATCACCTTTCAATTAATCTTTCCAAGACCAGGAATACAGATTTAAAATTCAGCTGATCTGTGTTGTTCTGATAATCCTCTCCTGTATTTTCCTGGTTTCTATGATAATATTTTGTTGTTTAATTTCATAGAAAACAACATGAAGCCAACTGCTGTCAGTGTAAAGAGCATTAAACATTCAGCTTCATTATTGTGCTTTGTGATGATACATTTCCAAATCCCATATAATAGCTCCATGGAAATAATGCCTTATCAGATGTAACAAATGCCACAGGGACTAGAGCTGACGAGTACAAAGATACTGAGAGAGAGAAAAGAAACCAAGCCTCTCTGGGGAGCAGAAAAAGATGAAACAAGAGCTGAAACAGTAAGTCCTAAAATAAAGTCAAAAGGGCACGCAGAAGCATCCAGAGGGACTAGCTAGCACACAGGAGTGTGAAATGAAAGAAATTGACTTCGCAGGCTCTGGAAGAAAGTATCAAAAAAAGCATCTGCCATGTAGACATGCATCCAGGGTACAGCCTTATACCGCTGAAACACCGAAGAATTGAAACAGATCAGCTAGACAAAGATAAATACATGACAGTGAAAAGAGACTCATACACACACACACACACACACTCTCCAAAGAGCAAAAAGCTCTTGTTTCATATTTAAAGCCAGGATGTCCTTATAATACACTGATGCTTGTGAAGCCCTGATGTGTGTCCTCTGAAAGTGTGATCCTCATGGGTTACCACCATCTCACAGATAAGTTGGCTTTTTTATTCTAATATTTGAACCTGTCATTTTTGAACTGAAGGTCTAGGTTCACTTCTAATTAATAACTGTCACATGAATGCTTCAGCTATTCATGGGTATAATAATTGAATCTTTAACCTTAGTTCTACATCACAAATTTAATCAGTTGTTGTCCAGATGTCAAAGGCCATTATATACAGCAATGTTTTTCATAAGATTTTTAACACAGCATTTACACAATCATTACCTGTTCTCCAACACGCAACACCACATACATGGTAAAAAAAAAAAAAGAAGAAAAGGGCAAGGATAGGAGGGGTGGAAATCTGAACAAAAGTCTCTGTCACACTTAACAAAGTACCCAATGTAATTATGCTTAAAGCAGAAATTAAGAATTACCAGTCAACCACACCATACCCAAAACTTCATGTAAATCTCAGACCCAGCACAAGCAAATATGAGGAAACATTTAAGAAACATACTGTTTTATATGGCATATTATACTGCACAGAATTGTAAGTACATGAACTCTTATGTCTTTATCTCTAGTAGGGGCAAAATATAGACTTGAGCAGAGATTAAATGATTTTACACTCGTGATTCTATGTATAATTGTAGCATATTATCATAGCTCCTGCTGGAGTCTGGAAAGAGATATAACACAGAGAAACTTTAGACCCATCACATTTATGCTCAACTCCCCATGTTGTGTGAGCACAGAACTCCAATCTGTTCTTGCTCAGGAAACCTTTTGTAATTGTGGCAGATAAGATGATCACACATGCAGTATTTTTTTCTAATTTTCTCAGACCCCTGGAAAAGATGAGTAAAACTCATCAGTCTGCGTTTGAGTTCATCTGCTAATGGTAATCCCAGCATGTACTGTCTGCCCTAGACACTCAAGCTGTCAGAGAAGTCTACCAGCGATTTTCTTCTTTCCCTGTCTCTCTCACATAATCTGGATGAAGAAAAGCAACTTCTTGTTTACTTTTACCATCAGACAAAGGCCTGATTTTTGGTCATATCATCAGGGCAAACCTAAGGGCAGCAAGCGTAACACTACACTGCAAGTGAGATACTTAGCAACACTGTTCCAGAGAAAATCCCTTAAAAAATTATCTTAATGAGGACTCAGTGTGACAGATTCTCTAATGAATGGATACTACATCCTGGGTAAGTGTATCAGTACAGGCAGGGTGGAGTTCATTGGAGAATAACCCCAAAACAGCTAGTTAAGATTAACTATTTTCCTGTTTCTTTCAGACTTGAGTTTCTTACTGTATTGTTCTGTGTTCTCTTCTGGAAAGTACTGTGTGCTCAACATCCTAGAACAATATAAACTACTACCAGACACAATTAATGATGCAATAACAAAAAAAAATTTTTAGAAAGAGAGAGAGGGACATGTACATGTGTAGCTGTGGGACAGAAATGGAAGACATAAATGGAGGACACAACAATGTCACTGTGAAGAGCGAAAGAGGTAACTGAACCTAAAGGAGCCTGGAGAAGAAACATTGATTTGGTTATACTGAGAAATTACTGTGATTGCACGAGGACATTACCATGACATCAGCTATGCTGGAAACTTACAGGACATTAGCCACTGAGTGAGAATTACTCCTATGAGCTCTGTTGCCTAGTATTAGCTGCCAGATAGCCTGTGCATAAATAAAAGGGACTTAAGTTACCATAGGTCATATGGTTCTATGTGATAAAACCATGCACAATAGGAGTCAATGTCTAATAGCTATATCTACTCAATAGCTTATCTTATAGTAGCTTGTTTCTGTAGTCAGAATTTCAGAGGTTGCAGTCCATTTTAATTATTAGTGCCAGAACACAATGCACACACCTGGCAGGTTAGAAAGCCCACAATAATGTGACATGAGCATTCATCTCAAACAGGCATTCCCAGATTGATTTGGATCACCAGTGAAGATGAATACAGTACCTCTAATTCATTCATCTGAGTACCTCTTCTCTCTCTGTTTTTCCCCATGCATAAGCATATAGGCAGTACAACATTTGAGAAATAAATCACCCACTAAGTCAAGCCCAGCAACAAATATAGTGACGATATCACCCCAAGATAATTTTAATCCTTTTCTTTATAATGTGTATATGTCCCTTAAATACATTTTCTGAACATTTCTCCCCCACTTAACATTTGTGCACTTGTGAAATGAATCAAAGTTTCCCTGATCATTCATGACTATCATTAGAAAATTAAATAAAAATGTATATTCCCACAACTTGTAAATGGTCATTTGATAATACTTTACATCAGGAGAGCAATTTCCTATTTCTCACTCGTAACCAGGCCAATCACTTTCACAAACTGAACAGTGGATCTATAAAATCACCTTCTACATTTCACAGCATTTGCTCTAAGTAACTAGCAGTTAAAGTTATGGACAGATAAATAATTTGGACAAGTCAGATTCCAAAAAACTGGCAAATAGCCATTAAAGATATTAGCAATCATAAAACAATTTCACAAAATAAAATGTCAAGGGTTTAATGGAGGTTAAAAATTGGGAGCTTTATCATAAAAATATTTATTACTTGATTCTCATCTTCTGTATCACAGTTTCTCACCTGATGAAATTGTATGAAAGTAAAAGTGCTGTGTATTGGGTTTACGTGGCAAGGTTTTGGTAGCAGTGGGGCTGCAGGGGTCACTTCTGTGAGAAGACACCAGGGGCTGTCCCCATGTTGGACAGAGCCAGTTCCAGCCAGCTCCAAGATGGACCTGCCATTGCCCAAATCTGAGCCCATCAGCAATGCTGGTGGTGCGTCTGTGATAACACATTTAAGAAAGGGTAAAAAAATGATGTGCAGCAGCTGTGAGAGAGGGGTGAGAATAAGTGAGAGAAACAGCCCTGCAGACACCAAGGTCAGTGGAGAAGGAGGAGGACGAGGTGCTCCAGGTGCAGGAGCAGAGATTCCCCAGCAGCCCATGGTGAAGACCATGGTGAGGCAGGCTGTCCCCCTGCAGCCTACAGAGGTCCACAATGGAGCAGATATCCACCCTGCAGACCATGCAGGACCCCACGCCGGAGCAGGCAGAGATGCCCTGAAGGAAGCTGCAGCCCACGGAGAGCCCACACTGGGGCAGTGTTTCTGGCAGGAGCTGTGGTCCACAGAAAGGAGTCCACATAGGAGCAGTCTGTTCCTGAAGGACTGCACCCTGTGAAAAGGACTCATGCTGGAGCAGTTCTTGAAGAACTGCAGCCCGTGGGAAGGACCCACGTTGGAGAAGTTTGGGAAGGACTGTATCCTGTTGTAGGGACCCTATACTGGAGCAGGGGAGGACCGTGAGGAAAGGAGTGGCAGAGATGCAGCTTTATGAACTGACCACAACCCCCAACCCCCATCACCCTGTGCTCCTCAGGAGGAGGAGGTAGAAGAGTCAGGAGTGAAGTTGAGCATGGGAAGAAGCAGCTGGGTGGGGGGAAGGTGCTTTTAGTTTTGTTTTATTTCTCACTATCCTACTCCGCTATTAATTGACAATAAATTAAATTAATTTCCCCAAAGTCAAGTGTGTTTTGCCCATGACTGTAATTGGTAAGTGATCTCCCTGTCCTTATCTCAACCCCTGAGCTTTTCTGTCATATTTTCTGCTCCTGTGCTGTTGAGGAGAGGGAGTGATAGAGCAGCTTGGTGGGCACCTACCTAGCGGTCAGCCAAGATCAGCCTACCACAGTGCTGTTATACCAGTACAAAACTGGTGCAAGTGAAAAAAAAATAAAATTGCATTTTTCATTGAAAATCAAACGTTTAAAGCTAGGTATAGCTCTGTTTTTGACATAAACATTCTATGATTAGGGCTCCAGAGTTTTACAAGTTCTAAAACTCTGCTAACAAGGCATACACTCCAAAGCACCTTAGTATCTCTGAGGTTGAATGTTTTCCCTCAAATTTCTTACATGTACTCGATCAGGAGACAGAAATGTTCTTATTCTGAACAATCTCTGTACAGAATGATTATGTTCCAAAGTTAAATATATGCAGCTAAACACATAAAGTAGATGCCGTGAATCCATCTGTGTTATTGGAGTGACTCTGCTCTTCAGAAGAGGCAAAGACTCATTACATGCCAGGCAGAACTGCATGGGGGAGTGGAGCTCTGTGGCTTCAGGACCAGAATATTGCCAGGGAGGGAAAGAGGATGATTTTTTTTTTCCATTAAGTTCAGCAAATTCACTAATGAAGATTAGAATTTTCATCATTTTCCCCCAAAGAATATTAGCATCGTGGCTAATAAGAGCCTAATTTGTTGCTTCTGAAAGGAAAGCATCTGAACCACAATTTTGCTATGTTGTGAGTGACTGCAATAGCCACTGAGCACTGACTCCCATAGTAGCTGGGAATGACTGATGACAGCACTGCAGGAGGTGCTTAAAACTAGAATAGGGAAGGGGTTGTCATACCCTTGCCCTCAGCTTTCTTTTTATTAAGTTTGGTTAGATTAGGCTCCATCCCGGCTATTAAACTGAATAAAGTAGTTCCCTTAATCTCTTCTGCACCTGACTTTAAACCTCGTTTTTCCTATTTTCTATAGAAAGTCCATTTACATATTATAAATAAGTGCTGTCTGCTGATAGTTACATGCCTCTGAATGGAGAATTGAAAAGCTGAAGTCCTCTGAAATGTAAATCCTGGGAAGCTGTCAGTGAGGCTGATGCCCTAATTCCAATCACATTTGTAGCATTGTAGCTTTGCTAATACTCACCTGCTTCCATTTGTGAGGTCCCGCTCATGTCTGGTCAACTTAGAATACTTTACTAATTAACCTTTCCTCTCTCTTCACCCTCATGCTAGTATGTATGTCTAAGAATTTCTTACATGTTTGATGAAAAATAATTGCCATTCATTTTAAAGTAGTTATAACAAGAGATACACTTTATGGCCTGAAACAGCTGATGGACATTCAGAAAACAGAAAGAGATATACGACATTCACAATATACCACACTCACACTCTATGAAGATTTCTCAGGGCTACTTTCAGACAAGAAAGAAGACTTTCTGCGTAAAACCAGGGAAAGCCAGTGAGAGATAAGTACTTCACACCTGCTGTGTCCCTCTGAACATATTTTGAGAATTTCCCACAAAGCTAAATTCGGCCTTGATGAAAATGCCTGTAGCCCTGCCTACTTTAGTCTGTTAACACTAAGGTGAATTTGTTTCAGTGTTTTGAAACTAAACACAAAAATCAGCTTCTTCATGTTTAAAATAATACTGTAGTTTTTAGACAGCAACCTGTGTGAAGGTGCAGCAAACCTCTATCGCCTCAGGGGCTGGAAGAGATTACATTTCAGTGAAGCACGCTTTTTCTTCAAACTTGTTTGCAAAAGAGGAAAAAGTGATCTCTGGTATTCTCCACAGGCACTGGTGCCTCCAAGCTCCTCTGCCTCTTGACACATAAAAGGAACAGCCTCCCTGTTCCACTGAACAGAGCGTGAAGATTGTAACAGGTTTTTCCGTGAGACCTCCATCCATATTCTCCACTTCACAAAAATATGCAAGTACAAATAAAACCTTTCATGTGCCACATCCAGATATATATCCAGGCAGGCATCTCAGTCTCAGTGATATACATTGATATACATTTGCATCAACTGCAAAACAACTTCTGCAGAAGAAAACTCACTGCCAGAAAAGCACCGCCTTCCAGAAGAAGCTATTTTCCAAGAGCCACGCAGACAAATACAGGGGGAATCAGCCCACAGATTTCCAAATAAAATGCAATACTCAGCTCTCATAACTCTGACATCCTCACAGATACGCAGACTGCACTTTGCAATGAAATATCACCATCTGTGTGGGCATTACCCAACCACCTAGTTTTGCAAAAGTCAAAACTCAAGAGGAAGATTTTGATTCTTTTCCTGTTGCATCAGGATATAATGAAATGATGAGGCAAGATGGTTGTTTTCTGCAGAGAGCTAGAGAGCTAGTTGTTTTCTGTTAAGTTCTCGGGAGCACAGAGTCTTTTCCGTGATGCTGTGAAAGACACGGGTGCTCACAAAGGAACGGGCACACTGGCAGGCCCTGCATTTTTTATTGGGCTAGAGGGAGAAATATAGAGTATAGTATAGAAGTATAGAAGGAATAATGAAGTATGCCTTGCAGCTATGCATACTATATTTCTTGTACAAAATTCTCTTGCTGTTGGAATTAAAAGTGAGAAAGTAATATTTTCTCCTCCTGACCGTGATAAAATCTTTGTATACCAGAGAACAACCTTCAGACTGAACATGTCACTCACAGGCTTTTCCAGATGAAATGAAAGCACATGATATGAAAATGTCGTCAGGGTTCATGTTAGTTTAACATTCACAAAGAAGCCGGGTTTACTAGGATTCCAGCTACTACTAGGTCAGTTCACTGCATGCCTGAGAAGTCTAAGTATTTGGGTATATCTTGTAAGACTCTACAAACTGCACTGAGTCAGCTGCCACATGACAGAAAGCATCCCAGAATAGGAAAACCATATTAATGTGGTATTTTCCAAAATAACTTTCTATTAAAATAGAAATATCACAGCATAAGTTTACTGCAATTAAAAGTTGTTACTTAAGCAAGAAATTCCTTAGCAATAGTTGGACTGTAAGCTAAACTTGTGGCTTTCAATAGCAGAGCAGTCAAATCTTTAATACATATTGAATGAAAGCTTTAATACATATTGAATATAAACTTAAATTAATTTATACTATTGCATGCCCTGGAATACAACCTATACTTCCATCAGAAAAGTAATTATAGACCTCAAACTTGAACAATCCAACAATATCAACAAATACTCTTCCACTATAAAAATCTGAAGTTTTTATGGGAAGACCTATAAGAAATAAACGGCAAAATATCTTTTTTACTTTCTCTTTGCCTACTAGAGTTAAAAAGAAAGGTTAAGTCATGTAAATGCAAGAATGAGACAGTAGTTGCTATTCCTGAATTTTTAAGTATAAATGACTCCAAAGTAATAATAATTAAGTAACACATTTGGAGATGATCAATTTACAGGCATTTACTTAAATGGAGACTTATTAAATGTCCACATAGTACCAGGCTTCCTTTCTTAGGAGTCAAAAATACACAGATTTAAGCAAAAAGTTTTCTTCACAAATATACTGAAAATTAAGCCTTCTTAATTCTCAGTTGACAGTTAACAACAGCAAATGAGAGTGAGAGACTGGAAAAATCACAGGCATGGACACTATGGATAAGGAGACCCCAGAATTAACTTTGCCTTAGAATGTCTTGGCACATGTTGCTGCTGAATAACAAGTCTTTGTATTGTTAACTTGCAGGCTGTACATGTGAAATATGTGATAACACTTCCTTTACATTAAAAAATGATGGCATGGTGTGAGAAATTATGTTGTGAAAAAGATATGAAAAGCATATAGTTTTCAGGTAGCAAGATTACATCATGTCTACCACAGTGTACTACTGTATATGGCATGCTTAAGTGTATCGGCAGCTCCTCAAATCTGTTTGTGCGATAATCATGTTTTTGAAGTTAACTTTGTGTTTTCAACAGAAGTTTGTTTTCCTAATCCAGAGCCATGACAAAGGAACTGAGGCCCACCCACCAGGTTTGATGCTATGAGACAGCCAATAGGTCAATGCAGACTTTCACCGATTTTTTCAATATATGGAGAAAATCAGTAAAGCATGTTGACCTGCAGGTCATGCAAACATCCGCTGTACCATCAAAACAAGCAAATTTCACAATCTGGCTACATATTATGATAGCTCAGAGAGATTCCTCTGTATAGCAAGAGGGCTTTTTGTACTCCTGTCAATGTGGTTAATCATCTTTCTGAACAATCTCCTTGTTCTAGGTAAATTACCCTGATTAATTAGGAATGACATCAGATGTCTCCCTGTGAATCTAGCTTCAGATGAGGACACAAAAGCAAGCATATTATAACTGTTTGATGTAGACCTGCCTATGAGCCCATATCTGCCAGCCCATAATCTGCTGCAGTTTGGCCTGTCAAACAACCCTTTCAGAAAACCAGTTCATTTTATATTTTATTCCTTGAAAGTTATGGATCGGTCATACTGTAAAAAAATCAGAGTATCCAGAATGTATTTGGAGACAGATTTAAAGATAATTTGTCTATGCTTGATTTTGGAGGTACTGGAAAAAGAAAATGAATACATTTATCTTGGTTTCATTGCCCAGAAATAAGAGGGTGTACTAGCTCATTATTTGCAATGTTTTTAAAGTTCATTGCAAGTGTAGCTATATTACTGCATGAAATCTAAGATATCATTAGGTTTTTCACTATCTATAAATAATTGTTGTACTGTGAGCCTAATTGTCAAACTAGGGTAGTTTAATTACAGTGCTTAGTAGACCTTAGTATTCATACTGGAAACATTAATATTTTAGCATTCCAAACACAAAAGTGCTCCTAGAGTACCAAACTTATGCCTGCTACATCTCCACTGAAGTCAGTGCACGAGATGGCTTCCTGCCAGGAATCCTACAGGACTGCTTCACGGATAAATTAGGCCTTAACGGTTCATGGTCACTGATCATGTCACTTTTACTCTTCCACAACGCCAAGCTGATGTTGATTTTCCTCATGGCATTTGAGGCAAGGATGTCATGCTCTGACTGGCAAGCTCTAGCAGACTTCAGCAGGTGAAGCTGGTTTGTGTTCAGATACTAAGATCGTGAACTGGAAAAGCTGAATCCATTCAGTTTGCTGCCCTGCTGTGTAGATAGTCTCCTCTGGAAGAAAAGCAAGCTGGACAACTGTAGTGATAACATCCTAAATCACCACATCTATATCTGTTCAAGATCAATTATCAGAGATCACATTACTGCTTTGAAAAGATGTTGCTGAGACACAGTTGTCACAACGTTCATACAAGCAAGATCTGTGAGTTTATGGAGAATTAAGACTATGTCTTAATAAATTATTCCATTTTTGCACTGAGGCAGCAGCTCTTTCTTTCATAGCTCTGGTTTTGTATCCATTGGATGTTTAAGAAATTATTGTTTTCTCTTTTATACTGGTATATCACAGTAAACAAAACCAACTGCTTAGTTTGGGAACTGCAGACTTTTTAGCAGACCTCCTTTCCTTCTGAGGAGAGGGAATGGCATGGATCGGGGTGAAAGGATTAGAAACAACACACCCTTTGGACCTCTGAGGGGGACTGCCTGACCTCTTACTCAGCCTGCTGTAGAATGCCAAAAAAGCTCTGACTTGCAATGAAATAGGAGATCTGAAGGAAAGTCTGATGGACAATTCCTGCTGGATAGAGGACCTACAAAACAGACTGCAAAGCAGAGAGGAGATATTGTTGAGCAAGGAGGCAAAGACCAGAGGCTATTTTAAAGAGTGTGTGAGTAGGAGCACTTGAGTTGCCCTAGTTCAATGGCAACTGTGTGGGAACATGTGGGAACATATGGGAACACACCGAGTTGTAAAGATGTGAGTCTGAAACCCTGATAGTCCCAGGGAGAGATCCTGGATCTTATGTTCACAGTCAAATCTATCCATAGTTCCTTACTTGTTAGACTGCATAATATGCGAGTTACAAGCCCATACACTGAGGAGAAAGAGGAAGCCTGCTGTCTGTTACCACAGCACAGATGAGATAGTACGGAGTATTAAAATAATTACTTAATGGTTCCTGGGAAATCAGCTATGTGTAAGAAAGCAGAGTAAGAATGTCATTAAGAACCAAGTGGTGATGTGGATGTGAACTGTCCTTTAAGTCGACAAGGCCAGTTATCAGACAGTAGCTTACCAAGATAATATTGCCATTGGGCCTGAAAAACTGCAGCAGATATTTTGCTTTAATAAAAACTTTAAAATATGCTTTTCATCAGAAGGTCATGTGCATATTATGGTTCCACTTAAGTGATTGGAACAGTTCTATACATGATCAGATTTATCTTGTGAATGTATTACACACTTTGGGTCACTTCATTGTTCACAGTCCTCTTATGAGTTTTAGTGGAGGCAAACTGATTAATATCCTAAGATTGCAAAATCCAAAATTGCTCTTAGAATGATAGCCAGCTGTGTTTCAGAACAGTAAAGTTGTTCAGGCCTATTCCAGTGCTGCTCCATTATTTTGCTCAACAGCCTGTAAAGGTAACCATGACCAAGTAGGTGGGATAACCAGGACCAAGCCAGTGGGACATGGACCAGGGCAGTAACCACTACCAGGGCAATGGGATCAGTATGGTTTGTAGGATATGGCTCTCCGTTCATCTATTTTTACATATCTGTTCTATATGATTCAAAGCAGTTTAGAAATATTACTGAAAACAAGCTTCATGTTTATATTGTAAGTAGTAGTATTATTCTTATGTCATTTTTCAGCTAATGAAAGTGAAGAACAGAGATGGAAAACTAATAATTTAAAACTGATGCACATGCATATTTAGGCATCATTTAAGTAGTTTTTTCATTACCAAATCTCCCACTGAATTTGGGAGCAACAAACATATCTCAAAGTCAGCCTTTTATTTAGCTATCTATACCCAAGAATTTGGACCAGAAGTTATTAACCTACGGTCACCTAGAAAATTCACAGTAGGGAAAAGAGTAAACTCATGTTTTCAAGTGCTGATCTTTAAATATAAGACAATCTATTCTGCAGCAGCCCAGAAGGTAAATATCTAGGTCTCACAAATGAAGTCACTGCATAGTCAGCCTTCTACCCACACACAGAAATATATGCATATGCATTTGCATTGTAGACACTTGTCTTTTTCTGCTTCTTTGTATTTACACACAGAAGAGGTGAACATAATAGGTTGTTGTTTCATTTATTTATAGCCCTCAAAAACAGCCAAAGTCCAAAACTACCAAGCTCATGCCCTATCAATCTTGTTGAAAGGTACAGAGTGTATGGTAGATTTAAGAAAGCAATGATGTAGCATATTGACTGATTTGAGACTAGGTGTCTCAAGAGACTTACACCAGTCCTTTGGAAAGTAAAGATGGATGACTAACAGAAATGAGAAGACAAGTTGAACAACCTCCTGCCAGTTCACTGATTAGAAAGAGATAATTAAAATGCTTTTTGCCATGGATTTGGCCTTGTAGGAATCAGAAGACCAAGTGCCAAAATTGATCTCAAATCAATGGAGGAAAAAGACATTGTGAAGGATGGGGAAACAATTTGAAATGAACCTTCTGTGATAGACTGACAAAAATAAGGTAGTATCAATAGTTTAGAGGACAGTTGGGACTGGTCAGAACGGCTCCTCATGCTCAACAATTCCTGTGATACAAATAAGTTGTTTCAGCTGTTTTAACCAAACAATCTCATTTACAGCATGGCATTATTTTCATCAGAGTCTTTTCTGTTAAATTCAGTGCAATTTTATACTTTGGCTTTTTCATGATTGTAACTTTTCTTCCTTTTTTTGTTAGCAACATCTTCCTATCCAGTATCTCATCTTTTGACATAACAATAGAAGTAATCTTCTGTTTTGTCACAATCAATATTGTTCTTTCCTCTTGCAGAATTTTGAACACGCTCTAACCTTAACACAAGTTCTGTGTCTCCTGTGCCCAGAATACAACATGAACCTTGCATCAAACAGATTGCTTCCTTTGGCTTATCCACAAAATCTCTCCTGTTTAGTTGTTATGTCATACTCAAAGAGTTAGTCGTATCTTCTCTGTGGTGGGTTAATCTTGGCTAAGAGCCAAACATCCACCCAGCTGCTCACTCACTCCCCTTCCTCAAAGGACAGGGGGACAAAATGGGATGAAAAAACCCAGGGGTCGAGATAAAGGTAGGGAGATTGTTTATCTGCTACCAACATGGGCAAAACAGACTCAACTTGGGAAAAATTAATGTTATTTATTGTCAATTAAAATAGATTTGGGTAGTGAGAAACGAAGATTAAATTAAAACACCTTCCCCCACCACTTTTTCCCAGGCTCAACTTTACTTCTTCACTCCCGTCTCCTCAACAGCCCCTTACCCTGAGCAGCATAGGTGGACAGGGAATGGGGGGTTGTGGTCAGTCCATAACAGCTCTTCTCTGCTGCTATGTCCTCCTCATACTTTTCCCCTGCTCCAACATGGGGTCCTCCAGGGACTGCACTGTAGATATCTGCATCACCATGGTCTTCACTATGAGCTGCAGGGGAATCTCTGCTCCAGCACTTGGAGCACCTCCTCCCACTCCTTCACTGACCTTGGTGTCTGCACAGATATTTCTCTCTCATTTTTTCTCACCCCTCATAGAGCTATGCAGTGTTTTGCCCTTTCTTAAATATGTTTTCCCAGAGGCACCACCATCTTGGCTGAGGGGCTCTGCTGTGTCCTGCAGTGGGGCTCTTGGAGCCAGATGGAACCAGCTTTCCTCACAGAGGCCCCTGCAGCCCCTTGCTGCCAGCACCTTCCCAGGTGCACCTGGTAGAGTTATTCTGAGTAACACCTAGGCTGATTTGACGTAGCAATTGAGCATTGTAACATGAGTCATGCACCTGATTCTAGTGACTCAAAAACTGTTTAGGAATGTTTACTATGCTACAAAAATATCTATTACATTTCAAAACTACTACATCTTAGTTGAAGAGTGTAAGCTAACATTTACTATGCTTCAGCTTAAAATCTTGAATCTATATAGAGGTGTTGTTTAGCTAATAGTTAACTCACTGTCACTGGCTTAGTAACCTGCCTGCTGAGACACTATGCCCTCTGATTTCTGTTTATTCTTAAAAATAATGTTTATGCATTTTCCTACTTTGCCCTCCTAAGCTCTCCGTTCTCATTACTCAGAAAAATTAGCAAAGGCATAACTAAGAGCTAGAACAATATTTAGGTGGGGAGATGCTATTTAACCTAAAATACTGCAATATTTAATAACATAGCAAGCAACTGAAGAATAGTCATAATTTTCTTTGGTTACAAAACACTATCAAACAATATTATAATCTACAAAGATCTAATTTTAAAACCCTTTCTGTAAGAAAGTATATGCATCTGAAAGTAGCATTTCTCAGACACAACGATCAAAATTCATGTCACCAGATTTCTTACTTCCATATTGTAGACGTTTAAAGCTGTGGGAATTTTCTAGACTCCTATACAGTCAATGGAGAAAGAAAAGGAGGCTATGATCTTCTGCCACGGTCGATGAATAAAATTAGCCAGGTGGTTTGTCTCTTTGAAGATGCTTATATCTTCCTTTTGAATATAAAGAGTGTCTGCACAACTAATTCAGATACAGATGTTTGTGTTGAGCTTAGTGGTATGAACCCCACTCTGTGACTCTTCTTCCAAAAACAATACCTTAGTTTCAGACTTCACTAACCATTTGTTAAAATTACAATTCAACTGAAAGATAATAGGATTTCCTCTGCAAGGAAACGAATGAATGATTTGTGATTAAATAACAAAAGAAGAAGTTAAAGGTTAAAAGGAGGTGAAGATCTGATGTTTGACATTCAGATAAAATCAGAGCATCAGTAATGTATAGTGTAGCTTCCTAATGGAAGCTAATTCATGTTAGTAGATCTTTGCCCTTAGTTTAAGAGTTACTACAGCTGAAATAAATGGGCCATGCTAGTGCTCACTCCCTTAAAATTAAGCTGGTTCCTTGGGTCATGTATGAGTGATGAATTCCTAACACTGAACCTGAATATTCCCAGTTTTAAGAAAAGCTTTTCACTGTTCATGGGCAAATCAAGTATAACACACTTTCAGATTCTCAATTTTAAGTGACTTGAGAATATTTATCATGAATCTTCCACCAATCTTATTATAGAATAATATGTAATGTTACAAACAGTCTCTGAATGTGATCTAGGGCTATTCAAACAACATGCCTTTCAGCAAAGGGAAATCACTTTTTACATCAAGGGAAAGTCTTTCTGTTCTCTCCTTTGTATGGTGATATTCAGGGTAGAAACATGCAAATACCCTCAGAATGGAACTGGTTGCTGTAAGTTAAACTAAAACTATTTTGTCATCAGTTTTAGCACTAGAAAAGTAGTATAGGAGACAGTAAACATTAATCATAGAATCATAGAATAGTTTGGGTTGGAAGGGACCTTTAAAGGTCATCTAGTCCATCCCCCCTACAATTCGTGGGGACATCTACAACTAGATCAAATTGCTCAGAGCCCCATCCAACCTGGCCTTTAATGTTTCCAAGGATGGGGCACCTACCACCTTTCTGGGCAACCCTTTCCAGTGTTTCATCACCCTCATTGCAAAGAAACCTTCTTCCTTATATCTAGTTTGAATCTATCCTCTTGTAGTTTAAAACCATTACCCCTTGTCCTATCTCAATAGGCCCTACTAAAAAGTTTGTCCCCATCTTTCTTACTAGCCTCCTTCAGGTACTGGAAGGCTGCTATAAGGTCTCCCTGAAGCCTTCTCTCCTCCAGGCTGAACAACCCCAGCTCTTTCAGCCTTTCCTCATAGCAGAGGTGTTCCATCCCTCTGATCACTTTTGTGGCCCTCCTCTGGACCCTCTCCAACAGGTCCATGTCCTTCCTGTGCTGAGGGCTCCAGAGCTGGACGGAGTACTCCTGGTGGGGTCTCACCAAAGCGGAGCAGAGGGGCAGAATCACCTCCCTCGACCTGCTGGCCATGCTTCTTTTGATGCAGCCCAGGATACGGCTGGCTTTCTGGGCTGCGAGAGCACATTGCAGGCTCATGTCCAGCTTTTCATCCACTAGTACCCCCAAGTCCCTCTCAGCAGGGCTGCTCGCCGTCCCTTCATCCCCCAGCTTGTATTGATACCGGGGGTTGCCCCAACCCAGGAGCAGGACCCTGCACTTGGCCTTGTTGAACCTCATGAGGTTCACATGGGCCCACTTCTCAAGATTGTCCAGGTCCCTCTGGATGGCATCCCGTCCCTCAGGCATGTCAACCGCACCCCTCAGTTTGGTGTCATCTGCAAACTTGCTGAGGGTACACTTGATCCCGCTGTCTATGTCATTGGTGATTAAATCATCAGTATGATCAAAGTACTGGCATTTTTTTCCCCCCCAAAGAACTTTCTTTCAAGTAGAGTTACAGCAATTCACTTTATAAGCAAAATTTTTGTGTAAATTTGTCCTCTGTATTTCTGAAACATCCTTTAAAATTATACTTTCACATTGTTTAGCAATAAAAGTGGGACTTTCTGCAGGAGAACTGTAACTTTATGAATATCACAAACAAAAGGCCATACCTCAAGCATCAACATTCAGATGTTTAGAAGCTTGTATAAAATTAAATTCTAGTGAATTCATAATTCAAGTTTGCAATGAACTAATAGGAAAAGGATAGAAAAGTTACAATTTTTTTTAAACTCTCAAATTCGTATTTTTAACATATTTAGTAACTTTCACTGTAAATGCAAATAGCTAAAAAAGGAAAAAGCCCTGCAACGGCTGACTATCTCCAAAGATCACCCAAAGCAGCTTGTTTCTTCCTTGGAGTATTTCAGTGCCTGAATTCTGTCATTGAACTGTCACTATGATGGGTTCAGAGCTGATGTCCAAAGGCAGCCGTGCACTCAGGCGCATCCCATTAAAGTCACTAACATACCATGCATCCTCTGACTCTGTACAAGCGCACATGCCCATACAATCAGAGCCTACCCATTCATCTGGCTCTCATTATTGCTATATCTGAGCATGTAACAGTCTTTCATGTATCAATGTTCACTTTATGAGCTCACACAATACTGTTACCTCTATTTTACAGATGAGGAACAGGCAGACATATACAAAAGTAGAGCTCGATTCAAAACATGTAACTTACTGGACCAAACCTAGTTCAGAGCAGCTTCCACAGACGATACCTTTTTGTTTTGCCTTTGGCTTCATGTTGACATAAAGCTGGAGATGCTGTGAGAAGAATTACTACAGGATGATTGCAAGGAAAACTCCTGCTATGAATCCTGTTATGAAATGGTTTATAAATATCATGCAGGTCATTAAAATGGCAAAAATTACTCATATGTTTAGGGCATAATGTACAAATATTTTCAGTAAAAGATGGAAGCATAATTTTATGTTTAAAATTATATTGGAGAGGATATTAGGTTATATATTCAGAAAAATAACACATTACAAGCAGAGGAATGAAATGATATGTATTGATAGGTCTTTTCCATTTCCAGGTGTCTCGTTCACTATCCAATTTTGCTGTCAGTGTCTCATTTCTTTTCTTTTTTTTCCTCAGATTCCTGTCTCTCTCTTTTCTATGACTATTTCTTAGTAACTTCAGTTACTTCTTTCCTCCACCACCATTCAATTTGATCGTAAGACCACTGCTGTATTGCCCCCTTCCAAAACTGGCTTATAAAAAAAATTTCTGTGCTTGTAATAAATGAAGAGCAAATATTACTGACTTTGAAATGAGTGTCACTGGCACAAAAGATAAGAACACCCAAACTTTGCAGATCCTATTGACAGCTTGCTAAGAATATCAGAGAATTCCAATGCGGACACATTATGTTGTGCTCTCCACAGAGAAATCCTGTGTGGAAGGGAGGAGAAAAACGAAACAGTTGCTCTGATGCAAACCAAAGGTAGAGAGTACTGAGAAACAAAAAAAAAAAAAAAACAATGGGAAGTAGCCAGTGTGAGTTTTTAGCTGTCTGATGGATCTTTATAAATTGTGTGCAATATATAATTTAAAAACAAACGATAAAATATTGAAAGGAGTAAATAACTTAGTAAAAGGTGGAAAGACTATGCTGCTAAGCTTTACTGAAATCATGTCTGAACTTGGTTCTTTTGTAATAAAAATAGCTACAGCTACAGTCCCCGTATCTGAGATGCAAAAGAGCACAGTTAATAAAGTCAAAAGGAAAATTCATTAGAGTACTCGTGATGGTAGTGTCAGCATGAATACATGATTCAAAAGGTTATCTTGACAATTGTACAACAGCATAAAGACAATTATTTGTCCATACCAGAAGAACAACACTTTATTCAGAAGGACTACTCAGACATTTATGCTTAATTCCTTCTGTATTGCCAAAAAAAAGATACTTAAGCACCCATTTAGCTCTGATTACATCCTTTAAATTCATAAAATTAAGGAAAAAAGAAAAATACAAAATAGCCTGACCATTACTGGATTTCTTGCATCAAGCCCAGAGTTTTCAGCTAAACTCAAGCTTTTGTTTTAGAAAGATATCCGATATCGATCGGAAGATTACAAGTGACAGAGTGCTCCCTCATCCCTAGGTGTTTCAATGATTAATCATCCTTACTCATTTCAAGTCAGGATTTGTCTGTACCTAGCTTCCAGCTGGGGGATTTTGTTACGCTTCTAGTTTACAGATTAAAAAGGCTACCACTGACAGAAATATTTTTTTCCCCACATATTTATTTATAGGCTATCAAGACACATTGTAACTTTTCCTTCAACAACTCAAAGAGGCAAAGGTATAATTTAATATTAATTGGGCACTTAAACACTTTCTTTACTAATGATGCTTTCCTAGAATGACTGCTGAATTTTGTAAAGGAAGTATAAACAGTGAAACAACCATTATGAACGCAATTTTCCACACCAATCATTGCATTATAAACATGGAAAGATAAACTCAGCACCTGTCAGACACACAGTCAGAGGTTTCCCTGGGAGCTAGGCTGTTTTAACTGTTGTAATAGTCAATCCTTTTTTTTTTTCCCCTCCAGGTAATTTGAAAGGGAATCCTTAATACTTTCAGGGAAATCAAGAAGGAGAAGGAAGAAGTCATTCCAGAACAGGGTGCAGAAAATGTGTTTTCAGAAAAAGCAAAAGTTTTGAGGCCAATTTATATGATGTTATTACAACCTATACTGTAGTTAAGAAATCTAAACAGTAACATGGCTGCTTATTCTGAGATCTGTACATACACTCCAGGTGAACACAGCTTCCTCCCCAGAAGACTTAAAACGTACAAATCACAGTACATACTACTGGCTTAACATATTATCCACATCTAGAAAAGACTATCAACTCCTGACTGACCAGGACCCTCAAGGAGGCCACGAGGCGCTGCCTGACCTTTTAGTAGAGTTACAGCAGAAGGCATCCATCATCTGTATGTTACAAAGAACAGCATCAGGAAAGAAAGACAGCAAGGTGTGGCCTGAGATGAGGAAAAGGTATTTTGCTATTTTTCATATACAGAATTGTACTTTTTTTTTCACTTTTGCCCTTCTGATTCTCTCCCCCATCCCACTGGAGGAGTGTGAGCAAGTGGCCCTGTGGGGGTTAGCTGCTCACCAGGGTTAAACCACATTAAGCCTTATTGGGGCTTTCTAGGAATACCTAAGCAAAGGTATTCACAATCCTATTTGCTTTCATTAATATTAAAGCAATATTAAGGTCTATTTTGGGGTCAGGATACAATACTGCATTCCTATTCTCTCCTGTCTAACAAAGGCTGCTGTTACTCTTTATCTGGTATTACAGAAAACACAGAAATAATACTGAAGGGTGATACATATTTCCATTGGACTGAAATCCCAATGTATTCTTGATTAGAATTATCAGTAAAGTATTATAATACATACGTATATACATTTTAAAACTCTTATTTAAAGTATTACCTATAATTATGTTTCATTAATTAAAAAGGAAAAACTGAGGATAAAATAGCTACTATAAACATAGTCACAAGAAGGCTACTGAGTCACAACTTTGCAATAAAAAAGGCCTATGAAATCCATCAGGACACTTCCTGGTAAATGTCTTCTGCTAACACTCTAGCTTCAACTCACCTTACTCATGGATGGGAAGTCCAGGAGGGTGGTGGTGAGAACTTCGCTCTTGAAAATCTACAGATCTGCAGATTCTGACTTTTTCACTTTATACCTCAGGGACATGAAAACACATTTTAGTTTGAAGTACTTACATAACATCTGTATAGAGTGTTTGAGGTTGAACTTGATGTAAAAAATTCATGTGTATTCTTGTGGGTAAAAAATGAAGCCCTAAGATTTATTAAATGATTTACAGATGTAACAAAGATGTGTAGACCTTCTCAAAGAGCAGAAGTAGTAGTATACTGAATTAAAGAAATGATCCATCTAATCTGGTATTCTAACTCCAGCACATAACAGTATCAGTAATTTCACAGGAAAATCCATAACAAAATTTTCTTTATTAAGCAATTACTCAGTTACTGAATTCTTGAGAAAGCTATCAATTGCAGAATTTTCTTTCTCTACATGAGATGTACTTAAGAAGTGGTACACATATTAAGGGTAGCTAATACTTCAGTTCATAGTGGCACAGAGCAGTGACTTTCTGCTGCTACTGCCACTCATTTATCAGTTAAGCTTAGCGCTGAATGCTCTACTCTTTGTTAGCAGACTCTGCTGTTCTTATTTGTGTTTGCCAATAAATTCATAAATCTTAGATTCATTTCCCTGTCACCAAAATGTTATGAGGGAAAAGTTATAAATTCAAAATTCAAAAAGAAAAAAAGTCTTTTGAACTTGTTCCCTTCAGGATTTTTTCTATTTATTTCAAAATACAGTTTAACACACTGATCATGACTACATGCACTAGCTCTCAAACTTGGCCGTCAAAAATACAGCAAAGAAACTTGCACAACCAACAACATAAAGGCAAGAACCACATAAAAATGGCACAATTTCTCTATTTGAGTGCCTGTTTGAACCCAAGATAGAAGAAATTTCATCCAATTTAATCATCTATTCCATCCTATGAAATATGAAAGAGACAGGCCAGTTACTGGCAACACTAATATCAGCAAGGACAAAGGCATGTTTCTCTTCTCTGCTCTTACCCATCCTACCATCCTTTGTCTATCTTGTCACCTCCTGGAGGCATCCTAAGTGTTGGATGAACAAAAGAACTTCCCATAATTTGTCCTACAATTCCCTGAAACCCACTATATTCTTCCTTTCATGCTGTTCCAGCCCTTAATAACAGAACCCATTGTACTGTTTGCTCCACATGCCTAAACATTGTTATGAGACCCAATGGCTAAGAAGATTGCTTTCTCACTGTTAACCTGAGCTAAGGCCATGTTAGCCTATAAGATATCTGATTATACAACAGTCATGAGGAACAGCAGTTTGATAGCCCATCTGCGTAGATGGTTAATTGCACCTACACAGAATGTGTTGGAGTGTTGGTACATTACCATTATTATCCTGGTATACCGTCTATTATTAGGAAGCTGAGTGCGCAATCAAGAACACAGCATGCAAAACATATATTTATTCTAACTGCGAGTCACAATGCAGGAAAAAAGCAAATACCAACAACAACAAACAGCAATTCACAAGATGCATGTAAACCCTGGAGCTTATCTTTCCAAAAGGAAGTTATTTCTTATTTCTGTTTTAATAGGAAGATACGCTACTCCACTATATGCTAATAATGATTTTATATATTGGATTTGGTTAGAAAAAGAGCATTTATATAGCTTTCATTCTAACCTAGGTACTTTTTTAAATGAAAATTTTAATAGCTTTGCCCCAGCGGGGCAATGGAGTTTACTGAAAATAGCTTCAGTGATAACACATAGAATCTAAAGATTTTTCTGAAAACCAGTAGGAGGTAATCCAGTCTGACTTAGGTGTTTCTCTCCATTTGGCAGCTACTTCTAGACCAAGTTCAATGTCTACTGCTTTCATCAGTGAAAGGTCAGAGTCCCAGCTGCAGACAATGGCAGTAGTATTCCTGCTAGAAAAGCAGCCTAACTATTGCGGCTGTGCAGTGGAAACAGCGATGTACCCAAGTAACTGACCAGCAGAAAAACAACAGGCCACTAGGCAGGACTTCTTTTGTCACCAAAGGACTAATGAAGGTCCACACAAGACACCTGTAGTATTGCAGACATGGAGACATCCAGTTACAGGTTCATCAGAATGTATGAAATTAATTGAAAATACAGGTAATGTTGGAACATGAATGTACTCAGCATATGGGTAAAGTAACAAGCCCTTAAAAGCAAGCGATAAAGATGTGACAGAAGATAATAACCAAGAGAAAAATGCCAAACACACAGATTAGATATGTCTTGCATTTGGAGTGTTTTAATCTGGAGTACTAAGCACACAGCCCCACAATATGGCAGCACCAGTACAACAGTCTTACATTACCTACTTGCCATTTACATCCAATAAAGGGACACCCACTACAAAGCTAATCTTGAATTCCATGGTTAAAGTTAAATAAGCACATTTTAACTTTGGAGCAATCAATATAATTGAATAGTGGGTAAACTATTCCAGGGTCAGCCCTGGAATAGATAGGTTAAAGTGCCAATAACCACACATTTCTGACTTCTTTCAGTGCAGCAGCAGAGTTCAAGGCTTCTGCTATTTAGAGGAGAAATTGGAGAAATATATCCATACTACTATCTGAACATAAAGACATGAGATCAACAGAGATGATGAAACACCAGCAAAATTTCGCACAGGTGATGACAGTAAAGAAATGACTGTGTCCAACCTGGTAGCAAGAAGTTCAGTGAGTTGCTTATTGCACTACAGCTTTTTTTTTTTTTTTCCCCCAGCACTCAGCATATAGCCTAATAAGTCCGTAAACTGTTATATGGAATGGGAAAACTGGCAACATATTTTCTACACAGAGATCCAGGCACGGTCATTTTGTACCTAGCTATTATCTAATGGAAAGGAACTCTCAACTTCCCTGGACTAAAGTTGTCTATATCAAAGTCTGTGGAATGCCTTGCAGACAAGGCAAGTGTTTAACCTATAGAATGCTCTACATGATTGTGTCCAAACATGTTTAGCTTGGGTTATTGTTAGGTGAAAAATTGAGAAAGGTTCTCTTAAATTTAACTCCTAGGAAAATAATTTGTATTTTGATATCCATCCCCAGTATTGTTTTCATTATCAGCTCTGCCATGAGCACTGTTTATGCAAAACAATTTTTGAACTATGCAATAGAACACAATCAAAGTCTACCTCGATGCTGGATAAGTTATTTCCAACTAAGAAAACCCTCATATTATGACTCACATATATTTTTAGAGCTTTAAGACTTAATAATGTCATCTCACGTTTGAGTACAGTGCTTATCTTGGATGTTGAGTTATGAAATGCTGATGTGTAATGCATAATCAAGGCCTTCCAAGTGAGTAATGTGACAAAGGTCCATCAATATAATTAACCTGCTTGAAAAAGGCAGAGAAATTAGGATTAGGCATATATAAAACATAACTCCAGTCATTTAGTCACAGATTTCACAGGGAAGATGAATATTTTAAAACAACACTTTAATCTTGATGTTGACAGTAGATAAAATTAAGCAGGTGATTCATTTCTACCTCATACATGTTTCTGTTATAACATCTATAAAATGCACACACTCTTGAACTGCTATATAAATCCAATCTCATTCTTATAGCTCACACATAGTAAGACTTGTTTCAGATTTTTACAACTACCTTCAGATAAGAGAACTATTGTCACAGCACCTACGACATACATTTCACAGTCTATTCATGGCATTTCATCATCAACAATATCTGAGTAGATTCTATTCTTTTGCATGTAAAAGTCATCATCGGTGTTGAGTACTCTACCCTTTATTTCCACTAGTGTAGGACCATCATTCTTTTGAAGTACAGCCTAACAATTACGTTCTACAAGTTGAGGTATGCACACTCAATGAAATTTATATGATTTCTTCTACATTGAGCCTGAGCAATACAAAAAAAAAAATAAAAAAGACCATGGAAAAATACCTGTGCTACTCTCCAACAAAAGTAGGAGGCACATATTTTTTATGTTCTCAAAAATCCATTTTTAAATGTTATAATGGTTAACAACATCAATTTAAAAATTAGGATATGCCACAATTAATGTTGTTGTTAGCAGGCCTAATTCAGCCAATTTATGTACACACATTATTTTGGCACAGACTTCCATACCGCACTTTTATCTTCTCCCAGCCTTTATCAGTGATTACTTAATGAATTGTTCTTGCATAATTTGTGTATATATACTACCTTGCCATATTACTGTAGATGACTCAAACCGTCCTTTGAAGACAAAATTATTTATTGTCAAATGCTTCTATAGTTTTTAATGATACTACATAGAGTTCTTTATTAAGGAAACTACATTTTCATAATGTCATTTGAAGAGAGTAAAAGGAATTACCCTATTTTATAAATGGAGAAATTGGGCACAGACAAATGAAGAAGGGCCTACTTCGGGAACTTTATCACATGCCTCATCTATTAGCAAAAACCATATTAGACTGAGTTTAAGATGCTCAAGGAACAGCTGTCTATTGGCAGTTATGAGAGTTTTTGCTCAAATAGTCCTAAGGTACTCTAGCTGGACAGCCAGAAATAAAGAATTCAAGTAGCAAAAGAAGTGGATGCAGTATCTTCTAATATCATACAGAAAAGACTGTGGAAATAGCAGGAATCAGATGTAAATCTTTAGGACAGCATTCCAGAATCTTACCAGTGATGATGTGTATCCAAATGAAAAAAAGAGAGTCAGGGCCTGATCTCTGACCCTGCCAGTGGCACAGCCTGGCTACACCATGTTTGACTCTAGGTCTCCTCTGAACCCCTTGTGGAGTCCCTGTGACCAGAAGACATTATTTTTATTGTTGAGGGGTGGGTGGGAGGGTGTCAATTCAAAATGTCTGAAATTATGTGAAGGCTGTGTGATAACTGATCAAATTAATGTTTCTATAACATGAAAGTGAGGCTATGTACTGATTACAATGGAGTATGGCATGAGGGCAGCCAAGAGTCTAGAAGCATACAGCCTGATGGGATAGTACTGGACGGTTATATAGAGTAGAAGGAACTAAACCTGGACCAATCATGTCCACGCTGCCTACCAGGAGTGGTTCCTAGCACACACTATTTCATTGACTAGGCACTCTATCAGACGTTTTATCTACACTGCTCAGGTTAAGAGTCCAGTCTCCATGACCGGGTGGCATCAGCGAGCTCAGGCTCACAATGGGCAACCTGTTCCACTGCTCCATCAATCTGCTAGAGATATATTTTTCCCTGAAGTTCATTCTGAACTTCTTAAATCACAATTTATAGCCATTTCAGTTTGTTACATCATCTGGCACTGCCAAGAAAAATTTGTCTCTGTCATCCTTGTAGCTACACTTCCAATAGTTGTAGGCAGATACTAGATTGCTTTCGAGCCTCCTTTTCACCACAGTACAGAGGCACAGATCCTTCATCATCTTTTCATAAGAGGTGCTCTAGGCCCAAGCCATCTTGATAGCCATCTGCTAGGCCTCTCCAGTTTCTTCACATCCCTTTTGAACCGTGAGCCCAGAATGGGACATGGCACTGGGGATAACAATAAGTGGGATAACATTTTTCAATCTGCTGAACTTGTCATTTTCTAATGCAGCCCAGTGAATTTGCATTATTTGCAAGGAGTGCACCATGCAACTGTGCACAGAACCGTTCCAGTTTGTGTCTACAATTTGGACTAGTTCCCTCTAGAGCAGAATTGTCTTGGAGAGTGCTAGTCTGAGTAGTTTAAAATAGTTAACTGACAATTTGATCTCACTTGGGAGATACTCCAGAGAAAGGATATTTATCAAAATGAGCAGTTCCTCATTGACACAGAAAAAAAAAGAAATTTATAAGAACTTTGTTCTTATTTACATGTCTAAAGAACAGAATTATTTTTAATAATATCTTGCAGCTCCTGTTATTTTCAAAGGGGAGTGTTGAGTAAGCATTTATTTACTTCTAGCCACAGTTTACTTACTTCTACTCGCAACTGTATTTGTTCTGAGCATTTCCAAATTTCTGAGACATTCACAAGTCTGTTACTCTATTTGCCAGCCCTTCTGAAAAGGTAGGTGTAAGTTATGAGATGAAGTCATGTATTTCTGAATTTTAAATCCTACTACTTAATATTGTTTAAAATATGACCTCAGAAACACTGCTGATTAAACAATTCCCACTGATGTCTCGTTCTTTATTATTCTTCTCTGATGTTGGGCTGAGTGTTTATTACCACTATATAAATGCAAAAGGTTGTTATTTTGAAAGTTTAAAGTATAATAGAAAAGACTTAGATTTTACTCTTCATTATTCTCACTATGTTAAAAAAGGCTTTCTGTCTTTGTACCATCCCAAAAAATAAAGAAAAAATATCTTTTTATATTAAAACCTACTCTCACACTGTGCTTAATAGAACAATATATCTATTTGCTTCTACTACCCTGAATACATTTTTATGTGTTGTGCTGTTATGCATGAAAAATGCTGTAACTTCAGACCAGAAAATAGTATACTTATATCACTGTGCTTTATGTTATATAATTGATCCAAACACAAAAGCACTGATTTTTTTCACAGAAATAGACAAATGATTTAACTTTTTAATTAAACTTTAAAGCTTTTAATTAAATGCCTAAATTGCAAAGAACTATTTCAGTTTAAACTGTCTTTAGATTGCTGGATATGTATTTTCCTATTGCATCTCCTCTGACCTAGAAAGTAACAAAGAGCAATAAATCACATTCTCACTTCTTAATTGGTACAATTAACACTCCTTTAATTATCCGGGCAGACAAGCACTGATTGTGCAATTGCTGCAGGTAAAACAGAAGCTAATGCTTTTAAACCCAATTCTGTCACTAATGTATTTCAAATGCTTTTAAAGTATCCACTAGCTGAATAACTTCATTTTCTTGTTTCCCACACTATGTCGTACTATACTTCCAAGGCATTTCCAAGGGAAACAATGTGGCCCAGTGGATAAAGCACAACTTTAACTAATTCTGTAGTCTTTTCTCTGACTCTAATCTGAGGTGACCTTGAAGAAGGTCACATTGGAAACTTCTGTACCTTCTATATACAGATGATGATAAACTCTTTGATACACAGAACATTTCCATGTCTGTGCCCAGAACTTCATGTTCGTGAGCCCAATGAGGGATTATAGACACCACTGCTGTGCTAGAAATAAGAAAATAATGATAATTACACTAACACCTAGATCTGTTCAGTGGGTTTCTTTTGTATGGGGGAAGAGAACATAACTGTTATTAGTCAACACAGTGGCATGGACAACCACACCTAACTGTAGAAATCAAACATATCAATAATCAAATATCAAAGACATCCACCCAATTTCTTTTCTGTTTTGAATCTCAACTATGAAGAATACTACCTTTCCATTGAATATCCATTTTCTTTTCATATCGTATAACATTGCTGTATGCACTAATGCCATAGACTAACAGAGCTCTGTTAAGTGTTTTATATTGCTTAAGCACTAGCCGTGGTGTCAGATATCTGTCCCTCAGATATAGATTTGGTGGATGGTGCTGGCATGGAGAAGCAAGAGCAGGGCTGCTCCATGAAGGAGAGCAACCCAGGAGCTGAGGGTCAGAGCTGTGCTCTCACTGACCAGGGGACAGTCCTGCAAGACCTGAGCAGGGCTGCATGGTGATAACAAGAGGTTTCTTCACCAATGCAGTGCACTTCAGACACAACCAAGGACTAAATGTCATCCAGGGTTGATGCGGAAAGTCCAGTCAGAAAAAGCAGCAGACCAGGCCAGAGAAAGACCTAGAGGCAAGGCTATGACATATGTCCAAGGTCCATGCAACAAACGGGGCTGCAGACAGAATACTTGTGCCACAGGCCTAAGGTCTGTGCAGGACACTGGGCTTCTTACAGCATCGATCCAAAGCCTCTCCCAAAGACCAGCCACTCTCTCTGGGGAAATACAGTACGTCCCCACTGCATCCTCACTTTGCAATTTATAAAATGCAATCCTGTTCTTTCCAAAGGGTTTCCATCATAAATTACTGCTGCAGCTGATACCCAAGGAAAAGAAGGACATCAGGAAAACCGAGGAATATACCTTAATTAATTTCTGATTTGGTAAAGGCTAGGCAATGTTGACTGGGCATGCTCCATCTCAGTTACCATAGATAGATTTAAGCAAACACTGTAAAACCTGTATCTAGCAGAAGCCTGTTCAGCACTGGGTGCCTGAATCAATCATTCAGGTTCCCTTTCTATTTTAAGCAATCATCTTGACCTTTTAGTGAAGTGATAAATATGACAACCCAGGAAAAATATAAAATATAGCAAGAATAGAGACATGCTAATGCACATAATTAAAATTGGTTTGTTTTCCTTACAAGAAAAAAAGTATATCTATAAAGCTAAAAGGAATTTTGTCAACTTTTTTTAATGCACAGCACATGATACAACGTAAACTTTTCTTGCTTCAAGTACATCCTTGAGGAAGCTGCCAGAACGTGTTACTTGTCAGGTTAAGAGTGAAGCAAAGGAAATTATTACAGTTTCTCATTCTCTTTCTCTGTCATTTATCTATGGAGATTTTTAAAAGTTCTTTCTTTCATTCCCTAACACAAAATGTCAGCTAAGTATAAAAGATACCAACTTGGTACAGGCCTTACTTCATATTTGTTAAATCAATGGAGCTCTTTCACTAACACTTGTTGTTAAATCAGAGTATCATCACCTAAGAACCTAAAAAAAATTATGAATCCTAAAATTCAAGCTTATGTTACTGTAGCATAATAATTACCATACATTTCTTACCACACTCTTAAGTTTGCAATTCTGTCGTGATAACAGCTACTTTATGCTATTCTAGTATTTATTTGAAACATCAGATGAGATTAAAACTCATTATAAAGTAAAATAAAATCACTTAGATAAGGAAAAAGTCAATCCAAGATACATTATGCTGGCACAAATTACCCAGTCTTAAGGGGGAAGAGGAGGTGGCATGTTTTCAAGTTATGTAAAATCAAAACAGATAATGAAGGTTTACACTTCACTGGCATTGCCTTTCTGATGAAGAATACCATTCATTCATACTTGAATTTACATATACAAAATTCACATTTTACCTCTAGACTAGAAAATGACTGGCCTTATATAATAATGAATCTGTAATCAGCTTGAGTGATTGATAAGAAACACAATCAAGGTTTCATGCATCTTTAATTTTATACTTTGGACTTGATGTGCAAAAAGTCTGATAAGGAAAGAAAGTTGGTCATTGCAATATGCTTCACAAATGGGTTAAACTCAAGAAGTTAAAACATTTACTGAACAGGTTTAAATTAACAGTACATAATGCTTTGAGAAAAATATTCAGACAACTATTGTTTTTCTGAAGATGCTTCGCAAAGTCTGCCCAATTATGAAAACATGAATTGCAGCAAAAGAAAATATGAAAAAAGCAATCTAAAGATAGGGTTTGAGGGAAAAGAGGTATTTTTAAAGTATATTGGTAATAAGAAATTCTAATTATAGAATATATCCATTATTACACTTGAGTGGACCCTCACCAAGTTTGCAGATGACACCAAGCTGAGTGGTGCGGTTGACACGCCTGAGGGATGGGATGCCATCCAGAGGGACCTGGACAGGCTTGAGGAGTGGGCCCATGTGAACCTCATGAGTTTCAACAAGGCCAAGTGCAGGGTCCTGCACCTGGGTATCAATACCCTCAGTATCAATACAAGCTGGGGGATGAAGGGAATGAGAACAGCCCTCAGGAGAAGGACTTGGGGGTACGGGTGGATGAAAAGCTGGACATGAGCCTGCAATGTGCTCTCGCAGCCCAGAAAGCCAACCGTATCCTGGGCTGCATCAAAAGAAGCGTGGCCAGCAGGTCGAGGGAGGTCATTCTGCCCCTCTACTCAACTCTGGTGAGACCCCACCTGCAGTACTCCGTCCAGCTCTGGGGTCCTCAGTACAAGAAGGACATGGACCTGTTGGAGAGGGTCCAGAGGAGGGCTACAAAAATGATCAGAGGGATGGAACACCTCTCTTATGAGGAAAGGCTGAGAGAGTTAGGGCTGGAGAAGAGAAGGCTCCAAGGAGACCTTATTGCAACCTTTCAATATATAAAGGGGGCTTATAAGAAAGATGGAAAGAGATTTTTCACCAAGGCCTGTAGGACAAGACAAGCAGCAACAGTTTTAAACTGAAAGAGAAGAGATTTAGATTGGACATAAGGAAAAATGTTTTTACAGTGACAGTGGTGAGACCCTGGAGCAGGTTGCCCAGAGAAGTTGTGGATGCCCCATCATTGCAAGTGTTCAAGGTCAGGTTGGATGGGACTTTAAGCAACATAATCTAGTGAAAGATGTCCCTGCCCATGGCAAGGGCATTGGACTAGAGGATCTTTGAAGGTCCCTTCCAACCCAAACAATTCTATGATTCTCCACGGACATAATAAAATAGTAAATAAAAACACAGAAAGAATATTCAGATTCAATAGATATTAACCAAGATTGTTAAACACATATATTAGGAATAGCCACTTTTTAATCAGCTGTTTTGTGTTATTTGCCTTAATATCCTTCATAATTGTTCAAGGAGATGTCTGGACAGTGAGTGAGTAGTTAATTACTAAAACTATTGTGTTTTACTAAACCAATGAATTCTCAGAAAGTTAAAAAAAAAAAACACCAAACAATAAAATACAATCTCTGATGTTAATGAATAAACTGCTTATAGAACAAGGTGAACAGGATTGTCTAAGTAGCAAAGGACCTGTTATTCTTCTGCCAAGCCTAGCAACTTGATGGAAATCAGATTTAGAATCCAGCTGAAGGACAAAGATATCGCTAATGCCAGTCAGCATGATTTTATGGAAGAAAGAACTTGTCAAGCAAAACTGATTTCATCCTTAGGTGCAATTACAAGGTTGGTTCATAAATGTAGTTTTATAGAACATAATAGACATTTACAAAGTATTTGACTTCTTATATGCATTCCTGCTTTAAAAAGTTAGCAAAATATTTACAATATTGATAAACACAGTTTTATTAAAACATGGATTATATATATATTAAAAACTAACTGTCACACTTCAAAAACTATTTGAAATGCTAAATTGAAAGGGAATGGAGAATTTTGTGGTAGAACACAAGATGGATTGTGTTTATCCAAATTCTATACAACATTTTCTGCAATTATTTTGAAATAAATCACTCCCAACTACATAACTAGGAAACACAAAAATCACTGGAATGGTAATGATGAGGCCATGCACTCACACTTCTATGTACAATGATTACTGCTCACAAGGGATCTCAGTTCTCAAGCCCGAACAAATCTCACCGCTGCCATTTACCCATAGTATAAATCCAGTTCCATCTCAGAATGTAGCAACAGGCTTCCAAAACTGGGAAGACCAGATTTAGGGACAGAAGAGCTGGCTTGCACCTCTACAGGCAACACAGGCATGATCTTGAGGCAGCTATTCACATCTACTTTTTTTTCCCTGGGTGAGCTCCCTAGGCCCCACATCTGTTTTCCAGAAAAGGTCTATGTATCATGTAAAGGTCTCCTTTTTCTGGGACAAAACCCCTCTGAAACACAACTCTTCTGCTAATCAGATCCCTGATCACAATTTTCTTTTAAAAAATACCGGTTGTGATTCCATTCGATTCGGTCTAGAAAAAGGGAGGGATGTAAAGCAGATGAGAACAGTTTGCAACATTTCTGGGAGTATCACCTATACCTTCTTTCCTCAACTATTCATATTCTCCTTTTTTAATGGAGGAAAGAGAGGTTCAAAAGATCAGTCCTATCCAGGAGGCAGTCAGATTGACTTTAACAGTTTCTTCATATTTGTTTATCATCATTCCATACATGCAAGAAGCAAGACTATAGATACAAACCTTTTATAATTTTAGAATAGTGAGTATATTCATATTTTTGAAAACAGTTGTTTATAAGCCAGTCAAAAAACATGTTTACTTCAAATAAATGGCAACACATACTGGCAAACAGCTCTGGCACACATTGGCACTATTCCTCAGACACGCAAATCTAAAGTACATGGCAAAGATATTTGGACAATCTCATTTTTATGGAATTTTATGGAATTTCTAAACCACAGTTTAAAGCAGGTTTGAAGGCTGTAATATTGAAAGAAACATTGACTGTTATCCAATTAAACATAGGAAAATAAGGCTAACTAAGGCTAACAAAGTATTTTTTCTGATTAGTATTGGAAAGTCAGGAAAAAACATTTTCAGCAAAAGCTATAGTAATTTTTAGTGTTCAGAACTTGGCAGGCTGTTAGGCCAAAGGAGAGAGAGAGTTTAAAAAAAGAAACAGGAAACTGATTCATTCAATAAAGACTATCTTCATGTTGTAGGGAGATGGACCATAATATTTGAATTCCCCAATAATGCAATATGTGATCATTTAGGTTCCTGCTGTGAGTGTTTCGAAATGTTACCCTTGGCAACACTAATAAAAAGGTCACTTCTGTTTCTGGTTTGCTGTGGATCTGTGCACTGCAGGTATATTCATCGTGAGAGTAAATATCTTGGTAGTAATCATTCCATGGGTTCTGATTCCCTTAACCTTTAATGGAACATGACTGCAGACTGAGAACAATGATTTGCTCTTTACAGTTTTTGCTAACGTAATCAAAATAACTAGGAGGAATCTGGACTTCGGTATGAATAACATTATATCCAAGCAAGGTACCATGAAGCCATCCCATCCACTAGGACAAAAACCATAAAATAATTAGGTCATAGCATAATGGCAAAGCTAAAAGGAGGAAGATCAGATTCTGAACAATGATTTCATTGAATTTGCTGATTCACTCCATCTCAGGATATTTACATTAATCAGGACCAAATCAGTCCTTAGCAAATCTTAATGATCCTTTGTCTTGTCTTTGAATATTATATTGCTAAATGAGATCTATCTGTTTCTTCAACCATACAGCAACCAGTAAGTCCATATCAAGCCAAATGTTAGGAACTGATTCTGTCTGTAGGCTATGCTCACAGATATCTTGAGGCTTATCTGCTTTTGAGAAAGAACACAGATTTTTGAAAGGAAAAGCTTTTTAAGGCCTATGTTCTGCAGATCAGGCTTGTTGCTTGGTTGCTGGCAGTGAATACTAAAGGTCTTTAATTACAAGTAATAGTTAATTGTAGTCTTTTGTATGAACTATTCCCATTTCACCTGCAATGAGTATCTTCTTTTAGTGTTAAAAAACAATTACGTAATCTGAGTCTGTATTTTTGTTAATGGTAATTGGAATACTGTGCAAGAAATCTGACTGTTAGAGACTACTGCCCTATGTCTTGACAATTTAGTTGTTAAAATTTGTTTCTTTGAGGGTATCAGACTCTGCTGAACAGCGGAAAGGATCCAGGTCAGTCACTACTTAAACAAAGTTTTCAAAACCTGTAAACTGATGAGGACCTTGGGTCTCTAAAAGAAACTCTGTTGAGAGCTGTCTTTTTAATTTGTCTTGTCATGAAGACTTCTACTGTAACATCAGACTTGTCTTCTCAACATCCAATATGAAACAATCAGAAAGACAAGACACAGCACAGAGAATCTTTTCAAAACTCTTACAGCATGGGTAGATTTGACGAGCCTACCTAGAAGAAGCAGGTTTGCAACACATCAAGTTATGGCTCCTCACACCACAACTGTCTTACCTTTTCGTAACCAAGAACATTAGTTTGGAAAGCACACAGGTTGTTATTATTACTCTTTCCATATTTAAATACAATATCCACTTCTACTTCTCTAGATATATATGATTAAGTGTTCAAGATAGTTACACACATTAGACATTGCATATGTTAGATTTTATGAAGTAAAGTTCAGCTAGCTATTTCAGCAAGTAATTAGAGTATTTAATACTGTGCACAAGATAATTAGGGAAACCAACTACTAATGGATTAAAATGCTAAGCAGCCTAAGTCAACACCACTCAGAATGTATATACTTTATTCATGGTGCATTTTCTAGCACTGCTAATACACAGTCAAATTACTCATGTCAGTAGATGCCCCTAGATCAGAAGTGATTAACCCATCTAATTGCTGCAGATTACAAAGTTTTTCAGGAAAGATATAATTTATTATAAAATAGATGGAGGGCTCTCTTCCTCACAGGGTTCTCTTCTTCTATTTCTTTTTGTTTGTGTGCACGTGCAAATGCTACATGCTTAGTCCTTTTGAGTCATATTTCTTCTTAAAAATTGTTAAATCGGTAGTTCTTATTTCCATTATTCATACGATCAGGTCACTAAACTAAAACAACAAACAGGGAGATGAGTGAAATGGGTATTTTTCAAAATAACTTAGACCAACAAAAACCATTAAAAGTTTATCATAACATAAATAAAATGTTAAAACTAGCTATCCACCTTTTTATGATCTTACCTACCTTGAAGTGCTTTTATAAGTGCTCTCCTTATTGATTTATTTGTCCCCAAGAAGAGAGCAATAAAACTACCTGGCCGGTCTGAACATCTTAGCACCACGAAATATAAACCTCTGTATCTCATAAGGACTCAGGCTTTTAAAATGTCGACACTTTTATTTCTGTTTCACCAGTGGGTTGTCTAATCTGAGACATGAACAAGCAAAATGGAAAATACTTGGGAAACTGGGTTTCTATATATGCTGGTGGCCAAGAGAAAACAGCCTTTATTGAGCTCCCATTTTACATTATTTTCAAACTGTCAGGGTATGACTTTGCTCCCACTCAAACATAAAAAAATGGTAAATCCTATGAAATGAATGAATTTAAGATGTACATTTCCATTTTAGGCCCCTTTTTCCTGGAGCTCAATCCAGGACCTCTCTGAGGTTCCCAATGCAATGTGTGGAATTAGAGATGCAGGATTGTTAAGGGCAGGATTGTTAACGCTGCGCTAGATGATAGATACATGAGCTTGCAGGCACATGCATCTCATTATATAAATCTGAATAACGCATATGTTAAAGAGAGGTTTGTCCCAGGTTACCGTGCTTAGCATACAGACCCAGCAGGCAAAATGGGCTGTTAAAGATGGACAAAATGTTATATATTTCCTGGCTAACTGGGGAGGTCCCAGATGACTGGAAGTTAGCTAATGTGACACCCATCTACAAGAAGGGTTGGAAGGAGGATCCAGGAAACTACAGGCCTGTCAGCCTGACCTCAGTGCCAGGGAAGGTTATGGAGCAGATCATCCTGAGTGCCATCACATGGCACACACAGGACAACTAGGTGATTGGGACCAGTCAGTATGGGTTTATGAAAGGGAGGTCCTGCTTGACCAACCTGATCTCCTTCTGTGACAAGGTGACCCGCTTGGTATATGAGGGAAAGGCTGTGGATGTTGTCCACCTGGACTTTAGTAAGGCCTTTGACACTGTCTCCCACAGCATTCTCCTGGAGAAACTGGTTGTTCATGGCTTGGATGGGCGTACTCTTCACTAGGTAAAAAACTGGCTAGATGGCTGAGCCCAGAGAGTGGTGGTGAATGGAGTCAAATCCAGTTGGCGGCCGGTCACAAGTGGTGTTCCCCAAGGCTCAGTGTTGGGGCCAGTTCTGTTTAATATCTTTATCAATAATCTGGACTAGGGGATTGAGTGCACCATCAGTACGTTTGCAGATGACACCAAGCTGGGTGGGAGTGTCGACCTGCTGGAGGGTAAAAAGGCCCTACAGAGGGATCTGGACAGGATGGACCGATGGGCCGGGTCCAACTGTATGAGGTTCAACAAGGCCAAGTGCTGGGTCCTGCACTTGGGTCACAACAACCCCATGCAACGCTACAGGCTTGGGGAGGAGTGGCTGGAGAGATGCCCAGAGGAAAAAGACCTGGGGGTGTTGGTCGACAGCCACCTGAACATGAGCTGGCAGTATTCCCAGGTGGCCAAGAAGGCCAATAGCATCCTGGCTTATATCAGGAATAGTGTGGCTAGCAGGACTAAGGAGGTGATAGTGCCCCTGTACTTGGCACTGGTGAGGCTGCACCTCGAGTACTGTGTTCACTGTTGGACCCCTCACTACAAGAAGGACATTGAGATGCTGGAGTGTGTCCAGAGAAGGGCAACGAAGTTGGTGAAGGGTCTGGAGCACAAGTCTCCTGAGGAGCGGCCAAGGGAGCTGGGGTTGTTTAGCCTGGAGAAGAGGAGGCTGAGGGGAGACCTTATTGCTCTCTACAACTACCTGAAAGGAAGTTGTAGCCAGGTGGGGGTCGGTCTCTTCTCCCAAGTAACAAGCGATAGGACAAGAGGAAACGGCCTCAAGTGGCGCCAGGGGAGGTTTAGATTGGATATTAGGAAGAACTTCACGGAAAGGGTAGTTAGGCACTGGAACAGGCTGCCCAGGGAAGTGGCTGAGTCCCCATCCCTGGAGGTATTTAAGACATGTAGATGCGGTGCTTAGGGACATGGTTTAGTGGTGGACTTGGCAGTGCTAGGTTAGCGGTTGGACTTGACGATCTTAAAGGTCTTTTCCAACCTAAACGATTCTATGATTCTGTATTTCATTTTGATTACTCAAAACCTTTCTGTTGATCTTCTTTCATCTGCATTTCATTTAAACATATTAATCTTTTTTTTCTCATAGACCTTCTCAAGAAATGCATAAATAGTCCATCATTAGGGACTAGAAGAGGTGCAACTTATACCAGAATGGAAGTTAAAGTCTTTATAACTCACTGTATTTGACAAGTTATTTGTTCTTTTAATCCTTAAATAAGCTGGTTGAGAAATCTTCATTAGAAGGAGTACCCAAATATTCAGTTTAGTCAACAGTGAAAAAGTATTGCAGAATTATTAACATTCACTTTATTATAAAACTGTGTCAGAAGATAGACCCTCTCTGCAGCATAGTTTGGGAAGAATTTGTTTAACTATTTTCCAAGCCTCCAGTATGAAATTTAGTATGGAATAGAAGGTAACGTTAAAACATTCACTATAAACAAACTACTAGCTAACACAACAATTTCCTTTTTCCAAAAACAGAAAATTCAAGATATCTGGTATCTAAAGTACCTATTTATATAGAATGTCTTCAGTTTTCTATCAATTCCTGCCTTTACAGCCTTTCCCTTTTAAATGAGACAATCACCTCAGATGACATTGGTAAAAGAAATGCCTGAGTTGGTGTGTTGGTTCAGGTGATTCAGTGACCACGATCAGCCCTACTTCTTCTCTGTGTTACAAAAAATAATGGACTTGTAATGCTCATCATTTAACTAGTCACATATGAGGGCTATCAGATATAGACTGCCATTCAGTGCTCCCAGTTGCTCTGTAATACAGTAGAAATTCAGAACCATTACTTATTTTTCCAATTATTTTTTTTTCTCAGTAGTAGGAATCCCAGCAATAGGGAATTCTGAGAATGTATGGGACAAGTCTGAAGCAAAAAAGTCATGACCCCACTACTCAGTGGATAACAGCATGAAGGAGAGCAGTTGAGCTAGATAACAAACAGGTACCTAGCTGGCAGCAGAGCTAGGGAGCTGAAAAGGCAGTGCAGCTGCACTGGGCACTGATTTTGAAGATCAGTTCAGGAGTTTAAGACATAAAACACAAATACAATTACAAGACAGTAAAGAGTAGAAAGATAAGAAAAGAAAAAATTGTCATGATCTTTCAAAAATAATTCAAAATATAATAATGCGTTTCTTCTCTGGACGTACTCTGGTGGGAATCCTAACGACATTTTAAGTTTTGCCTGTAGGACTTCTATCTCATGATAGGGCTGAATAGATCTTAAGGTAATGTTAATGCATTGGCCATCCAAATTGGAGTTGTGCTACAGGCTATATGTAAAAAAAAATAAAAAATGAAGTTACAGAAATATAACAAGGTAGCCCTTAAAAATAATGCATTCCAGGCAACCTACTCTTCATGGCAAGCATTGCTGATTGGAATGCCAGGCCCAAAAAGCTCTTTATTAAGGTGTAACAAGCTGTGAAAGCAGATTTCTGGAACAGCAACCATAACTGCAACAATACAATGCTGCTGCTAAAAGAATTGGATTAATGTAATTTTAAATCACTGTAATAAGTACATGTCAATGGCCAGGAGCAGACAAAAAGCAATTTAAGAATAAAAACAGAGTCATAAAATATTCAAGGAGGCCAGAGGATTAGCACTCAAAGCAAGTAGCATTAATTATGACTTCTAAAGCAGAAAAATTTGCTGATAGACCAAACGTCAATTAACAGCAATTGCTCTGAGCCAGGTTTTAAACTTCTACATGAAAACAGTAATTATACAACGTTATAGAGTAGAAGATGACACAAAGTTGAGATCAAAGGTTAATTCCAAAATTGCCTACAAACTCGGACTGACAAAATTCCCAAGAATGTTAGGCCAGC